>NW_028262380.1:40027500-41277500 GCF_047370975.1 Nipponia nippon | reverse complement strand
CCAACTCTTTCAGCCTTTCTTACTGGAGAGGAGTTCCAGCCCTCTGATCATTTTTGTGGCCCTCCTCTGGACCCACTCCAACAGGTCCCTGTCTTCCCTGTGCTGAGGGCCCCAGAGCTGGAGGCAGGACTCCAGGTGGGGTCTCACCAGAGCAGAGCAGAGGGGCAGAATCACCTCCCTTGACCTGCTGGCCACGCTGCTTTTGATGCAGCCCAGGATAGGGTTGGCCTTCTGTGCTGCAAGCACACATTGCCAGCTCACATCCAGCTTTTCATCCACCAGCACCCCCAAGTCCTTCTTGGCAGGGCTGCTCTCAATCCCTTCGTCCCCCAGCCTGTACTGATACTGGGCGTTGCCCTGACCCAGGTGCAGGACCTTGCACTTGGCCTTGTTGAACCTCCGGAGGTTCACGTGGGCCCACGTCCCTCAGGCATGTCAACCGCACCACTCAGCTTGGTGTCATCTGCAAACTTGCTGAGGGTGCACTCGATCCCGCTGTCTGTGTCATTGATGAAGATATTAAACAGTACTGGTCTCAATAGGGACCCCTGAGGGACACCACTTGTCACCGATCTCCAGATGGACACTGAACCGTTGACCACTACCCTCTGGATGTGACCATCCAACCAATTCCTCATCTACCAAACAGTCCACCCATCAAATCTGTATCTCTCCAATTTAGAGAGGAGGATGTTGTGGGGGACTGTGTCAAAGGCCTTACAGAAATCCAGACAGACGACATCCGTAGCTCTTCCCCTGTCCACTGATGTAGTCACTCCATCATAGAAGTCCACTAGGTTGGTCAGGCAGGACTTGCCCTTGGTGAAGCCATGCTGGCTGTCTCAAATCACCTCCCTGTCCTCCATGTGTTATATTTCCTTGTTGTAATTCTGAATGCACTGGACTGAAGAAAACTTAAACAGAGGGGGAAAAAAAAACTCCGAAAACTATCTAAGAAGCCTGTGTAAAAACAAACAAACAATGATAAAGTTTAGCTAGAGATGATCAGAAAAATGCATCGCTTTTCCAAAGCTTCATCAGCATTCAGAAAATACGTTTGCTCTGTGTGGTGGCTTTCTGTTCTTTTAGTGTATCATTAATATCAGTGGTACTACTCCTGAGGCAGGACTTCTGAAAATGATATGTTATCATTTGGCACAGTAGATGGACAGCATGGTGCCAGCGGAAAAAAAAAAAAAATCACTTTCTAGGAACAGTTCCTGAAAAAATTGCATTCAAACATTGCAGTCTGGTATGCCTTAAGATTCCTGGCTATTTATAAGGTTCCCATTATCTTGGTATTTTTGTCTTTTTTACGTCTCCTGGCAGTGCAGTAGGTGCTTCAGTGGCCCTTATGAAAACAATGCAGACAACAGGGGAACAAAGAGGACATGGGTTAGAGGAGTAAGAATTTGTGGTTACCTAAAGGTGTCATGTCCACAGCACTGTCAAGAAGGTTAATTATACACAAAGAAAAGTCTCTTTCTTTTGTGTGGCCACTGTGGTAAATACCCAGCTTCACAGAATATATAAATGAGAAGGAGCCTTGCAAAGCAGGCCAGCAGGAAAGCTCATATTCAGCAGAAGATGTAGAAAAAGTCATAATGATCCATTTTGGGGAAGCAGATGAATAGGGCGTTGAGACAGATATCACGGACAGTGTAAGGGATATGAGGGGAGCTGCAATGAGGCAAGTCTGGTAAGTGGTACTAGCTAAAAAAACATTAAGACATAGGAAAGGAAAACTTGGTCCTCATTAACCTTAGCCCTCATTAACCTTGGCAGTATCTCTAATGCTTTGTCAAAGTATTAGTTGATTTAATTAAGTTAATCCTTCACCTCTCCCAGTAAATGACTCAAGCTGGAAGGAATCACAGCCCAAGAAATTTTCTGTTGATGAGCTTGGAGCATCTAATCGGCACAAAACACCACTAGGCACAGTTTAGTCAAAAACCCCAACTGGCACCAGAACTAAAACAATATTATCAGCCTGGAAGATCTGTAGGCCTCTGGCATCCCTCTGCGAAAAAAGGTTTCACTTGCCTAAAGGAGTGATTGATGGTAATGATCCTAGATTAACAAGATCAGGAATCAGGAGTTTGCACAGAGGTGAAAGGCCAAATGGTGAGATTAGGAGTTGGCAGTTTAATTGAAAGAGGAAGGAGGAAATAGGGGGTAGAAGGGAAGAAGCAGGAATTGGGTTTGTTTCTGGCTATGAAGGAAGCATGACCTACAAAGGTCAGCCACTGATCATTTTGGATACCTCTTCATACCAGGGCTTGCATGTTTATTTCCATCACAAATATTCAGGAATTGAGAGGCAATCAGTTCCACCCTGTCCTGCAAAGGACTTAAATTTAGCATAAAAAGAACTGCATAATCCAAAATGTATCGATTATGAAATACGTGAGCATAACTAGAGCAAAGCTTTGCTGGACACCAAGCCAGTGCCGAGTTTTCCACCAAAGGTATGTATGTGCATTCCTGAGGATACTTTATGGATAGTGTGTAGAAGCAGAACATTATGGTCACTGTTTTACCTCAGATTAATATTTCTCTGCATCTCAGGCTTTTTTGAAAGAGGAAAAGCGTTTACCTAAATTTTCCAGGAAATGTCATCCTGGATCAGTACAGTACAGATCAGCTCTGCCTACTCCCTATGTGGATTAAGATAATGTGTGTTTCTCTTCAGACATCACATATAGCTCTTAAAAAAAGAACAGTGTGGCTCTGCCTTCATGACTCCTTGCAGCGTTCACTTCTCTTTATCCATTTCAGTTATTTTCTTTATTCTTTTTCCTTTTTGGTTTTTCTTCCCTTCTGCTGGCTCCCCATCTGCAGGATTCTGCCAGAATGCTGGTCCTTTTTCTTCCCTCCTTTCTGGTTTGTGCCAGAGGTGTTTCTGCTGTTGCAGATCCCTTCCTCAAGATAAGAGTGACTAAAGCTGCTTTGATCTTGACTTGGCAGAGCCACAAGCCCTTCTGCCTCCGATACTGCACTTGCTGCAGCTTGCGCTAGCAGAGGGGTGGGGAGGAGAAAGGCACCTGAGCAGAAGGGAGAAGTTCTGTCCTTAGGGGTCAGTCTCACTACAGATTTTGTCCGTGAAAGAGTTATAGCTCATAGCACAAACAAAGATCTTTGAGGGAGAAAATTGCATTGGTGATCTACTTTCTCACCCATCTTCAAAGTTCAGTGCTACCCAGAGAGGGGAACATGTAAGAGCAGAAGCCCCTTACTCAGTGGATATACTTCTTATGAACGTTTAGAAGCAGCTGGCAAGCAGGTTTTAACTTGTGATTATCCTTATTGAGCTAACGTCGATACAAGAAACTGAGTTAGAGTTATATTAAAATGTGGTTTGTATAAGCCACCGAGGGGTTATAACAACTTTAACTGAAGGCATTATTTCAAATCTGAAATGGATGTGTAATCTCTGATGAATGGATGGAACAGGTTAACCTCTAGTCAGCTGCAGAGAGTCAGAGGGGCTTTTTTTTACAAAACCCCCAAAAGAGAGAGATTGTCCAACGTGCATCAGCTTTTGCTTTCAGCTGTACAGGGCTCCAGTTTATTCCCCAATATGTCCACAAAGTTAATATCTATAAAAAGATGTCTCCATGATTCTTATTATCAAAGCTGTGTTTACAGAGATGGCAGTAAAACATCACCTTTTCTTTCCTGTTAGCAGAGAACCCTTTCATTTGTTTCCTACTTGTTTTTACACACCTCCAGAGTCATTTATTTGTAACCAGAACACATGAATAGAAGTTGTACCCTGTCCCTTCACTAAACGAGTTCCTAGGAAATCAGAGTACCAGTGTGAAGTCTGTACAAATGCACTGTTAAAAGGATCATCAGCCAAGGACGAGGGATTTCATACAGAAGAAAAATAAGCCCCCCTAAAGTTTGTTTTCCTTTATTCCTGTCATATGAGCCTCCAAATTGTAGCTACTGCTCTGCATCGAAACGTATCATGGTAACTACACCTGGAAGGATAATGATGCTTCATCAGGGCTCTGCTGCCAGTTTTCCATGCAAGTCTGCACCGTGGCTATATAAACCTGATCTTTGGGGTTGGGAATCTTTCTCCACGGTTGCTGTCCCTGCAAGGGGCACATTCCTTACGACTTTGGCCTGACCTGCACTTTTCCACCTCGAACTCTGTTGGCCAAAGAAGCTCAGTATTGACCAGCTCTTCAGCCGATCTCGTCCATTGCACATCTCTTAACACTTCACAGCAGTCCAGCCCACATAAACACACACATGGTTTACCAAGCATTAGGTGGCAAAATAGAAATTTTTGGTCCCTTCTGAGCCTCTGAGATGCTCCTATTTATGAACTAGCCTTTCTGATGGTCAGAGTGTTTTCCAGGCATCTCTGCGAATAAACACCCTTTCCTGCAGGTATCCTGCAAAATATCCATTTCTCTCACTTTTCTGAGAGTCTGGAATTACAGCCTTCACTCGCTGTTAAACAACATTCAGGACAAAATATTACCTGGCAATTCAACTATTATAAGCTATTTTTAAAGGGCCAAGAAGATCTGGAGACAACTTTGTGTAATCCCTATCCACTGTGCTAGTAGGCAAGGCAGCCAGTGATGAGCTGGGCTGATAGGCGGCTAGTAGAGCTCAATCAACAAGTAAGACAGAGTTGTCTAACTTTCTGGGAATCAAGGTGAAATTCTTTGGTTATTGTAATTTAGGAAATACAGCTCTCTGAAAAAATGGGGAAAATATTTTCAGGTGTGTGCATTTGAAGTATTATACAATAGACTACAATTACTAATATATACATTTTAATAAGTAAAAGGACAACACACACTTCTGTGCTGACTAGTCTGAGATAGTTGGCTTAGATGTTATTGAACAACAGCTGTAGAAGCTTTGACCAATTTACTGATGCATTAAAATAATGTTTTTAAGACATGCTTGAAGGATTTACAGAGAGCACATGCCTGTAAATTACTAGACTGTAATTAAGAAGCTGAACTATGGAATAAAAATTGTACACCTGTCCTATTTTATATTTGGATGTATTACGTGACGGAATACAAAGTAAAAGATTGCTGAAGTACAGTTTTAAAAAAAAATTACCATGATCTGAATGAATAAATACCTCTCAGAAGCTACAGCATTAATGTTTCAATTTGTTGTACATCTACTGCTGCTAAAATAACCTGCTGTGTCGAGTGGGTGAAGGACCGCACAAGTCCAACCAGCTGCAGGGCTGCCCAGGGCCATACAGCTGCTTGCCGCTCCCACAGCCCCCAGCCACACCAGCTGTGTAATATCAACAGAAAGAGAAACCAAAGTCATCTTCTCCAACGAAGAGCACTGTTAGCTCTGGCAATATCAGAACTCAT
Source organism: Nipponia nippon (assembly GCF_047370975.1). Taxonomy (NCBI): domain Eukaryota; kingdom Metazoa; phylum Chordata; class Aves; order Pelecaniformes; family Threskiornithidae; genus Nipponia; species Nipponia nippon. The sequence continues at coordinate 41,272,134 of NW_028262380.1, read as the reverse complement.
ATCCCGAATGGCCGCTTAATAAGAGGCAAATACAGAAGTGAGTACAAAACAGCCATATGCACATGATAGTCCTCAAGTGACAAGTAAGGAAGCACAGGAAAAGTCAGTGAGGACTTGATTTTAGTAAAAAGTCATGTAAGTAGAGATCTATTTGTCCCCCTTCCACACCAAAAAAAAAAAAAAAACCACACTAGAAATTCCCAGCACCACTGGTTCTTCTTCTATCTACAACCGATAAGAGATAAAATACATCATCTTCCTAAGCAGGATTAGCTTTCTGAAAGTGGGTACCTGCACTGCAGATGTTTAGGAGTCATATAGGGGAACAGCAAGGGTCAATCAATCATCTTCAAAGACTAGGGAAGGAAGAGTTGCTTATTACCTATTATTTTATTTATTTTTAAATGAATGATTTTTCTTTTTCTCTTTGCATCTCTTGAAGCCCTATACCTGAATTTTATGCATACCCATACACTTCAGTTCTTCAATGCTATACCTCTACTGTAAAACTTTCTAATCTAAATTAGTTGGTTAAATTAATCCCTGACATCCACTGCATATGACAGAGTTGTGGTAGGATTTAACTGGACAGAGTCTTGTTTTTATTTATTCAGGCAGCTTTCTGAGGGAACAGTTAAAGTGAACATTGCTTCTGAAGACCTCTGAATGTCAAAAGTAGCAAAAATAAGAAAACTATAAGCATGCACTGAAAATACGTGACTGTTCCTTCTCTAGAGAGCTTAAAAGGATGCTGTAGTCAAATGCAAGCTGAAGGCATTCCCAGCAGCAAAAAAAAGACAAACTGCTATTTTCCACCTAAACTGTTTGGGACTAATTCCTTACAGGCAGCTCCACTGAGCAAACCTTGGTAAATATCATTCCAGAATGATGATAAGCTGAAATGGTGATTACAACAACAAAACAAAATACAAGTGAGAGGGGTTTGATGACTAACAAAATCTCTTACCAAATCCCTAATGAGGCTGGCGTCATTAATGTTACAGGCACTACCCTTGGCAAGGGAACAACTAGGAACAAAAAAAATTATTAAAAGAACAATGAAGTGCTTTAGATACATCAAAAACAATTAGGCATTAGTTTTAACGTAGCCTAAAGTTAAACACAGTGAAGCTACAGAGGATTTTCCCATTTGCATCACTTAAAGTTCACAGCCTGGAGAAAGCACCGTGTGTAAAGAAACCAGAGAGCCTTCTGTAAATTGTGTATCAATTATCTAATTACCTTTGATAACATCAGGTGCAAACCTTCAAGGAAAAAGCTTTAAAGAGCTTTTGCAGGTAAGAACACATCAGGAGAGTAATAAGACCTGAAGCAGGGAGAAAAGAAAGGACTGTATCTTGTTCTGAAATGAGTGGTTCATCCTTGGTCACAGGGACAAGTGATGGACAGGAGTTACACAGCAGTTACTGGTGCATGTTTATCAACTCAGAACAGAGCATTTCAGCGTGGGAAGAGGGACAAGGAGGCTGAGTGGGTTTCTGCTTTGACTCTTCTTTTACTTCAAGGCTGAGGTGTTACCAGAGATATTTTTGCTGGTCTGGAAGCAGAGGAGCGTTCAAGCCTGGCTCCTACCTCCTTGCCTCCCTCCTCTGCGATGCTCATGGATGGGGAAGGGCGAGGGCAGTTTGTGATCCTCCTGGCTGGGCAGGTCCTCGCGCAGGAGGAAGACTGCTCCGACAGAGAAGGCCAATGGCAGCTACAAGATCTCAGTCTTCAGATAAGCTCCACATGAGCAGCTGCCGTTCGGAAGCGCTTGCAGAGCACAGCCACCCACAGCCTGAATTTCCATCATGAAAAGCTTGTGGCACCCCCAGCTCATGCAGTAGCTCCGTGCAGTAGCTGTCTGTTGGCTCAATGGTAGCACTTACATCTCTGCTTCTCTGACTAGTAATTCCCTGTGCCAGTCAGAGAGGTGTTGCCTGTCTGCATAACTGGTAATCCTGTGAGCTCTGGTCAACAAACTGCCCCAGCTGGGTGGGAAGGAGACATATCTGTGCGCTCCTGGTCAGCAGCAAGGTCTGCTCCTCAGTTTTGAAGGGCGATTGGAGTGACCTTTTCAGCTGGAGGCCTTGGGGAGAGGAAGCAGAAGAGGGTCTCTGGTGGGGTGTTTATGTTTGGATTACTCTAGTTAGACTCCTTTCTGGCTTTTGAGATAAGGGGGCGAAAAAAAATTGGGATTTTTTAAATTTTTTTTTCCTTTGCCTACAGGATTCTTAAGTGACCTTCATCACTGTCTTAGCTAAATGTGTCTCCTGATTTAGATCTAATAAGCTTCTACTTTAAGTAAATGCCAGGGTAAACTTTCATTCTCGCAGGGGGAAGTACAACTGACAGGTAGAAGGAAAGTAGCTCCCAACAGACAGGCAGGCAGACAAACAAGTGGGAAGAGCTGAGAAGGCACAGCCAGGAGACTAACCCCAGCGGCGGTACCTGCAAGCTAGTAGTAACTCATAGCCCTTTGCCAAAGAACTTGGCTTGGTAGCTACTGCCTGAAGTAGACTAGAAGATGGACACTGTATCCAGATGACTTGGTTATCCTCATCTCCTCAGTGCTTCCCAGAACCCAAACTGAGAGCAGGAAGCTGCTCATCAGTGGGCATCCCCCTGAAGCACCTCCTTAGGCCACCCTACACGCTTCAAGTGGACCCAGGAGGGTCTATGCTGGCACCAGCAGCACCACCAGCACAGGGGGCTTTAGTTGGGGGAAACTGCTGCCACCTGCACAATCCCATACGGCAACAGACCATGCCAAAGGGTATATAAAGCTGAGATTCACTCTCAGGTTTGGTTGGTGGTTTTTTTTTTTTGGAGCTGTTTTGCTTCAGGGGCTCCTGTTTGTACCTCCTGATTAGTGACCAGCTGTGGCTCTACCATCTTCATGCCAAGAAACCTGCATTTGAAGCCTTCTGAGAAGATATGACCCTGACTCTCCAAGCACTGGGACGCACAACTGAAAGGAGACTGTGCCAACCCAAAATCAGGTCAGTGACTAAACTATTCAATGTTGGCAAGTCAAGTGTCAGTACCATGAGGGAGCTTATAAAGACATTTGCAGTTGTTGCTTAGACCTGAGAGCAAGAACTGTCTATTTCACTGTTTCTGAAATAGCAGCGGGGATGAGGAGGAAAAGGTGGGGAGATAGGGGTGGGTGGGAAGACAGAATTGCAATGTGATCCACTGGGAATGTAGATTCTTTTTGCTGCTAAAAGCTTACGAATGTGGTACCAACAAGGCACACTAGCTGACTGGCACACGGGTCTTGAATAACCATGGACATAGGGCTATAAAAATTCATAGCAAACTGCATTTGCTGGTTTCAGTTTATTTCTTTTAAACAGCATGGTACAAAACCAAGATCTGTGGCCCTGACATTTTAGGAGCTCTAACCTGCTTTTCAACTCTAGCTTAAGAAATTACAGCCTGCCATATCTGCACACTGGCCGCTTGGCAAGGATGATGGTGCAACATGTGCCTTGTTGAGCAAAGGCACAATGGCATTGCTCCCCATCCCACCTGGCTGTCAGCATGCCCACTGCTGTTTGTGTCGCTGCTGTCCTCGCTGCCATTTCTGCTAAGATAAGAAGACACTTTTTTTGAAGTATAGGCAACACCAGCAGTCTCTTAGGCTGACAGGCAACATGGCATGGCCTAGGCAAGCTACACAATGGAAAAAAGGTAGGTTTATGCGTATTACCTGGCAGCATATCTAGGGAAATGTGATGCTGTGTGGCAGGTTAGCAAACATTTCTCACGTAACTTTTTGTGTGTGTGTGTAATTAGAAGAGAGTTTAGTACTCTGTTAAAAGCTTTGAGTACAACGTCCTGCCTTTTCCCTTTTTCTAGCTTTTGCATTAAGAAATGCAAAGTACTAGAAGAGCATGTGTTGATTTAGGAGCTACTGCATTCCAACTTCCAGTAAATGAAAAGCAAAAACCAGAAATTTCATGTCCTTTGTGCTAGCTACTTTTGGTATAGGGGATGTTGCTGAACTTTCATTCCATGCAAAAAATCTTTCCCTTGCATCAGTCTTTCATCTGACCCATTACTGAGACAGTCTTCAGCTACTTTACTCTTAAAAGGCTGAAGCTGTGGTGATTCTCAGGACAGACTTGTCAATGCATATGTGAAGAAATTAAGGACAGTCTAGCTGTGAATAAGGTCTATAATATTTTCAGTTCCCCTGAGAGCTTCCATCAACTTAAACCTAGAGTAAAATATTTCCCTTTTAAAGCGCATGTTTGAAGCAAGGTGAACTAAACATTTTTCTATTAGTTGTCTGTCACAAAGTTCTTTACTTGGTGTTTGAGCATAGTGGTTGGCATATGCAAATATTGCAGCTCATTTTTTTAAAAAAGCTTAAGTGTTATATCAGTAATAAAGAAATATCAGTTTGCATTTCAGATGAAGAGACAACGATCTATCACAAAATATTTACTCTACACAGAAGAGCAGCAATTTACGGACAATTTAACAGCACTCTAAGACTTTTTTTTTTTTGTCAGTATGTATATACATTTAAAGCTTACAGCTTTGCTTTTAACTAAGGTTTTCATTTGTGTGTGAAGTAATTTTCTTTAAGTAAAAGGATTAGATTTTGACCGGCTCATATCTTTGAATTTATATTCTTCCAAAAGCAGTAGTGATTTAGATCCAAGTTTTTATAGCATGTGGCATATAAGGCATGTTTAGCTTCTTGTGGAGTTTTTTAGTTGGGTTTTTTTTGTTTGTTTGGTTTTTTTAATAGATCATAGTCTTTATTCTCTTTTCTGGAGAGGGTTAACAAGATCGTAAGTGTTCTGCTTTTAAGCAAGGTAGAAAACCTAACCTCTTTGCCTTTCTTAGTTTAGTGGTCTTAGATCATTCACCAAACAGGAACATTTTCCCTGAGAATGGATCTTAGTCCTTCTCTTTCTCTCTGGCTCTGAAAAAAAAAAAAAAAAATCATGATCTCATTGATCAGATGGAGGGGAGAAAACCTTCCCATGCCATCCATTTTTCCAAAGACCATATAGAGGTAATGATAAGTGAGGGGAGGAAGTGGCAGGGTGTAAGAAAGGATAGGAAGAGCCCAGTCAATGCACAGCCCTCGGGCAGACTCTTGCAGTCCCTTGGTCTCGCTGTGTCGTGTGAGCAGAGTGAACTGGCGCAAGGGAGTTTTGTACTGCTGTCGTTAGAGTGCAGCTGGTCCCAAAGCTGTATTGCAGGCCTCTCTTTAAGCTTTATTGATTGTAATGGCAACAGCTGTGTACGAGGACCAAATATGAGCTTACTTGCATGGAGACGTTCCTGTAAGTGAAGCCAAACCCCAGCGAAGACATTTGGGCTCCGCAGTGCCGGACAGTTTGTGAATCTGCAGCTGCTCACGCAGTGGGGGCAAGGAGTCCACTATTCTTAAAGAAATACAGTTTACAAGGAGAATATCTCTTGGGGCTTGGCTTCTCTCCAACAAGATGGAGCTCGTGAAGAATGAGAATAGGAAACTGTTGCATGGTTCGGTGTCACACGTACAAAAAAGTGACAGTAATGTTTGGTTTGTGCGAACAAAAAAATGTTATTTTGTCTGAATGGCTGAGGCAAGAGGGACCTTGCTGTCTGCACAGGCAACTTTCCTAAAAGGTAAAGTTTTCTAGGTGGTTTTAACTAATTGGGGTTTTTTCTGCTTGTCGTAAATGAAGAACATGGTGTGCTTGACAGGGAAGGAAATGTTAACGCCACCTGCTTTTGAAAGGGCCACAGGATACTCCATTGGCCCAGCAGAGAAGCGAAGGGGCAGCTGACAAACGCCAGTGTGGGTGCCAGGGCTCCCCGGAGCTGTGGGGTCTGCTCTGGAGACAGCAGGCGCAGGAGGAGGTCCCCACCTTCCCGGTGGGAAGGCTGCTTTAACTCCCCTTGCAGGGTATGCCACCGCCCACCATGCTGAAGCACACGCTCTCAGGTCACAGTGAAGTTAATTAAGTATAGAAGAGCTCCCAAAATAGACCTTTTAAGTTAAAAAATTCACAAAAAAAGTAATTTGCTCCATAAACTGCATAGTTATCTACCTGCAGCAAAGGATGCCATGTCAGATAACCCAGGCAGCATATAAATATATATCTCCTTATGATACCTGAAGGCTTCACCTAATTGCTGTCTTACTTGTGGCAGCGATGCCTCAGAAGAAATTCCCCAAACCTTTTGATTGGAGCAGGGGCCCTGGCTCCCACTGCCATAGCAACAGAAGTCCTCCCTGCTGGCAAAGCCAGACGAGTCCAGAAAAGGTCACCGGAGACCTTTAGAAAGCCCGGGAAGCTTTATCCTCAAAGAAAGAGGAAGAGGCAGAACCCTAAACCTGGAAAGACAAAAGAGTTTGCCAATGGCAAGCATCCCAAATTCACCAGTTTACCTCATAAAGCATATTCTTAGTGTGTTTGCATTGACTTTAGGGCTATTTGAGCTCTCAGTCGGTTTTGGGGGGGAGTTAGGGGGGGTGATAGGGCTTGGGGAGCGAGGATGGGAAGATTGCGCTTTTCTTTAGTTGTCATGGCTAGAAGTTATTCATAAAGCTGCAAGAACTAAGGGCCTATGGAAAAAGCCCCAGAGGTGCAAGAGCTGGCATCAAAAAGGAGAAACATATCCTTCCTTTGGCTTGTTTTCTGCACTCTCCTGATTCAGCGAGTGGCAGAGCAGCTGTAAAACACAGCACGCTGCTTTCAGGGACCCTGGTTACAGTACCAGGTCTGGCATCGTAAGAGACAGCTTAGTCCTAGGTTGTAAGAGACAGCTTAGTCCTACTGCTTACGACAGGCTGAATTTGTGGGAAATGTTGGGTCCGTGTACCGGGTCCAGGCAGGATCATCCTCTGGTTGGAAAGCTTTTTAAAGAATTACAATTTTTGATGCATCCTGTCATGCTTAAGGCTGTATATGATTGCAGGAGTTCACTCTTGTGTGCTTAAAGCATTTGTGTAACATTTCCTTAAACCTGTATAAACTATAACTGAACATCTGATGATAAGTATTTCGAAAGAAAAGCATTTTTCTACCCAAAGGTGAATTAAGACTGCTGGGGTTAATACAGGGAAGAGGCTGAATGCACAGCAGCAAATGCAGCCTGGCTCGCTGACCTGAAACACTGCACTGGCCAAGGAACAAAAGCCTGACTCTGGTCTCCTTTCCTTCGCCTCTCCTAAAGAGGCTATGCCAAGTAACTTCACTGGGCAGCAAAATGAAGCAAAAAAAGACACACACACCCCCATCCCTCTGTATATAAAGAGGATAAACTACAAGGTGCTGGATGGGAATGCATATTGAGGATTCAGCCACATCCTTGCTACTGCAGCCTCCTCTACTCCCAGTGCATGCTAAGCACATAGGTGATTCTGAATGCAGCAAACATTTTCTTCAAAACAAAAACACTTTAAAATACCTACAGACCACACTTAGTGTTAAAGTTTTATTACTAAGAAGTTAAGGATTTAAAAAATCATTTAAAAGCTTGTTGTTACAAGGAAGAAATGGAGCACAGATAAGAATGAAGCCTTCTAAACACCTTAACATGTGGAAAAACTCAACAGTCTTAACTTTTATTTATGCTTTATCTTGCTGCCTGTCATTCAGCTTTTCATGTCTATCTGTAATGCATGTTTTTCTTGTAACCCTAACATTTTCCAGGGTCTTTAAGAAGTCTGCAGCTAAGAGTTTAATATTTTTTTTTCTTCAGGGAACAGTTAAATCCAATCAGTGGGTATTGCCATCTTAATTATAGAAAAGCCAATACACTTACACAGGTTTGGGCAGTGTGGAGAACAGACCCCAGCACAAGCCTTAGTACCTTGGTTATCAAATGACGACTTAGGCATGTATGTAACTTCATGATAAAAGGGTCATCATAAAGTCATTATCCCATAATCCCTGAGGAAAGGGGGGGGGGGGCAAGTGAGGCCATGCGTGAAAACCTATAGGTGTGCTAGACAGGCTTTTTTCCTTCCCTCTCTCTCTTCTGTGAGACTTGCATAGCATTCCTATTCTCCAATTATGTGTAATTATTTCACATAGCTCATTATTAACAGAATCAGCTAATTAACCAAAAAGCTGCCAATGAGGCAAAAACTTGGAACTCAAAATGTGGTTTATGGAGGAAGCAGTAGAATAATACACTTTTTTGGGATGCAAAGTGCTTCAGCACATGCTTTGATTAGCTCTGAAGAAAATAGCACGGTTTAGTTGTGCTGGGGGAGGCAGGTGAAGGAGGAAAAAACGCAACAATACATTGACTGTGCCCTGGTTCACATCAGGGAGTGCTACCCTTGGGTTTAAGATTGATGGCCGGCCCGCAACACCCAGGGAGAGCACACACAGCAGCAGGCATGGACGGAGGAGTGGTGGGGTTACCTCAGACAATGCAAATACTCCAGGATCAACCGGTGCAATCAATGAGGCCAACCCACCTTGTTTGGCACAGCCAGCTAGCCACGTGGCACGCTGGCATACCTGTGCTACAACATCAGTGGGAAAGCGAACAAAGGCATCCAGGCTTAGGCTCAGCAAACCCAACCCAAATTACTAGGTCAAGCATACTACAGGCAACAATGAGATGCTAGGCAGTCTTACTTGTCATGAAACTTGATGTGAAATAATAACACAAAGTGTAACATGCTATGAAATGTCAGGAACAATTGTGGCCGCTAAGCCAGCCTGCAAAACCCAAGCATTTTAGATTAACATTTTGGGCATTGCTAACTTGAAAAATGTGGCAAGTAAGCCTACCATTTTCGATTGGACTGAAACTTTACATGAGATATCTACAAGTTATTGCCGCTTACACTTTATGTAAGATATCTACAAGTTGCCGCTGCTTATCAGTGGAAATGTTGGTTATGCAAAGAAAGAGGATGCATATCCTGTTAAAGGAATGCCTAGTGCAAATATTTTACACATACAAATGCTAAGTGCAGACTGGAGGCAAATTGGAGAAAACTGCAGAGCATACCAGCTGCTGCTAAGGATGACACGCCCTTAGGTTATAAAGTTGAACATTAAGGTTATATGTTCACAAGCTCTTCAAGCACAGCAAGTATCTTGGAAGAGAAAAGGGTAACCACTGTAAAGGATGCATGCTCTGAGCACAGTGTTTACAAGCCAGCAGCACAAAGAAACTGATTTTTAAAAAATCTTTTAACTCTAAAGAGTACATCTTTAAAGCAGTGCAAGGGAGTCATGCACACAAATCTCATTATTCTGAAAGCTGCTTAGAAACTTTCGCCCTTAGAGTCAACATACCACAATGCATTCAGAAGTACAATTTCAAAGAGTTACAAATGCTTCTAACAATTAGCTAATTAAAAAAAAAAAAAAAGAAGAAAAAAATAGGATTTAAAAGGATTTAAAAGGAAAGAATTACAGAGGGGTTATATGTTAAGAAGGAGGTAATTGAAAGGGATTGAGAGGGGTACAGTAGGAGGTGGATGTGGTTAAAGCATTTGCAAGATTAGTTGAAGAAAAGTCTGGTAAAACTGGAAGTAGGAAGCCAAATCCAGGGACAAATGAATATAGTTTCTTTGATGTATTTGAAGCTGCATGATTTATACGTATGCAGCATCTGGCCTGTAGACCTTAAGCATGATTGGGTAAAAATAGTGATGAAAGCTTATTAAAATACAAGTAGAAAAAAAGTAGTATATCATGCTTGATGCACAAAAGGTACTTTTATTTTCTGAGATGAAATACCCAATGGTATACCGAACAGCTGCAGGTATTTAAGCCTAAGGGGTCTTAGGGAATTAAGCAACTTAACAGTAATGGAAGCTGTGACTTGCTATGCAAGCTGGTTTATTGAAAGCAAAAATTGTCACACGATTTATTACTGCTTTAGAGATGGATTGTGAGTGTGAAACTCATTTTCAAATGTGTCCTTAATGAAGCAGGATGATACAAATGTTAAAACTTGGGGGGGGGGAGGAGTTGGAGGTGATGAGGAAAGCTCTGGCATGCAAACGATGCTGACTGTAGTTAGTGCAGATACACCTTGTGTGAAATTCCTGTGGGTTTTTTTCATCTATAGAAAACATATTGAACCTCCCAGGTAAGTAGGTTGTGCCTCAACTTCTTTCAGGATTAAGAGACTATAAGTACTTGCACCAGCCTGTAGGCGCTCTAGTAGCAGACTGGACTAGTCTGTGCCAGGCACTGAGCACACACGGGACAAAGATACACAACAGAGAGTGTACAAAGCAAAAAGACAGCAGAGAAACGTAAATAAAGAGCTGAACCAGGTCAGCACGGCAGTACCCAAACTTTGTACTCCCCTTGCTGTGCTGCAGAGCTCCCAGGATCTTTTTGCATTTTGCATACTGAAATTTCAAAACCAGAAGGTAAGGGAATCTCTGTCTTGACGTTAAGCAGACTCATTTCTGTGATGACTCTTATTTCATTTTCGTTGCTTTGGTGAGCCAGTGCCATGTTCAGAGCACTGTCAGTGTTGAGGAAGAATAGACAAGCACTGAGAGTTTCATGGTCATAAAAATAAACACTGTCAGCAGGATACATAAAATAATGTATTGAATTTGAAACGTGACATCACAGGAGATTGAAGAAAACCAGATGCATCTCCTAAGGGTTTCAAGACAGATCGACTTACATAATGCCATTCTTTAGCTAGGTAACTTTAATAAATACAATAGGACAGAGCGGCAGATCTGGTATAACCAGCAACGGACACCAGATCTTTATTATGTCAAAAGAAACAAAAAAAGCACCATCTTTTCTACCTCGGTACGAAACTCATCATCATGATCATCCCCAGAACCGCTGAGCTTATACTTGGTGGAAAGTTGGGTGTGTTCAGACAACTACGTGAAAATTTGCCAGCTTGATTTCTGCCCCTTCTTTAGAGTCCTGGTGTTGGTACATTTAATACAAGGACTGTTGTAACGAAGGCATGTGCTGCTGTGCAGCTGTGAGGTACCCCGAAGTCATGAACTTGGGCAGCATACAGGTGCTTGCTAAGGACTTTGCCCTTCAGAAGTTCTTGAATGGTGAGAGACACTTACTGAATGCATCTGCCTATTCTTTGGCTTTTATACCAGGTCTCGGGATTCATCAGTGGCAGGCTGGTATTACCATGAAGTGCTGGAGGCTTGTTTGATCACTGTGAGAAAGTTCTCCCACGCCTGCAAGTAGCAGGGAGAAGGCTGCAACACCAGAAGCTTTAAAAAGGTCTGGATTTTTCTTAGCCTGTGTAGTGAGAGTAGATGCTGATGCTATCGCTGTTCCTCTCCGTGCTCCATGGGGCGGGATGAAACACTTCCCTTCAGAATGGAGATTATTGCGGATACTTGAACAGAGAGAATCGTTTAACTCTACCCAGATAACAGACCAGGAAACTGGAAATCCTAGTATCAAGGCTGGAGCCTGATGAGGAACTTCTATTGTACGAAACAGTCATTTTTTTGAGGGAGAGGAAAGAATGACAGACTAACAAAAGGGCAGTAGCAGGAAAGAAAGGATTTGGTGAAAGCTTTGAATGATCAGAGAGGACACCACTATCAGATGAAGCAATTTCTGGGAGGCATACAATGAACTGTTTTAATTTTTCAACAACAATTCAAGCTGTGCAGCCACTCATAAAAACATAAAAGCTCTTTTAAGATAATTGCATGCATTTTACATGTACTATATGCACTTACTCTTTCAGAGAGTGTAAGGTATTGATCACTCCTGCCTAAGTTAATAGTGCATCTCTGTCTGGATTGCAAAGCAATAACTACTTATTTAATTAACTTCCATACGTATTACAAGGCAAATTATGCCTAGAGAGCCTAAAATGCAGATTTTTGAATGTAGGGAATTTTTAAGTTAACTTGACTAATACACTTTTTGAATAACAACTTCGTGTTGTTCTGCTATGTACAGGGCAATAACACCCAAAGTTTAGAGCCTGTATAATGTACACAAATAACTCCCCTTTTCAGTGCCCATCTATCTCTGTCTCATCAAGCTGATATGGAAACAACAGTTAACTCCAAGAACTGCAACTTTCACTAATAGTCTACAACCTGCTCAGCTACTTGAGGCTGATGAATTTGAGAGGCTGGTCAGAAAAAAGTGGTGAAAATTTAGTAGCCTCATGGGCACTGTACATGATGGGGAATGAGGAGGTTAGAGAGCATTTTGGTGTCTTCATATTGCTACCACCACCAAACCACAGTTTGTACAGTGTTTGAACTGAGTGATGAAGCACAAGAAGGGGTAAAATCCCTAAAGCAAAAGGACAAATATGCTATAATCTCTCAGTAACTGTACTCTGTCCCACACCACCAAGCTTATTTTGGTATCTTACTTAATGCATAGCATCAGGAAGCCCATCGCTGTTAGAAACACTTGTACAAATTTAGTTCATCCATCAGCTCTGAATTCAGCTGCATGACCAAAACCCAGGCAGAGCCTACCTGCCTTAGGGCACACTGTTGCTGCATGTGCTTGTAGGACTCAGATGCAGCCAGAAACATGGGCCATGATGAAAAAGATGAGAGTCCCTCTCCTATGGTGAAGTCCAGTATCATAGTAGGGGACCTTGGTGGACGAGCATTGTGAATTGTGATGGCTTACACTAACTTGGAATATTATTAATATCGCATCACCAGCCTGTGTGCATTTTTTACCTGTCAAAATGACATTATTTTATTACCTACCTGTGAGTTCATCCTAAAACATTAAGTGCGAGACAGCGGGATTTGGCACTTTCACAGCACGGGCTATGTAATGCAATACATCTGTATGTACTTTTGCTGCAGGTGCACTCATCCTACATCTAAGAAAATCTGCTTTCCTGCTTTGAATGTGAGCTAAAACATAAGATGACTTCTAAAACACAGTATGTAGACATGACGCATGTTAATGCAGGTATCAACTGACCCATGACCATACATTTGAAGGGCAGGTAAACCTTAATGCAGGCAAAACTCATGGTTGATACTGATTTGACTATTTCTCAAATGAAATTTAAAAAAGAAGTTTTTCAATATGGATTGTTTTAATGCGTTGGTATCAAGCATTTATGAGTAGCATTTCCTGCTTTAGTAATCAACTCACATAGCGAAGAAAAACATGTGAAAAATCTGCATCTTATTTACATTTGTAATATTACATAATTCTGAAGGTATCAGTAAAAGCATTTAAATGAGGATTTTGACAACAGTGCTGTACCAAATGCAGTGACAATCCTTTTGATGTTTAAATAAAGGAGATTGTAAGGACATAATTTGAAAAGCTGAGGGTGGAGTTAAAAAGCATACCTCGCCCACTACAAAAATGTCTGTGCTGTTCTTGGCCTATGTTTTAAGTGCATATTAATAGATCTCCAATAACAGGTATTTCTTGTTCTGCAAGCACAAGCAATAAATTGTCTTGTGTTCTAGTACTTTATCATTAGCTATAAAAAAAAAAACATCTGTGCATACTAGATGAATGCATGTTTATAGATCATTGATTTCAAAAGTCACAATACTTTGCCCTCAAGATGCAAACGTTGTTCTTCTTGAGACACCCAGCACCTTGCATAATTGCATATAAATTTAGTGTTGCTAATTAATGCTTTATTTTTAGTACTGTGATTCTGTGCATCACTATTGTGATATACAGAACATGAAAGCAGTGTATGCTTAGTTCAATAAACACGCTGGATTATTTTTTTATTTGTCACCGGTTGTGTATCCACTGCTCCACAGTGGCAGCTCATCTTGATTTAAGCACCTGCCTGAGCTGACAAGTATATTTGCAAACTGTTTATGTAATTCTGGTAATAGCCACGGAAGATTGTAGACTACAAAAGTGGACAAATACAACGCAGCCCCTTAACTTCTCCTGAGCTGCAGCAGGCTTTCAGGTGACGTTCTTATTTATTTTACAGCTCTCCTCTATTTTCTGGTCTTAATTTGATTAAACACCTTGTATACACATTTGGCTTAGAGAAAGAAAAAAATATGTGATTCTTTTGAATAGCAGCGTCAGGTTTAGAGTTGAGGAGGCCATAGCTGGTAACTTTTATCCTAAAACCAAGGAGGGGTGTGAAATCTTGGTTCTATTTAAATCAGTGGCAACATTCCACTAATTTCAAGTGAAGGTATTCACCCCTACTAAATACTTTATAACCTAAGGGCTCTATAAATTGTTGCATAAACATTACATAGTTAGACTATGAAAAAACCCCACCCATTTGCCTTCAGAAGAGGGAAATTCCTCACCTAAGGTAAAAATCTTTGCTGCCAGGTTTCCGTGGAGAAGCTGACAGAGGTAATCCAGCAGTGACGGAATATTCTGGGATTAATTAGATGTGGCCTAGATACACACCAGAAAGCATTAGAGCTGACCTAAATGTTGCGAGGAACAGTGCCTCTGTCTCCTCCTTTCTGTTAATCAACCCTGACGCCAAAGGCTTAGCAGGGCAAGTTTGAAGAGAGCATTTGGATATAAGCCTGAAAGAGGCAAATTGTTACATTAATTTTTATTTGTACAATAAGTCTGCTTATTTAAATCTAAAATGTATGGAAAACATGTTTTAGCTTCCTGTATCTTGTAGGTTAATAAGAAGCCAACCAGGTTTTTCAAGCAGTTAGCCAAGAGTCTACAAAAGCCCTGCTCTGGATCACCATGCTTTAACAGAATACAAAGTTTTCCTATGGCTTCTACTTTGTCCCAAAGCACCATTTCAGGGGGAAAAAAAACCAATTAATTACACAGATGCTGTGTTCATTTTCAGTTATATTCCAATATGTCAAAGTTGTTGATAGTAAACGAGGAATGGAATCAACTTCACTTTGGCCTAAGGTTTACAGGAGCAGCTTTCATTACTCAAAAGGTCAGGGAATGGGAATAAGAATAAATCAGTGATTCTTCAGTTTAATTTGAAATAATGTGAATTGGAACAGTCTTCTGCTTTATAAGCATGCTTTTCAAGTTGCAACCAGTGAAATAAATAGATTTGTTATTTTTTTAAAGCACAAAACTGTAAATTAATCTTTTCCCACTTACTCTGTAAACTCCAACTAACTTCTAAACCTAAAGTATGTTCCTGAGTTGATCAAACTGCTCAGATTTAGTTAAGCCAGTATTAAAATAAAAGTACAATCCAGAGATCTGCTTTCTGCTAATTGCATGCACCTGGGATTTTAGAAAATTTTTGGTTTAATTAGAATACTCAGCCAATTAGTTTTTAAGTCATTGCAGTTATATATTAGAAAAAGGGGGTTGAATGGCAGTGAATTGAGAGATCTGGAAACCCACAGTGTTTGAAGATGGATGAGATCCTGCCATTGTCACTATTACTTGTCACAGGTGACTAAAAAGCAACAGAGTTCAGCTTGCCAAGATGATGACTTTATTACAGTTCTTCACCTTTATTTCAAAGCCTTTTTTGACAGGTCTAGGAATTTTCTTCTCTTAAGTTTTTTTGGTTCATTTTTTTTTTGTTTAACTTTCAGTTTGGGAAAAGGATGGAAAACATACTCAAAAAAAAAAAAAAAAAAATAATTGGAAGATGTATCTGTATTGATACCTGAGCTAAAACTGTACAAGCTGGAAATTGTTTAATTCATATCAAGTAAGGATATCTGCATGTAACTTGGGACCTGAGAAAAGGGAGAAACTTCCACAAAATTATACATCTGCATGTTGTACTAAAGCCCTTATGAAATCTATTTCATTATGATTCTATTTAGTAAAAGACTTGAATGCGTGCAGTGTTATGATCCAACAGCTGCTATTGCCTGCAATTCCACAAGCAATTCCCACAAAACATGCTTTTTATAACAGAATCATTTCATTGAATTACTAATCAATATAACTTGGTGTCAGATCATACATAATAGAAATAATCTACTGTTTAAGAATTTATCTCCAAATAGCAGCTCAGTAAGAAAAGAGGCTGCTCAGCACCCTGATGTTGGTTCTCAACCACTTGCAATATCGAACTTACAGCTTATGAAATCTGCAAAGAAATAAGAAAGCTCAGAGCTGTCTGGCAATGCTTTTATGATTCATTGCTACTAAGACTCTCAACTTCCAGTTATCAATTTGTGATGGAGGCTCTGTACCACAAACTTTAAACTACTAATGGCAATAGTCTTGCTGTCGTTTTCTGCTGCAGACACCTTCCCCATTCCCCAGGCATCCAGGGACCCCAGTCTGAAAACCAGAGTGTAACTTATCTCTGTGATGTTATTCAGCTTCTATTATTTCAATGTTAATTTATAAACCTATCTACTGGACTGGACTTTTACAGTAATTATTAATTGACCGTTTATGTATTTATGTAAAATGGGGCAGACTCCACTTTCTGAAATAGTGTTTTGCTCACTTATCCTGTGGCTAAGTTAAGAAACAACAAAAGATACTTGGTTTAGGGACTAGGAACTGTTGCACATCCATGCTTTTCTATACATCAACTTTTGAGTGTCTTTTTTGATTTGTCTATGAAGCTTCAAAGGGATTTATCCTGTTCAGATTTGACACGTCGACTTTATTTAACTTATCCAACGCTTTATAAATGTTTAGTATCTTCAGTGGTTAGGTTTTGTTTAATTTTGAACAACATAACAGAATACATCCTGAAGAAAAAGCTGTCAAACGTATTGAAGGTTTATAGCCAATATAGCAGGTATGATACTGAATTGATAATACCCAAGTTACCAGTTATTTGTTAGACTATCAACAGTTTATCACTAAATAGTGAAAGTCCACAGAAATATGAAAATCTAATTAATTTATAGCTGTAGAACGTTCCATTTTGTACCTCAAAAGCACTGTGGATCTTGTTCAGACTGACAATTTCATCGAATTAACTCCACTAATTTCCTGTATTTTAAAAGTTTTTTGAAAAGTAAATCAGCATCTGAAATGTGGGTGTTTACACCATTCATTTTTTCAGCATAACAGAAATTGCAGCAACCTATTTCAATTTTCTCTGCCCTAGATTCAGGAAATGATGCAAGTTAATTTATGTTCGAAGTGCTCAGAAATATGACGCCTTGGAAAAGGATATTTTCCGGACCTGAGATATATGACTACTTATACTTGCATCTGGCTCAAAATACAGGTGAGAATTCCTAAACAAAGCCATTTAAAATATATATTTTGCTTTTACTTTTAAAATGGCAAAACCATGCTTAGAATCATTCCAGTTCTCTTCAAACTTAAATGAAACACCCACGTAACAGACCATCCCATCCACTATTTTAACGAGATCTAAATCTGTCGAGGACTGTCAACACTCATCACAGTGTGGATATTTTGAGGACTTGCAAATCCAAAACAAGTTAAATTTCTTTAGGCAAAAGCCGTATTAATAATACAACATCATTCACAAACGTCGATTGGTACTCAATACCAGAAAGTGCAGCTGAGAAATAATACATAGATTTTTTACAATCCAGTCTTCAGGACATAGGCAGAATCCAGCCCAGTACAAAATAATGAGCTTGCTTACTGTTGTTGTGTGGGAAAAGAGGACCTAGAGGTGATATTGCGGGAGGAAAACCGACTAAGTAGGCATGACAGGAGTATGGGGGCTGAATATAATGACAGGAACTTCATAACATGTTCTTCATAAAAGTGACAGGAAAAGCAAAGGAGGCAAACTGCACTCTGCCAAAAGCATCCATTCAAATCCTGAAATACTGAAGGAAAATTTTTGGTAGGACACGCATTGCTAAACCTCTGGCTTAAAAAAAGAAGGATAAATGAGAATTGCAGGAAGAATGGTACTAAAGACTAGAGATCATGAACACAAAACAATGAAGATGAAGCACATCTCAGTCTAATTTGCAAAAGCATGTATCTTAATACGTACTTCAGTTCCTTTTTATCAACTCTGAAGTTAAATACACACACATTGTAAATATTTAGTGTCTAGCTTTATCTCCATCAGAGTGTATGCCAAACTCTGCCCTTCTGGATTACTCCAAGCAGCAACCACCTTGCTAACCCAGAATCTCCCTGCGAATCCCTCAATGCTGGGGACAGCGTCAGGAGGGAGTATGAGCCTGTTTAACAGAAGTTAAGGTAGGTCTGGCCAGGCTTCTCCAGCCACACCTTCAGCTTCTACCTTCTCAGATGCAAACTCGGGAAGGAGCGTCTTGGATTCCACCCGGACACCCCGGGATTTCAATATGCAGAACTAATAGATCTGCCGTAGTGCTAATACACTACATGAGTTTTTCCGTAGGTGTCAATGGCCAGCTTGCCTTAGATCCAAAGTAGCAATATGGAAAACTGCATAAGCTTCGTTCAGAGATGACCACTTAAATGCAAGTAGCCTTAGAAATGCTGACAGTGGAGTAAGGAAGGTCAGGAAAAGGGATTGCATGGAGCTGGAAGTTTTCACTGGAGCAGAGGGGTTGCTTGTGTTGAGGGTACTCAGTTTAGGAAAGCAAGTTACTGTCTGCCAGCTGGCATTTTCCAGCACTTTCTTCTTTAATCAAAGCATGACCAAGTTTGCCGTTACATGAAGCCTAGAGTATATCACGTAGTGAAATACTGCACTAAACGAAGTGTTGGTAGTTAATTCCAGAAACTTCTAAGGAAAGTGAAATTGCTTGAGGTCTACAATCCATTGCTAATTTCAAAGAACTTATTTACACGAAAAAAAACCCACTTGTGTTTTGTGCTCACTGCAGTTAGTAGAAAGAGAAGTTGGTCTCTGACTTGCAGATTTTACAAAAGAGATCTATGTGTTGATGGAAAAAAACCCACAGATGAGCAAAATGAGGGGTTTTATGTATAGCGAAGCCTTTACAGCAGCTTATTGTATTACAGAACTTTGTACTACGTGACTTTCATCTTGACGCAATAGTCTATAGGAATTTCCTTTCAAACGTTGCGTTAATGAACAAGCAGAGTGCTTTACTGTGGCCAAATATTCGGGAAGAGTTAAGAGGCATATCCAGATCCTAACACTTCTCCAATGCAAGCAACTGCATGAGATTTTGACATTTGTTAGTGACCTTGCTCCAGACACCATCCCCCAAATCCCCAGCAATAAGGCAACTGCATGGCTTAGGGGATTGGTAATCGGATACTTCACCTCCAGGTCATTGTAGGTCTCTGGTTCAAGAGCAGCAAGGCTTTGTAATGACTTAAACACCATTGGATATTTATTTGCAGGCATATGGAGAAGTGAACATATGATTTCCATGCAGCAAGCAGTAGACACGTCCACATATAGATACAAACATTATGACAGTTGCCAGTCTGTTAGAAACGCTTGAATGACAGAATATCGGTCTAACACAGGTTGATTAACTCCCTAATAACAGTCAGGATTGTGCCTTGTTTTATTGCTGGCTGGGTAGTAAAAGCACCATGGTTTAGACGGTATTTTGCGACAGAGAGGCAAAAATCTGTGTTTTAACCCTCTCTCTCTCCCTCTCCAGGTCGTAAAAGACTTTTAAAAGTGGGTTTGAATGTTACTGGAGACAAACCAAAGCCAACTTTAATTTGAACTTTTTGTCTTAGCTGGTATGAATTCAGCAAGAGCGAAAACATGTTCTGCAGGAATTTTTAGGCACTTTACTACATAGGAGAAACTATACGTGCAGAATTTGAAACTTCAACGCGTCCTTCATGAGGTTAAAACTGAAAAAAACTACTTCCAAGGTCAGTATTAACCTGATACTTCTGGAGTCAGACTGTATGGCCTGTGTACGGGGAAAAAAAGGTGGATGCTGCTCCCTGTTGTGGAGGGACCAGGACAGGCAGGTGTAATAGTACAACAGAAACTTGATGCCTTCTCCAATCTCCCGTCAACGGCGCTTCCAGGGGAGAGGGGTTGGTGGGCACCCACGCCCTGTCCATTGGCCCGCACTGCCTCCCAGTGGGCATCAGCTACTTCTTCCTGGGAAAAGGCAGGGGTTTTTAAGATGCCCGGTACAGAAGCCACTGTCCTCGGACAGCTAATGGGGAAATTCACCGACAGCGAGACTTCTGGTTTCTAAATACACAACAAAACTCTTGGTCACTTTCAAGCGTGCAGCTCTGATCATCATCGTTAGCCCATGGGTTGCTGCAGAACGCAAGCCGCCATTTAAAAAAAAAAAAAAGAAAGAAAAAAAGGTTTTGGCAGGCAGCCTTACAAATGTGAATTCATGTAGTATCGACTCGCACGCAGAGGGCTCTGTCCCTGTCGCTCACCGCTTTGACAAGCAGCAGCAGCGTGGTATCACATCACATGGCTGCAGCCAGTTTTACAGTACCCTCCCTGCAGCGTAAGGGTAACTTACTTTCTCTTTTCACTCTTCAGAGCACCATCACAGGACAGTAAAAAGGGATCCTCAAAATGGAGACTAAAACAATGGGAGGATAGAGGACCCTTTGCCACAGTCAGGTCTCCAGAAAGCAGTGAAAGAAGAGCTGGAGGGAGCACTTCCCTACCTCTTTGCCCGCCTGCGGAGCTTCACAGTTTGTAGCCCCAACCTGCCTTCTCCTACTGTGCTCAGCGAGCCGAGGGATCTGCTCAGAGCCGGGCACCTCAGCTCTATGCCTTTTCCAGCAAAAATACAATCCCTCCCAGTCCTGTGCAGGTGCAGTTGTCTGCCTGAAAACAGCCACGTAAACCTTTGCGTTGAGGTGTTTGTGTGGTTACTGCAACGGCAAACAGGGAGGGGACTTTGGGGGAAATACCTCTGGGGACCCGTGGAAGTCACAGGGCCGTGCAAACACTCACAAGCATTAGAGCTGTTGCCCACGCTTTAAACGTCGCATTTGTCTACGTCTGATACCACGATCTTACAGAATGGGGGAAAAAAATCACATGTTGCTAGAGCACTTGTACAGGTTATATGAATAAACAAAGACGTCTGTGTCTAGGTGTGTCCAACTACAAAGGTCGCTTAGGTGCGGAGGGTTTTTTTTCCTCCAAAGTGATCCTGTTCAGGGTGTAATACCCTGTTTTATTTCTACAGGGCTTATCATTGAAAGTGAATGTTCGAGATCCTTGGATCTGATATCCTCCCGGTGCACACAAGAAACAGAACTGAAAAATGTCAAAGCAAGCGGGTAGCACTGAACAGACAGAACACGCAGAAGTATTGCATTGGAAGTATTGTTCTTGCATCACTCTCCTTTGTGGAGCACTCACATCATCAGGTTTGTGTATGTGCATGTGAGGCTCCTTCAAAGGAGGAAACAGGATGCTTAACTTTTAGTGCAGAAAATTAGTAACAAAATACACACAAGGGAGGGCTGATAACATCTCTGTGATCTCGTACTTAACGGGCTATCCTTCAAGAAAAATCTGTTGGCTTTCCAGTGTTATCCTGCCGAGGCTGCGGGCTGTAATTAACGGGCCCGTGCTACCCGAGCCCTCTGACAATCGCTGGAGTTAAACGTTCGCACCTGAATTTTTACAGGTCGGTGCCCCGAGCGGAGCTGCCCACCCAGCTGGGAAAACCCCAAACCCCACTCGAGCTCCTCCGCTCCCTCCCGCTTCCCCGGCGGGGTGCAGGGGCGGTTAACCCCAGCGGCAACCCGGGCTGCAGCAGGTGCAGCGCCAGCGCACGCCCGCCGCCGCCGGGGCCGGGGCCGGGGCCCGGTGCGAGGCGCCCCCGCCCCGGTGCGGGGCGGCCACGTGGAACGGCGGCTCCCGCGGCGGCGACTTCCTGCTCCGCATCGCCCCGGCCGCTGCGCCCAGCGGGGAGGCAGGCGGCGGCGGCGGCCCGCGGCGGGGGGGCTACCGGGGAGGAGAGAAAAGGGAGGGGGGGGGGAAGGAAAAAAAAAAAAAAAAAAGTTTGTACGTGCGGCGGGAGGAGAGGCTCCGCAGGCGGGCGGCTGCCGGAGAGCAGCGGCGGCCGGGCGAGGAGGGGGAGAGGAGGCGGCGGCGGGGCCGCGGCGGGCCGGGCCGGGCCGGGCCGGGCCGGGGCGGGCGGGGGGGCGGAAGCCCGGCGGTGCGCGGGGTCGCGCGCTGCGTGCGCGGCGGCGGGAGGGAGAGGGCGGGCGGGCGGGAGGATGCGGCTGAAGCTGGGCTTCCTGCTGCGCGCCGTGCTGCTGGCGGGCGGCTTCTTGGGGCTGCTGCTGCTCTGGTCCTCGCTGTCGCCCCGCGCCGAGGAGCCGGCTCCCCCGGGACGGACGCGGGTGAGTCTGCGGCCGCGCTGGGCGGCGGGGGCGGGCGGGACGAGGCGGGTGGCGGGGCCGACGCCCGGGATGTGACCGGCGGCGGCGGCGGGGGGCGACTGCCCGGGCTGCGGCCTGCGGCGCCTGCAGGCCCGAGAGGGGAGCGCGGAGCGGCGGGGCCGTCCCCCGGATCCGGCGTCCCTGCCCGGGCGGCGCCGCGCCGCGGCCCGCCGCCGCCGTGGGGCTGCCCGGGCCGCGGCGGGGCCCGGCGGCCGGTCCTCCCCGCCCCGCCCGGGGCCGCCGCAGCCCCCTCCCGCCGGGGCCGGGGCCGGCAGCGCGCCGCCGGTGTCCGCCGCCGGCGCAGTGGTGCGGGCAGTGCCCCGGCGGGGCCCGACCCTGGGACCTCCCCGCCGGCGGTGCCCCGGGCACGCGAACCGCGTGGGTCCGTGCCCCCGTCGGGGGCTCCTCCACCCCTGAAACAACCGCGCTGGCGGCAGCTGCGTACGTGTCCTGCAAAGGTCTGCCCCAGCGCCTGGGCGCAGGTGTTCCCCTCTCCCGCTCGCCCCGCCGCCACGCATCAGCTTCCTGGCCTTTTACCAGCCAAAGGGCAGGTTTTGCCAAGGAGAAGCAGCAGGTCAGGTAATTTTAAGAACAGCGCGCAGAAAGCCAAAAAGCGTTGGACTGATCGCGCAGGCGGCGCAGATCTCCCACCCCGAAATGGTGGGGTGAGGCGGGCAGCGCCTCGGCGGGAAGGGACGGTAACCTCTAGAGATGCTTCGGGAGATCAGGCAAGCAGATTTGGGGAGTGAGCCCTGCTGTGGCCTTGTATTGGTTACATCAGGTGAGAATAAGCTGTCTCTTCGACACCGGGGTCGCAGAAGGAGTCAAAGTGCTTTTTCCATTTTCTCCAGATGTTTTAGAGCTGTGGAACGTAATGGGACTTAAGGGCATCTGCTTGAAGTAAGATTAGCCAGGGTTGTTTTAATCTTGGTAAAGTCATAAAATTTTACAGTGATTATTTTAAAAAGTGATCTTTTATGATGTGTTCACTAATGATCTTGGTCCTCTCTAGCAGGCTGCTTTGAATAATTGTGGAAGGCAAGCGAGCTGACAGAATTCTTGCTTTTGAAAACTGGAAATGACTTTGGACTCCTTCAGCAGATGCTTCGTCTTCTGAAGCTGTTACAGTTTGCTGTATCTTGGCAGTTACTGCTGAGATAATAGGCCATAGCGGTGCTTTTGGAGATACACAGTTTATTAAGCAGAGAAGTTCCTGTAATCTGTTCTTCTAGATACAACATGGGCTTTTCTGTGTACAGAAAAATCTTTAGGAATTTTATTTGCATACTTCCCAAGAAAATGTCAGGCAATAAACATTTTCTGTCAAAACCAGTGGAATTACTTCTCCTGCTTAGGAAGGTGTAACAGACCTGTAAAGTGCCATCCTCTGAAAAAAAAATATATAGTTACGGTTGTGTTGATGTGTAGGGCAGTGACCATCTTCAGATGATTATTCTAGGGTGACAGCTGAAATATCGCAGCCCTACAGTGTGCATGCTGTACCAATTTATGCAGGTGCTGTAATGAATCATGCTGTCCTTTCTCACAAGCCTGCAGGCTTTCACTCGGAGACTTGAGCTGAACCCTTGTATCCGCCTCCGTTCGCGTGCGACGTCTGATGCGGACTTGGTTTCTAGCTGGTGCGCGTGGCAGTAAAGGAGTTGGAAGAGTTTTTACAGCCCAGCCCCCAATAAAGGAGCATTCTGTCTTGATTACCCCTGCCTTGACTGGAGGAGGAAATATCCACGACAGCCACCTCAGGAAATAATTCAGTCTTTGTTGGGAACAAATATAATTATATAAAGTAAACACTGTCAGAGATGAAATCTAAACAGAATATCTGGTTCATTAGCTAGATCAGCTGTTTACGTATCGTTGTGATATATGTGAGAGTGGGTAACACATGCTTCTTCATCATTTTCTGGGAAATGGTATTGTTGATACTAAACTGATGTTTTGGTTTGGACTGCTTTCCTCCTCAGAAGCTGCTCAGGTGCTGAATGCTAGTTAAACAGTAGCGAGCGGGCTTGCTACGAGCAGTGCTCCAGCATATTTCTGGGGAGCTGGCAGAGCCCAGGAATACGTCTGGAAGGTGAGGGCCTGCATATCCTGCATCCCTCTGGGCGAGGCAACGCTGACCCCGTGAGGTGGGCTCGTGTCTCGGGGTGTGCTCCCTGCCACCCCCCCCGCCACACTGGGAGACAGGCTGTGCGTTGGTGCAGTTTCGGCGTGTTGGAACTAGGAGTTTAATCGTAACCGCTTCTCTGAAATGCGCTGGTGCGCACTTTGTTCAGTTGTACAAATGTGTATGTTTGCTCTGTTGTTAGCTGCCGGAAAGTTTGTTAAGCTAAAGATAACAGAATAATTCTTCTTGTTCCTGTACAGCACCCTCCTCCCTTTGCTTGTGCTGAAAGCTCTAGCCAACAAATGTAAAATTCCTTTTCAGACAGTACCAGCCTACAACAGAGTTCAGCTTTTTATAGCTAACCTCAGGCAGTACCCTTTCCCTCTCTGCACCGTAACCCTGAGCACTTTTTAATAACACGGAGGCATTAAAGAAGCAAAGATGAAAAGTTCTGCTGTGTTGTTCTTTTTATGTTTATAACCTTGAATCTTTTCCTGCTTACAGCAGCAGACAAGAATGGGATAGACAGTAATACTGAAGATCTTGTAGTAGTGTTATAACTATGTACCTTAAAAAAAAAAAGTATATTCTCCCTTCAAATATTGTGTTATGTTTTTTCTGCTGATCTTAAAAGATTCCAGAAGATCTTAAAAGATTTCAGGAGAGGCAAGATGATTAATGTACAGAGAGTTTTCAAAGAAATGAAAGCGGAGAAGTGGCTGTTTAGGAAGAGAATGAGAGGACAGAGAGGTAATAGCAGCAATAGACAATTGGAGATAAGACCTTTTTTTCTCATAGAAGATTACCACAGACGTATATATTCACTGCTGTTGAAAGCATATTCAGAAGTTGGGGAGACAAAGCCCTTCCTCAGGTAATCTGCCTGTGGTTTCTGCAAGATACCATTTGAGGAAAGAGTGTTTGTAGGATTCGGAGGGAGAGGTTAAGTATTTATTTATCTGTATTATCAGAAATATCCAAACAGAATAAAATCGTCCTTATCCTAAAGAGCTTTTAGTTTCCAATCTAAACTGAATAGAAACAACGAAAATATATTAAGGTCTATCCTCAAGAGTCTTTAAAAGCATATCTGGTTTTGTGTAAGGACGGACGCCTGCTATCTGATAGTAAGGATTAGAAGGGTACTGAAGATTCAGGCAGGGACACTCTTGTTTATGGCTGTGAGAAAAGATGAGGTAGAATCATTGATCCAATTATTCTGTGCCTGTTGTGGGGTCTTCTGGATATTTTCCGATACCTTCTGCTCTTCTGGATCAAGGGAGAACGGTTTTGGAGCTAGCAGGAAATGATTGAGGCTGCTTATGATGGGAGGATTGCTGTAGGGATCCCAGCTGTAGTACTCGTTGGTATCCAGCAAGATGTGTCACTAATGATCAGCCTCAGAGGTACAGCCTTAAAAGCTGGTGTCATCAAGGAGTGGGTAGTACAGCAGGCAGAACCAATGGACTAAAACGGTAAAGAAAGATTCATTACTGAAAAGTTGAAAACAGTGTATTTGGAGGAGTAAATGTAGTATAGATCAACTTTAACTCTCCAGATCTGACCGATTACAAAGTGTTAAATTGACCGAAGTAGTATTCAGAGGCTTTAAAAGTTATGTATACTTGGGGTTGGGGGTTTTGTTGTTTGGGGGTTTTTTGGTTTTGTTTTGTTTCGTTTTTTTGAACAATCTGTTTAGCCTACCTGAGGCAAAGCTCAAAGTACAACTTTGCATGCCTATAGTCTATGTGGTACTAGTGTGATTAGTGGTGTCATACTTTCTCTAATCTTCACTGGAGCACTCCAAGAAGCTGATAGAAATGACCCTATTTGTTTGTCCATATGAAGGACAGTAAGAAAGAGTGTCCAGCATGTTACTAATCCCCTTCCAGAGCCTAGGAAGGTAGTAAAAGATTTGCTGGAAGTGTGTGGCTGACCTTGCACAGGTCAGAAATGTGGTGGTGAGATTGCAAAACCCGTAAAATAAATTCCCTGTTCTGCCCTCTTCTTGTGTGCAGCGAGGAGAGCTTCCTGAAATCTCGGCACGGGCTGTCTGGCCTCGTATCTGGGAACCTAGTGCTTCAGATTTGAAGCATTACAGTACTGGTGGTATTTCCCAACTTTAGCTAGCCCATAGCCACCGCACCTGAGCCACTGGTGGGCTGCTGTTGCTTTCCTTTGCCACATATTGAAGGCGTTTAATTTTCTGCGTAAGCGATGTGTTCTTAATAGGCTTTTGTTTAGGGAGTGTTTGTTTATCAACAATTCTCAGACTTTCTGGACTGGGTTCCCAGGGGGTTTTTTGTATGTATAAGTAATTGGACAACTGTCCCCTTCCTCCTACCCACCCCTAAAAGCATGCACATCTCCTACACCAGGTGTGTTCTCGGTGCTCTATAAAATTTAACAGGAGCTTTTGAGGTCACAGTCTCCCACCCTTAGACATTTATACCCACATTCCCCTGCCAGGAGAGTTAGCCGTCCTTGCTGCCAGATGTCATGGCAGCCATGCCGTAGCGAGGGAAGAACGGTTGCCCTCGGATCGGGAAGGGAGGCTCTGCCGAGGGCCCTGGTGCAGGTGGTGATTCTGGCACGTCCCTCTGGTTCAGGAAACCAGATGATGGGCTTGCAGCCGGGGCTGCGGGCCCTCGCCAAGCACCAAGTCGAAACGTTACAATTCCCACGTGGCCGCTAGAAGGTGGAGAATTTATGATGTGGAGGCGGAGGAGTTAGGGGAAAAAAAAAAAAAAAAGAAACAAAAGCTGAATGGACATTTTCTGAGCTTTCTGGTGACACCCCTTCTTCCCCACTTTAAGGACCGCTAATATCCTGTATGCCTTGGCTGGATTGTCACTGAGAACTTAATGACAAGCTGCAGACTGAACTTGAAGTGTTACTGTGGTTTAAATTAGATTCTTTGCGGTGGAAGTCCCAGCAGAAATTCTCCGCTTTCCCTTAAGGAGTAACAGCAAATGTGCTTAGGAGAGAAACCAAGATGCAAGAATTTGAACTTGATATCGTTACTGGAGGAAAGGCAGGAATTGGACTATGATGATAAATCTGATGTAACAGGGAGAGTGGTGTTCAAGTAGTGAAGGGATTCTAGTTGTCCGAGTTTGGTGAAAATGTGATGCATTGTGGTAGACAGGTGATCAAATAACAAAATAATATCTCTCTCTCTCCGGTTGCTTTGTATAGTTATCTATACGTCGGTGACTTTTTTTTTTTACTGGTTTGCCTTTCTATAATTGGGTGAGACCTAACACTGGGAGTGCCAAGTCAGTTCTGCCACTCCGGCATTATCTGAAAGCTCAATGAAATCATTCATCATCTGGGTGTGAAAAGCTCCCTACAGGTGCAGGGCTAGGCACAGGCACGCTGCCTTCTACAATCAAAGCCGTAATAAGTCACTACTTCTTGTGTGACACTCAGCAGAAATGAGCACCTTGACAGATTTTTCATGTTCAACAAGTTTTGTTTGAAATCTGTGCACAGGGCAGCAGTGAACTTGCTATAGCCAAAGTATTGCTGTTCTTGGAAGTAAGCATCACTTTCTTTTTCCCCCTCTGTTTATTACAGTAATCTTTAGTGTTGCTAGCAACAGTAATAGGCAAAATGTTTTGAGATATTAAATGCTATTTTTTTTTAATGTATGCTTTCATCTAAATTGGCTTTGAAAAAGCTTGTAAAAATCTGTCACCCTTGGGAGAGTGTAAGAACCCCGATCCCTGTCATATTAAAAGTGAAATCTTTTGACAAATGCTTACAGTTATGTTGCAGAATAAATGACCACAAAGTGGCTTCCTGAATAATGTGAAGAAATGGGGGGGGGGGGGGGGGGAAGCCCAAACCTACGTAATTCCTACAATTTATGTATACATACATAGATTGTATTGAAACTTTCTTTAACTCTTTTGTCATTAAGATCCCTTGTAATAAGTTAGGCAAGTAACTCATTGTTATCTCAAAGCTATTAATTATGTAAATGTCTACTCTAGAAAGAGCAGTTTCACACCATTTTATATGTATGTGACAGGTTTCCCTTTGCTCTATTCTAGCCCCAAGTGTTAGCATTTGTGGTAACACCTGAAAAATCAAAGATCTTAAGGCTTTTTAAGAATCCCTTGAGAATTAAGGGAGCAGGAACAAGGAAACCTTTGGCAGGATCCCTAGCATAGGATGAAAGGTGTCTCTGCTCTCTTAGGTGAGATTATGCAGCAAAAAAAACTTAGTAATTGTGTCCATTTAGGGAACTGTACAGGTAAAATGATTCCCCTGTTGCAGTACCTAATGGAGAAACCGTGAGTAGCACAACAGAAATCAGGAAGGATCAATACAGTGGGTTGGGTAGGTTGTCATTTGTTTAAAAAAAAAAAAAAAAAAAAAAAAAAAAGAGAAGTGGTAATTTGTGCTGCACTAATTAGTGGCCAAACAATGGGGCATTAAAAATGGCCTGTAATAAAGTCCTTTTTTAAATAAAAATCGAGGTAATAGTTAACTGTTTATTTTAAAGGCTGTGAATTAAGAGATGATGGCAAAGCTGAAGTAGTAGAAATTCTGGTGCTGGTAAATTTAGTTATCGGAAAAGGCCCAATGGGTCATCAGGATGCCAGCCTTGAGAGAAGGCATGTCATATCCAGAAGTATATATGTGGGTTTTTTTGCCACGTGGCCGAGCAGCGTGCACCTTCCCTAACCCAAACTGAGCAGAGTTAAAATTGCTTGTATTGAGCTGATGTTCCCTAATGAAAAATGACAGTATCTTTGTCCTATTTTTGTCAAGATATTAAATCAGCATTATGGGAGACTGCCAAGTAGAAATAGGGCAGGATAAGCTGTTACATTAATAGGTTTGACTTCTACCTTAGGGGGGGCGGGGGGGGTGCTTTTTACAGAAACTAGGCCATATAATCTGAGAGAAGGATTCCAAGTCTGGTAACAGTTACATTTAATTACTAGATTTCCTCCGTAAGTATGGAAAACAAACGTCTACTGTGAACGATTAGTTTAAAAATAGCAACATGCAGCTTAAAAGGCTGCCTCCCCCGTCAGTTTTCTTTAATCTTTTTGTGAATTAAAGGGAATTTGTCTTGCTTGAATATGCCTTTAGCAGTCCACCTCCACCCCACAGTGCCCTAGACTTAGGCGCTGTTTTGGTGAGTGAGGTTCCCCCCCCATGAATAAGAGGAATGCCAAGGTAACACGTTCGGTAAGGAAGATGTCGCCAGAACAGCCCAACAAAGGCGAGCAATAAGCAGCCAGCAGCGTGCATGTCTTTGCAACCTGTGATACTGTTTAGGCTTGGATTTGGGGGTATTCTGGCCATTCACCTAATACAGCTTTCAGGGGGAAAAAAAAATTAAACTTGGTAGATTTCTGTAAACTTAAACCAAAGGTTATGGTTGTGCTTTATAGCAGATTTCTAGATTGGGATTTATCAGTTTAATTGTAGCCTCCTCCTTGAAGGAGCTTGCTGGGAAAGTATGTGCTTTTGTGGAAAAGGGGTGATTTGTTGTTAATAATTGTAAAAAGATATAGAGGAGAAGGCTAATGCTTGTATTCTGCCTTTGTTTTTCAAATAAACGTCCTTACTGTGTTCCCCCTGCTTGGGACCGAACAGTTTGGAAATGTTTGCTTGCTCATTGGAATATCATTTGAATTGGTAGGTCTGAAATTTGAAAAAAACAAATTCTTTGCTTAGTGCGAGCTGTTTTTTAAATAGGTTGGTGCTTTCCTAGGGTTGCATTTTATAGCACACAATTCCTGTCTTCTGAAAACCCATTGACTTCCCATGAGGAAATAAAAATATTATTCTTATTGGGTTACGTACATGCATATTCCTAAAACAAAAATGGCTACTTTTTGTAATGAAGAGATTATGCTTAGAAAAGGATTGTATTAAGCAGGAATTAAGCGTGCTTCTCCATGAATAAGCATGTTTTCTTGCGCCTCGCAGAACAAATTGACTTTTTCTTTTTCCTCTCTGTTGTAATAAACTAATTGTTTGCTGTTCTATGGTGGTCTGTATTTCTTTTAAATCTCTCTCTCTTACCATGTCTTCTTGAATCCTTCATTCTAATTGCTGACTCCAGTCATGTTTTTTAGTATTGCTCTGGCTCTCCTAAGCTACAACTTATTTTTGCTTTGATTTCCTTGTGGAACGTTCAGTTGCAAATAGCAGCAGCCGGCACTGATGTGCAGTAAACTCCTCAGCAGCAGGAAGGAATTGTAGGAAGGTATAAGGTAAAAACAGTATACCGGTTTACATTTGGAAAACCTTCTTTACAGTTGAAGGTCTCAAACTATAACTGTTAATGAAATTAAAGCATAAGCAGATGGTGCTCAGCCTACAAAGTTTCTTACTTATTTTGTTGTCTTTTAAAAAATTGGCAATGAAAATGGCTCAGCAAGAACTGTTCTGAGTTGAGTGAATACAGTTGATTTTTTTAATAAGGCAGAAAGTATTATGTTAAATAGCGTGCTTTAGAAAAAATACAAGATTTTTTTAAATGAAATTGAATATAGGGGGTTTTCTTCATATTTGAACATTTTTATCACAACTTGGGGATTAAAATTTGCTTTGGTTTTAACCTGTAGTAAAACATTTCCCTTTTAAGGATGACTAAAATAAGCAAGGAATAGCATTTCAATAGGGCTGAAGCATAGCGGCACCCCATTTTATTTCTCAATTCCTGCCTTTATGGATCTGAGATATCGAAGCAATGTCTTTGTTTTGAGCTAGTT
Source organism: Nipponia nippon (assembly GCF_047370975.1). Lineage (NCBI taxonomy): Eukaryota > Metazoa > Chordata > Aves > Pelecaniformes > Threskiornithidae > Nipponia > Nipponia nippon. The sequence continues at coordinate 41,241,109 of NW_028262380.1, read as the reverse complement.
AATAAGAATTCTAGATATGTTGAAGAAAGAGGTATTTATTGTTTTAAGTTGGCTGTAGATAATACCTTATCTGTAATAACATTTTGAAGCAAAACCAAAAAAAAGTAACCAAGCTACCTCTTAAAAGCATCTGGGATGGTAATGTGATGAGTTTTCTATTCTTCCTATTGAGGAAGGAAGACCAAGAAAGACAATATTGAGATAACGTGTTCTTCAGAGAAAAGAAATTGTTCTCTGTGTGCTTTAGTCTTGAAACAAGATTTGCTACACTCTCACTTAAATGAGGCCTTGAAGTCAGCTCTTCCAGGCTTGTAATATATGTCTTTTATAAGCCACGCACGTGTCAATGGTGCATTTATCATGCACCTTAGACTGCTTCACCTGCTCTGGCTCTGCTAATCCATCTCCCACAGTGTTATTCTAACATGCCAAAGCCTCTGAGAAGCTTTAAACAGCAGCTATGAAATATGTTGGTTCTTTCTCACCTCTTCCACGTTTTCCACCCTTATTTCCCTCCCCTCTATGAAATACCTTTTTCCTGCACAGAACTGAGACCTTCACTAGTGATTAGCTTAAAAACAATATCTCAGTAATCTGTAGAGGTGGACAAGGGTGGGAGGTGGGTTTTTTTGTTTGCTTCTTTTGATGGAATATGACCTTTTAGTGATTGTCTATAAGCGTATCACCTGCCTCTGATCGGAGAGTTCTTAGCCAGCAGCTCTTAATGTAAGATACTCCTACAGCATGAGATTTACTGAGTGAGTAAAGTGGTCTTGAGTACTCTCTGTGGAGGTATTCCAGCCCTGGGTGTCTGAAGTAAGACTCCAGATTAGTTTCTGGGGTGCATTTGTGTGATCTCGGTGTCTAAGAGTTGAAGATTCCTTGTGTCTTCTGTCTCTCTCTGTGTTGTCCAATACCAATCTGAAATATTTTTCTTGAGGACTTGCTTATTTTTTTAGTTATGTAAACAGTACAAGAAAGGCTGGGCTAAGGAAGGCCAAGAAGTGTTGAGTTGGTAGTGAGGCCGTGAAGCTCTTTGAGCAGGTCCAGGCGTGAGCTCCTCCTTCAGGGTCACCATCAGAAAAAACATCCTCAAGAAGTGCAGCTATCCGTGGCGCTGGAATCAAGACTGGGAGAAGACTTCGATGTCAAACCTGGGGCAAATGGTTACTCTGGCCCAGCTTTGGCAATGTGTGATGAGACCCTTGGCTGCTCGCATACGGAGCAGTGAGTAGGAATCCAAAGTGTCGATACCATCACCGTTATTTAATGTAGAGAAACAAAAGATGGGGAGTCTCTGTAAGATACAGAGTTGTGTATTAGAGAGCAGACTTGCCTTTTCTGTGAATAGTCATGTCAGTCACCTCTCGGGGAGTTACTAAGTTTTGCTCCCGTTATTATCTTCTACCAAGGCTGGTGATGACAGGGGAGTTGTCAAGCTGTTGTGATAAAAGGGAGCAGACTGCCAGGATAGTTCATGTAGCCTTTAATCTTTGTGTATGCCTGAGGGGCCTTGGGAAAAGAGGATGTCAGGAAGCAGGCTGGATTAATTTTTCTGGATGAAATGGATATGTCCTGGGGGTTGGCCTACTTTAAAAATAATTAGAATTCTTTGAAATCTGCTGTCCTTGAGCACGCTTCATCTGTCCTACGTCCCCTTTCTCTGACTCCCATATGCCTAGATCTTGTGGTTGAGAGATGTGGGAGATGCCTCGTGCCTCTTTGGGAGGTGTTTGTTTTGGCAATATTTCCCAGGAGGGCATAATTTCTAAACCCAAGCTGACTTGAATATATGCGTGTGGTGAAATGCGCACAGGGACTGCAGGTAATCAGAGGCACCTAGTTACCTTTTTGCTGTTAAGCTGAGAACAGGGAGGATGCTTGGCTTACAGTAAGGCGTGCGAGACGCTGATTTTCAGATCTTAACATATAGAAACAATCTTTTTCTTTTAAAAATTAACTTTTTTAAACAGTCCTGTATCTTTGCATCAGGTGACAAAGGTATGATTGGATCCTTAGGAGGAGGCTCGGTGGTGCTCACTGACTGCAGCCAGCACAAGTCTGTGTTAGTGTAATGACGTGCATTGATCTTCTGTTGTTCCAGGTTCTTGTTCCAATCTCATTCTCAGCTGAAGGATGAATACCTCAATTTCTTTCTTTTTTTTTTTTCCTGGTCAATTTTTTTCTGTATTTTTTTTTCTTTGTAGGAATTTGGGGATTTAATTAGGCTTATTCTCATGACCCATTTTTCAACAAGTTAAGAGTTTTCTTGCACTGCAGTAGAATGTTAAATGATATGGATATCTGGAAGTAAGGAAGGAAGAGAAATGATCAGACCACTTCTCTTGACTTTATCCTCTGTAATAGCTTGGGCAATATATCTTCTAACAGGTTTGTCACAGGATATAAAATGCTGAGGTCTTTATGGAAAAAAAAACCTGTTTCATTTTAAACTCTACAATTCATGTCCACGATTAAAAGTCTTTACAGCCTTAAACGCTGAGCACCAAAGTTTTCACTGATAGACTTGGCCAGTTAGCGTTGCTGCAAAGGAGAAGTGGCTTGAACAGGTTTTTGAACAGCTTTTATCTTGCACGATATTTGCAAGAATTTAGTCTGTACTGATAACTTGTCAAAATACAGTTTGCAGTTTAATCCCAGCAATCCTAATTTTCAGGAATTGTTCACAGCTGTTAATTTCTAAGAAACAGACAGAACTTTTATCTGTTAACTTGGTTTATCTAACAACCACGATGTACTACTTAATGTTACCAAAGGCATGATGTTGCAAGCAGAATTCATTATACTTTTTAGGTTGATGCTTTAAAAATATATTTTAACAGCTTAACTGAATAATCTTGACTCTGATGCCTTAAAATGTTCATTGGTGAGAATGCTTTAGAGTATCAGAAAGAATTGTATTTTATCGCCTTCCTTTTTTCATTCTCAGACCTGAGATTTCCCAAGTCCAGAGCAAAATACTTTTTACATATTTACTAAAATGCATAGGCATTTATTTTTAAGCCCAGTTTTACTGATGAGGAAGTTAAGGTTTCGGATACAGAATCAGTGTCTTATAGCGGAACCCATTAAATATTCCTGTATGTATTGTATGTAGCTGACTTTCTGTAAGTCACTTGGGCTTTACAAATGGCAACCTTCCAGCAGTGTATATTTAGGAGATCTATTCATAGTCTAACACCAAAAACCCCACAACTTTCCTGTAGGAAGTCCATTTGCTCCTTGGCATGCATTTGTTCATTTTGTCAGACCTTAATGTTGCTTAACTTTTTTATATTGTATCAGCTGTAGGGCTCAAAGAAACTTTAAATGGTATGGAGAAGACCAGTTATGGCAACTGTGATGTTTTGTAGCCAGTGCTGATTTTATCCCAATGCATGTTAACCTCTGTGATGTTCCTTTCCCTTCATACATTTTTGCTTTTAAAGCTTCGGTTTCTTTACTTATTTTGGTTTATTTTGTCTGTCACTGGCACTAGACTGGCTCATTCCCTCATACCTTTTCTTATCTAGCTGTAGTGGCATAAAAGATTGGATACAAGACTGAGAAAATACATGCTAATTTTGCTTAATTCTTTGTCTTATGTGGAAGGGAGTTCTGTGTGGCATTTGGGTGCATTTTGTAAGGAAAGGGTAGTACTGGAGATCTAGATATACACGTTCAAATCATTTTGATATGTTTTTAATGAGAACTCTATTGATGCTTGGAGCTTTCCTGAAAAGGGAGAAGTGCCCTCACCTAGTGCAGGGCAACCACTGTTTATGCACATCTTCCCTCTCCTCCCAGAATTTGAGCATGCGGCGATCTCCTTAATCTGTAGTAAGAGGAAAATAATCTCTTTTTTCTTGTAGCTCTATTTTGGTTTAGACAAATAAAGGGAGAAGAATAAGAATATTTTAACTGCTAAGAATATTTAACAGAAATGTCATTTTGTTTAGAGCATAACAGCGTTCCTGCGTTACCATTTACCATGGAAAACACTGGAAGAGCACTCCAGGGTGTCCTGGAATGGGGAACAGCAGCCACTGCCCAGACCACCCAAAACAAAGTCTGTTTTGCTGTTACGGGCTTTCCCTGCATAGGAATGCTTGAATTATTTCTTGCTTCTGTGACTGAGGTGGGGTCTGGGTGTGGTGACTCAGAAAACCACACGACTGAGCAAGCCTGCGTACTTTTTTCTGGTGCTTTTAGTGCACCATGAGTGTCTGGCCCTAAATTCAGGAGGGACCTAAGTGTGCTGCCTTTACTGCTCTGCTTCCTCAGCCCAGCAAGTGGGTCTCCTCCAAGGGAGAAGAAAGGCTTAAGAGAGACGCATTCTGGTGGGGTTTTTTTGTTGTTTTTTTTCTTTTGTTTTAAAGGTACAAAAGAAACAAACCCTCTCTTGAGCTGGGCAGCTGCTCTCCTGCCAGCCTGCAGGTACTTGTTCTCCCCGCAGAGGTCCCGAGGAGGGCTTTGAGGATGGCTGGAAATCACTCGGGCAGAGCAGGGCTGCGCGGCCCTTGTCCCTCCTCTGTATGCCTGTGCACAAGTAATGGTTTTAAGCAGCCTGGGGAGGCAGCTGTGTTCTGCGCGTTTTGCTGCTAGGGCACTCTCCTCTGTTTTTCAGCTACCCCTTGCTTCCAGCAGCTTTTTTTCACACTCCTGTTTTGAACTGGCTCAGCGCTGGTGTTCACCTTGCTTACGGTTGCCAAATTTGTTTGGCTTGCCCGCACAGCTGGCTTCTAGGTGTCCTTAATCCAGCTCAGTGTGCAGGTGTAAAAGTGCTTGTGTTGGCACACATGCACGACAAAAATGTGTAGCAGAGAAGTAAACTGGTTGTAGAAATGTATCCATCCTGCTCTGGAACATCAGCTTGAAAAATCCAGCACCTATCAGATGGAGGTTTAAATCCACAACAAATCAGCAAAAACAAAAATGTAAAGGCAGCTTGTCTGCATCAGCTAAAAAAATACAGTTTTCATTAATTTTCTGCAAGAGCTTGGTGCATCTTGTAATTCGTATTGCTGGTATTCCACAGTTCACCTTGCAGCAGAGATGAAAAATATCACCTTTGGGTTTTACTGTATATCTGCAATCTTGGGAAGATAAATGTCAATGTAATGCATCATAGTATTGACATTCAGAAGTCTTCCAAACTTGGCTTTTTAAATAAAACAGGGAAGTCAGACTTGAGTCCCTTTACCCAGCAGGAAGAGTAGGCAAGTGATTATTTTTTTTTGCCACATCTTATATAAATCTGACTTTCTTGACAAATCTACAATTGTGTCATACTGTCAAGAATTACTGAACTGGAAATGCCATGCTAAACAAAAGGAAAATATGTTGTTTCCAGGTAAAATATTATGTCTGAAGTGGCTTTTATTGCTTGTGGCTTTCAGCTGCTCTTTTGTAAAGAGATGCACAGAGCTTGTGCTATTCGTGTTCTGTTGAAATTATTAAAAATGGAAAGCTGAATAGCAGCTTGTTTTTAAGGTTTCATATTTTAAATTGGACTGAGTTAAATGCAAAGTGAAAAATTCCAGCTTTAATGAAGTCAGAAAGGCTATCCAAATTTTTTGTATAGGATCATAGGATAATTCAAGCTGGAAGGGACCTGAGGAGATCCCTAGTCCAACCTCCTGTTCAAAGCAGGGTCAAGTGTGGGGTCAGATGGGCTGATCGGGGCTTTGTCCAGTTGGACCTTGAAAACCTCCAAGGAGGGGGATGGTACAACCTCTCTGCCTAACTTGTCCTACTGCTTGGGTGTTCTCACGGTGCAAGTTTTTTTATATCCAGTTGAAATTTTCCATCAATTTCACCAAAGAACACATTGACACCTCTTCATTGCTGTCCCTGATACTTTTAGTTTGCCATGACACTTAAAACTATGGAACTGTTTAACTGTAATTTAAGAAAAAAAAAAAGTGGGTTTTCTGATTGGTTTTGTGTGTTGGGGATTCTTCGTTTGTTTAGTTTACTGGAACTGTTTAGTGGGATAGTGGCTCGGTCTGGTTTTCTCTATCTTCACTTAGAAGATTTGTCCAAATCTACATCATTTGATAAAGTAGTATATTGAGAAAATGTTGATTTGGGTAACTCGCATATGACAGTTTTAAAGAGAGCATATACCTTTTATGTTGTGCTGTTGTCACTTCTAAAAAAGAAAGCACCTCATCCCAAAAGGCGACTGATTGATGACAGCAAAAATATTGGTTTGGTTGACAACCATGTGAATGCATTGTGTCTTACAGAAAAGGCTCTTCTATATCGCTTTTCCTTACCATTTTCACTATAATAGTTTTGTACATTATTGAAAGGTAGCAAAACACAGTGGATTTTATTTCTTTTGTATTTATGTCTTCCTTGTGGATTTTTGGGTTTGTTTTGCTGATTCTGTTCTGATGTACAGTAAACAAGTCTATATTGTTTACTGTCCTATACTGGTACATCTGTCAGTTCATCCTTCTCTGGTATTTGATGGCTCATGCATATAGCTTCTCTTTCATATAGAAGATCGAAATACTGACATCTTTCTTCTTTTGCAGTTCTTCCTTTTGGGAGGCACTGTTTCTCCCCAGCTAGGCATAAGTATGAACGGCCTTACTGACTCTTCCTTCGCCAGCTGCTGGCCAGATTTTGCCCTGTTAGAGACAACAGACTCTTTCTCAGGGACTGCAGAGGGCTTTTGAAATTGCTTTCCTGACAGGCTTTAACAAAGTTGTCTTTGTTAGAAGTTAAAGTGCAAGGCTAGCATGTAAAGGTCTTGATTCAGCGAATTGTGTTCTGATTTAAACACCCATTTAATGAACTGGATAGATCATAAGTATGCTTCGCTAATATCTTTTCTGTGTTAAATGCAGTAAGCGAAGGGCACAGTTTTCATAAATGCAGTTATTAGCAGCTCCATTCGAAGCCTACCGGGGCATGCATGCTTCGTACTTGTGGAAATCGCTCTAGCTGGGAGCAGCGTTACTGGAGCGAGTATAACCTGAGGAAAGGCTTGCTGTCGTTTTGAGATCAATTTTTAACCAAAATTCCATTCTGGTTATTTACATGGAGAGTCTGAATTGCCAAGACTTCTGATTTCATAACAAAAATGTTTACAAGGAGTGAACATTTGTTAAAAGGATTAGTGCTTCAGACAACTGCCTCTTGCTTATGCTGTTTGGATGGTGGGGGTATCCTGCGGTTAGACCCAGTGCTGAGAACGCCGACTTCCATTTGTTGCAAGCAAGAAGGATCCTCGTGCATCTTTGTGTGTGCTGTGCGCAAAATAATTTAAACGGTAGAATGCTACAATGCAATTGCAAAGGAATCGGCGCACATGGGAGGATGGTGTTCACTTGCATCTTCTCCAGGCACGTGGTCAGAAATGCCAGCCAGAGTGTACCTGAGCTGGAAACACAAAGGTCCCCTGAAAACTCTCTTCAGGATCTGACAGGTGTAGGCAGGTCCCTTGGAAGATGTTCAGGGCTAGAGGCTGATCCTTGGTGCCATGTTTAGAGAAAGCAGTGTAGGAGATCGGTTCCCAAAGTCAGCTTTGAGAGTAATGTTTTGAACGTTAGTCTTGGGCAGCTTCGAGCTTAGATTGCTGGCACCACCGTGGATCATCTGCACTAACAAAGTAAATGTCAAGGCAGTCCGGTTCTTGAAGTCCAGGTGCAGCATGTCTGCTTCTCTGCTAGGTCTTGTGGTCTCAATGTGAGCGTGGCGACTTCTATAGTTGAAATAAGATATTGCATGGAGAGTGCAGAGCTAAGTGCAAGGCCGGAAGCATAGTGGAAAGCAGACAGGTTCAATGGAGTCCATTTGAAGAAGTTTGCGGATTATATTATAGTATTCTTGCTGGCTATCTAAAAGATGCAAAGAACCTGGGCGTGCTCACATGTGATGTGGCTTCTAAAGCAAAGCTATGAAATAGGTTTTGATATTCATCGTGTTTACTTCCCAGCAAAACATGTCAGTAGCTGTATTTGTCACAGAAAGAGTAGTCAATTTCCCAATATTGATTTACCTGTTCAATAAATTGGGTCTTACCAGTTTAGTATTGTTGCAGATCTTTTTTCCATCTTATACTTCAAATGCATGTATTGTGTTGATTTCTTTTTTTTTAAGTATTTAGGACAGACAAGAACTTACCTTACCTCAACAATTCAGTAGAATATAACTGATTTATTGGCAAATCCCACACAGATTCTCTTTAATATCCTACACAGAAAAGATGCAGGAATGAAGGGTCAAGGAAAGATGAGACGGAGAACACAATTGATCATAACAAGTGATTTCCACTCATTTGTCTAGTCAAGCAGTACACAAGGTAACTATGTAAGTACTCTGAATTTCTGAAATCTTTTGGGAGTTCAGATGAAACTGTCAGAAACGGGTTTTAGACTGTATATGTAAGTTTCATACAATGCAGCTTTTGGCTTCAGCTGGCTGTTTCTTTGAAAAAGCTTTCAACACATTAGGGTTGATCAAATTGTGAAATGCAATTTAAAAAAAAACAGAGAAATAGGCTGTTGTAAAGCTTGAGAATGGTAACAATATTTCAAGATAAATGAAAATCTAATCATGCAGTTTGCTTCTTGATAGCAAGAAATACGAAATGAGATTGACGTATGTGTCTTTAAAAATTGAGGCAGACAAGATATTGCACAGAAACCTGCATCCCTTGATCAAGCATGTCCATCAGTGATGGATTTATTGTATTGTAAATGTCATTTACACGCTGAGGCATATAAAACAAATGCATGATTTTTAAATATCCATCTGTCTAATGATTGAGAAACAAGGATGAAGTTCCTCTGTGGGCTTTAACCAGTGCAATGTTCAGCTGATGCCTGGAGGGCCAGAAAAGCTGTCCTCAGCCGCTTAGAACATGACGATTGATGGTAGTTTTTATTTCTTTCTGAGGCTTTTTCCCTCTGGAGGGAAAAATAATAGAAATTGGATATTTTCAATAGCAAAGTTATGGGTTATAAATTGTAACTCTTTGGTCTCTTACTTTTTAAATTCAAAGCATATGCTTGTTTTTACCTCCTTATCTCTACAACTTTAAATTTGGTTACTTAAACTTTGATTGTTTAAGTCCAAAAGAAACAGCTTCATCTCTTTCTTCAGTCTACAGAGTACCTTCCTGAAAGGGGTTTGGTCTTAGTAAAATGAAAAGCCTTTCCCTCTCATAGCCTACTGTGTAACACTACTACATAGGAGGAGGAGGAGTATAATCCCTCCTTTATGGAAGCCAATGAAGCTGGACAGAGGGCATCTTAGAAGTACTTAAGAATCTCTAATGTCCATATGAATAAACATGAGTTCTATTTTTAAGATCTCGCTCAAACATATGCATAAAATGAAGGATATTCCTGGAGCGAGACAGAACATGGAAGGAGCAATGACTCAACTAGAAAGGTCACAAGCTTCATTTAATGTTGAAATGTAGTGACGGGAACAAATCTTGTACTGAACTTCAGTGATGCTGCGTTTTAAGCCTTTCACCTTGGAGGGCACAACTTTCGGGGGTGGGGGGGGAGATGAAAGAGGTTTTTGGGATGGGAAAGAGATGGCTTGTTATTGCTGAACCATGAAGGGCTGTGGGAAGAAAGTTCTTGGCAATTGTAGTAATGCCTTGAGTATAGGACTGGACAAGACCAGCTGCTGGGCACAAAAGACAAGGCAATGCAGCTGAAGATCATGGAGTACAGAAGTGAAATGAGAAAGTACCAGAGAGAAGGTCTTAGTAATAGAAATGATAGTGTTCTGGATTATGGCAATATTGCAGTGAAATAAGTAATTCTCGTGGTTGTTTTCTCTCTTTGTCTTCCATTTGATTGCAAAAACTATTGGAATTTTTTGCCGAGCACTGGAAAGCATGTGTGTGTGGCAGTGGTAGAATACTACTGTAGAAATAGTTGAACGACATGGATCAACATATACTAAATTGTCAAGACATCAACGCAACATAATATTTCTTTTCGGGTATTCAGGATTGTTTGCTCTTAATTTTTATTAATTGTTAAAGTTGGAATAGTCTAAGGAATCTACAAGGGAAAGAGGTCATTTAAGCTAAGGAACGGGACCTGCTTTCCTGTGTGAATACTGGTTTACTAGTGTACTTTACTAATAGAATATCTGCTCTTCTCTAATTGGCAATGCAGAGAAAGATAGTAAAGCTCAGATGGAAAATCAATGTGGGTTTTTTTCTGAAGGGAAGAAATAGTCCAAGAGTCATAGATAAAAACCTGATATCTGGAGGCCCTTTTGCATCTTACAGTCAGTTCTGATGGAGATGATGTCTTAAGCAATTATCCGTTTTGTTCCTAATACTCATATTCTTTCTAGTCAATCACTTATAAAATCCCTCTAGAGAGAAAAACTGTGGACAGCTGTGTAATTATGGCATGCTCCTCTTTTTCCTTGTATCCTGGGGAAAAACTTCATAGGCCAGCAAGGTGTTGGTTATTCAGATTATTATGAAGCAATTTATTATAGCCCAAGTATGCTTCTGATTAATTTTATTGTAAATGTGGGATAATAAATGCCTTTATCTTCACTCAGATTTGCTGGTCTTGACTTGAAAGTTTATTTTTCTATTAACAAAAAATGGATTTCAGTTTATCAGGGTGCATTAGAAAATTGTATCTTATGGTTGTGAGGTGTTCTAGATTATATGGTCCAAACACGTCTCTTAGGAAAAGCTTAGGGAAGATGGAGAAGAGCACCTAATACTTGACTCTGAAGCCCTGGTATGCAAGGTGAAGGGCAGAGTTATGTTTTCCTTTTTTTGCTGATCATGTTACTGTTTTCTGGACGTGTTATATAAGCCATTCAGCACAGTTTTCAAAATCTGATCGAATGCATAGCATTGCTACAAACCATATAGCCATATGCAAATGTGGTACTCCTAATCACTTGCAGGAGGGAGACAGAGAAAAAAAATCCAATCTTGCATTTTCTGCCATCCATTTCTGCAATGCATTTTTCAGAAGGGATTTCCTTATATTCAGCTTTTTGTCTAGAAGAAAGAGTGGGAAAAAATTTTTGCATCCACCTTCTGCCCCTCTGAAATAGGGTAAGCAATGGCACCATCTTAATCAAAGCACTGTAAACAAAACTGGAAATTTGAGAGAAATTAAAAGGAGAACAGAAGGTTGCATTTGAACAAAATACATAACAACAAATGTTTACAGAAATGAGACATGATAATATTGATTAGAGCCAGCCAGAATTATGAGCATTTGGAGACTTCCCACAGCCTTCATCTGCTTAAACATTTTTCTGGGGTTGGCTGTGTCCCTAGAAACCAGTTTGTTGCACTTTTTGTTTAGAAATGCATAACTTCATCTACTGCTTTGCTCCTCCTGGTGTACCTACTACACTGATTTGCCAGCAGTTGGCACATTTGCTTAAGGAACAAGTTACCTTGCTGAACTTCTTGCGCAGCAAGGTACCCCATGGATTGCCTCCAGGTTGAGAAGTTGAAAGAGAATTATTTTTAAGTTTCTTCAGAGAAAACAAGGTTTAACTTTCTATGCAATAAGCATTGGCCTTTTCTGTGAGTAGATGCAACTTGAAATCTTGTAAGACTTCAGGTAGAGAGTTGCTTCAGGGAAAAAAAGGAAAACTGAAAGTGATTGGGTCCTTAGAGTCTCTGCTCTCAAGACTAGGCAAGAAACTAGACTTTGCTTTGGAAAGCTAGAGTCAGTGTCTGGTGGGCTTTGCTTACCTGGGACAGTTTTTCTCCCTGATGCTTCAGCAGGGTGATAACTGTGCCCCAGGGCTTGGTGCTCACCTTGCTCTTTGGCCTCTTCATGGGACTTGGCTGCCATTATAACAGCGTTCTGAACAACTAAATGACAACAAAATATTTTAAATGGCTGAATTTAGCATGAAGTGAGTCAACCAGCATACAAATTTGATTTATTTTTTTTTTTTTTTTAAATTTGTGTGGAGTCTCATCTATGGTATAGCAACCCGTATGGCGCATTCAAGGGTAAACATACCAAACAGATGCTTCTTTGCTGACTTGGAGGTCTGAGTCACTGCAGTCTCTGTTTGAAAATGAATTACTGTGGATGATGCTCTACAGGAGTTTGCAGTTGAAATACCATGCTAAATACATGCTAATGACAATGCAGGCTGCAGTATGTAGAAATTTGTCTGTTGTGCAGAGAAAGGAGGAAGGTTATGGGCAACTGCTTTTCAGCAGTTGATGGCAGACTCTTGGAGTTGAAGCACAGTCTCTCAGCCAGCTGGTGGTTGATTAGACCAGTCTTAAGTACTTAACCTAAAATGACTTACCTTGTACGACGTACATTATTTGTGTCTTCTTGATTTGTGTCATGTTCCATTAAGAAGAGCGGGCCAGCATCAGGGCAGGCAACCTTCCTGGCAGGCAAGGAAAGCATGTGGCCTCTTGTGGTCTCTGCTTTCTTGGGGACCAGAGAAATTGCACTTTGATGCAACAGAGAAAGCCACTTAATTAGCAAGAAGCAAAAACACACCTGAAAAGATGCAGGGTGTAGGGAAATACTTGCTTTTATGCTCTTTTATTTATGTTCTGTCCCACTTGATCACTTTGGCTTTCTTCTACTGAAAATGTTGGTTATTCTATTTGTAATAAACTTGTAATTGATTCTTGCTATTCTGAGTTTAAAAGCCTTTCTGTCATCGTTGGTGTGCTGTCTGTAAGGAGAGGACCTAGGAGACTCTGGATCATGCTTCTGTCTTATCCAGGGTCCTCTAACGACTTTTGTATTACTCTGCAGCAAGCAGCTACGAATGTGGTTTGGTTTTTTTATTGCACAGGCTACTACTGTCAACATCTTTCCATTTCCAGAACATGGGAGAGACTAAAATACAACATCACCTCAGGTAATACAGCAGCTTCATTTGTGATTCAGTTTAAGAATATTTGTGTTACTTGAAAATGATTGTAATCTTAATGATAAGAAGCTATTTTGCCTGCTTTAAAACTAGCCTTAAGTTACAAAGTTAAGCAGAGATTTCTTTAGTATCTGTTTATTCAGGTATTTATCTGAGTCTTTCTATTTTAAATCTCCTTAGTTGCTATCCCAGATTACGTGGTGCGCTCCAGAGCCACAAGGAGAGGTGCATTGCTTGTGGGTACCTCCACGAAGTTCTCTGGCATCTCTTAAGTGGAGGCTTTGAGTGAAGTGGATCTCTGGCAAGGCTTCTTTAACGCAGCCTGACTATTGAACCACAGGTGGGACCAGGGGCAGTATGGGACAATAAGCTATGACAGTGCCAGGAGTGGTAGGAATGGGATGTGTAAAAGCTGAGTAAGAGTTGAATCTCAGGCAACAAGGAAGGCAAGTTAGAAGGTTTAACAGCTGGTTCAATATTCCCCAAACACTGAGTGCCAGTAAAAACGAGGACAATAAGAGACTGCTATTTTTGACAGTAATTTGTTCTGAAGCACTCAAGTGTCTTTATTTTTACTTGCTTTCAGTCAGGCAGAGTCTAATTGTGAAACTGCCTGCCGCACAGGAATTGGACCTCTCCTAAGGAGGCACCATGTAAGACAGGTCAAGTACAGGCCATGTTCTCACTGTCCTTTTTGTACTCTTAAGTCTCACTGAAGGTGAGAGAGACAGAGAAGTTTGCAAGTTTTGGGTGGCCAGTGGCATCCCCAATAAGAGACTGGGTCTGGCATGAAGCACTTGGGCCAGGTCTCCTGGTAGTCCCTGCTTTTGATGGAGGTAACTGAACTTGGCTAAGTAAAGGAAGTCGCTCAGTCTGGACCAGATGCATATCAGTGTGACCATGACATTTATGGAAGATCCAGACTCCTCCAGGAGGAGGGACATGTACAGCAGGAGATTGTGGGGGAGCAGGGACATCAAAAAAGGGAGTGTAGGAGCGAGGGCAGGGGGTAAAGCAGTACAAGCCAAAACGGCGCTTGTGGCAGGATTGCATTGCTGTGCAGGAGTTTTAAGTGATGTGTGCACAGCAAGGCCAAAGAGGATGACAGGAGCATCATTAGCTCAGACGAATTCCCCTTGCAAGTGAAAGATAATATTGGAACAGAACCATTTCATTTACATGGGATGCTTAGATGACTTATCTAAATGTGGATATATATCTTTAAACAAGGTACTCTGCAGGTAAACAGGGAAAACTCAGGATTTATGGTGTTCCCCTCTGTTAGGCAAATAGCTGGGCAATCAAGTTATTTCAACTGAAAATAAGTATTCTTGCATTGTTAGAAATTTGAATATTGGAGTTACTTATATTTACAGATATGCCACAAAAAAAAGGGAAGGACAAGGGGTGGAGGCAGTCTCCATGTGATCTGTTACCTGAGGGCTTCCATAGCTTAATACAACTTTGTATGCAATGACCTTGTGAGGTGTTGGCTGCAGACCATGGCAGTATGCAGCAATAGCCTGAAGTCACTGTCCTAAATGAATGCTTCTGCTGTGATGAAGTAGACAGTATCTTCACAAAAATCCAAGACAACAGGAAGAGCTAGTTGGTCTCTTTGCCCAGGGAACTCTTACAGCAACAGCAACCACTTAAAAAATAAAATAAAGTTGAGAAACTGAGCCTTATCTTCCTCAGTGTCTGTCTTCCACTCACAGGTTCAAACACCAGCAGAGATGACCTCAGATGTTGGTGAATATTGTTAGTTTTTAGACTCATTACTAGGTAACAAGAAGTTGTTTTTACCATTTTTTAGAATCGGTGATGCAAAGATTCACGTAGATTAATGAAAGTCACTCAGAACTTGAATGCTAAATTCTGTCAAAACCCTTCAAAATAGCAGAACATCAAGCTGTTGCCAAATTCACATATTTACAAACAGTTCTTCTTTATTATGTTCCTTTTTTATTTTTGAACATGCCACTTGCTTTTCCATAAGCAATGCTTTCAAACCTCAGGAGTGTCAACCCTAAGATGGAAGAAAATTGTTGATATTACTCACCTAAGTTGTTTTGCCTCCGCTAACTCAGGTAACTTTGGGGCTCAAAGATACTACTACTACTTCTTTTTCTTTTTTTTTTTTTCCCTCCAGAGTTGAGTCGATATTACTGACTGTGGTCTGCTGGTATCTATTGAAAACTAAGTTACTTCTGTAACTGTAGAAATGTAAATACTAGTGATTGTCCTGTTCAGCTGTATCAGATAGGGCATAGAGCATGAGTGGGAAAAGGGATTTTCCTCAATGCTGCTGACTAGCAGTTTTATTACAGGTATCTGTCCCTGGCAAAACAGTTCTCTCTCGAGGAGTAGCTTGAGAACTGAGAGAAAGGGGTCAAGAGAACACAAGCTGGATACAGGATGGTGCAGGGCAATGAGTAGTGCATCACATATCAATCAGCTTGACAGATGCTGTGAAATCTAGGAAGCAGGTGAAGGGGGAAGTTGGCTTCCTTTTTTTTAAATTAAAAAAAAACACTACATTTTATTTTTCATTCTTCAGATGTAGGTGGGAGTACAATACACAACAGTATAAAACTACTGCTGAACACGCATTTCTCCAAAGCTGCTTGTGGCCCTTGTACCTTAGTTACACTTCAGAATTATGTATTTTTTTAATGAATAGAACATACATATATATATATATGTAATGCTTGCTTGTTTAGATCATCAAAATTCTTTTTAATTGTTTGGAGTTTTCTTTGTGGCTCATAGGTGGCTTCTGACCACGTCTTGTGTTGAACACTCCAAAAAGTAGGCTGGTGTGGTCGTTGCCTGGTAGGATTACTTGCTCTTTGGAGATGCCATCACAGTAATGTGTTTGTGGTACAAAACTGTACTCGAGTTAGTTCTGTCTACCAAAACTTATTTCAGGTTGGTATAACACAACTTACGCAGCTTTAGCACTAATAGGTATGATTCAGGTCTTAAGTACGTTTTGTTTCCCCTAGAATATTTAATGGGGCAAAAATCTGCTATGGAGAGATGGCATTGGTTGCATAATGGACTTTCATGTTGTCTGTATATCTGTCAAAATTGAGGGCAACTATGAACGTAAGTCTGTAAGTTATGTTCTTACGTTCTCCTGGAAATGCTGGTGACAAATACCATCAACAGCATGGTTTTTCACTTAGGTTGCACAAAGCATGCAATTACAGTGATTTAGCAATCTGTTATTTTTACAAACATGTATTTTTAAACTTCAAAAGCTTTCTATAATTTAGTGTGAAATTGTATTTCTCTCTGTGTTTCTACCGTTCCCATAAATGCTCTGTTCTAAGTTTACACAAGTTTTAAAAGTCACTGTAGGAGCTACTGAGCCCATAAGCATGCTCTCCATCACCTTTGGAGTGCCTCGGAAATACACTGAGAGAAGAAGCCAAAGCACGAGAGAGACAGTTTTGCCCAGGCACTGTGGCAGCGAATGCCCCTTTCGAGCCAGGTGGCTTGAATGCTGCTGCTCCTCTTCAACAAAAGAATTCTCCTGGTCCAACTTCTGCCCTAATTTGAGTCAACACAGTTGCCTTGTGATGAAATTGTTCGATGGAAGGTTTTGCAAACTAGGACTTGAAGGCAGTGCTGCATGTGGAGCTTAAAACAGACTATTTTGTGCAAAAACTTGTAATGATTACAAAGGGCTTTTTATTATTTATTTATTTTCTGAAGTGATGGCAGTTGTGCTATAGATCTTTATCCTTGTTTGAGAAGCCGTGTTTTTCCATTTGTGTGTGCTTTTGGTTTTGCTTTCCCCGCTGCAGCCGGTCCTGCAGTAGCTAGAACTTCTGAATGCTTGGATGAAGGTTACTGTGGGTGGTGGAAGTGGAAGGTGTGCAATCCCATAAGGGTCCCTTGACAGTCAGCCAGCTGTGTTGAGGGAATCATTGCTCATTTTATTTATTCTGAAGTTAGTGGGTATCTAGAGTGAAATCTATTCAGAAATATGTTGTTGGATGTGTTGATTTTCCCTTTTGTCTGTATTTGATCCTGTATACTGAAAAGTCTTCCAGTTTTTTGTTCGTAAGAGCGTTGTGGAGTCTTCTATCATGTGGCACAAAACCAGTTGCAGGAATAAGTAATTCAGTGTGGCACTTCATTTTTTTTTTTTTTTTATTTTATTTTTTTTTTCCATCTGTGCCCTGAACTGTAACCTGGTAAGTAAGACCCACACATAATGATTCAAAGCAAACCAAAATAAACTACATGTTGGGGTTTTTTTCTCTCTTATTAGCTGGTAGAGCAGAATCATGCTAGAAGCTTAGCTGAGAACAGACATTGTTTTAGTATCTTCCCAGCATGAGTCTAGTCAACAAGGAAATCTGTGAATCCAGCTTGTAGTCCTTTCTTTTTTTTTTTTTTTTTTTACAAGGTAACTGAATAAATTAAAACGACCCCCTCCTATGTACTCAAATAATTGAAAATGCTAAGCTCTATATAATTTCTCTCGTGTCCTTTTTAGTCTGATACAGTAGGAGTGTGGCTGCATTAAGTTGAGGCAAACAAAGCAAAATACTTTAAATATGTTGAAATCCTTGCTAAACTGATAGCTGTGTGGTCTCTGTCAGAGTATCTGTGACAGAAGCTCTACTCAAAATGCTGCTTTTTTGCATAGAAGAGGAACTTGCATCAGGGGAGGTCTGAGAGCTGTTGATTCAACCTCAGTTAAAAGCCCTTGAACCCTTCCTTATGGTAGAAGAACATATATTGTATTTGTCTTTCATGGTAAGTGCAGTGGTGTAGATGCAGCCAAGAGCTAAGAAAAGTAAAAGCTGAACTGGAGAAAATAGAACTACATAGGGATTGGCCTCCTAGGTTACTAAAATATTAAACTGTCTCAGTTTTTCTAGTTTATTCATGAGGAACGCCAGAATATTGCAATGCTTGGTATCTGTCTTTAATCAGCTGGGTATGAACATGTATATTCTGAGAGTGGAAGGTTTTTTTTAATTTCCCTTTGCGTCCTTGGGTAATGAGAATACTACTGGATTCTACTTAATTATTCCTCTTTTCATTTTTTGTGCATCACTGATTTTTGTCTAGATGAGCAAGTTGCTTTTATAGACCTTGCTTTGAATTAGAAAACGTTTTTCAGTATGATAATCTTTCATTTTAGAAATGAAGCAAATCCACTTTTTTAACATTAATTTGTACTTCAGACATTATTTCATAGGGAGTTTTAGGGAGTTGCCAGTCTTGAACTGGTTGACTGAAGAAAAGCAGATTATGCAACTTTTACTTTTGCAGTTTTATTGCCAGCTACAACTCCAACCCTCCTACCAGCTGACAAATCTTGCGGCCCTATGAAGACCTCTCCCAGTTTTTCCTTTTAATTTGTATAATTTAGAAACATGTTTCCAAAGGGATACAGTTATGTTCCCTATACCTTTAATTGCATTCCTCTTTTTTGCAAAAAGGAAGAACCTAATGTGCAAAAAAATTATACCAAATACCTCGTACAAGTCAGGGATTGGTTGTATTTATATCATCTCACTGTTTCCGAAACACTCATTGCAGTGACTCATACATACTCCCCTAAGGAATGAAAAAAAACAAAAAAACAAAAAAAAACATTAAAAAAATAAAGAAGCATGCACTGAACTGGAGCTAGAAAAGCTGGCAGGAAATCCTAGATCTAGCTCTACAGAAAAAAACAATGATCTGTGGAAAAAACATTTTTCTGTATTACTGTATGTAAACAGCTTATGTGTCCTTTATAAAGATGTAATGAGATTCTGTTGTTGTTTGTCTTCGGATGTGAGAGAATTCACAGATATTTTTTTTTTTTTTTTTTTGCTTCTCTCCCCTCATTTTTGGACAACCTAGAAGTGCAGTGTTCAGATGTATGTTGTGCTCACTTCTTCAGAGCCCTTCCTTCATCTTGTTTTCATTGATTTGTCTCTTACAAAGTTTTTTCAAATAATTTTAAGACTATCTTTGTTTTTCCACTTCAGAAGGGTTGTTCTGGTTTATTTTCTTAATATGCATGCCTTCCAGTTTGACTGTCATTGTTGTATGAATCTTTTAGAAGTTTGATACTACATTTTTAGCCAAGCCAAACTTTTAATCGGTGAGGCACACTGATTAAAAATTATTTTATTTTTTTGATATGCCATTAAATCACTTAGAAAAAATAAAGGGGGGTGGGGAAGTCAATTCATAAAAGAGAAGAAGCTCTGGAAGTTCCTAAGGCATTGTGGCTTATATGATGACCAAAATAGTTCTTTGATTGTGGTTTGACTTTGCTTTTTTTCCAGGCAGTATTTGGAAAACCTTTGTCTCAGTTTTCTCTGGAGGAACGAATAACCTCCAGGAGCTGTGGGTCTGCACCACACACTTAAACACTGCTAGTTCCTTTTTTTGTAAAAATGCCCATAAAATGCTGAGACAGAGTTAGTTTTCTTCACAGCATCCCATATGATGCTGTGCTTTAGAGTTGTGCCTAGGGTTGGGGAGGGAGGGGTGAGCAGCTGTGTGGTGCTGAGCTGCCTTCCATCATATTTGTCCTAGGTACTTAAAAAATGAAGGAGAGAGGTGAATGTGTGTGTCTGTGTGTTTGTGTATAATTTTCTTGTTTTATGCAATATTTTTGCAGGCTTGAAAAAATGGAATGTATTTAGTGTCTGGAAGGGAACAGCAAATAAATGCATTATAATGCAAATTGTGCCTAACAGTTATAATGAAGCTAAAAGTAATACAAGATAAGTCATAGTTCTGATGACAGCAAAATAAACAAATTACTTTGAGAAGTGTTATGTTTCAGTCGGAGAACTGGCTAAGTGGAAGTTTGTAACTGTTTTATAAGTGACGAAAGTGGAATGAAAGGATATTTAATTTCATACAGGCCAGGGGTGTAACAAATTCCGGCCTGACTGAGACTAGTGATCCAGGATGGTGTCTGAGAGTGGCAGCATCTAAACCTGTCTGCTTTCTATGCTCCCTTCCCTTTGGACTCTTCCAGCATCCACAGCTGTTGAATTAGAGTTTTTAGGAGGTACCTGCCCACCCAGCCCTTTTACAGTACACTTATGGACCTGTCGTCCATCACGTTGTCTCATCCCTTGTTCGACTGTTTGTACCGTCTCTCTCCACAGACTCCTGTGCATCATATTCCAGGAGATGACTGTGCAAAGAACGTTTTTTGGTTGATCTCCTACCTATTTTGTCAAGCGCCTCCAGTTCTTGTATTTAGGGTAAACAGTGGGTTTCCATTCAATTTATCCATCACCATCATGATTTTCTAAACTTCAGTTGTATACCCGTCAGCCATCACATCTCCAAACTGCAGGGTCTTAAGATGAAAGGCCAGCCTTTCTGGTCTTTCATCTCAAAGCACCTATCTACCTTCTTCATTCTGGTTACCCTACTCTACCTTCTCTAACTCATTTTGAGATGTGGAGACCAGAACTAAATATTACTGAAGACGTGAATGTCTCAAAATTTTATGCAGTCAAAATTATGCCCTCTTTAAGCGTCCTTCCTAATGATGCCCACCATTTTGTTGGCTTTTACAGCTGCCTCTGCAGTCAGAGCAGGAGTTGGACACGAGGTGGTAAGAGCCGAGTGCTCAGCAGTGTTCTGACAGTCGAGTGGCAAAGCCTTCCTTTTGATTTCTAGGGTAAGCGTGAGATGATGCTCTCTTCAAAAGCCCTCTCAGGGCTTTATTTAGATCCATGGCAGCCTTCTGCCTCCTTGCAAAATGTGCCTTTTCGCATGCCCTTCTCCTTCCCTTTCTCGTACTGGCTTTTGAGTTCCTCAAAAAACAGTGGTGGAAGAACAGAATAATATAACACTTCTGCATTTTGTACATCTTCCTTGTTTAAACTAGAACAAGCAGAGAGGTCAAAGTTTCTTGAATAAACTTTTATTATTTTGAATTGGAGCCAGTCTGACTCCCACTGTTACCATGTTAACCTAGACACATTTTACATGGGATTTTTCTTAATTTCTGAAGTTTTATTATGCAGAATGATACATGAGGAAAATAACTGTAATGCAGTAGTAAGTATTGTGTGGTTTAGTTAAACATGGACATCAGTCAGCATTGTGCCCTTGCCTCAGTAAAAGCAAACTGCATAACGGGTTACATGAGGGAAGCGCTTAGCCACCAAGCAAAGGGATACGGTTTGTTTCCTGACACGTAGAATTAACAAGCCTGCATCTGAAGCGCTGCATCTGGTTTCTCCTCCTGCACTGCCCGGCACAGGAGAGATGTTAATAAATGGAGAGGAACTAGCAAAGACCTGCTAAGGAGGTTAGAGGGCTGCAGCATGTGACACAGTCAAGGAAAGGATAGAGGAGCTCGGCTTGGTTTGGCTGGAGAAGTTTAATGGGAAATCTAATTGCAGCTTATCACCCTCAAAAGTGAGGTTACAGAGAAAATGGAAATAACGTCTTCTTGGGAGTGCACGAGGCAATCATCACGAGATGTAACATGAGAAATCTCTCCTGAGGTATGAGGAAAAATACCTTCACCATGAGACTGGCCAAGCAACTGGAACAGGTTGTCTAGAGGAACTGGAGGTTTTTGGGATGTGACTGGACAAGCCTCTGAGAAACCTGATCTAACTGTGAAGGTAGCCCTGCCTTGAGCAGGTTTGAATAGGTGACATCCTTCTGATCTCATTTTTTTTTCTTTGATTCTGTATTTGTGAATAGATAGTGAGGTGTTGCTAAAATGTGTGCAGTGTTAGATCACACTGGCATCTGTAGAGAATATCTGTCCTGTTTAGAAATAGATAATTTTAGCAGGAAATCTGAACTTTCAGCAATGTTTTCCTGTTGTCTTCTTGGACAGTAGTATTGGAAAAAGCAGTGACTGTATGTTTTGGTGAGTGTTCATGGGTGCAGCTGTTGTACTCTGGAGACTTCACACTCGGATGCTTCAGAGCCTTTCTGTCTGGTTTCTTCTAAAATCATACACCCTTGTTCTAACCCCACCAACCTCACTCATCACTGAACATGCCAAGCAGTTTTCAAAATCGCAGCCTTTCTTCTCAGTGAGATCTTCAGGTCTCTTGGTGGGGAGGCGGGGACGAGTGCCATGAAATGGTAAAGTTGTTTTAAACAAGGATGCAGGAGATATCGGTGCCAATGCCTGTGGCAGCTCTCTTCAGCCCCAGCACCGCTTCTCCGGGCAGGTCTGTCTCTGGCCGTGCAGCATATCAGGGGTGCATCTCATTTTTGCCTGCTGTCACTGGTGCCTTCAGCTTACCTCATGACTCTAAAACCAGCGCTGCTGTTGCAGTAGTACTTGGTGGGAGCAAGTCAAGGGGGTTAAGGGTAGGGATTAGATGTGGCTCGAGGCTGCTGCTGATGTGCGTGCCAGATTACACGTAGTCACGGCACTCTTTCCCAGCACAGGAGCGTGTTGAGGCTGTAACTAGCAACCGCTGAGACCCTGTGGAGGTCTCAGCAGCCAGTACGCGTAGCCTCAGAAACGCCCTGTACAAGAGCGGTCCCAAGGGTGCCGGGCTCTGGAGTGCGGCGTTGTCTGCCTCTGTACCACCCTCTCTTTCCTAAAATGCTCTGTCGGTGCTCCCTGCACATTGGTTTGATGTGCAGCCTGAACTGTGTTCAAGTTAACATGTGCTATGTGGGTATTTGGTCTTTGGGAATGCTTTGGGCATTACCTTGGTGAGTAGATCCTGGAAATGGAGTAAGCGTGGACACCAGCTGATGATATTCTTCAGCAGCCGGTTCCTTGAGTAAAACATGTTCATTCCACCCCTTAACAGAGACTTCTCCCTTGTTGCTTAACATGTATTTAGAACCAACTGTCAGTGCGTTAAGGTACTGGACTTAAATAAATAAATGGTCATAAATTTATATGATCTCCTGCTGTTTCTCTGTGTGTATATATAGGATGACAAGGAAGCCAACAGACCTATGCCAAACAAAGGAGACCATGGACTAGGAAATGAGAAGTTCAAACCTGTGGTACCTTGGCCTCATGTTGAAGGTGTGGAAGTGGACTTGGAATCCATTCGAAGGAAAAATAAGGCCAAAAATGAACTAAATCATCATGGTGGCGGTGGTGATAACAAACAGCAAAACATCATCCAGAGGCAGTATCTCACATTTAAGCCTCAGACATTTGTATACCGAGATCCTGTTTTACGACCTGGAGTCCTTGGTAATTTTGAACCCAAAGAGCCTGAGCCTCATGGAGTTGTTGGTGGCCCTGGAGAGGAAGCGAAGCCATATGTTTTAGGACCAGATTACAAAGAATCCATTCAAGCCAGCATTAAAGAGTTTGGGTTTAATATGGTGGCAAGTGATATGATCTCACTAGATCGGAGCGTTAATGACTTGCGTCAAGAAGAGTAAGCAAACTTTTCGTTTTCTTTTCGTTCTGTTTTTACAAGATTTAATTATTTCCTTACTGTATATATTAATCGATGCTTAAAATAATGTTATTAATTAGGCCAAATACTTAAGGCTTCTTGTCCTGACAGGCAAGAGTGCTGTGCTATGCCAAATGTTTCCATATATTATTCTTAATGCTGTTCCAATTATTCCTTTCATGAATACTTAATCTATATTGATTTATCTCTGAAGTCATTTATTTTAGTGTCTAATTGCATGTGTTTGCATGTTCCAGGTCCAGGCACAGTCTTCATGGACATATCTTCTTTTCTTAATCCATAACTACTTAAGATTTGTTTTTAAGAAAGAATGCTTTTTCTTTATTGTGTTATGCAGAAGTTCCTATACTACAGTTAGTTTATTCAGTTTCGGTTTCACTCCAATGCTTTAAAAAATTTAAAAAAAAAAGAGAGAGAACAGAAACAAGGAAATATTGTTGCCTTTAAACAAGTCCGCTTAATTACCTGCATTAACAGAAGTATAGATCTGCCATAGTGGTGTTTGGGGTTTGGAGCTAACGGAAGAGTAGTCTTCTAAAAGTTTCTCACTGCATTTGTCATAAAGAAGGAAGCAATCTTAGAAAAAACATTTTTTGCTTGCTAGGAAGGTGTCTGATTTGGTGGGGAGAAATTCTGGGAAGTTATTAACACTTGCTCAATAATTACTAACAGGTTTACACAGTCTCTTCTGATCTTTGGTATATGCTGGAGCCAATTTTGCTCTCAGGCTAATCTGCATTTGATATAATTTTCCTTGTTAAATATCAGCTAAGGACAGGTCTCTGAGCAAACTGATTGATTGATTGGTAGGGTTTTTTTGTTTGGTTCGTTGGTTTATAGGGTTTTTTTTTTTGCATTTGGAGGGGAGGGTGTATGAATTTAGAGATTAAGTGAGATACTTCCCTGTTTTCACTTCCCCCTTGTCCCTGGCAATGGAGCTACGCCGATCCCTGGATTGGGTGCCAACCTCTGGGTTGTATCACTGGCCGGTTACTGAGGGTCTGCTGCAGCCTTTTATAGTGGGTGTTTTTCCATTTTGCAAGGTAGGAGAGAACTGGCCAGCTGTGAGTCTGACTCATGCCTCTGCATGTATGGCTGCTTGAATTTACTACCTGGTGTGTACTCATTGAAAGCAAATGAAGTGTACAGAGTACAGCGTTTCTGTTTCTTCGTGCTGTGTTCCTCAGGTGACTCACTAGAGGTTTCCACTTGCTGTCACTCAGAGGAGGGGACCGTGCCTGTCTGCTGCCAGCGGCTGTGGCTCACTTCAGTTTTCTTTCTTTGCTGTGGTCAGCAGTTGGACCTCTGTGCTGAAGAGATTTTTCTGAAGGGGAAGAAACAATCTGGGTAACCTGCATAGGTCGGCGTTTGCTTTTGGGAGGTTGTTCCCCAGACACTGCTGCTTCTGCTGAGGCGTGTGCAGCCTTTGGGGCCCCTTTTGCAGGAGGCAACAGGACTAAGGAAACTCGCTGAGAAAACCTGTTTCCCTGTCAGATGCTGTGATTAACGGAGCAGAGGGGAGCTGATGTCAGGAGTTCATGTTAGCAGAGCTCGCTTTGGCTCTGCCTTCCTTAAAGAGAGGGGGAGGAAGGAGGTGGAAGTGCGCTCCCCTCCTTGCTCTCCACTCTGCAAGGACAGCAAAACAGAAATGGCAGCGTGTCATGTGAAGGTGGAACCAGGCTGCCTCTGCCCGGGCAAGTAACCGTATCTTTGGCAGCAGAGCTCGAGTACTCCCTCCCCTTCGATTTTCCCCAAAGTAGAGGGCATCAAGAGAGCATCTGCCAGATAGTTTCACACCTATAGCTTCCTGAAGTATTTTTTGGCATAATCTCAGAGTTTGTCTTTACTTCTGTTCTGAAGGAAAGTAATAAATAGACATTCCCAAAGAAGAATTTAATACTTCTCATACTTCGAGGAATAAGAGAGACAGCTATGTGACCGATCAGAGCAGAAAAGATGAATCTTAGAAACGGTTTCCTCCAAGCACACTTGCAGATAAATGTTCCGTGGAGGTCAAAGCCAGCAGCTCAAATCGAAGTTAGGTTTTATTATTTAATATTCTAAGCAAGCAAACAAAACAGCATGAAAAACAATGTGAACAAAAGGCATTTTTCAGACAACTTTTTATCAAATAGTTTATGTATTGAATATTTGGGATGCTTGCGGTTGCCCTAAATAGATTAAGTGTTATAGCTTCTGTGTGTCTCCTGGGAATGGCAGAAGAGAGAAGTAGTAATGTAAGACTGGCTGATGTTGCTGTATGCTTTCAGGTATCAACATACTCACTTTCCTGCTCATCCCCTGACACTGACGAGAAATGCAGCAAAAGGCAGCAGATTGCCTGTTGGATACACTATTTATTTTCCTCCCACTGATCTGTTTAGTAGGTCCAGAAGCCATTCTGGTTGATAAGGCTGGTCAACATTCAGTTCAATCCTACCAACGTGCAGTATAATCATCTTTTTTTGGTTAATGGTATCTTGGCATTGCTAATTGAGGAAGATCTTTCAGGCAAAAAACAGGTTATTCGTTCAGACTTTCAAATCCAGGTAGACCTCACTTCAGCCTTCTCGTTTAGGCATCAAAATTTTTAAGCGTCACCCTAAGCGGTCAGGTTTGTTCAGTGGAGTATGCTTTCCCAGGCAGTACTAGCAGGAGTGGAATAGTGCTGCAAGAACTGTCTCTCTCCGCTTAAAAGCCACATAGCCTTAGGGCTTGTCCCTGCTGGAGGGGGAAGATGGAAGAAATGCCAATGAAGGGGAATTCAATCCTGCTATGTTTAGATTTGACTTTGGAGTTGGAGACGTTGACAAGATGATTTGCCAGCTGCCTTGATTGATTCAGTAGGAACTTTGCTGGTGATTCTCGGCAGTCTCAGCGTCCATAAAAAGCCTTAACTCTTGCTGCACCCTGTAGAGAGGAATAACATTGGATGGTGTGTTGAAGTTGTAGGGTACATCAGAATATTTCCATTTTGCCAGTACTGCATACTCTTGCCTCATGGATTTTAACCAATCTATTTTGAGGTTGAAGCCAAGCACTTCTGTTGGTATATAGCAAGTCATAGATTTGGTTAAACAAAATCAAGAACGTATGGGGATATGTAAAAGTCAGCGTACATTTCAAAGACAGCATCATCTCACTGCAGCCTTTCAGCACTCTGCAGGAGGGCCAGGGGAGCTATAAACTGGGTTTAGGTGGAGCGATACCTGTTTTCCACCTTATTTCTGGTTGCAAAGAAGTAGAGCAGGCTTAGCGGGCCCTGTCCAAAACCTCTGTACAGTTGCTGGAAGAAAACTGTTTCCTAAAACTTGGTGGTTTTTACCATTTTTGGATTTTTTTCGTTATTATCCTGATTGGTGGCAGCCTTCTACTTTTAAGAGCAGTCATTTATATTGAATTTTACATGTTGTCCCTGCCTCCTGGCAGACCTACAATAAAACTAATGGTAGCTTTAGGGAAGAAGGATCTTAATTTGATTGCTCCCTGGATATTTTTTTTTTTTTTTTTTTGTGATCAGGAGTCTGCACAGAGGTAGAGCTGAAGTAAAAACAGAGTGATAAAGTTGCTGGATGGTCTTGGATTCAAGATAAACACACCACACCTAGATTTGAGGGTGAATGCTGTCAGGTAACAAAGTGTGTCCTCTTAAAAAAAAAAAAAAAAATTTGTAACTGAAGAGAATTGCTGTTAGGAAGAACAAGAACGGACTTGTTTTTCCAGCATAATGAGCCACTTGTCCAGAGTATTTTAAAATAAAATTAAATTAAAATACAGCTATACTGGGTCTGACCAGAGATCATTTTTCTTGACAATCTTCACTGTGGCTCTGGCTGATAACATATGCTTGGGAGAAAACATACAAGAATGGACTAAGTTTCATTCCTGGCAACCAGTGGGCTGGGACACTTGAGCCAAAAATTGCAACAGGATTTTCATGCTTCAGAGACCTTTTTCTGTGCACAGACTTGTCTTTTAAATGCATTTATACTCTTGGAATTAATGACATCCTGAGTCAGTGACTTTTTCCAGGCTGAAGAACATGGTGTTTGTTTAACCTCTTCTCCCGGATATTGTCATGTACCTCTGTTACTCTGCCACCCTGGGATATGGGAATATCGGAGATATCTACATCAAGCTACTATATAAATGTTTCATATTCCTTCCTTATTATTCCTACCATTCTGTTTGCCCTTTTGTTAACTCTGAGATAAAATGCTCAAAGAGCTATCCATATTTGACTCCAAGTTTTTTGGGGTTGGTTTTTTTTTTGAGTGGTAATGCCAAGTTTAGGGTCTGTCACTGAGTATATGCACAAAGAGTGGTCTAACACTCCGTATATATTAATTTACACTTGCAATGAGCACTCCTGCCAGCTCATTTCCTTGGTAGTGTTCTTGAATTCTTCTGCAGCTGTTTATAGTCATTTTAATTGCAACTACCAAGAACTCTTTTTATTGTTCAGTAATGACCTGGAAGAGGAGGTGGACAGCTTGGATCCCATTGCAGACGCTTATGCTGCTACAGTCATGAGCTCCCTTAAAAAAATGGAATGACTAGACAGTTTTTACGCTTTAGCAGTTATTAATCTAAGAGATCTTCCATCATACCCTGCCATGAAGAACTTTACTTGTAAAGAAAGCAAAGAACCTCATCAAAGACTTTGGAAATTCAGTTGTTCTATTAATAGGCTCACCCATGTCCACATAGTTTTTGATTTCTTCAAAAGATGATAATATATTTCTGTGGCATGGCTTTCTTCCACAAAAGCTGTGTCTATGGTTTACTAGTTTTGTTATTTATTACTAGCTTCTTTTCAACACAGAAGTCAGACTTCAGTGGTCTACAATTCTTCAACTTCCTAGGGCCTTTCTGTTTGTTTGATAATAAGGCTCGTGTCAGCAATAGTTACACACCACAATAGTTTGTCAATTTGTGTTGCATTCTTTTGGAAATACTGGGTTTGTAAAAAAAAAAAAAAAAAAAAAAAAAAGGGGGGGGGGTAATCAGGCTGTTCATGGCAGAAAAATCCAGTAGAAGCCCTAAGCTTTAGGTGGCTGAAGATAGGAGCATGTAGTGGGTAGTATCACTGTGTGCTTGCCCTGTTTTTGTTCTCTTCCCTGGGTATCTGGTGTTGGTCACCGCTAAGAGTTCAGCGGAAATACTTTATTTAGCTTTCCTGCTTCTGAAGTGGTCTCTTTTCATTTTGATCATCTATCAGCCCAACAGGCTTTCTGGCAGGCATCCTACTTCTGACGTTTGGAAAAAAATATTTCAATAGCAGCTTTTATACTCCAGTAAGCTATTTCTCAAGCTCTTTTTTTTTAATCTATCTTATTATTTACATTCCGTTTGCCTGATTTAGTACTCATTTCTGTTTTCCTTGTTTGGACACCACCCTGTGTATTTAAAGAATGTCTGTCTTACTGTTAACAGCATCTGTTTTTTAATCACGTTGGCTTTCCTAGTTCCTGTCTAGGCTTTTTTTATGATTAATGATAAACACTCTCAGCTTCTAATACAGTGTCTTTGAAGAAGCTCCATGCTACCTGAAAGCATCTTATCCTTAGTTTATCTTTTCAATAAGCCTGTTCAGTTCTTTATAGTTCCGCTTTTCAAAAGGAGGTGTTACTTGGACACCTCTCTTTTGGCATTAGAACTTCAGTGTGTTGTGGCTACAATTAGAGCGTGGCTCCTACATAGGTATGTCTTCAGTTGAGCTCCACGTTGGGCTGAAGACTCAAAATGTGCTGCTTCTCTTGTGGGTTCTCTGATGTGCTGCCTCTGGGATACACTAGCTAGTGATGCCTGAAGGCTCTGGAGCACAGGGTATATTTACTGTCTCCCCTGAGGTGGTGGAAGTCTCCTGCCTGTGTCTTCTGTCCTCGCAGGTGCTCCAGTTCCTTCATACCTGCCACAAGTGCTGTCTGAGCCCTGCTTGAGCAGCCGGTACTTCTGCGTGGTTGTATCGATGGCTTCCCCTGGTCTTCATGCTAGAAGATCCCTGGCACATTTAAGCTCTAGTAATCTGGTTCAGGTTTATTTTAGAGAAGGCGGTCCTTCCTGGATAAAATGAATTAATTCCAAAAATTTCACCACATACTAATGAATTTAAAACATGCTGCTCTACACCATTTTCTCATCCAGGCACTGAAGCTCTGCTCCTTCTTTTTTTTTTTTTTTTTTTTTTTTGCTATTGCCTAGAAATTTGGTAAATCCAGCTATTTTCTCCCTCTTTCCAGCTGGAAAAAATAAAGAAATAAATTGTACATGTCCTCTCAGCCCCATGACTGAGGGTATGAGATGCTGAATAAGTTCTTGGTCCAGGCCTCTCTTGTGGTTCTTCCAATCTGTTTTATTACTTTTGATGGTGTAGCTCAAGATAGGAAAGGCAAAGCAGGCATAGTGCTGGCCAAAGGCGCTCTGGCATTTGGAGCTGTGGGTAAAAGCCTAACTGAAGAGACCTGCTGCAAAATGAGTCCTCCAATTCAATAGGTTTAAAATAGAGACCTAAGTGGAGTGACTGTTGTTCTTAGAAGTCCAGTTGCATGAAGTCTGTGGTTAATTGTCATGTCAAATCAATGAAAAATGTTCTTTCTTATGTTCTCATGGAAGATATTAGTTCTGCCACATGACTATCTAAGCAGAAAGTGTTGTATAATAATCTCAGTATGTTTAAAAAAATATTAGTATAAATCCCAGTGTTAAATGTTGTCATTGTGTGTTGACCTCCTTCTGATGAGGAAGAGTCAAACTGCATTTTGCTTTTTAGATTGTTATCCTAAGTGGATCCTTGCAGGATGTAGCCTTATGCTTTTTATTCCCAGTGGCTGCTGTTAATAGCTGGTTTGTTGGTGGAGAAGGCATTAATTTGGAGCTGGAAACTTTATCATGGTCAGGATGATGGATGTGCCCTTGGTAAAACCACGTTGGCTGTTCCCAGTCACCTTCTCCTTCGTGCACTTGGAAATGGCTTCCAGCAGCATATACTCTGTCATCTTTCCGGGGCTGAGCTTAGGATCCTCCTTGAAGGTGGGCATGGCATTCATCTTTGCCAGTCCTCAGGAACCACTGTCAAGCACCAGGACCTTGTAAAAATCAGTGCGACCTCACGACATCACAAGCTCCCTCAGCACCCTCCAGTGCAGCCCATCCAGTCCCGTGGACTTGTGCTGTGTTTATCCCATTTGCTGTGATATGTCCAGCAAGGTGGTCCCTGACCCACCCTTCCTCAATGGTGGATATTCCTTCACTTCTGCAGACTTTGCCACTAGATGCAGGGACATGGGAGGTGTGACAGCAAACCTTGCCAGGAGAGACTGAGGGAAATCAGGTGTTGAGTTTCTCAGTCTTTTCTGTGTCTTTTGACACTAAGTTGCATCTCATTTGGCTGTAAACCCATGTTTTCTTTAGTCTTCCTTTTGCCTATAAGCCCTTCTCGTTGCCCTTCCCATCTCGTGGATTTCAACTCCACCGGAGTTTGCCTTTAATTCTCTGTGCATGTGCTCAGGCAGTATTTCTGTACTCCTTCTAGGTAGCCAGTCCATGCATCTACCTTCTCTGCTCTTCCTTTTTGCTTTGGAGCTCCATCAGGAGTTCCTGGTGCAGCCAGGTGGGCTTACTGCACATGGGAATGGGCTGTTCCTGTGATTTGGGGAGGTCGTCCTCAAAGAAGCCATTCCTGGGCCGTTTTTGGCAAAGCTGTAACACACAAAATCATGAACTTCTCATGGCAGATGTTAGGAAACATTTAAATAATGGTTTCTTTATGAAAGAGTCGGAGAGAAAACTGATAGACAGAAACACTGATGACTACGAGTGTGGAGCTCTGAGAAGAGGCTGTCTGGTCTATGGTTCATTTGAAGAGCTGCACCTCTCATACAAGACCAAAGCAATGCGAGTTGTTCCAAAGAATCTGCATTCAGTATTCAAAAAAAAACCACGTACCTACAAGGCATTAGTTGCAGTTGTCTCTTTGTAGTTTCTTTTATCTCAAAAACACTAAGAAGCAATGCAAGTTTTTCCTTTATGAAGCTCATTTTCACAGTAGAACACCCCCATCCATATCTGCTCTTTCCATTGGTATATTTTGCTGCGCTTGGGTCATGCTTATTGCACTTCCGATTGAAATTTAAGTCAAGAAGCATTCTCTTAAAATATATTATAAGTGATGCTCTGTGAAACTCCCTGTCTATCCTATTAACTAACTTACATTACTGTAGAGCCCTTAAGCCAGGGATGTTCATACTGTTGATCAGATTTCATGCCAGGGTAATTAACTGTGTTGGCTGTAAGAAAGGAGAAGTGTTCAACATGCACTGCTCAGATGTGATATGCTGTTGTTACCCAACCCGTGGAAGACTTGCTTACAAATTATTCTTACTGAGGCAGAAGGGTTTAGTCTTATGACTCTATTTAAGCTAGATTTTTTTTTTTGACAGCTTCTTTTGACAAACGTTACAGGAATTTTATCCTGAGTAGTTTGACTGGGAGAGAAAGAATCATGACTCTTTGTGAACGTTTATGGCATGAGACACATTAATCTCTTACTGGATTTTTTTTTCTCAATATGACAGTAGATAACTGCTGTCTGCTCGCCAGAATTTCTGCTGTCTGTGAGCCAGAATTTCAGCTGCGTCACCCACCCACATCTGTCAGTCTGAACAAAATAAATATTTTTAAGTGTTTTTTTCCTTCTGTGGATTATCCAGTTTGCTTTTCCTTTTTAATGACGTTATTGCTGTTACAGGGCATGGCCCCTGGGCCATACAAATTTGTACTTGAATAATTGGATCTGTTGTCATGGGTCACCTTTTTACTTCAAAGAACAACTAGCAATAACCTTTTGTTGAAAAACCTGAACAAGTAACTCTTCCTTGCTTGAATACAGTGCTCCTTGTGTATTTTTGGACAAATGTTTTTGCAGCTCATGACATTTTATAAAACAAATCAAAAGACAATGAGAATTTGCTTGGTTTTAAAAATCATACGTGTAGTTTTGAAGGGCATTTGTTCTATTTTTTTATTATTATTTTTAGTATAAGCAGAGGAAGGAATTCTTGACAAAAATAGACTTCTGACTTTACTTAAGAATACAGACATGCCGAGCTGTGTGTTAGTAAAGCCGAGCTGTTAGTGAAGATATTTTTCATATCATAGTTTGATAGTGACAGCTAGGACCCTTTAGTTGGTCCAAGTACTATTAAAAATATCAAACTGTATAGAAAATTTTTAGTGTTGAACTTGAGTTGAAAAAATACGGAAATCTTTAGTTATAAACAATTACTCAGGGTATGAAATAAGGCAGATGAATCATGGCTGCTCATTAGAAATGAATGGTCTTTTTACTCTGGGCAAGTAACATGAATTTAATATGTTCTCTTACAGTAAGTAGTTAGCTGTCCAGTCAGTCTTCTTGTAGCTAAGGAGATTGAATAGAAAAGCTCTGGAGTGGAGCCTGCTTTCTTCAGAAATGTGATTAGTTCCCTAATTATAGCACTGTACAAATTACATATTTGATACTGTTACATGAAATAAGCTTTTAGTAATTACTGCTGGTATCTGTGTCATTGGAAATGGAGCACTGGGGACTTGGTTTCATTTCACATGGTACCTTGGGAAAATCTTTTATTCAAGTGCCACATAGTATGCTGAACTGTTCTGTAACCAAGAAAACTAATTTTATAGTATGCACATAAGTCTTTGTGCGCCTCAGTGAGAGCTGGGGTTGAGAATCAGGTGAATTATAGTGGTCACACTAATCAGGAAGGCTGGCTTTCTACTGCAGGTTATCAGCTGCCTTACTGCTGGCAAGATTCCTGGAGGAAAAAGTGCGTTTAAAATGTAATTAGCCATGTATTGTGAGAGCATCTCCTTGTGGTCAGAAAAGATTTTAATTCCAGGCATTGGCCTTAAAGCAAAACCAAACATTTTCTGTTGACGTTTCAGGTCCCAGTAGTGAAAACTCCAGTGAAGATGGATCCTGTGTCTCTGTAGTGTTCGCTGCTAGTGTTTCAAATTTTAAGTTTCAACAGAGAAATAGTTCACTTGAAGAGTACAAAGAAGTTGACAGAGGCATCGGGTGCGTTGTCTGTAGTTGGATTTACTTACCTATGTGTATGCATCTGAAATGAGAAGACCGAGCTCTGAACAGGACCTCTTACTCAACAAAAATGAGGTGCACAGCACCTGGAGTATATTTAAATTCTGCCTTAAACCTTGACTTTGGAGGAGGGGGGCAGAGAAAAGTCCGAGAGGTTTCCTGCAGCTGCTTGCATAACCCTACAGGTGCTGTCTTGCATCATAGAAATTGTGGGGCAAATGGAGGAAGCATTCTGTCAAATGAGTTGTAATCTGAATGTGAAACTAAAAAATTAAATTAACTTCTTATGCTCTGTCTTGTTCCTGTTAAACAGAACTTACTGTAGTAGAGCATTTAAGTAAACTTGTATGATAATAAATTATAATTCAGTCCAACTAAGCATGGGCAGGAACTTCAAGGTTTAATATCTGATGAACAAGGCATGGTGGAAATAAAGTATTCCCGTGGGACTGAGCCCACTGCCCCAAGCTTCTTTCTAGCCTTTTGTTTATTATATTAAGTAAAACTTGTCAGTGTTTGATAAATCCAGAATTATTCTCTTCTTCCATTCTCTCCTGAGCTGGATGTAAGCAAATCCATCAAGCCATAACTTCCTAAACTAGTGCCCACCCCAGTGGAGGAATGATGAGAATTGTCGTAAGCGGCGAGTTGTAGCTTCTCACCGGTGTTTTCTGAGGGCACCGCGCTGGCTGCTTCAGAGGGCAGTGCATCGCAACAAACCAGTTGCTGTCGTGCGGCTGACCCGCAGCAGCGTCCTGCGTGGGTGCCGACGACCTGCTCTCCCCATCTCCTCCCTGCGAGAGTGCATGCCGTGTCACGGTGCTGCAGAAGGGCTGGGGATGTGCGGGGAGATACTGCCCCACTTTAAATCGAAACGGGAAAGAAGAGGGCTTTGGCTCTGTCTCTCTGGAAGGTGGCTTCCCCTTCACCGAGGAAGGGAATTTACTTTAGCTGCCCAGCTGCCCCAGCTTTCTTGCCCTACTGTGTTTGTTGCTTCAACTCTTTCAGTGTTGGGCAAGTGATGATATGGGCAAGAATTCTGTGATTAAAAAACATGCAAAGTTTATTCCTTTGGTTTCCCTGTTGGCCCTAATGTTGGCTCTGTGTACAAACCTAGCCCTGAATTGGGATTGTGGCACTTTCAGAGGTATGACAGGAGACGTAGCTTGTGCTTCCAGGGGCACTGATGACAAAATTCAGTCACATAGCGTTGCAGGCTGCTTCAGGAGTGGAAGCAGACAAAGCCTGTAGCTATTGTAAAAACAGGAAATGCTGTTTCAGCATCGGTTTAAGCTGTTAGGTAGGGTATAGCAGAGGTTTTGCTGCTGTTTGCTGAAGGGAAAAAATACTCAGCTCAGCAAACTGTCCTTCTTGGGTTGTCTATTCGCTTCTCTTCCAGAACTCCTGTTTTGTAAGTTGACTACTCTAATTTTATATTAATGTTGATGATGCATAAAAATACCCTGTAAGGATTCGTAGGTAACAAATATAGTATTAACATTAGATTTACTTAGACGTATCTTAACAAAAAGCCCAGTTCTGTAATCTGCTTCCGTCTACTCTAGACTTAGGCAGTGATCCGTCTGACTTGCAGGCGGTCAAGCACCCGGTCTCAGCCAGGATGTTGGTGGCATCAACTGTATGGATGAGCAAACTGTTGATGGTGTTTTGTGAAAGAAACTCTCATCCGTTTTCTTAGGGGGGTAGATGCAGTTTACTGCAGTAGTCATAATAAATTGATGACTTAAAATAACAAGCAGCCCTGAATTCAGTAGTAAACTATGGAAACAGCGTGCTGTCTGCTGAATGACTGTGTCCTTATAAGATAAGAACAGGGCTTACTAGAAAAGGAAGCTGCAAATGAAAACAGAGGTCCTAACTTATTTTTGGGCTCTGCTAGTGCTAGAGCCCCTCAGAGTGACAAATTGCATACACTATAAAGCAGTTATCAGTAGGTGATAATTGGTATCACTATGAATCTCATACCACTTCAAACATGAAATGAAACTTAAAATACAATTTAAAATTCTGAACAGTTTTATATTAATGGAGAAGAGAGATTGCATTTTTTAATGTCAATTACAATTTCAAGATAAATGCTAAATTGAGACCTTCAGCTTTGTACTGATTCGGGGTTCTCAGCTTGGAACAGCTGGCTTGAGCCGCTTAGGAGAGGGCTGCTGGAGCAGTTACAGGAATGTGATGGCAGCTGCCTGCTATCTCGGAGAAACCTGTGCTGCTGCGTCGTGGTCTGAGCACACAAGTACAGCGCTTTAAAATCCAGAGCGGGGACCGATGTGCCTTTGGTAAGCGCAGGTGCTTGCTAGATAGTTGCCCTGAGGAAGATAGTATCAGGATGGAGAGTTGGTTGCGGCCACAGTATCGCTTACTTTTTTCTGGAGCTTAGGTGCTGGTAGGCTGGGGAAGTTAGGAATTCAGGATGATGTGAGAAGCACTTCTGTAGGCGCAAGATCTCAAATTGCCCTCCAGGTATCTATCTGACTGGGGCTCACTCTTAAATTGCTGTCAAAGTGCTCTCCTTGTTCACTTCTTGCATTTTTGCTTGATGGGTGCATTACTTTTCCAGTAGAAGCAGGCTCTAGCCTGGGCTTTTTTTAGCCTGAGGAAGTTTGAGCCTACATCTGTAACTGCAGTGGTTGCTAACAGGGAGGCTGTAGGGCCATCCAGGCCTTGGACCGTGCACCCACCATCACTTCTGTGGGTCTAGGGGACATGAGTAAGAGCAAGCCAATGAATAGGTACAAAGCTGTAAGAGCAGAAATTTCCTCAAGCCAAGGGGCACCCCAGCCTAGATCTCCAGCTTCTCATGCAGAGGGGTTCTCCGTAAAAGGGCTCCTCTCCTGCTGCGGCTGGTCCACAGCTTTGTGATCGAGGGACGGGGACGTTAGTGTGGCGCAGTCTCCAACAGTGCTGTTCCCTCCCAGGGGTGGAGAGGGAGTAGGACGAACTCACGTCTTAAGTATTCAGGCTAACAGAAGAAACGTTACTTACTCTGTTTCTCCATTAGATCACTACTGTATCTTTCAGAAGGCTTCTTCTCGCTCCAGTGGTGAGTCAGTCCATGTTTTTGCTCAGTAATAACCAGTGCTGATTTGGAAATAGGAAGTTTTTTTTAATGGACGGATCTGAAGGTGTTGCTTCCTTTCACCTGTGAGTTCCCTGCAGAAGGGAAGCAAACAGACCTGCTCTTCCCTGCAGCGCTGCCCAGGGAAGGTGTTGCCAGCCCTTCACAGATCTCCGCATGCCTACTCCTTCTTGCCCCATACAATAACTCTTTACAGGGGTCAGCAAAAGTGATGTGAAGTGTCTGGAGGCAAGACTTGCTTAAGGATGCTCGTTCCTGCATATCTAATGCAATGTGCCATCCTCTCAGCTATACCAATAAGAATTCAAAATAAATTTTTTAAAGTAAGTTTATGTTTACTAATTTGGTTCACAGTGTATCACCACAGCTGGCCTGCAGGCTACAGCTGAAAGGCCACCGTGCTACCATATGTGGGCAGGACAGCACCCAGGGGATGAAGCTAGAGGTTGAAACGTATTTAAATCCTCTTTGTTACAGACCTTTTCATACTCTGAATGCATACCGTGCCAGTTTCCAGTAGCTTGCAGCTTTTGCCTGGATGCCCATAGCTACTTGATCCTGTCTTTGAAAACTGAAGCATGAGTCTGGGAATTCAGGCTTTTTCCCTTCCTGGTGGCTGAAATTTACAGGGAAACTAGTACTGCAAAATTCAGCTTCAAACACAGGGAAAACACGTTACTTGGTATTTGGTTTGCCAGCCACTGGATGTCAGTGCTGCTCCGCTGAAGAAAGGCTCTTCCCCACTTCCTTCCCTGTGGATGTGAAGAAAACAAGAGCAGAGGCTCCTGATTTTTGTCACTCAAATAACTGAGCAATGTTTGAGTTTCTTGAAAAAATTGCCACAGAGATTAAAAGATGCATGAATTGCAGATATCTAAAACTACTACTGTGTTTCAAACCTCTAATTCTTAATGCAAGAGGAGAGACAAGGATTGTGCATACAAGTTACTGCAGCCTGTTGGAGCTTACGGGCTTGATGAGTCAGTCTGTGCACTGTCCAATAAGTGAAATAAAGCCTCTGGAAAAAACTAAAAGTATGATCTTACTAGAGGTATAAATGTAGTGCTTTTATGGCTTGCAAATGGCACATTTAGCAACACATGATTTTTCAAGTTTAAAAAGTAAAATGTGCTGACAGATTTGAGGAGATTAAGTTGGATATGTAGCAAAAAGCCTGTCTAGACCTCTGCTTTTATGTTTTAAAAATGTATTAAATACAGATCAAAAAATGCTTATAAATTGCTCACAGATGTGTTGTTTGATTCAGGCTTTTATAGTAGGTTTGACTTTTTAAAATTATGTTAAGTCACTTACTGTCTTTCATTCTTATGCTCTTCACCATTTTGTTCCTAAATATGACTTACCGACAGTACAGAAAGTGGGAGAAAAAAACAAGCAAATGATTTGGGGTTTTTTGCAGTGTTTGCTTTGTTTCTGTTGTTGAAGACAGTCTGAAATGTTGTGGCTGTCTGTCTTTTTAATTGGAGAGCAAAAAGCTTTCCTAGCTGAAGGTGCAGGTCAGCGGCACAGTGCAACCTGCAACAGATACTGCCCTCTCCTTCGAGGCAAAAAGTACTATTAATTTCCACTACCTTTTACATGGAGCTCTTGAATGGCGTTCAGCTGGCATGCCAGTTTTGATTGTATAACACACAGTTTTCCTCCATTTTAACATAACTGTACCACCAAAATTAATCCAGGTGAATAGATGTGTTAAAACAACACAGTTCTGTCATTAGTCTGTTATTAAACACACGATGGAAAAATCTTTCTTTACACAGCCAACTTAATGCACCTAGGTAGCGTATCCATTTTATCTCTGCAAATAGCTAAATAAGTTGTTGACAGCTTAAATGCTTGTGCTACGAATTGAAGTATTGCGCTCTGTAATCAGCTGAAATCTTTTGAGAGGGATCTGTGAAAGGAAGGCATCAGTGGCCTGAACCGTGCATTTTAAACGGTCAGTCTAGCACTTGTATATTGGTAGCTTACAAATATGATTAGCTGTGGATACTTTAGGCATAAAAACAATTGAGCTGGAGGATTTTAGTCAATAAACCGTACTTGTAGAGATCGTGCTGTTTCAGAGGTTGCTTACAGCATGCCTGACTAAGAGAAAAAATGCCTTATTAGATCATCTTAGTTATACACTGGTTTGATCCTGTAGTTTTCTTTTCCCACAGGACCAAAATGAATAGTGTGTTTATACCAATTTCTTTTTTTTCTGGTGGGTTGGAAATATATATTGATGCTGTTCCTTGACAGTAAGTGAAATACATCCATCTTCACCAATGAAATGCTCTTTAAATACCTATAGATCTGTTATGTGAGTTCTTCCCACATTTAACATAATTTAGTTTCAGAAACTATGGTGATTTCTGATGATTAAGGTAATTTATTTTCAAACACATGAATGTTTCTGTGCATTTAAGCTTTTTATTTTATATACAGAAATATAACTATGGAAGTTTGTGTGTCCGTAAGTTTAAAAGTTTCCGTTTGTCAGGAATAATTTCTTAATACATGATAGTTGTCTTTGAAAAGTCAAATCTCTCTAGTAGAGACTTTACTTGCTGAAAGATTAAAAAAGGAAGTCTTTCGCCCATTGAAATCAAAAGTGTTATGTCTCTGGATTTGGTGATAGGAATT
Organism: Nipponia nippon; assembly: GCF_047370975.1. Classification (NCBI taxonomy): domain Eukaryota; kingdom Metazoa; phylum Chordata; class Aves; order Pelecaniformes; family Threskiornithidae; genus Nipponia; species Nipponia nippon. The sequence goes on along the minus strand of NW_028262380.1, from coordinate 41,201,949 downwards.
GTATTATTATAGTTGGAAGAGGGGCTAGTGATCAGGTAGGGAAACTTCCAGGTAAGGAAATACCTGGACTGGTTGTAATTAGGGAGACTGTGAACACCTTCATTTAGGGATGCGGTTGGGGAAATGGACGTTACAGTTGCAAATGAAATGGATCGTTGATAAATGTGATTAATAAATATTGGAAGGTGTGGACTGAATTACTCATATTGCTTTTTTCTAAATCATCTGTAATACCTCAGGAAAAAAGACCTGAGTCCAGGTCCACAGTGAAATTGAAATGCCAAATGTTTTAAATGGGTACAGAAGTGCTTTTCATGGCATGCCAAGCCGGAACCCTGAATGGGTTTGGTGACTGGGTTGGTTTTTTTTAGCTACATTTGTTACGCCTGGAAGTTTAACCATGAATAATAAACAGCAAAGGTCATGTCTTGTCTGCCACAGGATTACATTTTTCCCATGAGCAACTATGTTTTTCTGACAGTTTTTGCAAATGGAGATAGTTCTATGCAGAACAGCTGACATGAGCATTTCACATGCTGCTGCTGTACTTCTAGCAAGTTTACTTACTAGGTTTAAATCTATTTTATTGTGAAAGGACGGAAATTAATGAGTTTTGATTGCCTTGCCACAACAGTGTTTGTAACTTTGCTAATTATGCAGATTCTGCATGTGAACTGTGTAAAGCCAACAGAAACACCATAGACAGTCCTTCTACTGGGTAAATCTGATTTAAAGAGGCTTAGAAAGAAACAGCACTGTCTTATTGTGTGTTATGCAGTAGGTGAGCCAAATGCATGGTCCATCGTAAATCGTGGTATCTGATGGTTTGAAGAAGACTCCCATCTTGGCAGCCACAGTCTGGGGCTTTTCTTCCACTGTTCTCTACTGGCCGCACAAGCAGCGAGGTGGCGGCGGTGGCGATCAGGATGTCTCTCAGATGCGTCTGTGCAATGCTATCCACCTACACAGGAGGAAGCATGTAGCTGTTGAGGCAGCAGTCGTTGTTCACCAGCTACATCCCGTCTTTCTCAGGAGGAAAAAAGGCTTGCTGGCTGGAAGCAAGCTGCTATTTGGGCCTTGTACCTCTGTGATGCACTTAAGCTGTATTACCTTTTATACCCTCTTTCTCTTTAATCTGAAGGATAGCCATCAGTGAAGATTTCATTTGCACAAAGATGATGTTAAGCAGTTCTGTAAATCATAATGTGAAAACTAATAAAATCAAATCTTTTTACAGGTGCAAGTACTGGCATTATGATGATAACCTGCTCACCTCCAGCGTTGTCATTGTCTTCCATAATGAAGGATGGTCCACACTCATGAGGACAGTCCACAGTGTCATTAAGAGAACACCAAGGAAATACTTGGCAGAAATTGTGCTGATTGATGATTTTAGCAACAAAGGTATATTTGGAATATTAACACACTACTTGTAGAAAAGGAAATTTCATTTGTTTTAAAAATAGTTTTCTTTTTATTTATTACCTACCATGCATTGAGTTGACTCTGCAAGAAAAGTAAGTTGCTTCTTCACAGTCCTTTCAGTTTTCAGTGAAGGGAAAGCTGTTTTCTGATGAACTGGTTTCATAAAGGTGGCAATCCTTTATGTGAATTCAGCTGTTCGAAATACAGGATTTGTAGTGGGCTCTCTTCCACAGTTGTGGAGTTGTATATAGTAGAAGGCCGGGATAACTAGTACCTTTCTTAGCCCTTGTGAAAATGAGTATTTTTAAGAGTATTGGAGGAGTTTGAGTTAAGCCTGTTAGAAATAATTTCTTTCTTTATTCCATGTAGGAATCCAGATGCCTTTTTTTTTAGTACTGTAATAAAAATGTATCTAAGGCTACTGAATTATTCTGATTCATTTTCACTGTCTCTAATTTTTAACATCCTATTTTTATTGAACATAATGTTGAGGTGGTTATTGTTTCTTATTGGGGGGGAGGGGTCTTTTAAGAATTTGAGTGTGTTTTTAATTTCTGCCTTTCTTTGAGTCCTGTATATCAATGTTTTCAAAAGTCCAGAGATTTTTCTCTTCCTTTGTAATATACATTGTGGTCTGGGTTTATAGTCATGTTGTATATACTTATGTGTGATTCTTATAAACATAAACATACGCTTATGTTTTTCCTTTAATGGTGGTATCTTCAGCATTAATGCAAATCAAGGCTGAATACAGAGAAGAACTGAAAGTGGTATGCTAGAGATATAAGATGATTTATATAGAGGAAATCAGTCTGGTTTTAAACTTTAAACAAATTTCAAAACAGTGCACCAAAGCTGCATAGTCTGCAAGATTTTATTGCGGCATAGTTCTTGAATAGAAATTGACAGAGAAAAAGAGTTAGACGCATAAATAAAAACATAACTTTGAGTGTGCAGGATGACAGTCTCTTCTAGAGGACGACGGTGATGGCTTTTAGGAGCCTGGGCAAGTTTGAACTGGTCAGCAGCATAGGATACATTCCCTGTACCCTCCTCTTTGTTTTTGTAATAGCTGAATTGGGTAGTGGCATGGAAAGCAGATGACTCTGTTCTGAAACTCTATGTTTTATCAAGTGATCTGGGCTTCTCCCAGTTCCAGCCTCACAGGAGGAGTTGTTTTCTGCAGGTACACCCACTACAAATTTTAAAACCAAACTCATCACATAGTCAGGGTTGCCTTTTTTGAGTATAAATCGCTATTGAAAATAATTATTGCATGTTAATTTTTACATCATACATGTAGGTAGGTAGGTATCATTTTCTGTTTGTTTTTACAGGAGAGGAAAAGTTACCTGTATTGTAAACTTGACTACATCTGGCTTAGTCTAATAAAGATACTGAACACTACATTATAGTCTCCTGTATCCTTTTACAGCTTTTGAGAATTTGGCTTAGATACACACACACACTATAAAACAAAAATATCTTCTCTCCTAAGGGATATAATTTTAATAATTCAGTCAGCAGACATGTGCTGTGTTTCTCCTTTTCAGCTGGGATCACAGCTTTCCTTCAGAGCTGTTCAAGGACTGAGTTAGCTGTAGAAAATAACTATGACACTGATGGTCTCTAGGAAAACTACCAGATTTTTTCGCTAATGATTGGATCAGTACTTGGGTTTCACATGAGTTGTTGCTGACTCTGTGCTATGTATATGTAATTGATGGAATGAATTTGTCTGGCATAACAACTCGTACTACAGTTTTCCAATATATGACGATTGTTAAATAAAGGCAGTATTTTTCAAGAAATTTGTTTTGAAATACAGAACTTTGCTTGTGCTCTCTGCTCATGCATGAATGGTTAGCAGATACAGCTAACTTGGACCTAACATCCAGCAGACCCTTGTGTCTGTATTTCCCACACTTCATTTTCCCAAATAACTTTCTTGAATCAGAAAATTCAGTAAAGCAAGCTCAAGATGCAATTTTCTCATGTATGAGTTGCTGTAAAACAAGCACGGACTGGAATGGCTCTGAACACCTTGCTTCAACTGTACTGTTTCACTGTAATAATTCCTCAAACTGCTTTAGGCTATTACTTGGTAAACATAATTAACTTAATTACAACAATTCAAATTGCATTCTAGATGAAAAATGGCCGAGAGAGTAGAATCTTGCTCCACTTCTTTCTCCCCAGAGAGAAGCATGAACTAGTACAGGCTGCGGAGCGTGCCAAGCTGCCTGAAGAGATCTCCAGTTGTTAGGAGAGCTGCAAAACACGAACACTCTTAATCATAGCAGAGCTGCTGGTGGCTTTTTGCTCTTCCAGCCAGAAGAAAAGCAGTGCCGACAGCACAGATACAGGATTTTCTCCTTCCCCACCTGCTTTCAGACTGCACACTTCATATCTGCCTTTCCACCCGGCAAAGAGCATCTTATGCTCTTTGAGACCAATGTTGAAGGGCACAGATCCTGGACTGGATAGATGTTTGCTCACATTCAATGTAGCTGTCCTTATTTCTTAGCCACCACCTTCCCCAGTGATATGAAATTAAAATGGAGCATAGTGATTGCAAACACTTCTAAATGCTGGCTCATAGAGTCCTGCCTGTCCTTCTTTACAAGAAATCCTCTTTCATCCAAAGGGAGTTAAAACTGCATAGAAGCTTATATATGTTATGCTTTACAGGGTGGAACAGTTGCAATGCCTGGAAAATGTTCTTTTTGTTATAATTCTTTGTATAAAGTCAGTTGGGAGCAGTCTTTTTGCTGAACAACACTCTCCCCTCCTTCCTTAATCTCTTCTGCAAACAGCAGGGTTTGACTGTGGAGAACTAGGCAGAGATGTGCTGGATTCTGCTCGGGCATTTTTTCCTTTGTCAAAATACAAAGGGAACTGTAACAAGAAGATGATGCCAAGCTGATTGAATGATGCTAGTTCTGATATTTTCAGTGCAGACTTCTGTATTAATGCATGTTAGAGTCCAAGAAGCATTGCAGCAGTTTCTACTGCCGTGTTAGTGTGGCCACGCTGCTGCATGTGAAGGGGGGGGTGGTTCCCAGTTTTTGTTGTGTTTCTTGATGAACAGTTTGCTTTGCTGTGAGTGCTAGCTGTGTGGAGGATACAGCTGTTCTGGAAGGGCAATGAGAATTCACAACACCAGATTTTCAGAAGCTCCCTACGATTACAGTTGTGTATATAGGTCTTCTGTGACTACTTGTTGTGTATTTAGGTATCAGCTTTATTTCTTTCTGAAGCATAGAGGTCAGCATCTCAGCTGGTGCAGCTCGCTTTTGTAGCCCGTGCACCTCTAAAGTGACTGCGAGGTAAATACCAGTGTTCCTAGTAGTGTTTGCTTTGTCTGCCTTTTGTGTTTACTTATTTTTTCTTTACCACTATCTATATTTTCCACTGATGGAGCATCCCATAAGATAACCAAAGGGGAAGTAATGAGCATAGACAGGTAACAGTATTTTTATTAACTCGTTTAACCATGCTCACAGTGGGGAAACTGAAGCATTAATTAGTGTTTTTTAAGAGCTGAGAGCCCCACGTTAGTAGTATTACAGTACAGGGGACTCAGAGGCAGCTGCTTTACAGAGGACTTGTGATACCATTTTTCTAGTTCTTAAACTGACATCCATGAGTCAAGGAAAAAAACCAGCTTTCCTCCTTCCCCGCCCCCCATAATCTGCAATACCTAACATCTTTTGGAGAAAGGATGTGTTTTTTAAAAACATTGATTCATGCTTTAATCATGCACTGAGACATGAGAGAAGAACCCAAAGAAGGGAAGACCAGATTGGTGGTTATAATATTTTTGAAAGGTAAAATGTATTTTTGAACAAAAACCAGAATGCTGTAAGGCTGTTGACAGATATCATAAATACACATTCTAGGTGAACAAAATTTAACACTTGCCAAACAGTATTTCTAACTGGAAAAGTATCAGGATTTTATACACTACTGTCATGCAGTCTTTGTACTATGGGAAGGGGGGGGGGGGGGGGGATTCAGTTTTCCTATGGGAAATAGCACTTGCTGCTAGCCCTGGCATGGTTTCAGATAACGGACTGCAAAGTCCTGAGACTTATACTGTAGAAAAGCTTTACACAGTCAGTATGACAGGGTTTTACAGCTCCCCGTGAGCCTTACATAGTTGAACATTTGATAACTAAAACATTTGGCTTCATAGGCAGGAGAGCTGGAAATAACTTCAGGATTTAAATCTTTAAAACATTCCTGACAGCCCTTCTGTAACATGTACTTGGAATTTGCAGAATAAATAATGATGTGGTATGAAGATTCTCTTAGTACCACTTCAGTGTGACCTCATAACTCTGTTGAATTTATCCTATAAAAATTTATATCACAGCTATCATATCATATATTCTATATATATTACATGGCATGTTATTCTATACAGCATATGTGATAAAATATTTCTTTCTCTAGTTTGATATTTATGTATCCTTGAAGTTTTCATTACACACAAGGATTTACAAAAGAAACTGTAAATGTGTGTGGGAAAGGAGAAGTAGATACGTAAAACTTCTAGTTGAGAAAACTTATTCTTTTATCCCTCCTCTTTACCTTTATAAAAGATAGTGGCTTCAGAAGACTGTTCTTTGGTAGAATCGCTGAATTTTCAAGTTTGGAAACTTCACTTCCAAAAAACACCATCGCTATTTCAATTATTTATATGTAGCTTTTGTTTAAACTAGGGATTTTTTTAATGCTTTTGGCAAGAATACAAAACATGCTGAAACGTAAGTTGCAGCAAGCTCCAGACTTCAACCATTTTCGTCCAGGGTGCGGAAACCGCTGCTGCTGAAGCAGCCTGGTGGCTCGTTGCTGCTGAAGGGGACATCCTTCCCCTTCCCTCTCTGCACGTCCCCTCTCCTGTTGGATCAGCACAGGCATGGCGTGTAGCTGTCCCGCAGAGCTGGTGCAAATCGGTGCGTGGGTGCCTCAGCTGTAGCTTAGGTGGCTTATTTTGGTTTTCCAACTGAGAGAAACTGAAGCTGTAGGCAATTCTTTCGAGCCTTTCAGTACAAAAATAGATTTTAGATGAATGCCAGTAGTTAAATCAGCGTAGCCTCAAACAGCAAGCGCCTGACTGCCAGCCCTTCTGCCTTTGTGAGTTTTTTCAACAGAATCATCTGTGCAAAAATATTATGCAACACTAAGATCCTTTTTTCAAACTGTGTGGTAGGAATGTGGTTTCCAGATCAGTTTGGCAAAGACCAATGTGCAAATACAAATCTGTAACCATTTAAGCGTAGCCCATCTTGATTCTTATGCGGTTACTCATCCCTTCACTGACCAAGTCCCTTTGGGTAAAGGTTTCCTGTCTCATCAGTATGGTGAGCCACAGCGTGTTCACTGCAATTCTGGCCCTCAAATTATTCTTATTACTAATTTCATTAGAAGATTAGCATAAGACTACCCCAACCCCAAGAGGGAGCAGGTCTAGATGAGATAGGGCAATAATTTGAGTATGATGGGTTTCCGTCTCAGGTTTCCAGATTTAATAGACTGACAGAAAATTTTGTGAGGCAGAAAGTGAGTGAAGAGAAACATTTAACTGAAAAGCGGTGCCTTCAGCTGTACATGTGATACTATCTGATGAGGAAAGAACATGGGCCTAAGTGTAGAAACTTCTACGCCTGTATTTCAACCAGGCAGAGACCTGAAAGCCACTATGGGATATATTGAAGTGACCGGGAATTGTCCACCCAGCTCCCCTGTGGCACGGCCAACCACTTCACCTGCTTTTTCTTCAGATGTGCCAGAGACAAACCTGTGCCATGAAGTCAGAGAGCTCCAAGTCTTGATCTCTTCAGGTTTAAGTAGAGTTGGATTTGGGTTGTATTAAGAGTACAAAACTGTTTATTATTAAACCTCACTAAAATAATCTTTTTCTTTGTTATTTGATAGCACACTTAAAAGAGAGGCTGGATGAGTATATTAAGCAGTGGAACGGCCTTGTAAAGGTATTTCGAAATGAGAGGAGAGAAGGTTTAATCCAAGCTAGGAGCATTGGAGCCCAGAAGGCTAAACTTGGACGGGTAAGAGCCAGTTCACACACAAGTCTGTCTTATTTTTCTTCTTTGGGGGGAGAGGTGGTAATGGTTCTATGTTCAAATAGACGTGTAGAAACGTGATATTGTATTATCGATATTGTTTTAAAAAGATTAATTTTTCCTCATTTAAGCTTCATTTTTTTCTTTATAGTATGGAAGTATTTCAATGTAAATAAGCTTAATTAAATTATCTTGATCTCGTATACAGAAATAGAAGTTACTTTTTTTTTTTTTCTTTTGAAGGTTTTGGTTTACCTTGATGCCCATTGTGAGGTGGGAATTAATTGGTATGCGCCACTTATAGCTCCTATATCTAAGGACAGGTAATGTTCTCCTGTTGTTTCCAGTGTCTGGCCTCTTAGGAAGAAAAAGTCACAGTAACAATCTTCTTCATTTTTCAAACTATAGTCAGTATGTTTTATATCTCTATCAATATATATCTATATCAAACTATATCAATATTTGCTGTATGATGATTTTATTACCTCCCAGCATAAAATCTATGTATGGAGGAAGGAAAATAGTCAGGCAAATAAATCTCTGGATGGTTTATTTCAACAAGCATACTGAATATTTTGCTTAGTATAGATTACATATAAGACAACTCTTGTCTTTCGCAATGATCCAAGGGACTGTTATAAAAATGTTCTGTTTTAGCTGAATAAGGAGCCTGATTAAACAAAATAACTAAACAAAAATGTGATTTTTGGTAAAGGAACAGTAGCAGTAAGTGTTTAGATTTAACAGGGTTTTAAAGCCCCTGTGATCTCAACAGTTTTATAACTTTCTCATCTTTGGTCTTGCAATATGGTGTTCTTTGTTTCCTCTGAAGCACTTTGGAGCATTGCCTCTAGCGAACCGAGGCCAGGGCTTGAGCCTGTCTCTGCTGCAAGCCCAGAGGCTTGCTAGGAGTCAGTGGTGGAAATGCCTGCACTGTGTGCATGGGATCTGCGAGAGGTGACAGGGGAGGGGGATCCCCAGGGGCTTCATTTCTTCCAGCTGTTGAAATGCTGTTGTTGCTGTGTGCTACCGCACTCTGAGGTTGTGTGGTCGGGGAGTGTGTGTGTGTGTTTAGGAAACCATGTGCTTGTTTAAACTCTTCAATCCCATAAAATAACTGCTTAATCCTAAAAACTATTTGTTAACTTGTCGTACTACCAGAACTTTCTTGAAGAGGTGGTTTTTGTGTGTTTTAAAGGCTGCAACTCAGCTTCAAGACTATATTTGGGCCAGGATACTAGACAGAAGGTGGAAATGCTTGTGTGCTTCCATCGAGTGTGTGTTACTCTTTTACACAAGAAAGGCAGGTGAGAACAGGCAGCTTTAGAGGCATCCTCCAGCACTGTCCACAGAGGCGAAGGTTACGGGAGGACCAGGGATGCTGAGGCATGCGGTGCCAGAGGGCAGCGCTCGGCAGCCTCCTTCCAAGCCCTGGTCCCCTGGGCGCAGCGTACTGCCACTTCTGCCTCAAAGAAGAGCACAGCATTAGTGTTTCTTCCCCCCACCACCACCTTGTTGTACTGTATCATAGGATTTGACTTAAAAAGATGGAAGTGCTCCAAGTTTGGTCACCATGAAACTCATTTGGAAAATTTGGGGAGAATAACAAGATAATGTCTTTTTCCTTGGTGAATATTCTATATGATAGATCACAATGAGGAGCACATTGCAAATCAAAAAGGAAAAATTCTACTGAAGACTGCTGCTAGGAGCACCAGGAATGTTTTTTTTTTATCCTGAGAGGTTGGATTTCCAGGGCAGTTGAATAGGACAGAATAGTGAAAATCCATATTTATGCTAGTAAAAGCTAAGAGTTTATCGTACTTGTTGACAGCTAAGATCTGATATGAATAGAAATTACGGGAAATAATAATACTGTGAGAACCCTAGCCCTCTAAAAGCTCCTGTGTTGCCTCCAGCAGTGCTTTATTAGAAGACTGAAGTCAAGAAATACACATAAAGGAAAAAGTATTGGTAAATGAATTGGTATATTAGCATTTCAGACCTAACTTTTCTGCTTTCAGAACCTCTTAAAACAACATGAAGAAAGGACTATCTCTTTTTTCTTCTAATGAGGCTTCGTTTTTTAGTATGTTTACAAGTGACTCTTCATATAAACTGCTCTATAAAATTATTGATTAATGGTGTAAATTTCAGATTAGACAGATTACTCTTCTGAAATTGTATTTTGCTCTTTCTTTCCCTTCTATAAATGTTTCAGAACTACATGTACTGTACCTCTAATAGATTACATAGATGGGAATGATTATTCCATTGAGCCACAACAAGGTGGGGATGAAGATGGTTTTGCCAGAGGGGCCTGGGACTGGAGTTTGCTATGGAAACGAATTCCGTTAAGCCACAAGGAAAAGTCCAAACGAAAACATAAAACTGAGCCTTATCGGTAAAGAGAGCTGTTTACATACTGTGAATCGTAATGAATAATTGTCTAAACCCTTTCGTTTTTCCCTCCCTCCCCCCTCTTTTCCCATAAACTACGGTCGGTGCACGTGTGCCACGCGGGTCCTTGCACATAACCGCGTCTTCCCTGCCGCCATCCGCCACCCTGCAGAACCACATGCACTGTGCCGCTTATAGATGCCATAGACGGCAACACTTATAAGATTGTGCCACAAGGGGGTGGTGACGAAGATGGGTTTGCTAGAGGAGCGTGGGATTGGAGTATGCTATGGAAGAGGGTTCCCTTGACCAAGCGAGAGAAGGAAAGCAGAAAGACAAAAACTGAACCGTATCGGTAATCACTAAATCGCTTACCCGTTCCTTTTTTTCTGAAGTCGATATTTATCCACTAAAACTTGCATGGAATGCTACCCTGAAAATCTTCATATTTCTAACCACACCAGCTGCTTTGTTTAATTAGACCTGTCTGCCACAACTGACTATGTGCTTAAAATACCTTTGCTACCTTGTGCTGCCTCTCCGTTCCTGCTCTTGTGTGGTTAATAGGGTGCACATTAGAATGACAGGGTTTTGTTTGGCAAAATAAAATATTGTATGATTTTGTTTCCAGGGGAAACTTTATTTAGCTATGACACTTTTTTAAAAGTAGTGTTGGAAACAACTGTGCTTATTTAACCATTTGATTTGAAATAACAAGCATGCTGTGAGTATTTATAATAGCCAGTAATGCATAAAATCTGTAGCCTGCTATCACGGCTTGATGCATGCATACAGCTCATGGATTATGCATGTGCATCAGAAAAATCCCTTTTGTCATATTTCTCCCACTTGCTTCATAATAGATCACATCTGACAAAGAAGCATACTGTTTAAGAATCTTGGCTAGATATTTTCTAAGGTCTCAGTATGTGTGGGGATTTTAATTTAATACACATAACATAAAAAAAAAATAAAAGAAAGAAAAACCGACCACTTTATTTTCTGGGAAAACTCCAATAACTTTCACAGAAGTCCCACCTTTTTCTTTCGCTTTGTAGGGGGGTATGTGTTCCTCCCAGCAAGCAGAAACTGGCTAGAAACCCTAGCTTAGAAACTAGGGTTTCTGGATGGCTTTTCAAGACTGGGAGACTGTGGTTCTGCTGTTTTTTATTACTTTCGCCTTCACACTTAACTAATCGTGTTACTACATTTGAAAGCAATCCTCACATCTTCAGAATCTAATGTCTTCTATTGCTTGTATATATGATTTAAACATTGTAAGAACTGATGTTGGTAATTCCCTATCCTCACCCGTGATTGTTCTCTGCTAAAATGGCAACACATGCAAGGAAGTTATGAAGCTTTGATCTGTTTTGTATACAGTATAAATAATACCATTTTCTGACAAGGCTGTCCACATTGGAACTTTAATATTCGCTTAGAGGGGGATAAACTATTTCAAACATCACTGTTGTGTTCTGTGTTTACCATCCAAACAGGTCTTAAAACCCTTTAAACCGTTTCCAGAAACACAGAACACATGTTCTCAGAATGGTTTAAAAGATGACTTTATTTTTAATAAGACTTTCAGAGTTACAATGCTGCTTCTAAAAAGAGACATTCCCTCCATCTCTTTTATTTCCAGGCTGTATGCATTTTGTTGCAGCAGTACCAAGGCAAATAAGACCAAGTAAAAGTCTTGCTGAAACCGTAACCAGGATTGCCCAGTTTAAAAAGAAAACAAACAAACAAACAAAACTCAACAGCTTAAAGTGCAGAAGCAAACTTTTTTAATGTGAGAATTGCCTCAGGACTGAATCCTTCTTTCAGAAACATTGCGCTTACCTCTTCATATCCCATAAAATAAACTACTGAGCTTATGTGGATTTTACTGTGTTCTTTAACATGCTTGAGAGCATGTTGGAGAAAGAAGATTGAAACTTAAGTATCTGAGACCTCTACACTTGCCGAGTCTTGATGGTGCTGAGGAAAACCAAAAATGCAGGGAAGCTGCAGGGCTGTGCTATGCAGCATGCTTCTCCCCGCGGTGCTCGCTGGCTTCCTACCCTTTGCACCCCTGCAATGCAGCAGCCGTGTTGGAGGAAAACACGGTAGGCAGACAAGTACAAGGGGACATTTAGGAGTAACTCGGCTTCTGATCAGGTGATTTGGAGAGCAACTAAACTGATAACTGTCATGCCTAGCTCAGCTGATAGACCAAGCAGCTCTGGTTTTGTTGTTGCCCTGCCCCTGCTATGTGGAGGGCATGTGTGCTAACCCTGCAGGTTATTTTTTCTTAAGCAGTTCTCCTCCAGACATTTATGTGCAGAGGGGAAATACATAATCATTACTGTTAAAAGGAGCACCACTAAGTTAAAAATCTAATGGAATGAAGAGACTGAATAGCGCCAGAAATGACCCATCTCTCATTACCTTGGTGATGCAGGAATATTTCACTTGTGTTTTACTTGCCTCCCCAGAGTGATCTGGACTCGTGGATCCTCCTCCTTTCAGTGCTGCAGACCATCTGAAGTCAGAAAGAATTCACTTTTTCCTTACCAGCTTTTTTTTTTTAAATTGCCAACTTAGTGGGGACTCCAGCTTTTATCCATTAGGATTTTTATATATTTATTGATCCTCAGGTGAAAAATGCTTGGTACGTGTGCTGGAAATGGCTTAACATAGCCTACTTTCTATTTCAGCGTGAGCAAGCAACCAAAGAATTTTGGATAGAATCATCCTGCAAACATGGTCTAATCCAAATCACAATGTATTTTTGACGCATTAAAGCTTGCTAATTGAACCCCGGCATACGTGGAGAGATGTACAGAGCCATTTAAAAAAAAAAAAAAAAAAAGAGAGAGAGAGAAATTATGAACTTGATCCAGGCCCTCTTAAAAATTTCACTGAGGATAATGAAAAGTGTCTCATATGGCAGTGGTAGAAAAAAAGCCAGAGGGAGAGGATAGAAAGGTATCATTTAGCTGGAAAAACTATGTTGCTTGTGTAATAGACAATAAGTTTCAATGTGGCAGCTCCTCAGAGCATAAGCTTTAAGTCTGCTATACGGTCTCATATGTTACCTCAGAAACTTGAACAACCTTCAAGAGAGAAGTGTCTTGCCACACTGATTCTTATCTTTTTTACTTTACTAGAAGCATGCTGGCTGGCTGAATGGATAATTCCAATCAAAATTCTATATAATTCAAAAAAAAAAAAAAACAAAACCAAAAAAAACCCACCAAAACAAAACAGTAAAATCTGTGACTCCACTAGAAATTATAGAGATGTCATTTCAGAAAATCACTGGAAGATGATGACAAAGCTTTATGATTTTTCAGTGTATTGCCATTTGTCTAATCTTTATTATATGCTAACAGTGAATTGCTTCCTTAATCAATGCTTTCTCCAAGTGTTACCATATCCTTTTGGCAGAAGGAGTTACACTGTCTTCCTCTTTCAGGTCCCCTGCAATGGCTGGTGGATTGTTTGCCATTGAACGCGATTTCTTCTTTGAACTGGGTCTCTATGATCCGGGTCTTCAAATTTGGGGTGGTGAAAATTTTGAAATTTCTTACAAGGTAACCGCAAAAATTGAAAACTAATTCAGTTTCGTGTATATTTTTTCTGTAAATACTTCTGTTTGGAGTTCAGACAGACCTACCTCTGATTTGCACCACGTCTGTCTCAAGAAGCCCAGTAGGTTTTGTTGCAAGGAGATGTGGCAGACGTGTCCTCAGTGTTTCCTTCTGGGCTTTGGGGCAGAAGTGTTCAGAGAGGTGGCCTAGTGCTGAGACCCAAATGCTGAGTAATCTAGATTTTGTTAATGGTTTGGGATGACACACAACCCTAAATATCTAATCTGAAACCAGACTGGCAAATTTTATGAGGGGGTACTGAGTGCTCTCATGGTGAGTATAGAAAAATACTGTTTCTAATGAAAGTGATTATAGAAAACAAGTAGCACTCAGTTTATGCATACATGTCTCTAAAGTATATAACGATGCAAGAAAAAGTAATCTGACCTGGTTTCCTCCTCCCTACCATTTTTATGTGTGAAAAATGATCTCTCATACTTTTCAAAATTTCAAGAACTTTACAAGAGAAGTCTTCGTAATTGAAGCGGTAACTGCATAATTCATAATCACTGCAGAAGATTTTATTTTCACTCCTAGGCATATGCATGCTCTTCAGTTAGCAGGAAATGTAAGATGATAATCATTAGCTTCAGTATTCATAATGACACAAGTGGCAGACAGCAGGAATCTGTCCCAATTAACAAACAAAAGTGGAGACATGTAATATCCTCAGCAGAGATCTGTGAAATTGTAGCTGAATTTTACTAAAAGTACATTCAGAGCTCCCCTAGCTACTCTTGCTCTTCATGATTTTGAGGAGAGCTCTGAGTGTACTTGCTCAGCTGTAAATCCATATGCAAAAGGTAGTTATTGAGGATGTTACACATACAGGGTCTTTATCCTTCTAATTCTCCATCTTGCTTAGAGCTAAATCATGATTGAAATTACATACAGTAGTTTTGTAATTGAAGTGCTGATTATGTAGAGACCTCCAAATTGGTTTCATGTAGATCACAACCAATCTTCAGAAGAACTAAGTAACATTTATCAGTCTTGCATGCTGACTCCTAGATAGCAAATATAATGGCCTTTCACTCTAAGGGGTTTTTTTTGATGAAACTTAAGAAAATTCATATGATAGTGCAATGAAGGAAGTAAACTATTCTGCCCATCTGTCCTAATACTGTTAAATCATATCTTTAATCTGGAATTAGGACTAATGTGGAACATTCCCAAAGTTAGCTTGAATTGGGATTTGATGCTACATTTCAAACTTGTCAAAACTATGAGCAACTAAATTCAGATTTAGGTATGTTTTCTTTTCCCCATAAATGGATTATCCAAGGACGTGTGGGAGGGAGGGAATTTCAGAATGGTGATATGTTTTACCCATTTTTTATTTTCGGCTACTATAGTTAAAGAAAAATCTGTTTGTTCTTGGAACAATGAGTTACTAAAGACATCCTTATCTCCTACTAGTCTTCATTAAGAAAAACTTAAATGTGATGGGCATCTAATCAAAACCCATCTTAGTGATGGTATGTGAATTGCTTTAATAAAATCAAAATATTATTAATTCTGTCATAATAAAAATTACCCAGTTCCAGATTTCGTGCACTCATTAATTACTGTTGTTTTAAAATAGCAATGGAATGAGATAGCAGACTTTTTTAAAAGGTTTTTTTGAAAAGTAATTTAGTTGAGTAATTTCATGGCTGAGTTAAAGATGTACTCAACAGCCTTTCATTTCAGAGACCTATTATGTTTATGCTTACATCTGAAGCGAAAATATTTAAATATATCACACAGTTGGTACAGTAAGAAAAGTAGTTGACATTTCTTCCATAATTTATTATCTATTTGTCTGTCTTAAATTCATGTGCATATATATTAATATCTCCACCTTTGCTTTAACTTGCAGATCTGGCAATGTGGGGGAAAACTGTTGTTTGTTCCCTGTTCTCGTGTTGGACACATCTATCGTCTCCAGGGTTGGCAAGGAAATCCACCCCCTGTGTACGTTGGGTCTTCTCCTACATTAAAGGTACTGTTTTGCTGCAACCTTGAGGGTGGTTTTTGGTTTTAGATAACAACAGTTTTAGATAGATAAGAAGGTAACTTGAATCAAGAAAAGCTGGTTCGTGTAAGCTTCCACCTACCAGCAGGAAGAGAGACAACCCTCCTGTTAAGGTTTCCTATTGCCTGGTTTAAACTTCCTCTTGTGCAGTGTTTTGGCATTGGTAAATCCCGTTCCCAAAGACCCAGTTCTTTGTAAATTCCAATCCCAGAGCCACCTTCCTAGACGTTACCTATGACAATGACGACTGGTAGCATTACAGAGTATGGCTTGAGCCAAGTTAGCAGTTGGTTCCGTTGAAAAGGGAATGTCCCAGCCTCGCTTAATGGTAGAGAACTAACCTCTCCCCCCCGCCCAAAAAAAAAAGTCCTCTATTAGTAATGTGAATTGATTAACATTTTGATCAAACAAGCACTAGGACCCATACAAGGGCGGGTAGGGGGAAACAGGCATAGCTGGGAGTAGAGACAGAGCAATGGGAGCCAGGATAGCAAATCATAGCTCCATTGCTCAGTGCAGGCAAGATGTTTGTTTGCCTTGTCTGAAATTATAAAAAACATTTCACTCTTCTGGAAAGCTGATCAAAAATATTTACTGCATATCTAAACACCTTGCATGAGTCTGCTTGTTTGCTTACTGAATACAACACCACACTGCTGAGTGTTCTTAAATATTAAGTTGCTTCTCTGTACAAGGCAGGATGCAGGAGTAGCTTTCTCCCTCTTTGAGCACCCTCCCATCCCCATAGTAAATGTGCTTTTTTTATAGCTTTGTTCAATTTATGCTGGATGTGGATTAAAGTAAAACGCACAATAATTTGTGCCTTTAGTCAGATCTATTAAGACTGTTTTAACACCAGGTCATTAATGCTAGAATTGTACAAAGTGGGGTGTGCATCTAGAACATGTACAGGTAATACAGAGATAAGAGCCATCAAAGAGACTGAGAAAAAAGATGTGAGGGAGCGGCTTGTTCACCAGGCGAGCTATCCATTTTTTCCCCTTCTCCAAGCAGCAATGAAGTACTTAAGAAGATAAAATCTCCTTGGTGTGTCATAGCTGACCCGTTTAAGACTTAATTTTTCCACCCTTAGTGGATTAATGCATATCATTCTCTGTATTAAAGCTGTAGAAGGTGAATACAAACTCTGAATTGCAGTTGTGGTACACAGCAAATGATCACAACGTTTTATTGCACCCATAACTGAAGAGGCTCTATTGCACCCATAACTGAAGAGTCTTTATTTTCAAATAAACATTCTCTAAACGTAGAAAAACACTACATACTCTCATTAAGCAAGCCAGTTTATTTTACTGGCTTCAGTCCTAAACTGTCATTTGAAAATAATATGCATGTGTCTTGTATAATCTGCTGAAGGTGACAAATGGCTATAAAATAATTTCATGCTGTCACTTTTTAAGAGAAGAAATCCCTAAATTTCTGTAATTAACATGCGGTTACATCTGACCTGTTGTGAGTGCTTTGAGGTAGCAGCAATGTCCTTGTTCTTCACAGAACTATGTCAGAGTTGTAGAAGTGTGGTGGGATGAATATAAAGATTATTTTTATGCAAGTCGGCCAGAGACAAAAGCGCTACCCTACGGAGATATATCTGAGCTGAAAAAATTCCGTGAAGATCACAACTGCAAAAGTTTTAAGTGGTTTATGGAAGAAATAGCATATGATATAATTTCATATTATCCACTGCCACCTAAAAACGTGGACTGGGGAGAGGTAAGTACAGCACGTAACCTGTATTTATTTTAGGAGCTTTTTTTTTTAAATTGGGAATTCAAAGGGAAGCGATTGTTACTTGACATCAATCTGAGAACAGGCTCTTTGATTACTGCTATACTAAGATATATGATACTAGCCAGAGAGCTATAGAGATATAACCCTAGGGAAAAAATATATATGCTGTAAGAGGTGCAATTTTTTTAATTAGCTCCATAGTTCCTTGAAGGATTCTTTTATCTCTAGCCCTTTCTTCAGTTACGTCTAAAGCTCTTTTTTCCATAATTGGAATTTAGTTTTTCTTTAAAAGAAAAAAATGCGAATCCTGCTTGTGTAGGAGTATTGGCAAAGATTAATAGGTGAAAATCTTTTTCTGTGAAGGCCTAGAGAATAGATCATGAAATCCAGGTGGAGTACATTCTGCGTATGTTTGCTAGCCTGTGATGTACTCATACAGTTACAGCCTCAGTAAATACCTTATCTGCGTGTAATAGTGTGATATGATTCTGTAACAGTCATCTCCAGCGTTAATGTATAAGAGTAAGATTGTGCTAAATTAAGGATGTGGTTACAAATTCAGCATTTTCCTGTGGTTGACACAGCATGTCACCAGGCAGGTGGAGGACACTTCGCTGAACCCTGCCTGTTTCATTCTCGCTTTTAGCCCACACCTTGAGGAGCTCTTACTGCAGGTCACCTGCCTGCTTTCAAATGACTTGGGGTTATGTTTGTTTGTTTGTTTTTTTCCTTTTTCAGCTGTTTCCAGCCTTGCCTTGTCTCTCCTATCAATTTTACTTTTGTAGATCATGGAGGCAAAATCAGAAAGTTGTCTCACTAGCAGGCGAGGAGTCCTGTGTCCCACCAAATTTAACAACCTCCTTTCCCAAGATATGATGGATCCGTTTCTGTAACTTCAAAAGAGCATTAGAAAGTACAGATCTATGCTGTTTCCTATGGCCAAGTGTGTGTTATCTCTAACTTCTCTGAGGAATTAGTGATATAGATCATGTGCATGGTGGAAGGGGATACAAATAGTCTCATTTCTGAGGGACCAGGTAAACAATGCCACCTTTATTTCTTACCTAAAAGCTAGCACAAGGCATCAGTTACTACGTTGGCCTTAGACCTCCTTTTGAATCCACATAAAGGATTTAGAAAGGCATGTTATATATTACTACTCACTGAGGTGAAAGTATCTGAAGAGAATAAAATAGTAATGGCCACCGTGCAGGAGATCATCCCTGATGAAAGCAAACGGCTCTGGTGAAGTAACAGGAAAGTCGGAAGTTTAGAGACTTCTCTGAAGTTTTCTTCAACTTTTCTGCACTGGCTGCCAGTTATCCGACATCTGAGACATTTTTTTCCCCACCTGTTTGTAACACTGCACTAATTGCAGTTCCAGACTGTTGGGAATGAAAGTGTGGGGTTCATCTTCCCTAACGCTCTCTGGAAGTCAGGTCTAAGCTTAGTCCTCTGGACTTTCTTCTGCTGTCACAAAGAAGAAGGAGGCGGCTCTGGCAAAGAAAATAGGTCTGGAAAGAATGTTGTTTGTGTCATAAAGTCTTTGTAAAGCTGTTTGCTGGCCCTTCTGAGAAGGGAATGGGATAATCAGCAGTTCAGGCATGCTTTCTGACAGGACTTTTGTTCTGTATTCCTATGCCTGTGCCTGCCCCCTCATCGATTTTATCTCTTTTTTTCTGTGTAATTGCTGCCGCAGAAGGTACTTCTGAGCAGCCAGGTCAGTGGGCTGTGCCTGGCTGCATTTAGTAATGGCTGCGCATAGCTGCTCTGCATCACGTTTCTCTCACCCGCAAGATGAGAGCAAATTAGCTGCCCTCCTGCTTTATTTATGAAGACCTAGGAGACTGAACATGCTTTGATAGGAGATTGAATAAATTAAAATACTTGAAAGTCCTACATTTTGGTGGCATTAATTTGGAACTGAGCTTTGCAGCTCTCACTTTATCAGTGTACTCTAACTCAAGTAAGAGCCCACAAATTAGCATGGGCCGCTTGAAGCTCCATCTCCCAGA
The DNA here is from genome assembly GCF_047370975.1 of Nipponia nippon. Classification (NCBI taxonomy): domain Eukaryota; kingdom Metazoa; phylum Chordata; class Aves; order Pelecaniformes; family Threskiornithidae; genus Nipponia; species Nipponia nippon. Next base: position 41,182,613 of record NW_028262380.1, on the reverse strand, counting down.
ACAGTTAACATCAGTGTTTAAATTTCATATGCAGGTTTGTCTCATATCACTCTGGCAGATATCTGTTTCTGGTTTGAAAGATAAGTGGGAATTTTCTGAACTCCTTCACACTTATTTTTTCCTTGAGACTAATGTAGAGTGCAAAACCTTCTTTCCAGATTAGAGGCTTTGAAACCACTTACTGCATCGATAGCATGGGGCACACCAACGGTGGCTTCGTTGAGCTTGGGCCATGCCACAGAATGGGAGGAAACCAGGTAAGGAGCTTGGAGGCAAGTCTGAAGGAGAATTGCTTGCAGTGGATGATAACTGGCCAGTTTTCTGTTAAGCCTGTACGTAAAGTCACTTAGGTACCAGCTACAAAAATGGGAGTTAGGGATTTTCCATAAGCATACTGACTTTGCTAAAATACGGGAATCTGAAAATGTAATTTCAAACACAAACAGTACAAAATTGAAGGCAAATTCACGATCTCTTCTTCAGTGAAGCAGGTCCATGAGAAAACAAGAACTGTGTTTTAAAGCAACCATATCACTGCATTAGAATAACTGCAGCTCTTAGCATTGCTGCTGATTGATCATTTATCTTCACTTAATAATTAATCCTTCAGGAAACAATCCCCTCACTCAATTATTTCACAAAGTTGTTTTGCTCTAATGGAAGTATAAAACACTTTTGTGCAGTGACTCGTCTTCCACCAGAGGAGACAAGAAATTGAACAAAAATTTGTCTCTGCTTCATTTACAAATTAATTGGCAGAACATAATTGCTAATCAATGGTTGCAATCCAAGCTGCTATCATGTTTGACCTGTATCTTCACAAACCTACCCACACTACCACACAAACACGCTGTTCTGTATTTACATCTCCTTTTTCAGTTGGAAAACTTTTCAGCATTTAAAGTCCTTATTTATGCTGATGTAGACTTGAACCAGGCAAGTTTTGTCACGGCAGTCATGAAATCACGTGCAGGATGATGCTTTTAAAAATCATATTTGGGTTAGCTCTTAGTAGCCCATGGAAATGTCTCTCTTATTTTGATATTTAACGAAAAAGTTCCCTGAACTACTTTTTCTGTATATGTTACCCCCAAAAACCCTGTAGCAATTATTTTGCAAGAAGTAGCTAGGATAATCTTTTTGTATCTGGATGCATTAGTTTGATTTCCTCCATGGGTAAAATGCCAAAGTTTTACTGTCTTCACATGAAATTCCTGTCCAGGACCAAGGACTTGCTATGAGACCTTTAGAAAGACAGTGGATTGTTTGGCCATCAAATCATATAAAGGCTTTTAATCAAACACTTTCAGAAGTCTCCCAAATAGGGATGCCTTTATTTTTATCATTTTTATCTTGCTAGGTAAGTTTCTTAGCCTTCTGAATCCTACAGGAAAGTTATCCATGAAATTGAGTGTTGTGATAGTAAAAGTGTGTTACATCATGTAAAATAAAGAGCCCTCCTGAAAGATAAATGTAATAACACCAGGGAATGTTTTGAATGATGTGATTTTGTTGGTATTTTCAGTGTTTCTAAAATACTTGTTATTTTGAGTCAACTGTTAAAAAGGTGGTTTTTTTTTTCTGTTAGCTTTTCCGAATCAATGAAGCTAATCAACTCATGCAGTATGATCAGTGCTTAACTAAAGGACCAGATGGATCCAAAATTATGATTACACACTGTAATCAGAATGAATACAAGGACTGGCAATACTTCAAGGTATGCAACAGATATATAGCAGAAAAGAAATTATAATTTGCATCCTGGTTTTTTGCACTTCTTAAAATTATTTTATGTATGTCTGAAAATAAAGATCTATGACAAGGTTAACTGAACCAAGTAGAGTAAATTGTTAATTGCACGTTCTTGGAAATCCATGCTTACCAGGAAAACTTCCTCTAGGGAAAGAGGTTCTAGTTGCTGTCTTCTGCAGCAAAATCTTTAAGGAAAATCTCATGAGACTACATGTGCTGCCACAGATGTGTTAGGAGTTAGCACTTGTCTCTGAGGAAGCAAAGAGGATGTCTACTACCAGTGACAGAGTTTCTAAAAGCTTTTTGTGCCATCACCCTCTCTGCTTGTATGCTTTCTGTCAAGAAAGTTTCTTTATCTAATGGATGCTGTGAGAAGATTACTTAAACGCTGAGGTGCATTTAGCAGCTAGGATCAATATTAGATCTAATTCTGAGAGGTCTGAACTTTAGCAGCTAGGATCAATATTAGATCTAATTCTGAGAGGTCTGAACTGAAGTGTCGCTCAGATTAAAGACAGAAGATCTTTTTAAGCCTACATAGGAATAGGTAAACATAGCGTTACTCTGCCTTTTTGTGTTGTCTTTGCCTTTCTTTTTCCTGTTCATTAGCTGTTCTCTAATAACATGCTCTGTTGTGAATTCTGGGCGTGGCGCCATTATAAAGCTATTGCAAAATCTATGAATTTTTAATAAAGACTTGGAATGTTGGCTGATATACATGCGAGGGCTGCTACAGTCTATTTAGTCACTGCACCTGTAAGTCCTCTATTAATTCTAGTTTTGAAAGTGTTATTTTAAGAAATGTCTAAGGTTATATTTCTGCTTGTCTCTTAAAAAATGAGACTGAATAGTCTAAGGGTGATGTTATCCTTGGATATAACCACACATAACTTGGTTCTGTGTCTAAGAAACTCTTCTGTGTCAATTTTTCTTCAGTCTATCTAGCATATTGCATATTTATTAATTCATTAGCTGGTTACCTGGATTGTGTTTGTCTGAAACATGTAGGCACTGTTGAGTGCTGTGAAATCTGTTTGTTATCCCTTAAGCCCCCCCACTTTTTCTGATATTTGCATAGAGCTACGAAGTATCAAGCAGCATAATGCCATTTCCACCCAGCTTTCTTGTGCCATATAGGCAGACAAAATTCTTTAAACCTGAAATTTAAAAATAATAAGCAATGTTCCAGTGCCTGCCGACTTCTGCTTTATTATTGGAATAATATACAGCACTTGTTAACTCTCCAGCCATTCTAGTGTGTCCCAGCATGTTACTTGGCTCTTCTCTAAGCATTTCTTTTATGCAAGAAGATCCATTTCCTCCACAGTGGTACCAAGTTGTGTAATTGTTTGCTTATTACCGCAAGTTATAAGGAAGCCCGGTAGGCATGGTCTGGGCTGTAGAACAAAACACTGACTGGCTTCCAGAAGGAAAAAAAAAAAGGGGGGTGAGAGAAAAAGGACCACCAAGGGTGTGTAACCAAGCAGATACTAGAAATTTGGCACACCCTGTTGTGCAGTACGGAGGGTATGACCGTTTCTTCTAATGAGGAGGGTGTAAGGAATGAAATGCTTAGGAACTGCTCAAAAATGTTGTGGCCTCGTGTAAATGAAAGCTGCCAAGAGATTTTATCTGGTTGGTTGGTTGGTTGGTTGGTTGGTTCTGGAATGAACGCTTGTGTGCCAGTTTGGTGAGCATAACATCTGTGCTGCTTGAGCATCGAGCAGTAGCAGGGCTTCGGTGCCCATAAGCAAACATCCAGAACAGAGCTGGCGGTGGTCTGCTTATTGCTTTTGTTCAGGCATCTGTTTACCTCTCTAAGTAGAGGACCCCCATGTCTGGCTACACAGCAGGAGCAGGTATAGAACTGAACCAACATTTGGATGTGCACGTGGGAGTGATGGAGCGATGAAGAGGGTCCCCATGCTGGGGGGAGCGTGTCTTTGGGGCAGGGCTGCAGAGCCCCAGCCCGGCCGCAGTGCCGCAAGTTTCCTTCTGCTCCATGGCTCTCCGCACTAGATGCAACTGGTCAGCGAGCCAGGGCTGCATCTGGCACGCCGGGTCAGCAAGCGGGAGAGAAGCCACAGGCCGCTTTGCGAATGCGTGAGGCTCGGGCATGGCAGGACGGGAGACGTGGAAGGAGCCAGACATGCGAGTCTCAGCCTGAATGTGCTAGGCACAGTAGGTCTGCAGTTACTTAGGCAGCCTCCTGTTGCTCCGGAGGCCAGACTTGCTCTCATACCTTCTTCTCTTCCTTCTAGCAGTCAAACAGGGAACAAAGTTACTGCTGGCTTTTTTTTTCCCAGTGTGGTTAACATTGGTGTTGGGCAGTTGCTTCATGTGAGGCCTAATCAAAGGAGGATCTGCCCAGTGAAGTCAGTTCTCATCTGCCCAGTGAGTTAGCTGTCCTCAAGAGTTAATCTTTTCTTTTGGTTACAGGATGGATGAAAAAGCTGGAAGCATTTTAGACACAGTTTTGCTCATTTTCTTAGCAGTTTGTTGCCTAAGAGAAATGCTAGGCGTTTCAAGTGGACCTACACATATAAAACATTTCATAATATGAAGGCTGTGAAAATCCAGGTTTAACAAATAATAAAATGAGTATAGAGCTGCTCTGTTCTGGGACCCTGAAGCCTGCTTTTGTAAATAGCTATGTTGCAGTTGTGAAGAAAATGTTAAAAAAAAAAAAAAAAAAAAAAAAAACACCAAAAAACACATGTTCCTGATGATTTTCTTTTCCAGAATCTGCACAGATTTACTCACATTCCATCAGGGAAGTGCTTGGATCGCTCCGAAGTCCTCCATCAAGTTTTCATTTCAGAGTGTGACTCCAGTAAAGCAACACAAAAATGGGAAATGAACAACATCCTTAGTGTGTAGACAGACAAAACCTACCTACTGACACATTAATTTGTACAGGACTGAAAATAGCCTGAACACTGCTGCAATTATTAACTTTGTACAGCTGCGAGCCTCCTGGCTTGGATGAAGGACATAGACGAACTGTGATTATTACAGTAACATTATCATCCGCAGTTAATGTTTACAAAACTGCTTTACCTTAAACTCTGTAGATGTTTACATCTTTTTGTTTTAAGATGTTGGTAAATTAATGTGCTGTTAGCTATGTTTCATAGGAACATAGTTAAAAGCGTTGTCGTCTTCTTTGGGATTACACTCAGGGGTCTGAAGGCAGTTTTTTTACACACACTTGAAAAGGTTGGAGTAACCAGATTTTCATAGAACTTGGTGATTATCAACCTGTTGTATATTTTTATTTAATTTTACATCTTACTAAGCACTGCCACAGGTTATTAGCCAGGGTGGCCTTCTCTCACAGTCATGCTGCTTTTTTGGAAGGTGAATTTCAACATATTTAGTGCCTCTTTCATTTTTCTCTTTCACAAGAAAAGCATTTGTTGGAAATTATACAGTAGATTCTTCTGAGCTGTCACCAGGGGTAGGGATCAGCCGTATTGCCCCGTGTAATTATTGTGTTACTGAAGACAAATTTCTATTGCCAATTTGGCTGCTCTACTTTGACTGGATGCTGTGTATGGAGCAAGGAAGAGCTTAGTGTCAAGTTTAGCACTAATGTGGTACATTTTGATGGAAGTAAGCACCCTTGTGATTCCAGTTAAGAATTTATAAGCACTAACTTGCTTGTTTAAACTATGCCTTACATAAAAATAATTTTAAAAAAAGGAAATAAAATAAAGCTGCACAATTACGTAAAACTTGGAAAGAATCCAATGCTTCATTTATATTGTTATTTTAAGTGGAAATCACTTGGAGGTGGACTAAAACTTCTAACTAGGAAAAAACATCCAGCTCCTTAACACATCTACATAATTCTTTACAAGGACATCTCTCAGCTAGCTTGGATGCCAGATTTCAATTTGAAAAGAGAAATGGAAATCCTGAAACCGCATTTATTCATACTAATTTTCTCCTTATTTTTGTCATTGGAAACTTTTCCTGAGGGATTACGAACACAAAATACAACCACTTGGTGCTATAGTGTACAGAATAGAATGTGAAGAAGTAGTTTCTAAAAATGTTCTGGAAAGGAGTTTATGCGAACTCCCCTAGGAGTATAAATACTTTCTCTGAATGAACAGAGAGGTGGAGGAGAAATGACTTATCCTCACATCCTTATTCCAGATTTTGTGACTGTTAAATGTTGACATCAGTGTACTGATTTCATAAGAATTATGCCTATAACATGTCACACTATTAAATATGACTAAATACTTCCCTGAAATCTAGAATAGCATTGCATGCAGCTTCCATTGATGTTAACAAGGGTTATGTATCATACTTGGTGGCAGAGTTTGATCTTTATAGGGCTGTCTGCACTGATCTATTAGCTTGGGATCTTTCCTAGTTTCTTTAACTTCTCATCTATCCTTTCAGAGCTATGAAAAATAGAAAATAAAGGAGGGAGAAACTGGAAAAAAAGGAAAATAAGGGTGTGTGCTGGTACTTGTTCCTTGTGTGTATGAAAACTGACTCCATTTTTGTGTGTTGAGTAGATTAATTTAATCATACGACTATGCATAAGAGAAAGAATGGTGGCACGCAAATTGTGCGGGTGTGCATTTTAAATGGGTATTTTGTGCAATTCATTGAAAGCTGATGCTGTATGTGAATATGAATCTGTATGCGAGACTGAAACCTTACAAAACATGAGATCATAAGAAGCTGTTGCTGTAATGACTTTTTCCTACTATAGCAGGCTTGGAAAAAAAATAATTCCCATATTCTTGCTTTGTAAGTTGATGATAATATCACTATGCATTTCTACATATTTTATAAATTTGATTTATGCAGATTTTGATACACTGTATGTTTCTGTAGAAATTGTATAAATCTTTAAAAAATTTATTAGGGATAAATCTGGGAAACCTATGTATATCTTACTTATGGGTTGCTTGTTTTTTAGGTGAAGTAAATAAAATATTTGAATTCTTGGGTTTGCTATACTTTTGCAGAGTAAAAATGAATTATTATCTTTATAGAAACCCCATATCTCTAAATCTAGACAACTTCAACATTACAAACTTAATAAATATTGACAGTTTTATTTTATTTTTTTATCTAGGTACCTTTTGTCATAACTGTGGGGACTCAGGTTTTTTTCTAGTGAAGTGAAAAATGGAATTCCCACTGAGAGTTGCCACATGGACACGTTTGGATTTTTGCATCACCTGCTCTGATCTAACTAGGTAGATTTAATATGCTCATAGAAAATGAACTTGAGAATGATTTCTAAAGTAGAACCAAAGGTCAGGGCTAGTTGATAGTGTTTTGACTCTATTTTATCTTAGCCCGTGTATGTTTCCACCAACAACTATGTTTCAATCAAACTTCTGTTTTTTTCCTGAGAAGGTTTCTTAGCAAAAGAGTATGCAGTTAAACTGGGACATGGAAGACGCAAATTCTGACCGAAGAGCAAACCTAAATGGTGAAATCTACAGCACTTTTTTTACAGACGGCATTCTTGTCTCCCAGCTGTGTCTGTCAGTGCACTTCCGTGTATTCAGGCTTCGAAAGGCTCCTTTGGCAAAACCAAAAACCCCGGGGGTATAGAAGTGGCCAGTTCATGTAGGACATACCCTTTTATGTATGGAAACAGGGACTGATAGGAAGGAGGGGACGTCTGTCTTCATTACTGGAGATCCTAGCACCAGGAGAACCAACAGCACCCTTTGAGCAGTACCAAAGACGCTGTCCCCATTGATGGCATCCTAGAATCAATTCATTCTCTTTCCCTAATGCCAGTCAGTCTCCTTTACTACTATCTGTTTCTTCCATACCATCTGCCTCCAAACTCCAAACAGTCCCTAAAGACAACAGTCAAGATCAACTTACTGCTCTGAAACTACACCAAGAAGCCTGAGACGTATTGTGCTGTGCCAGGGATGTAAAAATTTCACGTTTATCTCTCATCTATGAGACTTTTCACAAGAAAAGAAAAAAGACACCAGCTGCCTATAAAAACACAAAAGATACTTTGCTTAGACGCTGCTGTGTATCAAGCACAATTTTTCCTTTAGGTTAAAGAAGGTCAAATTACGCAAGGTCCATAGAGGCATAGGAATTTCAGAACATGTAGAAGAAGTTATCTACATCATTGAACACAAACTGTTTTTGTGTAAAAGCATTTATTGTTTGTTCTCTGCTGGTGAGCTTAGATCCATCAATTGTAATAGGTGAAAAGAAACAGCTCAGGAAAAACAAATAAGCAGTGTTTCTGGTTGTTTTCCTTGCTATAAAAGGCATGGGAATACTAGGTCTTGCTGCGTTCTGAAATCTTATCTTGCTACATTTAAGAGAGCAATCCTTGAGAAGTGTCAGTGGTTATCTTCTAGAGTAATACTTACTTTCTGGGAGCGTCAGAAGTGGTTGCCAGCATTTAGTCCTCTGGTTGTTGACTTTACTTACCCTGCAAGCCTCCTCTGAACTCCTGCAGTGTTGCAATAGTAAGTTGTGTAGCTTGGCTGGCACTGTATAGGAGGACTCTCTATGTAGAATGAGTCTAGATAGAAAAAGTGATAGGCTATCAAAAAATGTAGGTGAATATGCCTCCCTTTGGGTTTAAAAAAAAGTACATAAACTGCGAGTGACCCCTGAAGACTGAAGCCAGTTTGGCTCTCCTTTCACTGTGGGGCGCCTCTGGTCGTCTTCCCTCACGTGCTGGTGCCACAAGCGTGTGCATTGGTGCGTGCTGCCTCGTTGCACCCTCAGCTACGTTAACTAGCGTGGAGCACAGCAAAAGTGGGAAGAGGTGTTTGTGTGGATTATACACCTCGGTAACTCAGTTAATGGTTAGTAACCTTTGTTTTTTAAATCTTAAAAACATAGTCCGTTCTTCACACTGAGAAACAAAAATTAGGTATTTTTCATTACCATGTAACATGGGTCCTGGTAAAAGAAAAAATAAGCTGTCTGCCCAACCCTTAGGTTTTTCACCATGTTGCACTGCTCTGTGGCTGTTCTGAACAACAGTGTGGATGGAGACTCTTCAGCAAGGTAATGGCATAGCTTATGGTCTGATGGATCTTAACTGACTGATGAAAAATGCATGTTCCTTCGGGTAATAGGTCCATAAAGGTGACAAGGATCAAAGCCTGTAAGGAGGAGTTAGAGCTGCTCAAAAACCAAGATGAAAAGGTATGTTTGCATGTTAGATACCTTCTTTTTCTCACTAATATACTTCGCTGAAAAGAAATGCGATTCCTTTAGGGACAAGAACCATGCCCCGTCCGAAGTGGAGTGCAGGTGAAGCAGGGCTAAGGGCTGGGGGGATCCCACAGGTCTCATGAATGCGATCGTTCAGTGTGAAAGCAGAGCTGCCTCTGATGGGCTGCCAGTCCAAACAACTCGGCGATGTTTCTTGTGCAAGAGTACTGTCTCCTGCACAAGAAAGGAGCAGAAAGGTGGGAGAAGCAGTGTCGTACTAACCCATATTAAAACAAACTCTAATGCCCGAGATGCCTGTAATGGCGGCAGCAGCCCTATGGCTGAGCATCCCAGGGGTCCTGAAAGGGGAAGGGAAAATGAATGGAGAGATGATATTTTACTTTCCTGGGAAGGGCTGCTGGTGGCAGTGTGTGTCAGTCAAGAAGGCAGCACGCCCAGTTGTTAATGCACAGTCTTCAAATGAAGAAGTCCTGCTTGGAATAGGCTTTCTGAATCACTTGAAGGCACTGGACTGGAAATAGGAATCAAAATACAGCCTTTTCCCTTGAAATTTGTGGAAGGATTTCCCCAGGAAAATAGCGTAGGCCAGTATCTTTGAACAAGCCCTGATATTAAACAGTGGTCTATCACTGAGTATAAAGTCCGCTGAATCTTCTGTGTGTGGGTGCACATTCTCTGAGTTAGGCCAGTCACAGAGGTACGGGTAACAGCTACGGCCAGAGCCATGAAGACTGGTGCCTGCATTTCTGAGGGCTGTTGGCTGAAAATGTGCCCTCCGCAAGCTGTGCTTCCACACAGCCATGGGTCTCATCCCACTGGGGAAGCACCGTGTCATCCTGTGGTATGCTCAGGAGACCCTGAGCCCTGCCTGGCAATGGATGCCTTGCCAGCCTGAGCCGGCAGGATGGCTACACCCTCTTGCCAGAGTCCTCAAGGCCATCACGGTTGCCCAGCAGGCAGCTACAATTGCAATTTTCATATTTTTATTTCTGAGGCAGCAGAAACAATGAATGAAAGTAGAACTGGATGAAAGTAGAGGCCTTCTGGAGGATTCTTGTGGTTCGTAAGAAGGGAGATTTGGGAAGAGCTGACCAGGAGAAAAAGTACACCAAGCTCTGGAAGTTCTTCTGGTCATACTGCTCTTTCAGTTGCACTGGGGAATGCCCTGAAGTCCTACCAGTCCTGAAGATGCTGAGGAACCTCTAAAGACAGAGCTAATCAACCGGCAATGGAGGAGGGGAAAGCTGTCTGTCCTGCCGTCTGAGAGTGAAGGTAAGATGGTGTGGGGTGTCGCTGAGGAAAACAATTCTGTAACCCTGTAGCAGAGTGGGATCTGGTTACTACTGATACTAAAGCTATTGGGGAAAAAGTAATGTTGAACTGGGGCATTCCCAGTTGGAGATAGGAACCACTCCTCCTGCTTTTTTTTTTTGCCTGTTACGGTATCCCATTATCTTCCATGTGATGATCGAGAGGAATGGAGTCCGTGCTCCTGAAATATCAGGACCCTTTGTCTCTGATGGACAAAGTTGAATAATATTTTGACTTAGGATAAGAACTGAACTTAACATAAGAACTTAAAAAGTACATGCAAGATCAGACCAAAGGTCCAGCTAGTACAGTAGCCTCCCTCCCTCAGTGGTCAGTAGGATCAACGTGGTTAGGAGCGGAGGGCAGAGTGAAAGGGCAGGGCAAGGGTACCTGTCTAACACTGTCCCTACTTCTGGGAATACACAACTCAAGCACTTTCTGAGCTAGAGATGGTATTTTCTCTTTAATAGTCCAGAATTTTTCCAAATGCTGTTTGAATCTAGGCAGGCTTCGGTCATCCATCACATCTGGTTATGCAAAAAGTTTCAAGGTTTCAGAAGAGGCACACTGGCTCTGCAGTTCACTCCTCTGCTGGGACAAATGCATGCAATATAGGAGAATTATGAAGGCTTGTTAAAGGTCTTAATTCCCGAAGGAGTAGTTGGTGCTAGGTCAATGCTGGGTCCAGCCAGCCGGGAACTGGCTTCAGGGTGGCAGCACTGTCAATAATATCATCACAGCACATTTTTCAAAGGGCCTTTTAGAGGGATGTGGTCTTGTCCACAAAAACGTCATCCCTTCAGCTCTGCTGGAGAACTGATTTATGAATATAAACTTTACCAATAGGTGTTTGGGCCAGGAAACATTGAGAATAGCCATTCAACTTACAGGTAGGGCACCGGATTTGCTCGCTAAAGGTTTTTTTGGTGGTTGACTCTGTATTCGGTCCTGGAACATCAAGAGCCTCTCCAACAGTGAGGCTTGGGGGGATAGTTGATCTCGGGGTATCAGGCTAGTCAGAGTAACGCACAGTTTCACTCACTAATTGGTGCTGGCCTGTGACAATTGCTTAATCGCACCGATGAAGATAAATTTGGGTAGGCAGTCAACTTTTTGACTGGGTAGGTCCGAATCTCGTGCACATCCCACAGTTAGCAGAGTTATACATCCCTCAAGGGCTGCGTGCATTGGAGAACGCAGCAGCAAGCTCAACATCTGGGCTCTGTTACGGGATTCTTGACACTGAAATCAAAAGAAATCATGGAAAAGCAGACGGGGCTGTGATGCAGCTCATACGAGAGGCCCAGCAATTTTGGAAATGCAGGGGTTGCTGGCAAAACACTTACATATTTCAAGATGTGGAAAGAAATACAAGCCAAAAAGAGAAAACAAACAGAAAAATAAATATATGCTAAGGATGGTAAGGCAAGGGAAGCAGGATCAGTGACAGTCACCACCACAGCAAATAATCCATCACTGAGCACTAAGTACTAGATTATGTACCCATGTTACATTCAAGACGCCTGCAACAGACAGTTACGAAAACAGTTCAATAGATCATTAGGTAATCAAAGATAAAACTCCTATTCCATTTTTTCTGATTTTCTCTCCACACCCGTTTGCAATTTTATGTTGTTTGAGTTCTAAAGCCTGTATGTACTACAGTCAGTTCCCAGGTCTGTAGCTGTTTGGATCAAGGTTTTCCTTTTGGAAACACACCAAAAAAAAACCAACCAAACAAACAAACAAACAAAAAAACCCACACAAAACCAAAAGAGGCATATTTACAGTTCTTCAGACCATAGGTTTTGCTTGGGAAAAGTAAGACCAACTTTGTAAATAGGCTTTGTTCTAAGTTGATTTAAGAAAAAGGAAACTTTATATTTCTTTAGGAAGACAGTAAGGAAATACTAAATCTTTGTTTGGTTCTTAACTCTTTACCTAGTAATCCCTAACATGCTATTTGCTTTTCCAGCAAACATCTATTACGTCTTCACAGAATTATCTATTACAGCTCCAGCATCTCCTCCAGACTCATGTAATGTAGTTTATTGTCCACCCTCATTACCCATGACATAAACATTAGGCCTGCTTTTTCCCCTTCACGTGTGTTGGGGGAGCACGTGTTAACATTTAATACACTCCATATTAACACCGTATTTCACCTGCTGGTTTTATTATCCTGCCTCTTCAGGCTACAGGCTGGCTTTGCAGTTCTTCGCTGTTAGCTCTCATCTTTCTTGCAGCACCATTCGCCGCTTTTTCCAAGACACTTATGTGTATATTAAACAGTCTTCACTAGCCATTAACCCCCATCTCCAAAAATAACCTATGGGATTTCATAGGTGATTTTCCTCCGCTGGTGAAACTGATGACTAATTCCTATTTTGTTCCTGTATTGTTAACCAGCTATTTATTCATGCAAGGCCTTTAATGATGACTTATTTCTTTTATGAGAAGTAGAACAGACCAAACTCCAGTAGACCAGAACTACCTGATCTCCCTTACCTTCATGTTCACCGATTTCTTCGAAGAATATTTACGGGCCTGTGGAACAGGATTTCCTCTTGTGAAACCGCAAGTCCTATTTAGCCATTTGTCCAGCAACTCTCAGCTGTACTATGGCTCCTACCAACTTGCCATATGGACATTACTGGTCTGAAGTTCCCTGTATCTCCACAGAATGCTTTCGGAAAATTAGTGTCATATTTGTGACCTTCCATTCCTCTAGCACTAAGGCAGTTTTAAGTGAAAAAGTATAAAGTACGGTTCACAGTTCAGCCATTTCATCCTTGAATTTCCTCAGAACTCTTGGATGAATACCATCTGTCCTGTCATTTTGTTTCAAAACCTTTTACACTTGGATTTGAGACAGATGCTCCACCATGCCTCTCCCATTAAAAAGTTCTGTCATGAAAACTTCCTGAAGTTCCACTCCAAGGTTAAAAAAAGTTTTCCTTTCCTGAAATCTTCTCTAGGCATTGCTACTATATCTTGACCATCTACAGTCCCTGGGACTGCTTGGCAGGTCTCCTGGTTCTGATGTGTTTGAAAGTTGTTATTAATCCGTGTGTTTTCTCACGTTGCTCTGATGCTATTTTTCCCTGCCACACATGGCTGCATCTGGCCTGTCAGGGTGCACGTTTCTTCTCATTTACTGGTTTAGAAAGAACTTCAGTTTTTTAAAGACTGCTTTCCTACATTTGTTATTCTCTCATACCTGCTCTTTGTCCACCTCAGTCTTATTTTTGGTGGTCTTTTGGTCTGCTTTACTGGGTGGTACGCCTTTTTGCTGGACCTGTAATGCAACGTGAGCAGTCTCCCTGATGCCTGCAACCATTCTGGGCGTCCCTGTTAGTTTTGATTTAAGACAGACCTCCCAGTTCACCTCCAGTGAAAAGTTTCCAGTGAGTAATTTCATAAGATTGCCCATATTGAACACGGGTGTGAAGAACTAATTTGGCTTTTCCTCTGCGGCCTTATCTTTTCTGAACGTTTCCGTTGCACTTTGATCGCTTCCTTGTCCTTTCCAGTCCTAGTTCTTTCAGCGCTCACAGATGGGCATTACCTGAACCCCCTGACCTGACATACCATACTTTTTAAAGCTTAAGTCGAAAGTAGTAACTTCTATATTCTCTTTTCCATTTGCCTTTAATCTATATTCAACATCCTTCTTATCGAGAGGACAAAATATTATCTTAAAAAATTACTAATTATCTTTAGTCAAGACATTATTCTTAGTTGATGGATCAGCTTGATGCAGAGCTTTGCCGTGGCTTGCTGCAGCTCGTGCTGCCATGGCTTGCACACAAAATGATCTGTGTAATGATGTGGGTCAGGCTAGTAGAGCGGTGCAATAGACTGTTTTTGCAATTAAGATCTCCAGCAGTCAGGATATATATTTGCAAATGAGACCATAAACAAAAGTAACCCACAGGTGGCTTTTCGTAGAGCATCGTTAGGGCGTGGGACAACAGAGTGGCAACGTTAGGCAGTTCCACACTGATTTGTGGAGAAGTTGTGTTGAAGCTAAATTAGCCAATTAACGCTAAACGGAATTGAACCCAAAAGTCATTTTATCTCACTGAGAAAAATATCAGAAGAGCTCCTTTATTCTGAATTACCTCAAGATATGCTCTTATTCTGGCACAATGTTTAAAATTCTGTAACCCATGCAGCTTTCTAGCACACCTGAAGGCTTATATTTCATTTCAATTTAAAAGCACTCGAGCAGAAGTAAAAAACATTTCAAATAATCAAACCAGTCAATTTACTCTGATGCCACTGCTCCACTGCAAAAGATTATTTAAATCTAATCAGAAAGACTTCTTGAAGCATCGCCGTTCCATTCCGGAGGGAGGCCGAGAACCGAGGGGAGGTGATGGCGAGTTTCTACAGGGAAATCTGAACAGAATCTGCTGAAAGCGAGACCAGCATAGTCCGGGCTACACGCTAGGACGGGGAATTGCCTCTAGCTGGAAGAATTTCTGCATTACGGATAAAGGTGCTCTAGGATTGCTAACTCTCTACGAGAGAAAATGTTCTTGAGCACTGGATGTACTGCCCAGAGAAGAACTGCCTCTCGCTGCCAGTTTATGCCTGTGGCTTCCCAAAAGCTGAGCTTGCAAAATGGAGCTATTGATCCTGCCCCTGCCGAGTACCTCTGGCAGGGCCGACATGTAAAACGGCAGCTAATCCTTCTGATACTGCTTTTAAGTATCTCGGGGGGCAGGGTAGGGAGGAAAAAACAACTCCAGGTTTCTAAGGCCTTCAAAGGTTAGTACCTCCTTAACGCAAAAATGTTTGCATTGCCTTTACAGTTACCTTATTTCCCTTCACAAAGTGGTTTTGTCAAGACGCTTGTTTCAGAAAGTGCGACGTTACCTTTAACCTAGCAGAGTGACATTTGGCATGTTTATAGTGCCGAAATCACCCTTTATCTTACACATGGACAATGACTGTGTGCAAATTTATTTCAGAAGTTGATGGACAATAGGGAGACACTTTAAAAACAAGAATAAAGCTGGAAGCCTGCCCTTTACAGTACTTAATACTTCAGACGTTAAATGTTTTTCTGTGCTGGGCTTTCAAAGGCTAGTAAAAGCTATTGCCTAGTGTTTATCGCAACAAATTAAACTTAGGCAATTAGTTGTGCTGTGGGATCTCCAATTCCCCCCTTGCAAATAGATATCTAGATTGAGACCTTTAAATATACTAAAGGCTGAATAAAAAACTGAAAACCAAGAAACAGCGTAACTGGCGATAGTATTCCCACCACAACCAGGAACGCATCAGGAGCACATGTTCTTCACAAATGCCGCCTCTCTTTCCTGCAGGAATCCACTGGCATGTGCGGAGATAACATTCCAACGTTTTTCATGCTGTTCTGCAAGCTGTGTATTTTATGAGAAGCCACTACTGCCGGGGCCGGGGGGGAGAGGGAAGGAGCAGGGAACATCTGGGCAGGCACACCTCTAACCACATCTGCCTTAAGAGCCACCTCTCCTATCCTGGTCTGAGCAGCAGGAAAGGCCACGGACCCTGAGCTCCGGCGGAAAAAGTTCCGAAGGCTCACTCATTATCAGCTAACGCACCAAGGCAAAACTTTAAGAGCTCTGCTTCAGTAGTTTTGCGGGGGGGAAATCTAGAAATATCAGCAACTTTGGTACTTACACAGAGATACTTTTTCCACTCAGGAGGCGATGCAAGGAAATGCTTGCCTAAGTAACACATCGGTTACCACTAAGGGTAGCGTACATGGGGGAGAGAATTGTGGTTAAAGAGAGAAAAAAGTTTCAAATCCAGCATAAACTTCAGGAGTTAACACTTCAAGACTGGCCAGTTCTGTGGCAGCAGCAATAGCCCAAGTACAAGGCAAAGCCTGATCCCGCGCAGGGCTTCAGCACTCTGGGAGCACCCAGCCTCTCAGAAACATCAAGAATACAACAATCAATCATGTACAACATTTTATTACAAAATTGTTAAAAAAGTAATACAATGCAATATACTACAAAATATAAGATCAGCTATTAAGCTACCTCCTTTGTTTTACTTAGCTATAAAGAAACACCTGGCTATCAGTCACTGAATCTCAACAAAACCATTAAATATGCAGAAACATTCCACAACTTTTTCTTCTTTTTTTTAAACCGAACGGTAGCAGCCCTCGGCTACTACTTACATTAAAAATAGAGGTCTCCCTACAAAGAACCACATTACCTATACACAATTCTGTACAGATTTTTATACTGAAGCTAACAATGAGCTGCACTTGAGTTCACATTCTTAGCAAAATATTGGATTTTGAGCATAAATCTTTACAGCAGGACATTCATTTATTCCTCATCCTCATCTTCTTCCTCCTCTTCATCATCTTCCTCTTCCTCCTCCTCCTCTTCTGGTTCTGCTTTCTTCTTAGATCCTGCAGGCCTACCTGGGCCCTTTTTTCCTGCGTCACTCTTGCTCTTGGCACGGTATGCTGCAATATCCTGCAAGAAAAATGCCGTTTAGTTGCTGGCAATGTAACTCTGAAGACAAATTTGTACTGCTTCAATAACTTAATGCTATAGCGTGCAGATCAAATACAGTGCGTGCGGAAAAGCGGGGTTTCAACCTTGGGACTTTCACGCTTACAACCTTTTGGCAAGAGAACGCGCGATCCGGTTTTAATAATTTTATGACCGCAGCGCTCTGGAGCATGACCCTGTATTTTTCCAAGCAGGTGACCCGTTTTTCTGGAAGTAAAGCATCTTATTGGTAAAATCTCTAGACATGTAAAGACCACATCCAGGTTCACCGTAAGGGTTCCAGATGCCTCCCAGGCCACACCTTTCCATGCATTCTGAAGCCTGACAAAGGCTGACATAAACATTTAGAATTATGAACCATGTATGGCTTAGGTGCAAAACAAAAGTCACACATTTACAGCGACCTCTACAACTTTAACCATTATGTTATCGCTTTCACTCTACCTTTTCGTATTTCTCCTTTAGTTTTGCCGCCTTCTGTTCATATGGCTGTTTATCTTTGGCTGACTGTTCAGACCACATTTCTCCTAATTTCTTTGCTGTATCTCCAATAGACAAGCCAGGGTGATCATTTTTGATTTTTGGACGATGTTCAGAACAGAAAAGGAAGAACGCAGATCTAAAATGAGAGGCAGTGATTAAAATTAAGTGTCAGACTATTAGAACTAATACTTTTGGGTTTTTTTCCCCCGCTCACAGAAACACTCACGGTGGTCTTTTAGGAGCATTGGGGTCCTTCTTCTTTCCCTTCTTCTCGCCTTTGGGAGGAACATAGTTTTTCATCTCCCTGTCATAACGAGCTTTGTCTCCTTTAGCCATTTCTTCAAACTTCCCTTTTTCCTTGCTAGACATCGTCTGCGGAGACACGGAGGGGAAAAGGAGGAGAGCCTGGGTCAGATAAAGCGCCCGGTGACCCACTAACGCCTAAGCAGCAGCTGCTGCCAGGGATCTTTTCCCGGCAGCCCGCAGCAGGGGCGGGGGCCGGGCCGGCAGGGCAGGGCTGGGCGCGGCGCGGCTCGGCTGGGCCCGGCCAGGCCCCGCTCACCTTCCACCGCTCCGAGCACTTCCGCGAGAACTCGGCGAAGTTGACGGACGAGTCCGGGTGCTTCTTCTTGTGCTCCTCGCGGCAGGTCTGCACGAAGTAGGCGTACGAGGACATCTTGCCCCGCGGCTTGTTGGGGTCGCCTTTGCCCATGGCGAGGTCGGCGGCGGGTCCCTGCGGGGGGCGGGCGGGAGGGAGGGGAGAGGCGGCGTCAGGGCGGGGCCGCGCCGCCGAGGGGGGCCGCGCCTCAGGCCGCTCCCGCCTCTCGCCCGCCGGCGCCTTCCCGCCCAAGCACGCCCCCCGCGGCCGCCGGCCCCTCCCCCGCCGCGGCCCCTCTCCCGCCCGCCCGCCCGCAGCACTGCTCGCCGCCCCCGCCAGGCGCCTCCACCCGCCCCCCGCGGCGGCCGAGGCGGGCGGCCCACACAGCGCCACCGCCCGCGCCTCGGCCCTCCCTGGCGGGGCCGCCCGCCCGCCCTCCCTCCCTCCCCGCCCGGCCGGCCCCACCCGCCCGGCGGGAATTCCCCCCGCCTCAGCCCCGGGCGCGCCGCCGGCCCGGCCCGCCCCGGCAGCCGCGCGCTCCCTCCGCGCCCGGAGCCGGCGCCCCCTCCTTCCCGCTCCCCCTCCCTCCCGCTCGGCGCCCTCCCGCTGCCCTGCGGCCTCCGCCGGCGGGGGGGGGGCGCGGGGCCTTGCCTGGCTGGCGGAGCGGGCGGCGGCGGCGCGGGGCGCTGCTCCCTCCGCGGCTGCTGCTGAATGGTTCCCCGGCGGCGCACTTACAGCCTCTTGTTTTCCACAGCCCTACCCGCCACAGCAACTTGACCCGCGGCGCCCGGGGGCCCGCCCCCCGCCGCAGCGGATTGGCTGCCGCGCCAGTTCAAACTGCCTGCGGCCCCGCCCCCTAGGGCCCGGGCCGCCGGGGATTCGCTGGCTGCCGTTCCGACGTCAGCGGCCGAGCAGCTTCTCGGCTAGGTCGAGCGCGAGGGGGTCGTTAGCGCCCGTACTCGCTGGAACCGGTTGGGGTGAGGATAGTGGAGGGGGCGGAACCAAAGGCGCTGGGCGGTGATTGGGTGAGAGGGACGGTTTAAAAAACCGCGGGGACGCCCGCCATTGGCCGCCGGGGCCTGGGCGCGTTTTGATTGGGCGGAGCGGGATGCTGTAGCGTGGTTTAAAAATACAAAGGGAGCGAGGAGGATGGTGGGGCGGGCAAAACAAGAGGAGCCGCGGAAGGCGACGGGCGGCGGCCCGCTGGGGCGGGCGGGGTTGCGGGGCACGCCTGCGTGCCGCGGCCCGGGACTGAGCCTCTGCCGGCGGCCTCGGGAGGCGCGGCGGCGGGCAGCTGCCCCGGTTGCGGCCTGGTCGCCGGAGGGTGCGGGGCCTCAGACGGGGGGAGCCGGCGCCCTCGGCGCTACCGTCCTCCTGCCCGGGGGGGCAGCCAGGGCGGGCCGCGGCGGTGAGCGCGGCCGTCCCTCCCTCCCTCCCCGCCTCCCCGAGCCCGGCGGGCGGCGGCCGCCAGCTGTAAGGCGGCTTTAGCTTTGGTGGCGCCGCCTCAGCGAGGCCCGCGCCGGGGGTGCTGCGGGGCCGGGCGGCGCGGCGGCCCTGCCCTCGCCCTGACCCGTCGCGGGGTAACGGCTGGGGCGGCGCCCGTCTCCCGCCCCGCGGGGCCTGCGCTGCGGCGGAGGGGGCTGGGGGTGCCGGCCGGGCGCTGGGCCCGGCTTCCCGCAGCCCCCGGGGCGAGAGAGGCCTGGCGTGCCCGCAGGGAGGGACGGTCCGCCGCCTCCCCTCGGGCTGGCGGGGTTTACAGGAGGAGCCCGTGGCTGGCCGCGGGGTGGGTTCTCCCTCTCGGGCCGGGCTGAAAGCACCGAGTCTGGGGAGGGAAAGCGTCGCCTCTTCGGGTTTTGTTCCCCTTGTGAAGTGAAAGCGGCAGCAGCGCAAAGCCTGGAAGCAGAACTCGGTCGAAGATGTGACGCCCGCGGTGTGCGGTTCGTGCTTTCCAGGGAACCACCGGCGGTGGTCCCTTTCGGTTTGGGGATAAAACCGAAGTTTCCGTACAGTCATTTGGCCTGTCTTATTGTGATTTGGCCCTAGTGTACGTGATACAGGTTTTGCTGATGTTGGTTTTCTTCTGTCTGGTTACTTTCATCCAATTCTCTAGTTAACATCAGTTTAGATAAATATTCTTGCTAATCTAAGGAGTTTCTAACACTCTTACTTTTTCGGGTGTAGTTCTAGCAGTGCTGAAAAGCAGAGTCGAACTTGGCTTCCTGACGATGCCATGCCTTCAGTAAAGTTTTAATCATTTTAACCTAGCCCAATGGTTAAAAACAAGCAAACAAACAAAACCTTTAAAAGACAGCAGCAAGCAGCTCTAAGCTACCTGAGGGTACTGACTAGTTGCAGGTGTGAGATTGGTCAATGTCTTGCTCTCCAGAGTCTCCCCCATTCCAGATCTGCTCAGTGTAAGGAGCATTGAATGAGAAGCGCTTATCAGGTCCAGTCCTTCAAGCTCTTTTTTTTTTTTTGCCTTCGGACAAGGATGTGTTCATGCCTAACAGTTCGCTAATATGGTAGTAAATGTCTTCTATTGGCTAACTTCTGTGGCTGTTCCTTTTGATAGTGTTTAACCTACCAGCAAAGCTTATGCTTATCTTCTAAAATAAACATTTACACAGGGGACATTCTGTGTTCCAGTATTTATTACTATAAACCATTCTACTACTACTTGGTAGCAAATTCATGTTCTCAGTTCTGCGGGACTGAGTTGTGTGAAGGCCTAGCCATTTCGCAAGGAGTTGTTTTAAACAGGCTTTAAAAATGCTTTTAGTTCATACATTAGTTGGAAAGCACTATTTTGTTTGGTGAATTAAGCTGCCAGATGGGTTACTTACTCACTTTGTGGTAAACCACCTGTATATGGCAGTTTCTTGCGGAGTGTTTTCTAGTTAATAAAGTAGTTTTGTAACAGATGGTAGAATCTTACAATACAAGTGTGTACTGAATGAATCATAGTACAGCCCTTAGTATCTCTGGTGTAAAACCATTTTTTGTCTACCAGAAATACCTAGAGCTTTCCAGATCACACCATTCAAACAAGAACAAATTCATAGGTACCTCCCACCTTGTTTGCAGCCATATAAAAATGTAGGTTAACTCCATCAAAATCAGTTTTACTTCTGAATCCTTGCTGATGCAGTTGAAAAAACAATGAAGTGGTCCACTAGTCTTCAGGGAACAGAGGTTTCTCAATGCCAGTGCTTCTAAAATAGCAAGTCATGACCTCTGGGAGTGTGTCACTGAAAAGGCACCAGAGATGATCTTTAACAGTTAAAAGGAGAGAAGAATTTGTCTCATTTTACCCTTCCAAATCCATTCTCTGTCAGTTCTTGAACAAAAAAAAAAGCTTTTTATAAGTTTGTTATTAACATATTTTTACTCTTCCTTTTAACATTAATATAGCAAGTTCTTGGAAAAAAATACTTTGGAAGTTACAGGTTATAATTGCAGTGAGGCTTCCTCTGTTGCGCCTGTGTTCATATCTGCTTTAAGACTATGAGGAAAATGATTGTGGAAAAGCAGGTAGGGTGAGAAAGTGTAATTACTGCTATGGGGAAAAAATGAGACCTGCCTTTCAAATGTTTAATCAAATGTTGTAAGAAAGAAATTAGGTCCTTTTTTCTTTTAAAGATATTCTTTTTCTAGATTCTCTTCTCTGAAAAAGAAGGCTTTTGTACAATTAAATATATACATAGAAGGTTATGTCATGCAATGTCATGCAACATAGGGCAGCATAAGAAACCAAACAGTTGTAGTCTTTAACATCTGTCTGTCCTCCAACAAGGCAGGCAGTATTGAAAATTTTCCACGCTTGAACATGATACTGGAATCTTTCCACAGCAGCGCCGATGCTGAAAGCTCCATGCAGGAATGCTGATGTTAGACACTTGTCAGTCCCGAAGCTGTGCCTTCTCCCAGCACCCTCACGCCTGGAAGAGCGCTTCTCTCTTTGCCCCGTTCCACAATAAGCTGTCACCGTTTTTTCATTACACCACACTCTTCCTTTTCAGACAAAACCACAAATTCTGTCCCAAGCGATTCAGTCGCTGTTACTCTTCTAAAGCAGTGATCTATGCAGTATTGACTTTGGTCGGTCCGTGTGGTTAATTTATTAGCCACATGTGGGTGACAGTTGTGGGGAAGAAGCATAAACTCCGGGACTTGAAGCTTACTTCTGCTTGGATAATTCAGCTCATGAAATGACTGTTAAGTTTTATAGCTCCCTGGCTTTGAGCCCTTTTGAGTTTCTGATCTGTTCCACAATTACCATTTTGAGCGCTATTGTTCACTTCATCTTCAGTAAACTGCGTGTGAGGAGAGAGAAGCGATGCAGTGACTAGAAACACTGGAGAGCAGGAAGAGAAAAGACCAGGCGGATGAGACCAGGTTACAGAGCTGAGAAATGGGTTTGAAAAAAAGTCTGTCACGGACAACAGAAATGTGTGATTGGAGCGATAGTACTTCACATCATACTGTATCTCTTGGCTTCTGTGGGCAGCTTCCACAGCTTTTCTGGGTACTGGTGTCAGTGTGGACAAAGCAAGGGAAGAAGGTAACAAAGACCTTTTATTTGAATTAACGGTTTCATCAACGGATCTGTTGCAACAGATACCGCTCAGCTGAGGAAATTGCAAACTACAGTTGCATGACCTTAACTCTGACCAAACTTTCATTCTGGTGTAAGCGTATTATGTGGTGACACTGTCACTTTTAATGCAGGCAGCTGGATGAAGAAGCTCTGCTGTCTCCAGAGACTCCGCTATTACCCGAACTCCTGTATGGAATATGCCTTAATGTAGCCTTAATGGCAATAAAATTCTGCTTTGGGAAGTGATCGCTCTTGATTGATTACCACTGAAAGGGTCTCTCTTATGGACCTGAGAAGTCAGTGTTTACCGGATGAATAATGAAAGCGAGTTACAGCTGCTCTCGATTTTAATGTCACCTAACTTCGCTAATAGTGATGCAAGATGTTGAAAGAAAAGCAAATTTAGCTTTAATCAGCAATTTTTTGTTATAGAAAAAGGTTAAAATCCAAAAGCATTTAAACAGATCGCTGCTTTAAAAACCCCTTTTTAACGTCAGTTACAAAGTCTACAGACAGCAGCTATGTTTTTTGGCCTGTTTCATGTGAGCGTCTCATATAGATATATGGTAGGAGCTTTACAGTGAAAAGCAAAACCCAGAACTACCTAGGCTACTGCTTACCAAAATTCAACACAAAACTTATTTTACTATAGTGTCCCAGTTATAAGCAGTTAGTTTCTTTGTACTTTGATAAAAACATACCTAACTGGAGCTGCCCAAAAGTTCGCAAAATGGGTATTTCTGTCAATATCTTAAGGAATTGCATTTAAGATAATATATTAGAACTTTTCCCATTTTTTTTCTGTTGTTGTATAACATGCAAATAATATGTATTTTACAAAAAAGAAATATATTTACCCTTTAAACATTATAGTTTTATTGTATGTGCTATTGTAAAGCCTGCATAACCAGTTAAGCAGCTCGTAGGCAAACAGTGTCCATGTTACACCAGGCTGGTTTAGTCTGAAAGCTCAGGAACTTGTTTTGACTTCGTGCTGTGTACCAAATACCTAAAACAAAGGCAGCCTACATTAGACACTACCCGGGACAGCTGCGGAGCAGAGACTGAACTGCAGTGGTCATATGATAGGAAATAAATACAACAAATCTCTCTTGGTACTAATGCAGATAATATTAGGAACACCAGCTGTTCCTGGTCACAATAATTGTCAACTGAACTTTTTCGGTCTTGATTTCACGAAAACTTTTTTCCACTTGCAGTGGGTTTACAAGCTTTTTTTTTTTTTTTCTTTTCTATTCCTAGACCTCACTTTCATTTACTTTCTTATTTATATTCAAAGCAATACTCATGAAACACTTTTCCCCTGGAGATCTTAATAGACCTCCTTTATATTTTGCTATATGGTTAATCCCTTTTTACAGGTATGAGAAGAAAGCAGTAATTTGCCTTTGTTCGTCCATTAGATAGTTTCACAGGCAGTTTAGAGGGGCTTTAAGATGTGGATAGCTGTAACTTACTCTACTAAATCAATTTAAATGGTAAAAAAGTTTCTATCCTTCTGCCTCCACCTCCCAAACTCTTCCAGCCTTGGTAAATATTAGTACTTTACCTGAAATGTATACATGACTTACTCTTAAGAAATCAAAATTAATTGCTAATGAAAATGTTATATCGTTTGGGAATTGGAGAACATAGTTTCAGGATATTTTTTTTCCCCTTCTAAACAGTTAGACAAAGGGTGGGACTGTGTCTGGCCCGGAGGTATGACATCCAGCGAGCAGATTCGAAGAGGCTGTAATCACCATCTCCCAAGCAGTCCAAGCACCCGTGTGAGGCTAGCCGCTGGTGCTCACTGCTGCCAAAATGAAGTACATGTCAACCCACGGTGACTTCAGATGTTGAAACTTCTACAGGACAAAGCAGAACGTTTTGTTTGTACCTTGTCCATTCCGAGGGACTTTTCTTCTGCAGCCATGAGGGCTAGAAACTTAAAAGCAAGCTGAACCTGCCAGGAGAAGCTGTTTCCTATGCAATTGCAGCTCTCAAATCTTTTAGGAAAGAGAAAGAACAGGGTGAGTTGACAAGGTGCTGTGCCACGGGCCACAAGAGGAAGGAGGAATGGTACCCTCCGGCCTCCCACAGCCAGAAGAGAGAAGCGGGCTGGCTGGTAACAGCCTCGTTCCTTGTAAGCACCGTGATATTTGTCAACACGTTGGCCTTGCATCCAGGTAGTGGAAAAACCTAAATGAATTTCAATGGGTCTCATTAAACTTAAATGGGTCTCAAGTTTTGGTCGCGTGGAGTACATCCTGTGCTGTTGATCATGTAGACGTTGTCTTGGTAGAATCGTTTATTCTGTTATTTCTGGCCAATAGTACTGTCATATGTGTCATAGAAATGATCACAGGATACACAGGTAATCTGCTGACACTAGAAAGAAAATGCTCAGCAAGTTTTTAAATTGTTGATTCAGTCAGTCTCATCTTTAGTCATGGATCCCGAGTGATTTTCCAGCAACCGATGATCTAAAATTACAGTTTCTCCAGAAGATCCCATTGTATGCCCTACACCATACCATTATATTAAGTGTTTTACAGTAGCAAGAAAGGTGTAAGAGATCTTATGTTACTTGAAAATGTGTCTGTCTATAATACTGGTCAAAAGCTAAAGGTTCTACTCTGCAGCCCCAACTCTTGTGGGGAAAAAAAATCTTAAAGTTCAGTAATAAACCCTTGGGTCTGTGATTAATCCTCATCATTTAGTGTGACCATGTGCGAAGTTAAGTAGAAGCTCTCCCTACGCACTGGCAGGGATAAACGCCTACTACAAATGGAAAAGAAATGGGGAGCAGCACAGTCATGCATTTGAAGAAATAAATGAGGAAATCTCAAGTGAGGTTGTTGCATGTCAAAGAAAGACTGGCTTATTCAAAGCTACTGAGAAACTAAACTGCAGTTCAAACCACGTCCTTTCCGGTTTTTAAAAGTTGAAAGAAAATTAAAATCCTTAAAACCTGTAAGCTCTCAACTTCAGTGTAAACCTTTAAAGAGAGAAACCATCTTGAATACACTCCAGTTCATAGGCTTGATCATGTTGTGCAATTTTTATGTCACTACATTTTATTGTAGTAGTAGTAATTGTTATTACTAACAATTAGCATTTATATGTTGTTAAATTTTTGTAATATGTACAAATATTAAAAGCATAAAACTCCCATTCTCCTTTTCCAGTAGTT
This sequence comes from Nipponia nippon, assembly GCF_047370975.1. Lineage (NCBI taxonomy): Eukaryota > Metazoa > Chordata > Aves > Pelecaniformes > Threskiornithidae > Nipponia > Nipponia nippon. The sequence goes on along the minus strand of NW_028262380.1, from coordinate 41,156,943 downwards.
AAAAATTTGCTTTGTAAAGATATAGTTCATTTTGGAACAGACTTTCATGATATAACTAGAAACACAGATAATCAGAGAATGAAGAAGTTAAGGGTTTTTAAGATGTAAATCCTAATTCTGACATAATTTATAAGATCATGTAAAATCCCACTCCAGCAGTCACTTCTGGCGAGAGGTATGGATCTTTTAGTGCCTGTGGATAGCTGTAATAGCAGAATCGGGTTTCATTTGTGGTGTTTATAATGTTAATAAATATTAACAACCAAACGCTTGGATAAAAAAAAAACTTCTAAAGCCATATCTGTTTAAAAACCATAATGTTGAAACTGGAGGGTGGGGGGTCTCTTTTTGTGTTCTATGCTCCAGGATATGTCCTTGACCGGATTTCAAACTTACCTTTGCGACTGTAAAGGCTAGAAGCTTTATCAGCATGAAAGCTGAGCCTCTAACGTTACGTTTCAAGCAAGGGAGTTAAGGTTTGAGGAGCATTAAAGATGAATAATGAAGAAGCAATGCTTTTGATCAGCTGCTGCATATCAAATGAATTATAGCAGTAGGTACTATCCAAATGTAGGAAACCTGGCGCAATCTGCCTAGTGGCCATTTTTTGTGAAAAAATCTGCAAAACATTTCATCTGATCCTTTTCCCATAATCTTTCTCAGTTAAGGGTTTATTGTCAAGTAACATCAGCAAAAACCAACTGCAGTTCAAAACTATCATTATACTTGAGTTTGTTGGAGTATAAGCCTGTATCTTTTACCCAGAATGAGCTCTGCGGCAAGTCGGGAAAACATTTAAACCCCAAACCCACATGTAATTTTACTAGTTTTATTTTTATAAAAATATCTGTATTAGTATTGGACTCTCTTGTTTTTTTTTTTTTTACTAATAGAATCCAAATACCTTCTAACGACCCTCTAAACGATGCATTCTGGACTCCGGGTGGAGGAAGTGTTCACCCGCTGCCAAGGGGCACTGAAAACCCGCTGTTAACTTCAACGAGAGCTAAGTCAGACCTAGAGGTGCTTATAACCGCACTGCAAAGACAAGGGCACTGGAAGAGGCTTCAGGGCTATGGAAGTTTCTTGTTTTCCCTTCTGAAAAATGAGTCCGTACCAAAAGAGGACATGATGGCGTAAAGGAGCACTGTAGTTTCTAGGATCCTCTGACAAAACTGCGAAAATGGTGTGATATGCGTTATTCAAAGCAAAAAGCAAGTGATTAAAGACAGGGTCAAATCTGAATCTCTGTAAGCAGAAAACACTGGTTGATAAAAGGTAAGACTGTAGCAAAGAGTAAACAGTGCTTTTTTGTGGTACCAGGAATGCATTTGAGACCAGCAAAATTTGCTGAAAAGATATGACAATGTTTCTCTTACTAACAAAAAAAAAAAAAAGCTGAGGAAGCTTTTTATTTATTTTCAAGGGATTAAAAAGTAACTCTTAAGCAATATACTGCAACTATTGGGCTATTACTCATCGCTAAATTTGTATTGCATTACTAAACAAAACCTCTGGGGGTGATACTTTTTCACTATATGTTCCAGATAGTTGTGTTACATTTCAGAAAAGCACTAATGACGATTTTGTTGGGTCTCTTTCTGACTGCGGGATCCCATACAATATGACACAATATATCAATCCAAGCAACGTGGATGGGCAAATGATCAGTGAAAGAGCGACTCTGAAGCAAGCAGATGGATGTGCACTTTTAACTTGGCTGAATGGGGGCTTGTGAGGAGGAGGGGTGCTGAAACCTGGTGGGTACCTCAGCGCAAAGCTGGAGGGTGGCTTCTCTGCTTCTGTGCAGTTGTTGTGTTTGAGGTATCTCCCTTACGCCATGTGTTGGGTTTGCGTGGCAAGGTTTTGGTAGTGGGCAGGCCACAGGGGTGGCTGCTGTGAGAAGCTGCTAGAAGCTTCCCCTGTGTCTGATAGAGCCAATGCCAGCTGGCTCCAAGATGGACCCACCGCTGGCCAAGGCCAAGCCCATCAGTGACAATGGTAGCGCCTCTGGGATAATGTATTTAAGAAGGGGGAGAAAAAAAGCCTGGGCAGCAGCAGCCGGAGAGAGGAGTGAGACTATGTGAGGGAAACAGCCCTGCAGACACCAAGGCCAGTGAAGGAGGGGGAGGAGGTGGTCCAGGCACCGGAGCAGAGATTCCCCTGCAGCCCCTGGTGAAGACCATGGTGAGGCAGGCTGTGCCCCTGCAGCCCGTGAAGGTTAACAGTGGAGCAGATACCCACCTGCAGCCCCTGGAGGACCCCACGCCAAAGCAGGTGGATGCCCGAAGGAGGCTGTGACCCCATGGAAAGCCCACGCTGGAGCAGGTTTGCTGGCAGGACTTGTGACCCCGTGGGGGACCCACGCTGGAGCAGTCTGTTCCTGAAGAACTGCAGCCTGTGGGAAGGACTCATGTTGGAGCAGTTCATGGGGGACTGTCTCCTGTGGGAGGGACTGGAGGGACTTCCCCGCTGGAGCAGGGGAAGAGTGTGAGGAGTCTTCCCTCTGAGGAGGAAGGAGCAGCAGAGACGTGTGTTGAACTGACTGCAACCCCCACTCCCTGTCCCCCTGCACCACTGCAGGGGAGGAGGTAGAGAAATTAGGAGTGAAGTTGAGCCTGAGAAGAAGGGAGGGGTGGGGGGAAGGTGTGTTAAGATGTAGGGTTTTTTCTCATTACCCTACTCTGATTTGATTGGTAATAAATTAATTTTTTTCTTAAGTCGAGTTGGTTTTGCCTGTGACGGTAACAGGTGAGTACTCTCTCCCTGTCCTTATCTCGACCCACGAGCCTTTCGTTATATTCTCTGTCCCCTGTCCAGCTGAGGAGGGGAGTGACAGAGCGGCTTGGTGGGCACCTGGCGTCCAGCCAGGGCCAACCCACCACATGCTGCATTTACTGTTGCTTTATCAACGAAAAGTAGGTGTCATACTTCATTGTTTAAGTCCCCCAGCAAACAATTTGTCACGTACATTGAACAAAGAACATCTATCTAAAGTTTATGTACCAACATTTCTGTGTTTTTGCACGTAAGAACGAAGCCTTCCAACAGAAGGTCCTTTGATGCTTTCTGTAACTAATGGCTTATTGCGAAAGTGAATTGGCACAGACCATTAAGGGGCATGTATTACAAATCTTTAAAGCTTTTACAGTACACAGGCTTATCAGTTTTAATCCCGTAACACCTAGATTATTCTTAAAATACAATGTTTATTTTTGGACCCTGTTTACTGCTTTAAATCTTTTAATAAAAGCCTGTGTTACATAAACTCTTTCGTACACCCTTAGTTTCCATTGTACAAGGCAGAATGCTTAAAAAAGGAACGCTGGCTTCAGCTGGATTACTCAAAGACCTGGAAATACCAGTTTTGCACCAATATCACTATTTTGGTTAAAGGTATGGTTTTTTTCTCTTACTGTATTACTTGAATCATATACAATAAGCCCTATGTGTGCTAATATAGATTAAGTTTTGTCACACAATTAACTATCCGAAGTTACATTTTAACTATCCTAGGGTAAAACATATAAAGAAGTAAAAAAAAATACAGTTTGTAGGTAAGTCCCAATACTCCTGTGCTTTGGGCTCTATGCTTTAACACATTTGCACAATAAACCGGAGGCAGAGCAACAGGCAGTAGCACGCTGGTTGGTGCTGGAGTGGGAAGGGAAAACCAGAGATTCGAAAATCAGAGAAAGGAGAGCGCAATAAGAAGAATGGGACTTGTTTCTGATAAAGAAGGAGAAATTTGGTCACTGTTCTTTATCACAGCCAGTTGGTCTTTCATCAAAAACTCCAGGGCGTGTGGTGGAATTTGCAGAATTTTTAAAGCGTTTTAAAGGAATCTATTTTTCATCAAAACAGTTACAATCCAAAACAAAGAAAATTTATATTTCCTGTGAAAAATGTGTACCAATATTTTTCCTTATTATTCCATTTGCTAACAGGATAATTTCAGGTGCTGCACACAAGCGCACTAATGTACACTTACACTTCAGCTGAAGGGTACCTGTTGGGGAAGGGAACAGTCATCCCCAGTTGAGCCTTATCATGTGAAGATGTACACACAGTTACAAGCCACATTTCCTTTCCAAGATGAATTACTAATAATAGGTGTGCAGTGTGCTCACAGTATATCTAAGGTGATGCGTCCCATTATCATTCTTCTCTCTCAAATTACAAAACACATCAGTCAAAAGCTAACAGGAGCTGGGACATACGGCATCTCAGAGAGGCACAAGCTGCTCTGCTCCCACCGGCGCCTGGCCTGCCTCGATGCCAGGAGGGGCCACCGAGTCCCGCTGACTTCGCAGCCTGGGAGCTGCGAATTCAGGCACACATTTCAAGATGCTGTAGCTCCTGCTGCTTCTGCATGCCACCTACAAGTTGTCCACGCTGTGTTTTTGGCACCCACGAGGGATGCAGATTACTGCTACCTTCCGTACGATTCAGCTCTGCTTGTGTGCATGGCCCGTAAGTGCCAGTGAAGTCTCACACAAAGAATTGCTGGTTTGGAGCTGCCATTTCCTTTGAACTGATTTAATTTTTGAAGTTTTAATCTAATCAGTATACTGTTGCAATACTGCATGGTTTTATGTTTATTTAAAATCTCTCCCAATATATGCTTTAGTTATGTTTGAATACTTCCACTAACCACTAATAGAGCTTATGTTATAAAATCATAATTTTAGGTGACATACTCTAAGACAAGTGATTTTTTTTTTATTTCACGGGGTCCAAGCATCGTGGAAGTTTGCAAATCCACCCTGTAGTAAGCTTCATACTGCCTGATAAGCCCAGCTAGCTGCAGCTCTTTGTATTTTTTGAACCCACACATGATGCAAGATTAAAAGTGACATGATTTCTTTGTTACCATAAGCAGGCATTCATACCGAGCAAAGTGGTCATTCCCCCTGCACCGGTCACACGGTCCTGCCCTTCCGCTGGACTTTCCTGTGTGCTGGGACATCACACAACTGAGCGGGAAAGCAGATCAGGGTTAAACTTAACTGATTTTTCCTGTCGCCGGTCTGGTTGTAACCCAATCCACTTTGCTGTGCCACCATAGAAATGCTTGTGCAGGCACAAAGAAAGATAGGGCACAGGTGTGAAAATGAGCATCTCACAGCAGAAGCAGAACCCTCTTTCTCGGCCCCACTACTGTCTTATCGTGATCTAATCAAGAAACTATGATACTACTCTACTTGAAATTCCGCCTGTAAATTAACATATTGGCAAGCATGACTGGGTAATGTAATCAGGCTTTTAACTGCTCACAAACTGTACAAAGAGGATCAGAAACATTTAAAATGCACAAGTGATCTTTCCATCGTACCAAATCACAGCAGCCAGACCCAGATTGACATATTTTATGTTCACAGTAAGGTCAAATCCATCTGAAGAAACAAAAGGGACCTCAAAAGACATAGCCTAAGAGTCTGGAAATTGCTATTCATGACCCAGATTTCCACTGAAGAATTCCTGGAACTCACCCTTGTCCCACATTTCCCAGCTCGTGCTTCCTATGTTCTTCTTTAAGGCCCGCTATCATTGGTTTGTTGTTTGGGTTTTTTTTATTTTAACATAATGACATTTTTTGAAAGTGTGAAATCACAAGAAACTCAAAAAGTGAGTTAAACATCAGTTTAATCTCAGTTCACTGAGATTATACAGCGGCGGAGCGTGGAATTAAATCCAGGCCGTCCACATAGTCTTCAGCTTGCCTGATAGGAAAACGGGGTTCGGTATTTTTTTTCCAACACTTATCCGATTCCCTTCTCTAATCACTGAAACGTGCCCTCTAGGTAACTGCTGTCTGTGACTTTATGCTCAGCTTAGCTTCCGCTACTGTACCCTTCATTCAGTTGTGACCGTGGGGCGGGTGAACTGGGACCTACCCTTATTCTCTAATACCGGGTTACGCAAACAGATTAAGGAGCCATCTGCAGCGCAAACCGAAACCGCGCCATAATCGCGTTCGCCGGCTTATGCAGAACTTTGGCTTACGCAGGATCTGCCTCTCCTCGAGTCATCCACCGGCCTCCCCGCTACTCCTCTCCTCCTCCTGCAAGCTGAAAACACCATGCGTTCCCCAAGCCATAGGGTCAAATATTTCGGTGGTTAAGTCATTACGCTTTGAGCACGGTCAGCTCGGGTGCCGCTTCTGAGATTTAAAGGGCTACTCGCGGCCGTTCAAAAGGAAAGCAAAAGCTCACCCTTCGCTGCGTGCGCTTTGAGCGCGCCTGAAGAAAAACAGTAGGTCAAAGCTTGCTGCTTCTGCCGCTCTGCTGTCGCCAGCTGAATTGTGACACGGTTTAATGCAAACGCAGCTCTTGCGTCGTCCTGTAAAGTCTCGAAACTAAAAATACTTATCAAGTACTTCCACGGTATCTATTTTAGCTAGCCGTGTGCGCAGCGAGGTCTTGGTTCCTCACTAGCGAAAACGATTCTGCGTTCTCAGTCTGTTTTGTGGTTAAAGTCACCTTTATTAACAAGAAGCCCTTTCCAATGGCAAAACTGGAAACGCGCGCTGCGAGCGGCCTTTGCCCTCCGCGAGCCCCACGGCAGGAAGGCCCGGCGGGCCCCGGGCCACGCGGGCTTCCAAAGCAGCTGCAACAAAGGACGCGGCGTGGGCGGCTCGGGGTCCGGAGACGCGGCCCCGCTCCGGCCGGCGGGACCCGCGCTCCCGCCACGGCTGACAGACAGCGTGGAAAAGAAAGGAGGCAGCGAGGCAGGGAGGGACGGAAGGGGGAAGAAGAAAAAAATAAATCCAAAAACTCGTAGAAAATGCTCGACAAGCAGCCCGAGACGCGCGGCTCGGACCGAAACATCAGAGCTAGAGGAGTAGCGGGGCGGGGGGATCACCGCCGAGGCGCGGGGCGCAGCCGGAGGACCGGGAACGGGCGCTGGGCCGTGCGAGCGGCAGCCGCGATCTCTGTCCCCCGGGGCGGGAGAGCCCGCCCGCGCTCCCCGCAGGGGCCGCCCGGCCTCCCCGCGCCTTCCCGCCTCCGCCCCGGCAGGGCCGGGCTCGGCCGCCGCCGCTCGGCCGCCGTTCAAATCCCAACGGCCGCGCCGCCGGGGAGGAGCGACGAGGGGGGGAGGACGGAGGAGGGGGGAACGGGGCCCTTTAAAAGTGCGCCGAGCCGCTGCCGCCGCTCCCGCGCGGCGGGCCCGGCCTCCGGGCGGCGGGGGACAGGGAGCGCCGCGCAGGGCGGCCCCTCGCCGCCGCCACGGCGGGACGGCACCGCCGGCCCGGGCGCCGCAAAGCGGCACGCCGAGCCCCCCGCCCGCGCTCCCGCCGCCGCCGCGCTGCAGCTCGGGAGCTGTAGTTCTGCCGCCGGGCCGGCGGCGGCGGGGGCGGCGGGGGGAGGAACTGCATTTCCCGTGGCGCCCCGCGGCGGGGAGCCGGCGTGCGCGGCGCGGCGCGGCGGGGCGGGGCGGGGCGGCGGGCAGGTTGCTGTTGTTGCATAGGAAACAGCTGAAGAGTCTCCACATGACAGGGGGGGAAGGAGGAAGTGGGGCGACCCGCGGGGCGCCGCCGCCGCCGCTCCGGTAGCCGCGGGGCTCGGGCAGCGGCCGCCGGCGGGGAGAGCCCTTCCCGTGGCGTGCGGGCTGGCCGCCCTTGAGGGCGGGCTTGCGTCCCGGTGCCGCCGCTGAGGGGAGGCGGGCGGGCAGGGAGCGGGGGAGCGCCCCGCCGGGCCGCGGCGCCTCGCCGGGGAAGTTTGGTGCGGGGCGGGATCCCGCCGCCCTCCCCCGGGCTTCCCGCCGGCTGCGGAGGTGGCGCCGGGCATGAACGGCTTCACCCCCGAGGAGGTGACCCAGCGCGGGGCGGACCCCGCCGCCGCCGCCGCGGCGGTGAGCAATGCGGGCTCCGCCGTGGAGGTGCCGCCGCCGCCGGCGCCGCCGGGGCTGGCTCCGGCCGCCGCCGCCGCGGGCTCGGCGGGCGCCGGGGGTGCGGGCGGCCCCGGGGCCGGGCAGCTGTGCTGCCTGCGGGAGGAGGGGGAGCGGTGCGGCCGCGCCGCCGGCAACGCCAGCTTCAGCAAGCGGATCCAGAAGAGCATCTCGCAGAAGAAGGTGAAGATCGAGCTGGACAAGAGCGTAAGTCCGCGGAGGGGAGGGGAGCGGAGGGGGAGGCAGGCGGGACCCCGGCCGCCGGCGGGGCGGGCAGACAAAAGCGGCCGGCGGGTCCGACCCCAGCCCCGCTCCGCACGGGCCGGTTGCTCCGATGGCTTGGTGGGTTTGGGCCTTTTAATAAAGTTTAGAGGGTTTTTTTTGGCGGCGGGGAAGCGTCGTTTCCCCTTTCCCCCTTTTTTCCGTAGCACGGCGGAGTTGGGCCGGCGCTGCCAGAGCACGGCCTGAAAGTGCTCGCCCTCTGCGGGGGCGGGGGGGGGGGGGAAGCGCCCGCCCCTCCCGCCTGCTTCTGGGGTCCCCTCCCGCCCCGCCGAGGGCCGGGGGCACCGGCTGCCTGTCCGTGCCCCCCGGTGTAGCCGCAGGGGGAAGAAGCGTGGCCGGGAAGCGCTCCTCCTCCCGGGAGCGGAGCCTGCGTGGCTGCGGGCGCGCTAGTTTGTGTCTGTTCCTGGCGCGGGCAGCGCTCGGCTGCTCCGCCTCGCGTTGCAATGCTGCACGTCCCCCCCTTGCCACTGTAGCCGCCGCTCGGCAGCCATCAGCGCGGCCGGCCGGGGAGCGGACCCCGCGGCGGAGGGGGCGGCCGCCCGGCGCCTTTCTGCGACGGGCGAGGCCCGGGCCTTTCGGAGGGGTGCTTGCCCTTCCCCGCCGCCGCCGGGGGGGGTTCCCTGGGGCGGGGGGCGGCGTGGCCGGAGCTCCGTGCGCCCCGAGGGACCCCCGCAGCCCCCCGGCCCGGCCCGGCCCGGGGGCGCCTCGCCCCGCAGGCGGGGTCCCTGAAGGCAGCGCCGTGCTTTCATTGCCGCGATGGCACGCAGCTCTGAAAATCAGGGTTGGTGCGCGCCGAAGAGTTCTCCCAAAGCGTGCGGGTCCGTACGAAGGGAAACTTAAAAAAAAAAAAAAAAAAAAGTGTGTTGCTTGACCTCGCCTAGGTAGTGGAAGTAAAACAAGGAGGGGGGGGGGACATAGATGGGAAATGAGAGCCCGTAGGAAACGAGAGCCGGCTTTTTGCCCTCCAAAGAACAACTGGAAGCTTGGTTTTTGTTTGTTTGCTTCCCGGTCCCCGCGTTGCAATGCGTGGCCGGAGGGAGGGTTGCACTCGCCTGTCTCTGCAGCCCGGTACTAGGGAATCAGTCGATTGCAGCGCTCGGTGTCCTCCGGGCCGAGCCGGTGGCAGTGATCGGTAGCATAACACATTCTTTATTTGGAAGAACCTGGTAGGAAAGCTTCCTGAACTCAGTTAGTGCGACTGTGGTCGGTGAAGGGTTGTCACTGTACGTGCATTTGTATCGTAAGTCTGGGAGATACTTACGTGGATTTGATTGACAGACGCAGTATTACTCTTTTAGGCGAGACATCTGTATATTTGTGACTTCCACAAAAACTTAATTCAGAGTGTGAGAAACAGAAGGAAGAGGAAAGGCAGCGATGATGATGGTGACTCACCAGTGCAAGACATCGACACTCCAGAGGTAGCTAAATAGTTGGGGTTTTTTAATTGTTGTGTTAAGCGCGTTCGTAATGACTACTGAGTCTGCACGGATACCACTTTTCCACCCTTGCAGCTCTCCTTGTTCTGGGCCATGCAGGAAGGGGAAGGCTCCTGATTCACTCGATTCTTAATATAACAAAATCTCACTGAATCTTGTGGTGTATTTTCTGTATTAATTGTGCAGAGTAGAATGAACAAGATTCTCTAGATTATTTTTAAGTGTCTGCTAGTTCTCTCAGAAAATTGCTATTTTCCACTTTCTCCTTCTTAGTGCTTCCTCTCCAGAGTGGTGCTTTGCCACATATCAGCAAACTCTGTCTTCTGCAGGAGTTAACAACTTGAAGGGAATTGCACATAGGGCTTGAGATACAAATGCTTCACTGCCCCATCCTTCCAATCCTTTCCTTCTGTGCTAAATGTGTTGCAGATGTCCCTTGCAGTTATTCCATCGCCTTAGTCTAATAGGAAAGTTTGATGACGGTAGCTCTTTGTTTTTACCCCTTGTTGGAGGAAGAGATTTTTGGGGAGCTGTGCTAGAAGGGAGTGGAGAAGGACGATGCTTTTCCACCCTGTTTTTGCCACTGCAGACCAGTGAAACGTCACCCATTATAAAAGTGAACTGCAGCTTTCAAATCTCTTGCATAGTATAGTGGGAGAGACTGCACCTAAGGTTCTTTTTCCTACATGTGCTCTGTATTGTTTCTGCTACAGCCTGGCTTAGCAGGTGCTCTTCAGCGTGTTCATTTTGAGCAGAGGCTGTCATGCCTACCTGGTCCCTGCTAAGAGGGATTTTTTTAAAGCATTCTTCAGAAATTGCTCCGTAAGCGTTAATTTAATGGCATCCTTATGGTCAGCATCTGCAGATATCAGCAGCGTAAGTGACGAAACTTTGTGCAAGAATCCTTGCCTAAAGGCACGTGGCTCTGGCTAAGAGGATTTTAGGGGACTGGGGGTAGTTTGATGCTGGGCTGTGTTGTTTGTCTGTTAAATAGGTGGGATTGCTTCTTTGAAAGTTCTGTCTAAAGCTAATGTTCTGTGTGACTTCAGGTAGCTCTCTGGCACAGTGGTAATCACAGCTCTCCTGCAAGCCTGTTTTGTTTTTTCATGCAAGAATTATAAAACACGTCACAACTAATGGATATCTCTAGAACAAGAAAGCAAGCTTTTTTTTTTTTTTAAACGGTACTACTGCAGGAAAGAAAACTGGGAAGTATTTTTGAGAAGCTTCAGCTGGCTGTTTGGACAACGGCAGTATGTTCATCCCATGTGATTACTGTATGCCTTAAATGCCTGTTGGCCCTTGACCTTCTTTATTTTCAATTGCTATCCAGTTTACTAAAGGAAAAAAAAATACCATTCTTCTGAAGACTTGTGAGGCCCTCCTGTTTCCATCTCAGTCATGATCATCATTACCTGTTAAAGTGATTCCTACAGGAGGGGAAGAAGCCTCTGTAGTACTGTTAGCTTCTGGGACTTGGTGGAAAGCTGCTGCTGCTACTCTGCGTGATGCTCTAGTGTGTTGGTTCCCCACTGTGACTTGAGAAGTGGAATTTGTGCTGTGTAAACTTTAGAATACCAAAGGGTGCCCAGCCTCTATCCTGCAAGGCGGCATCACATCAAGTCTGGCCGGGTTACCAAGTATGCAGTAGCACCATTGTTCTTTCAATATTCTATAGCTGAGGCCATTAAATGAATTTAAAGCAGAAGTGAATGCCTTAACCAATCTGTAATGCAGTAAGTTTGGAAAACACTGCTGTAATTGCAACTGATGTAGCAGAATTTCTTATTCAGCCTGCTTTCTCAGCTTGCTTTCCCACTCAGTCATCTGATTAAGCTCTCTTATGTTGTCAGGGAGGGTGGGAGGGTAAGCTGTTGCTGGGAGAAGTGACTGTTGATCAGAGCTCATGGGATTCAAAACTGAGGGAGTACTGGGTTAACGCTGTGTATTTGTATCCCTAAGAGGACCTTGTGCAATTCTCTCAACTGTCAACTCGCGCTGAAAAATAGTTTTGGACAACTATGCCCATACACATAACTCCTGCGTTGTGCTTATGTAGCAGGGACATGTTTGGAGAGCAAGAGCAGCTGTTTTCTCTCACCTCAAGCCAAGAAAACTTCGTGCTCTAAACATTTTCTTGATTCTAATATCTGCTATCTCATGGTGCAGATGTGCTATATCTTGCATGTAACTTGTGTAAAACTTGATGGCTGAAATCACAATATGGGGGCCTCCTTTGAATCAGCATTTTCATAGATGTTATGTGAAAGTTGTTACTGGGCTTTGTGTTATCATGCTTGAACTGGGGAACAAACCAAAAACCCAGAGCTGATTAAAGTAGAATAATGAGTTCCAAATATTGTCCACAGCTAAAGGGAGGCAGAGCCATACGTGGTAATGATAAAATCCTCTTAAACCAAGCTGGGATGTTTTCCTTTCCGCTGGAAGGTGCGGGGTGGAGTTTGCTTTTTGTGAAAATGACATCTGCTGAGCTGATGATTTACGCTTATGTATCTTTGAGACTCCAAAATGTTTTTGAGAGGTGAACTCTTAATGACTGAATCCTTTTCAGTTACATTAGATTGTTTTCCTTCCCCCCTCCCCCCTTTTCTTCTAGGTTGATTTATATCAGTTACAAGTAAACACACTTCGAAGGTACAAAAGACACTTCAAGCTACAGACCAGACCGGGACTTAACAAAGCACAGCTTGTTGAAGTACGTATGAGTGTTTGTTCCATAATAGAAAATGCAACTTGCTATGGCATGTGTTTTTCTATACAATGTGATCCTTGCATAAAGAGGATATGTAATCTGGGTTTTAGGAGAACAAAAGAGAACTGCTTATCTAGCTTCCTTCATTGGCCACAGCTCCTGAGCCAAGTAAATCAAAAGTAAAAGTTCCTTCCAGAGGAGGGACTCAAGTTCCGAAAGGAGTGTGTGCTGCTTAAAAACAAAGTGTTGCGCTGGAACAGTAGGATGATCTGCGTGTCCCTGAATATCATAGAATCATGGATTTATAGCCTGTGCATCAGTCACACCTTCACCCTAAGTGTCCTGCTGAAAAGAACTAGAAACTGAGAGGTGGCTGTGAAGCTCGAGCAAGGTTCAGACTTTGCTTTAAAAAGCTAGGTAATACAAACATAGGCATTTCTGTGTATGTACAGTATGGAAATGTGAAAAACAGGCTTCTATTGATAATTATGTTAATTGAAGCCACAGGAATCTGTCATCAGAAAAATTGAACTTTATGAAATTAGGTTTTTATCAATGTTTCTAAAAGTGATGAAGCTGTGTGTGAGTACAGCTGCATGCAAGCATCTTTGCTGCATGTGAGTGTAATTTTAAAGGAATCATTCTGCGCTGCAAAGATGCAGTTACAGCGTGCTGATGTAAATACATGGGAGAACTGGTGATCTTGTCTTAACAGGCAGATACAGCAACTGTTTTTTCACTTTTGTGCAGTGATACCCTCAGTTGTACTTTGGTGCAGACATTTTGTTGTTCTCTCCCTTAATCTGTGTGGATTAAAGGCAAGGTCCTTAAATGTGTGGGAGATCTCAAGGCTGAGCTATAAAAGAATAGTGCTGCTGCCGCTATGAGTAAGAATTTAAAATAAGTCTTCTATTTTCTTAGATGTGAGCTGAGGTACAGCTAGCTCTTGAATTAGCAGGACTGTGATTTGAAAAAGCACAAGCAGTATTTGCTCTGCAAAACTAGCATTTCTAAGGGTCTGGTTTAGGTACATCTCATGAGATATTTGCGGTAGCTTATGCTTCTTACACTGCTTGATGTGAATAGGCAAAGCTTCTGCCACGTGCTTTGGTTGACCTGCAGGTAATTGTGAGCCATAGCTGCAGAATTTCCTTAGTTTACAGTGCGTGTGATTCCTTGTAACCTGGCCTAATGTACAACAGACACTCCTCTAGCTGTTACTTAGAAGTCTACTTTAAAGGACTCTGTCAAACTGTTTCTCTGTGATTTTTTTTTTTTTGGGGGGGTGGGGTTTAGAAAGCTTTCTAACTTGCTAATTATGCTAAACATACTTGTACCCTGTGGTAGTTAAATGAGCAGTCTCATTTTTCTCACTTCCTCGTGCTAATTTTAATCTACCAAAAAGCCAGAGAATAGTCTTAGGTAGGTATAATATTTTGAGTGCTTTCTTTTAAAGCTGGTGCTCATTTTGATGAAGGGAAAGACTTCTGGAACGACAAAAGTGATTCGAGACCTGTTTAGATTGTCACATTTTAGCGGTTACAACACGGTGGATTTTCATTGATAGCTCTGTTTCGAAGAGCTGAATGTTTAATTGTAATTCTCAAAGATTCTTATATTGGTTTAGATGTTTCTATACATGACTTGATACAGACGCATGCTCTCCCCCGACCTGAGTGATAAGCAGTAGCCTCTCATTTCTGTGCTGTAGCTCTGTTGGTATTCTATAGTCATTACTTGCTTTATAGTCAAGTTTTAACTACACAGATGTAGTGATACTCCCATGCTTGTTTTGAGAACTCTTGTTATTTATTTTTTTCCTGAAAACTTTATGGACTTTTTACTTTGGAGATAGGGTATAATCTGGTATATTTAGTTCATAGTTCTCAGTTAAATGTTTCCTGTTTACTTTTTTATGACTATTGAAGACTTTTGAGCTTTTCTTTTTTTTTTTTTTAAAGCTTCTTGATCAATTTTTTTAAACTTTAATGTAGTTGATTTAAATCTGAATCTTCAGTTTCTGCATGTAAGAGTGGTTATTTAATTTTCTTGCATTCTTCCTTTATAGATAATTGGCTGCCATTTTAGGACAATTCCAGTGAATGAAAAGGACACCTTAACATATTTCATCTACTCGGTGAAGAACGACAAGAACAAACCAGATCTAAAGATGGATAGTGGGGTTCATTAGATGGAAAAGGTTGGGACTGAGACTCAGGCCGCACATCAAAAGACTGAGGGTTTTTGTTGATATGCAAAAGCTTTCTTTGTAACTTTTTTCTCCCCAGAGAGTTTGTCTCTGTTTTATTTTTCATAACCTTGCTGATTTGTTTGAAAACCATCTCTTACGAAACAAATTTCCTCAGCAAAAGTATTTTAAATAAATATCACTGATATTGTTGCTCAAGTGGGTGTGTCTGTAACTTATTTAGTGAGTTACTTGTACCTAATAGTTAAGCTTTGACTAATTATGTAATAATATTAAAATATTTTTCAATTAAAGTGTGCCAAGGACATATTTATGAATGTACTTCAAGTTCTCATGATGCAATGCCTTAAAAAAAAAGCTGTAGCAGACTTGGCAATAGGTTATTTTTCCTAAGGTAAAAGGCTTTAAATGACAGTTCCAGTTGTTAGCTGGGCAGAAATGGCTGAATAACGTTTTCTTCTTTCTTCCCCTTTGGAAACAAGAATTGATGGGGGGTTTTCTGATTTGTTTATTCATCTTGTCACTGCTGGGATATGTGCTTCCAAGCACAGAGGCCTTCCCGCTCCTATATTAAAATGGAAAAAAATGCAGCTCTCAAATTTCAAAGCTATAAGTACGGATGAAAAGACTGCTGCAGCTTACTGTGCTGAGAAATCCTTCCACTTGGTAGAAATACTTTAGCTGCTGACTTTTCCATTCATCTACACAGAATGCGGCGAAGAACTTAATTGGAGAATGGAAGACAGAGTCTGTGCTGGGTCAATATGGTATCTTCTAATAGGCATACTGCTGCTTTTTCATTGCATGCATTAGCTCAGGCCTGTTTAAAAAAAAAAACCAAACAAAACTAAAACGAAAACTTATGGTAACTTTTGCTTTTCATTTAATATCTTAGTAAATTCTGATGTTGAAGACAATATTATAAATGACTTCTTGTATTGTCATTTAACTACTGTGCCAGTCTAAATGTGTGGTATATGGAATATGATTTCTTTCTGCTTTAAGCTGTGTACATAGGTTGAAGAAAAGGCGGAGGGAGAAGAGTTCTCATCTTAAAGCAGAGGAGGACAGAGCTTCAGCCTGTTCAGTTAGCATTTGTTGCAACTCTTAACCTTATCAGATGTTTAAAAGCTATTTCTGAATTTGGGAAAAATGAGAAAGCAGTATTTCTATGGTCTAATCTGCTCAATGTTAATCTTGTGAGTTTTTGAAAACTACTACTTTGCTGGCATCACTGCAACTAAGATGCTCCATTTTGCTTTTTTGACCCGTGACACTCACCTAGAACTGAATGATGACAAGCCCTAACTTCAAACTGGCTGCCTTCCCAGTAGCTCTCAGTGGCCTGATTTCTTTCACTTGCAGTGTCTTACGTATTTCCACAATAAAGCTCTGTGGTGTTGGCCTAAGTTCAAGAGGGTTAGTGATATCCAGCTAGTGGCAGCTAAAACTAGTATTCCTTTGAAGAGATGTTGTAGTACCCAATTCACTACAGTGACTGTAAAGTTGTTTGCTGAATATCCTTTGCACAAATTGAGCTCGTCATCTTCAAAGTACTAGCTGGAGAAACAGCCAGGGAACCTGGCCGTGGATGGAACAGCTGAAGGAGAAAGGCTTTTTCTCTGATTGCGTGGCAGGGGTGAATGTTCGCGCCTAGGCCTGGCGGGACCTGTAGAAGCAGCTTAGGGAGAGCGGGGAGAGAAACAAAAGCAAGTTTCTATGGGAAGTCAGTCTTGAAGTAGTAGCCGAAGTGATCTTATCCTGCTGCATGTGGAAAAGTGCAAAACTTTTCTCCAGTGAATTATGGATTTTCCTTAGCCAGGAGTGGTGGAAGGAAAGTAACTGGAAACCACCTACTAACTTCACTACCCAGATTTGCGTCTGCCTTAAAATTTTTGCTACTGCTGCTTTGGAAAGCTGTGAATGCCAGGCATATGCAACATGATTCATGTAGAAACTAGATGGCACAACCAACAGAAGTTACGTGCCCTTATTACTGCTAGAAGCTTATAGAGGACTCTGCACTAGAGCAGATACCATATGTTTTCTTAGCAGAGCACTGACTTTGGATATTTTGACTGTGGCTTGCCAGATTTATGGGGGTTTTTTTACCCTTAACTGATGATTTGGTAGGAAGCCCAAATGACTCAGGAATAATTACACAAACCAGGCTTAAAAAGCCTGGTGACACAAACTGTTTGTTTAATAGTCAGTAGCCTAAAAATTATGTGGCAAAAATAGTACACACAGATTTACTTGGAACGTTTATTATTAGCTATGTATAATCACCTCCCTCCCCCACTACCCAACCCTCGTTTACTAACAGAGGAAGAAAAACAGTCATTGTGGTATTTCATACTGCATGTGAAATAAGTCTGGTAAACTGGTGGTAGCAGTTTTCATGGTGTAATATTGTAAGGTTATTAGACGAACAGTACACTTTATGAAGTGGAAAAAACCTAAATATTTACTGAAATGTACTATTTACTAAATATTTACTTCAGTTCCACACATTCTCCATGTGACTGACTTGATAGCTGAAGAGTTTTTATATGTAAGGCAATAAGCCAGGCTTGCAGGCAGTAAGGTGGCTTTCCTTAAACTTACACAGGGACATAAGTTATTGGCTGTTTTTCTCTTCCACTGTAATCGGTATTGGCACATGTTGAGAGGTGACTGTATATCTGCAGCCTAGCTCACACTACCTCTTAAACATTAAGATGATTACTTCTAATATTTTGATACCTCTTTGTCTTCACTTCCCTAGCTATTTCCCTACAGGGCTAGCCTGAAAATAAAAAGCCAGCATTTTAACTTAATTCTGAGGTACTGTATTTCAAACAAGACTTGATTAAAAAAGCTGCTTGAGTGTGGATTTTTATGTTGCCTTAACAGACCTTGCATAAGCCCCATCCTCTTTAGACGTCTTTCTGAATATATATACACTATTGTAACTGTTCTACTATTTTAAAAGTTCAATGTTAAGGCTAAACAATTTAAGGTTTTACACATTCCGTAGTTAATGCAGGTGACCAGTTAGGCATAATTAAGACCTAAGTGTGCTTTAGTACTATGAACGTGAGTTTTGACTTTTTTTTTTTCACCGTGGAATTTTCAACTATGAATGGTGAAGGTTTGCCTTTTGTATGCGCATGTATTTTGTTTAAGATGCCTAAATAGAACGTGGGAAGCTGTCTGCAGAAGTGCCAGGTACTGAGTAACTTCAGCTTAAAACAACATTAACTGTGTGGTGGCAGTAAAGCAATAGAAAGCTGCACTTGCAGTAGATTGCTACGAGGGTCATGTTCTTAACCACATGAAGCCTTAAGCTTGGAGTTTCCTCATCAAAACTAGTTGAGAATGTTGTGCTGAGTAACATGAGTTAGGCTTTTCACTGGAGGATGCCTGTTAGGATGCATTAAGAGCTTGTACAGTCTTTTACACCGTTACAGAAATTAAGGCAGCTACCACAATTGAAAGGAAGAACTTCTTACATATTTGAGATTCCAAAAAGGCATAGAAAGAAAATTTTTCTACAGTGTAAAAAGAGGCACTGTCTTGTGGTTAGGAAGGTTTTTTTGTTGGTGGTGGTTTTGTTTTTCCCCTGGAAAACATTATTGCATGATTGTAGAATGATGCCTGTTGTCTTCACCAGCAGACTTGATGGGCATCACTGACTGTTGCAGGGAATCACAAAAGATATCTTTGGTCCGAAGAAAATATCCCTGAAAGATATTACCAGATATTTGAATAATTAGATAATTGCTTTATCAGAGCTTTAACATGACATTCATTTCCAGTTGTGGGGTTTTTTTTAGCTTTTGGTGGGATATATGTGGAATTGGTGTGTTTGTGGGATGCCCTTCCAGCAACGCAAATGCAACTGCAGGTCTGTGTGAAGATACCGTATTTCTACCTCTGCTGGCCTGGTTTGGAAGTGATGGCAAATCTTTCATTGGCTGACCAGAGCGCCAGGACTCCCCTGGTATTTTAGCTTTGAGAAAGTGAACTGACCAAATACATAATTTTAGAAAAATAAAGAGCTTCCGCACGTGCACGCATACTGTTTAGTGCAATTTGTCCTGAGAGCAGACCTGCAAAGTAGGTCTTCAGTACCTCAAGATGGTTGAAGAAAGACCTCCTTATGTATTTGTATCAAAGGAAGAGGCTTTCTTAGGCTGCTCAAAGCTCAGAGGTTGAAGCTGGAAACTCAGTGCGCTTCAGGGTGAGGACACCATATCTGTTTTTAGGGAGAGTGAAATACAAAGAACTTATTTAAGCCCTGCTCTCAGTTTGAATATGAGGTTTCTAGCTTTAGAAGTTGTTCCCACTTGGTTCAAATCTAGTCCCCTACAGGAGTGCTGAAAAGTTGCCTTTTATTGGGTTTTAGGGGACTTGAGAAACTTGGGTGGCAAGAGGAGCACAGGCAAAAAGTCATTTTTGCTTGCCTATATAATGCCATCGCATTATATTACTAATACTTAAGTAAGTATTAGTATTAGTAAGTTTTGAAGTGTTGATATTTTTAATCTAAATTTCCTGAAGAAAAAATGTTGCTGGAAAGCTGAATGAAATAGTACCTCTTAATACATTTTATTAGTTCAAACCAGTATGGGCTGGTGGGGTTTATTAACTCCATACTAATTTTGTTGCGATATACCTTCTTTCTGTAAAACAGCAACTAAAAACCCACATTCAGTGAGAACTTCACCGTTCAGCTTTGTCCGCAGTGCCAGCGAGCCAGAGAAGTGTTGATGTTCTTGGGCTAAATCTTTTCCCTCCCTTGCAGGCATTTGTGAACCTCTGTTCCACCCGGTGTGCTTTCCTACTTCAAACAGCTGTCTTTACAGAATCATTTATTCAACTGACGTATGTGCATATGCCTTAGAATAGCAATATGGTTCTTTACCGTGGAACAGAAATCAAATGGTTTTGTTTATGGTCCTGAAAACATCTTCATTGCGAAGTGCTGTGAATAGGGATTTGATGTAGTTCACATACTTAGTTTAGATCAAACAGAACAGTCATAAGTTGGGTGATTTAAATGCTAAAGTCCCCTATAATAGGATGTGCAGATTTACAAAATATGTTAAGCAAGTCCTAGGTGAGCCCCTGAAAAACAAAAACTGAAAACTGGCAGCGTATCAGGTAATTGGCTATATCCTGTTGTGATTTCAAACCATCTGAAGTGATGCATTTCTTGAAAATGATAGCTTATTCCTCCAGTGGAAACTGTGAAACGATGGAAATACAATGGGTGGTGATACGGAACTGTACACGTGTGTATGAAACGAACACGGCCTTACTTTGGGCAGCAGAGCAATTCGTTCCAGTTGCAGTAACAGATCACCTCGCAGCCCTTCCCTTCCCAAAAGTGGTCTTGCAGACCATCATCAATTTGTCGAAGGTCCTCCGTGCCATCGGGGATGTTGTGACAGTCATGGTCTTTGAGGGCCCTCTTGTAACAAGAGGGACGCCAGGAAGGCACCGCGGGGGTACCCAGCAGGGCACTCAGCAGAAGCAGCGCCGAGACCATCTTCATTTTTGTGAAGCTTCCTGCAGCAGGGTGCTAAAGAGAAATGAGGTACGTGACACAGGTATAGCTGTTGAACAGATCTCTTTCCCCAATCTGCTTTCTGGCTTGCTTTTTTCTTTTCTTTCCTGTGAACTTTTGGAGGTTTGAGCCTCTGTGCCGGAGGGTGTTTTCTCCTAGGAGGTAAATAATATTGCAGCAGAATTGGTATTCATTACTTTCTGTACAACCTGGGGAATCCTTTCATCGGGAATTGAGGCTTCTGCTGCTGGCAATTTTGTTGTTTCTTTGGCCTCTCACCTTGAGAAAATTGCTTTGAGCTGGCTTTGTTCTCTCGGTGGTGTAAGCGAATGTATTGATTGCTACCAAACCAGGGGAAAATGTCTGGGTGTGTTTCCCTGCCTTCCTGGCCATTTTCCCTGTCAAAACAAGAGTCACTCACATAAAATTAATGGTATCTTTCCCCATAAAAGTTGTGGAAAAACTGTCTGCTGATTGAATCCACTCTCATGGACTGCTCGAGAAACTGAAGCATTAAACAGCAGAGGAGGCTGAAGCTCTCTGCAGTGCTGTCCTGGACGGTGGTCTCTGTGATTCCTACGCTGCAGGCTCTGGTATGATACAGCATTGCTGAGAATTTTCTCTTTTTTAATTTTTTTTTTTTTTTTAGTACTGCAAACTGCTTAGCTGAGTCTGGCTACAGGAGGTCATTATGGTTTAATTGATGCTGCTTTTTAAAATTCGGGATAAATTATCCCTCGCAAAACTCTGCTGTTGGTGACTAGGCTTTCCATCGTCTGCATGAGCTTGTTTAATGCTGTCTCTGCTATTCTGTGCTGCTTTGCACAGACAGGGACTGTGCCACAAAGCTTTGGATAAGGCCCTTGAACTTGCATTCACTTTTAAACTAGCATTTAAAACAATGCTTCAACCCAGACTTTATTGGTATTAGGAGGGACAGTGGGTTTTTTACCTTTCCTCATGCTTGAATGAAAGGCGTCTGATACCTTAATGAATTTAAGTAGGAATTCTGCTCTGAAAACTAACCGAAAGCAATGGTCAGCTCTTCCCAGCGAGCTCTCCCTGCCTGCTCCTTGCTGTACTTGTGTTAGCCTGAAGAAGGGCTTTGCTGCTCTTCACCCTGTTGGCGCTTCAGAGTCAATCCCCTGACACGACAACATTGTGGCCTGGTTCTAGTCTTTCTTGTGGGGCTGCAGAATAGAGTGCTCTAGACTAACCCAAAAATAGCTGGGAATAAAGCAACATCTGATCAAAGACTGCCAAATGCCAAGTTAAGATGGCAGAGCTGTTATCTAGATAAGAAAAAAAATAAGGCATGCCAGCTGTAAAAGTCACTAAGACCTCTTGGGTTATTTTGTGAAACTCTTGAGGTCACCTTTGAAAATACAAACAACAATAATAAACTATGAAGTGAATACATTTACTGTATTTTGTAGTAATTTTTCCTGGGTAGTTACATCACCACCATAGCTATCTTGCTGATCTTCCATTTCTTCAGCCAATGAATGACACACCAGAGACTCTGGCTAAGAAAATCTGGGAATTTGGATTCATATTAGGGATAAAATATTACACCTTGATGCTCTTTGGTTATATTTTTTCCGTAAGATTTTGTGCAAACTTGTTTTTTGAACACCAGTAGCCAAATAAAATACTAAAAATTGGCCAATATATTAAAGAACGTGACTGAAGTGAAAATAAGCTCTTGTGTATTTTTAAACTTCTGTCATAGAAGCAAAATTCACTGAATGATTCCTTTTAGTTTCCATGAACTTGTACGTGAACTTTTGAGTAGGAGACTCCTATAAACTACTAGTAATGGAGCCTTGGGGATCTATTTTTTAATTACCTTAGAGTGCAGTATTGAATAACATACTGTCTTTATTAGTTTTAGACCTCAAAACTACTTTTCAAATAAAGTAAACATTGTTCTAACTTTGCCTGATGTTGTTTTTTAGACTTGAGTAAAGAATCTGTATTATTATAATAATGGTTTTATTTTGTAGGAGTATAAACACTGCAGTTATGAGGGTTCTGCTCAGAGAAGACTAATGCTTGAAGAGAACAAGTTTGTTTATACTATACCATGATAAATGCCAATGTCAAGGAGTACAATTTAACATTTTTCTGCTCAAATAATTGAGCTTAATTATTTCAGAATTTAATGGAATAAAATTTCTATGAAAGAGAAATTTAGGAAGCAGGGGGTTTATGCCTTTGTTTCCTGTGACTGGATTATTCTGTGAGTTCTTCCCCTGAGGATGAGGCATTCATCATATCTTGCTCTTGTGTACGTTTTTTTTATTCCTAATAATTTGGGTGGTCTTTCCCTACCTGGAGTTCAGCTGGAATGCTAACTTGAATCTGTTGCCAGCTGCCTGTCTGCTCAACATTCACAGGAACTCATTCTGTCCTGAAAACGGGCAGATTATCTATAGACTGTCAAATTGCTGGATTCAAAAATCACAACCTACAGTTTAAGGTAACTCACTACTTGCCTTGGAATAGAACAGGATATTGCTGTAGTGCATCGTCGAGAGGGCTTATATGGATAACTGCTGAAATCAGTATTAGCAAAGTCAATGTGCTGGAGAGCTACCAGGTCAGTTATGCATCTTACCAATGCTCAGCATTGTTATTATTCAGAAAAACCGTTGTATTTATTTCATTACAATTTTATTTCTGCTTAAATATTTCCTCTGTTTTTTTTGCAGATCATTACCAAAAGGAAACTTTTAGTCAAAAGACCTTTCTTCAAAAGGTTATTCCTTTCCTGTGAGAGAAAGGTCCCTATTTGCAGATGAAAGACTGCCAAGGACCTGAAGTGTTTCATCAGCTCCCTGCACAGGATCGATGCTGATAAACTCAGCAGACCTTTCAGATGCAACATCTTTTTCTGACAAACTGCTGCAACTTCTTTTCCTGAGTACGGTTGCACAGATGATGGAATGTCACTGATTGCCTAGGTAAAGAACACAGCTACTATGTGCATATTTATTTCAAAATACATGTCAAAGACCTTATCTGCTTTTGCATACCACAGAAACAGTCTTTTCTGATGAAACACGTCAGGGAAATGTGATGAACAAATCCAATCACTAAGGTGACTCAAAGACTCGTTGCCAGCAAGCACCCTCTTACACTTTGTTATTTTAAAAAACCTTCTGAAAAAGTAGCAACGCCAATCATGCTAAGCCTGACCAGGTTGCTCTATCAAGATTATATTGTTTCAAATTCTAACAGGAGTAAAGCCATCTAAAAATATTTAAAATGAGCTCCCTGCATTTGCATAAGTTCTTTTCAATGAATTACTTTGGTTACTTTGACACAGTGTAAGTAAAGTTTGAAGACAAGTGCAGCTGGGATAATAAGTGCTTTGAAATAATTTGGAGTTTTGTGTAAAGGAAAATTGTTAGTTTAGGAATATGCACGGTGAGTCAGGAATCAGTGCTAACCCCCTCGTTCAGCTGAGAATGCTTGAATTATCCTGCCAGGAATTTGGCACCAAATAGTCTTTGAATCTGCTAGATGCAGAGGTAGTCAGAGAAGACCAAAGAGAAAACCCCACGTTTCAGCTTCCTTGGCCAAGAACAACAGGGTAATATTTCATGAGAAGTGATGCCCTTTAAAGGTCACATGGTATTAGTAGGAGCTCAGGTGTTAGAAATAGGGGAGAGAAATAGGGAAAAGTGAGAAATGGCACAAAATGTGTATTTCAGCACTTCTAGAGATCCTGCATGTTTGGGAAAAGATAAATATTTACAATTTGGTCTATCAACTATTAAATATACCCTTCAGAGTTATTAAGCAATCTGCATCTCCCGTTGCCTAGTGTTGAAAACAAGAAATACATTAACCGGTACACTTTTGGTGTATGATCTTTTCCCATCTGTCCAGTGGCATGTGCTGGGTTAACAAGTTGCACTTCAGGTGAAGCCAATTTAATATATATTTGCTTCTTAATGTGCATTGAGTCCAAGGGCTAAAAATACCTATTCAAAATAAAATGTCTTTTATTATTTGTTTGTCAAGTTTCCATTTCAGAAACACCTGTAAAATGCTGAGCTAAACATTTAATGTTGAGGTGTGTTAGTGCATAATAGTTAGGTTTATTAGTGCATTCCTAAGAAATCATTACACAAGAGCTGCATAACTGATATTATTATGAAGAAGTTTTTTCCATTAAAAAAAAAAATCCTTCAAATCTATTTTGCTTGAACAGTTGGTGCATTGTAAGGACAACAGCTAGTCCACTGAGGATGAATGCAGTGCATTACTGCTTTGTAATTACCATCAATACCATGATTCTTTCCAGAAATTGAGTTCTCATTAAAACCCATTTAGTTTTCTTAAAGACAGCAATTCATTGTGGACACACCTCTCTCCATAGTCACCAATTTTGCAATACTATTGAGTACCGGAAGGCAATATAGTATGTTTAATAACTTCAGATGTTAATATGTAGCATCCAACTTTGAAGAAGAGCAAGATAGTGAAAGAATTATCTTTAGCTGGATCATACCCGTGCATCTGTCTTGAATAGCATCTTTTGCCTACAATGTATCTGCATCTCCCAGATCTTCTCCTGCATGTTCCCATATCTATTTCTAATCCTGTACTCTGTAACTAGCATCAGCAGAACAAGTGCACGGGGATAATTTCAGGAGCAAGACATACCTTTCTCTTCTGCTTCGCTCCCTTTCGCTTTCTTGGCAGCTGTATCTTTTCAGATGTACTCAGAGAGAGCAAGAGCTAGCGGGGATGAGAAGAGGGAGGGCTGATGGGAGATGCTGTACAAACAGCCCTTTGTTTGTCCTGACTTCAGCTTGTGACTGACGTGCTCTCTTCTCCAGCGAGGGGCCAGAGGATGGGCTTCAAGAACTACCTCTTTCACTCACTGCCAACCTAGATGAGGGGAAAAAAAATGAACGTATACTTTCCAGCAGGAAACTATTAGTTCATCCAGGACTCGATGAGAAGGTGTCTCCTCAGAGAGCAAAGCACAACATGCAGAACGGGGGAGGAGGAAACACCCCATGGAATAACTGTGTCTTGCTGTGGAGCATGAGCAAGCTGGGGGGAGCGGGAAGGAGTGGGCTACCAGGATTGCACCGGCAGAAGAACGTCGTTGCTGGACAGATGCCTCATTTTGCATTGGGTGGGAAGAACAGACCTCGCCAACAATCTCATGCAGTACTTTGATTCCTGGCTTTGGGTTTCTTTCAGTTTTTTTAAACTGAAATAACAAAAAAACCCTATAATTACTTTAACCAGACTGCTAGTACAGCATACTCAAAGATGCCATGCATTGAGTTCCTTACTGAACAAACATTTAATCAAGAGGTAGAGCATTACATTGCACTTCATAGTATTTCAGGGGAAGTTACTTTAGACTAATATAGCTAATCAAATGATCTGGTATGACAAAAACACATAACGAGGTTCTTAAGTAGAATTGAAGTATTATATATTAATGAGAAAATAGTCTCGGGGTGAAACACGTGTCCTCATTTCTGGTGAAATTTGACCCTCGTTCTATTATGGCCATTCTGGATCTATTTTGTGATGTGGATAGAGAAGTATGATTGCACAAACAGAGTTTGGTTTTCTCTATCTGTTGGGCTGCTTCCAGTACAGAGGTTTGTTATGAGTACAAAAAGGTGCCTCTGCTCAGCTGCCTCAATTTACAATTTGACGTCTTGGTGCTTGTGCAGTTTGATTTATCATATGCCATAAGTGAACTAGGGCCTGTGTAAGAAGTCCATGTCCCATCTTCTGCTGCCTCAGCAAGGTGAGTAGGCAAAGGGCAGAGATGCTTAGAAGCAAACCTCTTGAAACTGAGCCTACCGACTCGTGGTGGTCCCATCCAGCAAGGTATTCCCCCCCTCTGCTGCGGAAGGGCAGCAGGGACAGCAGAAAGCAGGATGTATGGTTGTACCTCCACCTCTAATTCATATATGCAGGACATTTTTTGCCACTGCTGTTACGGGCATAGCAACTTGAAAGGCAGGGAGGAGGTAGCTGCAGGCAGCTGCTGTCAGAACAGGACATCCTTGCCTTTTTCAGGGTGACAAAATGTGTGGCGCTGGCTCTGCTTTTCTACACAAATTCTTTTCTGGTGTGGATCCTGGCCGCGGCAGTCCATGCCTTAAACGAGATTATCCGGATGCCTCTGGGAGTACGCAGTGTTCCAGGGCAGCACTCTGCTGCAGGAGGAGGCTGTGAGCCTGGTGTGGATGTACGTCAGCAGGGGACTGGCTGTAAGCAGGGATAAAACTCAGAGGAGGGAATGAGAGCATATTGTGCTGATGCTCTGAATTTGGGTGCCTTTTTAGTTAATTGTAAATAAATTTTGGTACGAATAACTTGAAGTTTTTGCCAGAAGGTGTAATAAAAGTGTATTAGGATTATTTTCTTGCTGCCCATTTAAGTTCTCTTGTGTTTTCAAGGGATTATCTGTGTTTCCAGAACACATTTTCTCCCTGGGAGACCCCTGTTTGGACAGCAGTCCAGTGAACTGATAGTTTTGTTTATAAAGCGAAGTATTTGAGGAATAGTTTTCTTCAGGAAATGTCCTGCTGCATTTTGAGAAAAGACAGTTCTAACAAAGCTGGTGTTTTGCTGTTTTTTAGGTTTTTTATCCTCTCCCTCCATAGCTCCATGTATGATGTTTTCAGTCACTGAAAACATTCAGGAATGGGAGGAAATTTTCTCCCTCATGATGCTGCTTCAGACTAGAGACTGGGAAGCAAACTGGGATTTGGAGGAAGCAAAAGTTTTAGGGAATTTCAGCAGGGAAATGCAACCCAAGAGGAGATAGAAGGCTGCTGTAGGAACAACTCTGAGGTGTGAAAAGTAAGGTAGTTTATAGGAAAATGCATTGAAGGGCAGGGGAGCTGGCGATGGGAGAAAGCAAAGTGCAAAGCAGTATTTCCAGATCTTACCTCCTTTCCCCTTTCTCCACTTTGCCGCTAACCCATTGCCCTGAATATCTGTTTCTATACTGACTCTGTCTCCCTCCCTGTCTCCAGCCCTCGTGGCCCTGTCTTTATTTTTGGTTTCCTTCTGCCTTTTTGCTCCAGCACCGCGTCCCCAGCGGACTCGGCAGCCGGTGTCTGGCGCAGGCTGGCGGCGTGCCAGCCATGACAGAGGGGTATTGAAAATCGCAGAGGCTTTTTGTTCCCCACCATGGCATCTGGGACCTGCAGGAGAACCGTAAGGAAATCTTGCTTCTTCACCCTCCTTCATCTGTGTAGAGATGGTAATCATGAATCATGTTCAGCTCCTTATATTTAGAGACCCTTTTTGAGATGTGTACGTATCCCTGTTCCTGTCTGAAGAGGTATGGCAATATTAGAGGTAAGATGCAAAGTAGAGCTGCTTTGGCTTTTCCCCCTGCCTCCCCAGGCTGGAGCTGTTGGAGCCAGCAAGAAATGATGGCCCACGAGGAGGCAGTGGCAGATGGAGGCAGGAGGGGGTGGTGACAAGGTAGCAGCAGCAATCCATAGGAGAGAAGTAGTTTTCAAAGGAGAATGGCCCCTGGCAGGGGGAGAAAGAAGAAAGAAAAGGCAGCACTGAAATTCGGCTGCAAAAGCATGGCTGCCTCTGACATATAGCATTACTTTAGACTAAATTTGTGCAATGTGCCCTGGGAAAATAATCTCACTTTTTCATTTCTTTTTTTTTTAAGTACTCAGCATTCTAAATGTGCTTTGCATTTTTAATGTGAGCCACACAGGTTTAGCTTTTTTCTGCAAACAAAAATCACTTTGCATCTTATTGTATCCTTGATATCAGCACTCAGCTCTTTGCAGGCTGACAGTGAGAAATATCGATGCTTCTCCACTCACATTAAATCTTCTTAAAAGATACCACTTAACCTATGAGTCAGCCAGCTCATTAATACGTAGAGTTTATATGAGGAGTTCTATAAGGAACCTCAGAACCCGATTTTGGCAGATGATGCAGTCTAAAACCTGTACTTGAAGGCTGTAAAGGAATGTAAGTATTGTAGGGATGCATAAAGACCTCAGAGACTTAATGCCAGTAGTAATGACAGTGTCAGCATAGCTAAGACATTAACTGCTGTCATCATTTGTTATAGGATCACAGTGGGTAGGGTGCCTTGGAGTCAATTTTCAGCACAGTGGATTTTTAAGCAAAGATAAAAATATTATATGCTCATTTTGCAAATATTCACATGTGTAAAACAAATGTAACTTGCATTGCACCCCTCAGGTCATGTTTTCCATCACTCACCATCTATAACGTCGGTCAGAAAAAGTATTTGAAAACAGTTTTTCGTGCTTTTACTTTGTGTAATTTTATTTTTGTGTCCTTTGTTCTGTTGATGATTGTTTTTAGAAAATGTTTGTGCTGTCAAATACTCTACAATTGCCTTCGCAATTCCTGCATCTGATCATTTGCTTTATACCTTGTACCCGCATTTGCCTGGGGGATTGATTCATCTGAGTTTTCTGGAAGACTGTTCATTCTTTGTTCTGAAGAAGTTGGGGGTACAGTAGTTCTTGTTCATGCAACACTTCTTCTGTCTCTTGCCTTTATTGTTGGGTGCTGCTTTCCTTCCAGCGGCTCTTCTCTGTGGAGTCCCAGAGCCCCTCTGTCTCCTCTCTCTCTGATTTTTGCCTTCCTGGTTTTGCTCTTAGTTTTCTCAGTTTTTTTCTGCAGGCTGCAATCTGTGCTTGGTTAAAATATGCAACACAAAGCACTGGGCTAATCAAAGGCATCTTTTAGTGTATTTCCTCAGATCAATGGCCTATTGGCATGCTCAGGCTGTTGCTGCTTTTCTATGAAGGCAGAGAGGATGCAATATATTCAGAAGCTGCTGATGCTATGAAGTATCAATTCCAGACAGGCCAAATGAGTTAATGTTGTAGGTGTGTATGTATAAAGTCTGGTGTCCCAGGCTGGCGAATGAATTTGAATGTATCATGGAAAAATTACTCTAAATAGGGAAACTGTTCCCAGTTACCAGCCATCACAGATACTGGTTGTCTGATACCTAGAAATCCATGCCTGGTCTGATTCTTTGTCGATTCAGAATGTTATGGGGTTTTGTTTGTTTGTATTTTACTGCTTTGCTAGGAATTAGCTATTGATACTTAAAGGCACTTGGCCTTGAGGGTGTGAAGCGTTCTGCAGCTGTTGAAGTTGGTTGGTGCCAGGAGTCTGATAGAAAACCGAGATACCTTTGCCTCTATCACCTGTGCTAATTTCTCTGTAGTTAAAAAAAAAAAATGAAAAAGCCAAACAAAAAACCCCAGCGTATGTTAATTATAAGGTCTGTCTGAGTTTTCCTTAATCATCACCACTAAAAACATTAGAGATACTACACTGACTTTTGAAGTCCTTGACCGCACCTCTGCCTTTTTCCTGTGACAGGGTAGCTCTGACCCTACACAAGGCTGCTTGCTGGGTGCTCAGCTGTGGGGTGTTGCAGAGAGACTGTAAAGGCTCATCCAGCCCTCAGCCTGTTACCCCTGCTGCTCATCCATGTAGTCACTAACAATATAACCAGCAGAGACCTGGAAAGTATCAAGTGTGACTGCGTGGGGCAAAAGCATCTTTGCCAACAGGCTGGCCAAGCTGGTGAGGAGAGCTTTAAACAAGGAACAACAGGGGACGGAGATGGCAACCCACAATTGAGTGAGGAAGTGGTGGCAACCTCAAGAAGCTTGCAAAAGAAGCAGGAGCAGAGGGAGGAGACCATGCACCTAATGGTTAGGCTGCCACTCAAAGGGTCTAGAGAAACAGGCTCTCAGGAACACCATGATGTTCAACAAAAGCAAATGCAAAGTCCTGCACCTGGGGAAGAATGACCCCATGCACTAGGATAGGCTGGGGACAAACTAGTTGGAATGCAGCTTTAAGGAGTAGGACCTGAGGGTCCTGGTGGGCACCAAGCTGAACATGAGCCATCAATGGACCCTTGCAGCAAAGGCGGCCAACAGTATCCTGGCCTGCATTAGGAGGAGTGTTGCGAGCAAGTTGAGGGAGGTGATCCTTCCCCTCTGCTCTCCACTGGTGAGACACACCTGGAGTGCTGGATCCAGGTCTGTGTGACCTAATATGAAAGAGATGTGGACAAACTGGAGTGCATCCAGTGAAGGGCCACAAGGGTGATTAAGGGACGGGAGCATCTATTGTACGAAGAGAGTCTGGGAGAGCTGGGACTCTTTAGCCTGGAGAAAGGAAGACCCAGAGGAGATCTTATCTCTCTATCTAACTAACTAAAATTACCTGGTGGGGATTGGGTAACAAAATGGAGCCAGGCTCTTCTCAGTGGTGTCCAGTGACAGGACAAGAGGCAACGGGCACGAGCTGGAACACAGGAGGTTCCATTTCAAAATCTAAATAACTTTTTTACCTGTGAGGAAGGTCACAGTACCCACAGAGGCTGTGGAGAAATCCTTAGAGATATTAAAAACCCAGCTTAATACAGTCCTCAGCAACCTGCTATAGCTGACCCTGCTTGAGCAGGGGAGTTGGACTAGATGGTCTCCAGAGGTGCCTTCCAACCTCAACTACGCTGTGATTTCAGCCCCATGCTCAAATGGAAGTCGGTTAGCAGTTCGGCATAGGCTCCAGAACTGTAATCACTTGTACTGAGTGCATCATCTTGAATGAGCTCGTGTAATTGTGGTTTGACAAAGCAAATCTTTGGTTTGCAAACTCCTTCTGGGTCCCTATCACTGTCAGATCACAGCCCAAGTGCCCTGCGAGAACAGCAACCTCCCAGCGCCGTGACAAGTGACTGCGTATGCTACCATTCGTTTCTGAACTTTAAGTATGAATAGACAATTTAGTTTCCTTAAGAGCCTCTGATGAGGGATTTTTGCCAAAAACTTTCTGGAAGCCAAAGTACTGCAATATAAGCTGAATCACCCTTATCCGTTTAGTCACAGTTCATCTCACAGTGGTGTTCTTCCTCTTGCTTTACCTGCCAGAAATAGTTTTGGGCATATAAAAGCTGAAAGTACTTTTGCCTTTGAGTCTCACCAGAACCTCTTCATTTGTTGATAGATAATGAGCTAATTTTAGATGCTTATTGAGAGGGAAAGGATTTGTTTTTCTAATAACTAACATAGAGTAATGATTACGGTTCTTAAGTACTCATCCCATTTTTGTGAAGTTGTCCATCCAGACTCTCTCATCAAAGGAACTGTTACCTTCAGCATCTATTACACGGTACTTTGGTAACTTCAAATTAATTGACAAAGGTTTTGTATCTGTAAAGGGCTGTAGCTCTGGAGCAGAACTGCTGCTATCTGTACAAGGTCTTTATGATTGCTACAGCTGCTGATAGCAAATGTTACCAATTTTAGGGATAATATGAAATGGCTAGCAAATCCACTAGTGTTAACGGAGCTAACCATGTTCATAGCTGTGTGCTTAGATTATGTCATATCTTGTGAGATTAAGACTTTGGAGACTTGTTAGCTACACCTATGTATGTACCCCAAATGAAGCCCCACACCCAAATGTTATTGCTGTTGGCAGATACAGCATTCTGCAGCCCTCGGAAATATATCTAAAAAAGACAGATCCTTGGCTCTTAGGCAGACATGGCTCTGTTGGAGGATGGAGACGGAGAGAGGAACATCTCCACAGTCCCATCTGGGGACTTCTCCATGCGAAGCGAGACAGTGTGCTTTACTGCTGGAAGGGCTGTCTTAAGTATGCTGGAGGCCTTAGGCTAAATACTGTCTGGGCTTCTCTACCATAATGAATAAAAAAGAATTCTACTAAAATAACTTTTGAATCCAGACTTTTATTCTGGACTCAAAACAACAGGTCAAAACATCAGTGTCTTATGTGTACAAGCTGCAGATTGCAGTCAACTGACATTGAGAAAGACTGCTCCCTAGACTTTTGGGTAGCAAAGCTACAAATCACAGCTGAAACCTTTTTTTGAAGGATATTAGACTTGACGGTCACCAGAGACAAATAATGTGGTTTTATTTGTAACATATGCCAGTGCAGCTCATTTTTAATCAGCTTTTACTACAAAAGAAGACCATTTACTGTTGTAGTTTACTATCATCATAACCCAGAAAAATCCACAAAGGAATGTTATTTGTGGAAATGTGAAATTCAGCTTATCAATCTTTATTGCTGAACAGAAGCTGAATGGGGAGGATGATTATTCTCTTGCTGAGATACACAGCTTACAATGAATACCTTTCACATTGTTCTCCCAGGTCACTATGGTCAAGAGCATTACTTTTCTGATATTATTTTATTTCTTCAATATTCAGAGATGCTAATTAAACTGAAAAAACAAGTCATATGCTGATGTCTTCATATGCCTTTTTTGGTGACCCTTAAGTCAATACTGTATTTGTACTTTTGGTTTCCGTGCGGAACAGCTTCAGTAACTCCTTCAAGGGTACTTAGGTGACTACTTCCTTGTTGTATGTTTCTTGTCATCACTGTAAACAGTTTCCAAGCTTTTAACTTTGTATTTAAATTGAATATGTCAAGTCTTACAGTAGATCTCTGATTTCCAAGGTTTCATAAGAATATATGTCTTTACAAGGTATCTTTTATGAGATATCTAACATACGTGTATATATAGGTCCTCAACTTCTTATGCAATATTCCTTGGGTCACTGGCGTGATTGAGAACTTTATTCAAAGAATAGTCAAAAATACTTTTCAGACTGTCCCTGCTTCAATGGAGACTTAAAAGCTTCATGTTCAGAGTATCTAGAACTGAATTATACTTTATAATCTTTGCACAGACCCTTGATTGTATTAGCAAGATGTGACAGTCGAGTTTTAGGCAACTCTTTAATTTGGACCTAGTAGAGTTCAACGTGTTTTGACAGTAAGTAGCCCAAGAAAAAGGACAATTTTGCATAAAGCAAAAACTATGAAGCAATTTACTGCTGTTTTCAGCAACCTTGGCACTCGTTAAGCTTAAGATATACCCAATATATGGAAAAGACAAAAATAATTTGACCTGAGAATGCTGTGTATATTTATGTAAATGTTTATATAAAATTAATATTTTCTATGTATTGTCCTATGCATGTCACCACCAAATTAATCAGGACATATCTTTCTCCTGTCTTTCTCTCTCCATATCTTTCTCTCTTTCTCCATCACTGTGTTTGCAAGATAGCTATATGGGAGTAAACTATAGAAACCATTCCATCTGGGCTTCTGTTTATATATCACAGCATAAAAGTTTAATTGCCTGTATGACATACATTTACAGAAGAGTTCCCACTAAATGATTAAAATCTTGTGGGTTTTTTTGGTTTATGGTTTCTTTTTTAATAGTTCAGAAACAATTGTAGACAAACCTATCTGTATGGTAGGGTGACAACCCAAGTGTGAGCATTCTTTACATTTCTTGAGGCATGCTCTTTAAGGAGAGAGCTGGTTAACCGGTTCAAAAGGTTAACCAGTTCTCTGTTTCCTACATATTTTTGTCTATTTTTTTGTCCTGTAATGGGACTGTTTCCCTGTAATTACATTTAACCCCTCTTGCCAATGCTGTACCTCACTGTTGAACTCTGTTAATTCTGCGTCAATTTTACCAGATTGCTTTTGTCAGTACCAGTACATTAGCATACACAGTTCAGGGACCATTTTTATATCCTGAAACATAATCTGTCTCAGCAGTCACTAAAAGAGTTTGTGCAGTTTGACAAATCTGTGCTTGAAAATAACTGGCATGCAAAGCAGCAAGTTGACTTCTAGGTGGTGAATATTCACCATTTATAAATTCATCATGAGGAGTTCATGCTTGAAAACTGTTTGCATTAAATATCTTGGGTTTGCTTTCTCACCAACTGAATAAACACAGGAAGGCTTACTTAAATCCTAGTCCTCATTCTGCCTCATTCTGCCAGTTCTTGAGGGCTTTTAGTTCTCCAATAGGAATATTGTTAATTGTGTACTATAAAGCCAGATTTGCTGAAAAACGTGAAGGCTCTTGTGGTTTGAATACTCCTGCAGTGTTTACTCTTATGCCCTTTTCTTGGCTTGCCTTCTCCATGGTGCATCTTATGTAATTAATGACTTGGTAAGTTCTCCTTTTGGATAAGGACTCATTTCTGCTCTCGTATTACTTGATGATGAGCCTAATTTAATGTGAAAAACAAACCTAAGCGTAGCTGATTTGCTCCTTTTTCTTATCTTTTTTTGCTATTCCATTTCTATCACTGTCCTATCGCACATGAAGCTCAGCCAACACCGCCACAACCCCCAAAGCATTTAAATTGTAAAAGTATGAATGCTGTTGACAGCACACCATAGCAGCATACCAAAGGTGGATTCTGAAGTGGAATAAATCAGCCTTCCAGTGACCACAACTTATCCCTGACTGGTCACACTTAATCACTAGGTAGGTAACGATTTTTCTAAAAAAGTCACTTTGGTAGGCATCACATGTTGCTTTAGGCTTTTATTTAATGCTTTGAAGATGCAAAGATTTATTTAATGCTTTTTCCCAGTTTATGCTTTGAAGAGGGTACATTTCATTTATAGGTTGTTTTGGCACTGGCTGCTCAGTGGCTGGTATTTGTCTTAAATTTAAACCCTAAGGCTTGGTTCTGCTCGGGGTGACTAATAGAGGAGGGGGTTAATGTTTCCCCTTACCAGCTCCCTGGAACATCTGACCTTAGTCTAGTATCATCATTAGAAGTCTGCAAGACATGTATGGGAGGGGGACGCAAGAACAGCGAGGAACTTCGTTGACAACTTTCCCTAAGAAATGAGATTTTTAACAAAAAAGGGTTTGTGCAGAAAGATTAGTCCATAAAGGGTAATGTTGTTGCCAGATGGATGGAGAAGGTGTTCCTGCACAAGATTAAAAGGTAGAGAAAGAATATGAGCAGAGAAAGACCATACAGTTCAGGAAGATCTAAAGTCTGTGGCCGTATCCATCATGTGAGATCTTACGGATTAAATACACCAGGCATTTTAAGAGCCCTCAGAGCCCAGTATTTTTTGGAGGCAGAAGCCTAAACTCTCTCACTTGAAAAGAAAGCAAGAATTTGCTCTTCTCTTTCCTTGAGCTAGGAAGTGAACCATACAGTAGTTCAGTGGTTAGCCAACCTTACCAAGATAAGAGAGGCAATTCCTTTCTCTGTAACTTAAGAGAATGCTCTAAGCAATAGGGTATAGTTTGTGCAGGATAATTGGCAGCTGTTGTGTTTTGTGTAATTACTTTTCTGTTTACAGAAGAGAAAGAGGAGAGAATAACTTGTCTCCATTACAGGTAAGATGAGCTGGCAATTGCAGATCAGACGTCTCAGTTCTAGATGGCCAAACTGAAGCACGACTAATTCCACCCAGGCTGATCTTTGTGGTAGATGTGGGTGAGCTACTGCATGAAATGTGGTGTTCCTCTTGCCACTGCCTGCATTTTTTTTGGCGGTCTGGAGGACACCGACCGGACTGGGCTCTGAGGGTGAGCATTGGGAGGAATGCTAGGCTTCAGATAAAGAGAGTTGGATCACAGTTTTAAATTAATTAAGCCCTTTTGTAACTCTGGCCCATTACTGCTTAAATTTGCAGCTCACACTCTAATGCTATAACGGTGGCACAAAAGCACTGATTTAAAAATATTTTTTTAGGTGTACAGTCTGCTAGTTTAATGCATACATTATTAAGCATCGATCTTTTGAAAAGTAGGGGAGTTTGGTTAAAGAGAAAAATGAGAAGCTATAACAAAATTCTGTAGAATGTAAAGTAATTTTTTTTAAATATTTTTTAATTCTAGCAGGCAAACACTGTATCATTGTCACAGGAATTAGAACTTTGAAATTATCTAAGTTCACATAATACAAAAGAACCTGGTCTTGTCACCTTGTTCATGTGAGTAGCTCTCTGAGAAAAGTTCTTTATATGACTTGCTTGAACAAGAAATGCTTTGTAGGAATATGCCCCTGATCTTTTTTCAGAGGGATCTGATCCCCAGTTCTCCATCTTGTGCGATTGGTGTCCGATCTTGCAACCTTTCACTCAGGTAAGTAATATTTGCTTATTTTAATTTCTCTTTATGGAACTATGTGTGGATGGAGGAAGAGCAGAATTTGTTTTTTGGTGAGACAGGCAGTTTCAGAATTCTTAAAAATAGATCCTTTAAACTTTTTTCACCCCATCAAAAGTAAAAATATAACCTACATCATTACTTGCTTTAGATATTAATGGCCAGTGGAGAACAATGCAACTGCCACAGAAGAAAATGTAAAAGTTGTCATTTACTGAAGTTGGTATTCGATTTCTTACACCCATCATCACCCTAAAGAGTAGCCCTGACATGCAGATATTAAGTCTAAAGTTTGCAGAATTGCATCACTCCTTCCATCCTTCCTGAACCTCTAGTTACAGGAAGGAAGTTTCAGCAACGCACTTCGTCTCTTCAGCGGTGGAGAGAGAGAGCACCCCTAATGCTATTGAGTTTAGGAACGATGCCAATTCTGCCATTTAAGAACACAAAATTCAAGACTACTGCCTGATTGCTCATTATGACAGAAAAGATTTTAAAAGGTTCATGGCCTAGTTGAAGGTCTGAAGACGTCTAACGTACAGAGAATCTGACAGGCACGGTCTCCACCTCTGATTTGAATCGTACCCCAGCAGTGTAAATGGGAGAGGAAAGGGCAGGCATCACAGGAAACACATTGCATAGAAAATGCCCCTTGTTACTGTACCAGAAAGCAGGCAGGTTTATATAATTAACTTTGGACAACTTCAGCTGCAAAATGCAGTGGTAAGTATTAAAGTGCAGGACTGGGTTTCCTTATTGACATTTCTTAAACAGGCTGTTTGACTTTTTGCAAGATGAATTCTGCTCTAAAATTATTTTTATTAGTTAAAGCCTGACTTGTACACAACTTTTTTAGCTGATCAGATAGGTGGGACATGTCTGTGACTTTGTGCTGTTTTTTTGCTTGTTCTGACTATGCGAATTACACCCCCAAACCTGCCGTTGCCTGGAGAAATTACATTGTGATGATTGTGAACCTGTCCGTAGCGTTAGTTTGCTAGCGTAATGGTCATACAGCATGAATGTATAGTACGAACACAAATTTTTTGGTAGATAATACGGCGTATTTTACCCTGCCTCCCGCTGCGGGCGTTTATCGGTGCCTCCTGGTTGCTCTGCCCCGAGGCTCTGGGGATGCGCAGCCTCCGAGAGCAGGTACCCACGGGTACCCACGGGTCGCATCTTCCCCCGAGGGGAGCGACCCTCTGGCCGGGATATCCGCGCTCCATCTGGTGGGCAATCTCTAATAACGGCTTGAGCTTCTTTTACCGTCAAAACCTGAGGAAGCTTCAGGGTTAAGTTTCTGCTTATGAGTTTAAGAGCAACCTCTGTCCATTGGCAAGATGTGAGTATCAAAATTCAGATCGCTCCCCTTTGCATCCCGCAAAGGAAGCAAAATTAAATAATTGGCATCGGATTGAACACCTGTGGTATGTAAAAGACGATTATTCAAATTACTGTATTAACTTCGTGTAATCAGGATTCCCTTTCCCTCAGTTTGGAAATTCACCTACAGCAGTACTGTGGCTTCTCAGCCACTTACATGGTGGTCTTCAGGTGTGCTTTTCTTGTGCTGATACACACAAAAAGTCCAACCAGAATAACTTTATTGGTTATATCAATAAAAATTTGAAGTAACTTCCCTGTAATCAATATACAGATTTATGGGTACCTAACAGGTAACAGTGTTCTGCATTAGTCCTGGTTGTTTAATGTTTTTCCTAATCCAATTATTTCTGATTTTGTGAAACAAGAAATATTTTCTGAGGGCTTGGTTGATCCACTGGAGGCCCGAGCAGCTGTTCAGTGGGACCTCCACAGGCTGGAGGAACGGGGCAGCACCAACCTCAAGAAGTTCAGTAAAGACAAATGCACAGCCCTGTACCAGGGCTGGAGTAACACCATGTACCAGTCCTGGGCAGTTTAGCAGCAGAAGACATGTGGGTGCTGGCAGACCATGTTGGGTGTGAACCAGCACTGTGCCCCGGTGCTGGTGAAGGCCTGACATCTACTGAGCTATGGAAGCAAGAGACGATTCCCCTCCTGCTGATTATGAGGCTGCATCTGGGGTACAACACCTGGGTTTGGGCTCCACAGTCCAAGGGGGAGGCAGCAAACTGGAGAGTGGCCAGTGGAGAGCAGCCAGGGTGTTTTGGGGGCTGGAGCAGGTGATGTGTGAGGAGCAGCTGAGTTTGCTCAGCCTCAGGAGGAGAAGGCTTTGGGGGGACCGCCCAGAGGTGGGGAGGAGCATCGAGGAGATAGAGCCAGGGTCTTCCCAGGAGTGTGTATTAATAAGGGCATGGCAAGTTGCAACAAGGCAAACTCTGACGGCATATGGGAGTGGCTGAGAACTGGAACACGTTAGCCGGAGATACTCTGGCATTTCCACCCTAGAGGCTTCTAAAACTTCATA
Source organism: Nipponia nippon (assembly GCF_047370975.1). NCBI lineage: Eukaryota > Metazoa > Chordata > Aves > Pelecaniformes > Threskiornithidae > Nipponia > Nipponia nippon. Next base: position 41,118,416 of record NW_028262380.1, on the reverse strand, counting down.
GGAAAAGACACTGAACTACCTGGTCTAGCTTAAGTTAGTCCTGCTTTGAGCAGGAGGACTGCCATCTGTGACTTCCAAAAGTTCAATAATTCAATAATTTTATGATTCTGTGAAACACCACAGTGCAGTGCCTTCATACCAGGTACAGTTATAGTGCTTCTAAAATTATAATTGAGTATGGAAACGTTGATAAAAGCAAGCCAGCCAGTTCATCCTCTTGTGCTATTGATCTTCTGAGCAATATTCTGCAGGGGAGAAAGCACCACCTTTTCTACCCCATCCCAGCACAGTAACACGTGACTCAGTTTTGTGCTGAGCATGGAAAATTTGGCAATTAGGCTATTGCAAAGAGGGCAAGCTGTCAGGCTGACCAAAGTGTGGGGCTAGAAATCGTGTCTGTTTGTTGTCCAGCATGTCCCATCTCCACTTAGATGCTTAAAGGCATGATTTCTTCTCCCACAAAATATTGCTCTTGCTCTTGTTGGCGTGTTACTATCAGATTGAGCAGCATTAGCCAATGTTGGTGGCAAGGAGACCCCCACTCAAAAACCTGGTGACTTTGTGGCACTTAATTAGGAAGGATATGTGTTTGTTGTGAGCTACGGAGATAGTTACTGCTGTCAGGTCCCGAGGTGAGCATCTGCACAGGCAGGTAGAACCTGGGCTGCCATGCCATCTCTCCCCGTCTCTGTCTAGATGCAGGCATTGCTCTTGGTGAACTCACCCCAGATTCATGCAGAGGTTTGTTGGTTTGTTTTGTTGTTTGTTGTTTTTTTTTTCTTTTTTTACACTATCACACATTTCTGTGAGAACTTTTCACCAACTTTTTTTTTTTTTAAAAAAAAGGCCACACACTAATGAAACTTGTTATTTGGTGCCACCTGGTGTTTAACTGACCAGCCTGAGGAAGGACGCGTGCCTGCAGAGGAACAGGCTCGTGGTTTTGGGGTGCAAGCAGAAATCATCGTGTGACGAGGTAAACGGGAGCTACAGCTTTGCTGCGTCTTGCAGGTGGGGAAATGCGCACGCTACCAGAAATCTCGGTTATCCTAAGCGGCTTTCTGAGCCGGTGCTTCCCTTAGGGAGAGGCGGTCAATGTTCACTGAAATTCGCCAAGACGGACGGCAGAGGGCATTAATGAATGCCTTAAGCATCGGGATTTGCTTCCCAAGGAAAATCTGAATTTGACTGGTAGTGTAAATATACTCTTTTCCTTCAACCTTTTTTCCCCCTTTTTTATCATGATGACGGCTATGTTTGTCATTAATTCGTGCGTAACTTTTTTTCATTTCTGCATGTTTTCCTATATACCTCCTGCATAAAAGTAGAGCAAAATATTGCTGACCAACCCAGGTCTACTCTGCCTGAGGTGATCGGAATGTACTGAACAGAAAAATACTAAAATGTTACGCATATGGTTGAGCAAGCCTAAGCTTCGTGAAGAATAGCGGAAAAGCTCAAAGCCATTTTTCCCTCCTTACTGTTCAGTTATGGCAAAAAGAGTCATCTGAGACATCCTTTTGATGGGAGTATTGCTGGTTTTACCAGACCCGGTGGACTGCCCTTTTAAAGCTGTAAGACTGATCAAAAGAAAATGCTCAGCTACTCTAATAGTTTATAGGCATGTTTCACTCTTGTACTATTTAATTTCTGATAGGCAAGTTCAGGACCGGACTAATTTACTCCTGGCATGAAGCCTGGGATGCAACATGCCAAAAAGCAGTATATAATAACTGCAATTGGACGGAGGAGTGTAGGTCAGCACACGTTTCACACCCCTCCTTTTACTACTGGAGTCGTGGGGTAAAATCTACTCTTTTTGCCAACTTTGGTGAAGGTGTAAATGCATGCGCACAGTGTAATGGCTTTAAATCTTGGATTCCTACTTGTATGCACCAGATGGATCTTGTATAAATGTTCCACTTTACAGCATGTTAGCATTTGCTAGTAGTTAGCTGGAGGTTATAGCTGCCAGACTTTTCTGTGGCAGTTTCCAGGCTTAAAAAAAAAAAAAAAAAAGGCAAAAAGAGAAAACACAAAAGACAAAACAATCGCCCACACAAGAGGGAATGTCAAGATAACAGATAAAATTAATTTTAAGAATTGCGTGTACCTGTATTTGTTCTTGAAACACATTTCATTTGGCTTGTCCTGATTTGAACTACATCGGGTACATGAATTTTAGGATTTGTGAGGAAAACTCTCTGTTTATCAATAATGATTGAAAAAGTCTTTAAAGCATTAGTGTATTGTACACAGGATTGTTGTTATCTTAGGAAATGTATATGTAGCTGTATATGTGTATGTATTTTTCTTAAAAACAAGTCTGGGACCTAGATAGGCTACCAAATTAATTTAATCATAATTTAGTTTGATTATATAGGCCAGAAGTATTTTTCAACATATGTACTACTGTATATGAAATGCATTTGTACTCTCTGTATTTCCTAAATGCCTTTGTCTTTGCTAACTAGAAGAATAATTCTTACAGACTATATCTTTAAGACATGACAAAATGCATTTTTACTACTAGTTCTTGCCTCAAGTTCAAATTTGGTCCTCTATATACCTGAGGTGTATATTAATGGTCTAGCAAAATACGCTTTAGAGTGCCTACTTTTCATGTTTCTCCCTTTCCTCTCTTTTCCTTTCCCTTTCCTTTTCCTTTTCCATTTCCATTGAAATTAAACTTGTAATCACTGAAAAAAAAAAAAAGACAACAGGAGGTTCCAAAAATGCAGAAGAAAAATTCACTGAGTTTATGATGTACATGTTTAAAACCTACAACATTGGCTGGGCAAATTGTTAAAAACAGGGCAAACCCAGGTCTTTCTTAGCTGGCTTCTTTCTCTTGCTCTCCTTCTACTGCCTCTTTCCCTCTCCCTCTCACAACTCTCTCGTACTCCAACCAACAAGCACATTTTTGTCCTCATAAAAAGCACGTCAACGCTTTAATTCCAACACTACCATTACAGGTGTATAATGCAGCATGTGATGCTGCTCCAGTGACTTACAGGAGGATTTCATCATGATCACACAGAGGGACGGGGGGTGCCTGTGGCACTGCTGTGAGCCCCACCGAGCACGGGGGGCATCCCCTCCATCCCTCACCCTCTCCCCTGAGTGCGTCGGCAGCAGAAAGGCTTGGTGTAATCCAGCTGCGGCCCTGAATGGCCGATGCCTCGGGAGGCAGGGAGAGGAGCATCCAGCCTGGTTTGATGCTGGCTCCAGCACACTGCACCCGTGAAAGTCAGTGGCTGCAAAATTCCCCCTGCCTTGGGGGAAAACAATTTCGATAGCACTAAAGGCATCAGAAGTCGCACTCCTGGGCTCCCACGTTGCGGAGAGCAACATGCGTGCCCAGTTTATGTGCTGTGAATAGTCCCACTGAAACCTCTTGTTTCAACTTAGGCAAGTACTTACATACTTTGGGGGATTAGGCTGGCAAGGCCTGTTTCTGTCCTCTGGGCAGTCCCACTGAAGGCAATGGGCTCTCAAGAGGCGATGCTTGTCGGTAGCGTTGTGGGTTTTTTCCTCTACAAGGGCAAGTTCAAAGTCTTTTGCTTTGAGGGAAACTTTACAGTGTTTTTTCCTTAAGTTCTTCCTGTATATGAAGAAAAAAACCACTCACGGCTGTGACCAGAGCCAAATGTCATAGTTGCATCTATTGCCTTTTTCTGCAAGATCTTGCCACTGTTCTTGGGTTTAACATCAGATACGATCTGGTGTAGTAATTATGGTTGATAATGTCTCATTTTTTTAAATGTAGTGAAAAATGTCTGGAAATTTAATAGTTACACTTCCCACCATGCAAAGCACATTTGCAGAAAAAATGAATTGTTACCAATAGCTCTAATTGCCAGTTTGATCATTAAACTTTGCCTTGGGTCAGCCTTTCACTCTGCCAGAAGATTATTAAGTACAGATTAAGAGGCCATTGCTAGCATTAACTTTGGACTCATAAGGCATCACTGTTCGCAAATACTGTGTGTTTTATTTGAGCGATCTTCAGCAGCGGAGCATTTTTCTCAAAACGTTCATTAGCGACCGACTTTGAAAGAGACTGAAGGCCGTAATCGGATTATTCGCTTCCCACTAGATGCAGAGGATACAGGCTTCTGCTTGTCTCGTGCTGCCGTTGGATCTCTCCCCGCTCCCTTTAATAGCTGAGGTATTGTTGAACGGCCACGGTCCAGGGGCCGTGTCCTTTTGTGCCGCGAGGGCTTGCATTCCCCTGTGCTCTCCGCTGGAATGCTCGGTGGAACATTTTAATCGTTGGAAGTGTTCGCTTCTGAGCTCACCGTGCATTTTAGTTCTGTGCTGTTGGCCAGGATTGATATATGCAGAGAAGAGAGCTTTAAAAGGTCTTTGGATGTGGTTTGCTAAAAGCTTATTTACCATATGAATGGTAAAAAAACACAAAATGTGCGCACAGTGCCGGGCTGTGCGCAGTTTCCATGCATATTTTACCGATAAAAAAAAATCTTTCCTGCCTGTTGAATTTATGGCCGAGATAGCCAGATTACTAGAAACACTTATGTGTTTAATCTTTTCATGTTTTGAGCGGGAGAAGGTAGAGCAAGAGAGTCGCCCAAGGAAAATGCAGTGGAATTGCTTTTTATTTTGTGGAGATTGTAAATTCTGTTATGGAAAATGTAATAAAGAAGCAGCTTAAACAAAAAGAGTGGCTGTGTGAAATTGCAAAATTTCCATTGGGTGAAAACAAATCCTAACTTTATGTACATTTCCCTGGAGAGATGTAACGTGAATGCTTACAGCTGTTTTTAGTTTCTTATTCCCTGATTAGGTTTAAATTAAAGGAAGGATGTCATATTGAATTATGAAGAATTACTTATTTTACGTATTTTAGTTTATACATACCTTCTATCACAGTCTCACTGTGGCACTTGCAAGGACGTATTGAACATGTGTACACAAATAATATTAAAAGTAAACTGGCTGCAGCGTAGTGGTTCTGACGGAAAAACCGTACGGCTCCCACATCTCCCTCCCCAGTACCTTCACTGGGAAGGGAAAACTACCCCACCATACCTAACCTTCCCCTGCAAGACAGCTCATTTGCTGCACAGGGAAGAGGGGCTGTGTCTTTGGGAAACATCCCCTGTGGGACCCTCCACTCCATGGGGTCCTGCTGAGGAACTGGCAGCCTGGGACATCTCCCCTGACCCAGATCAGAGGGGACGAGCTCCCTGAGACAGCCGGTGTGTCCAAGTCCGAGCGATACCTGGAGCGAGCTGAGCGGGAGGGGAGGGGAGGGGAGGAGGAAATGCTGCGGCCGGCCGTGCCATTCCTAAATGCAGGCTCTTTACTTAACGTCTGCTTTCAGCAAGCATCCAGGCGATCCAGCAGCCCAGAGGTTTGAAATTCACTCTCCAGGGAGATTTATGACTCTCTTCCAAAGGGAAGTGCTTTCTTGCTGAGGAAGACGGTATTGTATGACTTACCTAAGCAGTCACAGCTACATGGCGTAGCTCAAGCTGGACGTAAGTTTGGTTCCGCTACAGATGAAAAGATTAGAAAAGCTCAGTTTGAACAACTGGCATACTCACAGTTTTGCAAATCAGTTTTAAAGTATTCCATGGGATGCTTCGACTGTTATTTTTCTTGCAAATTATCAGCTCTGCAGGAGTTGCAAGACATAAAGAATTCATTGATGACAACTACTCTGGTAAATATATATATACACACACATATATATATTTAAAATAGAGCAGAAAAAAAGAATAAAATTAGTGAGTTGGACAGAAAAATTGCTGATTTGAGTAAGAGAGTTTACAGAGCTGTGCCGTGTAGTGCAACATACCATTTGGGGTTGGGATCAAAGGGGAAGAGATCTTCCAGGAGCTCTGTGCCTGGTGGGTGTCCATATTTTGCACAAGTGAACAACCTGCTCACGCAGCCTCTGCAATGTGAGTTGCAGTAATGTAATCTAGAGATGCAAAGAAGACGCTGGCTTGCTGCAGCTGGAAATCATGCTCCTCTTAGATGTGCAAAGAGCTGAATGTCCCATCTACATCTTTGTGCTTCTGTAATCGTCTGTCATTTTTTTCCTTGGCCTCCACTGGGCTTACCCAAATGCTCTGCCCCCCAATCCCAAACAGCAGTAACCCTCCCTCTTGTGAAGGCAGTGCATTTGGGCCAGGTCTGCTGCAGGGAAAGGGGAGACTGGCTCTGGAAATGCAAACAGAAGCAGAGTCTGGCAGTGGGGTGCTGCAGCCTGCGCTGGGGCTTCCTGGTGGCTGAGGTCTCCCTCTGTGCCTTGGGGTCTGGGGATGAAGAGGAGGCCACGGAGCAGGACATGGAGTGAAAAAGCTGCTGATTGCCATTGAACTTTTTGAGAGACACTGCTTTAAGGAAAAGAAAAATAATAATCATGGTATTGTTATACAGTAGAGCTGGCCATTCACTTATAATTAATTAGTGTGATTTTAAGAGTAATTGTCCTGTCCTACCATTCCATCTAGAATAGAAAGAAGTAAAAATTCCTCAGTGTGCTTGGGAACATCTAATCTGATGACCTCTCCAGTGACCATCAGCACAGCTCCTAGTGTCCATCATCCCAAGTAAAGAACAGTCTGAAGATGATGCCGCATTGCCAATTTGCCAGTCACAGTGTGTAATGCTACTTCTAATGTTCTCCAGTCAAGTCCCATTTTATGTTTGACGTGTGCCACAAGGCACGTACAAACTGGAACCTACACAGCCTGTGCAGGGGCCGGTGGCTACTTCCCGGTCCTTATCCTCTAGGAATTTAATAGATCTTGTTATATAAGTTACCTTGCCTTACCAATGTCTTATTCATCAGCTCTTTCCTATCTGCTAGTCTGTAAAGTCTTTGGGATGTTTGTAGTCTCCAGCAACAGATTTGTATAGTAGTAGTAGTAGTAGTAGTAGTAGTAGTAATAATAATAATAATAATAATAATAATAATAATAATAATAATGCTTTTCTCTTTATCCTAAGGATTCAAAGAAGCAGTGGCCATTATTCTTGGAGAAAGGGTGACCAGTGACTCACGCTCTCACCCAGAAATTTCCAGATTCATCTTGCTCTATGACTGTATGTATCCCATCTGACATTGACTTGGAATATTTCTGTAACGGTTTCCCCTCTGTAACGTCGAGGCAAAAGAGACATCTGCTTCTCAAAATTACACTGTAAAATGAAATACCTTACTGTTCTGAACCACTTTAATGCAATATGAACAGGAGCCACAAAAGTACCTCAGGCTGAGAGGGAGTCTTTTATTACACATGTTTTGGAAAAAAGCCCCTGCAGAAGAGACAATGGATACCTCATCAGTTTAACTTTACCTTCCTTTTTAAATCAGCTATGAGGCATATAAACTTGTAACTTGAATACACTGATGCTTTTGTTCCTTTTCTTTCGTTCTATGTGCATATCTCTCACTTATTGCAGCTTCTGTCTCCTTTCAGCCAGAATACTTTTTCTTGTCGATCTGTGGTGTTCTGCTGAGCAAATAAAATATCCTTGAACAATGCCACTTTTTAGTCAGTCATGCCACTGATTTATTTCAGCTTTGGAAAACTGACCCTTTTCAAGTTCCCAACGTACATACTGTGACCGGTGTCATGTTTTGTCTGCACACAGCAAATGCAACTGGATTAAAGTCACTGGTACCAAAGCAACTCCTAATTTTTTAGACCAGTGAGCAGGTCTCTGGCATTTCTCATTCTCAGGCTTTATGGAAAATAGGGCAATCTGCAAGAATTGTTAGAATGTACAGGTAGTTGCTACACACAGACACACACACACAGAGTTTTAAAAAAGTTCCCTTTGCTTTGGAAAGCTGGGGTTTTCTCCTGCATGTTCTTGACTGAGATAGTGGCTAAGAAGGACTTTCTCCTGCCTGTATGTCCCTGCAGTACCTGGTCTCAAAAAGGGAAAACAGAAACAAACTTTCCAGTACCAACTACTCAATTACGCCGTCACCGTCAGGCGAGGTGTTCCATGAAGTGGGTTGGTGTGTTTTGGACGTGTCACTGAGTGATGCATTTAATCAAGAACACCTCGCAGTTGTGAGGTTTGCTTTTTTTCTTTTTCTTTTTTTTTCTTTTTTCTTCTTTTTTCTTCTTTTTTCTTTTTTCTTTTTTTCATTTTTTCTTTTTTCTTTTTTCTTTTGTCTTCTTTCTTTTTCCATCCCTCTCTCCTCTCTTCTTTCACCCCTGTTTTACTTTTTCCTCTCTTGCTCTCCTTCTTTCCTTAATAGCTGAATCTATTGACAAGTAAATCCCCTCCTTCAGTTACTTTAATATGCTTTCATACCATGTTTGCTCCACTTTATTTCTCAGCTTTGTTATTTCCACTCCCCAGTAAAATCTATCACCTTTGAGTGAGTTATTTGCCTTTCTGGACTGCAGCAAATACCACCCACTCTGTTAAGGTCAGGCTCCAGCTCCTTGACTTCACTATTGTTCCGTCCCTTCCTTACCCACTCTGTCATTGCAGTACGACAGCTCCAGCTGGGAGGGCAGGGAAATCACTCCCTCAAGAGCAGTTTATCATGGCAATAAATGTTATGTGTTTTACTAGGATGCCATCAAAGTTCACCATCATGCTGAAGCTGAAACAATTGTTTCTTTTATTCATCTATTATACGTACTGTATTGGGTACGTGTCTATATCCTGCAGAGATCAGCATCCTGAAGGTGCAAGACGTTACTTCTAGCTTCTGCTGTGTTGTGAAAATTACAGAATTTGCAGAGAGAAACATCATAATATTTTTAATTAATTACTGCTTCTCAGTTTTCTTCCTGTTCTCCCTACTGCCTGGGTTTTAATTACTTTGCTCACATAGGCGTCTCCGAAGTCACGTCAATTAAATGGTATATGTGGCCTTTACATTTCTTTCTGGTTGTTTTCTTCTTTTTATGGTACTGCCTGTGCACAGCTCTGTTGACTTCAAAGCACCAGAGGCCTGAGATTTTTTTGACTGCAACTGGTACTCGGCAGAATCCGGTCGGCCAGCCAGCTGAATGGTCTGTCATTCATGAAATTAAATATTTCAATCTTTTTTCAGATACTAGTCAGAAAAGAGAAACCTTTCTGCTTGCATTCCCTCCCCCGTCTTGCTATTAAATATTGATCTTTCCTCAGCCAAGAGAGCTTAGTAAAAACTGAGAATACATTTTACTACATTAATTTCATCCAGGAGAATTGCTTGTAGCAATATGAAAACAAGTTGCTGAATGTGTGACAGGGTAATTCACTGAGCACTAAAGGAAATTGCTTAAAACAAAAAGAAATTTGTTATACTCTAAGCTCTCAGTGACATATGAGAGCTCCCAGTATTCTGGTGGGAAAAATGGTCAGCAGTCTTGCACTGACATGTGTTAGGTATCTCAATTGCCTGAAATGCAGGTTTGGATGAGTGAAACTATATCTGGGACTCTGAGTTAAATTCCCAGCAACATTTTCAGTCAAGAACATGAAGGAAAAATTTGCAAAATCAGAATATTTCATTTCAACATTTTTCTACTGAAACCCTGTTCTTTTTTTTTTTTTTTTTCCCCCAGAACACTGTGTCTCTAAATTTGGCTCAGCTTAGTGAAGGGAAGAGAAAGCAACACCCAACCCAGCGTTCAGAGCATCCCCTCCTCTTCCTCCCTCCCTTCTCAGGCAGAAGGGGCTGGCATCTTGCCTCACTCCTGCTGTTTGTTCCATCCTGCCAGTAGCACTGCAGTCACCTACAATGATCAGTGTAGAGACAACACTGTGGCTCCCAGTGCTCCTGATGACCAATTTCACCATGAAATAGAGGCTCCAAGTCAACCAAGCTAAACCAGAGCCACCATTCTTGAAATCATCTTTGGGATGGACTGGGGACCTTTGCTGTAACAACAGATCAGAAGTTCAGTCATAGGGCTCCATGCCCCTGTCCCCAGCGTCAGGCTAGGTACCCTTGAGAAAACTAAGTATTCACTGCCGGGATCTTAATTTTGGGACCGCTGTATGATTTATTTAATTTTATGTTATGCAGGAATGCCAGCTGCAGACAAACGGGAGAAAGCTTCACTTTGACTAATGAATGTTATGATGTATACTGAGTCTGCAAGAGGAAGAAAGGAAGATATATCACTGGTGGATGGGACTCAGCTTCAAGGAGGTAAATATCAAGTGCAAAAATAGAGGATCATTAAATGAGATGATACAGCAGGACTGTTGCTATTGGTGTCAACAGCTGTTTTCTTTCTCCTGATATGATCAGTGTTTGCTTATTGGCGCTCGACTGAGCTGGATTAAAAGCTTTTGATCAACAGGCAAAGAAGGACATATTTTCCTGCTGCATATTTTCCTGGTTTGGGGGATTTTTTCTGATGGAGATGGATATTTGGCCACAAATATTATAAAAAGTTTGTGTCCTTGCCCCTATGGGATTTCAAGAAAGAATGCTGCCTGGGGATTAAGAAGGTTACTCAAAGCAAGTGCAAACGCTTGGGTCTGGAAGCAGTGTTTTCTAACTGCGTTCCTGTTAGGATGTAGTGCGCCTTCCCACCACTTCGTCTGTTGAGCACTGACATGTAGTTCAGTAACCAGGTCAGGGTTTGGGGTTGTTTTCTGACGGGCAGTTTGGTGGTCTGTAGTTAGAGCAATAACAAGAGCTGAATGAGGCTTTTCAGGCGAGATAATTCAACATTTGTGTGGCACTGACTTAGGTGATTCCATTGTTTCCATGGGTTCAGTCAGCTTCAGTCAGCACAGGTTTTGTCCTCCACCAGACTCCTGAACTAGGGTTTCAGAGCTAGAAGCAGGAGATCCAGAAAGCATGGCACCACCTCTTTGTTTTCAAGTCCAAACACTGCCTCCATGTTGGGATGTGCATTTATTTCAGGACCCCCAAGAGCTAATAGAGCAGGCGTACCACCAGCCACTGGAGGCGAACAAGTTTCTCCCATGTGCTCTGATTATCCGTGGTTTTATCTAAAGCTGGAATGCTTTTAGGCATTGTTAAGGTGTTAGCCCTAATTTTTATCTCTTGACTCACCTTTAGTTCTGACTAACCAGCTGAGCAAAAGGTAGTAAACATAGACTCATGCTGATGCTGATGGCAAAAGAATGGTTCCTTAGGGCTTTGGGTGGCTACATAGTGCAGTTTCGTATGAACAAAAAAATATAAACAAAGCATGGCTTTATTTATTGTAGCCAGGCTGAGACTGAAGTCAAAGAGATGGCCTGTTACCCATCTCAGCCAGCTACAAAATGGGATATTATTTAAATTCAGCATATCAGCAAAGCTTTGCAGTAAAGGCATAAATGATTGGGGGGGTAGCTCTAATGCTTTCTAAGGTCATAAAGAATAATTTGACTTACATTTTGATTCAGATGGTCAGGTCCCAGAGACCAATAGCCGAACGGTCTTGGGAATATGCAGGTGCTCTTCTAGTCACCTGACTTCTGTTTAATTTGGTTTAAAGTGTTGCCTCTGGTCAAGGGAGTGACTATGGCTTCCTGTGTTGAAAAGGCTTTTCACATCCCTTCCCTGTGTAACCAGAGCTGTTCAATAAAATTGTGGTCTTCCTGCCATTACCTTTTAGAGCTGTGTTACATCACAGCCAAGATAGCCCACTATTTTGATCCCCCAAAATTAAAAATAAAAAACCAAAGAAGTAAAGCCTTACCAAGCCTGTAGTCCTTCTGCATGGCTGTGCTATCTGCAGCTCAAACCTCTGACAACTCAATATGAGCATGTTTGGTTAAAACAGTGGGGTCCAAATGATAGATGGAATGGCTGCATCATATCTTGGGAAAACATTTAAAAGGGTGTTTTGTTTCTGTGAGTACACTTGGGATTTGATGTAATAGTTCTTGCAAGAGTTGATATAGAGGAAATTATTGCTTCCCAATAAAATTCTCCATTTTTATTGGCTCACGTACAGAGAATGGCAGCCAGCTGATAAAATACTCGGTGGAATTTTCCTTCCATCTAGCCATGTACTCTACAGCTATGAAGTGCGTATTTTTTTAAAGTGGGCAGATTATGATTGTTTGAAAGTATTTTATGTTTATCATACTACTCTTTAGGTGGGAGTCTTTACATATTTTGTGCTTTAACTGAAATGTTGGCTTTTAAACCTGCTGGATGTGGCAGTAAAATAAAGAATAATCATAAAAATAATCATATAAATCTCTTCTCTCTGTCAGATATTTACAGGCAAAGTAAGATGTATCTTCTGCAAAAGCATTTTTAACTTTTCACATGCGATATGGATTCCTTATAGAATGTCTAGTTAAGGAGATATGTATACACACACACATATATACGTAATATGGCTTTGTAAGACTGAAACTGTAAACAACATTTGCAAAATATTACTACATCAGAGGCATGAAAATCTAGAAAACGAATCAGCCCTACTATCTTCCCTAAAATAAACACAGACTTCCTCAGAAATTTAAACTCTGCAGCATTACTTGCATTTACTAATAACAATTCCTTAACTTTCCAAAATGGAAAATCTTCAATTTCCTACTTATTTAGTTACTGGAAAGTATAAAACATTTCATCACATAAAACTGGGTTTTCTTTGTTCACAAGGGGGAATTTGATTCCTAAACATTAGGGCCAGAAGAGGACCAAGTTGATGGGTTTTTAGGTGCCTGCTCTCTGGAACAGATGCCAGGCTCTCCGTCTTCCCAGGCTGTGCACAGAGAAAGCTGGGTTGCCCCAGGAGGGAAGCCCCTGCGACTGAAATTGCACAGAGCTACCCTGCTCTGTGGCAGGTCCAGGGCACCATGTATCTTAAATCTGGTCCCCTCAGCAGGGCTACAGGGGAAGCCCCTCTCTGCATGGCATCCACAGATGGTTTGAGGGACATCTCCACCAAGAAGGATAAAGAGTCCCTTTTCCACCCAAGACACCAAAGAGCACTCTCCTGGTGGGTAACTCTGAAAGCACGGAAAAGCACTGTCGTGGCAGTTTTCACTGCTGCTTGTGAGGAATCGGAGCTTGGCAATGGGGTGAGGTGTGTTTGGGGTAGTTTTGTATGAACAAAAGATTTGTATGAACAGGTTTTCATAAACTGTTTATGAACAAACCTATTTTGTATGAACAAAAAACTCTCCTGCAGCATCTCCTCCGGGCACTCAGGGTAGAGACGCTAGTTTCTCTGTCTGGTTAACGGGTGAGCTGAGCTCTTCTGCAATCCTGGCAGGTGTGACTGCCAGGGAATTGTTAAAATAAAAAAAAAAAGCAAGGAGACAGTTGAGCTTGATGCTGCAGGGCTCAGCTGTGTAAAGGCTGCAGAATCACAGTTTTGGACATTTGGACTAATGTATCACCTGAACTCTGTTTTGCTTGCTGTTTGCTGACCTGGCCTCCTTTTTCAGTGACATTTTGGCTAGAACTCAGCAGGGTTTGGGATCAGCTTTATAAAAACCTGCTTATCCGTGGCAAAGCAAAGCAGTTCAGTACTGTCCAGACCTGGCCTAGTAAGTTGTAGAGGTGCAAGTGAAGGTTGCATTATACTTGCTTTCTGGGCAAGCAGCAGCTGAGAAGGGGATCTAACAGTGTGGACTGAGGTGTCTAAGCCCACTTCTTGGCCTAGCCCTCTCCAGCATTTATATACTAGTGATATGCTTGGTCTACCTACCTTTCTGTCACTGGGAATTTACAAACCACTTTAGCTTTCTCATCACTATCCAGTTTGGTGTATTGGTCACAGGATGCTTCCCCTGGAAAACAGATCAGTTCTGTTGATTAGCTCCAGGGCGGGTGGAAAACCATTTTCATATCAGTTATCAGGTCAGGCAATGACTGGGCTTTCCCCATAGCCATGGAAGAGACAGATCCTCTGGCTGCTCCTGCAGAGGCTAGCAAAAAGGACAGCAATGGGGGAGAGCCTTAGTCATGGAAAACCATTTCCTTTAAAGTGCAGCATCAGCCACACAGAAGCCCTGTGGGACACGTCTCAGCCCCTAGGCATGTTAGCCCTGTTTCCGGCTGGCTGGTGTGATTCACCTGAGTCGCCACTTGAATTGTGTCCTCATAATGCTTGTTTGCCCACACTTTGTATATATAAATCAGCTTTCACCTGAAGAACAGGAACTCCTCATCTTTGTTGTCAAATGAGTGTGAGCCGTGAAGAACCTGCAAAGTGCATTATAGCACTCCCAAATTCTTGTCAGCTTTCCAGAAGGGTTACGCTGTTAGCTGGAAACGCCTCCTTGTTCGGTTCCTGGAGTTCTCCAGGCCTGAAGTGTCCTTGTTTGAATTGTCAAACATATCATTGTCACCAGAGACAGCTGGCACGGGACATAACCCCGTGGAAGGATCAAGTGATATGGCATTTTTGTGAAACATTTTACAAATCTGTATTAAAGCCAGCATTTTATTTCTAATTAAATTAACATCCTACCATGCTGAAAATTTTATGCGCTAGTTTAAGAGTTACAGCTAAATGATGTTATGAACTCATTATGTCAATATACAACAGCATTGACCCAGACTTCTCTCCCAGTCCTCCAAATCTTATCCATTCCACACTTGGTTTACCACAAAAATGGCCTGGATTACTCTAAGCTTAAAACAAGAGGACACGCTTTAACATAGCTTCTGTGTTTCAAATGTTCAATGATGGTCTAGTTAACAAGAAGCAGATTCAAGCGTGCTCCAGACACGATGGCAATTAGGCATGCATTAGTCCTCCATTCTGCCAGAGCACAGAGTGAAAAGAGATCCCCCTCCTCTGGAGTGTGGAGAGGACCAGTTAGAGATCTTAGGAAATATCCAATGGAAATAGTAGTTTATGAGTAAATAAATTATAATAATGAAATTAATTTCTGTGCTGCCCACTGCTGGGCATCACTCCTTAATGGGAACACGTAGAGAAGATGGAGCCATCTTCTCAGGTGAGTGCAGCAGAAGGACAAGAGGCAACAGGCACAGGCTGGAAAAGAGGAAATCCCAACTCAGTATAAGGAAAAAAGTTTTTTCACCCTGAGAGTCATCAGACTCTGGAGCAGATTGTCCAGACAGATTGTGCAATCCCCATCTTTGGAGATATTGAAAACTTGACCAGACAAGGTGTTGACTACCTGCTCTAACAACCTTCTATGAGAAGGAGAATGCTCTAGGTGACTGCCTGAGGTCCCTTCCTACCTACATGTTTCTCAGATTGCATGTATGCAAGAACTGTGTGTCCTGCAGCGCTAGCACTGTGGGAAGCTAGTTGCAGACATCATTCAATGAAGAAAGGAAGGAAGCAAGGTTGCATTGGTTGTAGTTTTCTGGACTATACTTGAGAAATCTGCTGGAGAGCAAAGGGAGATGATTTGGTCAGATGGGTTTTGGTTCCTGCACAAAACTTTTGTTTTGGTGAGCTTTTTCTTTTTAATTTTTAAATATTTTTAATTAATGCACCACTTCTTCCTTCTGCTTCACTTAGTAAAATCTACGCTAGAGGAAACTATACTTTTTCATGCATGTAGTCACAGGAACAAACAAACAATGTCAAATATGGTTGGGATGAAGATCCAGCTACAGCAAGAGAGTAACTCTGTTGTGAAAAGATGCAGGAAATTGGACCATGGTGAGAAGGCAAGAAGTTGCAAGGGAGAAGATGCGCAAAGAGAAGAGACTGCCATAGGTTGTAGAGACTCAGAGATGCCTGTTATCTCCTTCGTATTTCTACAGGATTTGCTATAGCAGAGCGCAAGAGCCAAGGGCACACAGTCATTGAGCAATAGTGTGGTGGTTGTTGTTGATGCCAGCAAATTGGCAGGAAAGTTTAGATAGTGGAACCACGCAATGTGGTTCTTTAGAGCAATAATCAGTATTTCAGTGACTACTTTCAGGGTGAGTTCTAAAAGATGATTTGTGGCTGCCCATATGGGGTGTATATCTCATGTTACTCAGTGGAAGAAACCATAGTTTGAGGCATTGGTGAGGTACTTTTGTGGTTTGGTTGACGACTGTCTGTCATTTCTTCAGTAGATTTGGGTTAACATCACTGACTGGTTTCAAGCAAGCCTCCTTATAACAATACTTTTGACAACAACTAGAAACACTTACAAAATGGGCATTTTAAAATTATTATAATCCTAATAATGTAAAGATCATTGCTTTCTTTTTTTTTCAGATTCACATTCACAAGTGTATAGAGATGTCATTTATGTCCTAGACACATTAATTTCTGATTTTTTTCCTTTAACTCTCTTAATTGGAAGAAAGTATGTTACTGCTGATTTATGAACTCTTCAGAAGTGCCAGGGATCATTTTAAATGTACACAGCTGCTCTGCAGTAGTTTAACTTGGCAGATAGTATTAAACCATTGAATTGTGTCATTTATTTGTGTATGCACACAATAAGTTCCTTGTGCAGGTTCTTCAGAAATAGTCTCAATGTTGATTCGGAAATGTGGCCTAAAAATAACCTAGCCCCATGATTTATTGTTTTGGTGCTTGTCTCCAAACAGTACATCTAAAATGAAGAATGGGATACCATGTATACCCCAGATAAGGCAACGGAATGGAAACTATCCGTAAGAGGAGCTGTAGACTGAGGTCTAAAATGGAAAAGTTCCCAGGGTGAGCGAGCAAGACACATGATGGGAATCGACCTGTGTTGCTGGTATTTGGGAATGCTGCAACTTATTTCATTGCTAGGCAAGGGAGTGTATGATGTTGTGTAATGATAAAGAGCAGCAGTCGTTACGGCAGTATCACTGGTTGTAATGGAGTATAAATCAGAGCAATTTACGCTGTCATTCCATTCAGGGCATCATAAAAGTAACGCCTGTCGTCTGGAAAAAATCTAAACTCTGAGAATAATATAATGCATTTTGCATACACGCTATTGAATGTATGAAATCCTACAGCACCAGAAAATAAAACACTTAGAAATCAAGTCCCTTTATGCTGAGGGGTGATGTCTGCAAATATATTCTACAATCAATGCTATGTGACTTGATTTATGTCTTAAACAATTCCATGAAAAAAAAAAGCAGTATAGATTCTATTATAGCTCTAAAAAATAACCTTTTTAGGCCATGATACTAATCCCTTTGATCCACACCACTTAATGTATTGGAAAGCAAAAGAACTTCCCTTATTTCTCCTTTGGCTGCAAAATGGAATAAAAATAGCCTTCAGGGAATTGTAGATTCAGTTACATCCTCAACGAGAGAACCTAACGGGCAGTGTTTAAAGACTGATTGATAGGCATCATCTCTTGATGATCATAGCAGAACTTTTCAGGCTGCTGATTGCAAGCACAGACATGCTGGAAGGCAAAATTTATGCCTGTCAGGCTTTCTGCCGTGCTTTGTCTCCTCTTTTCTTCCCTTCCCCTCAAACCAGATTTCAGCAGTCTGATGTGGAAATCAAGAACAATGGCCAAACAAACCTGAGCCAAAGACTAATATCAGACCCATATGATTCAAATATTTTTGTTAGGTAAATGGTATAAAAGAGAGAAATTAAAAATGAAATTGAGAGTAAGTTTGACTTAATCCTCTAGAAAATGACGGAACTTTAGCACATCAGAAGTTTTAGGAGCCATAGGGACTTTAGAAGGTAGGTGTAGCATCATCCATTCATGATGATTCAATTCTTTCATCCATCATGGTCACAAAATTTCCATGTGGTCTGGGCAGGCACAACATGGAGAATGAGTTGCTTTCAGGAGGTCATGAAATTTCTGTTACCTTCTTATGAAGGGCTCTGAAGCATGGATTTACTTCTTATCCAGGATCAGTGCTGGCAATAGCTGATGAAATTGAAATATCAGTAGGATTTCCCTTTTTTCTCCTTGTCTTCTGAGATGGCAACTTGGTGCTACCTGTGAGGCGGTTGTGGAGCCGTTCAGCTGCCTTACCCAAGATGGCACTGTAAGGGAGCTCAGACCAAGGTGTGAAAACCAGAGCACCTTGAGTCTTCTGTTTTAAATAAACTGGGACAGTATGCTACTGCTCAGAGAGTTAAAGCAGAAAGTAGTATTATCAATGATCTGAGTGAAGAACATGTTGGACAGTGTTGTCTTCTTGTCTTACACAACCCCAGCCCTCAATGCGGAAAAATAACAAGGCCCGGGTACTAACGTTGGACATACATGGCATGCACTGTGGCAACTGGGTTGCATATTTATGACGTGGTGGGCAGTATGCCGGAGAGATCACTTAGGCCATTTAATTTAACCCCCACTTTTATATGGGATTTCTTGGTCCCATTCATCATTCCCACTACTGTGATACAAATCACGAATCTGGTCTATACTGGTTTTCTAACTTCTACTTCTCCATTGCAGTGACAGGTTTGGGTTTTTTTGAGGCACACATTGTGCTTTGGAGAGTAGAAGAGGCGTTAAATCTTGTACTTTTTAGTTGGACAATCATAGCATAACATATTTTTTCAACACTTATTTTTTAATGAATATGTTTTTATGTTGGCTTTGTCCTGAATTATTTCATGTTAATGTTAAAGTACAGAGGAAATTGCTGGAAGTGTCCTCTGTGCATCACTTCACTGCTACACAGGCCCAGCACAATAGGCAGAACAATAATCAGTTTACTGAGACTGCAGCTATAGCCCTGTTTCTTCCATTAGCTGATTAAATCTTTATGACTGATACAAAACACAATATTTTTTAAGCAAACTTGTTACTAGGCCAACAGTAAAGATACTCCGTTGATGACATCTTCGTCTTCATGAGTAAAAGTCATGTACCACAAGGAACTAGTCATCAAGTAAGTCCCAGAAACCACCTTTAAACCTGAACAGGACTAAGGTTTCTGTTTCTGGGATGCCAGCTTTACAGCATCAGCAGTAATGATACCCGGATAATTTGTTTGTAACCAAATAATACCCTTATTTAGAACTAAATTTTCTATATTCTAGGAATAAAAAACCAAGTCGAGTGAGTTTGTTAGTTCAGTCTTTTAACTGCATTTTATAGTATTTGTGGTAGAAAGAGGAGGAAGAAATAGAAGTGTTCTAGGTAGGTCCTACAGAACCACAGGAGGTTTCTATCTGACACAGTTGCAAACTACGGATAATTGTATCATATAGACAGGAGTCAGCCACAGTGGTTTTGTGTCCATCACCAAGTCGCAATTAACAAGTGTTTGGAAGCCACTTGTCCCCCCGCCCCCCGAGGAGAGGAATAAGTGTGAGGAGAGCAACTTAAAACAGTGAATTTCATTTGAGGGGAGGGGACAATTGTCTGGGATGTTTTAGGACCGCTTCAGACACCAAAGGGTAAACACACAAGAGCAACGGGTCTGATTGCACACCCAAGCAGCATGGCGTGGATCTTAGTGCATGGAGTGCAAAGGTGACCATATACAGTCCTGCTCCCTCACCTCTGTGTCCCAGTATCTTTGCCTCCCCCTCCAGCTCAGAAGCCACAGCACAGTCCACACTATGGACTGGCCTGTGGTATGGATGAGGTATAGCTATGCCACAGCCTAGAAAGTGCTGCAAAAGTCAATCCTGCAAGAGAGCTCGGTCTTGGGTAACCATTCTTAAGGAAAATTATTCAGAGAAGAGCTAGTGGTCTCTTTCCTTCAGTCTTACAAGGCAAATGTCAGTGTTATTCCCTTTGCCAAAGATATAGTCCACTTTTGTAGCAGTGCTAATGCACATTAACAGGGATAAGAAGGCTTAAAACATCTTTTTTTTTTTTCATCTCCCTTGTGGAGGACCTTATAAAGGCATATATAAGGCACAGAATGCAGCCTTACTCTTAGATGGCTGTTTCTTCGGTGGTATGGTCTGAATAACTTTTGGTGTGTTTGTAATGCAAAGCCAGATTTTGCTGCTCTAATTTGCTTCTAACTGTGAATGAGAAAGACTGTCTTGCTCGTTCTGAAGACGGACACACTTTTGTTTCCAAAGCTCATCAAATACTTGGCTTTGATTTCAACACCTTTCACCAATCTGAATGAATTGGATTAATTAAGGGAAATGTATGTCTTAACATCCTAAAATATTTTGAAAAATCTCCCTCTTTGGCCGTTCAAAGAAAAAAAAAATATTTTGAATGGAAACCAGCACAACAAAAATTTTAATTCTTGTGCAGAAGTGACAAAAATCAAATATTCATGGCTTAGGAGGGTGTTAATGTTCTATTCATGCCAGAGCAGATTTCTGGCAATTTTCATTAAGAAGAATCTGAGGGTGCCAGAGGCAAATAGCAAGATCCTGACCTTGAGAGAATTTGGAAAATGCAGTTATTACTGCAGAGACACTGCCATGCCCACCCAGAGATGCCAGATGCAGGTCAGTGGGGGCAGGCACTTGAATCCTGCCTATCAGCTGGATGTGTGATCTAGAAAGTGATGGAGAAAACCTGTAGGCTAAGTATCAGCTTAGAAAAGGTCATATCCTCAGATGTTAGGACTAGGAAAAAGCTATATTTTTCACAAGAAATATTGGTAGTCTTAAATTTTTTAAGAGCAAATATTTTTTTAGGATCAAACCCCACCTGGGTTCAGCTTTTCTTAATGAGCCTGAAATTCAGATTCAGGTTTACCAAAGATTGCCAATTACTGGAGAGAAGTTTGCAGTTCAGGTTTGAAACATAAGGATGTTTCAACATGCTTGCCAAAACTCAAATGCATGGCACATGTAAGCTACTATTCAAGCAGAAAACTTGAAATGCTGTGGGATTTATTTTTCTAGGACAAATACCTGCACAACCTCATTTTCACAATGCTTAATTTTCTGTACAACTGTATGAGAGAGGACACAAAATTTCTATGGAATTGTGGTAACTAGAGATAAACTAAATGACTTGCCTCCAAAAGTCCTCCCCCAGGTGTGTTCAAAAAGTCAGGTTAGAAGCTTCTCAGCTTTCCATGGTCTAAATTAGTCCTGAACAAGAACCCTACATTGATCAAAATGAATGAAAATTTTCCTTTACCTTGAGTAGTAAGAGGCCTGTGGTTTGGGAGCAGAAGGTTGTGATTACTGCTCATCAGGCTATATCCAGAACAAATTCTGCTCTGTTACAGTGGTGTAAATCAGCAATAACTCAGCTAGGTATTGGGATTTATATCACAATGCATTGGAAGTCAGAAACTGATTCACCTCAAAAAACACTCTTGGAAATTAACTTTCACTGATCATGTTAACATCAGTATTACTACTGCAATTCTTCTGTTAACTAATTCAGATGCCCATTTGATAGGCATGCCAGACAAACAGATGCCGATCCATCCAGGATACCAGAGGGCAGAGGGTTTACTCTAACTCTTAAGTGTCAGATTTGGACCCTTTCATGCACTTTCCCAGCTCCAGAAGAACAACCTCTGAAAGTCCCACTGTCCCTTCTCCTACTGCAGTCCTTTCCACCGTGCCTGTAAAACAATCCTTTTAGACCTGCTTCCCAGAATGGTAAGATGACTCACACGGTAAGGCTTCAGCAGGAAAATGTCAGCTGGTACCTATGATGTCAACTCCAGGCTCCAGCACTGCAGTCCCAAAGCCATAGAAAACTTGATGGATTGGAGCTTGATCACACAGCCGCCACCACACAGCCCTGAGACACAGGTGATGAGTTATGACCTAATGAGTTGGATAGCATTCAAATGTTGCATGAACATAATGATTTTGTTTATCAACACTGTGTTGAAGTTAATCAATAATTATTTTAAAAATTAAGGCTCCTTTTAACACCTGATGCTCAGTGGTTTTAGATGTATGTGCTTGATCACTGTCAGGGCACAGCTGAAAATGGTCGTCTTGAACTACATTTTGGGGAAGGAAGGTCTTTAGAGAGCTGCTGTGTTGGCATCAGTGGTGCAGCACGCACCATGGGAGGCAATGCATCTGTACTGGAACACTCTTCACTTCCCCAAAAGCACAGGCCTTCAGCCAGGGGGACTCTGTTATAGCTGGCCAAAGCTTGAGACTTGTTATCATCAGAAGTTTGCATGTACTTATTTCAGTGTAAAGGTCAGAACTTCCCACCCCTTCTTGAACCCTCCTTTTGTTTTCCCCCAGGTACTTGCTGCAGGATCTGTGGGTGGAGGGATTCCTTCGGCAACCTGGCTGTTCCCAGTGTGCAGCGAGAGCCAGCTAACACCTCTGCAGGGACCAGAGAAGACTGAGAGTATGTGCTCACCTGCAGGTCTTCAGCTGTAATGTCATTCTGCTGGACCTGCTGTTGAAGATTAGTGGTATCTAAAACAGGGGCAGCAAACTCAGATTTGGACAAATTTTGTTTGCTCATTTGTTAGTTTATTGTGTCTTGAGTACCATATGTGTAAACCAGAATAGTAGAGTGTGTTTTGCAGGGAGACATTCATGCAGGACTGACATAATTATTAATATGGCCTTTAATAACAATCAACAAATTGTATATAAGAAAGAAGTTTAATGAATATAACTCCTTTCTTAAATGTTGCTATAAAATATGTTGACTTAGCTACAGACAAATCATACATGTATGTAATCTATTAAATTTATATATATATATATAAAATTAAGACTAACAAGATATAGTTATTCAACAAAATTTGACCTTTCCCTTTTCTATGTTTTTGCCCTCATTAGACTCCAAGAACCCAGACATTCCTTTCCCTTTATTTCTGTGAAAGCTTATAAAAATGGAGGTCAATAATCCAGCAATCCTGGATTTAAATTCCTGCCTAAGCAGATTAATTCTTTATTCTTAAAATAAATAAAAAAAATAGCTGAGATGTAAGAATTGCAAATAGTAGCAGCATTATTCAAGTATTGCCAGTTGCTCTTTTCCCAAGAGCCTTGTGATACTGAATGCTTCTCAATAGGACTCCTGTAACCTGCTCATGTGTTTTGTTTTGAGCTTTAGCCTTGCAGCTCTTTTTTCTCCTAAGGTAGATTGGCAAGGACCGCTAATGTTAGTGCGAGGTGTGGGTCACTTCCTAGGCTGCTCTGGGAGTGGTATGTGATGATTACCTGCTGGTGAACAGAATAAAAAAATTAAGAATATTCTCTTCCTCTAGTATCTTATAGTTGCAGGTGTTGCTTTTTTACTGTGGGTGTTATGGTTGTTACAGAGGAGAAGGAAAGAGTTTTGCAGGTGTGTGAAGTAAGTATCTTCTGTCTCCTGCCCAAATGCATGGTTGCACATTGGTTAACCCGGAGGGGTTAACCCAGGATGACGTTGCTGAGACTGTGGGGCTTCCTCTCTCTTCTGGGTAGCTGGTTTCCTTCTCCCACAACCCAGCAATCTTTTCTCTTTTTTTTATAGATAGCACTAAACGTTGCACTATGTTCCACAAAATAATCTCCATCTTCCGGACACGTCAACAACTTTCCATTCTCCATCCCTCTTACTTCATTGTGGCCAAATGCCTTGCAACAGATGAATAATGGGTTTATTCTTCCTTTGAGTATGTACCTTTATGTTATCTCTTGGAATATTTTTGCTTCGCAGGCTGGCACCAAAACAAAATGAAAAACATTAATGGAACTTCAAAACAAGCCATCTACTCTTGGAAACCTTACTAGTAACTTTGTCCGCTTTATTTTGATCATAATGTATTTTAAGATGTTTATCTTGGAAATGCGAATGGTGGCTGATTCCAGCTTTCATGTCTCTCATTAGTTATGACTGCGGAAACTCAAATCTATTTCTAAGTACAATATTATGGTTCTACATATCTGCTTGGAATGAGGTTGGAGGCACGGCTTCCAGCTGAGCTGACTGTTTGGTTTGGTCCTTACACTGCCATTTACACAGGTGGAAATGCTGCGTACTCCAATACCCTGCTAGGGTTGCACGCCCACTCGCCTCAGATTTGAGTGGAGTGAAGTGGGTGGAGGAGCCAGCACACAGTGTTCAACTGGAGCAGCGTCAGGCTCAGACCTTCAAGCCAGACTTCCCTGTGACACGGGGATGAGCTGCCTGCTGCACGGCGCAGGGGGTTGTCCTGCCATGGCTTCAGGCAGGCTCTGGCCCTTAGCCGTTTATCTGAGCAGGGTGAAACTCCTGTGCTGTGTCTAAGGAAAGATGGAAACTCTCCAGAGTCACGCCCTGTTCCCTGATGGGTACGCTTGGGTAAACTCAGGTCGGTGCTGGCTTTGGAATAAGAAGTGCTGGCCTAACCTGCCTCAGGAACATGAATAGTAGGAACTTAAGTCTCTGAGCATGGACTTTTTCCTAACAGCAAATCCCTCCATTAAACCAACATTTGAGGGAGCCAGTGCACTTTACTTGTGCCCTTCCATAAAGGGAGACCAGCTCGTAGGACTGTGTTCAGACATGGGGACAGAGCTGGGAATGAACCACCAGGTGTGCTGGCTGCTCCATGCGCAGCCATCCCTTGGCCAGGAAAAGGTGCTCCTGCCTTCCGCTATCAAAATGGCCTCCTGGGAGGCTCTGTTTCATTGGCATACGTGTCCTGAGAGCCAATGAAAAGGAAGTTGAATCCCCTCCGTGAGGTTTTATGTTGTTCCCACTGTTACTATGATAATTTTCATATTTTGAATACATTCCAAGAACATTTTGCATCTTCCTTTTTACTACAGATATGAACAGCTGTTTTAAAAGAAACTGATAAATAGATGAGCTCTTGTGTGTTTTCCAAGTATTCGCTTAACTACGATGACTACACTGGGAAAAAGCAGTTTCTGGACTGAGGCTTGGTTTGTAAATAGCCAAATTATGCAAACACTTGATTTATGATCCAGTGGGTAGTAATTTATTCAGTATCATGGGACCAGACTGCTAGTCTCATATTCATTGTTGATATACATAGTTAAATGAAAATTAAGAGAATTCTCTTCAGGAAATTCTCTGTTTAAAGAGAAATCTCAGGCTTGCTTTACACCACTGATAATTTAGAATTCCACCCCCAGAAAACGTAATTTTCACCTTGGGTTAATACTCAGCCCTTTGACGTTGGCAACTGGAATTCCCACTGATCTATGTGGGGACAAAATTTCATCCATGTGTATAACCAAATTTGAGACCACTGGTATAGAAGAAATCTATTTCATTCCTCCTTTCTACCTGTTGCCAAAGAGGTTGTTTCTCCTTTGCTTTGCACAACAACTAGTCCAGAATGATGTAGTCTTTAAATAAAGATTCCAGCAGAGGTATTCAAGTCTGGAGTTAATTGTCAAATTTGTCATGATACTTATTTGTAAGTAATAACAACTGGAAAACTTCACATTACATGCTAGAAGGAAAATTAGGCTAAATAATTCTTGAACAATGTTCAGATGTCAGGCAGGAAATCCTGCTCACATGGGACTACATCACGTTGCACACCTTTTGGGGGCTCTTTATTGAGAAAGGATTTCTGTTTCCTTTTAAAACAGTGGAAGGGCTGTAGTAGAGAGGTGAGAAGATGCCTTTACCTGCCAAGGAAGAATGGGTGTCTACTGAGGGCAAACTCAATCAAGGCTCAGATTTCTGAGCATGGCGCAATCTGGGACTGACTAAACTGAGTAAATTTGGGTTGTATCTCCACTGAAAGAGGACTGCCTGAGCCTGAGACACCCCAAGGCACCTCTGGTGTGCCCTGCAGTGACATAGGCAAGAAAATGCCCATGGTATGAGTGCACCAGCCTGTCCACAAGCATTGCCAGGAGATTTTGCTTAGGACCAAGAGCAAGTTTTTGATACCTACAGCACAGGACAGCAGATAAGAAAGGGTGTGATACACAAGAGCGCCCTTATGTGTGTGTCAGGTGAGAGCAGAAAGGGTGCTGTACCTGCCACCACTGGAAGATGGTGCTGCCTCTGGAAGCAGAAGTTACCAGGATACTGAGCTAACCAAACGTCTCTGGGGATGCATGGGGTACTTGCACTGGGACAGACAAGTGTGGCCCTGCAGGGCTGCTGCCAACCTAGGCCAGCCGAAGGGCAGGTTGTGGCTGTTGGAGCTGTGTTGCTTCTCCAGAGTTCAAAGCCTGCAGGGGTGTTTGGCACCTCAGCAGCACACGAAAATACATGCCACAGGGATTATTTTTGTTTGTTTGCTTTTTGCTTAGACGCCAGCCCAGGCTAGGACTCCTGCTTTAGACACTGTGTTCACCCTGCCATGGGGCTCAGCTTGTGCTGGGGCTTGGGCAGGCAGGGAGGAGGGTGCCGTCCCAGCCAGTGCTGCTGATGTGTGCCCAAATGTCCATCCTGCCTGTGAGCAAGGAGCTCAAGCCAGAGAGAGGTGGAGCAGCCAGGCACGTCAAACCCATTACGTAGGAGGGGAGAGAAAAGGCAAATTTGTGCTTAATTTTGCAGTCCAGATGTGGGTTGAGGAAGAGTGGGAACTTATCCCTGCCCCCCGTGACAGTGTATATGGATTCATCTTACATTAGATAGGCACCTGATTGAGAAAGAGGGTCTCCTCCGTTTCCCTTTGGTTATCACCAGACTGCTGATGCCAGCACACTCCTGTCAGTTTGGGGAAGGAGTTTTGTGTCTCTACTGCAGAACAGCTGAGTTTCAGCTGAGAGGTGGGTGGGAATGTCCCGTTAGCCTGGTGGTTTGTGTATCCTTGTAAGAGGGTCGACCCTCTCAGGCTGCAGGCGGACCAGGCACTGCATCACCCAGTTCCAGACCAAGTGCTCTGATAGGGACGTTAGGAAAAAGCAAACTGCTGCAACCACTCCTGGCAGTTTCTGGGCCAAACTCACCGCTGTCAGTGGATGAAAACCATGCTTAGGGTAAGTTTAAGGAGCCAGGACCTTCAAGACACTAACACCTCCTCAGCTTAGTCAAGAAAGTATATTATCAGCACAACCTTTAGTACCTGTGTTAAGACTGTGATTCAACTATAGACATCTATAATGTAAATTTCTAAATCTGACTTGCCCTTTTAGAATCCCTTTAAAGCAATTGGAAGGAAATAAGCACTTCTAAGGCATGATTAATTTCACCCAAAAGCAGCCATACAAAATGGATCACACGGATTTGCCCCCAAAGAGGTTTAGAAGGACCCTTAATTGATTACCTTATATCTATATATGATTTTTTCCTTGGCTTAATGTGCTGAACATAAATGCGTATGGTAACCCTGAGGAGCATGGAGTCCTGGAAGAATTTAAGCCTGAAACAGTTGCTGAGACTGAACAGGACTGCCTTAGCTGAAGACTTTCCAATGTGTGCTAGCAATGCTCCACATGAATATCTGTGATTGTCTATAAAGCAATGTGATTATTCAGTGCAAGGCTGGATATAGGCTGAAAATGCAAGACTGAATGCTCATCAACAGCAGGACAGCTAGATAACCCAAAGGTACTTTTCCCTAACCTTTTCATTTCATAGACATCTTAGGGCCCGTTTCCATAGACGTGTGCAGGGAGTTGGACACCTGCTCTGCCCATGCTTGGAGCTGCTGGACAAGGGTCAGTTCTGGAAGCCATTTAACACCACAGCAAATTCACATTCCTCAGGCCTCTTTAGATCTCTGCTGCGGTGCCTAGAAAGCCAGTCCTTTGACCAGACTTAGGGGCTAACCTTTAACTATTCTCTCCTTCCCTTCCTCCCTCCCTTTTCCTTCCTTCCTCCTTCCCTCTTTCTTTCCTTCCCATGTTCCTCCCTTCTTCTCTCCCACCTCCCTTTCTCCTCCTCTTCCCACCTGCCTGCCTCTATGTAACTCCAATAATTTAAAACAATATCTTGATTTTTCGTTACAAATAAGTAAAGAACGGTTCTGGTTCTTCCCCCTGTGCTTCTACACTGTATCTATGTCATTCATCCCTTCTGTCTGACTTCTGGTTTTCTTTAAGCCAACTAGGATGCAAAATGTCTATGATGTTATGTCTTTATGCAGCAACCACTGCAACCATCTTTATAGTTAGTGAAATGAAACAAGTTTTAGTATAGTACTTAATGAAACTACCTTAGAGTGATAATTTATTAGGCAGAGGAGCACGTGAATATTCTCACTTCTAAACATTGGTACCATGAAAGGAAAAACAGAAAGTACATACCTATTCCCCAGGAGGATATTTAGATGATCAATATGCTAGTAGGGATGCAAACACAAATAATGTGCAGCAAGGAATGGAGACAAAACAAAACAAAAAATCATTTTAATCGCATACAGTATTACTGAAGTGTTATTTTTCTTGTTTGAAGAAATCGATATTGAGCTGACATTTCTTCCACATTTCGTAGGATGCATGGGCTAAAGAAATTACTTTATGAGGGATCTCAACTCCTTTCACGTTGTCATCAAGCCTATGAAAATATTGGGCATAACAGCTTTGCTCAGTTTATGTTGAAGCACTGTGTGGAGCCTCTGAAGCCGTAGGTGCTCTCCCTGCCTCGCCATCAGTCCAGTGCATGATCACTTCACTCTGTCTGTGCTGGATTTTCCCCATCTGTAGAAGGGGGACAACAAAATTACCTGCTTTCTATAAAAATAATTAAAATAAATAAATTTTTAAAAGCTGGCAAAAAACACTATGAAAACATTATGTTGGTTTTTTTGATTATTTCTTAAAAAAAGAACTACCTTTCAGATTATAACAGCTTATAGATGCAAATTATTTCTAGGAGCAAAATACGTCTTAGTGAGACTGAAGGAAGAGTCAACATTTATAGCTTTTTTGAAAGCCACAAGTTTGCATGTGGATGGTGCTTGAACTTTGCCTTTTCACTTACAAAACACTTCAGCGTCAGTCAGTAATTCAGGAAGTGAATCAAGTACAAAGATGTCAGAGTACAAATTTCATAGAGGAAGTGACACTAAGGTCATTACCCATACTAAAAATAAGCCAAAATTCTTGAAACCAAGTTTTTTTCCTATGGAGAAGATAATGTACAAGGACTGATTTCTTAGTCATAGGTGTTTTTTGGGGAGTGTGTTTTTGTTTTACTTTCCTTCCCAAAATTTGCACAGACTTTGTGAAAATGAAAATTGAACCTTAATTTCCAGCTATGAATTTCCACCAACTGCCAAGTAAGCATATATGGAAATAAACTGATTTGTTCTTGTAGCTCCATTTTGCAGCCTAATCTGCAATCCAACGGACAGGCACAAAAGAGGGCTTTCACCCTTTCTGAAAATTGCCCAAGGATAATTAACATGACAACAGTCAGCAATTGCTTCACTCTTCATCTTCAAAGCACTTATCAAATCTCTCCTGTTAGTCCACTTAGATTTGTGACACCTTTTTCTGCAGGCAAAATTGTTCCTCTCAGTTTATTTCTGTCACAAACTGGCCTTTGTGAGCTGGGTTTGTGCTGATAGAAAACATAAAGCATCCAGAGCGTATCAGCAAACCTGGACCTTACTCGGTAGCTTAGGATGCTTTTACTTATTCAAATGACCCCTGTGCAAGGCTCACCTGAATTTAAATATCTGAGTAAATGTAGGGAGTAAAAGCGTTGCTTTGTAAGTTGCCACAAATTACTTTTTCATCAAGGTGCAGAGCTTTCTAAACTCTGCTGGCTGGAGACTGCGGTCAGAGCTGGAAGTCCTTAAGCAATTGTAGTTGCTTTGTTAATATTTGTCCTGAGTGCATCTGCCCGGCTCCCACCTGCCCCGGCACTGAGGACCGCCTGTGTTCTGGCCATAGGACCTGGCCAGACAAAGTGAGCCAGCTCTAACTGGAAGTTGGTGGGGTGGAGTACTTTGGAAACTGCTTAAAGAGAAAATGATTCTTTAATGGGAAAAGTGTGATTTTTCCAAGTAATTTGACCCGAGTGGAAACAAAGGTTGTCAGAGACTGTATTACGTGAAAATGTTTGCAGAATGATGTCAGTGTGTTAGCACTGTTAGCAGACAGTTGGGGCTTTATTCACAAAAAGGGCACATTTTCACTGCATGTAGTAGATTCATAAATGAGACTTTCTGTGCGCAAGTGAGCTCTGTGAAAATACAGCCCTTCCATTTTGAGGAAAACCACATTTTTTTGTGTAGATGGGCCAAACTGGTTTATGGCTCTCTGAACACAGGTTATCAAAGGGCCTTCGAAGGTTTGTAGGTGGACATGAGTCCCTCTAAGCAAAGGGTAGGGGAAGGAAACTGGGGCACAGGCTCAAAGGGGTTCCCAAGCAACAGATGTAGGCCCCTTCTCTTCCCGTGGTGGCTCAGGTCAAAGATCCACCTACCTCTGCCTCCTCTCTCCCTGGCGCTTGTTTAGGGAAATGTGTAAGAAGCAAGGAATGTATGAAGTGATCCGTTCTCAGATATACTGCCGCAGCTCTGACAGTCTCCACAGCAACCACATCACACAATCCGCTCCGTAAGACAATTGGAAAAATATGGTTTGTTTGGGTGTTAACAGACCTTCCAGCTCAGTGATGTTTTCTGCTGGAGATGATAAACTCGAAGACAGTGCAGACAAGCAGCGAACGTGGGGCGAGGGAATTGGAGGGATGTTTTGCAGAACCTGGGAAGCCTGGAGTTGGTCTTGAACTTGGAGGCAGGCAGCCAGTTCTCAGTAATATTTTGGGGATGCTCAGCCACCCGTTTCCATGTGGCTTAGTCTATAAGTGCTAATGAAAGGACGGGATTCACAGTACCAGGCAAGGGGGGGCAGAGGCTACTTGGTCAGCTACTGTATGGGTCACCTTTTTCAGTGCTCCTGCTGTTCTTTGCCTCAAAACCAGCAGTGAGGAGCCTGTAGAGGAATTCATCCAGAAAAGTCTTGAGTAAAGCCTTCTAATTTTCTGTAGCTGGCCCTTGCTCCTCTCTTTGGGAATGAGAAATGAATATTGCCTGTATCATTTACAGCTTGCTGCAATCAGTTTCTGTGGAATAAAATAATCCCCTTTCCCCTCTGCTCCAGCTTTTCTGAAAAGAAATGATATATAATCTGCAGGTGGTCCATGGGATGGTCCCTTGCCGGTGATTTCATTTTCGTTGTGGTGCAATATATTGCTATTGTTATTTGCACATCTTCAGTAGTAACATATTAGGGAAATACGGATACTTTTATTAGAACAGGCTGAAGCATCTTAGCATTTGGGAATGATTTGGCTTTACGGTACTTGCTGTGCCACAGATTCAGTGTACATTTGAGCAAGCACGTCCATAACAGAAGGGATAATGTACTTCTCCAGCATGGTTTCCTATGCCCTCCCATACGGGTTCCTACCCTGCACCGTTCACCAGTGTCTGAAGCCTAGTGCAGTAGTACATTAAGTGATGTGACTAACATCTGTCATGCGTTGTGCTCTGAAGGAAAGTGTGTGCAGCAGATTTAAATCCCTCCTTAGGCCTAATGCACATGTATTTCATTTAAAAGTCTGACAAAAAAAAAGGGAAATAAATCAACATGGTCTTACCCTCACTGTTTAATTAGTTCTTATTGTATTCATAGCCCATTTTCACTTCATTATTCATAACTGTCAGTTCACTTTTTTTTTCCTTGTTTAATTAAAATTATTTAAGAGAAATCAGAGCTAGGCGAGGGTGCCTGACTTCCAGGCTTGGGGACCAAATTCTTTTTTTCTGCATAGGTCAAGTACAGCATAGGCAGCTGCAATGAAAGCTGATCTCCACTAATCTGCCACAAGCCATGATTAAGGGAAAAGACAAGGTAAAACTATGTCCTCATTAATTTCTCCAGCCCGGTTTCTTCTTCCTTCCTTGGTCTGACTTGTGCCTGTCGGTACCTAACTTCAGTGCACCAAGAGTACAGAGGTGAGTCTTGGCCCTCCAGCTATCCGCTCTCCTCAGATCTTCCTGAAAGACAGTATAAAGCAAGTCCAAAGTCAGACAGAGACCTTCACAGCAACCTCTTGGCAGAAATCATGAGCCAACAGGCTTCTGACAAAAGCCAGATCTCTATATTTGTGTCTCTGCGCTTGTTGGCCTGTGGCATGGCAGTCATAAAGGCTGGAAGTTTTTTTCCCTGGAAAGAGGATCCTGAAGATGGCAGTGATGATTGCTCATTAGCCCCAGCAGCTAGCTCTGCTTCACTTGTTTGCTTTGTTTTACATTTTGGGAGACCATATCAACAGTACCCATATAAGACTTCTGCCCGTTTCATTAACAGCAGCTGGTGCAGATGCCAGGCTTGCGCCATGCCATGGGGAGCCTGGGCCTCGGAGCTCAGGTGGCAACAGATATGGGGACCAAAGGGGACAGCCAGTGACAGGGCTGTGGGTACAACGATGGTGGCTCTCTGGGTTGGGGCAGTTTACCCATCTTTCATTCACGCTGGGGCACTGGACGGTGTTTCCAGACAGGGCAGCCTGCAAAGTGCTTTAGTCACTGATGACAAGATGAGAACCCATGACCACAGACAGCAGAGAAAGAAAGGTCAGCCTAGGTCCTGTGGGTGCCCTCTGGAGAAGCAGGGCCCAAAGGGGTCCCCCTCTTTTCTGTGTTCTCTATCTTGGCAGAGGAGCAATAACAACAGGGTTTGCTTGGAGTGGGGTGGGGTGGGGTAAGGGCAAGGAGAGGGCAAGGCTGTATGCGGGTGCTGGGAGGGAGAGAAAACAAAGTGCAAAACCCCACGTGTGAGAGGTACAACCACTGCGTCGCACGGAGCTTGCTTGGTCCTCCCAGAGAGCAGCTCATGCTGGTTTGCTATTCATTTCCAGGTACGTTTGACTGACGAGCAGAATCACCTATGCTGTACCACGTTTCTCAGTGGTATTGCAGCAGCCGAGGAAAACATTTAATCTCAACATCTGGTAGAAACCATCCTTAGTGAGGAATCCTTAGCTGTTTTCATTTTCTCTTTCCTAAAATCTGAATGTGCCTGTTCTGGTAACCCTGTCAATGTTTTTACTGAGGGATAAGGGCTGCAGGGATTTATTGACAGAGGAAGAGCTTGGAGGACTCGGGGACGACCAGGGCTTAAATATTTCCCTTTGATTTTGAGTGCCCCGATACTAACGAGACTCTAGAGTCAGCACATTTCTTTGACCTTAAAAATCAATGAAACTGTGATCATTGTAAAGAGCTAAACTGGGGCATTACTCGGCTTGTGTATTTTACAGTGAACACTCGTTTTTGTGCCTTCTGCACTGGCATAATTGGGCCACTGTTCAGGTGCATATTGCTCTTCAGGAAGGACACATAAGCATGTGTTTAAGACCTATGAAATCACCAGCCTTTTTTGCCTTTCCTAAATCAACAGGACTTAAGCATGTGCTTAAAGTGCTTTTTCCGAACTGGGGCCTTAAAGAGCTGAGTTAGCTTATCCACCTTCCTCTTTAAAAGATGGATGTGGAAAATTTCCCAGATTATACATCTGCTCTTCCAATTTACATCGCGGAGGGCAAGGCTGAGTACAGAGGGAGCAGAAAAGGGGAAAGAAAAGTAAAAACAATCCTGAGCTGGCAGCCTGGCAAAAAGAAACCAAAACAGCTGCCTGCCAGATTTGGAGGGCTGCGCGCTGTGCGCACCACGGCGGGGCCATCTGCACGCCAGGCTTGCACCAGGTGCTGTATTTAGAATAGAAGGAGAGCCTGTCAAGAGAAAGCGAACCTGCTTACGGTCAAGAGGTGTCTTATTTTGCAGTCTTCTCTTGCCATTTTATCTCCATCTGATGCGTTCCTTGCTTCTTTCCTGCAAACTGTTGCAAAGGTACCAGTCGAGGAGAGGAATGATGGGTTTAGGGAGGCTTCTGCCTTCGGTTTGCTTTTTCTCCCCAACACTGTATATTACCAGGGCATGGAAACACAAAGGGAACTCCTGCCATTTGAAGATGTGTCATTTGGGGTGCCCCCACAGACAAAAAAGTATTATTCTGCTACAAACCCAGCCTTTTTGGTGGAGTGACACTTCCCAGGGATGGTAGTGCAGTTCAGGCACGAGGAGGACAGGCAGCTCAGTGCCTGCGGTTGCGCATGTGCTGCCCACAGCCTGCGCTTCTGTCCCCCTGCACCGGAGATTTGCGTTAGTTGCGTCCGTGCTGTCTCCACGGGCAAGGTGAGCCAGTCTCCCTGCATTGGTAGGGAGGATACAGTTGCTCCAGTGGTCACACCACCGTGTGGGTCACCAGCGAGGCTGGCTCAAGCCTCTAGTGAACAAGACACTAGAGACACAATCTTTGATCCTCCAGCTTTGACCCTGACGTCCTTATCCCAGACAGTTCCAATGAAAGCTTTTTTTGTTTACTTTCACTGTACTTCCACCCCTATTCCTGACAGTCTTCTTTTGTTGCACTGAGGATTTGGTCAGTCTTTCACTGAGGCTATGGCAAAATAAACCAAGGGCCAATATTGATTATGCTGCAGTCAGTCTGAGTTTGCTGCAGGCCTGACTGGGTGAAATTTAGTGGCCCACGATACGTGCGGGTTTGACATTCTGATGACTCCTCTGCCCTTAAACCTCGGGAATTTATGAGCCTTATCTTGGCCGCTAGACCATCCTTCTCTTCCTTTACTTGTTCTTTACTTCCTCTTTTATAGTCTTAAAACTTTATCTGGACCTAGGCTGTTCTTTACATCACATACTCTCTCTTTGATTTCAAAGATGGAAGGGAAGTTATTTAAAAATAGGCTCCATCATAGACAGTGTTCTGGTAATTAGGCACGGAGCTAGGCCTCGTAAGTACATCTGTGGCTCTGAGGGAGGTCAGCATGGTTTAACTTTTGAGGAAGAGAAGAAAATCGAACTGTTTCACCATTTGACTGGTAAGAGCCAGAGATCCCCTTGTATTAATTTCTTCATGTTATTGTGTAACTTTGGCTTTTTTATTCAGCTTTCCATTTACTTGGACAATGTAGTAGGTAAAAAATGAACTCCACATAAGAGCACTTGGTGCTGATGGGGCTGGGTGGCCAGCTGGCAAGCTGTGGCTGCCATGTAGTTCCCAAAGAGTGGCCAGAGCATTGCTCTGAAGACACTTGTCTGTTTGAAGCTGGGATGAAACTGCCAAACTGATTTCTTATTAAATACCAATTAGATGATGATCCCTTATTGCTCTTTTTTTAATCATGCTGACGATGCTCTGGGGCTGACTTTCTTCTCAATGAGGTATAAATCACTGAAATCAACAGATGTGTTTTGCCATTCTTTGCATCTGCAGTAGCAACGGGCTGCAGAGGAGTCAGCAGTTTCAGATGATAGCATTTTACACCTAGCACGGGTCACTTGGCAGGGTACTGCTCAGGGACAAGCTGTGCCACTAATCTGCAGTGGACCCCATGGGGCAAATCAACTCATCTCCTGTGCCTCCATTTCCCTTCTGCAACATAAACATTAAGTGTTTTGCAATCAAAGATTGAAAAGCTCCATAAAAGATACATCAATTATTATTACTTCGCACATAGCACAAGCAATGAAGAATCAGTCCCAGGGAAAACAGTGGAGGTGAGAGGAACATATGGCTATCTGTATGTCATTAGCAATCCCCAGAGCCTCTTGTCCTCCCAAAGCTCATAAACGGCAATATGAACAATTTAAAAGCAACTTTTTTTAAAAATGTAAAAGGCTACTTTAATTAAATGAACATATCTTTTCTCTTAGATCATAACCTTGGATCCCAATAGCTATGCTGGGAATTCAGAAGCATTTCAAATAATTAAAAAAAAAAAGAGAGAGTGATGTTCTTTTATAGTTGGCAATTTTTCAGGCTTCATATATTAAACCAGCTTTTTCTTTTGTTAAAAGCAAGCTGAAAAGCTTTTGTAATAAGATATTAAAATTTTTTTAGCATCCTGGATCATTAATAGAAATGCTTGAATGTAGACTTTAAGACTTTAAAAAGGCAGTGCAAATCTATATATAAAATTGATTCCTTTATCTGCCCCTTTTTTGTTTGACAGAACAGGATCTTATAAAAATAAAAGTATTGTGTGCCAAAGTGGGACTTTCATTCTGAGTAATAAATAGAACAAATAATCTTACTTTTTTCATTGTTTAATCTACTGCCATCCCCAGTGTAAAGGAGATGAGAGCTTGGGCTTGTGGTTTGGGCTCAGTCTGAGATGACACAGTGGCTTGCAGCGAGCGAGGAAGAGCAGAGCGGTTACCTAGGGCCATGGGGCAGCTGCTGCAGGTTTGCAGACCAGGTCCCAGCAGTGGTGGTCTCTTCGGGCTGGGGCAGAATTGCACGGCTAGGCTGCCAGAGTGTCCACCTGGCGCAGGGCAGGCCCTGTGTGTGGCCTTGCTTGGGTATGGCATCAGGATGGAAAACCATCCTGGGACCCAGAGAAATTCCACTTTCTCACCACCCTATAGCTCCTTTTCTCCCAGGTCTAGAAGGTCTGCCGCTGCCAGTCCCTTAAAAATAATGATGGACAGAAGATGTTTGTTTCTCTGTCTCCCACCGGGACAATATGGTAGCCTTTTCTCTCCTTTAGAATCACTGAATAACACGAGACACAGGCCCTCTTGTTGCAGGCAGCAAGACAGAGGACTGTCATCTGCATTGGCATCCCTATTTTTGCCTAGTTTTAAGTCATAAAACTACAGCATTTGCTGTGGAGACCTGTGAAGTACGTGTGGACACTGAATACAACATTTCTATGTACTTCCTTAACCCATCAGACTTCTGGTCTTCACAATATACAGACAGGAACGTTAAATTAATAATGTCAAAAATACTGTTGATATTTCTCAGGTGACCAGTAAAAGAAAGAGACTCATCAAGGTGGGTCTTATTTCCAGGATAATTTTGGCTGAGCACTCTTCTCATGTGTTCGCGATGCTCTCAACTGTGTGTGGAAGTTGAGGTGACTTATTTATCATTGTTTTAATGCCTGCCTTGACCTGGCAAAATTTTTTAATTATGCAGCCCAATTTTAATGGCTTGTTTAATACCTACTGCTAAGATGGGCAGAGACCTCTGGCTACAGACACCAAGAAATTAAAATCAGTGTTGGACTATGCTGATGGGTCTTGTTTCCCGGGCCATTCCTGCACCAAGGCCTCTTCCCCATCTGGTACCTTGAGAGAGGCTTACATGAAGCATGGTGCCTGGGACCTCTCTGAAACTTGAAAAGCTTCGTGGGAGTTCGTGCCTCTCTGCTGCTGGAAATCTGCTGAACGGGGCTCAGAACATTTTGGTCATCTTCAGTTATCGATGCTTTTCAGCCATTGTCCATCTCACAGGCGCTGTAGTGGCTCAGTTTAATAGAGCAGTGACACTGCCTAGATGGAAATACAACTGCATTACATGTTTGCTGAATGGCTCTGAGGCAACTTATTTATAAAAGTCAGCATGTTGGTACATGGTAGCTAGTCCATGAACACCAACAAAAATAAGTTGGATCTACAAGTCACTGAAAATTGTTTACTGTGTCCAGATTGATTTGCAATAATGGGCTTGGGTACAAGAAAATCTTGAACTTTGGCCAGAAATCCCTTCTTTTGTTGTTAGCAGTTACATCTGCTGCTTCTTTCTTCTAGTGCTACGCAGATCTCTTTAATCCCTAGAATGTGTTCCCAATTTGATTGTATTTACATGTATGTCTATAGCCTTGCTGAAAATACCAGCCCTACCCTTCATCACATTTTCATGCTGTGTTAAGGTTTGGTTTGGATAATGTCACTTTTCTTGTGCCTGGAGAATTTGGCTTCCTGTGAGCTTTTGGAATTCAACTTCTTCCTTTATATATCCAGTGTTCTTTTCTTTCTCTCTCTTTCCTTTTTTCCCCCTTTTTTTTTCTTTGTAGTTCTCTTTTCAGTCTACTAAGGGAACCAAGGATGTGTACTGCATACCCTCTGGCCTGCCACATTTAATTTAGATGAAGTCTCAGTATGAAAAATACACACGAGAACTTGCATTGTGTTTGAAGTGGGTGCAACCCATGCTCCGCGGCTGAGGGTCCTGCAGGAGCCATCGTGGAGATGCAGGAAGTGGCAATGAGTCATGTCTGAAGCAAATCCAATTGAACCAAACAAAATAAAACCAAAAGAAACCAAAAACTGTTATATCTGAGTTAATAGATTTTAGTGCTTGACTCCTGTAATCAGAGCTAATGTCGCCTCATGCAGACTCCTGGCCAACGCAATCCCTAAAATAAGTGCTGCTGGTTGTGAGCTCGCGCTCGAGAAATGTGATGATTCACTGTCCCCCAAGGATAGCCTGTGCCTCATTAAGAGATAAAATCCAGAAGCCTAGCACTCATGTTAAATACTAAGCTGTACGCTGATATCTGACACAGTCAGAGCAACAAAATCTCTCCCACAGGCCTCAGAGACAGCAGCCCCCATGTGTGCTAGCAACCCCGGACAGGCAGAGATGCCCATGCTGTGCCACCCCCCGTCTCCTCCTGGCTCTTGCATGGAAAGGGAGTCTACATCAGCCAAGCGCCCATGTGAGCCGAGGGCACACAGCAGTGGCACAGCGGGCTTCTCTGAATCCAGCCCCAATACGAGAATTCTGGGTTCAGAAGAGGCTGGTTCCCACGGTCCCCCTGGTTGACCCCCAGGGGTTTGCTCCCAGTTTCTCAGGTAAGGAAGGGCAACGAAGGTGCTGTTGTGTCCCACACCAAAACTTTACGTCGTGGCAGGGATTTTTCCACATCATGAGCTGACAGCCATACCCCTGGGAGTGAGTTTTCTAAGGGTCCAAAATCTCCACAGAGGCCAGTGCCGACAACTTTTTAGAATTCAAACATATATCATGACAATGACAACAGCAGGTTTCTTAATATGTATTTTTCCTGTCTATAGAAAATGCAAAATATTTTTGTCCTTATATTCTTAAAACCGTACATTTAAAAGAACTCTGTTTCCAGAAAAGATGCTCCACTCATCACCCCAGGAAAATATTGACTAATCACGGCTGGTAGTGAAAAAAAAACACCAAGCCAGATCTGTGAAAAGCTACTAACTCAAGGTTCATGGAGCAGGTATATGTAACTTTATCCAACTGATGGGATTTTTCCCATGTTTTACCATGGAGCTTATGAGGGGAAAGTAGATTAATTTTAAAAATATATAATCTGCATTTTTCATTAAAATTAAAAAAATTTTTCATTAAAAATCAACATGTTATACTGCATCTCATTCCCTTGAATTTTAAGTAGAAACTCAGAGTTTTACCAACTCAAAAAAAGTCATTCTGCTTCTCTGGTGGAACAGATCTGTTGCATTAATTTACCAAGAACATCCACTTGATTTAGTTGAAATAACACTTATAAAGTAATAAATGTTTAGTTTAAGAGGACGTTAATGAGCAAAGTTTATTACTTACTGGAAAATCATTGAAATTGAAAGCCACATATATTTACATAAAGTATGCGGCATCTGAAGTAAATCCAAAGAATTTTGTTATTAATTTCCTGTGTTGTTTACATGTGTTAGAGCTATGTTTATTCCAGAAGAATCACTCACCAGGAGCAATAGAAATCAAAGTGCAAACTGGTTTATTTTTCTCAGTAACTTATTAATAACAGCATCAGTTTTTAGTGTTAGATAGATGATATGCAACAGATATTTTTCTTCAAATATATACACAATAAGTGAGAAAATAAAGCAAAGGACCGTGCAGTTGAGTTGTTTATTAAATGAAATAAAAGTTAATACCATTTTTGCAATCTTGTAATTTTTTTCTATTAATTCCAAAAGATATTGAATAAGCCACAACAGATGTTACAGTGCAATATTTAATGTATGTTTCAAAACCCAAATACTTATACAATGAAGTACTAATCGAGATCATAAAAACATCCAGGATTTCATTATGTTTTCTCACAAACTTATGAATTAAAAAAACAAGTATAAAGGTGCCTTAACAAATCAAAGACGGTATAGTTTATAAAATCTCCTTTTAAAGCTGGAAGGGAACACGTATCACATTTTTATGGCAAGTTACTACATGTTAAAGTAATTTCTCATTTTTCACATTTGGTATGAAAATTATCCCGTGTGTTTCTTAACCTCAGAGCATCTCCTCTTAGTTTTGGCATGACTGTAGAAAGCAGCTGGCTTTTTCTAAACCAGCTATGAAGGAAATTATTCACGTCCTTTCCTTAGCTCCCAGTCCTGACTCCTCAGGTCCTTAGGTCTGCAGAATCCTCCTCGAAGGGAGTTTTGCTATAGAGTAAATACAACGGTGCAGGACTCGTTCGATCCACTTGTGGGCCTGGGAAAAAAAAAAGAGGATAAGGAGTGTGTGGCTTTTCCAAGAGTGTGTATGGTAGCCCTGGAGCCAGCTCTCGCTTGTTTTAATATAGACAGACATGGCCAGGATTCATTCCTTCAAGAGAGTGTCTTCTCCTAACACCAGACAAGTCGGTTATATTTGTGTTTTACTGTACAATATGTCGAATCACTCCTTTCTTCTTCATCCGCCAAATGGTTCTGGGTTTGGAGTTTGTCTTGCAACAGCCAAGATACTCTAACAATTTAAGGATCAAGTCCTCACACCGCCCATGTGCGTGCAAGCAATCCCTCTGCTACCAGGGGACGGGCCAAGCGCTCCAGACTCTGCACGTGCAAGTGAGGGATGGGAGTCGACGAGCCCACCCCTTCTGGAGGGCTTGTGAGCATGGCGCTTTCTCCCAGTGAGAAATAAGGATTTTAATCCTGCCAGGGGTTCACACGTCAGAGCAACCTTCACACCAGAGGCACAGGGGCTCCAGATCCCTGCCGGGGACTGTGTGTGCCTCCTCGGAGCAGTCTCTGCGGTACCCCTCTGCAAAGGGAACACACTTCTAGTTTTCAGCCCTATTGCCCTCCAAACCCAACTCTGCTGTGGGAGGTTTAACACTTACTTAATGAGGACTATGTGTGTGCATACATATGGATGTGTGTATATCTGTCTACACATACACACAATATAAATTAACTAAACATGTTACTAGGATACATCAGGAAAACCACATCCAAACAAAGAGTCCAATATGGAAAAAGCTATTAAAAGACCCCAGCGTTTGAGCTTGTTGTGTACAGGAATAAATATGATTACAGAACACCAATTTTACATTTTGTTCCTTTCTTGCTGGCATTTATAAGAGGTGCTGTCCTTCTGGAAGTAAAGGGAAGATTGCAAATGATAAAGCAAATCTGATCTTCACAAATAATGTGAAGCTCATAATTAAATTGCCCACCTCAACAAAACTTGGAGATGAGCTCCATAGTTAAAATGAAGTGTACCAGCCTTCGTTTAATGTTACAAAAGGTCCGAGAGGCCTCAACAGGCCCCTGAGCTCTGCCCTTAGAGTTTTTGAGAGAAATGCAGGCAAAAAGAACCTTTGTGCTCCAGGTGCTCAGAGGATCAGAGTACCCTCACATTAGCTCAATATTGAAAGATGAAGATAGGCATGAACTTTACAATCTCCTTTTCATCACAAACTTCTTTTAGGTTGCCTAGTTAGCCTAAATATTTTTCCTCCTTCATCTTAAATGCAAAGATGCACAGTCAGAGGACACACGCACTGCAGGGCATGCACCAGCCCGAGGCAGTGCTCAGGCTCACGGGATGGAGGAACACCAGGAGATGCTCTTGCAGCCCTAAGGTGACAATAGCCCCATTTTGCCAGGGCTCTGCCACAGCCCTTAAGTAGCTCACAATGGACCAGGATGTGGCAAATTACCCAGCTGGCAAATACTCCTTGCTGAGTCAAGGAATTGAACCAGGTATGCTTTCCCTGTTACAGTTACCTATTTAGGTCTTGTAATGCTCTACGTAGTACAGTTTTTGAACACCCTGCTGCCTCCTGTACTACTTCCCCTGAGCTCCGCACCCTTCGCACAATGCTGTAAAGACAGAGAATTAGCCAAGGTACCAAAGCTCAGCCCTGCAAGTCAGGCTTGGATAGCAAGAATAGCAATCTGGGCAGTTAAAATTAAAAAAAAAAAAAAAAAGTGTCTCATAAGTAGACTCTTAGAGGGATGTGATACAGGCCTGTGGCTCCCCTAGGAGCAGCACCTGGTCCATCTCACATGCTTCAGATGACATGATGGTGTAGGAACTGACATCTCCGCCATGCTCAGTCTGGTAATGTGCAACTGCTCTGGGCAAAGCCAAATGTCCCAGCCCCAGATGCTTTCTGAAGTGTCAAGGCACGTAATGAAATGCTAACTAAAATGGCACTAGTCATGTGACTAAAAGGCTGAGACTTTTTTTCTAGTCATTCCTCTTGGTATTGACTTTGAAGTCAGTAACGAACCTCCCATTGGGTTTAATGCAAATAGAATCAGCCCTCACTGGAGATTTTAGTGGAGCAGAGAAAAACATTTTTCCTGTTAAAAGATTTTCCTATTAGTACAGACACATAAAAGCCTTCTCAAAGCTATAATGTTAAATATTTTAATGTCCTGCCAAACCTCATCAGTTCTCATTGTTTAGCAAAAATGGCACAGACATTCTGAGTTGCCAGCTATGGCATTTTCTGCATATTAAGATCAATAATATGCTTTAAAAGGAATAAAGGGTTGTCTAATGAGAAAAGTCTTTTAAAAGTCAAGACAATTCCAACTGTTATGAATGATTACAAATTATGTGGTTAATTTTATGGAGGGTGGGGTTGGGAGAGATTAAGGCCTTGGGCACATGAACCATACTTCCATACTTCCTTTCTTTACCAGAAATTGTACCTCCCCAAAACCTCCCCTATTGATCATCTGTGTGAATTCTATGAAACGTTGGTTTGACTGCCAGCGTAAGGAGCTAAGTTTTCCATTTCAGCACCATCCCTGCGCTCTTAAAATATTTTTTGGAATAAATTTCTTTGACAGGCTGTACTGACATGCACAGAAGGAAGACTTGGTTCAGGTCTCTCAAAAGTTGTGCTTTTTGGACCCTGTGCTCTACCCTTATTCAAGCAGCCTCAGCAGTTAACAGATGTGCAGGTTTGGGCCTTTGAGTTCTTTTACATTAAGCAATGCAGATGCACATTCAAAGGCCCCCTCACCTGTACTGAGTTTGGCCTGGCTCCACAAAGGCTCTATGTGAGGTCAGGCTGAACTGCAAGGATTTAATTTTTCAGATGTTAAGGGCAATGTGAGCTCTGAACGAGGAACCTAGGGAGGGCAAGAAGCCACAGTGAGGAGATGGCAGCATTGGTGGGTGGTGGAGGAGGTGGCGGCAGGATTTGTCCTCGAGAAGGAGAGGTGTCTGGTGTGTGTGCACTCCCTGGGGACTCCAGCTGCAGTTAGCTCATGCCAGCAGTCCCCCACGTAAGTGGCCTCCTGCGCTGGTGCCTTTGAGGACATGTGTTTCCTGCTTTCCAGCCACATGGGCACAGCTACTCACTGTCCTTACCCAGTAGCTAAAAGTCCATCACCACTTCACACAACGCGAACAGGGCAGTCTGGTTTGGACCTTTCCCAAAGCCTCTTCACTGACTTCTGCAGGACAGACCAGCATATCAGAGGCTTAAAAACCCTCCTACACTTTTTCCCAAGGGAATAAAATCTCCCGTCACTTCCGTGCAAGCAGCTCAGCGTTACCTAGGTCTGTCAGGGACCTGGCTACCCAGGTCAATGGCTTCTAGCCCTTTCCTGCATTGTAGAGGTTGAAAATAAGTCTTTTCAATCAGAAACTGAAAAATACATTCTTTTTTATAGAAATGAGGCTCTGGGGACCTCATTCAGTGCCTTAGGGAGGTTAAACTTCTACTTCCCACCCTCTGTAATGGTATACTGATGTCTGGGTAGAAGCTGTTCTGATGTTGGGGCATGAGAAGGGAGGAGGGAAGAGGGACCGAATCATTAATTGTACCATGCAGATTAATGCAGCTTCAAAGGAAAGAAGACTCTTTCTTCTCCCTGTCCTTTGGATGCCTGATATTATGTAAGCTACACACCACAGTGATGGGAGATGTGGTTGTGAATTCCCTAAAGCAGAGAGATGAAGAAGATGGACGTTGCTAGCTCCCTCAAGTCCTGCATGACTGCCTACCTACTCTGCAAAATGGGGCTGACTGCACTGTCTCACTGCTGGCACTTCCCCACCGTGCTCCGGTGCCACCGTGTTTTGTGCAGACTCCATTTGTGTGAGCATGCGTTACAGATGCACTGCCAGACCCAGCTCCTTCGGGAAGGAGGAATGCTTTGCAAATCCGGATGGGATTAGGTGCGAGATACGCACTTAGCCCTGTCAAGACCAAAAGGCTTCAGTGCATGTGCGGAGCAGAACTTCAGGCATCTCAGAGACTTCCCTGGTGCTGGGGGGGTTACTCGGTAAAGGCATGATGATATGAAAAACATAGTCTGCATTTAAACACCAGATTTCCATCTAATCCCCAGTGTTGGTATGTTTGTGAGCTGGACTTGGGTCCCAGTTAAGTAACAGGAGCTTCCTAGGTACAGACGGTATGAAGTATTGCAGTCACTCTTTCTAAATGCTATGTCTTAGAATCTCTGCAAAAACATTAAGTTTTTCTCTAGATTTGTTACGGTGATGAGAAATGAGCACACACATAAATATGTAGCATACTGCAGTATATTAATTGATGCATACAAACCTATTACTCTTTTTTATAACCTCTCAACATGGTGTGAATGAATGAAGAATTTTCAAAAAACTATAGAAACAAATCATCATTAAACTGTGCTGTGAATTCCTGGTTCCCTCCTAAATCAGATCTTTATTTAATTTACTACCTAAAACATTTATAAGACTGTTTTCTTGAATACTCCTACAGAATGGAATGGTCTTAATTTCATTTCCCATCTCCTCTCCACTCCCCACCATTCCAGAGCCTTAAAGTCCTCCTCCATTTCCCATTACAACCCATCTCAGATCCCACTGTGCCTCCAGACCCTGGCAGATCACAGGGGGGCCACACGCAGTCACTAAGGAGGGGTGAAGGGATATCCATCAAGTCCTTGGACTTGAGGTGGAGACAGTTGCTGTGTTTGGCTGAACTAGGAGTTGGCCGGTGGGGTAGATGTGAAGCAGGTGAGATATTGATTGCGAGGGCTGAGTTTGAAAGTGGATCTTGGATTGATGCCCAGTTTGTACAGCAAAGTGGCAGAAGATGAGTTAAATCTGCAGAGACC
This sequence comes from Nipponia nippon, assembly GCF_047370975.1. Taxonomy (NCBI): domain Eukaryota; kingdom Metazoa; phylum Chordata; class Aves; order Pelecaniformes; family Threskiornithidae; genus Nipponia; species Nipponia nippon. The sequence continues at coordinate 41,073,631 of NW_028262380.1, read as the reverse complement.
CAAAAAGATAATTAAAAACACCCCTGGATGACAATGGCTATTAACTTGCCGCAAGTCACTGCAGCCCATGGAGGGAGAAAGGAAACTAGCAGCTCCTCGGTCTCACTTCGAGAAGATGTATGTATGCTGTATGTATGCACAGCCCATCTCTAGAGGTCCATAGGTCCCTGCAGCTTCTCCACGGTCCTGCGAGGGTGCCGGGGGGCTAGGTCTGGTAGGGCAGAAAAACTCCAGGAAACACATTTTGACAGAAAAGGCTTTGAGAGCCTCCCATGTGCGCTCCACATTGCTTATCGCGTGCCCTTTGATGTCGGGTTTGGTTCGCAGGAAGGCATGAGGCCGGATCCTCACCCCAGGGTGGACTGTGCCAGCCCTGCGCACCAAGCTGCGCCAACGGCTGGCACCGTCTCTCCCAGGGTAAGGATCCAGCCCCGTCCCCAGCACTGCTCCTGCAGTCCCGAGCACACAAGGTGGTTTTTTCCTCCCCCCTCTTTTTTTTCCTTTTTCCCTTTTTTCTTTTTTTCCCGTACACTTTTTCTCACTCTTTCCTTTTTTCCTTTTTTCTTGTTTCTTTCTTTTTTCTTTCTTCTTTTTTCTTTTGCTTTTCTTTTTTCTTTTTTCTTTTCTTTTTTTTCAATTTTTTCTTTTTTTTCTATTTTTCTTTTTTTTCGCTAGTAACTGAGAAAGAGCTTTCTGTGTTCGTCGCTGTAAATGCGGCTTTTTCCTCCCCAGCTGAAGCATGGTCCGAAATTCCTGCTGTAGCGGGAGGCACAGCGCAGGGCCCGCCCCGGGCGCTGCCCGGCGAGGGCCGGCAGCCGTGCCCTGCGGGGAGCCGGCCCGGCCGCCTGCCCGGCCGCGGACCTGCCCTGAAAGGCAAAGGCAATCCCCACCGCCCCGCGGGAAGGGAGAGCTGCTTGAACCCCCCTGGCTCACGGCTCCCTGGCTTCGGGGGCTCGGCAGCTCCCTCTGCCTCGCTCTGTGCCCGCTCCCGGCTCTCTGTGCAAGAAACCGATGGGAAAATATTAATAATCAAAACGGGGGGAGGGGGAGGGGGTGTCGGTTCTTTTTTCTTTGTTTTCTTTTCTTTTTTTCTTCTTTTCTTTTCTTTTCTTTTCTTTTCTTTTCTTTTCTTTTCTTTTCTTTTCTTTTCTTTTCTTTTCTTTTTTTCTTCTCTTTTCTCTTTTCTCTTTTCTTTTCTTTTTTTCTCTTTTCTTTTCTTTTCTTTTCTTTTCTTTTCTTTTCTCTTTTCTTTTCTTTTTTTCTCTTTTCTTTTCTTTTCTTTTCTCTTTTCTCTTTTCTCTTTTCTCTTTTCTCTTTTCTTTTCTTTTTTCTCTTTTCTTTTTTTCTCTTTTCTTTTCTTTTCTTTTCTTTTCTTTTTCTTTTCTCTTTTCTTTTCTTTTTTCTCTTTTCTTTTTTTCTCTTTTCTTTTCTTTTCTTTTCTTTTCTTTTTTTTTTGTTGCTTTTCTTTTCTTTTTTTCTCTTTTCTTTTCTTTTCTTTTCTTTTCTTTTCTCTTTTCTCTTTTCTCTTTTCTTTTCTTTTTTTCTCTTTTCTTTTCTTTTCTTTTCTTTTCTTTTCTTTTCTTTTCTTTTCTTTTCTTTTCTCTTTTCTTTTCTTTTCTTTTCTTTTCTTTTCTTTTCTTTTCTTTTCTTTTCTTTTCTCTTTTCTCTTTTCTCTTTTCTTTTCTTTTTTTCTCTTTTCTTTTCTTTTCTTTTCTTTTCTTTTCTTTTTCTTTTCTCTTTTCTTTTCTTTTCTTTTCTTTTCTTTTCTTTTCTTTTCTCTTCTTTCCTCTTCTTTCCTCTTCTTTCTTCTCCTTCTCTTCTCTTCTCTTCTCTTCTCTTCTCTTCTCTTCTCTTCTCTTCTTTCCTTTTATTTTATTTTATTTTATTTTATTTTATTTTATTTTATTTTATTTTTATTTTATTTTATTTTATTTTATTCTATTCTATTCTATTCTATTCTATTCTATTCTATTCTCTTTTTCTTTTCTTCTCTTTTCTTCTCTTTTCTCATTTCTTTTATTTTCTCTTATGTTTCTTGTCATTGTTATTATTGGTGGTGGTGAAGTTTCTTTCCTTTCTTTTTTTCTTTCTCTCTTTCTTTTTCTCTTTCTTTCCTTGTTCCTTTCTGTGACCGATTCAGGTTTGAAATCACCATTCTGGAATGTTAGAAGGTGACTTGAGAGGAGATTATTAAAAGAGAGATGGGTGCATTTATTTATTTATTCATGTCTTTTGTATCTCGCAGCTGCAGCTATAGGAGCAAAAAAAGACAAGAAGACGGGGAAATGCCTGTTCTTTCATAAGAAGGTGTTTGAAAGCTCTGGTCTGTGCCACGCAAATTTTGCAAACGGCAGTTCTGAGCTGGCATCGCACGACTGGAGGCACTTGCGAAAGCTTTGCAAAAAAGACACACGAAGGAAAACCAGGCTCGCCTCCACGCAGTGCACCGAGAAGGGACTTCATCCCGTTTGCTTACTGCCAACACTGATCTCTCTCTTTCTTACTTATTTTTTATTTTTTTTTTTCCCCCCGGAGGCGGGTGGGTTAAGATCTGCTAGTAACTCCAGCTGCCCCTTGCCTGCTCTGATAAACAAGGCTTATTTCTGCAGGGAAGGGCCAGGGATACCATGCTGTCCGACACGGCACTCGTGTCTCGCCGCCCCTCCGAGCCCGAGCCCGGGGCAGCAGCGGCGGGGAAATCACGGCCCGTCCTCACGGGCCGCATCCGGAGCCCACGGGGATGGGGAGGGTGGGGGGTGCCGCAGCTGCCAGCCCGGGGCGGGGGGAGATCCTGGCAGACCCCACCGCGAGCTTCACATCCAAAGGGACGCTGTGTCACGCCACATCATACCACACCACATGTCCCGTCCTACCGTATCATCACACCGGAGCATTTCGGTAAAATTCACATGTGCATTTATGCATACGTGTTGATATATGTTTACATATGTATAGTATAAAATATTTTTATATTTTTAATATGTAAAATGTATATTTAAATATCCCCCAGTTTGTATTTCTTGCAGATCTCCAAGCGCATGAAACAAGTGAAGGGAAACTGTGGGACTGACTCACTATTATTTAATAAGGTAACTAAAATAATACAATATATATTCGATTGTGTTAATTTAACATATATGAATCGTAGATGGGCAGGTATCTATACGCACATACGTACAGCTGTTTATGCCGACGCACGCAGAGGCAGGCACCTCCACGCTCCGCCGCCCCCGGGCCGGGCCGGGGCTGCCCGCCAGGCGTGGTGCCCCCTCCCGCCGCGCTCAGCCCACGCGCGGAGCAGCCGCGCCGCTGCGCCGCCCGCGGAAGCACCTGGGGCGGGGGTGGGAAGGGGGGGGTTTGCTCCCACCGCTGCTGCTCTCAGGCCTGAGGGGAGGGCGCGATTCCCACCCTGCCTGCGCCCCAGCGGTGCGGGCGGCGGCACACCAACACCCCCCCCGAAACAAGCAAACAAACAAAAACCCACCCAAAACTCACAACAGCAAAAACCCCAAACCACCTAAAAACACCCTTGTGCACGCCACGGTTTTGGCATTTTTCTCTCTCTGCTAGGGGAAGGGAAGGGAAGGGAAGGGAAGGGAAGGGAAGGGAAGGGAAGGGAAGGGAAGGGAAGGGAAGGGAAGGGAAGGGAAGGGAAGGGAAGGGAAGGGAAGGGAAGGGAAGGAAGGGAAGGGAAGGGAAGGGAAGGGAAGGGAAGGGAAGGGAAGGGAAGGGAAGGGAAGGGAAGGGAAGGGAAGGGAAGGGAAGGGAAGGGAAGGGAAGGGAAGGGAAGGGAAGGGAAGGGAAGGGAAGGGAAGGGAAGGGAAGGGAAGGGAAGGGGAAGGGGAAGGGGAAGGGGAAGGGGGTGCAGGGGGGAACCGGGGATTGGGGCATGCAGGTGCCTGCAGATTCCTGCCTGGCCACCCTGCCGCCGTGCCTTCTGGTGCTTGGGTCCCTCTTTCCTCACCTGGCGTCTGAGGAGACCATCCTTTCCCTGAAGATCCTCCTAGCCCTCGACTTGAGAGTCTATGTGCTATTTGAATAAATGGTGTCACCAAGTTGAAATGCGCTCAGTGTCGGGCAGGGTATGGTTTACACCTACTCTCAGGGCTCCGGCCTGCAGCAGGGTGGGAGAAGAAACTCTCTGTAGTTACTCCCGAGCAGTGAGGACATTTCTGGTTTATGTAGCACCCCCACCGCAGGTCCCTCACTTTGGACAGGGTCCTGATGAGGCCTGGGGAGGGTGGGGGAGGAGGTGGCCCTCGCCACAAGGGCATCCGCCCTCCGGGCTGGGGGAGAGCCCCCAGCGTGGTCTTGCGTGGGGCATCCGGATCCACAACCACTGCAGGGGGCTGGGTGGGCGCGGGAAGGAGCCGGGACTGGAGACCCCGCCAGAGAAAGCGAGGAGCGCCGGGCTGAGCCACTGTGGGATCGGAGCCCTCGGGCTGCAGAGCGGGTTTGGAGCAGGTCGTTGTCTGTGTAGCCGTGATTTCTTCCCACCGAGTGGGTGGGGAGGGGAGAGGACCTCCTTTTCTATCTGAGCTGATGCTCCGGCTGGGGAAAAGCAACGTGAGGGCTTGCAAATTCAATGGAAAGCTATAGATGTCGGTAAGTCCCGGACACAACCGAAGTGTGTCCCTCCCCGGTCATAAACAGAGATCCCCGTGTCACTTTGGGAGCACAGCCCGTGGGAGGTAACCCGGGTGAGGCCGGGCTGGCCCCCAGGAACGGCAGGGAGAGGCTGCAGCCAACCTGGGCCTGCCCGGGGGGGCTGTGTCTGCCTCGGGCAGGCACAGGGACAGGGCAGCCGGGGAAATCTCTGTGCCCTCCGCCTGCGAACCAGCCTCTCTCGGAGATCTCCGCAGCCTGATCCTCGGGAGCCGTCCTGGCCGCGCACCCGCGGTTCCCCCCCTGCGGCACTCACCGCAGCCGGCCCGCGGGCTATTTCCCGACGGCGATGGGAAAAGCCGAATCGGGGCAATAGAGCGTCCCGCCAAGTGCATATTACTGACGGATTTCCCTTCCCCGCCACAAGGTTTTAAAGGGTTTTGAACGGAGAGCAAACGCGAAGCTGAGGGATGCTGCAAGGTTTACAACGCTCACCGAGAGGCTGGGGATGGAGTACCTCAAGGCGCATCCCGCACACTTAATGCCCACCGACCTGGTGTTTCGGCCTTCCCCGGAGTTACTGCAAGAGAAGGACGGCTGGTGAGCTGCGGGGGGCAAGGAGGGACGCATCCCGGTGTGCACCTGCGGGGCGGGGAGGGCTGGAGGGGAGCACGGTAGAGCTGGGCTCCAGAGATGTGCTCGCTTTGCGCCGGGGACAAGTCCCTTGTTTTGGGGGGCCAAACCCACCGAACGAACCCCTTGAGGCTCCGAATGCCAACCTAGAAGTCCCGCTGCCGCCAAGGCGGGGCACAGCTGGCCCTGCCCGCCAGACATTGCAGGATCGGGCCTTCTGGATGAATCTGTGCTTCTCGGAGACGAGTGCTCTCGTGCGAGCTGGGGAGACCCCAGTCGGTCGGGTTTGCTGGGGACGGTGTTTGCAGGTTGGGAAAGGCGTGGCAAGGAATGCCACCCGGAATTTCCCAGCGATTACTTCAGTGGGAAAATAGAGGACGGGAAATGCTCCCCCGATCGGCTCTTTCCTGCGGCGCGGGGTCAGTTACGGCCCCGGCCCTCTGAGCTTAGGGAAAGAGCGGTTCTCTCCCTGCCTTTGGCCTTGCGCAGTGAGTGGTGAGGCTGGGGACACATCACAGGCGAGGTCCGCTCCCGGCCCGGCTGCATTTTTGCTCCGCCGGCGCGCAGTGGCTGCTTGCACCGGCGGCCGGGCTGGGCCGGGCCGGGGCGGTGGCGGGGCGGAGCGGTGCCGGCTGCCGGCGACCGCGGCGGACGGCGGCGGAAAGGTGAGAGGCTCAACCACAGACGCCGAAATCACCCCTCCCACCTTCCAAAAAAAACCCAAAAAACCAAAAAACAAACCAAAAAGAATCCGCTAGCTACAGACAAGATCTAGCCTGCTTTTGATCCCCCCACCCCCGGGACCCTTCCCCGCCGCCCGGAGGTGCTGGCTGCAGAGCCCGGACCGCATAGCTGACCCCGAGCCGGCTCCCCAGGCCGAGGGACTGGCATCTGAAACATTACCCAAGGAGCTGGAGCGGCTCTGGCAGTATCCCCCAGCTCTTCCCGAAAAGGTATCCCGGGAATCTTTCCCCTCCCCTGCCCTCCGAAGCCCCTGCAAAGAAAGCAGGCCCGACGTGTGAGCCTAAGCACGAAGCATCCGAGGAATTTCCACCAGGGAAACGAGCCCTTTCCGCGGGGCTGGCGGCGCTCCCCGCCGCTGCGGCCCGGCCTGCCCCCGGGGCCGGGGGCCGGCAGGGGCAGCCCCCGGCGGGGCGTACCTTCAGGCATGGAAGCGTTTAGCGGTTTCGGCGGTATTAACTCCTAACAGGGTGTGAAAAGTATTGGGGATTGAAAAAGCTGTGGGAAAGTGGAGGCTTTCCAAGTCAGGCGGGCTGGAGCTTTCCTCCCCTCTGCAGGCGAGCACCTTGCGCTGCTGCCGCCGCCGGGCCCCCAGCGGAGCCGCCCCTTCCCGGCAGCCGCGGGTCAGGCGGCCCGGCAGGTGCCGTGCCTCTCGCTGACTGACCGTGAGCTTTTATAGCTGGAAAACTTGGCATCGCGTTTTGCCACCGGCCCGTTCGCCCCCGTCACCCTGCCAGCGCGGGAGACGCCGCTCGGTGACAGCTCTGACGAAGGGGCCCTGGCCTCGCCGGGCCGGGGCTTCCCGGCTTCTTTTGCTCCGGGTGCGGAGGCTGGGCCTTGCTCTGCCTCCAGCCGCCTGTGCCCCTCCCGGGGACCCTCTCCCAGCCCCGCCGCCGCAGCCGCCTGAGCGGCGCAGGCACCGCCGTGCTCCCGGAGGCGCCCGGCCAAAAGCCTCCGGTCTCTTCTCCCCTTCTCCCAACACCCTGTCGTCGGTTTTCTGTCCCCAGACCACCAATTTTGGGGTTGCTTTTTTTTTTAAGCGTGAACGGTCCGAAAAATAGACAGGGGGACGAATATTTCAGATCTGATCAAATCTAATCAGCCTCTAGCACTTGTTCTAATTAAAGCAGAGATTCACACCGCTGGCACGGCTTCCCCGAGTGGCCATTACGACCCAGTAACTTGTGGCTACATTCAGACTCTCCTTTCTCCCTGGGCGGGGGGCGGCAAAAAACGAAATTTGCAAAAAAAAACTCCGCGGCGTAATCTTACTGGTGCCAAAAAAAAACGTAAAAAAAAAAAATTACAAAAATAGTTTTGGTTTCTCCCCGCCGGAGAAGACGGTGGATGGCGCAAGAGCTCGCTCCTGTCAGCCTGCGCTCCCCCCCAGCACGGCCGCCTTGGGGAGAGCGGGCCAGCCGCCGGCTCCGGTGCCGCCGGCCTGCCCGGGCCCGGCCTCCCCGCCCGCCCAGCGCCGCCCCCCGGGCCGGGGCGCGTCGGGGCCCGGTGGCGGTGCCGGGGCGCGGGGCGGTGGGGCCGCCGCCAGGACGGAGGATCCGAGGGCTCCCGGGGCGGGGAGCGGTGCGGGGCGAGCCCCTGGAGAGGGAACCGAGCATCGCATCGCTTACCTGGCTTGGGCAAAAGGCACAGAGAGAAAAACCCTCCGCTGGGGAAAAATAAAAATAAGAATCCTTCCGAGCGGTGCCCGTGGCCGGCGGCGGGGAAGGGCACCGGCGGCGGCTCCTCCGCTGGCCGCTGCCGTCCCGTCAGCCGGGCAGGGCGGCAGCAGCCACGGTGTCTGGCTCACCCAGCGGTTCCGAGGAACCTCGAGATAAAAAAGACAGGCTCCTCCTGTGAATAAATCCATTTCTGAGCATCAGAGAGTGGTTTTAAACAACAACAACAAAGCCCCCCCTCCGACCTGTGACTGAGGGACAGTTAAAAATAATTGCCCGTGTTAAGGGGCAGAAGACCAGGTTACAGGGAAAACTACCTTCTTTCAAAGCCCGCTAATGGCCACGCGATTCATTAGGTTACTTAGTCCTAATAACCTCGCCAGCATCAGTCCCGGTGACCCAGCCCATTAAGCACCACCAGCGAAACCCTATAAAACAGGCAAGGGGAATGTCCAACATATGAGCGCATTTATTAGTATTATGTTCCTGAGATAACATGCCCCCGGCTCCCCTGCATACGGCGGCAGGCAGGTTGGGGAAAGAGGGAGCTCTGATTTGGGAAGGGCTTGAGCGCAGAGCCAGGGCTCCGGGAGAGGGATGGCGGGTCCCACCGTCACTGTCACCCACCGTCTCCCGCCCTCGCTGCTTTCCTCCTCCGGTCCCCGTCTCTCCAGCCAAACAATAGCTACATTTGTGGCGAGCATTTTTCCCCTCTGATTAAACCCAGGCCAACCAATGGCAGCCAGAACGAAACAAATCGCGCGGAGTAACATTTCGATCATAAACGGGAGTTAAGAGCTTAAAAAGAAAAAAAAAAGGGGGGAGGGGGGGGAGACAACAGGGGTCCCTTCCACCGAAACTTGTCAGTGAGTCATTGCGATATCACCCTCCGTGGAGGAGGCAGCTGAGGGGGAGAGAGGGGAAAGGGAAACGGGGGAAGCAGCAAGCCCGGCTTCTCCCGTGCCTTCCCGAGCTGCAGACAAACTGGACCCCTCCCCGGCATCTCCCTGCCAGGGTGAGGTCTCTGTAATTTACGACACGCGAGTAGTTACGGTATTTGCCGCGGCTCGGAGCAGGGCTGCTCGGGGCGCAGGCACATGCAAGCGATTAGGGGAGCGGGGGGGTCCCGCCGGCGGGGGGAGCGCTGCCAGCGCGGCTCCTCGGGGGGCGGTGGGCCTCCCCCCGGCCCGCCCCGGGGGGCAGCGCCGCTCCGCTCCCGGCTGGGGATCGCCCCCCCGCCGGAGTTAAACCCCTCCCAGCATCTGCAGAGGAACAAACCCTCTTCAGACTTTGACTCTGCACAATTCCCCCACCGACACCTTTTTTTTTTTTCCCCCCCCTCTCGATTTCTTGGGGGGAAATCCGCCCAGAGACAGCGGGACGGCGTTGTTCGCACGCTGGCCGCACGGTGAGAGGCGCTGGCCCGGGGTAACGAGGGCGCCCGGCAGAGACCGGCCCCAGGCCCCGTCGCCGCCCGCCCCCGGCAGCAGCGACGGGGCGGGCGGGCAGGAGCCGCGGGCGCATCCCCCGGAGCCGGAGCCGGGATAACTCCCGGCTGAAGGTGGCCAGGAAGGGCCCAGCCCTCACAGAAAGCTGACGCGATCCCTCGCTGTTTTCGCAACAGTTTTAACAGGCTGGCAGCGATGAAAGAAGGAAAAGCGGCGGGGAGGGAAGAGCAGCGCCCTGCCGAGCTGCCCATTCCCAGTGCTGCCGGCTCTGCAGAGGGTTTGCCGGTGAGAAACCCCGCGGGCTGATCCCGCAAGCCCTCCCGCCCGGCAGCGGCGCCCGCCCCGTCCCCGGGGCGCCCGGGGCAGCGGCAGCTCCGCCGCGGTGGGGCTGGGGGCGAGGTGCGCCCTGCGCCGCTGCCCCACACCTCCGCAACTGACAGCCTGCCTGCTATTAAACCCTTTTGCTCTTTCTTTTTCCTCAAGGGCTTTTTTAACTCGTAAAATGTTGCTCTGGCTTGGAACTTGTCATAACAGGAGCCTGCTTTATTTATTGGGTTATTTATTTTTTTTACGCGCAACAACAATATCCCGAACACAGTCTGTTTGAAAGAAGGAATTTCCAAAAACAAAAAAGAAAGGGGGGGGCGGGACTGAGAGGGCAAAAAAGAGAGAGGAGAAAGAGAGAAAGAAAGAAAAAGAGAGAGAGAGAAAGCGAGGTATAAAGAGAGAAAGAGAGAAAGAGAGAAAGAAAGAAAGAGAGAAAGAGAGAAAAATATAAAGACAGAAAGAGAAAGACGAAGAGAGAGCGAAAAAGAGAAAGAGAGAGAGAAAGAAAGAGGGAAAGAAAGAAAGAGGGAAAGAGAGAGAGGAAGGGGGAAAGGGAGAAAGAGGGAAAGAAAGAAAGAGGGAAAGAAAGAGAGAAAGAAGGAAGGAAGGAAGGAAGGAAGGAAGGAAGGAAGGAAGGAAGGAAGGAAGGAAGAAAGAAAGAAAGAAAGAAAGAAAGAAAGAAAGAAAGAAAGAAAGAAAGAAAGAAAGAAAACACACATGCCAACCCTTCAAAATTAAAACAAGAAGCCCCGAAGTCTTCTTTTTGTTATTAATATTATTTAACATTTAAAACTCCGGGAACTTCAAACAAACTTTTTGCAGGGAAAAGAACGAGAAAATAACTATTCTCTGGAAAGCATTTGTTCACAACTCGAACTGTGCCATTTTGGCGTAGAAACAAAACTCGAGACGCCCAACCCTGTCCCCCCTCCCCCCGGCATATATCTTTTCAGCACACATTTTAAAATAAATATCCTTACGAGTCTTTCCAGAATGCCTCCTTGTTATGAATTGATAGGATACAACATACCCCAGCTGTGTGCCTGGAAGTCGGGCTTTAGTCCTTTAAATACCAGGACAACATCTGCGGGGAAAACAATTACGGCGGCTTCGCCCCGCTCCGCTCCGCTCCGCGCTGCCGGGCGGCGGCTGCGGCCGGGCGATGTGCGGGGCCCGGCGGCCCCGGCCAGGCGTCTGCCCTGCGGCTGCGGGGGCGGCCGCTCCGTGGGCTGGATGCGGGTAACCCGGGGAAAGAGCCCCCGAAGGGTCTTTGCTTCGGCGAAGGAGAAAAGGATATTTTTTTCCGCCTCTCCCTGCGAACCCTTTTCATTTTATCACGCTTCTCGCCCCGCTACTCAGCAAGCGAAAATAAACCTGAGCAAACTCGTCTGCACAGAATTTCACAAAATAGCGAAAAGATTGCCAGAGGTCTGCTCGGAGGTGTCCGGCTTGGGAAACACGGGGGGAACCCGACAACTTTTTCGTCCCAACCGAAGATTAATTCAACCTCGAGGATATTTTCGCAGGACGTTTGCTTAGTAAAGCTTTCCTGTAGCTATTTTGTCTGAGACTAGTGTTTATCATTTAAAAAAAATGCAGAAAGCATTTACAGTGCTATCTCCTGTTTTGGAGCTTACAACAGGTGTCAGAGCTCTCTTCGGGGGGATTTATATATGTATATATGTGTGTCTCTATATATGTCCAATTAAATAAAATGACCACTTTGTCTATTTGAAACCATATGTGTGCAAAAGAAACAACAGAGAAACGTTAAAGGTTTAAACACCTTCTGTGCTTATACAGCTTGGACTCAGTCAGAATGTGGTACCTGACCTTATCATGTTTCAGCCTCTCTTGTCGCTTTTGGTGAGACGCTGCAATAGGAGCTATCGCTGTCCGTATTTAATAAGCTGTGCTCTTTTACTTTTAGGTTAGTGTATGTCTTCTTAGGGCTGGACAGCTAAAGAATACCTTTGTTTTCCAAAATTAAGAAAGACGCGCGAGTAATGGCATTGCGAATGACGTAAGAAGTATAACCGTATTGACATCTGTTACGACGATCAGCCATCAGAAATAAAAGGTATGACTAAGCACACGCTTGAGGTGATTTACCTCTAGAACATGAGTTACAGTTAGTTTATGTGCCTCCTCGCCTCCGGGTATCCAGCGTGGTATCCATTCCCTCCGCCAAGGGGGAAAAAAAAATAAATTAAAAACCTTCCGAGCTCGTTGTCCGGCAGGGAACATCATTTCTAACAGCTGTTTTACAGAGTGGGAGCCAGCGACCAAAAAGCCCTGAGGACTGAGCCCCTAACCCAAGGCGATGCAGAGCTCTCTTATCCCTGCCTCAACATATATGCCTATGTCCAAATACCCCTATAGCTAGCGCCTAACGCACCGGCGGCGTGTTACTCTGCGTCATGGAGAGGGGCTGCGTAGAAAACACTCACAGGTTTAGCCATTTTAGGTTGCTGGTTGTTTTAGGGAAGCTCCAGAAAGTTTAAAAAATGTGACTGAAGATATTTTTTCCCTGTCTGTTCCTTCTCACCCCCCGGCTCGGCGAGTGCAGACGCCCGCCGCGCCAGGCACCGGCTGGGCAGAGAAAAGGGGGTCCGAGGGGGGCGGACCCGGGCTCCCCGGCCCCCGCCTCCCCCCGCCGGGGGAGGTGCGGGGATGCGCCGCCGCCCGCGGAGCTCCCGCCGGGGCGCAGCCCGGCAGCCCCTACCGGGCCGCGGTGCGCAGGGAGGGGGCACACGCCGCGGAAAGCTGCGCTCCAAACTAAACCACGGCTTGTTTCCCCTCCCTTTCCCTCCCCCCCCCCGCCGGGGTCCATCCCAAGCCGGCCCCAGCCCTTTCCATCCCAGCCCGGCCCCGGGATACAGCGCACAGGAGGATGCTGCGCGGCTGCGGGGAGGATCCAGGGTAGCCCCGACGCGGGGGCTGGGGGGGTAAGGAGAGGGAGCAATGAAATCCTGCAAAGCACTCGCAGCTTGCAGCGCACTGCAGTGCCCACGGCAAGGCGGGCTCCGGCGGGGACCAGGGGTCCCAGCCCCGGGGCAGCCCCACGCCCCCCGCACACGCCCCGGCCAGCGCGGCCGCGGAGCTCCGGCGAACAGCTTTTTTGCTTTTTTTCTTTTCTTCCCCCCCCCCCCCCCCTTCCTTCTTTTTTTTCTTTCTTTCTTTTTTTTTTTTTCTTTTTCCCCAGAAAGCGCCCAATTCACACGCAGAAAATGGCAGAAGGAGAGGTTGCCCTGCCCCTGCGCCCGCCCTGCCTCCCTCCAGCCGCAGGAGCTCCCCGAGTCTGCCTGCCTCTCCCGGAGGATGGATGTGCTTCATGCCCCTACCGCGCATGGAAACCCAGGCCATCCTGCGAACGACATGTTGCCTAAATAAAGATAAAACGTGCTATACATCACAGGCTTTCCCGGTTATTCTCAATGACTTGTCGATTCCTCTCCCCCTCCCCACCCACCCCACCCCACCCCACCCCGGCACACGTGCAATGATAGGAAATGGTTTTAAACGACGAGGGGTCACGTAGAGCCATCCTGATCGTTTAGTAAAAATAACAGAGCTATTATGGAGCTGAAGGAAGGAGCCGGGGAGTCCATCCACACGTGCTTCAATATTGTGCCTCGACTGAACACACACAGAGGCATACATATATATATATATACACACATATACATACGTGCAGCCGCGTGGTCCCCTGTGAGCCCCCTCAGCACCCTCTCATTAGGCCGTAAATGCGCGCACCGATGACAGTGCGCGCCCATCTGTGTCGGGGAGGGGGGACGTGGAAGGGCTGCTTGTATCTTCGGGATGGAAATGCACGTAAAGCCTTTTATGAGAGCTCAGGAGACAGCATTTGCTCTCTAACCTACACTTTTTTTTTTTTAATCTCTATTGCCGAAAACTGGAAATAATTAAATTCTTTAAAGGTTTACTTTTGAAACCATAGCTGGAGTAAACTATGATTCAGGTGTAAATAATTACCGAAGTCATGAAAGCGGCAACTGCTACATGTGGTTTATTCGTTGCCTTTTTTTTTTTTTTAATCGTTTGATCATTTTAATCCTTAACTGTTTGCCAAATTCACATATTTGTAATTTACTAAACTTTATCATCTCTACCGGGATCGGGATGTTGTGCATTAGATTCCAGAGCCGTCCTGTCCTGCCCTGCCCCGGTGGAGGAGCCTGGCTGGAACAAACTGGATGGTTCTCAAGAAGGGATAACGCTATTACCCCGGTATTTGGAAAAGCTTTCCATATCAGATTAGAGAAATTAGAACTGAATAAAAGATGCTTCCCCTTTCATAAACGCTACCAGACCTACTCGATTTTAGACTCCGGAGAAGAAATGAGTTATTGAAGAAAAGAAATTGTTTAAACACAATAAATCCATGCCCAAATGAAGGCATTCCCTGGGGCAAGACAAGCAGGATTTGGCCCGAGAGCGTGAAAATAGAAGTATCCATTAAGCGAAAGCCTTGGAGAAATAGGAGAAACGTGGACATATAATATACACCATATAAACAAAAGCCCAGGATTGATTTCTTTTGCCTACACTGCAATTTCAACCCATTTGTCTCTTCAGAAAGCCATGGTGGAAAAGGGCAGAGAAACGAACTTTCTTGCTTGCGTGTGTCCTCTTTTAAAATCATTTTGCATAGTAAGACACCACTTGAACGTGTTCTGGTATTGTAAAAGTGTTTTTTACCAGGCTGTAAATGACTGCCCCTCTGACAGAGCAGCCGGAAATGTAAATCACACCGTGGAGCTGAAGTTATGAAAAAGTTGGTTCCCTTTTCTGCGTCGCAGGAAGATCACGGGGCTGCTGGATTGGGAAGGGAGCAGGGAGGCTTGTTTACTGTTTTCCTGCTCCACCAAACTGTTGGCTCCACGGTGCCTGGGACTTTGATGAGAAAGAATGGACAATGTGCAGAGTCCCTTCCTATGACACCCAGGCCACCGCCACTTGGGAGGTCCTTTGGCCTAATGCAACCACAGCTAACTGCTCCCAACAGGAGGCTCTCTGGATCAGGCAGGGTCACAATTATACTTCTGCTAAAGGCAAGAGCTTTTAACAAAAAAAAAAAAAAGGAGAGAGAAAAAGAGAGAGAGAGAGGGGAGGGGGCTGGGCGAGCGGTTGAATTAAAGCCTTTCAATTCATCTGGGGAAGGAAAGACCGAGAGCGGGGTTAGTAGGAACCGCTTCCAAGAGGCATGAGCTAAATCAGGTTGTTTCCATCCAGAGGAAAGTGACGGGGGATGAGGTCCGGGGCGCTCCGCACGGGGGTGGCCCCCGACCCCAGGGCTGTCACGCCAAACCGCCCGGCGGGAGCAGCCGGCCTCCCCCGCGGCCCTGCCAGGGGGTTTGGGGGCTCACCGGCTGCGCGACACCTGGCCGGTGCCGCAGAGATGAGCTGTGCCTTGCTCCGCTGAGCTGGGGAGAGGACACCACAGCCACAGCTCGCAACAAGCCCTCAGGCATCACCCACTGGCGCGGAGCGGGGAGAAGGGCTCCAGGAGGAGACACCCCAGCCCCTTGGCCTCTGATCTCGGCACTCGGGGGGCGCGAATGTTTTCCAGGGGTGGTGAGGGAAGGACGGGAGGGTCGATACATGTTGTGTGGCTCGCAGAGGGGGCTGAGTTTCCCGGCGCTATTAAACCCCGTGCTCCTTGCTGTTTACTTGCAGCGGCGAGGAAAAGCCGGGGGAGAAGATGGGGGGCTCCCGACCTCCGCCGTTTCCCGGGGCGGCGGCTGCCGGTGCCGGTGCTGGAAGCGGTGCCCCCGGGTCCGCAGCCGGCCCGTCCTCCCCGCTCCCGGCGGGGTCTGCGCCCAGCGCCCGCCGGCTGCCCTTCCCCTCCTCCGCCCGCTCTCCCTCCTGTCCCCGGTCTCCCTTTAAAGCCCCCGAATTCACCCCCGCTCCGTCCCCCGTCCCCCGGGGAATCCGAGCCCCGCCGGGCCGAGGGCTTTGGGCGGACCCGGCTCCCGGCTGCTGCCTCCTGCCCCGGCCGGCGAGGGAGGCTGGGGGTCCCACCTCGTCCCCTGACACCCCTCCCGTCTTGCCTGGGACAAGAGGACCCCCTCGCCGCCCAACTCCGGGCAACCTCACCCCCCCGACCCGGTCGCCCCCGTCAGGCAGCGATACCCGACCGAGGAGGGGGGGCGGGCTCCGTGGACCCCCCCAGCCCCGGCCGCCGTCCCCGGCTCCTCTCGCCGCCGCCCCCCGCTTACCTGGAGGAGGCTCCCCGTGCTCGGCGGCGTGGTCGCAGCGGGCCGGGAGCGAGAGGGGAGGCCTGGGGCCCCCGGGTGGGGAAGGGCCCGGTCATGGTCCCCCCGCACCCCCGAGAGATCCGGCGGGAGGAAGAGAGAGGGAGGGGGAGAGGGAAAGCCTTTTTTTCCCCCCTTTCTCTCCCCGTTTGAGCCGAAGTGACCCGCAGTGTCTGGAGAAGGTTTTTGAAGACGTTTGGGAGGGAGGGAGAGAGTTTTCTGCTGAGAAACTCAATCTGCCATACAGTAGCGGCTGCATCTGGGATCTGTCACCGCTGACAGCACCACAGGGCACAGACATGATCTTCCGCACAACACTGCAACTCCCCAAAATACCCTCCTCGCTCCCAAGGTGTCTGCCGGGTTGCATCGCGCTCCTTCGCCAAAAGGGGGAAAGCAACCTGAATCCCCGGCAGACACCGAGGGGAAGGCAAGGGAGAGCAATCCCCCCCCTTTCCCCCTTCCCCTCCGCAATGTTAAACACACGGCCGCCGAGGAAGCGGGGCGAGAGGCGATGTCATGCTCGGATGGCGCAGAGGCCATAAATGTAAGCGCTAGCGCCGCGAGATTCCCGAGAATGACTTTAATGAATAATTTCGGAGACAGTTATGGCTTTAGGTAATTACTGCGCGGCTCTATGAAAACCAGATTTGGGAGAGAGGCAGTCAAGGCCGGGCCGTGCGCCTCGGCTCGCCCCTGCCAGCTCGCCCCGGTTCCCCCCCCCCGCCCCGCGTCGCTGCCCGACCCCCGGGCGTCCCCGCACCCCCCCGGCTGCCGGGGTCCTCCTTCGGGCAGCGCTCCCAGCAAACCTGCGGAGGCCTGAGGCTGAGGGGGGGGAAGCTAATGTTATTATTATTATTATTATTATTTTTAATCTCTTCCGCCTCCTGTATTTTCTGGCAGGACATTTCGTTGTCTTTTAGGCCAGTTTTAGAAAACTGCTATGGGTTTGCATGCGTATTTAGCTTTTTTAAAAGTTCATTATACGCAGCTGTTTCAGCCTATAGCCACATATGGCATGCAAATAGAGACCCCTATAGGAGAATCGTCCTCTCTATTATCCCCACATGTTTGTTCAATATACGTGGCCGGGAAAACGACTCTACTGCTATACATTAAAATATAATTTCACATTTTTCTCCCGAGTACTTTGGGCAAGGCAGGGGCTCTCTCCTGCTTTGAACAGCCTTCACGGTTAGCAAATAAACGGCCCCGGGACGCGGGCGCGCTGATCTCCATTGTTTCGCTAATCTCTTACTGCTGTTCCCCAGCCCCGCTGCCGGCCGCCGCCGTCCCTAGCCCCCAGGCCGGCCGGGCTGCCGACCCCGGGCCGTTCCCCGCCGGGCCCGCGGGACCCGGCCCGCTCCTCCCCGGGGACCCCCCGGCCTCCTCCCGCCGGGGGATGGCGGCGGTCTCCGGGCCAGGGGCTCCCCGGGGAGAGATGCCGGGGCGGCAGCCTCAGCCCTGCAGAAGAGTCGCCACCGCTCACAGCTCTCTCCTAAAGCCCAGCGGTGGGATTTGCTGGGATTTTTTTCCGTTCGGGTTTGTTTCACGTTTTTTTTTTTTTTCTTCTTTTCTTTTACTTTCTTTTTTCTTAACTTCCCCCCCCCCCCCCCCCCCCCGCCCTGCCCGAGCCCTGGGGCTGGTGGCTGTGGTGGGAAGCCGAGCGCACAGCATACCGTTTGCACTGATTCAGAAAGGAAATGTTCCTTTTCCTTTCGAGATTACAGAGAGACACAGCGGAACGTTGCGGTATCTTTGGGGGTTTATTGTATTTTATTCTGCTGGAACAAAGAAATGGAAGCTTTTTTTTTTTATTTATTTTTAGGGTCACGCCGGGCTTTTCTTTTTTTCCCTCCTGGCAAGCGTATTTTACCCCGAGAATTGAATCCTTCAGACAAATAGTCTAACGTTATCTCTTTCCTCTGGAGACGAGATCAGCTGCTTTCTCATCCACCCCCCCCTTCCTGGTAGTAGCACTGATTGCAACGTACAGCTGGACAAGTGTCGGCCGTCCAAGACTTTGCGAACAGCCGGCGGAGGCTCAAGTTGTATTTATTCAATTATTATTTTTTATCTCCTTGGGGGGTGGGGGGGGTGGGTACGAAATGTACAAAATCATCAGATAAAAAGTTTGTGGAAATAAGCGTGGCAAACGCGGTCTTGGGTCCCGCGGAGCAGAGCTACCATGCTGGCTGTCCGGCGTTACCGTCAGCCAGCCCAGCTCTCAATTACAGGCGATTCATTAGGGTTTAATAGCAGGTGCAAAGCCGTCTCCTCGCCAGCAGCACTGCCGTTTGGGTAGGGAATCGCCTTGTTTTACAGCAGCCTCCAGCTCTCCCGGCTCGTTGTAAACCTGACTACCACTTTGGATAGCGGGGTGTCAGCGCGCCTGCCATTGCCCGCACGTAAGCGCTGCACTTTGCTTGGCTAATTTCTCCCTGCCAAGACATAAGGTGGAAATCTGCCTGGCTCGATATTTATTTTGGAAGACAGCGCTGTGAGCGAATGCGCCGGGAGAAATCGAGCTGAGATAAAGCAAGCGCTGGGCCGGGGGAGCACCGCCGGCGGAATGCACCGCTTTTGCTTTCTCAGAGTCCCAAAGAGACAAATAAACAACCTCAGCGGCAAACTCCAGAAGAGCCGGAGCCTCCGGGGGCTCAAAAGCGAGCGGTGCCAAGGAGCCCCGGGGCGGGAGCGCCGCGTCCCGCTGCACCCGCATCCCAGCTGGCGGCCGCGGCCGGGGCTGGAGCTTGGAAAGCGCCGCCGTGATTACACCCAAGTGGAGAGCAGGATGGCTCCTAGCCGTCTGATCTGACGTCAACATGTCTCTAGCTCCTCGCTGCAAGATAGAGGGAGCAGAGCCGGGGGAGGGAGGGCTCTAATCATTCCCAGATGTCTCTAATAGCAGATATAAAGACTTATATGGTGTCTGAGAATAAATTTGTAATCAATGCTGTACAATCGGATCATCAAAGCAACGACAATTCTAGACGAAAATGGGGGGGGGGGGGGGAGGGCTGGGGAAGAGGGAGACACACACCACGCTGGTTTGGAAGGGGGAGAGGGGGGCACAGGGATTCCCAGAGAGGCGCTGGCCCCGCGCATCGCCCGGCTTTGCTAGAATTTATGTGAATATATAATTCAGATAACGACTCTCCTTTAATCTCCATTGTACGGGACGAGCTGAAACAGCTGAACAGTAATTGGCCAATTAGAAATAGAAAAGCTCGGAGCTCGTTTGCAAAGGCACATATTTCATGGCCCGCAAAAAAAAAAAATCCCAAATTAAAAATATATAAAACATTGATAAGCCCCTCGTTACAGCAGAGGGGATTATGTCTGCAGGCGTGCGGAATGCGTTTTCTTCCCATCGCTACTTGGAGGTTTCTTCTGGGTGTATTTGTGAGTCGCTGGGCGAGTACGTGTGAAAAAAGAGGATTACAGTTAGGTTTCCGAGCGCAAAAGGAGGATATTTTGCTTAGAGGTTTTATAATTAACCTTCTCCCTCCCTCCTCCCGCCCACCTTTCAAGCTCACGTTGCCTCCATGGCATCCCCGGCCGTGTTTATATCCTTACAGTTGCCCGCGGGTGTCTCGGCGCTTGTTCTAGGGGCGTCTGCGGCTTGGCCGGGGAGGCCCCGTTACACCTCTTTGACAACGAGAGCAAATTAGCACTAATTATTGCAATCATCTTTCACGCAAAGAGCTCCTGGGAACGAGGGGGTGAAAATACCCACGACACAAAGAAAAACGAAGGAAAAAAAAAACCACCACGGTTTATCTTCCTTGCCTGCAGGAATGCAGGCATGCCATGCACGTCCGATAGCAACGAGGGCACGTTGCACAACCCCAAAAGCAGGGGCAGGGCTGGGGGTCCCGCACGTTGCAGGGAGCCCTCCAAAACCCAGTACCGCCAGCGGTACTGGGCTGACTGCCGGCGGCGGGGCACCGAGCCGGCCCCTCGCTGCCTCCCCGCTCCCCAAAACCCCGACGAGCTCTAAAAAGCCACGCTGCTCTCTGCCTAAACCGGGCGCCCCCGGGGGACACGTCGCCGCCGGGGGGGTCCTCGCCTTCCTGCGGGGGAGCAGCCGCGGCGTTTCGGGCGGGCCCGCACCCCGGGGAGCCGAGGGGACGCGCCCTGGGAGAGCAGGGCAGGAGGGACGCCACCCGCGGGAGTTTTTCTGCCGTTCCGCTTCAAGGGGAAGAAAAAAATTAAAATGTTATTTTCTCTCGAGGCAGAGCAGAGAGCCCCATTCTCCTTGAAACCATGAAACGAGGCGACCGGCTACAATACTAGTAACTGAGGGCCGTGAGCCCCGCTGCGGGGACAGGGCTGCGGGGACAGGGCTGCAACGACCCGGCTGCACTTCACCGGCCCCCTGCCCTCCTCCCTTTCTTCTTGCCCCCATCCGCACAGCGCAGAGAGATGCTGCAGCGGGGGACAGGCTGCCATCCCTCCTCCGACGTGCCCGTCACCTTTGAAAAAGCTCCCCGAAGTGCTGTGGCCCCGAGGCATTGCCGGGCAGGCCGCCGGGGCGGCGGTGCCCCCGGGTGCGGGCAGGGTGCGGGCGCAGCGCTCCGCTGTTATCAGGCCTCGGCTCCGCTGGTGGAGCGCTGGGGCCAGGGCACTGACATCCCCACCTCCCATCAATTTACCTTCTGCTTCCCCATTTAGCTTTTAACGTCAAAACCTACATTTTTGTCGGCTCCGGCCTGTCTAGGGCTCTTGTGATTTAGCTGCGGGAATGACTGCTCCTGAGAAAACGGCAACATCCTCATTAGCGAGCAATTAAAAGAGATCCTCCTTAGTGGATCCCGAGGAGCTCCCGGTTCTGAGAAACTAGCGTTTCAAAAATGGAAAATTATTGGTGGGGAAATATTGGAGAGGCGATTCTCCGGGCGGCGGGGCCGGGGGGTGGCGGGCGGCTCCCCGGCCCCGCCGCGCATCCCCCGGGGGAGCTGCAGCCCGGCGACTCGGTCAAGGGAAGACGCAGCATCTACAGGAGGCTGCCCGGGACGTGCCGCGCTGCAGCCCTCGCAGCCAGCCCTCGCTCCTTTTTTTTTTTTCTTTTTTTTTTTCGTGCCGGAAAAAAAAAAAAAAAAAAGAGAGATTTGGGCAGGGGGGGAGTGCGAGATGCTCCAGTTTATCAGCTGGGCAACTAACAGGCAGGGAAAAGCAAACAAGGGGGGAGATTCTTCTCTCCAAGTGTTGTAAACAAAGGCAAGTGTCTGTAAACACAGACCCACGCCGGAGCGCAGAGCCGGGCTGCCTGACCCGGCGGGAGGGAGGGCACATCACTTTTGTCTGGTTGTTGTAACCCCGCAACCTCCCCACTGTCAGCAGGGGCGGCGAAACGGCGCAGGGGCTCCCTTATCTTTTTATGGGCAGTTGCACATCTACCTACGCTTAGCGCCGGGTCGCTTCGGGAGCCACTTCCTCGGGCGCGGCGGCGGGGGATGGCAGGCAGGTACGCAGCCCTGGACCTGGAGAGAGAGCCAGCTCGGTTTAAGTGGAGATGATTGAGGTCAGAGTTTAAAATACGAACACGAATTTTATTCTGGAAAAGGCGGAAAACCTTGCGCTTCACCGGGACTTGCCAAAAATACCTAGAGCAGCTTCTTTATGTAAAAAGCTTCGATTTTTTTTCCCTGCCTGCCTACGATACAGAGGGATGCCACGCATCTCCCAGCACAGAATGTCTGCAGCTCGCCGCGGCACCGGGGAGCAGAAAAGCCACCGGCCTGGCAGCGGGACCTTGCAAAGGAGTCGGCAGACGGGGCGAGAGATAACTGCGCGGCTGTAAGGGAAGAGAGGTCATACTGGGGAAGCAGATGGACGTAATAAAAAGAGCCAGAGCACGGGCTGCTGCAGTTTGCAGTCAGAAAAAAAAAGGTTAAAAAAAAAAAAAAATGCTCGCTCGCTGTGGCGGACTGGAAATGTGCAACCCAGGAGAGTTTTGGGAACCACAAAGTTAATATTAAGTTCACCGTAGCTCATTGTAAATCTTACATATCCCCCCCTACCCCCCCCCCCCCCCCGCAAATCCCTTGCCTTGTTCGCTCTTTCTTCCTTGACGTAAAATTACCTGCTACATAATCACTCCGAGCAAAGCCCTCCGGCCTCCCTCGCCTGCCCCCGGCGCCCCTCCGGGGCGGCCGCCCCCGCCGCCCGGCCCCGCTCCGGGCTCGGCTCCCGCCAGCGCCCGGCACCGGCGGCAAGGAACCGCGCATCGCCGCCGCTCCTGAGCCGCCCGGGGTTTGCACCCTTGTCCGTTTCCCGTTAGCAGTAGGTCTCCTGCATGGAGAACACCACCACAAGGAATTCCTATTCAGCTGAGCTGCCGGTTTCTGTTGAACACTCACGGGGCTGGCGAGATCCCTCCCTCTACCCCTCCTTTCACTCAGTCACTTGTTTAAAAATAAACTTAGGAGCCATCTTTATAATTTAGTTTACTTCCGAATATTTTAAATATTATGAAAAAAAGCCATAAACAACGCTGTTATTCAAAACATTTTGAGGTATAAAACATAAAAAGATTTGGGTTTTCTTTTTTCCTTTTTTCTTTTTTTTTTTTGTTTTGTAAAAAACACACACAGTGGTTTATTGAGTACTTACAACGTTTACACCTTCAATATTAATTAGATTCCACTTTTTCCCTTACGGACGGAAGTGCACATAACCAATAACTGTTGAAAACATCTTCAAATACTGAACGACCACAACAAAATTACAACACTAAATACCGAGTCAACCGAAACATTGGTGCAACTGCTTCTGTTGAAATATAACTTTATAATCCCATGAATATTTATATCCAAAAGGCCAAGTATTAAAGATACACTTCACATACACACTAATGCCAGGGAGGGATTTTTTTTTTTTTCCTTTTTTCCTTTTCTATGGTTCTGTTTTCCCCGTGTGTTTTATACAGAGCAAAGAACATTCACGAAACTATTAGAGACATTACCCCTTACCAAGCTGGAGTTTCCTCTTCAGATATGGAATGCTTTTTCCCTCTCCTTCAAATATCCACATTTTGGGGGGGTTGGGGGAAGAAATTGCACATAAATAAACCGGACGATTCCAAATACAAAGAGTCCTCAGAGGAGAGCTCACTACCGAGACTAAGAGGACGGCTCCTCCAGTCCTGCCGTGCTCACTGCTTGAGCTCCAAAGCCCAGACATGCTGCGGCCAGCCAGTCCTCCCTTTGGTTTTCTTATCGTTGCTGCTAACTGTGCTTTTCAAGATTTCGTTCTGGGGAGACAGGATGTGAAGGGGGGGGGGGGAAGAAGGGGGAGAGGAGAAAAAAAGGTTAGAGATATTGCTCTCCTTTCTAGGTCGCCTCTGCCCTGCCCTGAGAGGGAAAACTACGGGGAGGCACGGGCTCCTGCCGAGGCCTCCGGGCTGCAGGGACAAAGCGGAGCGGCCTCCGCCGGGTCTCGCCGCCCGTGGGAGCGGCCCCGCGTCGTGCGCGGCCGCCCGCGGTCTCCGGCGGAGGCCGAGCCCCCTCCGCGCCGCCACCGCTGCCCTGCCGCGGCCGGGCCCGGGGCTCGGGGGCACGGGGAGCGGGCGGGAGGCCGAGCGGCGCCGGCCAGCTACGGGGAGATGGGTTGTACGGTGAGCTTCGCGCTAAACCGGCCATCCCCTCCCGGGCTCCGGGGGGCAGATGGGCACAGGCTCGTATGGTGGCAGAACGTCGGGCCTGCGGCCACCGAAATCTGCGAGAACATCGCCCGAGCGCGCCGTAGGGCCTACACGAAATTGGGCTTGCGCTGCCGCGCCAAAGCCGACTCTTCCCGTTAAAAGCCAAAAAAGTTCAAACGCAAAGCGCACGGGCAGGAAAGCCCCGCGCTGCGAAGCTCTGACTTGCGGAGGGTTTAACGCCGGGCCCGGCTTAGCAGGTAACCGCGCCTCCAGCCTTTTCTTTAAGAGAGCGGAGGCTTGTCCCTGGCGGGATCACGGTTTGGGATGCGGGTCAAGCCCAAGCCCGGGAACGGACCCCCCCGGGGGGCCCTGCTGTGGCGGCCTTTCCCCCGCGGCTGCTCGCCGCCGCCGGGCCGGGTCCGGGCGCTCTGCGGAAGCCGCGGGCGCCGAGGACCTCCCGGGGCTGTGCCCTGTCCCGCTCCCGGCCCGCAGGTACGTCCGGGGGCCGGCGGGACCGAGGTGTCCCCCACGGACATCAGCCGGCGACCCGACCCAGCCGAGCGCCGGGTGCGCGGGGAAGGGGCGCCGGCGGGCGGCCGAGCAGCCTCCTCTCTGCGGGCCCCCCGTCCCGTCCCGCCCCGTCCCGTCCCGTCCCGGAGCACTGACCAGCTCTTTCTTCCTCTTCTCCTCCTTCACGTCTGTCTTCTTGATCTCTGCCTTGAAGGCCTCCGCCTCCCCGTTCTGGTCATCCTTCGCCAGCAGGTCCATGAGGTAGGCGATGTAGCTGGTGGCCAGGCGGAGGGTTTTGATCTTGGAGAGCTTGGTGTCGGCCGGCACGTTGGGGATGCACTCCCGCAGCTCCGCGAAGGCGCTGTTGATGCTCTGAGTCCTGCGCCGCTCCTTGCGGTTCGCCGTGCCCCTGCGCTTCACCGGCCGGGGCCCCCCGAGCCCGGGCGGACCGTTCCCGGGCGGCACCCCCCCGTAATGGGAGTGGTCCATACCCGGCGCCCCGTTGGCGTACTCGGGGCTGTAGGACAGAGCCATGCTGTAGTCGGGGGGGGACATCTCCGGGTGGCTGCTGATGAGCCAGCCGTGGAAGTAGGGGTTCTCCTCGTGGCCGCAGCGGGTGGCGGCGGCGGCGGCGGCAGCGGCGGCGGCGGCGAAAGGGTAGCCCTCATGGTGCACCACCGGGTGGTGGGGGAAGCCGCCCACTAGACTCATCCCCGCTCCCTAGCGCACCCCACCCCGCCCCCCCGGGCCCCAAAGCAAAGGTTTCCCCTCCCCGCCCGCCCCCCACCCCCCGCCGCACCGGCGGGAGATGCTCCCCGCCGCTCACCCCTCAGCACTGCCCCGCTGCCCGCTGCCTCTCCATAGGGCGCTGCTGCAGAGTCCCCGCGGGTGCCCGAGCGATCCCCCCTCCCCAGGCGCCGCCGCCGCCGCTCATGCGTTGTGCCTCCACCTCCTCCTCCTCCTCCTCCTCGCCCGGGGCCGGGTCTTCGAGGAAGCGCGCACAGAAGAAGAAAAAAAAAAAAGCTATGGAGAGAAGTCGACCAAAACAAAATGGCTTGGCTTCCCAGCCCGGGATCTTCCTCGCCTCTTGCTTCCCTCCGCTCTCGCCAAGTCCGCCGCGGCCCGGCCGGGTGGTACTTACACGCGGCCCCCCTCCATGCGCCCCCGGCTCGGGGCGGGCGGCGGCGGCGGCGGGGGCCGTCAGCGCCGGGCGGGCTCAGGCATCCCTGCCCGCCGCGCCGCGGGGGTCAGCGCCCCGGCGCTCCTCTGGGGCATCCGCGCCGCTCGGCCGGGCGCGGCGGCGGCGGCGGGCGGCGGCGGGCGGCGGCGGGGCTCGGCGCGGCGCGGGGCACTGGCAGGGCTCCCCGGCACGATCTCCATGTACAGCTACATGTTTAGGGCCGCTCGGGTTAATATATGTCGTCAGAAGCGGCGGCCGCCAATGGCTGGCGGCGGGGGCGGGGCCCGCCGCCCTCCGCAATAAAACTTTTTGATGTTCGCCCTGCTAATTGCCGAGCTCCTCTTTTAGGATTGGCTGCCCCTCCGCATCCATAATGTAATTAAAACAAGGGGGGAAAAATTATCATGGAGGCAGAGGTTAATGCAAGTGTTTAGCAGATGCCTTACTGTAAAATCTGCATTAAAAAAAAACCAAACAAAACAAAACCAACCCAACAACCAAAAAAACCAACAAACTCATTAAAACTTAAATATCGGATAATCTCAAACCAGGTACAGTATGGATCCAAGGAATTTCTTGGCAAAATTCTATGTGAGGGCTTGATACGCGCCGAGCTAGCTTTTACAAAGTGCTTTGTGCCGGCCCGGTAGAGGAACAAATAAAAGCGGCTTCGGAGGGCACTTTATCGATTGCCCGGTTGCGATAGGTTGCGATAGGCATGCCCCGGCAGCGCTCCGGCTCATACTTTTATTGCTGGTTAATATACACAAAGAGCGGAGCAGTTCCCGTGAGGAGGGAGCCGAAGTTGCTTCGCCTTGTCTGCCACCGGGCTTGCGATCCAAGCGAGCAGAGCCTGGCCCCGGCTTCCCGGCTGCTGGCTTGCCGCGGGAGCGGCGAGCTGGGGCTTTGGCCAGGGACGGTACTTTCTGCCAGAAAGAATTGCTCTGGGACACTACCAATAAACCCGGCTCTAACCGATTCTCTTCCAGCCTGCTGCCTGCGCCTACGCACCTCGGCCAGTATTCACCCGAGTCCCTTATGCTCCCGAAATCAGTTTCCCGCGTGTTTAACTGGTCTGATCGGTAAGTAACCGAATATTTTTTACAGCATGTTCAGAGCTTATTTTCTAGCTTTTACTAACAAATATATACATATTTCGCCGCGCTCCTGCTTCTGCAATAAAACCGCCAGACCAGCATCTGCAGAAAGCAGGTTTAGTTATCGAAAGGGAACAGTTAAATGTTTGTTTCCCGGCCAGGCCAGGAGGAAATCTCCCGTAGCTGTTTAGGTGTTTTGCTTTGCTAAGCTTGAAGACATTACAAAGGGAAGATGGATCTCAAGCTGTAACTCATGGATAACTTGGAGGGGAGGCGAATTGTTGTCATCTTCAAATGGAGCCGAGCATTACTAAATAGCTGCGAAATATCAAATACCCACCCTTATGTGTGTTGGCTGACGGCTAGGCTGATTCGGCGTATATTACAATGCAATCCTACAATATAGGCAGTGTGGAAAACTGTGTCAACAGGAGCTGAGAGGTCATAAATTAAAGAAAGAGAAAGATAGAGATGGAGGAGTCTGCGAAAGGAGGCAGCAAGAACCGCAAGTCCCATTTCTGCAGCAGCTCGGTGCGCTCTCCGGCCCCACTGCAGAGGCGGTGGGGATGCCTTGGGGGGAAGCGCTGGGGGGCGGGGGGATAAGGCGAAAAAGCTCCTCCGTGGGGAACCAGCTCATCGCCTGGGGAGAGGCGGCGAGCTCAGCCCGAGCGGTCCCGGCGCGGAGAAGGGCTGCCGCCCCGCTCGCCCTCGGCGGTGCCGCCGGGACACGGGGCCGGCTGGGGCGCGGAGGCCCCGCGGGTGGGTCTGCGGGCTCTCGGCGGGGAAAGCTCTGCGGGGAGGCGGCAGCCTCGGCGGGCGAGGCCGCCGGCCGGGGAGCAGCCCGCCGCGGTGCCCGGGCGCCGGCGTCGGCCGGGAAACAGCAGGGGCGAAGCTGGGCGCCGGCCCCGCGTTCCGGCAGGACGGGCAGCGCGGAGCTGCACCCGGCGAGGGGGCCAGCACGGAGACCAGAAACGCAGGCGTGCATTTATATAAGTATATACACATATGCCTGTGCGTCTGGGTGTAAACTGAGTACGAAAGTGAAAAACCAGTCCAGATGTAGAACTGATGTATGTATGTACGCATACATCTTATACACACACATGCTTGTACTAAAATGACTGATGGATATCTGTATCTGTATATGCCCACGCACACACGTATATATTGTATTATCCAAAGGAAATAACGTGTCTCCAGTGCGGATTTTTACATTCGAGAAGGGCGGCGGGCACCGGGCGCAGGCAGAGCCCCGGCGCGGCCAGGAGCGTACCCCCGCCGCTGGGGAGGCGAGGGCTGCGGGGCGCACCCCGGGAACCCACCGCGCTGCTGCGGCCGTTCTCCGGTTTTATTTTGCTGCGATATTTTCCCTGATGCGAAGAAGAAGCGGGCATTGTCAAGGCCGGAAAGGTATATTGGCTTGGAAACGGGGTTGTGTTTCTTTGCACTCTCCTCGTTTGTGTAGGAGCTTTCAAATATACTGCAGGCTGGCCGGCAACTGGGACAGTCTCTGTGGCAAGCCACTACGGTCACTCCGATAACATCTCCAATGATGAAGGAAACGGAAAACATGAGGCAGAGAAAAAGTAATAAAAGATACAGGAGATATCGATCAGAGCACCAGTCTCCAAAGCTAGCGTCGTTATTGCTTAATTAGCTTTGGAGAAAGAGGGTCTCTAGATAAAGGACCCAGCAGGATCTTATATATATTTTTTCCTCCTATCCCCAGCAGCTGTTTATGCGTTTTATAAAGCGAGTTTCAGAGCAAATGCAGCTCTTGTGTCTTCCCTCAGCTTTTAACTACTCAGACTGCCCGACCAGGGGTTACAGCCCTTTCTGTTTGATCAACGCTTTAGAAACCGCTGCAGCCCAAAGTACCTTTCCCAAGACTAGGCTTAGAGTCCGCTAAAAATTCGATTAGACTTTTTTCGCGCACAAATCATTCGCTTAAAAAAAAAACCAACCCAAACTGTCGCCCCATGTCACTTATTTCCCTGCCAAAATGGTTGCATGTTAGGCGGCGATTTATCTGGGCTCTACTGCCAGACAGGACTTTCCTAGGTCGCAGCAATTAAGACATTTTGGTGGCGACTGTGCCGAGGCTGGTTTTCCCTTACTTCCCCACCCCCCCCCTTTTTTTTTTTAATTTTATTTTGCCGGGGCGGGGGGCTGTACCGTTGCTTTTGCCCCACGGTTGTTGCACCTCCGGCACGACAGCCCTCCGGGCTGCCCTTGCCCCGGCTGGGTGCCCCGCGGGGAGCGGCCGGCGGGAGCCCGAGGAGCGGGGGGCGGCGGGGGGCGGCGGGCAGGTCGCCCGCTCAGCGGGGCCAGCCCCGGCCGCGCCGCCGGGGCCACCCGCCGCCCTGCCCCGGCGCTCAGCCGCCGCCGGGCCGCTTATCGTCAGGTCACTTCTCCCCTCCGGGCCAAGGGTAGGGTGGGATTTGGGGATAACGAAACAATAGAGCTGCGCTCCCGCCCCCCTCCCCTCCCCATCCCGGTCTTGTGTGAATTAAGCTAAACTGCAAATTAAGCTAATTTCTCCGAATCAGACGGAACCGTATGGAAACGGGGAAGAGGTGCCGACGCTGGGTGGTCGGAAACCACATCTGCTGGGGACTCTCGGGCTAGCTGGCTGGGAGAGCTGCAGGCACACCGGCCCGGGCGTTTTAATGAGCAGGCCAGGGGCATAAAAGCGCCTGGCCGGTGCCTGAGCAGCGAGCCTCTCAGTCCTTCGCTCCTTTTCTGCACCTTCTTGTGGAGGAGCGCCCGATATCGGCGGGGCGATTTTGGGGGTCACGCAGGCGGCCGGGACAGGGCAGCAGGGGGAGCGGCGGGCCCCGAGCCCGGCCCCCGGCGTCCCCCGCTCCGTGCAGCAGCGCCGGGTCCTCCCTTCTACGTTACAGTTCTCATTAAAGCAAACAAACAATCCGACCCGCAAAAGGGCAGCCCGTCCTTTGCCTCTGAGGCGCAGCCCCGGCCGGACAGTCCCCCCGACGGCTTTTTCCTCCCCGGCAGCTCCTAAAGTCCCGGGGGTGCGCGGCCGGGGGTCAGGGGCTGCAGGCTGCCTCTCCCTCCTCCCGCTCGGCTGCCTACCACATCGCTCAGCCGCCCGGTGCACGGCTTGAAAAGTCGAGACGCGTTTGAATTTATAGACTGCGTGATGTCATTGACCCGGGACCCAACGTTTCAGAAGGGGGTATCGTTCTCGGGTGGATCTGGGGACGCCGAAGCAGCCCGTGTCCCAGGGATGCCACGCAGCCTGTCCCTGGGCCATCGCTTAGGAGTTCGCAGAAGAACGTAAACCCGCAAGAAAAGGGATTTTTGTAAAGAGGCACCGGAGAAATATCATTTGAAGGTCAACCTGTCAGTGCGGGTTAATGAAAAGGACTTGTGCCTAATGGGCCTACTTATACCCTCCGTTACGCTCACACAACCTGGATTTCAACGTCCAGGGCAGAGGGCAGAATCGGGCCCAGCAGGCCCGAATTAATTGCTGCCATTGGAGGTGGAGGAACCCTGGTTTACGTTACTATTATCGGTAATGAACGCCCACATATTTCAGGCATGATAATCTCGCAGCCGTTGTGTATACAAAAGAAAAAAAAAAAAAAGAAAGAACAGGGACGAGAAAAACCCGAGACACTGACCATTTTGTAAGTTGCAATGGCTGGCGGTAAGCGCGGGACCCTGCGCGTTTTACCACTGCATGTGTAAGCAATTATTCGAGGATTGCTTATATTTGTGAGCGAGGATCCAGAGTTGCATTTAAACCCTAGGCAGGAATCACAGAAAGAAAAGAAAAACACAACGAACTCCAACCAAGACCCCTTCTTTGTCAGAAGAACAATAATAAAGGCCTTATAAAATTCTGCAGTGAACGCACAGTGTGTCTCTATTCATTGGGTTTGTCACGTATGTATCCCATACATACGCATCTATAAACACGCACATGTACGTGTACAGACGGGCACACGTTTTTGCCAGGTAATGCTGTTTGCACTCCTGGGAAAGAGCACCTTATGCCGCTCTCGAGCTCGGCGCTGAGGAAATAGCTCGCGAATGTAATTGCCTTCATTAACAAATATTTTGTCCTCCAGCATCTGAAATTCGGGCGTTGGAGGAAGCAGAGCTTGGGCTGGCATCGTTTTGGGTTTAGACTAACAAAAATCAACACTCTATTGTCATTCTTCATGGAAAGTCTCCATTTAACGAGGCTGGGGTTTAAACAGCGTTCATAGATCAAAGGCAACCTCGCTTGGCTTAAAAAAAAAAATAAAAAAATAAAAAAAATCCCTCCGGAGCAGTGACAATTAGCTGCAATTTCGCCCCAGCTGCACGCCCCCAAATGTCGGTGTCGTCCTGCCGGCGCCCCCCGCGCCCTGAACCTGCTGCGCCGCACCCCGCTCCCGCCTGCCCCGGCGCGGCTGCAGCGCCCGGGCTCGCCTTAAAACCCAGCAGCTGACTCCTGCAAATGTCGGCTGCACACTTGCTGGAAGCATCAGCTCGGACCGCAATTCCTATATGCGTATCTCGGTGTAATTGATCTGGCTGAGTGAGGTCTTTTTGGTAATTTGGATACACCAAGTCTCCAGTTAATGACATATAATCAGCCTTTAGGTCACTTGGTCATTCTCTTATTACAAACCCCTCCTGCTCTCTCTGATCTCCTTTCAAACTAAATTTCACACAAACAAATAAAGCAAGACAGGGACAAGTCCCTAAAATACAAGAGAGAAATATTGGAGAATTGCTCGTGGGGAACTATAAACATTTTTAAATGAAAAAACGAAAAGATAGGAAAGAACATCTTATCGAGAAAGAGAGCATTGTGTACAAAAGACGGAGGGAAAAACGGTCTGGCTTCTGTTAAAAATGACATAAAATTAAAATAAAAATAATTACAAACAGAAATGGCATAACATAAACAGAAGGCAGGAGGCTTTACTAGAAACGCGCGGCCGTACTGTAATTTGTTCTTAGAGATGATACAACCGATCCGTAGATACGCAAAGTCTTTATTTGCTTCACTTTAGCTGGCAAAAAAAAAAAAAAAAAGAAAAAAAAAAAGTGTTTTCTTTTCAGGAAAGTAACTGAAGAAGCCGGGAAATGGAGAACTGAGTGTCATGTACCTCCTCAGAGCTGCGGAGAAACGGAGCCGTGGCCAAAACGATGGGTGTAAATGCGACAACAAAAATAAATACTTTACATCACCGTGCAGAACATATTTTACTAAGTCAACACTTTGTTTTTCTGCTTTTCATTTTTCTTCCCTCTAGGAAGAGACAATGCTCCCTTTTTATTAGGTATTCCCTAAAAGATTATTTTGATCTCCGTCCAGGTATATATATATATATGTATATTACGCATACACGTTCCGCAGGCACGCTGACGGTGATGTACGTGCAGAAGACGGTGCGGTGGCCGGGGAGAGGAGCGAGCAGACATGCCCTAGGTAAGACCCGAGGGCCCTGCATGCTGCAGGCAGTTCATTGCGAGAGCGAACCCCGTTTTTCGGAACGAAAGTTGATTTATAAAATCGAGAGCGGGGGCATTTCAATATCGTTCAAGTGTTAGCGCTTCCAGGAAGAAACCTGAAAGAGGACTGCAATCCACACTCCCTTACAGGCATTCACACCTTTCGAAATATTATCAACATGCGTTTTATCAAAGATCTCATTTGTGTTTAATACGGGATTCAGGCAGGCGCTAATGGAGCATGGAAGCGTAGGTGGTGTTGGGAGAGCGAGCGCCGGGGCAGGCTCACGCAGCGCGACAAAACGGAGCAAGGAATAGACGGCAGAGAGTGGCACAGGGCCCCAGCGCCGGGCATATTAACGTGACGCATCTTGTTACTTGCTCACTACATTCCCGGTCTTTTCAGCATTTCTAAGGGCCCCCTTTTTTTTCCCGCCCGCCCTTGGGCTGCTGGGTTGAAGCATTAGCCC
Source organism: Nipponia nippon (assembly GCF_047370975.1). Classification (NCBI taxonomy): domain Eukaryota; kingdom Metazoa; phylum Chordata; class Aves; order Pelecaniformes; family Threskiornithidae; genus Nipponia; species Nipponia nippon. The sequence goes on along the minus strand of NW_028262380.1, from coordinate 41,041,543 downwards.
GCAGCCACCCGACGATCCGACCCAGTAAATCAAGGGGCGGGGGGAGGCAGAGCCCCGACGCCGCGGTCCCGCCGGGGCGCACGCCCGGGGGAACCGGCCGCCCCCGCCGGGAGAGGCCGGGGATGCTCAGCCCTGCCCCGGCACTGCCGCCGGCGGGGCCCGCCGCCACCCCTCCCGCTGGCCGGGGGTCGAAATGCGAAAGGCCGCGGGGGAGGAGGCGGGCCGGCCCCCGCTGCCCACCGCGCCTCCCGGGGCGGCGGCCCCGGCCCCCCCGGCGGCCCCGGCGGCGCCCCCCGGACCGGGCCGCGCCCGGGAGGAGCCCCGCCGGGCTGGGGGCGGCTGGAAAGGGTTAAGCGCTTCCCCTCCTCCTCCCGGAGCCCCCTGAATGCCACTGCTTTCCTCTAGAGGTCTCATTAGGGAAACCCTAACTGCTATTTTCAACGTTTCCTCAATCAAGCGCCTTTAAATAGAGCTCCACAAACAAATTGGCGGCAAAAAGCGCAGATCTTGTCACGGGCGAGGCCGACCCAATATTTCACCCTTGTTTTGCTTTGTAATTACGGCCCGGCTTGTGGCTACCTGCCCGCTGGGGCGAGCTCCCCTTGCCCCCCCGCCGCTCCCCGCACAGCCCCGCGGACACCTTTCCCGGGGCCGGGGGGGAGCGGGACCGCCCGGAGGAGCAAGTGATCTTCGGGGAAAAAAAAAAAAAAAAAATCAAAATCAGAACCTCCCAGTCCAAATGCTGCCAGAGATTTTTTTTTGCACCGCTGCTCTGAAGCCACCGGCTTTCCAGCACAAGAGGTTTCCCCCAGGCCCCCCTTGCTTCCGAGGCTGGGGTCAGGGCCCAGGCCGGCGTCCCGGCCGTCCCCACGCAGGGCTCTCCAAGCGGTTGGGTTTGCTTTGCGGGCTTCGCTCCCCCTCTCTCTGTTAAAGCGCTCTTATGATTTGTTATATTTTCCACAGCTGCTTATTCTGGTTTGACTGTTGTACAAAGCCGCTTTAAATCTTCGGCAGGAAGAATAAAAGTTAAAACCGCTTGGACGGGTTCCTACAGACTTGTGGGCTGGTGCGGGTCCTTCTCGGTCCCTGCGTAACGACCCCTCTGCACACATCAGGTCTCGATAAGCCTCGTCGCTGCGGCTCGGGGCAGCAATCCGCTGGCTAGCATCAACAAAAATAGGAGCTAATTCAATTATGTCTGAAAGCCGGGGTGTAACAGAGGGAAACTTTGGCACTTATGAACTGAGCTGCTATATTTGCTTTGCTATAAACGGACGAGAATATTTTATGATGGAGGGGAACAGTACAACACAAAAGGGAAATATGACAATAAATCTCTTTTTTATGGATTCTCTCTAGCAGCAAAACACAAGGATTCAACGGTTTTACGACGCAGCTCTTTCACAGGTACATCTGAAGATACCTGCGTAGAAAAGAATACCCCGTGTCGCCCCTTCCAGCCCCCCCGGATTGCGGAGATCCAACTCTGTCCCCCATCCCCAATTCAATGATGAAACTTGTCGTGACTTCCATGGGAGCAGTGCTGGCACAAGAGTTCACATCCGACCACTGCAGGGGTATGCTCCTGTTATTTATGGTGCCACTGGCAGTACCCTTTCATAGTTTACCGATATGCAAAACTTTTAAGTTGGAAGTAATGCTCCACCATCCATCTGATCATGAGCACATGAGGCTATTTTCTTTCTAGTTATTCCAAAACTATTAACGTTTGAGATCGTTTATCCACCCGTGGAGCTAAATTACAGCTTTAGTTTCACAGGGCCAGTTTTTTAGAGATTTTCACATGCTAAAATAAAGATAGGTACTTCGAGGGGAGAATTTTAAAGTGGCAAAGGGTCTAATGCTCCTTGAAAGAAGTGCAGGTTCAGCTCATAAAACCCTCTGAGGATTTAAACCATGGATACTTTTGGAAACCAAAACACACAGCTCTCTGCATGTCAATACTTTTAGCAACCTGCATCATGGAAAATATATTTTTTTCAGAATCGTATTCCGTTGTAAAACATCATTCATACATCCTAAAACTGTTTTATTCAATGCAAGCATGTTTGCATCTAAAGTGCTAGGAATGTTTTGTTATCTGTCTCCATGCCTTGTTTTGGTTCTTCCTTATTATCAAGTCCTGATATTGCTTAACCTGAGCACCCAAATCCGGGTTTAGGTCACCTAGAGAGCAGGGGACAGCTGGTAGGTCAGGCGGTTTGCCGCTGGGCTGCAGTGATTTGGAAGCGCAGGGCTTGAGACAATTGCTTCACATATAATCTCACAGTGCAGTGCTTTTCCTATCTCGGTACACACGCATGCACACAGCATGGCTCTTTAAGTGACTGGTCCCTGGGAAGTCTAGCAGCTATGAAGGCAGAAAGCAGAGGTAGCATATGCAGTTAAATGATTTTTTTTCAAACATAAGTCTTTTCAGTTAAAAATTGTCTTATATATTGCTAAATGAAAGTCACACTGCCTTTTTCCCGTGATTTTTTTTTTTTTAATAGAACAGACAAGTGATTTCAGAGCCCTAGTTTTATTAAGAAAGGTTGTAGAATGATCTACAGTTCAAATAAGTCAATCCTATTCATGTATTGAACAACATCTATAAAATACATCCATGGGAAAAAGAAAGATCACAAAAACTCACAGGCACAGACCCCATCAGTGCAAGTTGTGCTACTTAAGCCAACAAGACTGCTCATCAGAGTGGCACCTATTTGTATGAATTGAAGTTTTACACGTGCCCACTGTTAACGGAAATGATTTGTACGTACTTGAGCTAGCTCATACACCAGTCTTGCATAGGAAGGCAGAGCACAGTGCTGGCTAATTTTACTCAGTTCTTCACTGAGCAAAGTAGCCTGTGCTGAGCTCTGTGCTATTGCAATAAGGCACCGCAAGCACTGTTTTACAGCCGCTTCAAGGATCTCTACACTAGACTGCAGTCTGCACTGTAGGCAGAGTAGTGGGAAAAATGAGTACTGGATATACGTACGTCTGTGCTTACCTGGAGGCCGGGGTCTCTGCCCTGCATACCCTGGACCCCGTGAAGGGCTTCCCCTGACTCCATTTGTGTATACTATTCATAGAGATATGTCCTAGCTTGTAAAAACAGTACATGCCCGTTTCGTATGATATGTGCATGCACACATCTGGGCTGCATGTGTGGAAAAGTAAAGGCACACACCGCAAACAATTTTACATGTGCAATTTTCCAAGTATGGGTCTATGGGTCTATAATGCGGCGTATCTACAGTGCAGAAAATGACATTCTTCTGCACAGAAGGACGTTTTTAAGCGGCTTTCAAAGAAAAAAAAATGCAGCATTATACTTGGTAGCACAGTTAGTAGCAGCTTATTTCTCCTGGTGGCTCCTGAATTTTTCTGCAAACCCACCAAGACGGAGTGTTACTCCTAAACAGCAACATGCACACAGCAATCAGAATATTTCAGATATTCATTTCTATAGGCTGATGTTATTAAAATTAAAAACATCTGCTTTAAGGAATGTAGATAATGCTTCTCTACTCCCACAGTAAATTCAGCTACTCGGGAAACAAAATGTGATTCTAAACAGTCATTGCATTGTTTGACACAGTAGCAAATGGAACAATGCTGCCCTTAATGTTGTTGTTCAACCAACAATTGGAATTGGATAAAGGCTTTCAGCTGGGAACACTTTTCTAATACCTCTGTAGGTTATGGGATTCCTGTTGTGCGCTGCTCTCTGACCGTTAGGCCCTGCATACTGGGCAGGGGTTCACCCTCATCTTGCCAAGACAGCTCCCAAAGAGATGAGTCTGCGACTGCAATAGGCTTTTTAATGTTTGTCTGTTATTGGCTCACCGACACAGTGCTGCAACCGGGCAGAGTGGTGAACGGAGCCCCAGCTGCCTGCATTTCAGATATTATCATCTAATCCTGATTAGAGGCACCATGGGCTAGAAACTCCTCCACAAAGTCAGGGGAGAGAATCCTCCTCCCTTTCGTGCACCCCTTAAAAATAATTGGGAAAAACTTCAATACTTGTGTTAGCTTCTCTTATATTGAAACTAAGCTCTGTGTGTGTGCCTGATTAGGAATGAGTAATTATGTGTATTGACTACCACATAACCCATTGATTGCTGTGCTAATGACATAAGAGCAATCAATATCAAAGGTGGAGTTGCACTGAACACTGTGGTATATCCATGGGACATTTTGTTGTTTTTGCCTGTCAGGCTGACTCTAAATAATTAAAAAAAATGTTGCAAATGGGAAGTATTGATCCTGCTGACATGGAAATAAAGAAAAATGGAAGATAATCTGTGGGAGGACGTTGCCCTAAACTACATGGAGGTGGTGCATGACTAAGAAAGTATTATGTGACATAGAAGTGTGTACGGTGCTATCCAGAAGTAAATAACGGAAGTTAAAGTCCTTTTCTTATTCTGACTCCTTATAAATCTGCCACTAGGTAAATTTGGGGGTTTCAGAAATGATGTATAAATGGAAACTTAGACGAAACATGGCATTAGTGTAAACTAAGTAAAAAAGTACCTTGATGCTTACCTATATTTTAGAAAAGAGTATGTGTTTAAATACTTTTCTGTATTGGGAAGAATTGGTCCTTCCTTTGGATCATAGGTAAAAGAGTTTGGAGACAGGTCCTCTTCCAGTGGTCTGGAAGACCTCCAGGCCATTTTAAATACTGTTTGCCACTACACCTTCCCATAGTTGCTGTCAGTACGAAATCTGCTATTTGTGGGATGGATGCGATGAAGTTATAAATAAGGCAAAACCAGGACTTTAAATTCTAATATTGTTTATATTCTATATAAGTTGATAAACACACATATGCACATGCACATACACATATACATATTTATATACATAGGAATTTGAAAAAAAGTAGGATTTAATAGTTTCCTTTCAGTATTTACGTCTTATCCACGTTAACCAGTGTTCTAGTTCAAAAGAAACACTGGGATCTGGCAGGATTAGTAATATTTGAGAGCTATCCAGCTCTTGAAAAATGTCTGATTCTGCTTCCTTGGGATTCTCATGGATCATGGTCTTTGTGGAGGCAGGTGTCTTCATTCCAGCTGGCCACATGAGGTTTCCCTAAGTAATGTTTGCACAGAGTGCTTCAGATGTCGGTCACTGTAGAAATGTAAACTATTTGTGCCTTCAAAATTGGGGATTAAAATAATGGGAAAAAGGAAGTAAAATCCATTCATTACATCTGACTTGAAGGAAATGCTTAAAGAAGGGAAATAGCTGATTATGACACAAATCTGTATTTCTTACAGTTATGGCTGTGAAACACCGGTCGCACTTCTTGTATGGAGTAAGGAGTGTTGCCAGTGAACTGTAGGTTAGACGTTTACTCTGAGGACAGGCGAACCGCATTTTGTTTCCTTGGTATACGAAGAACAGAACGATAGTTGCCAGGCAGAACTCCACTGTTGAAGTCTAGAGATAGGTCTGAAGGGGCACATGAACACAAAGATTCATTGCAGCCCAGGGGATGCTACCTAGGAGGACAGATACAATAAAATAATAATAAAAAAGGTTAGAAAAGTTTTTTTTTCAGTGACTTAAAAGTACTGCAATTAAATCTATTATTAAACTAGATTAAATGAAGCGGAAATTTGCTTTCAGGTTTTAGAGCCAAGAATGTTCTTATGTCTCTATCCATTTCTGTGCTCCATGTACCCTGGGCTGTTTACACCAGGATTATCTTGTTTATTTTACAGTTATTATGCTTCATAGAAACTAATCAAGAGAATATTTCTTTTTTTTTATGACAAAAAGTGGATGTTGAATTGCTCAAGTTGCTTTTATACAACATTCTTGGGTATGCGATAGTGTGATATTTAATAAAGTGTTTATAAAGGCAGATATAATAGTTTATCAGATCTCAGGCAGTCATAATAACAAAACTGCCCTTAGCCTGAGTGCTATGTACTGTACTTTGTAATTTACAACACAGCACTTTCTAAATTACTTCATAAACTAAGAAAGTTGCCTACCAAAGAATCAATCTTATAAGAACTAAGAAATCTTTTCCTAAATATTTTTTCGCTTACTTACTCTCCATACAAATCATTATTAATAGCTTGGACTCAGACAGAAATTCCACTCCCTTGTAGCACGCAACACATGCATGCTGTAAGATATTTTCATGCAGTCCAATCTATTTAAATTTCCAGTGGAAGAGACCTTTCAGGTTAAAATACTGTGTGTCTAAAATGGTATCCTACACAAACAACGGGATAAAGTGAAGAGAAAAGAACAAAAGGAAGCTGAAGACCTTACAGTGGGAATCTAATGGAGCAATTCAAGTGGGAGTTAATAGTTTATGAGACCATGAATAGAGAATGGAGCCTTTCATTTCTGTGTTGCTAGTCCAAGTCCCTACCAACTTATCTCAAGTCTGTTTGGTGGATTCACTGTAACAGCATGTGTAAAAGATTCTTCAGCACGAAACAAACCCTGTGCCAATGAGTCTAGTCTTCCTCTCTGCTGAAGGACCTGTCCTGAGAAATCGTGCTGGCAAATACCGGGAGACCCAGGTATGCATCCCTAGCCTCTCCCCATTTTTCCCCAAATTTCACAGTCTTGTTATTCCCTATGCACAGTCTGTCTGCTACTGCATGGAAAAGACAGAGAAGATGATAGATGTTTAAAAGTGGAGAACTGTTATTTGTAACTCAAGACCAATTTTTGGTCTGCAAATAGGCAACTGTCTCCTTGATAGTCTAGCATTTACTTAATCCTCATACTGGAAGCAACTTCTGCAGTTATTCATGACATGCACCTGTAGATACAAAACATACCTTAGATCTTCCTTATGGTCACTATGAAATCATCATCCGATCACACTTTAACCTTCTATATAGTTTACACTTTAACCTTCTATGTAGTGGAGGAAGAAAAGTATCATTCATGCGTGTTTACATTGCTCATCTTCACATTTTTAGCCAGCATAAATAAACGTCAAATTCATATCCCTCTGTAAGCAGGTACAGCTTCTAACTGGGCAAAGCTTCTCCTCATGTTTCTAACAAGCAGTCTGAGTGCACAAACTTGCCATCATTCTTTGCAAAATGAAGCAGTGGCTTCCTTTCACATCTAAGAATTTCTTGTCAGATTGCAAGAAGTCTAGGAAAGATGAGTAATTTGTGTCCTTATTGCTAGTTTTAGGGGAGTTGTATGGCAGTACAACATGATTATTTGACATCAGAAGAGAAGCAGCAAAAAAAGGGAAAGGTTTTGTGGTTGAAAGTGATATCGGTAGATAAACAATTTTCACCTATGAGACATGGTAAAACATGTTCTTAAAGGGTTTTGTGGGAGACCATCAAATACATCTGTTCTACTGAATGTTTTTTTTTAAAGTAACGATTCCAACCAGGACTCTGTCAGGATGGGGTCATCTCCTTGGGTTCTTGCAACATTTCCATGGATTCATACCACATTGTTACTGGTAGATAGACTGAAGGATAAGAATCAACATTTTACATGACTTGATTGAGGCATGGACTCCAAAACAGTAGGTGGATGAACAAGTGGTTTTCTTATCCTCAACAGAAATATATGCAGTTGAAAAGCTGCAGACTTGGAATATGTTCATAGATAATTTCTTGCAAGGAGATTCGCTCTCCAAAGTTGTGTTTTCCCAAGTTTATATAATCTGGTCAGAATAATATCAATATTACCCCGTTCCATAACTAGAGCTGATACTGCAATAGAATGATTATCCCAGGATGAAGAAATTTCTAATGGAGAATACCTGTGATAATCAAAAGCCTTCTGCTGTAGATAGAGAATGGATAGGCTGATGAATTCCAAGAACCAAAACTGCTGCCTTCCTAGCCCTCTTGAGCAGTGAGAGTTCTTGTCCACCAGCTGGTGAGAAGATGTAGGCAACAGATAAGTTTTTCCTGATGGGGTGAGTTAGGAAGAAAACTGCAGAGGATTGGGTAGCAACTTTGAAGTTTTGTATGGAGATTTATCATGGTATGCCATTTCTTTTACTTTAAGAACTGAGGGGATGGAGAAGCAGAGCAGGTTGTGAGTGAGGCAGCATCAGATGGACAGATACCATGACGACAGAGAAGAAGGTTGTATTTGGAACTGGGCACGGCATGATGATTTAGAGGTTATAGGAATGTGAGCTGAAGATGTAGAAGACAGAAATCAAGGATTTCAGTGAAACCCAAACTTATAATGAAAGAGTAACTTAAAAAGAGCAGAAAAAAAAAAAGATTTATTGAGTGGGAGTGAGATTACATACTTTGATGAGAGAAATAAGAATAGAGAGAGACAAGAGCAAAGAAAGAAGAGCAGTCTGAAGAAAGTAGAGGTAAAAGTACTATAGGGAAAGGACAAAAAAAATGATAAGATCTAGAACATGAGAGGAGGACATAGTGTAAAAACTGGAAGAAGTAGGTGAAGTGACTGAAGAGCTGAAAGGTAAGGCTTGAACAGCTCCTGCCATGGGAGGTGCCCAGTATGAGTGTACAGGGCAAGCCTGCTCATGCCTGTACATGCCACAGGGTACTGCGACCCTATTCTATGTACTCTGCATGATTATTCATGTTCCAGCTGAGTGGCAGATACTTTGTGGAATTTCCTGTTCAAAGTCTGGTTGGCCCTTGCTGTAAGCTAAGTCAGTCCTATGGCTGCTTTAATAAGGTCACTTACGACCCTCTGTGGACACCAGAGACCATTCCCAATTTGAGAACCACACATGTACAGCCTGGCTTCTGGTTTTTGATGATGCCCTGAAACTGGTATCAGTAACAAAATCACAAAGTCACCACTGCTACTCCTTCTGTGATCTCCCATTGCAATGCCAGTGGTGCAGCTCCCCAGTCCTTGGATCAACTAGCATCACGGCTGCTGCTGCGGGCTCAGAGGGGCCTCAGAGGCATTAAAAAAAAGTCCTTATATAAGATGTCTTCCTACTGAAGACCTTCAGTGAGTTTGTCATAAAAACTGGAATGACACTCCCTGGAAGCTTGCCAGTGCCTCATAAACTAATATAGTTAATCAGAAAGCTTGCTCTTAGGCATTTTGTTTTGCCCTCATGTCACGTTCTTAAATCCCACCAAAGTCAGAAGGAAACAGAGTGTATTTGAGAACAGAACCTGGTCCCAAGTTAGCTCACTCCTTCTGATCTCTGCTGGAGATTTTGTAAAAATGTGTAGTATGCAGAATTACACAAGAAAATTTGTCAAGAGCATGCATGTAACACAAAATTCATAGTGTTATGATAAAATTAGGGACTACACATTTCTGTAGGATTTTGTTCAAGAATTGAAATAAAACCAAGCCAAGCCAAACCAAACCAAACCAAACCAAACCAAACCAAACCAAACCAAACCAAACCAAACCAAACTAAACTAAACTAAACTAAACTAAACTAAAATATGAAGATGGGCTAGTAATGGTCCTGTCCTTTCCTTGACACTTTCATATAGCTGTAACAGTGTGTAACAGCATCTAACATTTCTTGTGCCTGTCTCATCTTGGTGGACAGTGGTTCCACTTCTATTACACACACCTTTGCAATCTCCCATATGAACTAGAACAACACCACATAGCTGAGAAGGGAGATGTGAGTGTGTGAGGAGCTTCAGGATAGCAACAGAGTGCCACAGCAGGTCTCCCCACCAAGTGGTAGTATCTCCTAGCCACCCCACACAGTCTTTGCTGGCTTCCTGTGGAGTGGCACAAGGTCTCATCAGAATGTTCAACGGCCTCTGGACACTGCATGTAAAAACACCAACTCTAACTTTAGAATAGGCAGTCTGGCTGGCGAGTCCAGTCCTTCACCTGGGAAGATAATTTCTGTCACCATGAGAAAGTTAGTCTGTGGAAGAGACAGAGCTTTCCTGATGTCTGTTAAGGAGCGTGGGGTAACATCTCACAGTTACTAAGAGCTATCATCAGACAGGTGGCCCCACCAGCTCCAACATGTGAAGTTTGCTTCCTGTTTTTCTCCTTCAGATCTAAACCCCTAATATGTGTACATTTTAGAAACAAAAAAGCATTAAAAAAATCTCCTAGCCACCAAAGAGTTTAATACGCACAGGAGATGGGACGAGAAAGACACCAAGTCACTGACGGTATCTCATTGCTCAATACTGCCTGTTACTGCACGTGGTGCTGAGGGCTGTGTGCCTCTGTGAAGAAGAGAGCAGGCTGGAAAGCAGAGTGTTCCTGAGAACACCCCTATCACTCTGCCGTGTTGATAGGCTTGACTAAAAAATCTTGTGTCACTTGTCGCATCCATGATGGGACAACAAAATCAGCAGCTTGGGACACTCCAGTTCTGCTCTAGAGGTTCTCTGTCATTTAGGGCAGGGTGTGCCATTTTGGGCAAGCCAGAATACAGTTGCCTAAACGCTCAAGCCAGGTATTCCACGTATTTATCAGTCTGGAAATGATACTTAGTTCATAAGTATTCAGAGCTCTGGGCAAGTGTCATAGGTATTGTTTTGAATGTAATGGTTGCCAATCCATCCACTGACTTCATAAAATCACATATTTTTCAGAAATGCCACCCAGGCTAGGAAATAAACAGGCTCCTTCACTACCTGAGGTGGGGTGTGGATCATGCAAATGGAGGTAGAGGGTCACTTATCCCAGGGTGAGGAAAGAGGTGCAGGTGCCAACATTCAAGAGAAGACTGTGAGCTTCAGGGACACCTTCATAAACTTAGACTTCGTAGACTTAAGGCTACCAAATAGCTGGATTTCCTGAATACATTCTCTTTTCCAGACCAGAAGCATTGTTTGGGCAGCTGTTGAAAAATTTATACATTTGTTAGGAATTCAAGCTGTTTGGGAGCTGTGGCAGGTCAGATGCTCTGCCCAGGCTGCTCTACAAGCAGGTTGTATACAGCCTGGTGGTAACCACAAGACTGCATGAACCCTCATAGTCAGGCCAACACTTTTAGACAGCATCATATTTATTGTGCACATGTGACAAAGTCACCACATGTCTGCACAGTAAGGCTTACGCTTCTGGGGGTTGTCTAATGGACCTACTGCCATATGCTGCCCAGTCACTGGGAACATGCACACTAAAGGCTCTGTAAGTCAGATTTACTGTGAATATGCAGAGCAATGAAATGCTGCATGTGCAGCAGGACGTGTTGCTTCCTGAAGTGTGGGGCGGAGTGCACATACGCTGCACAGATTTCCCAAGCTGAAATATGGGAGCTCTATACTGGCCAAATGCTTAAGTCTTGAGGAGGGGCAATATTTTAAGATGTGTTCAGCATGAGGACCACAAGGAATTTGCTACTTGGCACAGTGATTCTGCCGACCTCAATGCAAGGTGCCTCATACGCATTGAGAAAAAGATGCTCAGTGCCTGACTCATGCTGCCAGGTTCCACTATCAGGCAGGCGTCGCAACTCTAGGTGATGCAGAGCTCGTGTTCCTCTGTGGCATTACCCCATCTATGCCTTCATTTCCCATCTGAATAGGAATATATGAGGTCATGATAACAAGGATGCCCAATAAAGATGCTATTAACATAAATAAAGATTATGAGTCATTCAGACTTTATACTGAGTAGGCACTATGTACATTATTTTTATTCCAAGAACAGCAACAACCCCTGAAAATCTGAGAACACCTTTGTGGTAATCCTCAATCCCTTGTAAGAGGGCATTTGGTTACAATTAAAGACAAAGTCTCAAACTACTTATTCATACCTCCCGGAACTTCAGACAAAAAGAGATCCTGATGTGAGCCATCTCAGGGTATTGGCTTTGCAAAAGCAAAACAAAACTCACAGAATTTTTTAAACCCAAACGGTCCCAATTTTTGATCACTTTTGGTATTTTTATTTTATTCTTTTTGTCCCCAGATAAGAAAAATGTGAGCAGACTAGAAGTTAGGTTGATTTTGTGAGGTTGAGCTGAGGTCAGTGAAAAATTGATAGCAACTTTTCAGATGAAAAAAAATCATCAAAGCTAAAGGAAGCTTCTCAAAGTGGGATTTAATAGCAGCTATCATATTGCCTTCAATGGCTTGACCATTTCTTCTGCAGCTGTTTTATTTTAAAAGATTTCACCCCCATCCCACATGTATAGGCCTATACACTGACCTAAGTACACACATCCAAGTACTTTGGTCACTCATGATAACTATAAACCCTTCAATGAACTACCAGAAAGGTAGTTGAAATGGAAATGGTGAAATTCAATATAGCGTTTAACTAAGTCACTGTCTAAGGTTAAGCCCAAGGAACAATCAGTAACACTGGGCGGAAAGGCAAATATATTAATTGGTATGTGGACACCAGATATATGTGGCTTTCCTGAAAGCTGTCAAATAACCACAGTGGTATTTCAATGTGAGTGAAGCAAATGAGTCTATTCAAATATATACTTTAATTCATTTCCACATACAAGTGTGTGTATGTAAAAATCCCTAGAGACAGGTTCAGGCACAAAGGAAAAATTAAAAGACAAGAGGGTAATTGTAGCTGGTAGTCCTGTTGCCTTTCTGCATGTCTAATCACAGACAGAGTGAAGTTCTCAGAAGATCCTAAGTGTGCCAGGCACCCAAGCCCCACTGACTCTCAGGGCAGACTAGATTTCTGACTTACTCTGGGCTTTTTGAAAAGTCTGCTTTTGTGTGTTATGCAAGCCATAACTGAGGGCCTTATCTGTATCTCATACGAAGATATCACCTTGTATCACAATAAACATAGCTTAAGTAAGACACAGGTAAATAACCAAGATGATGATGAAATGATGGAAAGTGTGTGTGTGCGCGCGCGCGTGCATGCATGCAAGTGGACAATAATGGGTCCATATATGTGTTTATTATGGTACATTTCCATTGCTATCTTTTTTTTTTTTTAAGTGAGCTTCCTCAAAAGATGGTCAAGCAGTATTCCTTAGTCTCAGTGGAGGTTGAGAAAAATTTAAAATCCACATTTGATTAACTAAAGAAATATTTCTATTTACTCATTTTTTCCCTCCTTGATATGAAAAACATACCAATAGTTTAGATGCAGTCTTGTACGTGGAAATAGTATGACACAATGTCAACCATAAAGCTGAGGCTAAAAGAAGAACAGAGAAATAACTACTTCACTACAGATTGACAGATCCAAATAATTTTACCTTCTCTGAGATTTTTTTCATCATGCGGTACCTCCTTTTACAGCCAGACATTCATCAATAGCAACAATAAAAAATGAATCACTAACAGGTCTTCTCTCATCCCTTGCTTATTCTCCACTCCAAAATCAAACACCACTCCTACAAAGCCAGCCTATAATTTATAGTTTAAAAATGGGAACTTCAGTGTCCTGCCATGGTGTGAAAGGTAAACAAATTGTAGAGTGATATGTTATAGTAAACCAACAGACAGATACTTGCAAGGCTGATTTTTTTCAGAGCTTTATAGTCTCTTCCTGCACATACAAGTGAGCTGCTGGCATGAGATGGAAAATCTGTGAAACAGCTGACCTGTCCCACAGCTTTCCATGTACGTGAACAGTCCATACTCTTAATTTCAAAATTGTCTGAAACAACTTGAAATTTCTTCATGATCACTGTAAATCTGATATGCCACTGATTGCTACTATCTGCAGTCAGCTGCAATCACTGAATAATCAAGGCTGAAGAAACTTCTGGAGGTCTCTAGTCCAAACTCTGTCTCAAAGCAGAGTGAGCTATGGGGCCAGAACAGAATGCTCAGGGCTTTGTCCAGTTGGGTCCTGAAAACTTTCGAGAATAGGGATTGCACAGCCTCTTTGCACGATGTGTCCCAGTGCTTAACTATCTTCATATGATCTTTTTTTTTCCACAATATCCAGAACATTCCATGTTTCAATTTAAGAAATAGTCTTGGTGGTCTTCCACTGGACTTGCTGAGGTTTATCAGTTGTGCTCCCTGTTTGTGTGCCACTTTCTCCCGTTCATTTCTGAATGATCACCAGTAAGCTTTACTAGTTGAACTGGAATACACTGGTCAGGCTAAACTAATTTGAGAGGTGTCTTTTCATATGTCTTTCACCTGCCTTGTGCTTCTGCCAATTACTCAGCTGCTGCTCTAGCCAGCTTATTCTCATTCAAAACTTGTAGCATAACAACTTAGAAGGTACCAGGAAACACCATTATCATTCAGTTTGTCAAATGGCAATGGTGTTCATTTCCATCGTACCAGCACTTCAATCCTTACAGTAAAAGAAAACGAGTAACTCACAAAGTGTTGGGAGTGTTGTATATATGTTCACATTTTATCCTGCCTTACTGCTAGTAGAAAGAGTAGAAAGGTAATTTATTGCAGCAGAACATTTCCTTCACTGTGAAAGGAAGCAGTGAATAATTCCCAGCTCAACTTGCTGGTTGTTATTTTGTGGAGGATCGGATATTATAGAAGAGACCACTGAGTCTTCACTAGTGTTGTCAGAGAGGACATCTAGGTCTAGTTAGTGTAGGCATCTCTCACACTCTATAAGCATATCTTAATTTTACGCAGTAGATATATTCCCCAAACTAAGCTGTCACTTGAGACAATCTATATCAGAACTGGTATACTTGGCCCTATTAAAAGAAAGAATTACTGGAAGAGATGATGTCTAACTATTCACACTGTATTTTTGATCACTTGCAACAGGAGGAATGATTAATGATGCTAGGGAAAATATGAGCTTAATCATTTTTAATTGGAACTAACTGAATCAGTTAATTCACAGAAGCTATTTTGAAAAAGCTCAGAACAAAAGATTCTAACTGATAAAAATAATGAACGTTTTTTTCTGTGTGCCATGGGGTGTTTTTAAAATATATGGAAGAGTTTATTCAATGTAAATTTTTAGTGTAAGGCATTGAACATGTGGAAACCTCATTCAGCAAAAACTTCCAACCTATAATTTAGCACCTAACTTTTGATTAATCTTTCTTTTTGAATTCTTAGGCACTCATGAAGTGCATTAATGTCAGAAAGCCTTAGGTAGTAATGCCACCACCACTTCCCCTCTGTGTGAAATCCTGTCTCTTTAGAAGTCTGTAGTAATAAGTCTACTGGTGCTTCATCTTCATTCAGTAATAACCTCTCTAACTTGGTTTCTATAAAGTAAAGCATTCAATTCTGCTTAGTACTTCATTATTTTAAAATTACCTTGCTGTATATTAGTTCTCCTGCTCAGATTTTAGCTACTGTCTGTAAAGAGATTTACAAGTCAAAATGTTTTCAGAAGTAATATGTATAAATACTGGAGGGACCTAATTTGTCACTAAAAGTCTGACTAATAAAATCTGAGATTTGAATGCACAAGAAAGGCAGAATTATTTAATAGCTGAGACCTTATGAAGTAATGATATTTTCTTTTATATCTGTTTTTGAAATAATAAAACATAAAAGATGTCTCACATTAGTTTATAGGCCTTTTTTACAATCATGGTGATAGCCACTAGTATTATCCTTCAAGTGCTTTCAGCTATTTGCAGGGCTTTTATGAAGTTTTAAAAATAGTGTCTTGTGGTTGTTCACAGCTGAACAGCAAACTGAATGTGCGATAGTTATCTGTGTTACTAAAGATAAAACTGCGAAGTTATTAGGCTACGTTTATCTAAACAACCCAAGGAAGATAACATAGATTTAAAGTTACAGCCCAAGATCAAAGAACACAATAAATGATGCAGGAAACAACAGTTTAAAAAGGAAAAATTCTGTGAAGCAAAAACTCATTTGTTAATATGAAGGCTGGCTTTAAGGTGGGAAGAGACATCATTTGTAATAGGACTTTTTTATTTTTATTTTTTTCCGTAAAGGATGTTCTAAATTAGATTTGTATTTTTGTAGGAGTAGGATTCTGTTTGTCCAAAACAAAAGAATGCAAAGTGTCATAGCTTTTCACCTCAGTTTCTTAGGCATTGTGAACCTGCTCCAACAGCCACTGATAACCAGAAGGTGACATGCACCAAGCCTTTTGAATGGGGTCCCCTGGAAATTCAAGACTCTTTTCCCTTTGCTTTGATAAAAGCTGGGGAGCTACCCTGCTTTCTGCCATCCTGGCTACTGATTCCTTGGGAGGGGAGCACGCAAGCAAGATGGAGGGTGATCTGAAAGCTTGGTAGTGCCAGAATGACCAGCATCTTTCTGCTGTAGAAACAACAGCATCAAGGGAGGAAGAAAAGGCATCCAAATCTATGGTATACTACAGGGTTAGTCTGTTCCTGGGCAAGCTGACCTGCTGTCCCTTCATTGAAAGAGAAATGAACTCTAGTTAGACTGTAGAGGGGAAGTCTTTCCTTCAAAATACTTTAAGATCTTGGAGAACCTGCATTGTCTCTTTCAGGAGGCCTGATGAAAAAGCCTTCTCTTCAGCTTTTAGAAATGTGATATATTTGCGTCCATATAGATTTCCCATTTTTGCCATATATAGATGGTATTCCATGTATGCGTTGAGAGCTGACATACGCAAAGGCATATGTTTACTTCTCCTGGGCTAGTTATGAGCTTGACTGCTCTCCTCTCTCCTTCACCTCTTGTGCACCCAGTGATGAAGATCCAATGCCAGCATACCAACAACTAAAAACATTGGTTATTTTCTTTTCCTGAGCTTTGATCACTGTCTGAATTACCCTGGTTTGTTGTAGATGCTGCTGAGGTCCTTAATGTCCTCAAAGGAATCTCTTCTTGTTCTGTTTTCCAGCATTAATCTTAGCTCTGGACTTGCTAATCCACTGCTCAATCTGTTGCCACTTTTGTGTCTTTCATTATCCTGTCATCGGGCCTGGGTCAGTTTCTTTTCTTTATCCCCAACAAAAGATATTTCTCCAGTTCTCTACAGTTGGAACAGTTTTGGGACATTAGCTGCTTTTCTTCATGTATCTGTGAAATGCAATGTAAATTTGGTATTGGCTGTAACACATGTATGACGAGCAGTTCTACTGTCAAGAGAAGGAATGATTTTTATGGGAATCGCTGTGCTCATATTACAGGTCAAATGTACCAAGGTTCTTCAATGTCTTTGAACCTGCCATTCTGATGGATATCAGTACCAGTTGGGAACTCTTTGTGTTAGTAACTGTTTAACATTTCACTGACTGAGGCTTACAGTGTTTTAATATTAGAAGACAGTAAAATGTTTGCAGAAATAAATAGGCAACTCTGTTGTAATCTAGATGGTTCATCAGGCCAGCTGGATGAAGGCATGGCAGCTTGGTAGGAAGTGGCACAGACAGGATTGGTGTACATAGTACAGTGTCTTTCAATATTTGACCTCATGGTCCATCTTGATGACCAAGAATCAATTCATACATGTAATACCTGGAAGGAGCCTTCTGTAGAAGTCTGGAGAGGGACCTTGGTATATGCTTCAGGATCCATTGAGAGATTCATTAGGAACAAGAGTGTATGTTTAGGTCAAGAACATACATAGGGTAACAGGCACAGGAAAGGAAATGCAAAATAAAAGTTTGACTTAAATGTGGATACAAGGTATGACTCTGTGTCTAAAAGAAAGATACTAAAGCTTCCAGTTGTTTGTCAGAGATGGCAGTGAACTCGCTTTTTGCAAGAGTAATCTCCCAGTTCTTACTGTGACTTATTGAAATTTCACCTGCTTAGCAGTTAACAGTGTGGAATTGCTACTGCTGTAACTTTCTGCTCTGTAACTGGTTAAATCTGCCAATTCATTTCAGTATTAATCTAAATACTGCTGGGCTTTATTTTTTTGCAGCTATCAGAAGAATTATATAACATTAGATAAAATAGAAGTCCCATTCTGCTCATACTTCTTTTATTCTTTTGTCGAATGACCTTCTTTCTTAGTCTAATGTAGATATTATTTGCAGTTCATTTCCCCCAAAAGTTTAATATGTAGCCTACCTTTTTATTACAAATACAAAATCTCATTTTGAAATACAAGTATGCAACTCCCCATCCCCAAAAATGTATCTCTTCCTTTGACTTCAACAGTCCATTTCATCTGTTTTTCTTCAAAGTAATTTTGCTATACACATTCTGTAGGTAAGCTTTAATTTGCATTATTTAAAAGCTGTTTGTAATAGCTCCAATTGCCTTAGCACAGGGTTATATTATACCACTTCAAGCAGAAAATGGTTTTGTCTTCCTCCAGACTATAGAAGTTAATAATGCATCCCCATTCTCTGTTTTAAAATAATGGCTTAATAAGGGTCGATAAAAGGCCTGATAAAACAGATGGTCTTGGATGAGGTCCTAAGTTTGTCAAATCTGAGCTCTGTTTGACTGTAAAAAGGAGTACAATGTACAGTCATAAGCAATCCACTGAGAGAGCTTAGCGGGAGGAACAGAGGTCTTGGATATTTAATATCAATAAGAACAAAAGTACGTGTGTATGGCAAGTTTTTTTAACTACAGTCACTTCATACATGATTACAAAGGAAGAGTAAAGGACTTAATGCAGGACTGATGACAGCTGGTAAGGGCTACAAGGGGAATTGGGAGTATACTTGTGAGCATAAGTAAACAAAAACTACACTCAAGTTATGTTCTCAGTGAAGAATCTTCATACACATAAATAGAGATGACTGTTGAATGCAACAACCTAAACAAAAGCAATTACAGATTAAGAGGAAGGAACTATGTGCACTATATCAAAGAGAATAATTTAGGAGCAAAAGAAATGAAGAAAAAAGAGAAATATCCCTTCAATTAAATGTTTGTTTCCAGATAGGGAACAAGATCCTCTAGAGCTAGTTCAATGAAATTCTGAGCAATACAAAATGTTTTACAAAAACTCTTCAAATCTGTCAATACAGAATACATACTCAGGCTTCTCATGCAAGCTATACAGTTCCATTGCATAAAAGTTACTGAGATGTAGGTAGCAATGGCTGGAATTATTTGTCATCCAATTCTTACCATTAGATACTTGAAATATAGTACACCTAAACAAACAAATTTATAGTGTTTATACAATTAACTTTTACTGAATATGAGCTATCAGATTTATTTGTTTGTTTTATACCAAACATGGCAGAACCACATTTACCAGGAAATGGAAACAAACTTTGTTGAAATAGACTTCGTAAGTAAAACAAGATCTTTTCAATGCAAATATTATTGCAGGACTAAGCCAACTGCAAGTATTGGGGGAAAATTAGTGGAGTGGTTCAGGAGAAAGGTAATGGCTGTAGCCCACAAAATATTTTCCTCTAGTACCATCCTAAGGAAAATTAGTAACACCCTCCGGCCCCCTTATTTGGGAGTCATGCTGATCTTAAGGGAAATGCATAGGAACTCCATTTCCCTAAAGACATTTGGTGCAAGGTATCTTTAAAACATCTGATATTACACCTCTTGCATATGAACAAAAGAGCTGAAGTGAGCTACTTGTAAGCAACGAGATACACTCTAAGAGCTATCCACTGTTACGTCTATACAATTTATGAAATTTTGCTATATTAAATGACTGACCAGTATATTTCTTGCTGCTTTGATAATAAAGAAATAATTTGTCTCTTCCTTTCAAAAAGTGCTGTCTTTTTGTCCCCTTCCACAACAAATCTTGAAGAGTTAGTTAAAGCATCAACACCTATTAGAGAAAATGGAAAGAATACATCACTGAAAATCTTGGAAACTTTTCAGCAGCATGTTTGTTTCAGAATAAATGGAGGCCTCTGAACTAATCCTCAGATGAAAAGAGGTTCATATACGTCTTTAATTAGATCATGCTATTGGAACACAATATTGTGATAAAGAAGATTTAATAAAGCATTTTGTCCTTTTATTACTTTCGTTTCATGCAACATATCTCCTTATCCAAGCAAGATGTTTGACTTCAAAGGAAGTGCTATCCACCCTCCCTCTGCTCAATAAATAACTCCCAGAGGAGTAAAAACAATATACGTTTGTAGCTTTGCTGATGCTGCTGAGTGGTGAGAAGATCAATCATTGTCGTTCTTTTCTGTAGCTGTAGGTCTAAGATGAATCCCTTCCTTAAAGAAATTTCTGTATAATTTGGTGCGTGTCATTAACCCCTCACCTTTGGGAGAGAGCACCTTAATAGTAAAATGAAATCAAGTGACTTCCCTTGCTGGAGAACATTCATCTGAGCAGGGGCTGACTCTGTGCAGAGGGCCTGGTCAAAATTCGTACTAATAAAGGGACTGAAAGGTAGCCGAAGAAGTGTGTTGGATGGATGGTGGCATAATCAGAAAATGACCACTAACTTATTTTTCTTCAGTATGAACATGCTGACTAGGCTGTTGACATGACAAAACAGCCCTTCTCTTCTATTTTCAAATAAACAAGCCAAAGTGTTTTCAGAACCATTATGCTCCAAGGCTGTCAGTATTAAAGTTAATTTGTCAAGATATCTCGGCTTACACTGTAGAGACTAAAAGAAGCCAGAGAAAACAAAAGGCTGGATGGTGTCTGAAGAGGCATATATTTCCCCTTTTGCTGCAAGGTGTGATCATCTGTCAAGAACAGCATACCTGGCAGAGGTTTGTATTTTCACAGATTTCCAGAGAAGATTCCTTTCTTCTCCAGGTGATTTATTTCAGTATTTCTTTCTTACTGACAAAAGTTGTTTCTGAATCTTTGCTGAGTCTTCTGGCACTGCTATTGAAGCTCGTTGTGTCTTCTAGTTACTGTCAACATGGAGAGTGGTTTGTTCTTTTCTTCTTTATAGCTGACTTCTACGTATTTGATTAGCATGTTCCTATTTAGCATTCTTTTCTCTACACCAGACAACTGTTTCATTTTTTCTTTTTTTTTTTTTTTTTTTTTTTTTTTTATAATGCACTTCTTAAACGTCTAATGTGTTTTGCTGCCTCTTTAATTCAGCTGTACCTTTCCTGAAATTGTGTGGCTAAAACTGGCCACAGTAGGGCAACTAGACCTCTCCTGCATTGAATGGAGTTGAAGGTTTACCTCACTTATCTTATAGCCTGTATGTCTGTTAATACCTCCTACTAGTTGTTTGCTTTTTTTTTATGGTAATTTGACATTGATGGTTTATGTTCAGCCTGTGTTCCACGATAACCAGTAAATCCTTCCCTAAAAAATTATCCCAAGTTGGGATCTCTCCATCTGATTGTGCAGTTGATTACTCCAGAAAATGTAATAACTTTCTATTTTTCCCCGAACCACTTCTCTATTTTATCAAGATAATTTTGAATTCCAGACTTGCCCTTCCACGTACATGGAGTTCTTGCTAGCTTGATGCCATCTTTTATGTATAAAATTTATGTATGAACTTTGTGTATATTCTGCAGTTCATAATTTGGATCATTCATGAAGGCATTGGCAAAAAACTGTCCCTGGACGGATACCTTCAGAACTCCACTTGATCCACCTTTCTGTTTGCAAAACAAACCTTTGATAACTATTCTGTGGATACCAACCACTGGAAATCTGAAAGTCAGGGACACATGGAAATGAACATTCAGCTACCATGTGATTAATGAAATCTTCCAGATAAAGTGGTTTGAAAACGTATCGCCTAAAAAGCTGAAACTGAAGAAGATATTTTTATGCTCAGATTTTGTTCCTCAACACCTGCAGTTCCCCAAGACTTGTGTGGGACTTGGAAATGTACAGCTTTAAAGATTTAGCTAATGGTTTGTACATAACATCATCTGTGGAATGGAAAACAATGTAGAAGGAATAAAACCGTGGTTACCACTGATGATTTTTCAGTCTAAATTAGGTACAAGATTGCATCGGAGAGAGAAGCATGATGTCAGACAAACAAGAGTGAAGGAAGGTTATGAGCTAGTTGTTTTGAGATTGTGCTTTTCCATTCTTTCTCCTAAAGTTTGCTTTTAAATGATGTAGAATTTGGCAGGGTTGTGAGGGAGTGTGTGCTTTGGCAGCAGATTTCAAGGAGGAAACAGGATGGAAGAAAGAAATTACCGGTTACAATTTAACTAGAATTAAAGGAAGAAGGGGTAAATTCTGCTTTCAGTTGCACTACAGGAATTTCAGACCTTGTATGTATGTGCCACAAGCTTTTATTTTAAACTACTGTGTCACTTCATGCTACTTAAATTAAAACTCCCATTGAATTTTAATTTACCTGTAATCCTCAGAATCTATTGCATAAGGTAAACCTTTTTAAAGGCATCCTTGTGTGTTATTTTTCCTCGTTTATTCAGCTTGGTTTAATATTGTTTGCTTTTCACTTTGTGTTTTAACAAGCTTGCTCTTCAGTTTTAGAGTAATTTGTGATCACCCCCAAATGGAAGTTTATTTTATTTTAGTGTTTCTTTCACAACTAATTTGAACTTACATCAGGCTTTAAAGAAATATTTACATAGAAATAACATGAAATTGTGTAGTGTAAATGTAGTGCCATTCAGCTATGTAAATAGCAGCAAAGATGTTTAGTTGAATATAAAACACTGGTAAAATGTAAACATTGCTTGTTTTTGTTCCAGTTGCTTTATCCTTGAAATTTGATGGTACAAATGAAGAGAACTAATTGATAATGGAAGTTACAGTTTGAAGTGTGTTTTCACAACTTTACTTTACATGTAGAAATCTTTTCTGCAAATGCTTGTTCCCCTGGTGCCACTCACTGTGCCTCTAAAATGCTTCCACTGTCTTCAAGATATTCAGTCCTTGATTTGTAACTACAGTCACCACAGTGCAAAGTCATGCACTAGTGTACATAAAAGCAAACAGGTAGAGCCCCCCTACCCATACCTGTCAAGGCTGTGTGCTAAAATAACAAAAGCTGCAAGATGCAGATGGATCTGGGACCGTTTTTTTAATAACCTCTTATTTACATCTACCAAATTTAAGGAAGGATAAAACCCCAGGATTATGGCTGGATGGGAAGCTGGCCAAACAAAAGCAATAACGCCTGGGTTTCTGGCAGGGGGTGAAGACTGTGTCACCTTCTGCTGGGGTCACTTTAGGCACCAAAGCCTAAAGTCTTGAAGGCAGAGGGGCCAGTACTGTGAGAGATGATTACTACCCTAAGCGCTGTGATCCAGAGGGCTATCTCTGCTTTTAATTGAAGGTTTCACCCATTAGTTTTACCTTGCTGAAAAACATACCCACCTCTTTGACCTAGGAGAGGCTTTTGCTGCACAGGACTGGCAGCCTGACTTCTTGTTCTGTCTGTCTGCACTTGTGTCTCATCGCTGCTGTGATTCATGGCATGATTTTCACAGCTTCAAAGGAAAGTTTAGAGACATCTGAAGGCAGTGAAGCGAGGAGCTGTCAGGTCAGGCAGCTCCATCATGAGAGAAGAAAAAAAATGGGGGAAGAAGGGGACCAAGGGCTAAGTGTGTTAGTCCATTCTTGTTCCCGTTACCCTTCCTGTTCTCAGGTGGGTGCTGCCACCACCTTTCCCAGCCAGCTCTACCAACGACCCTGGCAGGCATGTCAGGGCAGTCTGTCTGCTTTTGATATGAATTAAACATGAGGAAGGATCAGAGCACAGAGCTCAGCTACAGCTGGAAGGCTCAGGGGGCAGGACATGGCACCCATCCCCACCAGGGCTTAGGGAAGCCAAGCCAGCTCCTGGTGAGGCTGATTATCCCAAGGGCAGGACCTCAGCAGAGCCTGAAGTAGTTTAGGAGGCATTTACATCCTTTCCTATTTACGCTCCAGTTTTGTGCCTAAAACCACTCACCTTACAATCAACTTATTTTTGGTAATAAACAGTACTTGCTGATAAAAAAACAATCACAGAAATATTATTTCACTTCTAAACCTTTTGTTTTCCTTGAATTCACTGTCTTGTTATCTTCAGCTTCACACTGTTCTGTCATCTTCATACTGTTGTTTTCAATACTCGTTTGATATCTATTCATTAGGCTTTCAGCTGCTGCCATTCACAGTGAAATGATACAACTCAGTGCAGTAGGCACACAATTACTGCAGGAAGGAAGATACCACAACGTGCACTGTCCTCCGTCCAATTGATTTAGAGCAGGGGAAAAGGCACTGGGTAGGGCAGTGCAGCACCATAATTATTAGCAGGGTTTAACTATTATTGCAACTTTTTTTCCCATGATTATTTGCTTTGGTGTTTGCATGAATGAATATCGAGCCTGTTAATTCGCCTTCAGTTAACTCTGGATGGAAGCTGTGACCACAGAGATACATAGATTCATTACACAGTCTCCACATGGAGTTATCATTTTCCAGTGGGTGTTCTAACAAAGAACAAGAATATTCGCTGAAAGACAGCTTTTTAAAGTGAGAATTATTGAATGTTCACAACATTTTAGATTTGAATGTGAAAATTATGTCGGGATAAACTAATTCTGAAAATCTTAATCACCTTATCAGGACACATTATTACTACTTCAATAAAACATAGTAGTGCTACTAAGTGAAGCCTTTATTGCAGTATAAAATATGGAACATTCCTGTCTGCGCATTACAAGAAAAGTGTAAGACGACTTAAGATTTGTGTGGGAATGAGGAGATGGAGCAAAGACAAACAGATGTCTTTAGCAAATAAATAGAATAAATTAGAAAACAAAAAGATGTTATTCTTATCAAATTATATAGCTTGGTCATGAAAATATGATTGGTGCCTAACCACACTAGTTTCCAGTTTTGTCTTTTAAATGCTTTTAAATGCTACACGTGCTAAGTAATGGGTAAAGAAAAGGACTTACGAATTTTAAGAAAATATTAATCAAGTAATTTTGAGCAATGAATGTTGTTTTGTGGATAAATTATAAAAAGAAAAATAAATGGAACTGTGTCAAATTATTTTACCTATTACTTACACATATCTAGTTAACATTTACCAGCTATGATATTCTTTCAAAGCAGAAGTTATACAAACACTTAAAATATTGTTAAAGCTCTAAAAATTCTTACAGATGCTTTGATTCAGAACTACTATACCCAGTCATTTCTACCTTTATTTTTCCAGAAGATATTTCTTTTCTTTTTTTCCCTTTCTAACATTTTATACAGCTAGATACCAAGAAAAAAATGTGTTCAGGGAAATAAAAATGTACATATCATTAAGATTATTGACTTTAGCCCAGAGAAGCAAGCCCATTCAAAATTAAGACTGCAACTTGATGTTTAATCAATGCAATTGTGCCTTAGTAGAACAGGAACTATAAACAGGAGTGATTTCCCAAGCCATGTTAGTCTTGCAGGGAGTAGAATTCAAACAGGGTGAATTAAGGACAAAGTTGCATATTTCTCTTTATTTCTTTCAGCTTTTCTAGTGTTTGTCAATCTTTGCGTTATTTGAATAGTAATTCAATTTATAGATGGTTTTAAACCATGTGTTTAAAAACCAGTATATCTGGGGTGATGTTATTAGCTGGGTAAATGCAGATCATTCTGCATGTCAAAGACAATTAACACATATCCTGTGGTCTTGATTACCAGGTTCAAGGAAATTCTGCCCAGAAGAAATTCTTACTAAAGCCTCATGGAAAGTTAAAGGCCCCTGCCCTACAATTAAAAGGGGAAGGTAATGGACCCCCCACTTTTTTTTGGTGATTGACTATAAACCTTGGCTCAAGGGACTGTTCTCAGAGGACAGGGTTAAAGCAGTCAAGAATAAAAAGAGGTTGTTTTAGTTGTGAATGTGTCTACATTCCTCAGTTGCTTTTCTTAAAAAAAAAAATCTTAAAAATAAAAGTAGGTAATGCCACACTAAGTCTCACACAGGAAGAACAAGCAAGAGAGGCACCGAATGTAGGTCAGGCATGTTTGTACTTGGACTATGTGAAAAGTCTTTTCTTTCTGTGTGTTCCACATATAGGCAAGTCACTTTATATACCTGTTCCAGAATAAGCAGTCCATTTCTCATAAGCGCTTGAAAAAATTAAATCATTAACTGACATCAAAAGAAAACAATTTAGAATACCTCTTCTGTGGCTAATATTTTTTTAGCCCAT
Source organism: Nipponia nippon (assembly GCF_047370975.1). Lineage (NCBI taxonomy): Eukaryota > Metazoa > Chordata > Aves > Pelecaniformes > Threskiornithidae > Nipponia > Nipponia nippon. Next base: position 41,015,682 of record NW_028262380.1, on the reverse strand, counting down.
TGGCAATAATTAATCCTTAAGTGTGCAGAGAAGAAATCTTAACAACTGAATCTTAACTTTTTAAGTCAAGAGCTGAGGTGGGCTGTTAGCAGGCTTTTTTCTTCTGTTGTCAAGAAACTGTGCTCTAAGCCACGGCAGGAAGCTGTCAAATGCAGGAGTTCAGCTCCGCTGCAGTGCAGGGTTATGCTCCGCATACTTTGTCTGGTGCTAGAAACCTAACCTAGAAAACGCCATACAGCTGACCCTGGCCAACTCAGAAGAGCTGATTACCAGACAGGGTAACCATGATAATTTTCGGTATGAATTACTGTAGAGAGCGAAGGCAGATGAGGTCAGGAGGTTTGGAGAAAGCTTTAGGTAGTCACAAGGAAAGATGGAGGGATTGGACCGGAATTTTGGGCTAGGATTTGTCTGAGAAAGCCGTATAGGAGAAAGAACACTGGGGATTACAAATAACTGGGAATGTAATGGAATAATCAAACAAAATGACAAAGCAGAGGGGAGAATGTAGAGATGAAACATGTCTACTTTTGTGCACATTTAACCTCCAGAAGCAAGGCAGGGGTGTCTCCTGGCACCCATGTTAATCTTGTTCCCATGCACCAGTCCTGCCCATGGTCAGGTCCTATTGCCTCTCCAACTGCCACCTAGCAGCCTGGACGACTTCATTCTTTTTGGCTGCATGCAGACTCACCTCTGCTCCCTCCAGGGTATCACCGTGTCTTTTCCAGACTGGGGATCGACCTTGTCACAATTGCAAGCGTGCAGGGGTCAGGGGAGAACAGCACAGTCCCAGCAGCGCTACCAAGCCTGAAAGTCTATGGCAGGACAGGGACATTGGAAAGGGAAGGAGCAGAGTTGCTCAGAGCTATTGGTCTCATTCAGATGTCTCTTCCGCTCTTGTACATATGCTGATGGCTTCTTGAGGGGGGAAAGCCTGATGCCTGGTTCTTGAGTAGCCCTCACTGATTGCTCTGTCCAGAAAGCCAGGCAGAGGGCAAACAGCCACTATCAGCTTAAGTTAGGGTACATTCAAGTGGGGAACCCACATCTGAGGAGAAACTCTGTCGTCCACAGTGGAGTTAGTGCTGGCTGAATTTAGGATCCTCCAGAGTTAGGCTGTGCTCAAGAGCAGGATTTCTGAATCTCTGGCTTAGATATGAGGCAGCTAAAATCCTCTTGATTCCTGTCCTGAGCACCGAAGGCAACGCTGGTCTGGATACGCTCCGAATCTCATTGTGGATTTCTCTTCTTGCAGCAAGTAAGAAAAAAGCAGGATGCGAGGAGAAGAGTTACTGGGCTACAAGGGGGAAGAGTGAAGGAATCTCTAAGAAGCTCAAAGGTTTAAGAAGAGTTTGGTTGCATGTGTTGAAGACAGCAGAGATTTCAGTAAAAAGGAGTGGGATCTGATGAAGGAAAGGCTGTTAGTCACTTTAATGAGGGCAGTAGAGAGGACAGAAGCTAGATCAGTGTACTATCAATGTTAATGCCTAGTGCAAGTTTAATGGCCCTCCAGGAATACATTTCTTCTCTGTAGATTTTTTCTTTGGACACAGCCCAAATGTGAGCTCTACTCCTCATACCATAGAAGGATAAACCCTTCACTGGATGATTAGTTTTACACCCACCCCCTCAAAAAAAAAAAAAAAAAAGGAAAGTAAAAAGAAAGAAAATAAGGAAAAGGCTGTGGTTTCAGGAGAATGAATTATATGCTTTAATGGCATTGGAAGTAAAGCAGCAGCCTTTCCATTATACTTAAAATAAATAAGGAAATAAAACAAACAAAAAAAAAGGCAATGTCAACCTTCCCTGACAAATAGTACAGGTTAGGTGTTTTCCACTTCTGGTTAATTTTTTCTAAGCTAATTGCATGTGTTATGCCTACGTACCCAATTTATTGGTGTGAATCTCCCCGTTGAAAAATTCATGACTTGTACGAGCGCAATAGGTGTTTGTGCTTCTGAGTTTGGCCCCACAGCACTGTATGCACACAGTTGCCCAGGGCTCACTTTACAAATTTAGCCTGCTAGCTGCCAGCCAGATTCTATGGCTTTTCTGCAGTGTCAGTGGCACCTACTAGTAAAAATTGTTGGGAGGAAAAAAAATGGTGCTATCAGCTAGCTATACCATTCCCTACAAAACAATGGCAACAAATGTCATAAGTAGAGGAGTGGAGATATATTTATGGTTTATTTCAGATAGACCCACTTGTTTCTTCAAATGAATGTGTATTGCTGTGAAATCTCTGTGTAGAGGTGTTAGAAGAGTGAACTGAAAGCACAGCAAATAGGAAATCTGCTGGGCCATGTAGACTCTCTTTCATATACACTCTTTTTAAGAGCTCTGCTTGCACATACTTCATCATCAGGATTTGTGCTAAGGATGTATACTCTTTAAAGACTAGTTGCTTGTGAAGGCATAAAATCTCTCTTAAAATCTATTGGTTTTGTTTGTGCTGAAAGCATATAGTTGCCATTCAGGTACAATGCTCCATTTGTATACCTTTCATCAAATGTGCTGTCACATAGTTAGCATAATGATTAAGGGCACTTTGAGAAGCTTACCACCTTTGCTTGTAGAGAGGGTATCTTGACCTATAAAAACCCCAAGTGGTACACTCAATAAATTTATCATTTTGCTAGATTCATCCGTGGATGTTTTATTTATAATTCATTGTTATTCAAACATTTCTAGAGTGAATGCTTTGTTAACTCTTAGGCCTCTCTTAACTCTATTTTGAAGTATTCAGTGGTGAAATAACCGAGAACACAGCTCAATGAACCATTCTGTTCCTATGAGAGGAAAATGCTTGCATGGAGAGTGCAATTTTTAAGGACCAAGACCTTAATGTGAAAGGTGAAATATTACATAATCTCAGGTATTTTGAAAACCACTTTCTTCCACCAGAACTCAACAAGAAGTGATGTTCTTGCTCTGAACCTTGCTGTACATCATAATGGTTAGTTCCACACAAACTCTTCCCCATTTCCCATATTTAAGGTGAACACTGGCCTATTAATTTCCAAGTAAATATAAATATTTTGGCAATAAACAGATCGGAATCTTTGAAGCAGTGATTTGTGTGGTCACATTTAGTGATAGAAAAAGATTAAGTGTAAAAGAAAAAGCAAGAATGTCTTTCAAAGAGATTTGAAAGCTGTGATGCAATAAAGAACTGATGACCTTGAAATGTTTCACCTTTGTAAGTCAATGAGATTAGGTCAATTACAAATCAAATACTAAATGTCTTTTGTACTGATCGGAAAACGCCCTCCCCTTGAATGCCCAAAGTAGCTACAGAAGCTTCTGGGATTCAGGCATGGTCAAAACTTAAAGGCTGATTTTCTTCCAATTTTTTTATTATGTGTCAAGCTTTCAAATAGAAGGCAACATGCTACACATGTGATGACAACCAAACAACGCATTTTTCACAGAAATAGATGGTTGGTAGTCTCCATGTGTCTAAATATCAGTCAGAGCAAAGGCAGGTTAAGTAATGGTAGCACTGGTAATGACTGTGGGTGTCTTGTGCATATCTCAAATCAACAATGACAGAGGCAGTATAAAAACAATTTATGAACCACAGTCCTCTTGGGAACTACATTTCAAGCCATAATTTCATCTAAACTGTTTATCGGCTGCTTTTATTTAATGTATGAAGTGTCAAAAATTTTCTTTGACATTAGGCTTGTTATTGTCTTTTGATTTATGTATTAAAGAAAAGCATAGTAAATACAAAGATTGCTTAGTGGTTTTGTGTTTGAAAAAATATTGGAAACATTTGCTACAGTGGTAAAATCATTCATACAGTAGTTAAAAATTAAGAAATCAGAGTCATGAACTTTTAAAACATAAATAGCTCAGGACAGAGAAGACACAAACTGTAAAAATTTTTACTGTCTAAGGCCCATCTTGCAAATACAAATGTTTATGCTGTGAGGAGATCCATGACCATACACGTGCAAATAAATAGCTGGGCATGGTTTTCAGAACTGGGAATGCAAAACATTCCTTGGTAGGTGTGTATGAAGGCATAAATCCACATACCCAGAAATGCCTGGCATTTATTTAACTTGACCGGTGGCTATCTGCATTCTCTTACCTGTATCTTATCTGTAAGGTTTTGATTTTAATAACCACTGAAATATTCCTGAAATCTTAAACATACTTACAGTGTGAAAAAGTCTTGGGATGAAATTTCTTGAAACCACACAGAGATCCATCAGTATGTGCCTGAGCTGCACCCAGCCTTCATACCAGGGAAGCAAGGATGGCAGAGCCATCGGGGAGGTGTCCCAGTCTTCTGGCTGGGAATGGGCCAGCAATCCCCATGTGAACAGATATTATTACACGAAAAGTGCAAGTGGCAGCCTTGGATAGCAAAGTGTGGTGGGAACAGCAGATACATGACAGCTGGGGAGGCAGAGCACCGAACCAGCACAAAACCCTTCAGAGGGTCTACTTCCCCTAAACAGAACATGTCAAAACAGCGTGTAATCCCAAGTACAAGCCAAACTCCCATGTACGAGATTTCCCATATAACTGGATTTTTCTAGGTATGTACTGTGATGCCCTTGAAGGCTGGTACATAAAGAAGTGTATAAACAGCTTTAGAATTTGGCAATTGAATATCTGAAATATCAACCACGGATCTGGAAAGGCAAACTCTATTGTTGCCCCCTCCTTTCACAGTACTCAGCAGGAACTGAGGCACTTTTTGTAGATCAGATGCATTCCTGCAGGGGATGGGGGAGACTCATCCTGAGGATTTGAAGGGAACAACCTGCTGCAGGTCTCCATAAACGGAAACAAAAGAGCCTAGGACACTTCAGCTTGGGGTGATGGGGGAAGCGTGTGAAGGAGTTAGTTGTCAAGACCATCATCATATAGTATGGGCATTTTGGGCAGTGATTCACCAATAGCTTTCTTGGCACTGGCTGGAAAACATAGAAAAACTCGATGTAGGACAACGGACTCGTATAATACAGAACTGTCGGACTGAAATGGGGGAGAGGAACATGAGCATTCAGGACCATCTTGTACTACATGTTTGGCTCATCTTTAATTGAATATTCAAGCACCTGTTTTCTACGTTTTTTTGGCCATGAGTTTTTTACCTTGGCATGCTTTTCCTACAGATGTATAACCCACATGTACAAGAAAAGAAGTGTAAAGAACAGCCAAACAATGGACTTGGTTTTAGTACCATCTGTAATCGTTATGAGTAAAGTTCATAAAACACCAGCAGGACTGATATTTAACACTTATGCGAACTGGGATGTAAGTGGAAAATTATGGTCAGCTGTCTGATATTAGTGCAGTAACACAGAATTTACCTGGTTTTTATTTTCACTTTCTGGCCACAAAGTGTATCTTGCAGATATCAAGTGGAGGAAACCTGTGCTTAGCAGCCTGCTTTGCTTGTCTTGGTTTCTGAACCTCCTGCCTGTAAAAAGAACACCAGTGTTGATCCAGTGAGTGTATACAGTATGCACTTAACATATATGTAAATGATCCCATTAACTTCATAGGTTTAAAGTAGACACATGTTTTGTCACTTCATACTGTAGGTTTACTGGTCTTCAGCTTACGTGGAATTACGTCTGAATATTTGCTCATTGGCACCTTGAAAACTAGAGTGATTTTAGGCTCAGACCCCCTGTGAGTAGATGTCTGGGAGGCCTCATAGATGGAAGAACTGCTAATCAGTAAGATTAGCAGCTGCAATAGACTGAGAATGCAAGTATGTTTTAATTGTATTTTATGCTTACCTTGCATGTCTCTCAACTTATCTCTGTTCTTTTTATTTGTGAAGGGACGTTCTCTGGCAACTGGGAGATATTCACTCGCACCCTGTGAATGAAACTTGTCTGAAAACTCATAAAGTCTGATGGGTTTGTGCAGCTCCTAAAGTCCTCTACCCTGTAAAAGCACATTTTTAATGAATTTGCTGGATCCAGCAGGTTGCGTTCATTTAGAAGAGGAGAAACCCACTAAACCACTGTAACACCAACAATTCAATTTCATTTACTTAATAGGAAATGAGAGTTTTGACAAATAGGTGTTGAACTGTTTTTGTTTGTTTGTTTGTTTGTTTGTTTTTGTTTTTGTTTTTTAAGATGCATAAAATCTACCTTTGCACATGGCTTTTAGGGTCTTTCTAAATGACACAGTTATTTTTTCAGAAGTGAGGACTAAATGCAAGAGGCTTATTTGTTTATTTCCGATGCAAAGAGGCTTAGAGTGTAAATGATAGAGGTTGTGGCTGTGTTTGGGAAATTCCTCTTTTCCCTTTTCTATCGATTCCACAGTTCTATACTGCACTTGTAAGGAGACTTCTCTTGAGACATTTATTATCGTTATTCTCTTAACCTGAGCCTGTTAGAAAAAAAAAAAAAACAAACACCAAAACATTTTGAAGACAAAGAAGTGACTTGCTAGCTGAAGGGATAGGTTTCTTTTTCCTCCATGAAGAAAAAGACGTTTCACACTAAACTTTCTTTATACTAAATGTTAACATATATAAACAGACATTAATGTCCTTTACATAGTGCTCTAGCTGTATGACTGCATTAAAGGGATGTAAATCTCTAGAAAATGTATATTGAGCCCTAACTTTTCATTTAGCTTTTCAGCGAATTTGCTCTAGCAGACATGATAGCAGGTCTAAGTCTGGTCTCATAACAGTTGTACAATATGTTCATACTCCATATACTGGAGAGAACTCCTCAACTTTGCCAGAGGTGAAGCAGAATCAGGCCCCTATATTTTAAAAAATTATTTGTTAAAATTGATCAACCTACATAAAACCAGCCTAAACTGAATCAGTACTTCTGGGCCTTAGAAGTCTGGTAAAACTGCAGTTGTAAAGTGTTACTGATGAGTGCACACGCACATAATTGTATTTGATGCATGTTATGAATGACAGAAGTGAGAAAAACCACTCCTTACTTTTCAGTTTTTAATGAGCTCTGATGTAATGCAGTTTTTTTTTTTTCTTTCTGCTGTTAAAGATCTGTGAATATCGTCTTTGGCAAGCATGCTACTTCGGGTGGGAGCCTGCAGCACAAACGGGAAAAGTATGGCATCAGGCTTTCACCAGTGAATTAAAGGCACAGTATTAAGTGCCTAAGTCGTAAGTATGTATTGTCTTTAATAGGAAGGTATATCACATGGCATATCCTTTCAGTGCATTTGGAAAACATACTCTTTTCAGTTGAATAAATTGGTATTATAGGATTTTTAAAATCACAGCTATAGAATATAAATTGAAACAATGACCTCAGAACAGAGAAGCAAATGCTTTGGGGAAATTAATCAGAATACCATTAAACAGAGGTATTAAATTATAAACAAGTTACAAGTTGAAATTTTTATAGCTGAAAAATTTTCCTTTGCAAAATGCTGACCTCACAGTTTGACGAGCTTAATAGAAAAATAAAGGTTTTGCTGACTTTTTATAAAAGCGTAGGAAAACGTTTTATTTTGTAAAAAACCAAAACCTTCACAAGCTATTTTATTTTATGAAAAATTCCTAGATTCCCTTTGTTTTTGTCCTTCTTAAGGGTTTCAAATTCATGCAAATCCACAGGCTAGAAATTCAGTCTGTTACTAAGTTCAGAATTAATGAAATGGATTCATTAGTTTCTTAATTTTGCCACAGGGTTTTTATCCCTTCATCAACTACTTTTATTTAGGTAGTCTCTCAAAGTTGTGTCTTTTCAATCTTGTCACTATCAAACCAGCAAAAGGACCAGAAAGCTGAACTGCTGCAGCTCAGTGTGTGATCTTAACGTGTCTGCAAAGAACAAGAAGAGAAACACGGTTTTCTCCAGAGTACTATTTGGTGTTGAAATGATTTAGGTCTGGAAAATCAATCTGTTCATCCTTCTGGACAATTTCTGAAACAAATATTTAGCAAGATTTATAGTGTTGTACATATGCAGGCCAAAGGATTCCACTGGAAGGCAGATTTTTGTAATACCATATAATCAACTGCTCAATAAGATGTTTTATTGTTTTGGTTTTTTTTTCTGAGTAATAAATACAATTCTGCAACATGTTTTAGGGCCATATAAATATAACGAATCATTCAACTTTTCATTTCTTCTGTAACTAGATGATTTTATATTATCCTGTTTATAGAATAGATACGAAAACACTGGAGGCCTTTAGATGAAAGCAAACAAACAAAAACCTAAATGAAACACCTCCCCTTACATGCACTTTAATTACTGAAATTTCATTTTCAACTTAGTCATTTGAACCCATTAAAGTGTAGACTTTTCAGATATGCCTAAATAACATAAGTTCAGCTGAAACCTTAGCGCATAAATTTAATGTGAAAACAGGGTTTAAGAATGAAAATGATTAAGGTTGTTTTTAACATGTTAAGGCTATTTGCTTGTTGTTAATCATACTCTTAGTTTACTCCAATCACATAGTCTAGGAATATTGTCACACAGCTGTATCCCTGGCACACTTCCTCTCTGAACAAAACCATAATCTGAAAACCTTAACACTTGTTCATGACATGAGAGAAAACAGATAAATACAGATGTGTGTAGCCAGGAGAGCCCAGGCAAACAGTACTGGCTAGTGTGACCCACACGGGTATCAGTGCACCTGTATCCAGAGAGGTGTGAAGTTTTTGATTGCCATCGTGAAGACTGAGAGTGTTGTAGCTGGAGACTCTTACAGGGAAATCCTGCCCGGTGTGAGGACCTGCACAGAGAAGGCTTCAAGGCTTTAGTTTTAAGATGCAAGTGGTTAATGAAGCTCAGAGCAACCTCAGTGGCTTGGACAAACAGGAACCACAAGGGCCAGTTAGGCAGGAGATTGCACAAATGAGTAAAATAGGCCCAATGGTGGTATAGACCACCATTGAGGGCAACAGGAGTTTTGGTCCTTTTTGGTTTGGCTTATGCTAGTCACTTGCAGTCTCCACAGGTAAGTATTTTAGCTGTTATGAGGTGGAGAGGAGGAAGGAAGTAGTGAGCTCAGCTGAGCCTGTGTGCGCCCAGGCACTGGGGGGACATGTGCAGCCTAAGCAGAGACCCCCAACCCACTGATGGCACCATTTGCAGCAACAGAAGCTCCAGCAAGTCTATGCGTAAAGCAAAGTGACATTATTTTCAAAACACAAACCCAAAACACCTTTGCAGCAGCATTTTTTAGGGCTGTGAAATACTCAGGTGCTCTGCATTCAGCTTCCTCTGATCAGCTCTGTGGGGACTGGGGATGTACCACGTGTGGGAGCTGGTTTTGAAAGCCCTCAAAGCTCTCCCCATCCCTGCTATGGCTGTCCCTGCCTCTCCCTGCAAGGACAAGCTGAAACGTGTCACTGACAAGACTCCTCCACCATCCCTAGCTTTGATGCTAAAGCCTTGTTGCCTCACAAAGCATGGTGCATCTCAGGCACAATCTCAGATTAGGCTGAAACACGGGCTCATAATGTCTAACGAGAATCTGATGGGGAGAAAGGAGAGCAAATACTTTATATCTGGGTGGTGTTGTGAGCATGTATTTTATCGCTACGAGTAACTTCTCTATTAGTTTATAGAAAACTTTTCACGTAGCTATAAATTGCAAGGTACTCAGAATTTCAAAGGTAAAATATGTGGCATTATAATGAATAGAAGGGACAGTCCAGGCAAAATAAGGATGTATCTGCATCCAGACACCAGACTTCTCCATTCTCTATATTTTGATAACAGCAGTGAAGCCAGTCAGGGGCCAAGCCACCAGTCTTTTGACAACACACAGAAGCAGCATGAAAATGTCTGCTATAGTTATAGCAGGCCAAAAATTAGTTTTGAAACCAGAGAAAATAACTACTGCATCTGATCAGCTCTTTAAAGTGGTTAGAACAAGCTGCACAAAAGCAGATTTATTCTCCCTGCCCTGAGCCTAGTGCTTTAGTTTTAAAAATTAAGATTAAGCTAAAAAAAAAAAAAAAAAAAAAAAAAAGAGATGCAAAATTTCTTTGAAAAAACAGTGGGCTTTATACATAATAATTCTTGAAACTGGTGTTAATCATAGAAGAGACCAAATGACTTTTGAGTCTTGTTATAGCTTAGAATCACTCCTCAGTCTAAATATGGGGTGAATAAAAAATTAATCCCTTCCCCAGTTTTGAATTTGCTACTTTTCGTTTTCATTGAATCTTCTCTTGTTATTACCTTATATGAGACAAAGCCAAAAGGTCTTTTTTGTTAATCTTATTGATGTTTTTATCAACATCTTTCTATGGTCTTTTAATGACATAAAGAATCTTGCCAGTTCCTGTTCATATGAGAGTTTTGCTGCAAACAGCAATACTTAGAATTGTTAATGAACACATTCTAATTCTTCAATAGCCTTTAAAAATGAGGGGAACACTGCTGCACAGGTTATTACTGTTGCTGAATACCATAACTGTTTTCTTAGAAAATTCCATGGTCTCTTCTAACCCATTATGTACCCATGCAAACAGTGTTTATTCTCTTGACCACATTGGCTCATCTGTAACAATTTTTATGCAATGCCATCCCTTCCTGTTTTAATTATGGTGAGCTAATAATCCCAAAAAGTGGAAGAATCAGCTGAATTTTTCACTTCATAGTCAATAGAAAAGTTTTTCCTATTGCCTCATCTTTTGGCAATTAATTGCAGAATTAACTAGATGTAGTGAGAAAATCCTCCTCTTCGCCTTTAAGCAAGTAAATCCATTTATTTATGTCTAGATAGGAACATTTTGGAAACTTCCCTTTGTCCATCTCTGTCTTAGAGCACTCAACAGCTATCTCCCTGTAGCTGGTCGTATCCCAAGCAATACATCTTCTTGGTCATTTTTCTTGATTATTATGACCAACCACAATTTTTTTCTGTAATTATTTCATCAAGAGTACAACTGAAGCTGAATAAATCGAGTCTTGATTTTTGATAATGATGGTTGTTCTTCCCCAACATGCATCTAAGACATAAATTTGTCTTCCTTTGTCACCACAAGAAGCTCTGGAGATTCACTGGAGATATTTGTCAAACACTTCTATTACTTCCTAGTCAGATGCATTTGTTTCTCCTGATCTACATCCACAAATTGCTGTGGGGAAATTCCTCACCAGTTGAACCTCTCTATGTTTTGAAATCATACTCTCATCCCACATTTTTGTCAACTTAGATGTCCCTAGGTGGTGCATGGAAATGGAACAATCTATTGTTAATTTTTATACCAATTGTGTTATCAAATTTCCTTTGTTCACCTGTCAATTTTTAAAGCAAATTTTTGCCTTTCCATGATAAATTGGTATTTTTCTGTTGCACTGATCTCTGTTCTGCCTCTATTTGTCTTTGTGCAACTTTCTCTGAATTAATGCAGCTATTGACTGGAGACATGAAATCAAGTCTACAGGTTTTCCTTTGTCATTCTGTTTCTATGAATAATCATTTGTCGGTTATTTTCTGCTTTCAACATTGCTCATTTTCAGTTATACACATGTCAGTAGGCCAGACCCTACTGATCGGATACCTTAACACTAAATAATGCCACTCACTACAGCGGACATGTATATGGTCATCTTTGGTAACACTGATATGGCCATATGGGTGCAGAACTGTTTGTATAAACTTAAGTTTCACCAATAGAGATTCAAATACATTCTGGAGATGAAAAGACAGATGTAAATTCAGGCTCTTTTCCAACAGAGTGCATAAGCAGGTGCTTAAGTTTAAGCCAATGGGTTTTAAGTGTGTGCTTCTCCTCTAGGGGTATCAAAACCTCAGTAGTGTTTTGATAGGGTTAATAGCTAATTTTCAAAGACGCTGCATCTCCATTAAACTGGCTGAAGTCAACAGAAGCTGCATATGATCAGAGGGCATTGAGACAGAACAACTAAGTGCCACCAATTGGAGTGAAAAATTCTGCTGTACTTGCCATGGCAGAGGAATGCCAGGATTTTGAGAAAATAGGTTTGTTTTTTCACTTAGAACACTCTTTTCTGAAAATGGTATAACCAATTCTTGCTGACAGCAGACACGTAACCTAACTTGTTAGGTGAGCTTCAGTGTCATACATACATATTGCTATAGTTATGGATTGTTTTTAAAATGCTCATAGTAGCAGAGCTGAAAAGCAAAACCATGCATGTAGATTGCAGCAGTTGGTCAGAAAGCAATCATGAAATTGGTAATTTTCCAGGGAGACCTGAAGGGGGCAAGTTGCATTTATGTGATCTAAATCCACTGGTCTCATTCAGGGGGGATTAACATCTGTTAAAAGTATTATGTTTATCATGCAGGTGTTTCAATATTTGTATTTATTACGTGTTGCAGCAACAGTCTCTGAGAAAACATTCATATAACAATCTGGTTGTTTTATTGTCTGAATCTGTCAGGACAGTCATTTTGTTACTCCAACATTGTGATCCCCTTGCAAGCTGTAAACTATTTAATGAAGTGAGTATATGGAGAAAGATGACAGACTTTCAAACTTTTGGAAGACAGTTTTACATCAGAGACATTAGTTTTTGCACTTGGGATTGTTCCTAATACATGTATGGCAAAAATGTTGAATTAGATTGAACATTTCCAGAATTCCAATGTATTCCCCTGTGCAGTTCTATATTTGACATTGCTTTCATTTTGTCAATAAACAACGCACTTAGGTTCCAATATTAATGGAAATAAATATTCCATGAAGTACCTCATAGAAAGTGTCATTATATCTGACTTTGAAGAGCTTTGCTTCATGTGTCTATAATGCTTTTATTGCTCAAAAAGTAACTTTGCAGATATAGTGACTTGCAGGAAAGGCTGTTGCCTGTTAAAAAGGAAAAAAAAGATAAAATTTAAAAGCTTGACATCTGCTGATTTGCATTGCAGTGTAATGTGACACTGCCAGTACCACAGACAAAACAACTATGTTAAAAATGTTAAGGTTGCAAAATCAAGTGCTCAAAAGCATGAGGAAATACAACAGTTTAGGTCACCTGTGTGATCTTAATTTGGCCCCCTTGAGTGATTACATTATGATGCAGTCTTTATTATATTATCATGGTTGTTTTTGTTCACAGGACCTCTTGAATCTGATCCAGGTCATACTGGAGCTAATGGAAATATTTTCATTGACTTCAGTGAGTTTCAGGCTGGGTTCCAAATGGCCGTTTTTTTTCTTATTTAACCCATATTTCTTGAAATAACATAGGTGTATATAATGACAAGGTTTATCCGGCGAATAAGACATGATCCTTGTCCTGAACAATTTACAAAGGCCTTGTTCATATGATGAACTGGAGGTGATTGGTTCCCTCTGTCTAAATGGATCACTATTTTGCTTTGATTAATCCACAAAAATGTGAGTTTATTTTTTTATGGACTTCATTGCTGTACCAAAAGGAAACAAACAAAAAAAGAAAAAAAAGGTACTAAGCTGTTTTTTTTTTAGCAAATAATCTATACCAAGGACAAAGACAACACAGTTCAGCTGCAGAAGGGTGCATAGTGGTGACTGATTATGGAAAAGGTAGAAAGTAGAGCTGAACGAACAGATATTTTTTTTCTTTTAGCATTTCTGGACCAATAGATTATACAAATTATAATGATTACTGCAGAAAGATAATTTTCAATAATAAATGTCTAGCCAAAAATGGTATTTAGATGGGGTATGATCAGTCATGAAATGACAGAGTTACTGCCAAAGGTTGAGATGGGATGAGATTTCTACCAGCTGTTTCTATTAGATAAGTTCTCCAATGTACCATTTTGCTTGGACTGAATATCAGCCAACTTGTCCTCATTTTGGTCCTAAACTTGGCCAGGCATTAGCTGCAATTAAATAACTTGTCTCAAATTATTAGAATTGCATTTAAAGTACAGCTTCCAGGAACAAGCTTCCATTTCCCCCCCTCCATGTATACTGAGAATTAAGATGATTTAATATATCACCATCTCACCATAATACATCCCCTCATATACTCTTTCAGATGATTTCCATTCATTCCTATTGTGGTCTTCAGAAAAGTAGGATCACACCCAATTTATTTTCTATTTTCCATCAGCAATTTAACTTACTGCGTGTCCTCATTCAGTAGGACTCCTTCCTGACCATTGATGTCTTCCAACAATATCAACAGCAGCAGCATTCATTGTTTTAACTCTGGCAGTTATTGATCCTATGGTCAAAAGAATATGACTGAAATGTTTATATGTATTATGTACATATAATTTTATTCTTTCTTTTGGCCTTCTGAATTAGTAACATCTGTTACCGCTGATGGGAAATACCCTCTGGGCCACAGAGGAATCACAGTCACATGTTGCCGCTGGAACAGCCTGTGTGAATCAGCAGTAAGATAGACTCATCACTCTGCACCTAATAGATATAACACCAAAATGGAGCCAAGACATTCCTGTCCAAAGTGGGAGGTAATGGTCTATCCTCTAGCTTGAAAATAGAAGCCTCAAACCATTTTCCCAGTGCTTGCAGCCTAACAGGCAGAGCTTATGTAGTCTGATTCAATGTAAGCTTCACAGTTTCATCAGAGCTTTATCTTGCCTTCTTAATATAAGGAATAAAGTGGTCCATAAGCTAACAAACAATAACAACAACAAAAAGATTCAGGAATATAGAGTGCAGAACATGAGGGGTCCCCAACTCCTTGTGTTTTTTGATTCTGAAGAATGGCTTTGGAGTACTTTTCAGCATTTTTCATTTGTGTCAGGTCTAAAATTTCAAAGATCTATAAAATATCACACATTACCAATGTATTAGTCTTTGCAGCAAGTAATCAGCAAAATATTATCCTTCATGATGCTGATGTGGGAGAAACAAAAATAAAATTTTGGTTTGCAAAGGGGCAAAATTTCTCCACCTTTGGAAAAATGATCCAGGATTTTTCATATATGGTATCCAGAATTACTGAGTACCAAATAAGTGACACAGTCTCTTACTCAAAGTAGTGCTGTTCTAAATGTAGTATGCATTGATCTTGATGCACACTAGTGATTAAGGTAGTAATCAGGTGTTTTGTTTTATGTTTGTACAGCGTCTAGCACATACACAACTGGAGCTTGCGATCATGTCAGCTACTCAGGTAAGCCATGCATCCTCTAAGCCTCTTAGATAAACAGTAGAAGCATAATAAATATTTATCATCTTGGTTTCAAAAAGTTTTTTTTGAAAGACTGATGGTGAAAGGCTGTGTCGAGAGAGGTCTATGGCAGACTGGACCTTTGAGTCTTACATCTACAGTGAAGACAACTTTTTGTGCAAATTAGCTCACGTAGATCACAGATGACCAATAAGAGGAGATATATATATATATGTCAGATTTAATTTATAGAGAGTGTCTATTTCTGTGCAAAGCTTTAGGTGTGTTATATTAACTTAACAAAATCAGTAAAATATTATGATCTCCAAACACATCAATAAATGATTTATCTAGTGTCTTCCAGCCCTATATGTGCAGCAACCCTATCTGTGCCATTTGTATGTACTTGTACAAACAGATTTCTTCATTTCACTTGGGACATATAATAATTTTTAGCTGATTCTGTAATTATGTTTTTATATTCTTCTTCTACCTCTCTTTCTTTCTACCTTTCTTCTGTATTTATCTCAAATGCAACTATTCTGTGTGGAGAACCTCCAGAATGTATACAAAAAACCTTAAAAAAATCTGAATTTGATCAAGCCAAATTGATTCACTAAATGCCATAAACCACATTACAGGGCTTTTTATAATATCATTTATACCGCAGAGAAGGAAAGGCTCCAAGAATATAAAAATCCATTTCTCAAGTGTCTGAGTCAACATAGCAAAGCTAGATTGTATCCCTGGTTCTTTACATACTTGCACTGATTTGCCCTTGCTATTATCTCTTGAGCCATATCATAGCAACATATTTTGCATGGTAGTAAATTATCACAAATGGAGAGATGCAATGTATGGCTAAAAATAATGCCCACATTTTGCACAGCTGTGGAGTTTTAACTGAAAGGCTTAAGCAGCTCTTCAGAAAGTCACAACATCTGATCTGTAAGGTGCTATCTACCTTTGTTTTCAGTGGGAGTTGAGGACGTACAGTCCTCCAGAGACCTGACACCTATAGAGGATATTATAGAAGTCAAGTAACTGACATGTGATAGTGTGGTTCATCCAATAAGGAATGGATTGTTTAAAACAGACAAAGTGGAGTGAGTAACTAGCTATCAGAGACAGTTTTGACATAGAGCCACAAAGTGGGAAGCGGCATGCCGTTTTAGCAGGCATTAATGCAGCAGACAGACCTTCCTAATGATCTATAAATAAAACAGAAAAAATGTCTTCCTGGCTTAAGTGAATTATTGTTGCCATTAAAGATGATAGCACGACATGGGAGGAAAGGTAGTGCTACTTCTTTAAAATGGAGTGTTCCTCCCGCACACTCGTTATTAACTCCAGCTAGAAACTGGGGCAACACAAACACAACCTTCTTCTGTCCAGGTTTGACATTACATCCACACAAAAGGAAAAGATAGCTTTTTGCCTGAAAAAAGCCAGGCAGTCCCTGTAATACTTGCAGTTGTTCTTTCCCCAACACTAGTTGCAAATAGGAAAACTTTCATACAAATATCCACCTCTATCTTTACCTGCTTTCTAGTAGGAACTGTGGTTCCAGTGTATTAGGAGCAGCACAGACAAGAAGTTTTTATAATTTATTAATCTTTAACAGCCAAACGGCTGTCTGTTTGCTTTCTTGTTTTGGCTTAACAATATGTTTTTGAAGTCATGTCATCTCAACTGAAACAAGGAATTTAGTCATACGACCATAGATTCAGTCTTTGGAGGGTACGTCATGAGGTATCTAGTGTCATCTCCTCCTGAAAGCAGGGTCATCCATGAGATCAGACTAGGTTACTCAGCGTTTATCCAGCTGGGTCTTGAAAACCTTCAAGGTTGGAGCCTGCACAACCTCTTTGGGAAACCCGTTCCAAAACCTGTGACTGTTTATGGCCAGTGGGTTTTTTTTGAGTATTTTTTGAATATGAGATAGGAGACAGGAATAATCTCTTTGCCTTCCCTATTGCTAAGCATTGTGACCAGGTTGTTGTGAACAAATAGCTCTATGAAGCTGAGGATGATGATTTTTTAAAGGCCTGTACAATTACTTGGAATTTTTGTCTGGATCCGAACATGTACAGGGCCACATTTCTTTCTTTTATATCAGAGTGTGGTAGGACTCTATGTTTCCAGTAACTTCCAACCTACTTTGCATCAGCCATGAGAATAGTTGCTGAGATCTCTAGAACACGTAGAATAACCGTGTACAGCACTGCCTGTACCCATGCTGTTGAAGCATCATGGCTTGATCCTCCATGGCTGAGAGAAAATTGAGGTGAATTTGCTTTTGCTGACACTCCTTTCTTGATGTTGTTGTTAGCCTTCATTCAAGCATTGTGAAATCTACCAAAAACATTACTTTATCTCTACTCCAACCCTTTCTGCCCTCCTGTGTTTCTTTTCTCCTTTGTCTTTTCTAAAGAGCATATTTGCAATTTAGAGATAGAGAAGGGGGAGGTGTGCTTGATGGGTTTGTGATACATGGATCCTCTATTCAAAATACCTCTCTTAGGACCTGGATTCAGAAACTTAAATTTGGTTTTCATACTGCCAGTTGCAGGCCAGAAGTACACACAAAGGAAAGAATTTTTTTTTCCATGTTTGGGAGCAATATTCCCTTCAGTACTTAAGAAATGTAAATAATAAGCCTATCCCTCTCTCCAGAGATGTTCTGAAGGTGCCACTATATGATCGGGGTGCCAACAGATGTACCCCTAGGCACCAGCTCATGTCCTCTGCTGGCTACATTCTCCTGGTTCATTACATCACGTGGTTGCTGAATTTTCTACCTGGTATAAGACAGCTGTGTTGCTTGTCTACTTTGAAAAAAATCTGTTTTCCCAGTATTTATGTGTGTACTTTACTATTTTAATTGTAATCTAATACTGAAAGCTCAAAGAGCTGTATTTAAATAGATCAAAATTCAAGGTCTTGGATTGGGTATTTAAAAAAGATTGTTAAAATACCCCAATCATTTTCATGTTTGTGGCTCTAAAATTTAATTTTATAATTAAAAATGCTATGGATTTTCTTAATTTGAAAAATATGGATTAAAAAAAAAATCCCTTGTCTTAGGCATGTTTTTTTAACCTAGAGATCAGTTCAGTAAATCACATGAAGTGCCCCTCAGCACTTTTCCAACATTTTACTGTGCTTCATTACTGCAGATAAATGTAGTTATAGTTCACATAATACGAACCCAGAATTCTTGTGCAGGTACTTAATTGAAGCGGATAAATTTTTACGCAGCAGTACTTTGTTCCTCCTAAATCTTTAGTAGTCCATGGGTAATAATATAAGTGGTAGTAGTGTTAGGTAAACTTTTTTAATGAAAAGAAAAAATACTGCAGTTTGTTTTGTGTTTTCAGTCTCTGACAACAAATGAAATGAAGGAGGTTTATATTCCAAGGAATAATAAAGGGTTAAAAAAACATAGATCTCCATAAAGAAGCAACATTTGTAAGTTTTATGGTTAAATCAGCCATTGCTTTGCTGACCAATAAAATGGAAAATGTGTGCTTTTATAGGTTTATAAAAAAGGCAAACTCTAGTTGCATGAAAAATAACTTTCACCGATTGAGTACAGGTGGCGACTTGTTTAAACTCTGAAGATGTAAAGGCTTAGTATGTATGACTGAAAAAGGGAACATGGCACAATAAAAAGTCTTCCTTTCTTTACTCATCAATCCTTTGGGTATTCCATGTCAAATAAATGTTACAACAATTTACAGTAAAAGTATACAGTGGAAGTGCCAACGTTAACACTTCTTAGGATTGGACAGGGTCCAAATTTTTCACACCAATATTTAATGTGAAGTAAAATGTCTTTTCCATTGGAAGTGTCAGCTGTTACATGCTTTCCTATATTTGGCAACATGCTCATGTGAAGTATAAAGTCAAATGCACATGATGTTCTTTTTATTTCAACCATGATAAATTGTGTTCATTTGTTTAAGTGCAAGTGGCAGTTTTAGTGTTCCTACTATAAATTTTGGTTAGCTTCTATTGACACGCTGTATTAAACTTAAGAAAAACAAATTACACTTCACCCATTTTAATTGACTGAATGTGTCAAAAACACAATAAGTATAACACGAAGGGTCAGAGTCTCAGACTTCACCATAATGGGTGTCATGGCAAGGATCCAGCTTTTTGTACGTTTCATTTTTCATAAAGTTTTAGTATGAGGCATACATTTAACATTCACTTCCACTTCAGATTTGTAGCTTAAAAAAAATCTCTTGTGTTCTGTTCCCATTGCACTCACTCTAATATTGTTAAAAGTTGATCTTTTTTTTTTTTTTTTTTTTTAAGGTGATAGTACTGATGAATATTGATGATCCGCTATAAACACAAGATTTAAAAATTGACTTTGGTATTTGAAGGAATGAAATAATGATTTATATGGTACAAACGGATTTGTGCCAAAACCCATGCCTGAGACCATGGTTAGGAATCCCTGAGACCACTTTTCTAAATAGACGAGTGTGGTTGAGTGCCAGATGAAACTTGGCATGCCTCATTCCCAGAGGATTTGAATGGAGCCTGTCACTTTTAATGCATGCATTTCAAGCTAAAGCATTGATGTCTATTTTTATCTTTTGGAAATCTTTACCTGTTTTCTGGATTTTAACAAGTGAAAATTAAGGAAAACCACTAAGAGATGATATGAGTATTGGCAAAATGCCCCTAAGCATTGAAATACCTTGATGGAGGTCAAGCCATTTGAATGTCTCAGTGTGGATTCATTCTTACGAATTGTGAACACGGGATCAGCACTTGTTACAAGTGCCAGAATATTTTTTCTTTCTGCTCTTGTTGCTGCATTAAGCCTCAACCCACTGAAAGGCTTCTGCTCTCAGCCTGAACCTCTGCCTGGTTAGATGTAGTAAGGTGGACTGGTCAGAGAGCAGACAGGCTCAGACTGCACATAGGACTTCCAGCACAGTTTATCAGCTCTCATGGGTTTTCAGCAAATCCGTCCATCTTCCAGTGGGCATCACGAAGAGGATGTCATGTGCTGCCAGATACCAACAGGCCAAACCCACACAAACAGCACCACCCACTTGTTTTGTACATCTTCAGCTTGTGTCCTCCTGCGATGGCTAAGTAGTGGCAGGCAAAGCCTTTGCTTGCTCCTGCCTGCTCTTGGTACATTTCTCGGACCTGTGCAGCAGCAGAGCCTGTCTCTAATGCCAGTGGTAAAGAAGATGGCTCCAGCTGTACATTGGCATTATCCAAAAACAGAACGCAAAATTTTCAGCTGCAATGGGCGCGTTTTTAGCCTGAAGTGTTTCTGTGTAATAGTCTATTCATCCAAAATGCTCTGACACTTCCCCACCTTTGGGAAACTTGATGAGATGTATGAACTCTGTACTTGTTAAGAAAGAATTAATAAGAGCCAGAGAACCTGGTTAACCCTAATGGGAGCTGTTTGGAGGCGGTTCAGTTGATTTGTACTTCCCTTCAGATGGGGTGGCAGCTGGGAGCAGGTCCCTCACCCTGAAGGTGGTGCTGGTCTCTGCCTCTGTGTGGGACAGGAACAAGGAGGAGCGCTGGTCTGCCAGTGTGACTGCTGCAAGGGCGGCTGTGCAGGGGTGCGCCAAGAGCAAGGGCCTTGAAGAGGAGTCCAGGAGGGACTTGAGCCTTGAGCCTGTAGTAGACATCCAAGTCCAAATCCTGCTAGAAGGATTCCAGTGAGGGGACTGGGCCTTGCCACTCTGAAAGATCGATTTATTCTCATATTTGCAGCCTTCCCCACTTGTGCTGATCAACATTCTTTTACCCACAGGTTTCATAGTTGTATCCTGTTGTAGGCACTTCCAGAGCAGATAGGTTAGCTCTTAGCATGCAGCACATGGAACATGTCTTTACTTTTGAATTTTTGATGCAAAAGTTTGCTCTTTTATTCAGAGGCACCCTGCTGTATCCATCTAACTAGAAAGTGTTAATGTGGGCGTCTTCTGTTTCAAGGTAAATTTTATTTGCTTTTGGAGTTTTTATGATCCTGTCACAACTTAAGTAACTAGTTTCATAAAGGTATTTTTAGCTACCAGAGAAGGCTATGCATTCCTCAAGACTAAAAATACATCAGCTGGGATCATATATATACACCATCCCAAAGGGAACTTAAAACTTTCTTCATGATAGACTAAATGACAAAAACTCTCCAGAAGTTATAGTTCAGTAGGTAGGAAACCTAGCTAACTCTGTGCATATTGTCAACAGAACAGGCTGTGCTGTCTGTAGCTCGGTTTTCATGCCACTTTCAATGTAGAATCACAGAATATGCTGTTTTCAGTATGAATTTGCCAAACTAGCTGCGCGGAATTCTTTTTTGTTGCTGTTTTTTTTACCTCTGGTGGAATATTTCTCTTTTGAGTATTTGCTCTATCAGAAAAAAAAAAAAAAAAAGGTTACTGAGAATCTCTCCTGTACATACAGCCTTAAAATTTGGAAAAGAAATTTATTGCATCTGCTGTTCAGAAAGTGCCGTTTACTGGATCTCTAGTGATATACCTAA
This sequence comes from Nipponia nippon, assembly GCF_047370975.1. Classification (NCBI taxonomy): domain Eukaryota; kingdom Metazoa; phylum Chordata; class Aves; order Pelecaniformes; family Threskiornithidae; genus Nipponia; species Nipponia nippon. Next base: position 40,994,079 of record NW_028262380.1, on the reverse strand, counting down.
ACTTGGCCAAGCTAAACACATTGAACACCTTCCACCCCAGCAACAGCATCAAAGAAACACTATCTGCTGGGACCCCCCCTTAGAGTTTAGCAGCTAATTTGCTGAGTATTTCGTTGGGGCTGAGCATGCTCCAGCCCAGAGCTGGCAGGCTGACAGGTTTCCCTGGAACTGCAAATTCTGGCTGTTGTGGGACTACGTATTGCCGAGCACAGGGACTGGAAGCAGAGACTACCTCACTAGTTTTCCTTCCGTTCATACTGAGGCAGTATAAAGAAAAAAGAAGAAATTTCACTGTAATGAAACAGAGAACCGATCTGGGATTGTGTATGTAATAGACTGCAAAGGTAGAGAGGCCAGGACTGGGAGCTGATACTGTAAAGAAAACTTTTTTTTTTACTGTATAGTTAAAGATTATTTAATAATGCACAAGCAAAAAAAGGGAAAAATAAAGATTTGTACAGGGCAGCTGAATTCTGGTGATTCCTGTCTTCTGATACTTCACCTTGCTTTAAGCATTCCTTTAAATTTTCTTGTGTATGTGTTTTATATTTTACCTTATTGTGGCTGTGTACAACTAAAGTTCGCCATTTGTTGCCATAGGAAGATACAATATTAATATTATACTATAATACAATTATAATATCACAATAAATAATATGGCAATTGACAGGTGTAGAAAGGGGCTCCAGGTCCATGTGGCTGCTGCAGTCTTTCATAAACTTGACCAGAAGATTTCTATAGGACAGAAGGATATAATTACCTGAAAGATCATTCTCATCTTACAGTAGGAAGACAACTCAGGAAATGTCATGAACAACTATTAGACCTAAATGAATTTGCTGACCTAGGAGACAGGAGAGATGACAATGACTAAAAACAGTCAAATTTTTTTCAAAAGCATCAGCTGATCAAAGCATATTTGTCTCAAATGTTGCTTTGCAGAAAATTTGCTTTATTTCTGCCTCTCAAATTTGGATACAATTTGTATCCAATTTTGATAGTAATTATTTTTTATCATCTTGACCTTTGAAAAGCTAGGCCTACAAGTATAAATGGGATACCTTAATAGTTCTGGAAATCTTAAAAATACAGTTTTATTTGTTCATTGAATGGACGTTGGGGAAAACCGAATATATGTACATAATGATTTCCTTTGAAAAAGAACTTGCTTTATGATACTCTTAGTGACAACACTACCCTGAAGAAGCCTCTGCCCTTCAAAAAAGCACTGTGCTACAAAAAAATGTGTTATCTGACTACAGCAATCAAGTGCCAGTGAGATAAACAGATGCACACAATCCAACTCTTACAGAGAAACACTGGTGCCTCAAATGTTCAAAAAAATTATTTTGACAATTCAGCATGAAAGAAACAGGACAAAATTGTCAGTGCCACTGGAGCTCTCTCTGGCAGTGATAATACAGACTTCCACAGCTCTCCTTCACCTCAAGGTTAAAGGCAAAACCCAGCTGTATTTGACTGAAGTCGAAGTCCTGCTGTTTTTAATATAACCACATGACTAGCTCATGTCTTCCAGTATAAAATTCTTGAAAACATTCCGTGTTGTAATCTAGGTGTTTCTAGAGGTCTCTCTCCTGAGTTTGCCTTTAAGACATACTCTGAGAAACACTCCACCATACTTCATTGCTGCTTATCATGGCTGTGAATCCATATCACGTACACCCCTTGTCATTCTTCTGCATTGTATGTTATAGCACAGTGTTTTTCATCACTGTCTGTTACTTAATAAATGATGTCAATCAACCAGTACTCCATACCAATCCTTACTGTTAAACCTTGTTTGTCACGATAATATATTTGCTGGTTCCTCATCCAATTATCAACTGATTTCAACTGAGTCTTTTTATCTTACAGTATCCTCTTAGTTCTTTTTTTTTTTCCTTTTTCTTTTTTTCCCCCCTACATCCAGTGTAGCAAAGGCTTAAAGTGCCTTCACACTCACATATACACAAACAAACACGGCTCTGGCTGTTATTTAAAAGTAGCATCTTCACATACACTTCTGTGTGAGTACAGAAATTATTTCTTATCAGATCTATCTGTTGTTGCCTCTGTTTTGGATCTTCTTATTATGGGCCCAGAACTGACATTGATACTAGCTATAAAAATGTACATATTTTCCTGTGAATAACGTTCAAGTATAAAATTGTAGTACCCAGAAACTAAATAAAGCTTTCCATTCATCTAGAAAATATTCTTCCATGTAACTGGTAAGAAATTCAGTAGATGTCTTATAGTTAGATGTAGTAATTAATGATCTGCATAACATTCTTCTGTTAGATCAAGTGTGTATCTCTATTTTAGTGTTCTTTTGTCCTTTAAAACATGGATTCAAAAGGTATATTTACTTTTGACAGTAAACCCCATATTTAAACACTGGATAAATTGTACAAAAGAACGAGTTTTTCCTTTCTTAATAACTACATAAAATAGTTTAAAACTTAGAAAAATTAATAACTCTTGTGTTCTCAGTAGAACATGTATCATGAGAGTGTTAAAACCTAACTAGATGCCAAACTTTTCAAAGGTATGTGTAGGAAGAAATATGAAAATTGCTTCACCTACAAGCTCTGAAGCTCGTAAATGAAGGCTGCATATGGCGTCGCTGCACAGCAGAAACACTTACTTTCCTTTCTGACTGCTGGAGAGATACTATCCACATCTCTATTTAAAGTTGCTGGTGCACTAAGGAATTTGTCCTTTGGCCAGGAAAATGCAGGGCTGCTGCTTATGTCCTCATGGCAGCATGGGCTCCAGCCCCTTTGGAAATTTGTCAATGAAATATTATTGCAAAGCACCTGCGCAGACTTGACTGGATGTGTCTGAGATTTAGCAGGGTTGGTAGACAGAAAGAGACTACTCCAAACCCATGAGCCTCTTCCACATTTCTGGGAGACTCTTTTTTCCGATAAGCTTACGCCACTAAAAACCCAAACACAGATTGGCGGTAATGAATGATCTTCATTCGCTCAAATACTCATCCTACAGAAGGAGCCACTTTAAGATCTGCAAGGTATGAGAAGCTTTTACAAGTATTTATATTAAATTACTAAGTGGTTTATTATAGAAAGAAGACTCAAGTTTTTTCTTATTATGTGTGTTATTATTATCAATTTATAGAGTGCTGCTGTTGTTGGCAGTACTGAACATCATGGATAGAGACAGTTCTTGCTCCAAAGAATTAACTAGAATGAGCTGAAAACATTTTCCTCTTTGAAACATTTGCCACATCAGGGAAATTCATGAAGTTTGGAGGTGTTTATTGCTGAAAGCAGACCAAGGTGAGTTTAACAGGTTTGATAAGGTAGGACTATGCAAGAGCTGTAGGTATGGTTGGGCTAATAAACAGATGTGCCTTGTGGCAGTGTTCACAGCAGACAGCTCCCATAAAGAGTGCCTGGAAAGTGCACCTCAGACATTGCAGGTTGGAAGCATTCACACAGATGGGGGACGCATAAGTCTCATATATACATTCCATATCCAGGAGCACGCATGATAGGTTTTCCAATTCATCCAACTGTTGTTGCTCTGCTCTGGGAAGAGTTATGAAGCTTAATAGGGTGACATATAGAGACACCAAAGCCAGTTAATTTGGGTATGGCTACTAGACATTGTCCTGGGGAACTGGACATCACAAATTTCTATGAGAAAGCCCCAGTGGAAACATGGGTTCATGCCGTTGATCTGCTCACATGTAGTGGTCATTTGCTCACAGTTTCCAGATGTTCAACAGCCCAGTTGAGCTATTTCTTTTTTTTAGAGCACCAGATGTCCAGAAAGCACAAACAAACAGCCAAACTCTTCTTCAATTAAATAAAATTTCCAAACTGAAAAGGAGGACTTGTCCACAGAATATAAGTGTGATAACCCAGTTTACGATAGATATGTCTTTACATATGAATACCTATTAGATGGGGTGGTGACTTGAACTAGATATTCAGGGCTGCAGGTTCTTTCTCTCACTGAGAGCTATAAAGGACCTGAAAGCTTTTCGACAAAATCTGGCACAGTGCCACAAAATTTCAGTTTTGTTAAACTGCTGTCTTTCTAGTAAAACACGGTTTCATTGGAAAATTCCTGACTCACTAGATTCATCTAAACAGATGCTGACAATATGGTTCAAACATACTGGATCCATAGGAAGACAGAGCAAATTTCAATTTGTATTTGGACTCCAATCCTACACTAAGAAATGTGTAGCCTCACTCCTGAGCACTGGCAAAGCCTTGATGTGGGATTGGGGTCATGGTCATGGTCAGTTACGATTGAAATTCTTCCCAGAAGAAATTTGTAGGGCCTTGGCATAATTCTGCCATCACATTCTCACCTCTGCAGTGCAAGCAAAAGTATTGAGCATGCGCCTTTTACCATATCTGCCCAGGCTGCAGACATGACAGTGTAGCTGGCAAAGTTGCAGGCCAGATGTATGGCTCTTCTGCTTTCCTTTTGGGATATTTGGCAGAGGTTCAGTGATGTAACAGTGTACTGCCTTCTAAACCTTGATGCACATGACAGAGAAAGACTAATGGTTTCCTTTAAATCTGGGACTGAATACCATTGTTGGCTTTGAAAATTCCAAGAAATGTAGTTTCACTTTAGATCACTATAAATTTATAAGCTGTTGTACAGTGAGGGAGTAATCTCCTGGGAAATGAGCATAAACCTATTATATTTTCATTAACAATCTGTTTTCACCATTGACTTAATTCACATTTACTGTTGTGGAATTTGATTATGCATTATAAAGCACCATGAAACAGAATTAGGTATGTATCAAAGTATCCATTTTCCTGGTCATGTTGAATTACTCATTTCCTTGTTTTAAAACCTCAGGTCCTTTCTATCTAACTCAAACAAATCTAGCCTGTGTGTTTACTGTCATCCACCTGAAAAGCAACATAGCAATTTCTTTTTTTTTTTTTTTGTCTGTTTGTTTGTTTGTTTTTTCTTTGCATTAATGTCCATTTTCTACAAGAAAAGAAAATAAAAGAGAATAAAAGAAAAGGGGAAGGGGAAGAGAAAGGGAAATGGAAAGAAGTATTTTAATAAATTTAGTATATTAATTTGATTTGAAAGGGTTTTTTTATGCTCTGCACCTTTCTTTTTCTTTGATTATGTAATAGTTAAACACACAGACTTCCCCCCACAGCTCAAGCCTGCAAAACACACCAAAAAGAAATGCTAACCCATACTGTGTAACCCACTTCCTTGGGCCTGTTTTAGAGGTGTGTTATGATCAGGGGTTGGGGGCAGAAGCAGTTAGGAAGGCTTTAAAGTTGGCATGCATGTGGTTTTGGAATAAATCCATATTTTAAGTATGATGTGGATTTTTGTGTCACTGTTGTCTGAATGATCATTCTGAAATTTGGAACTCCTTAGTCATACACAGAAGTGATGGCTTCTGTGTTTTGTGCATTAGACAAAATAGTCTATAGAAATGTCAGGCTACTTACTATGTACTTCATTGCCTAGCAGTCAAATAGGATTTTTGCATTTTTAAAATATTACTTATTTTAAATTATTGCTTCTTTTTAACCATTAAAGCAGGAAGTCAGTTACTTGAAAATAAGCTCATTGATTGGCGTTAAGTAAATCAAATACGTTAAAAGTCAAATAGCCCTCAAATAGTTGGCGGGTATTTTATAGCAGCTGCAGTTACAGAGGACTGATAAGAACTTCATGTCAGTGTTACAGTTTTGCAAATAACATTTCCAACCTGGTCAGCTGCACCAGTTTTATAACAAAAATCAGGTTTGATGACGTCAATCATTGTGTTTTAAAACTTGCTGGAGAGTCTGTGAAACATACAATGACATCACTGTACAGAATATTTTTCATCCACCAATGCACCAGGTACGAAATTAAGGTTAAAGAGAAGTGTGTAGTTGCACGGGAGAGATTTTATGCATGAAAGGCGTTGCGCCTTCTTTATTCCCGTTCAAAATGGATCTAAAAAGATAAAAAAAAGCAAAAGGAGTTTCTCTCCATGTTCACAAGTTTTCTATTTAGCAACTTGCTTTTACCTACTTTGATAATAATACTATGTACAAGCACAGAGAAAAAAGGGGAAAGGTCTTGGAAGTTATATTGATAAACTACGTGTGGATCCCACAGCTGGCATAAAATATCTTGTTTGGGCTGTAAAAATATATTAGTATGTCATGTTATCTTCATAAATTCTTCCAACACATAAGGTGGGTAGTGTCCCCCTGAATCCCAAGACTCATTACCATTTCTGCTCGTTCTTACCATTCATCAGCCGCTTTGTCATACAGAGCAGGCACGCGGTTGGGGCCAGAGCATTACAATTCTGGAGGGGTAGATACTGAGTGAGTTATTAGCTGTGGCAGACAGCCCTGTTCCCAAACACTCCTGAGAAGGTTCTTCACTTAGGCAAGCAACAATTACGATGGCATTCCCAACCTGGGGAATGCCAGAAGGTTCTGAATATAGCCTGCAGGTTTTGGTTTTCCCTTTACAATGACTCTGATTAGACATTAATCATGATTTCCAGAGCTTTCTAAAGTTCACCAAAGAAGTTCAAGGATTTAGGACATTCACAAGTATTTGTACTCCACTAAGGCAGTCTGACTTGCATGTTATTCTTGTTTGTAAGTAAGCTATATATTCTATTTCTGTGTGAAAAGCTAGAATCTGAGACTGAAAATCTGGGGCTCCGGCATAGTGTGAGGAGTGAAACCTGTAAATTAACAGATGAATTATATTGCTTTTCGCAGTTGTGTAAGTTTAGATGGATCAGAACATTTTTCCTTTTTTTTTTTCTTGTGTGTGTTTCTCAAATTTACACATTTAAAAATAGCTATATTTAGGAGGATTTATTATCTGTTTGCTCTAATGATGAATGTTTGATTTATTTAAAATAAAAGTATTACTTTTTTCTTAGTATTTGGAGGTAGGGAGAACAGAACACTTTTCCAGACAGCTACTGCCAGATTAAAAATTAAAGGTGTTACTTAAAAGTGGTGTTGATTTTGATAGATGAAGCCTGAGTGATTTAGGTATGTGACTATCTTATTTTCAAGTGACTTAGGAACTAAATCGCTTTTAGTGGGTAGGTAACTAACTTTGGCCTGTAATAGTGTTTAAAATTTAAAAACAACCCTATTTATTGTTTAGGATTTCACTGATCTGGTATCGCAAAGTGACCTTTGCTTTTAGTCAGATCAGGTTTGCTATTTGTTTCACTACAGCACTAAATATTGCAGAACTAAAACTGGTGACAACTTTCCGTTTGCTGTTTAATACACTACGCATTGTCAACAGCAAGATGAGAACTTGGAGCAAGACCACCCCATAGGAATTTTTAATGAAAATACCTTTGTTTTAATCTTTTCAGAAAAGTGCTTAAATTATATATTCATTATTACATTATGTTTTTATAACTGAAGTTTTTATTTAAACTACTTAAATGTGTCTGCTGTTTAGATTGTCTTTATAGGATACGTATAGATGGGAAAATACCCAAGAAATGTTATGATAAAAATAAGAATAGCAGTCTAAAAAGAAAGCATGGGTCAGTTTATGAGACTGTATACTAAAAGGCATTCCCTTTGATAGTAAAGGAAATTTCCGCATCCACTTTGATGCATAACTCTCAGTAGAGTGCATATAAATATTCGTCTTTTTCAGAGCACATCATACATCACACAGTTGCAGTTTTCATATCCATTTTTATATATTTCAGTTCTAATTTTGCTTTCCTTCCATTTCTAAACAAAGACAGCCCCCCCATTTAAACCTCTTTCCCACATTTCATTCCACTGAGCTATGAAATTTGAGAGTAGAAGTGAGTTCAGATGCTTGTGAAAAATATTTTTTGTTGCCCAACAACTGAGGAAAGGCTCACACTGATGCTTTTACTTAACATGAAGAAATTTTGCATGAGAGCAGCATGTAATGATCTGCCTGGAAAAAGACAATCACAGTTTTGTCTCAAGAGCCAATGTGGGTCTTGTAATTGTGTTCTTCCACTTGGTTTTCTTGCCTTCTCCAGTGTCATGGGCAGTATGCTATACTTCACTCAGCCTGCTCTCATGACAAGCACTTTTGGAGAGAGGGCAAAGTATCTTGCACAGTCCCACCCATTCCTACTCCTGTCCTGGCAGCGAGGACGTGGAAAGTCATGATGCCAGCCTTCCTGGTGATGCTGCAGCCCAGGCTACAGGTAGCTCTCTCCAGAGAAATTTTTGTCACTCCCTACATTAAATGATAATCTAAATCTTTAGTGATAACTGATGTCCTTAGACTCCGAACACTGCAGAGAGAGGATAATATGTGCTCTTGCCTCCTAGGTGATAATTTTTTGATCACACTAACTCTGCTATCCTTAGCAATTGTTATGTGTTATTTAATTCCTTTTTTCCCCTTTATTTGTTTCCCACCAAAGTACTTTACTGTGACTTACAAAACATTTTGAAAAGGCTCTTTCAAAGCTGGACTCTATAACCACATCGGAAGGAAACAAATCTCTCTCACTCTCTTCATATTGGATTATGTCAAAGATTAGCTTCTATTTAAGCAATGTTGTACGAAGTTTTCCAAAGGATTTTCTTTTTAAACTACAACCATATGTTTTACTCCATTGAAACAGCTTACATTCTGGGTATATGAGATTGATTGATGACATTTGCTCCAGTCATTTCACTAGTCATTTATTAATTTAAGGTTAGGTTGAGAATGTTTATTAAATGATTGGCAAAGTAACTCATTGATCATCATTCCATGTTTCTGGCTAGAAGAAACTGAAGAGCAATTATTTTCAACAAAAAATATACTAGATTGTTATAATGTGAATACACAGGGATATTTGTTATTGTTCTGCAACTTCTTTATCATAAAATCTTATAACAATTACATTACGGTTTCCCCTAAAAAAAGACCCCAAACAAGGCAGTAGGATGAACAGTGACTGGCCCAACGGCAGCCTAATCCCGTGCCTCCCTCTTTGCTCTGTCTCCCACTCACCAAAACAGATCGTAGCACACATCATCCTCATTTTCAGTTTTCTTCATAGGCACACAACTGAATATTTAGTCTTCTTCAACCTATTTAAGACTCTTGAGGAAATGGATCCAAGATGCTGAAGAGGCCACCTTACTTCTCAAAGCTGCAGCCTCCTTCTTGATGCTCTCCCTCTCAGTTTCTCAGGAATTGAGCTTTCTCTGTCCTTGGTGATGTTTTCAATAGACTGGAGCTCGGTCTTTCCTGGCAGACTGCCTGAGACAACAACACTCCTTTTTCCAGGAAGGAAGAGCGACTTGAAGAGTCATTATTTTCAGGTCACATATAGAAGCTGCTTTCTTTGATTTTGGCCTTCCACAAAGCAAAAGTAGTTGGGGAAAAGAAAAGAAAAAGAAAAAGAAAAAGAAAAAGAAAAAGAAAAAGAAAAGAAAAGAAAATAAAATAAAATAAAATAAAATAAAATAAAAGAAAAGAAAAGAAAAGAAAAGAAAAGAAAAGAAAAGAAAAGAAAAGAAAAGAAAAGAAAAGAAAAGAAAAGAAAAGAAAAGAAAAGAAAAGAAAAGAAAAGAAAAGAAAAGAAAAGAAAAGAAAAGAAAAGAAAAGAAAAAAAGAAAAAAGAAAAGAAAAGAGAAAGAGCTTAAACAGAACAGAAGTTCAAATAACTCCTCTAAGGAGGGTGGAGACTTTATAACAGCTTCAGCCATCTTACCTGAGTGTTCTCTGAAACAGATTTTGGGTAATTCCTGAGTAGGGCTGAGGAAGGGAAAAAGGGGAGGGAGCAGGCATGGACAGGGAGCATCTGCACGGCTGACCGGTGCGGTGTGAGGAGGAAAGACTGGGGTTTCATCACACAGTTGGGTTATGGTTCCAGGACTGTACGTTCAATTCAGCCCTTCATGGGTAGTGAAGCTCACTGCAGCAGCTGGTCCTAGGTTGGCACATGCTAACTGTCTTTTAAGAATGAGGCTTTAGGGACTTGCAGACCAATCAACCTGACTTCCATTTCATGAAAATACCAGAATAAATGATGTCTGTAAGCAGAAATAAAAGTACAAGGTGATAAGCAACAACTCATAAGGATTTGTCAAGAATCAATAATATCAAGCAATATTTGTCAGATTCCTTCTGCTAATGGCCTTGTGAATAGAAAGGAGCAGTAGATATGACACAGTTTGACTATAGTATAGTTTTTGGTGTGGTCTCAAGTGGCACTCTTAGAAGCAAAGCAGCGTAATATGGAGGAACTGAAATTGTTGTCAGGTGGGTGAACAACAGGTTAACTACCGTGTAGGAATAGTTGTCAGACTGGAGTCACTGTTAGACTGGAAGGGCCCATCACCCAGGCACCTGCAGGAATCTATCCGTGGTCCAGGGCTACCATTGCTGAGAGTCTTTGGAGTGAATACATATCTGTATGGGCCATCAAAAAACTTGGAGAGTCCAGATTAGTACTTGAGGTGATCTCAACAAACTGGAGAGGTCGTCTGATGTAGCTAGGATATAATTCACAAAGTACAATATCAAGAACTACACTGGATCTAGAATAAATCAATCATGCATCTGCAGGAAGGGAAAAAACACAGTAACCAGTTCAGCATGATGGGTCAACGGACCGTGTGGTAAATATAAACATGAACAAAAAAGTGTAGAGATGTAAAAAAAGCTATTGTCCAACTGAGTTATATACAAAGAAGAGCTGTGAAGACGTATCATCATGTGAAGGACTCTGTACATGTTGCTTAACACTTTGGACTGCATTACAGTGGCCATAAAAAGATTTGGAGCAATTGAAGGGTATTCACAGGACAAAAAGGAGCAATGAGAATGATCAGCCAATGGTTCAGAAAACATGAATTGGAGGCAAAAGAAGACAGAGAATATACAGAATAAGAGTAGTCCAACGTAGAAAAGATTTTGCAGAGATAAAGAAAAAAATATTCCTCTCCACCAATAATAGAACTAAAAATAATGGACTCAGTGTGGAATAAGGGAGATTTGCCAAAGAACCACTTTGACAGGCTTTCTTTAGGTGTGGTCAAAACATGCTTGATATTGCTGTGGGATGGGGACATGGCTTCTTCCAGTCTGCTATTTTAAAAAGAATTATTTTTGTGGAAGAAAGCAGGCAATACAGCTCTATTAATTTACACATTTTTGTCTTATTTTCCAATATACAAGACTTGATACAGTAAGACAATAGCACTTCTACTTTGGCATAATTGAATATGCTGTCTAGTAATGCAGATGAGTCTAGCAGAACTCCTCATTTCAAGTTTAAATCACCTGCCATACTTAGCTTCCCCAACTATACTGTAAGACATGTAATTTCCTGAGAAACGGGTAGAGAAAGAAGCTACTTAGACCCAACTAGGCCAAGTTGTCACCAATTTCTGGCTCCAGAGAGTAATGTGTAATCCTGGAGAAGAAAAGAAAGACGGTTGGAGAGAAAGATGCTCAACCATGTTTCACTCACCTGCATTTTCCACCCAACTGTTCTGAGGAAGGAACGTAAGAAAGGGTTGCCCTGTTGCAGAAGACTCTCTTTTACTAGGGATCAGCTGAGTTGAGATGATGCAGGGATTTCTTAACATGTTTATCTTAGACATATGTATGAGAAAAAGATCTTTTCTGACCTTCCTACCCTGGATCAGGTACAAAGATGGCGACTTCAAAAGAGATCCAGTCCTGGTTTGGTTGAAGAGCTTTAACGTTGCAGAGTTCTGATGGACAGGGCCGAAAGCCAGGGACCAGCTTTGAAGTCTACCTTGTCCAGTGCTTTGGGTGACTTTAAGATGATTGTAGACTGACTGAAGAGTTTGGAAAGTCCTATCCTGTTGCTAGAAGGTAATGGCAAAAAATAGCCTGAGACAGGCCATGCCCCTTGTAAATGTCTGTGGGTTGTGTTTGATGGCCTTGCCAAATAACGTTGCCTTTAAGGGTGTTTCAAGGACTTTTAGAATAAATAGAGTCTTTATATAGTGCCCATGTGGGTATATTTGGGGAAGGTCAAAGGTGCCACACAGGCCTGTGAGGTGAGGCCTGAGGGCACTTCAGCAGGAGAGGCATGTGCTCAGGTGACCATTAGCAGCGTACACGTGGCTTAAAGCTCAGCCTCTGCAGAGGGCAGGCTGTTATATCATGATTTTCATAGACTGAGCCCCAAATGTTAAGGAAATAATTTTATAATGAAAATTATTCCCTTAAATTCACAAGTATCTTATCCGTATCATAATAGCATTCATGAGAAATGCCATATGAAGTGCATATACACTCCCTACAAATATAAAGGCCAGACTAATTCACATCAGTGGAATTTTACACTTCTTTTCAGAATAAATGGGGTTTTATTGTAAATGATACTTGGACTCTAAATTGTTGCATGCAGGAGTTGCTACCACCAGCTAGAAAATAAATTTGAGTGAAAAATTGCTCTATTTATGTTTATTCAAAATTATTTCATACATGTTTATCTATGTAGCAGCTATATCTGATAATTATTGCATGTAAATAATGCTGAAAATAAGAAAAGAACTATCCGGTGAAGGGCTGCAAAATATTCAGTCTATCTGCTCCAAACAAAAAAAACCACCTCCAGTATTTGTATACATAATAATGTACATTTTGATGTTTTGAAAAACACATTTACAGTGTTTCTAAAACTTGTAATTTTGTCATCAGAAAGAAAGTAAAGGTATAGCAGCTTCTGATGCACTGAAGGGAGCATACAAATTTTACATTAGAAGTTACTTCTAATAAGTAGTTTGTTTAGTTTATTGAGGAACATTTAAGGATAGAGGAAATGAATAAGCATGAAGTACAGCTGGTATATTAAAAGGGAACCTACATGACAACTGCCAAATACCCTGCAGCAAAGAGGTTTAATAAAACAAATAGAAAAAGCACCAGGATGCTTTCTTTATTGCAACATTACCAAAGTGTAATAAAGAAACCAAACATACAACAAAGTAAACTAAAATACTGATCCTACATTATTGGACTGTTAATAAATCATACTGGTGGCCCACTGTTAAATGCAAAAGGATTTGTGAGCAGTAAGTAACAAATATGAAAACCCATCTAAAATAGTTGGTGTAGATCCTATTGAAGATAATGCCTTCCAGGAAGTAATCACCATAAAATGATGGGGAAAAAATCAAACTAATTTGATGGCCTATTTGATGCAGCTGGTGGGGAACGTCAACAGCAGACTAGACTTTGTGTTTACTACTCTGTGAATGCTTCACCACCACCAATAAATTGGGTGTGAATTCTGTGTGATAGCTTCTAATCAGTCCAGTATTACTCCCTGCATCATTAAGGGCTTGACCCAGGTGAAAGTAGCCTCCGTGGCTGCCAGCCCACACTAAATTAAAAAAGAAAATAAACTCCATGAGCCACTTGGGACCTGCAGCTACAGAAGCTTCTTGTGACTCCAAGAGCAATATTTCCCCTGATGACCACAGAATACTGGATGGAGAATGAACAGTCACCAGCTCGGTTGCAGAGCCTGAATCTGCTCATTTGATTGCTGGACTGTACCCAGAGTGCAGGCTTTTCAGAGTGCTACTATGGGACTACACTGCACACATTCAGAGAAAGCCGAGACTTTCTAATGTGGTTGTGGCTTGTGCAGTCACACAATAAATGAGCAGCAGAGCTGAGAATAGAACTCTCTAAGTCCTGCCTCCTAATCCCATTCTTCAATCAGTAAAATAAAGTAAAAAACCCCCTCACTTTGTAGGTACTGGCCAAATCCATTTATGTTGTGGTATTACTCCAAGGTCCCATGGTATCAGAAAATCTTATAATCCATGGACACATGGGTAGTTTATAAATTTAAAAATTTGTTTGACATTCAGTCCTTTCCAGGATTTTAAATCAATTCAAATGCATTTCCACAAATGTCTCTGCCTGAGATTTTTACAGAATGCTCACAGCTACAGGTTTGGCTATTAAACATACATTTCTGTGTTAAACAAAGTTGTCTTCCCTATTAAAATTGACAGCCAGGTCCATATGTTCCATAAAATAATGGAAAGGGTCACTGTGAACAGTACTGAAATGGATCCCAAAGTTCTCATAACTGTTTGGAGTGTGCTCTCGTAGTAAATTCATGGGAACCTTTCAAAGAATATTGCTTCGCAGTTCAGTCTTACCTCTCACTTACACAGAGTGGAGAAACCAGCCAAAACCAAATTCTGACCACCTTTGCTTATACAGGATTCCAAATATGTGCAGTACATTGCTTGCCACTTCAAGAAGGAAGAAAACAACCTTTCTGTCAAGGTGGTTTAGGAGCTTGTATTCAGTCTGCCTCAGTATTTCTTGGGTTTAGTAGTGCATTCACAGTCCGTCGGTGTCCCAGCAATGCCCAGCAATGCCAGCACAAGTGCTGCTTTACCCTGCCATTGCCAGATTACCCACTGCCACCCTGTCTGGCTGTAACCAGTCTTTGGGCAGTGAGTACAGCATGCCTTGAGTTGTGCCAGTCTGGCAAGGTGAAGAAGCAGCCAGAAATTTAAGCCTCCTAAGGGGCTTGAGCGGGCATCTGGGGACACATGCCAGCCACAAACTGAACAGCTTCTCACAAAAGATAGCTGGAATTGCAGAAGAGTGATAAGGTAGGTACCTACATTGAACATAAAAGGTAGGTTGTCAGAATAAAGGAGACGCAAGTTTATGAGGCTTAGAAGATCCAAACAGGTTTTTTCCAACATGCTGAGAGATTTTTCTCACTGTAACACTCAAGGTAAGGTGGGCAGGACCATTCTCCACTGTTGGAATTGATGTTGTTGTGTTATATGATTGTAGAGAAAATAATGTAAGATGAACAAGTCCTGAGATGAATTAATAGTGCAGATATGAGGAAGCGTCCACTGGATCTGTTACCTGCAATGGAGATCACTTCCAATACCTTTTCTCTCAATTCACATTAACTGGTGATAGGATAAAACATTTTAGAGTTTTAAAAGAAAAGGCTGGGACCTGCTCTATTTGTCCAAGTCTCTTTCATTGCAAGAGATTTTTCTGTACAGTGAAAGTCCCACATAGATGTAACCGCTTATGTATAGCCATATGAGGGGTAGCACTCACCCTTGTTCTTAGAAGAGGTTTCTTCTTCTCCCTACATATTGTGGCTCACTCTGGGTTCAGAATTCCACTTTAGAGGCCAGAGACCCCAGGATTTTTTTATGTGGTCCCAAATATCTTTAAAAAGATTATTTCATATATTGTGCACTTCTGTGGTAGTCCATTTAGTCTCCTCTGCCTTCTGCCTTACTATTTCTTCTTTTCTCAGAAGCTATGCTCAAATTCTCCCTCCTCATTTAATGTGGAAGGTCATCTAGCGCTGTTAGTAGAGGTTTTGGGGAAAGGTTGCAGCATTTTTTGTTTGTAAGGGAAACTAACCATTGTCAAACCTACTTATCGATCTGTGATTCCTGCCATTTATTTTTTCTGGACACTGTGCAAACATGGTAAATTGGTTAGTCTCAGTGTCGTCTGAGTGGCTTTTCATATACTTAATTAACAGTGGAACATGCCTAGGATTTTACTCATGGATACACTTTGTGTATTAGCTTGGAAGTTATATTATTCCTTTCCATTTGAAAATCTAGGATTCATTAGGTAAGCATAGTCATCACAAGTTATTACAAAAAAGAGAACATGTTACCAGAAAATACTTGAGTAATCACTTGAGTGATAGTCTCCTGCATTTTTCCAAATATGAGCAATCAATCCTATAGCCAGTCTAAAGCTGATAGCTCAATAGTTCATCTGAACGTGCACACTTCTAATCTAATTAAAATATTTAGAACTTTAACATTTTGGATTGGAATATTTTTACTGCCTGGACCCACAACTTCATATGCTGTGCTTGTATTGGCTCTCGCAGACAAGGTGAAAGTAGGTTCCAGCAGCACTTGGAACTGCAGCTGCTGCAGAAAGTTATGCCTTTCCTCCTGTGTCACTTCTAAAGCACAAGCTCCAGGACAATATTAAAAGCAGCATATTCCAATAGAGGTCCCACACTTCATGTAAAAGGACGAACATGTTTTGTCTGAAATGTAAATGGGATTATTTCTGTGTTGTCACCTATACTTGGATTTTTACTAGGAGTTCATGCAGTTCTTTCCTATGATTAATGGTATCATTTTACTTAGAGTTTCTCACTAGCCTACCACTCTTTTAAGCCAACTTATTCTTATACAACCTTTCCCCAGGCTTGGCTACCCAGAGAGCTGCAGCTTTGCTGGAGAATATCCTTTGTGCCTATTACTATTCTAAGCAAAGGCAGTCAGGTGCGGAATATGGCACTGCCAGCTACTGCTTCCACCATGCTACTAGTTTTCTGCTCTATGCCACTTTGATTATACTTGAAGCAGCCCTATCGTCTCCTGCTTCTCCAGCTTTTTGGGAAGAGAGGTATAGACGATCCTTTTTCTCCCCAATATGGGAAGAATTCAGCCTATGTTTGTCCTCATCTTCTGCTATTAAATGCTAACAAGCCCAGAAATCCCTTCAGATTCTCTATCCCAGATCCACACCTAAGCTGCTGAATTAACCGCTGCACAAAAAAACTCTCAGTTACTTTTACCATTTGCTTATTATTGCTATAAATGACCTATTGTCCATCTTAATTCAGTCTTCTTGCTTTTTGTTATTGTTCTGTCATTGTTTTTAGTGGAGTTTTTCTTAGCTGCTGATATTGAGACATTTGGGATAATTCTGTTTCCTTCACTGCCAGCAACTAGTTTTCTTCTCTATAACCTCTCAGCTGAGCTTTCCAATATATTTACTTCCCCAGAAAAATAGCTGCTAAATTCCTCATTCTCTTTCAGTGGGAAATTGTCCTCCACCATCTTAGATAATCACGAGCCTGTTGCAGTCCAGACGTATTAAAACTTAGCAATTTATTGTAGCCAATGCTATGCGATTATAGTATTTTAGCAGCTAGTCCATTTCTTTTGTGTGTAAGCCGTTAAATATAACAAAGGCCTATTGTGTTCAATGTGGGAAAGCAAATAATTTTTAAAATGTGATTAATTGTGTAAGTATGGACCTTTTAAGTACGTGTGGTAAGCCCTATGCTATGGGAATGGCACTTACTGCTCTCTCAGCATGAGTCTGACGAAGTAAACAAAAAGTTAAAATACAGCCGATAGTCTCCCTGGCATTCATTAACATAGCATAGAAAGCAGAAACTAGCCACATTTTATATAAAAAGACTCTAGAAATCTGTGTCTACTTACATTAACATTAGTCAATTGGTGGGTGCCAACTATGCACATAGCATGTTTTATTTATAGGTCTATATAGTAGTCAAAAACATTCTATCACGGAAATGTGTTATTCATTAATTCATATTTTGCTCAGCCTTACTTTACTTCTTGAACCCATCCAGGTGTTTTTTTAAACGATGAGGGTAATTTAATACCAAACAGCATTCACATTCACCCTATTTTTCAATTCCATGTAACTAAATATTCCTCCTGATTTTGTCTATTATTTATCTTTAATTGGCTCACATATATATTGCAAACTAGAGTTTGTCTGTGGTTTTATGACAAAATTCCACACAATGGTAAAAATTAAAGGTGGAATAAATGGTCAGCTTACTGAATAGAGTATTTAACACTAGCTTTTTCTCAAACATCCATTCTTTATATCAACTGGAATGGTAAGTAGTGCTATAGATATATGCTTCTGGTGCCTAATTTGTTTTTGAAGTGTTCATTTAAAATGTTTAAAATGGTCACTTTAGCTTACTGTTTCAAAGCTCCGTATGAGATCTAGTCACACATTACAGAACATAGATCATATCAAATGACCTCAACAAATCCAGCAACATGCAATGTATATGTGTTTTCACTAAAGGAGCTTTATAGGTTTCCATGACTTAACCTATGAGGTTTAAGGGGGTTTAAGGAGGAAAAACAAAACCCTTTTCTTGTTGGTTCTTTTTATCTTATATGTGAATGTGAACTCGACATAATCTAATTTTAATCATGAGGAAAAATTAAAACAAAGTTAAACCAGGAACAATATATCAATACTAAAATGCTGTCAATTATTGCTTATTACCATATTTGTCATGTGAATCAGTCATATAGGTCATTTATGAATAGCCATAAAGCAACTTCTTGCATTTGCAAGGCACACAACCTTTGCAATTCAGTGATGTATGTAAATACTGGTGTCAAAGCTGCTTCTAAAACACCACCACTGGGGAGAGAGAGAGAAATCTTACTGCCATTAAGACACACAAGCCTTCAACCTCTGAAGAAAAATAATGGTTAAGCCAGCAGCAACTTTTTATAATTAGAGTTGATAAAAGAGAAAATGTCAGCATTGTAAATGCTTTCTGTGGGTGCATGGTGTTAAAATGGGGTAGAAGGCTTTTGATGAAAATTCACAAACTTTTGCTAACATCCTTGAAATACAAAAATATTTTTAAACCTCCCTTGCAGGGCAAGACAATGGCTTCCTGTTAGCTGTTTTTGTTTTCTTTTAATTTATTTTTGAATTTAATTTAATTTATTTTAATTTAATTTATTTTCTTTTCTTTTTTTTTTAAACTAATGACCATGCTGTCAGATGTCTTCTGCATGTTTCAGTTCTCAGATATAGATAGACTGAAAAATTATGTTTTTCCTCTTCTGTGGAAACTATAAATTCTCAACCACTTACAATATCCTTCCTGAGGTTCATAGCCCCAGATAAACATGCCCTGTTTTGTGGAATAGTACAATGTTTTAGAAGGGTTTCAGGTATAGCCAACATTTCCTGATCTTTTCTGCAGTCTTTCCAGAAGGATTTCAGAAGGTGCAACTAGGCATTTGAAAGGATAACCAGAACAAGTTCAGTTCCACAAATTCCTGTTTACAAACTTGAATATTGTGTTTCACAGTTTGTCTTTAAGAAGTCTCCAGCACAGGTATCACCTATCTGTCTCATTTCTTGTATGATTCTTAAGGCAAAAAAAAAAAAAAAAATCAGGCTGAATTTAATACCTTCTATTTCATTGGGCTGTGTGAGATTTAAGGGCTCATCTCTTCAGACTTACCCAGCTGTAGCAGCATTCATGTTACAGTGATTCCGTTCCTTAGCCCAGAGTTTTTACATAGGAAGATTGCAGCTGCTCATGTATTTGGGAGAGTAAAGACAACATCAGGGTCACATTCTACAAAATGAGGCTAGGTTAAGTCTGAAGGACCTATCGATCAGACTGAGGGACAGCTGAAGAAAGCCAGAGAGTTTAGATGGAAACATTGCCTTGGGTGAAACTTTCCTTTTAGAAACTTTCCCCCTGACTTTATCAGCTGCCTGAAGTCCAGAACGAAGGACGCTCTGCTATTCCAGTGAAAAGCAGCCTTTCTTTAACAGTATTTCCCTATAAATAATAGTGGTCATAGTCATTTGCCAAACACTGACTTTATGAGTCATGAAAAGCATTTGGGTCTAGCACGCAATTTAGGCAGAGATTACGTTTCCATGTCCAAAACAAACGACCTTAATCGTTACACATCCTACGTTTTGCTATTATTCATGTCTACAAGTATCATAGCCTTAGTCAAATTGAGCCTATCTCTAAAACTGTTTAGGACGTCTGGAAGTCCCTTGCGGGGCCTGGTGTCTTACACATTGGCAGAGGAATCCCATAACACTTTGTCAGCAGCAATGAGTTTAGCACAAAGCAGAGCTCCAGAGCCACTTTCACTAAATAAAATAATTTTAAAAAACAGTAACCCTTCACTGTTTGCATGATTAGTGACTGTTAGTTAGTGGTTAAAGTACTTTCTCAGGAAGTGGGAGGCTTGATTTCAGCTCCCTGACCCAGCCCAAGACATCCAGACTTCCTTCTCTCAGGAGAAAGGGAAAGCCATGCTTGTGGTGTTAAAAAATTGCATAGCCTTGGTGCAGAAGTTACAGCAAAGAGCCACTGAGAGAGAAAGAAAACCAAGAACAAATATATCCCTGTTAGGGCATACTACTGAAATGGGATCCACCTGTTGACAGTGGTCCTTGTCTTTAGACGGTGTTGTTCCTTGAGACAATTTTTGAAATGGAAAATATCTCTGCTTGCTGCTGAAGTTTATGCTGTTCAAAGGCCACTGTGTTTAGTCTAGTCAACACCTAACACCAAGGACATATCTGGAATTTACATCACTGATTCCTCTTCCAGTAGGAACATGGTCCTAGCCATATGCAAAAGGATAAAAAAGTCTTTTTGCATAGAAAGAGCTGAGAAAAATATATTTCCTATCTCTGGTTATATGATGTGTATAATTTTGAACCTGATGGACCAAGGCAAGTGAGCCTTATATTATATATATCTCCAGTAGTTTTCTAACAGGTGTTTAATACAGAATTACCAAGTGTAAGTCCTTCAAGACACCTATGTAATCACTCAATTTTAGATCAAAGCAGAGTTTGTTTTCCCATATTGCCTTGGGATACCCTTTTGTGAAGTCAGCCATATAAAATAAAGATGATGATAAAGAAGTGTGTGAATCTTCTGGCAGCCAGTCAAACCCTGTCTTCAACACAGTGGCGATTCATGTGCACAGCGAGCATCCATGTAGGCTGGTTACACTGCTCTGTGTTTTGCCTGATGTTCCTTAATAATGTTTACTAGCAATGCTGAATCATCCCTAACGTACGTGTAAACAGTTACGCTGCAGGTGTTTTTCAGGTTCTACCACACTGAGATGCTGAGGACTCCCCCAATTCAGTTTCTGATTGTTTACAATCTCCTGCTGTGCCTGCAATATGCTTGAATTGTACTTAAAACACATAAATCTGCCTTCAAAGGCAGCTTGGGAGGCAGAAGTGTGGCTAGGGAATTTTAAATGGAAGGGACAAGCAATGGCTACAAAGAGCTCAGTTTTTAGTAGTAGGTGTTGCAGTTTGTTCCAATTACAGCACACACTAGAGTGTGAAATGTTCATGCCAATCTAGTAAAAAGAAAAAGTACACGCAATGCTGAAATTAACACCTTTGTAATTACAGACAAGCTCCTTTACTACTACCCAGCAAGTGCAGCTGAGGCAGGTTTGGAGAAATGCAAGCATAACAGGTTGTGCAATAGGAAATGTGACTTTTTTTTCAATCTGACTTGATAATTGGAACCTTCTTTGGCAGTCAGATAAAATCACTTGCATTTCTGAGCAGAAGAATTTAAGAGTGTACTACATCTATATTTGCCTAACTGAAAACCAGACAAAAAGGGTGTTTTTGCAATTAAATGATTTGCATTCCCCTTCTTTCCCTCATGTACCGTTACCATCAGAAAACTACACATTTGGCATTCTTCAACGTAATTTATAGCTCTTTTTGCAAATCAAGCCAGTAACAGGCCATCACAGAGGCAAACATGCCTTTCATTTGCATTGAGTGAGCTGTCTCAGACTCATGGCAAAATGAATAGCTGGATATCCCCCAATAATCCCGGTCTCTTACTGTTCACACACATTCTCAGTGACTCATCCAGGAAAATATCACTGAGTGTGTCTTTTAATTTTATTCATGTTTCCACTATAACCCTGCCGAGGCTTCTTAGTGCTTGTAAGATTATTTTAGTTAGCTTCACTTGCCAAACAGATCTTTCCCCACTTTATTATATCGTCATTATTATTTCTACTATATAGGAAGTATATTGCCACATATCATATATCAAAACATTACTAATGCCATTAAGACAATGCCAAGACCAGTCACATGATATGCATGAAAAGGCAGCTCAGTTCTTCAGAGAGCCTTGAACATCAGCTGACCGGTTTCTGTGCAACTAGTGGTGTATGTGGATGCCAAAGCCAGGAACAGACATCCTGTCCAGGACAGAAGAAGGAACTTCTCTCTCTCTTCTGAAATAAAGGCTGAGAAGCAGAGATACTACCTTGTAGCTGAGGATCTTTTGAAAATACTGAGAGAGAGAGCATGCTATCATCCAAATGCTTTTTAGATTTTGTTAATGTCAGAATAGATGCTTCTGTGGAAGATATCATTTGACAAGATTTAAAAAACTTGCTGCAGAAACCTTTTGACACAACTGCAACTTTTTGTTCGCATAGATTTTTTTGCATAAAGGGGAGAAAAACTGTGTTATTCAATTATATCTCAAAGGACAGAAATAAGGCCACAGGCAACCTTAATGCTGGCATTTCCTAACCTCTTAAACTTTGCCTCTGCAACCTCATCATTCGACAATGTATTTTCCCGTAATATAATGAGAAATCTCTTCACAACACATCCTCTCTCCCTCTAGGTCTCTAAGTCCAGCTATTCCCATCTGCGTGAGCAGGTAACCCAATGCACTACAATTCTGATCTTTAGTGCTGATTTTTTTTTTTTGAGGGAGCTGAAAGCAAAATACTAAAACAATTAAAATGCTTTAATTTTTATCCTTTCTTTTGTCTAGTTTAAAGTTTCTGGTGATCATAATATACTACATATTAAACAAGCAATGGGTGCGTAGGTTTCAGTATTGGCTATCACTACTAGCAGCAGCCTGACTATAATTAACCTAGGAAGAATTGGTGTTCGGTCTTCCATTACTACAGTCCGTGTTGCTTTTCATTTGTATATCTTAGCAGAAAATATACTGTATCTAGTCACCATAGGAACACATTCCCCATCTGCTGTATTATCACATTTTTTCCCCTTGACTTCTGCAGATTGCAGTCCTCTCTACTATGTTGTTAAGATATGTAGGGGCCAATTTCCTCCCCATCTAAAAGGAGTTATGACAGACATGAAAGCGGTCCTGTTTCTTAACTCTTGGAATTCCATGACTTTTCACGTACGCAAAATTTTCAACAATATACCTGCAAACTTATTTGTCCCTTTGCAGCCTTTCTAGCAATATTGCTTTTGAAGAAAGTGGGTTGGGAATTGTGTCAAATGCTTTTTAAAGAAAATATGCAATTTCTCTTTGCAAAACTTTATGTCCCATTATGCATTATGAGCTCCCCTCTGACCAAGCCATATGGCTCATCATTAGAGTCACACGCTGTGGTGCAATGGGAAAAAGTTTGCCAAGAAACCTAGCCCATATGAAAGCATGGGAACCAGGGGGCACTACTCAAATTCCCATGAGGCACAATAGGCCAAAGCAGATTAATGTCGAACTGACTTGAAACATGGTGTTTGGGTTCAGTTCAAGAAAATAAAACACTTTGATTTAGTAAGTCAAAACTAAACATAGACATTTCAAAATTGAATTATTTTGGAACATTTCATTCCAAGAAAAAATTGTGATATTTCAACTTTTTGTTCCTTTTCTGAAGGAAAATCATGTTGAAATACTGTTTTTTCCTGTGGGATATTTTCTGTTCCCAGCAAGGACAAAATAGTTTATACAAAACAACAAATTATTCAAAGTCAATAATATCTGTGTATTGTATTCAGTGCTTTAGCTGCCAATTTTTTTTTTCAATGTAAAACGTAATGAGAGTTAGTGTACATACATAAGGAGAAGGAGATGGAAACATTTCCAGTTTTCTGAGTTACTGGAAAGTGACTTATGCTCCATACATAAAAGTCAATTAGATAATTTGAATTTAAAGATGAAAAAGTAACAAAATTTTTATACAGAGATACAACATAACCACAGGACTAAATGAACTTGTTTGGACTTGTGTTTTTTGTTTAAACAAGTTCTGGTCTGCTCCTCCTAAAGGAGCTTAAGACAGTTTTAATAGTTCATTAGGTTTAGGAATATGGAAATACTGGCCTGAAGATTCTGTGATTTAAAATCAGCCTCTTCTATCACAGGTAATCATACTGTATATTTCTTTGCATGAATTCATCAAGTTCGACCTTAAAACTATTTAGTTTTTGCACCTACTAATCCTAATTGGATAGTAATCTTTTTCTGCTACACACCACTTAGCAGAAAGCCATGATTTATTCATGACTAATATTCACAAAATACTATTGTAATTATATTCCTTCATGAAAATAATTTTCTTTCTCTGGTGTTCCTCTTCCCAATAAATGAATAATTTGAAGATTCCAGCACTTGATCTCCCTGAGTTTTTTGCCCATCAGCTGTATATTTACTTCTACTTTCACGTCCTCATTCCCATTCAGATGTTCTGCTCTTGCTCCCACATTCAGCACCACTCTCCAGAGCAAAAGGCTGAAGCAGCAGTCAGTTGGTTTTGCACCAGGTCTTCATTACATTTAATTTCTCTGCTCCATCTTCTTTCTACCTCTCTTATTTCTTCCAGCTGAACAACATTTTGCTACATGCTACCTGGGAGCAGGATCTGGTGAAATGAGGGACGATTCCTTCCAGGCTTAGGTTCCTGAAACGTTCCTCAGTGACCTTCCCAATCCAAGGGAAGGAAGGTCCAAGACTACAGGGCTGCTCTTGAGGCCTGGCTTTACTGACAAGGCTTATAGTAACATAAGCTGAATTCATCTTTAGACTTTCCTCAGGGCTGGCTGCCTCTCAGGTTTGTATCTCAGACTCCCCCGAACACGTGCCAGAGTCTCTCTGATTTATTCCACATCCAGGTGAAATAAAGAGTCACTTTCACCAGCAAAACACACTTAAGCTTTTCTCAGTTTTAATCATTTTAATATTATTAATCAGATTAACTCCTGGCAGGCTTTTCTTCCAAACATGGTGCATCTCTATGGAAACACAGAACTGCATGGAAAACTGAATATTGAACACACATAATAAAAAATAATTTAAAATGCTATTGAGGCACATTTACTATTCTTATACAGAGAAGTTATTCATTGGTGTATCCATATAATTGACAAAGCTAACACTTGCAAGACCACTCAAAAGACTTGGATAGTTATGTTTTCCTAACTTTTAACAGGTTTGAACAACTTTGGCATGTTATTCAAAAGTGCCTGTCACCTAGTTTGAATCAGGAGTGCACTTCTGAAGCAAAATTATGCCCACTCAACAGGGCTTCAGTTCACACCGTGGAGTGGCGTGGGAGTGCACAGAACCAGATCCTGAAACTGGAAACTGAAGGTGTGCCCTAGGAGTGCCCACAACCAACCTTCAGCAGCTAGCAGGGATTTGGCCCCACGATCAGGCTAACATGAGCTGGAGTAACATGTACTGTGCATGTCGCGTCCTCCACCAGCTCTTTGTCTCCCTCCACATCTGCTCCTATCAGAACACGCTAGCTGCTAATGAAGACATAGCTTCAGACTCTCATGTTGTGTGCTTTGCTACCTTACACACTTGTGCACTCTTAAACTTAATGATAATCAAATAAAGTTCCACCACAAGGTATAACCACTTCTTTTCCATTTTGAAACCTCGGGCAGAAAGTAGTACTTTCTTTTTTGGCCCAGTTTTTTCCAGCACAGAACAGATGTGGCTGACTATTTAAATTACTTGGTGCACAGCCTGAAAAGAGTGGATAAAGCTCTTTCAAGATCATGGATATTTAACTTATTCATACATATTTGTTCATACAGCATTTAGTTCCAATCATAACATTATGACTTTTTGTATTTTGTGTGCCTGTTAAAATCATAACATAATCATAATCCTTACTTGGGGTAGAGGCTGAGTCAAAAAATCAGAGTAGAAGGGATATGGGGAGGCAAAATTATTTGATTGTCAAGTGTATTGGATCATCTAACCTGTCCAAATTTATGCTTGTTGAAAGGTTTATCCTAAAAGCTGCTGTTCAGTTTTAACCCTCTCTGAAGTCAATTAAGAGCTGAAGTCAGCAGGATCATCGTGCTTAGGCCCTTACTGTTGAGCAGCGGATTCCCTACTGCCTATGTATATTGCAATTTTCCCTGTTTCTATAATTACACTATGCCATCATCAGCTGTCCAGGATAAGATCCTTATTAGGTTAATAGCAGAACTTAAAGGGGTCAGGGTGCCCTTTTGGCATGTTTCACATACCCTGTGCTTTTGTGGAAAAACAAAATCACTAAAAAAAGTTATACATGGATGATAATTAAAGAGCCACCCCAAAGCTTGCCATGTTCAGTTTATAGCTGTAGTCTAGAGATTACTTTTAATCCTGCTTCTTTTTTTCTGTGCTTTTTTGCTATTGATAGCAACGTTATTGCTTTCAATCATAATTTGGAATAAGTTATGAAACTTATACTGCAAATGCAACTTCAGTGCAGAACGCTCCCAAATAATGTGAACAGAAAGAGCTCATTCAACCACAGGCTCTTGAACACTTCTGTCTATAACATTTTAAATAGTTAAATTAAGCAAACATTAACTCCACTCTGGTTGGTGACAATGGTGGAGATAAACTATGTTTTATACAATGTGAAGACTAGTTTTTTTCTGCACCAAATTTTCACAGTTCTTACATCATGCATCTGAGATACAAAATTCAGG
This sequence comes from Nipponia nippon, assembly GCF_047370975.1. Classification (NCBI taxonomy): domain Eukaryota; kingdom Metazoa; phylum Chordata; class Aves; order Pelecaniformes; family Threskiornithidae; genus Nipponia; species Nipponia nippon. Next base: position 40,967,727 of record NW_028262380.1, on the reverse strand, counting down.
ATTTTTTCATTTTCTAAGCTTAAAATGTCAAGTTTGCACATTGCTTTTATAAAACAGAGCAATTGAAATATGAGGGGTTGGCAAGAGGGAGTAGGTTTTGATAACTTTTAGTGAATTACATTATTTTCTCATTTCTGACTTTTTACAATAGATGTGTCAAAAATTGTCAAGAGAAGTTTTTCCTGATGTTTACACAGTGTTTTTCTATCAATGCTATAAATACAAAATCAAAAGGTCAAATATTTGCATTCCATACGCAATATAATAAAGGCAGTTATTCAGTCTGAATAATTTAATCAGTGGAAAAATATACTATTGTCTATATTGTTTTCTTAACTGCTTCTTTTTCTGCAGTTTTATTTTTGTTGTTTCACACGATTTTTCTTCTTCTCTTCATTATTTCACAGGCTCTAGATTGGCATAGTTCAAGAAATGGTGCTATCTGTAATTTTTTTGAGCTTCCAGCACTGCTGCCAGGCCCAAGCCTCAGTCTTGTAATTGCTGGGAGTTTTTGCAGTTAGATTACACTGTGGCCACTTTTCCCTCTGGTTGCCCAGAGCATTAACTGTCCCAGCTGCATCTCATATCCCCACCACTGCCATTCAGCCACTGTCAGACCCCTCTTTCTCTGCCATCAGTGTCCAGTAGCTCAAGATCAGGTTTGCTCTTTGAGTTTTTTTCCCTTTCACATGCAAAATTGATACTTTTCCATATGCAATAATTTATTGAATGGTTATTACTCAGGCCAGAAGTAAGAAATAATGAAACAAACAAACAAGTAAGCAAAAAGTAAAGAACGGGGTTTGAAGAAGCTATAGCCTTAAGAAGGCACTGAGAAATACCTGTAACATATATAATCCCCTTTTATGCTAAAAGCTGGTTGGGAATTTGTTGTCAGAATAATTGGATGGAAAAAAGGACTTCTGCAAAATGGAAGTTTTTCCAAAGGAAATCTAGAGTGCCATTAGAAACATTCCTACTTGCAAAATCAAAATTAAATACACCTTTTGGGGTAGATTTCATTTGAATTAAAATAGTTTGGTTTGCTGGAAAAAATCCCTGTTTCTTTTTTAAAGTCAGTTCTGCATTAAATTTCACTTACCCAAAGCCTACAGTACCTCACAGGACTTGTAGAAATGGCAGCATAGTTCTTTCTGTTTCTTCTTTGTGAAATAGATAGGTAGACCAGAAAAAACACTCTCATGCTCATGGTATTCAAACGTCTTCCCAAAGGCTTCATAAGCGATGATATTTCTCCTTATTCAGGTAGTGCAGATTTGCGCTGCCAAACCTGCCTGTATAGGTCTTAAAAACCCCAGACTGTTGCTAGTTTTAAAAAAGATAGATAGTTGGTGAGTATTCTGACATATGGCTTGCCGCTGGCATGACAGATGTCTCACTTTTTTGTCAATATTTAACCCATATGATTCACATCCATGGGCATTGCTTCGACTCAGTGATCCCAGGTGTGTTGCAAGAGGTTGTTAGGATATAATACCAACTTTTTGGTGTCAGGCTGTGTGCACTCCATTGCTGAATGCCGTATAAGACTCATGCACATATGAATGCTTTTTCAAAATACATAAAACTTTGTTTACTGCTGTGGGTTGATGATGATAGAATTTTAAAATTTATTACTTTGGACTAGGGAATGCAGAGGAGTCCAAATATAATGAGAAAACTTGCACATTCAAATATATCAACAGAGAAATGAAACAAACTCTTTTCATTTATATTAGGTTCAAGTTCTGTTCCAAAGGACACTATCTTAATTACATGAACCAATTCCAGTGACATGTGAGCTATACAAAATAATTGCTTCAGTCACCCTTGGAAACAATTTATTTCTGAAGACACCAATTCGTGGCAAGAACAAGTAACTGAAATTTTGAAATGAGATTTCCAGATAACTGGACTTAGCAGCGTTGGTATGATGAATGCCTTTCTTCTTACAAAAGTGCCAAATGTCCAGGAAGTCCCAAATAACTGGAAGCGAACTCTGAACACCGACCTTACATCTTATCTAAAAATTGGCATCATCATTAGAAAGCTTACGGTCTTTCAAGTCCTTCTGGGAAAAAGTCTGCCACGAGAAATGTCAGCATAATTTATGTGTCTTTTTCCAATTTCTAATGAAAGAACTGTATCAGCTGTTAGACTTGACATTGATACTTACCAGAAAACAGGTTAATATTGCCATTTGTTTTGTAAGACACACAAAAATTGTAGGCAATGGGGTGAAATATAAGTGCAAAAATGATTTGATGTTTTACATTGAAACTCTTTCACTTGTTCCAAAATGGTTTTCTTAAGTGTGTATCTTAGAAAAGAAAAATCAGCAATGAAGATATTTCTGACTCGAAACCAGAATTTACTCAATCTAGTCTCAGTCATAGCCTGTTCGTTCTGGTGCCACATGTAAGTGAAGATTTCTTTCTAGGAAAATAAGTAAAAAAATCCCAAACAAAACCACTGCTGAAATTAATGATATGACACAGGATAACTTTTGAGCTTCTTAGCGAAAATAGTAAGCTGCACACTAACCTGGTGCACTAATCTAGTGCAAATCTTAATTATTTATCTAGAACAACCTGGTTTAGTGGAAGATTTTAAGATGACTTTTAAAAAAAGACTTTTAAATCATACACTGGATATAGTGATGAGACTTGGAGATGTAAGGAGATAAAAACAGGATACTGCCAAGGTCCTCAAAATTGTCTAAAGAAGAAACTCAGTAAGAGTATCTATCTGATATGGATACTTCATCCCTTGCCTCCTGTAAGTGAAAATATTCACTTACATTATCTGCTACTTAAAACCTGCAGATAATTTTAACCTACATGGACTCAGAAATAGTTAAATTTGTATAGCTACAATTTTTACAAAAGTGGTGCTCCATGAATCTCTCTGCTTTCAAGCAGTTTGGCATAGTGTGACTGTTTCAATATGTAGGAGTCATGACATGAGCCAGGAAGTTTATTAAAACATTCTCAGTGTTTTGTTTTGCGTGGTGTAATTCAGGGCATTATAGCAGGCTAAGAGAAGTTGTTCTCTATGGGACTGCTGCGCTCACTGGATGCTAGAGGGATACATCCATGCCATTTTTTTCCCCCAAGATATGTTTGGAAAAGTATCTGAGTAATTGTACCACTACTGCAGCAAAGGCATTGCTTCTGGTTACTAGAGTTTAAAACACAATTACGTGTTTAAATAAGTATTCTCTTTGGCTGCTATGCATCATCTGGAAAGATGTGAATTTTTGGAATGGCTCAGTGACAAATGCAGTCTTAGCCAGCAAGGTCTTTTCCTTGGGATCATTTGTGAAGGTTAGAAAGTTATGTTCACACCCAGAGAACAACATAGTTCAACACACGTAGAAAATAAACAGACCCTCCGGCTTCAGCCCAGTCCCATGACCCCTGCGTACAGAGCTTAACCTTCCAAAAGGCATTCAACTTCGTTGGGTCACTGGAGGAGGGGTGAAGATGTCTTGCTCACTGGAAAATGCCACTGTGACCAAAGAAGTCTTTTGTGAAATGATATCCTGATGCAAGCATTTACCTTTCTGCAAGATACCTATGTTATTTCATGCCAAAGATCAAGAAATAACACTCCCTTTGGGGAAACTATTATCATCCATCAAGTGCTACTTGTTCAATCACTTTTGATAGAGAGTTGTAGTACCATACTTCAGAGGTTTAAAGTGGGATGAAGTGTGTCAAGAAGCATACTTCGTGATTTTGAAAAAGCAAATATTACAAGCATTAGTTAAAAATCACAAAACCTTTTAAGTTAGGAACTGTAAGCACTTTAAACTGTGATGCGAAATGTATTTTTTGTGTAACGTGGGACAGTAACACATACCTGAGATGCAGTGGAACGAACTGCTAGATATGAATGTCATTTTTACCACTGGAGACCTGGGCTGAAATTCCCTCTAAGGGATACCTTTATAGATCTCATTTTAGCGTATTGTAGTCATGCCATTATAAAACCATCAAATGCAATTTGGCACAGCATGATACTTACATGGTAGCCTGAAATTAACAGACTGAATTACCCTCTACAGGCAGCCAAGGTTATTTATAAATTGGAATTCAGATAAGTAAGTGAAGTGCCTTACTGAACTCTGTACTTTTATATTCCCAGTGTCTGTCTTCTGTGCTTTGAAATACTTTTTGCAGTCGTCCTTTAGTTGAACTTCCAGAATATTTAGCTACTTAAAATGGAAGCAAAACTGAAAGCAGGATGCTGTATTAGGTACTTACAAGAGATAGTGCTTTTACATTTGTAAACTATCTTGTAAAAACTTTTGATTAAAAGAGCTACATCTTGGCATCTGTGAGGTCTAGTGCAATTAGTTGCTTTAAACTCCATTTTCTCCTCCCGCTGCCAATTAAGGAAAACTTGTGTGCAAGAGTAAATGGTTGCCTCAGTGACAAAATCAGAACATGCTAAATAATGTGATTAAACTTGTTAAAAGCCAAAATAAACACTTATAATTATCTCAAGGAAACCTGCATAGCACAAGTGAGAGCTCTATAAAGTGAAACTCTGCATCCATAATTTCAGACTTTCCTACACAATAGATCACAGTTAAAGATCTGTTAACAGACCTCTGACTGCTGAACTGGGCAGCTTGTGGTTTTCTTCTAAACCTATTGGCATAATGTGGATTTATGCAAGAGGTGCAAATTGGAAGTTGTCTACTATTGGAGCCATTGGCAGAACAGAAATCATACTGTAGGGTTAGCAGCATGAAGTACATTGCTTTGAAATTACACAGCAGGGTTTCTGCTTGTTGCTCCACTTGCCTTTAAGACCAAGGTCTTATACTGTCTGGCCATGATTAAAATCAAAGTGTAGGCCTCTTTGCTGGGTGCCAGTAAACGAAGGTGAAAACCAGAAACAATCTGGATTCTTAATTATTTTAAAATGCAACATAGGCAAAAAACTAAGATGAAAGCATTTCTTACTAATCTATCCTAATTATTCCACATAAAATGATTTCCTAAAGAGGCCTGTATCTTGAGATAGTCACTTTCTATGACTATGCAAGATCTTTTTTCCCATATAGCATCTTTTATGCAAACCCACACACGTACACAGAAAACAAGAATTGACAAGCAGTTTAAATGGTAGGCTTATTTAAACCCAGGTTCAGGTGTACATCAAAACTTGAAATAAACCAAGATACCACACTGAATTTACTGAAAATTAAATGACCATTAGCTTCTACAGTGGTTCACTAGTAAAAATCACACATTTGGAAATTCTGCATTTTACTGCCATACTATGGAGATATAGGTAGGTATGTACATACTGGCAAGTGGGATCAGAAAGAACAAAGGGTTGCTACATTAGAAAATAAAGATATGGTAGAGGGATAGGAGTCTTCAGTGTAAATCCAAGGTGCTCTACTCAGAGACTTTCATTCTGATTTCAGTCACTGTGGTCAATTCTCAAGTAAAGTCATAGCAAAATAATGGTGTGGCAGAAAGTCAATGCTGAAAGTGGGTATCGTGAGGGCTATTTACACTACTGTCAATTTTACGATAAGTGAATAAGGGGCTTTTTCTTTACTTGTCAGCATATTCCGAAGTACTTGCTGTCAGGATATTTTTCCTAATTGGCTCTTGAGGGGCTAATTGATAGACAGACCTCTTGACTGAAATGAAGATGCTGCAGGGATATCTGGAGATAGCCAAAGACAATCATGAAAGTTGATGTGCAAAATACTTGCTCACTTTAATTTCTGACTTATTTAATATGTAGTCTTTTGATTTAGACTACAATACTTGAAAGTCAGCTTTTTGGCCTCATATGAAAAATACATCTTATTTTTTTTCCTAGTCTAGGCTTCTTGTTCATGATGTCTTTTCTCTTAGAAGGCAAATGCATGCCTTCCAGGTTACCAGCAAAAGAAATATATTATATATAAAGGAATAAAGGATTCAAGCAGTCCCTTTGAAATGTGTTGTATTTTGCTTGTTCTTTTAATATATTTTTAACACATTTTGACTACTTTTTTCTTAATAATTCACAGCCCATTTAATGCCATGTAGCTTGTTGAGTCCCAGACAATTACTTATGAACAAAATTTTCCATGCCTTTAAATCTACAGCAAAGAAAGGGAGATGCTTCTTTCATTCACCAGTTCAGAACAGTCCCTGATGTTAAATTTATTTCTATCTCACAGCTACCTGTATGTGACCTTCTGAAGCCAGTTCTGTTAACTGGGTTTGTCTTTGATCCAACTCTGGCAAGACAAAAGCAGGCAATGTTTGTGGGAAATGAAAAGGTGGGCTCCTTGCTCACCTCCTCCCTGGGAGCAGGGAGGTCATCTGTACTGCTTGTCCACTACCATACTGGAATACAAAAATGTATTTAAGACCACTGTGGTAAGAAATTCAGAGCAGAGTTACTGCCTCAAGTTTCTACTTCTTCTGGCAGAGCCTTGAAATCTTTTCTTATTTTGCCGTGTTCCCTTTAAATAATCTCATTACTATTAAGAAACCACATTGTTTGTTTTTTTTCCCACTATCCAAGTATGTTGAGTATATACTGTGGCAAACTTAGCCACATAAAAATTGCTGCTCTGGCTAACTTCTAAAGCATGTAATGCAATGTGCTCCACTGGAGAGTTTTAAAGTGATGTAAAGAAATACATTCTACATCTTCAAAAGTTGTAAAAATTCCAAATAATTCAATAAAGTGCATTAGAACAATAGGTAGACAAAATAACTACTAATGTTAGTGAAGCTTGTTTTATGCAAAATACTCTTTTCTCTTACAAGAAAGACATGCAGCTTTGCCCTATCATATTCCAGCTCTGGTGCTAACAGTGGAAATTGTAGTGAAAGCAACACCTTGTCCACCACTGCTGCCAGTAGTGCAAAGAGCTGATGCAATGCTAGCACAAACAGGTCACTGGCAGACACAGGATTTTAATGACTGCACGGTATCAACCTCTTTGCACAGCTTCTGCCATAAGAACAACTGCATGAGGGGAAAATAAGCAAGCCCAAACGGAAGCACTGTCAGGAAGGATGTACTCACTTCACATCACAGTCCATCGGAAAGGAAGATAAAAGCAAACAGCGGTGAAAAGCAGAGCTATTCCGTGCAAATTCTGTAAGGACAGTATTGAACACTTCTCTTTGAATTCTTCCTCCATTCCTTTTTTATTTCAAGTGCCTTGTTGGAATCTGTCCTAAGGTAAGAAGAGGTCTGCAAGTTAAGACTTAGGTGTTTCCCCTGCTGTGCCTTCTCTGCAAAATAGTTTTCCTAAGCTTTAACTCTCATTCTTCTCCCTGTGCATAGGCTGTGCTCACTGTGAGACAGGCACTTGCCTCTTCCTCCTCCTCTTCCAACTTTTTCCACAGCCTGCAGATTGCAGCCAATCTAGTCACTGGTACTTCAATCCCATGGTATCCATTAGGAGCTGTTCTTGAAAAGGAACTCCTATGGGATGGTAGTTATAGCCTATTTACTCCTTGCAATATTGACTGAACTTGATGTATCAGGCACAAAATACTGGTTTTATAGGTGTATGCATCTCAGAAAGACTTTTTTTTGTTTGTGATTTGATAGTTGGACGCTCAGAACTTTGCAATACAATGGTGAGTAGAAAACCTGGCATTCCTTCCTTCTTCACATGTCGTGTCTTGGTACACATTACCTGCCTTTAGAAGTAATGCGTTCTCACTGAAATTAATGTATCTTCAATGAAATAATCAATTTTAGCTGCAAAAAGTCTTACTAATGTACAAAAAAAGATCAAAATCATAGAAAATCAGTCTGTTCAAGACAAAAATTTTCTCCTAAACCATCAATGGCTGGTTGATGTTTTCAATTACAGGTTTGTGTATCTCATCCAAAACTTTTAAATTAAATCCTATTTTATAATAATTGTGGATGTTCTCAAATACCTAGCAAAAGTAATGTGGATAAATAGATATTTCTCAGAGTAAAGCAAGAGAACAGTATGAAAGGGTATATATTGTCAATATAAAAATAAACAAAAGCTGGATTCGTTGATTGGCAGAGGAGACAAAACCTGGCAATTAATCTCAACACCAAGTTAAATAATTAAACAATAAAAACCACGGAAGAAAACAAGGACACAAGTAGTGCATTTGGCCCTAACACTACTACTGTAATACAGTATAGGGCCTCTGAGTCCTGCTATCCTTTGCATCACAGTCTTGGCATATATCCTCAGGCAATTCACTGAATCTCTCCTCAGCCATAAAACAGGATAAAATACTCATCCTAATGTGATATGAAGATTGTTAATACTTTTTTAGTTTTAGGTTATGATGGGAAAAAGAAAGAAAACCAAAAAAGAAATTATTCCTAGAGGCATGTGGAATACACAATGTTGGGTGAATAAAAATAAATGTTGCCAATGCGTTTTTTTGCTCTTTAGTAGAAGAATTTCAAAATTAATGAAAGAATGGGATACAGTAGCTCAACATACATTGTCGTAGCTCAAGTACTTAGTAAAGTCTCATGAACCATAATTTGAAAACATAATTCAGCCTTTTATGTAAATGGGGCCACAGAGATTAGAAAACAGGATAATGATAAATGGCAAAATATCTAACTGTTCAAGCCATTGGAAGGCTCAGTGTAAGAGCTGTTTTTAATTAACATCTTAGTGGTTTGGAAAACAGAATAAAGATCATATTAAATAGATTTTCTGATGATGTTGCACTGAAAGATCTTGCCAAAACTAAAGCCAGAAAAAATACAAAGGACCAGAGAGGTTAAAAAAATATGGCAATGAAAGTAAACCCTCAACCTGGAAAAAAATGCAAACTAGACATTTGGTAAAAATGATAAAATATACATGGGAGAGAAAGCAGTGGTAGTGAGCAATTCCTTTGGTTGATGCCAAAATCAAGTTAGATTCATGGTTTTAGCAAGGTCAGACATCAAAGGAGTTGTTATACTTGGGCTGTCTCTACCATGGCAGGTACAAAGGAAAGTGACTCTCTCTGACCATAGTCTTGCACCATTAAAAACTGATAGAATATTTGTGATGAATTTCAATGAATAAAAGATGAAACCCTACATGATGCTGCTAACCTCAATTGTTGAAAACTTGTGATTCAGTCTCTCTCCCCATCTTCCTTATTGCAAGTTTTAAAACCAACACATTTTAAAAGTTGGAAGTGCTGTGTTTCTTCTGCTTTTGGAAACATTAAGGATTGCATTTTAAGGTTTTCAGTGGGGGAGAGGGCTAGGGGAAAAAAAAAATTACACTGCATTTTTTATTGGTTTTGCCTTTGTTTCCAGAGATTGAAGAAAAAGCTGAGATTTGCTCTTTCCATATAATTTCAGGGGCTGTTGCCTTGAAACAAACAATATGTACTATTAGATTCATGACAAAATCATCAGATTTTGCAATAGTACACAGCCATAACATTCATTTCTAGACACTGTGACTAAAGGATGGTGATTCACCTATGAGAATTTCCAAGCAAGTAACTAAATTAAGATGAAAGGGAATCTTATGCTGAAGGTCTCCTGGTAAAGTGACTGTTATTGAGCCGTTGCTGTCTAATGATATGGCAGATGCTGACAGAGGTCAGAAACATCTTCTGTGTCTGGCTGCTTAGTTCAAGAATTGCCTAGAGAAGCTGAGCTTTGTGGCTGAATCTTAAAGCAGACTTCATATTTGTACATCAGGTATCCATATAACGTTTTTTTTTAGTATTAGGTTTAATGTGCCTATATTTACACCTGTAAGTTATCTGTGCTTAATCTTCTGTAAAATATCATCTATAACTCTATTGATAAAAGTTGGAGGATTGGGAAAGTGGTAACAATTATGTGTAAAACTCGAAGAGCACAAATTATGATTCTTCGCCGTGCTACCTCTAGTGGCAAAATCATTCTTCATTTGCACAGCATGCTGCAGCTCAGGAGGGCTGAGGAAATGTGTTTAATCCACTTAATATCTGGAGATTATTAAATATTATTATCATTATTTAATTTGATTGGAAAACTGAGTTGGACTGGTATTGATGTCACGAGTGATAGTAAGGGGATGAGAATGCAAAATGTACCTAACACTGAAGTAATATGTCCAAGATAATGCTGTTTTTAATTAAGGCTGAGCTTTGACACAACGCTGTTGAAAATTTAGGACTGTGCCTTGTTTTTCCGCAGCTTGCTCTCCCTACTTATGCAAATGAACACCTCCTCTTTGTTTCCAAATAGCGTAATTTTCTGATCTGTGCTTCCCTCAACAACCACTGCCACCAATCAAAGCTGAAAATAGCTGTGCAAGTAGTTGGTTCTGTCCAGCTCTTCTAAAGTATTTGCAAGTCCTTGTACAAACAAATTAGACGTGCTTTTTTAAAGTAAAATGCCTCTTGCTCCAACATGAGGGAGAACTGTTAAAAGACATCACATAAAAAACACTTTTGAAAATAAAAACATCCTAAAACAAAACAGATTTAGAAATAAATTTAGTTTGTATAAATTAAAATCAAGAACAAATCTAGACATACTTGTTGGTGATTAAAATACAAAGACTGTTCTGCCTGCTACTTAATGACATGAACTTTAAAAGATATGAAGATACACAAAGGATGGAGGCAAAGGTTAAATTTAAATTCAAGTTATGTTGAGCTTAATAGAGCTGGTGTTGCATGTAATATTCTGATTCTTTATATAATTAAACAAAGCCATACAAATAAATTGTTCTATAGCTTAATCTTTATTTTTAAAGTATATAAAATAATCTAGGAAAAATTTTACAGTGATTTTAACAGAATGGTAGTAGAAAAAGTCTATTCACCACATTTTTTTACTTTTGAAGAAAATGTGGCACCATTAAATGACCTAGTAAAAGAAAAGAGCACATAAAAATACATGCTTCGTAGAGTTTTAAAGCAGAATCCAGAATCCTGTTTGAGGTTCTGAACTATCTAAAAGTCTCGCATGGGGAAGTAAAAGGAAATGGACATCAATGCACAGGTCAAATTTATGTGCAGCTTCTCAAAGCACAGCAAGCAGAGGAAGGCTGAGTACAGACATACAATGTAAGTCCTCAAGAAGCTTCATTCAAGAAGCAGAGTGGCTACATACCCAGAGGCCCAAACCTTAAGGCTGAGTCAGTTCTGAGAATTGCAGCTCAAGTGTCTTTAGCCTTTTTTGCACAAGGCAGCAAAACACTTATGCTTCTGTAACTTCCAACACTTTTGAGAAATGTACTAAACAAGCAAATATTCTTCCCTTAACACCTCCTACCACCATTTTTTAAATTGGATTAATTCACGCTTAAATGATACAAAAATCCATCTTTCTGATATGGAATACGTTTAGTTTCAAAATCTTCATGTGCAAGTATTGGCCTGTAATCTCTTTAAAGTAAATCCACAGTCTTAAATGTAAAACCACATTTAGACAGGCCAAAAATGGTTGAGCAACTGGCTGAATGAATAAATGCTAATAATAAGAAATCCCTTCCAGTGAATCAAAAGAAAAAAGCCTTTCAAAGAGAAGTTGGGAACGCTGGATGATCTTGATATAAAAGGACCTGTCAAGGAAAATCCAGATCACTGCACGAAGCAAAGTGAATTCCTTGCACTGGTATTCATTACAGAAGACACTGTACACTCAAATCATGTTTTACTGGAGAAGAGTCTGAAGAACTATTGCCAACTGAAACATGAGTAGAAGAGATTTGTTCTGTAGTGATAAGTTATGGAGGAAAAATTTTTCAGGACCAAAATGGTATTTCCAGGAGTGCCAGAGGTACTCAGAAAAATCCTGTACTGGTAATTGGGACGTGTTAACTATTGCTTAAGTTGGCTTCAATACTAAGAGAATATGACACAAATATTTGATATCCCATCAGCTATTGATCCAAAATTTTATTTCTAGACTGTCTTTACATAAGCCGAGATAAATAGATAGAGAACATATTAGAATATGATACATAAATATGATGCTTTGGGGAAGAGTCAGTAATTTCACAGATGTAGGCATGACTTGCAAACCCAATAAGGTTCTTTGAAAGAATGATTTACCATGTGAATAAGGGTAAATCCAGCTGCTATGGGGTAGCTGGACTTTCAGTCTCCTTTGCCAGATGTTCTTACAGAAGCTGTGCCCTTACAAAGTAAGAGGGAAGGGCTTCTCATGTAGTGACAACTGAGTGACAACTGCTTAAATGATAAGAAACAAAGGGTAGGAATAAGTGGTCAGTTTTTCCTGGGAGGAATGTTAGGAATATTCTCCCTCAGGGATCTGTATTAATCCCTGTACTGGTAAAATGGTCAGGAAGATGGCCAAGTACAGGTGTGACAGTTTGCAGGTGATATAGAATTATTTTAGAAGAACAGTAGACATAGACTAGTAGGAATAGGGCTACCTTGTATTTGGCACAGTTTAAGTGAATATACACATGTAATTTCTGTGATATGATTCGGTTCTTTAAGACGCGACAATTTGGTCATAGGTTTGAATCCTGTATTTTCAAGAGCTCTGGGACAACAGAATTATTGGAAGATAATAATTACTTAAGTAGTGCTCCTGAAATGTTAGCATGCGACAGTATAAAACCAGATATCTGGAGCAGTTTAAACAAGAGTTACAGGATATTTTTGTTTTTCTTAAAAAAGAATGAGTGTTTTATTCTGTCACAGGCTGTATTCAATGCAGAGGCTACAGTAGGATAAGAAGGAGGAAAAAATTATATTATTAATCTAACAAAAATATTTAAGTAGATAATTTCATAAAATAAGGAAGAAGTAAGGAATAAAGTGTTCTGAAAGGCACCATATTTTCTTGAAAATGGGGCTATGTGGACACAGGAAAAATTGAGTTAAATATCTTGGGAATTAACAAGGAGTCCTTGAGTTTTCTGAAATATTTCCCTCGTGGATGAAACCTCTATTTTCAAGGAAGATTTGATTAAAAACATGTTTTCTAACAAAACTGCAACTCCCTAGTCACTCAGAAAATAAAAGTTATTTTTTTTATATGCATCTATTTACTTCTCCAGGGAAACATATAAGATGGGCTAACAATTAGTGTTCTTAAGGAGACAGTTAACTAAATAATTACAATGGAAAATTGTGGTAGTTTATGAAGAACATGTTAAGAGAAGAAACTATTCACTAACAGTTATTGAGACCAAATGCATACAGTGATATATTAGGTTTTAGCCTGGAGACAAGAGGCCAATAAAAATTCTGCACATGAATAAAGAAAATAATTTAATCTGAAAAGAAAAATCCAACAAAAAATGTCAAGCTGCCAAAGATTTTCCACTGCCTACCTCATCCTTAGGGCTGGCAATAGGCACTCCACCCTGAGAGCACTGTTTCCAGTCCCTTTCTCACAGTCTCTCAGTGAGCGCCATCCAGCCAGTGCAAGGGGGAAACCATGACAGCTATTCCTGCAAGTTTTCACTGTTATCACCAGCATGTTAGTTTGTAGGACTTTTACAAAACATGACAAAGAGGAGATTCTCCTGTTGGTAGCTGAAGTTGGGCACATAATTTTTTTTACACTTTGCATTCAAGCACAAGATAATATGCTACATTTGAAGATGAATTGCATCGCATTAAAAATCCATTATGCAATATTGTGACTGCTGGCTTTCATGTGGCTTATCACAGGGACAGGTCTCATTGATTTTAGTGACCCTACACCAGTTTGAACTAGGTATAATTTCTTTCTTATGGAAAATAGTCCTGCCCTTCATCAAAGTTTATTAGTGATGTCCATGAGTGGTGGATGAGCCCATGAGTTTTATGCAGTTCTACAGCTTCCTGCTGTCCTGGATGTTGTATCTGGGCAACTTGGTGTGCAAGCTGAGCCTACCTGTGCTTACAGACCTGCCTGGTGTACTACTAACTTTTAATCCTTTTTGGCTTATATCAGTTTAACGTTGTCTTTGCAAAACACTTTCAAAGCTTGAAAAATGGGGAAAAATTATTTGTAGAGAGCAATATGGTAATTTCTAGCTGGATTTACGCAAACCCATGCAGAGTACTATGTTATGTCTACTGACACCATAGAAATAAGATAAAATACACTCCAGCTGTCTGATAAATTCAGGGTCAAAGTCTCTCCTTCAATTCAGACATAAATGTCTTCCACTGAGGTTAATGGGACCATGGTGCTTACACTATAGGGTCCCTAATTTTTTCTTAGCTGGCTAGCACTTGATATCAACACACATGCAGACAGTATTAAAATACATGTGTCATATCAGTATGATCAGCTAGATGATAAACAATACCCTGCTGTTAGCTCTGACAGGAGAAGGAGATTTTAGTGTGCAATCAAGAAAAGTAATTGTTAGAAATGTAATAATTGCACGTACCTCCTTGATGAATTACTGAACTTCAAGAACAAGCATCATATGTTTTTATGGGCTATAAGCCAGCAATCAGGTAGCAAGACTGAAAACCCTTGAAAAGTTCTAAGTGGCTGTAGACTGTAAGATTAGGAGGAAATATTTGTTATGTTGTCTTCATGTATCCTTTTTGATAGCTTTTGCTTTTTGGTTCTGAAATTAACAACTTAACTGTTAGTGTCAACATGTAGCTAGTTAAAACTAACAGCTTATCAAAAAGAGATTACTGTATTATAATTAAATGGACAATTTTTATAGGGCGACTTCCATAAAAGCTCCTAGATCACTAGAGGAAGACATCAGAAAATGCCACTGCTACAATAAACTGGAAACTTTCTGGACTAAATATAGTGCAATCAATAAAAAAATATCAAAAGAAAAGGATCCAGTGAAATAATGCAAGTGACTGATAATAAATATAAAAAATATAGAGGTCAGTTTAGATCTTCGCTAGTCATGAGTTGTCTTCAATTAATAATTAAACATGTAATGAGTTTGGGAATTTTGCATGAGGTCTTAATTTACCTCTGCAATGAAAAACATAAATGCAGATTGCTCAGTTTTGCTTATAACAACAGAGAAAAATTTAAGGAAAATTTAACTGCGGTATCTGTGAAAGAAAATAAACACCTGTGTTATTCATTGCAATCATTTAATCACTTGCAGAACTCTGCAACGTCCAGACATTTTAGGGGTTCCTTCACTTACAGCAAGATGGCCATCTTATAGATAGATTTATCTTTTTTTTTTTTTCTTTTAGTTTTTTAACAATGTTTTCCGGGCTTTCCTTGAAAGGCAAATGCAGAATACCTATGTCAAGCTATTGCAATATTATTACAGCAGCCAAGTCTGCTTTTCCCTATGGAAACACTAATTTTTGGCCAGATTTGTTTGGAATTACGATCAATCTGGACTTTTATATTGTTTTTTTTTACCCCTAGTTCCAGGCTATGACCTCATTAGGGTATATCATGTGAAATCAGAAATATCTGACCGTTGAGCAATAGCTCTGGCATTCAAATCTATGAAAATCATCTGTTAGTCTTCTGATATCCTCATGCAGATTGCTCAGGCTCTCTCACAGATGTCATTCTTTACGTCAGGATATACACATCGGTTTATATTTTGACTTTATTTTAAAGTCCAGATTTCTCAGATCTCTCATTACATCCTGTTTCAGTGAATGGAAATAGTCTGTTGGCTCAGTGGTCTCAGTTTCTTCCACTTCCTCACTCATCACCAAATGTGAGATGCTGAGCTGGCATCAAGTCTCTAACTCATGACTGCTCTGCAGCTGCTTCCTTCCTATGAATCCAGGCTGCTGCTGCTCTGGTACGCCGAGCGCCTGAATCTCTTCTCCTTCCCCCAACAGAGCTTGAGGACATGCCGTCTCTGAGAGGGATGGAATAAGTGGGAAGAGGAGTGTGGCTGAACTCATTAGATCCCATGTAGATTGGTGATGAGGATTTTAGATCAGTTTTGCTGTCTTGGTTGCCATGAATTGCCTGGGCAACGAGCAGCCACGCTGGCTATAAACGCCCTGCTGAACACTGCCAGCACGGTATTTATCACTCTGACTTAGTGCCAGAGGTGGAACCATTTCTAAAACAAAGAAGTTTTGTTTAATGCTTTACAAGTGCCAGGAGTGTTCCTTCTTTCAAATTTCTTTAGGTTCTCATGTGCAAATTCTTCTATACGGGAACAGAGCGAATGAATTCAGTAGGATTGTTCCAGTGGGTCAATGAGTTAGGGCCTTAAACCTATAGGAAATGAACCTTTTCCTCCAAAACTCTGTAAGAACTTCTGAGAAAGAGATATTCAGTCCCTTGCACTCCACAAATACAGCAACACTGCTGCACCGGCCTATGCTGTCTTCAAAACACGACATGGAAGGGCAACAATAAAAATCATGCGGTGGGAGAAAGCCTGCACAGTAAATATGGTTTAATCTGGAAAGAAAACTCCTGGGTCCAGTCCTACAGTTCTCAGGCAAGCAAAATTTCTACTGAAGTTAGAAGTGAAAAAATTCTGTCCTAAATGGGCATGCTCCTTTGAATTAAACGGAATTTATTTACATCAGCAAAAACGAGTCACTGAACGTGTAGATTACATGCCCTACAGAGCAGGATATACCCAACAGAAATGTAAGTAAGATGAATGAAGTATTTTAGCAGAGATCTTTTTCATTATATAAAGATAGTTATGACTTGTGGAAAACAAAAAAAAAGATCAGAAGACTAGTGGAAAATGTGATCTTTCTGAAGAGGAGATGTTGGTTAAGCTTAACCTGGGTATCTGA
Source organism: Nipponia nippon (assembly GCF_047370975.1). Lineage (NCBI taxonomy): Eukaryota > Metazoa > Chordata > Aves > Pelecaniformes > Threskiornithidae > Nipponia > Nipponia nippon. Next base: position 40,951,042 of record NW_028262380.1, on the reverse strand, counting down.
TGTTTGGCTTACAGAATACAAAAGGACAGGGAATTTCAATTAAGATTTAAGTTGACTTTTTAAAGCATTATGGAAGTCTAATGACTACTCTGTGTAAATTACTTCCAGATGCTGACCTGCATGAAAATGGTGGGATAGGATAATCCCATGTTTTAATCATCACCTGTAACAGGTGACATATCTCCAAAATCTGTTTTGAGACATGTAAATGTATTAATAAAATGTTTTTGATGTGGAGGAGAAATGTGATAAAGTCTAAATTTTTCATGAGTAATTTTCTTGAATTAGTCTTCAGTAAGGGTTTTTACATCCTAAAGCAATATTTAGTCCAGTTTTTGTGGTCACAAAGGGGAGTGAAAAAACTCCCCGAGTATAACTCTTTAGAGCTGTGGTTTTCAATTTACAGAGATAAAGAATGAAAACCTTAACTAATGTGCAAATATTTTGTTTTTCCCTTTGTTTCACTTTTGAAATAACTTCTTGCAATGAACAAAACAAACAGAGTTTCAGAGCACAGGTTTCGGTGTCCTGAGCTGATCTACAACAGGGCTCATTTGGAAGAACTTTACCAATTCTAATGAAGTTTCTGATCAATGTCCTGAAAGTGCACTGGACTGATTTCTTCAGAGATCGGGAATCAGATGTGAGAATTATATGCATAACAAACAAAACCAGAAAAACAACGTTTATCATAATCAAAGAATAAAATCACCATTTGAAGGTCGCATCTGTTCCAAGATGGTTTTTAGAGGCCAACAATTTTGAGGCGCTAAGGATGCTAGGGAAAAAAAGGTTCATTCCTTGTGAAGGGGCTTATTTCTCATTTTTCATTTCTGTTTGTAATCACTGTCATCTTTGTTTCTTATGCTTTGGATAAAAAAGGTGACTTTTATATTTATTAGAACTGGGTTTCAATAAACATTATGCAATATGGTAGACCGGAGAATGATTTATTGATAATTTGTCACTTATATTTATGGAAGTGTAGACCCTGGAGCCCTAGAGCTGGTAAATCATATTATGTAGCTACAAATGTTTTTTTATTCTTTGCTGCCAAAAGTGCACCATGTAAACTGATTGCCTCACCAAACCCCTGGGGCCTGATAATGATGCACTTGCTAATACAAAGGGAGGAGGGGTGAGGAGAAGACAACTAATTATAAGTTTATTTTTGTTTCAATATGTTTGCCATTTAATCTAGAGTTCCATAAACAATAGATTGATGAAATATAATTAGGAGGAAGATTATAGTTTAATGAGGCAAAAGATTGGGAAAGAATGTAAATGGAGCAGTAGGCTGTGCAGAGTTTTTAGCTGTTTATTATTGTACAGCTGTAAGGCACTTTCACACAGTTCCCAGATGGAAGCAGCTGTTAGCTCTTCGCCATTAGAAAAAAAGAGGTTCATAGTTCATTTTTATCCACTTGTTCCAGCCTAGTTATGTTCACTAAAACACGTCACCACGTCACAACTCTCAGCTACGGCTGAGGCTGTCAGGATGGGCACCCTGTCTTCATTTGCCACTTTGCCATTCACTTATCTCGTCTGGCAACCTCTCAAGCAACAAGCTGTTCCACTCCTTGTAATATGTTTATCTCCCACAGTGATGTCAGCAAAAGTCAGCAAATCTAATATTCATGCTCAAACAGATTTGTTGGTGCTCCTTGTTTATAAGAACGGGCTCTATATCACCCCTGCAGCTGCTTCCTCTTCACTGAGCTTTGTTTTTGTACGGTGCTCTTCAGATAGGCCTAGGGAGCTGTACAAAGCATGTGCCCATCTGACTTAACAGTGTTTTTGTTGTTTTTTTAATATAAAAAAAACAACCCGCATCTCTTTTTTTCCACAGCATGTTATGAAACCTACATTTTTCCCTCAGCTTGTCAAGATCTCATACACAAGACAGAATATAAAACGCAAATGAGAGGTGTTTCTTTAAAAAGCAGTCACTGGGAAAGAAAAAAGTAGGCAGACTTTCAAGAATGAATACTACAGTAACGTTTCTCTTGTAGCACTTAAACAATTCCACATTATGGGCCAAGATATCACTGCCCTGCACCCTGCACAGACATTTACATTGGTGCAAAGCGAGTGTAAATCTTCATTATTTCAGACAGGTTGTATGTTACATTTGGTGCCAAGGTATTGCACATGCTACAGGGAATTAGAGAATTTGGTGCTATTTTTGTAACAATTTATGCATTTCGAGCTTCTACTTTCACAGTGTTTGGGACTATCTCAGATGCTTTATAAGGCACTTTCTGTGTGGGCCTATATCAATCTATATTTCTAAGGTACCTTGCGGATGATAGTCCTATCAGTCAAGGTGAAGGCAAAGCGTTGCGGCTTATTCGGGGCTGGCATTAGGCATGATGTTTCTGAACAATTTCTCAATCTGGGTGAGGCATGCTTTTCTTCATTTGTTTCTGTTTTGAGATTAGATTTTCTAAATTTTTTTTGGTCTCCTTTACCATTCATTCAAATGTTAGGCAAGAGTTTTATTGCAATTCCACTATCTACTTATCCCAGCGCAGGACAAATTAGGGGATCTGGGTTTAACCAGGTGGCAAGTGTGGCAATTCCCTTTCCACTAATACACGAAAGAGACTGGTTCTAAATCCCCCCCCCCCCCTTTTTTTTTTTTTAGGAAAAAAAGAGACTTGCTTTAAACATTGAATGAAATTCTGGTCTCTTTAAGATATTTTGCGATTGGCTTCCAAAGGACAATTTACTTCATAGTTTCCAAAACACCTTTCAACATTAATATACATTACACTTTTTATATTTAACTTTTATGAGAAACTCAGGAGTAGAATTCTGTCCTGATCTCTAAAAAAAAGATACAATACAAAAAATTCCAGCAGTATAATGTTTTTTTTTAAATTCTGCCACTATCAGCAGGCCACCCACATGCTTAATCTAGAAGAACCACCTCTAGGCTATGAGAAAGGCTGTTCAGTCTCTGTGCCCCTACAAAACTTGGCTATTTTGCTGACAAGGATGCCGGTTAAAGCCAATTATGGTGGGGAGTTTTATGGTCCAAACAGCTGTCCAGTTGGAATTGGACTAAGACCACCAAGTTATTTCATGTGTCACAAACAGGCACCCGATTGGTTAAATAAAGCTGCATATATATTTTTATAAATAGAAGTGGAAGGTTTAATTTGCTTTTGTTTGTGGGGTCTTATTTATTGCTTGAAAGTGTTTGGATGCCTGCTGGGTATTTGTGAAAAAGGGCTGCAAAAGCTGCACATATTTCATCTGCAGTTCTGGAGCAGAAGTACAGTGTTGTGGTTAAGGCTAACCAGACTAGAAAAACTACAGGCCATTGGAGCAAGATATGAAAGCTATTGCCAAGGTTGCAGACCAAAACCAAAAAACCACTACCCCAACTAAGAACCCCACTTGGTATTTATGTATGTATTGTGCATATGTATGTATGCGTTTATTTAATATTAAGGAATCATTTACGCTCAAAAATTTTACCCTCCCTTTAGGTATGTTACTACTTCAAATTACAGCACTTAAAGTTACTTCCTTACCTGCTCTTTAATGCCTGTTTTCTCTTGTTTGATTAGTTCATGCACCTAAAGCACTTTCCTATGTGCAATTTTTACTATTTCCCCTGTTCAGCCAGCCTGTTTTTTCACTCTGCCTTTAACGTGATAGCCCTACGCAGCAACTTAGGAGAGAAAAGCATTTTTAAATTTCAAAATTATGGCTTTTACAAAAAATTAAAGATGCAATGGTAAAATTGGAAAGAGTAGCAAAAGAGGTCCAAGATAGCTTGAGTGTCTGCAGCTATGTCTAATTCCTAGAAAAAGACCTGCATTAGTCTTAAAGTCACTGGCATAATTTTAAGATACTGACCCCAAAATTCCTGGGTTCATGGATCACATGCATATTTCTCATTAGACTAATAACATTACAAAACATTTATAATATGGCCAATATTTCTGATTTTTGTTTCTTTAAATACACTTCTAAAGCAAATTGCTTGTTCATGGCACAGAACTAAAACTCCCCAAAATTAAATTTGCTATCTACTTCCGAGCTCCGTTATACAAAACGTAAAAGATTTACTGCAGAATATTTGATTGTCTTTAGTATCAATACTTTCTTCATGTTTGCTTTCTCTCACAGGACGTCTTTACTCAGCTTCTTTTCCTGCTGTCTCACTGCATCTTATGCTTATATTTTTTTCCTTCAGCTTTCTTTATTCTTCACCTTCTGCATTTTTCCTTTTTCCTTTAACTCCTTTGCTATCACCTGGCTCAATGGCTCATTCTTGCCTTGTCTGTCTGCATTTTTCACATCCAAAAGTTTGTTCATAATTTCAAGATTACTTTATTTACCTCTTATTCCTCTTATGTCCTTCCTTTCTTCCTCCATGTTTTTTCTGTTCTGTTCCTTTCCAGTCGCTGATGTTCTGCCTGCCTGCTGTTTATTCTCTCTCAAAAATTTTCTCTTTTATTAATAATTACTCCTGTCCTACTGTCTATAGGACTTTCACACTGTTGATCCTTTCCTTGGTTTACTTCTCATCATCCATCCCAAATCTTACTCCAGTAATTTATTTTATCTTATGCTTTTCCAGATTCCCCAAATGTTCTGGTTTTGTCCTCAGCCAATCAGCTGCTTTTGCAACCTTTTTTTCAAATGTCAGCCCTTCTCCAAAGAATTTTGACAATTTCATTTTAGCTTTTAATTGACTTGCAAAATGAGTGAAGAATTCTCTAAAACTAGAGTTTTTAGTTAGGGTAAGCACATTTCAAAGCAAGGAACAGTATTCCACAGTGCTGCTTAGATAATCAAATCTATCATAAGCCCTGCAGTGTTTTTAATTCTTTGGAGTAAAGATGACCTTCTGTATGAAGGCACACCAACATGTTAAAGGCTTGGAAAAGTAAATACAGTTTTCTGTCTTAATTTCCTCAGCTGTATTTCTTTCTCATTTTCCAGTGGTCCAGCATGCTAGGTAGCACATATTTTTTGTAAATGGGCTATAGGCAGTATCTAAATCAAAACCAGTATATCCAATAAATAATATCTTTATATATTTATAATGAATTCGTTCCCTTTTTATATCTTATTATTGCTAACAATTGACATCTAAGAGCAAGATTTCTGTGATTTGAAGCAAATATGTTATATGAAACTAATAATTAGGATGCTGATTTATTCTCTCATTCAAGTGAAGAATTTCGTCTCCAAGATGCCAGTTGGCCAGAAATAACTTTTATGACCCTCTAGCCTGTTCTTTAGGGTAACATAATAGAAAGAACCTACTCAATCACTAGGTTCCTTTCAAGCCCATTAAATACATTTGAGACTTAATATATCCTTTAGAAGAGCACCTAACTGTAAAGACCACAACTAATGGAGAAGCCACCACCGCCCAGTTAATCTGGATTTGACCAAAAGGTAATGTTCCTGTGCAGATAGTTTTAACCAGATGAAAAAAGTGTGTGAAACATGCAGGTTTACAGTGAAGCTGCAAGAAATTTCCTAAAACTAAGCAGGAGGAAGTTTTCCGCTCTAAAAATTTCACTAGAGTTTTTGAAAGTTTTGTGGGCTTGAACCTATACTGACATATGGTAACTATCAACTGTAAGGCCTGTCTTTGATAAGAAAAGAATAAGAGAACTGAGGGAAGAGTTCTAGGGTTTTCCTTGAAAACAAACCTCCCCTCACCCCCCCAAAAAAAAGAAAAAAGAAAAGAACCCAAAGAATTTTTTAACTTAACAGTGTAAAAAAATCATATATGGAAGTTCTATTTGTCAAAGCATTTCAGATGCACATTAAAATACACTGGGTGTGTACTTCACCTACTAATACATGCCATACTTCCGTAGTATGGTAAACAAACTTGGCAAATCAGTGCACCATGGTCATCAGTAAGGCCATACAGGTTTTAAAATTCACTAAAAGTGGAGAGTTTCTACGTATCTGCCTGAATATCTGCCACTTGCCCTCAAGGCCGTTTCAAGTCCCCAAGTAAACTGATATTTAGCACCTCATAAAAAAAGCGGCATACACCTGAGTAGAGGGGAAAAAAGTGACATTTGCTGGTGGTTTATATGGAGGATCACATTACCTTTCTTAAAAGTAAGAGAAAGATCTTCATCTCTGTGTTTAGAAGAAGGAGAAGGAGTAAGAGTGGTTTTGCAAAAATCTTTGTTTTGGAGAAGGTGCTATTAAAAAAAAAGTACCTTTGCACAACAGCAAGCAGGCATACTGATTTATAAAACCACATAAAATTGCCTTGAATTTTATCCTGAATTAACAGATTTACAGTACATTCCTAAGAAAAGTTATAGCTACTCTGCACTTACCCTCCAGGTACCTGGTGGCTTTTCAACTATCATGTGCTGAGAAAGATCTCTCTCTGAATATGCCCAGATGCATGTAACGAGTATGCTTGCTCTAAGCCCAAATAAGAAGGCTATGAGCTGCACAATCTGCTCTGCTTTGTTTTCCTCAAGTGAAATATGATTTTAAACCTAAATACTGAAATAGCACCAAATATTTTAGATATGTTCTAGTTGGTGAGTTTTTCCACAGTACCAGTTTGTTTTCCATTCCCCCCATGACATCTCACAACTCTAAGTGCTCAATGACAGCCTGTAGAGGTTTCACCATAATCCACCTTTATCCATTAACAGACACTCAATCACTAAAGTGCTTACTAGACTAAACATATTTATCCAACCAAATCACACTTTACAATGCAAAACTGCCAATCAGACCCCAGCTATTAACAAGGAACTGCTTTAAGGGGATTTTGGTGTTTGTGCTGTGAAGAGCATGCTTACCTCCAACAAACCACTAAACCAAATTAACATAGCTGTATCCTCATAAAAGAAACCAGATATCCTGTTGTGAAAATAGAAAGCTTGGTAGGACAGGGCTCCTTTGATGGCTAACAGTGTGGCAGACGAAGGCTTCAGACTACAAATCTGGTTACCACAGGCTCATTACAAAACTCTAGCATTAAGCTTTTGCTAACTTTAAAAGCAAAATAAAAATGTATCATTTGGGTAACTCAGTAAGTCATCAACTTACTAAGTTACTATTATAATTGCAATAAGTGCTGTAATTGTTGGATAAGGCTCCTTAATTCTAATTGCTCCTTTGTCCAAGATCATGTTGTAAAAATGCTTGCATTAGCCAAAATAAAATCCAAGAGACACAAATGTGGTAGTAATAATAATTCTTTTTATTAGCCTGGAAAAGAGGAAGAGAACAAAGCTTTAAAAAGACTTCAAAGTTCTGACCAAGAGAAAAAAAAATCTAAAATCGGAGAAACATGCATACACTCTGCCCTTTTATTAGACTCATACAAACTAAGTGCCATCACCACAACTTAGAGCTTGACAGCATTTCTTTCCCAAGCAGCAGGAAAAGTTACACCATCCATGTTGCAGGGCTAATTTAAGTTCTCTGTCAAAAACTACATAAAACAGTCCTGTATATTCTCACTAGGAAGCTCTAATAGTTTTAGACTTATTGGTATTATACCTTCTTTAAATCCCAATATTTTAAAGCTGGATTTGACATTTGCTGAGACTTGGTGAATTTTCCCTCCATTTAACCATAGCAAAAAGAAAGGTGATGTTTTAAACTCTGAGGTAATTAACTAATGAAAATTCATGTTTTTAAGAAACACTTATCAGTTTAAAAATGCATATATACCCTTCTTCCAAATAGCTTTAGCTCTGTGATTGAAATATGTATTTCCAGTCCTTAACTGCTTATCAAAAATAATGAGCACTTTCTTTTTTACTAGCTTTTATAAACACTTCTGGGGAAAATTTTATGAGCAGCTAGAACAAGTTTTACTTCTTGGAGAGAAGGCTTCATGCTGGAATCATATCCAAAATGAGTAGACCACAACATGAACAGATTTTCCAAAAATCACTAGAGCAGACTTCGTAAGTTAGAGTTGGAAACTTGTAAAGTACAAATTAAGTTGTCATGTAACAGAATAGCACAGTTTTGTATGCTAGAGTCGGACATCATGTTCCATCATAATATGCATCCATCGCCACTACGTCTTTCGTCTACTTGTGTTCGGAACAGTTATGAATAACACAAAAATTTTCAAAATCAAGCTGTTCCAGGTTTGTGCATATGAATGTCCACATATGTTTTTATATGAAAGAAACTGATTCAGGTTTTCAATGCATAATTATACCACTTACAGAAGGGGAAAAACATCATCATGATGGTAGAAGTACAAGAATAAAAGAACAAATTACAATACAAATTAAAAAGAGGAATTATTGTAGACCACATTGAATCTTAGTATTTAGAAAATACTTGCTGTGGTTAGTAAGAAATACATGCTTTCACGCCTTTGCTACATATGCGTGTTCATACATTTTATATTCTGTATTGTATGTATGTCATACACAAGCAATGAAAATATACACAGAAAGCACTAAGATATTACTGGTGCCAGAAACAGTTTTCTCCTGATTAACTGAGAAAGCAATGTTAATAACTGTAATGCTGCCAATTTGGTTCTCTACCACCAATTTGAATCAATTTGTTGTTCCATGGAACATGAATTTCTCAATGTTCCACTTTGTTATTTTTAATTGGTGTTTTGTTTTGAAAGGTACCACATGTATGTATTGAAACTTTCCAGCTAGCAGAAAGTGAAGAACAGTGCAAACACTGGAACAACAAAATATTTCATTCTTTCATAACTTTGTTACTTAAGTAAAAAACACAACCACATCATTAAAGCATTTTGCTTGAATCCTTATGCTATGTTTAGATGCTAGAGATGTTAATGAACTGTGTGCCAACTTCATAAGCACACAAGGAAGGCAGGGAACAGCTAATCTGTTGAATCACGTGATGCAACTCCATTGATACCTGTAATGTGTACAAGTAATAAGAGAACACTGTCCATAGCTCCCATTCTAAGTATCATACAACCAGTTTCCATGTACAAGGGCAGTATTATGCCTTTTCACTTGTGACACATGAAAGTGTCAAACTTCCCATTTATTTTCCAGTTGTGTCTTTAAATAGACACAATACATCCAGCCAGATTGCCTGTATTTTCCACCATATGGCCAGCACTGCTTGATTTGTCTTCTGGAAATGACATGATTCATTCTTTAAACTTATTCCACTGAAAAGGCTTTTCCACATGTCACCCAGGATTGATAATCTCTGCAGAATTATATTTCTAGGAGATCCAGTAAGTAAGTACGTGCAAAATTTGTCAGCTGTCTCTAAGCATCTTTGACTGATTCATAAAGAATAAATAATAAATGCTTTCTGTAAAATACTTTAAAGTAAAAATAATTTCAGGACTTCCAAGTCCCTAAAAACCATGTTAATTCATTAATATATGATGTATATATTTACCAAAACAAGGATAACATTGTATCATATTTTAGAATTCTTTTCTTCAGACTGAAGACAGAATCTGAAGATTTCAATTAGAAAATATGTTGTCAATAACATGATAGATCTTACAAATGCAAATCTTTTTTACAGTTCCTACTTTATTCACATCCACAATACGTTTGTCATCATAGAATCATAGAATCGTCAAGGTTGGAAAAGATCCTTAAGATCATTGAGTCCAACTGTTAACCTAACACTGCCAGGTCCATCTATACCATGTCCTCGAGCACCACAACTATCCGTTCTTTAAATACTTCCAGGGATGGAGACTCAACCACTTCCCTGGGCAGCCTGTTCCAATGCTTGACCACCCTTTCGGTGAAGAAGTTTTTCCTAATGTCTAACCTAAACCTGCCCTGGTGCAGCTTGAGACCGTTTCCTCTCGTCCTATCACTCGTTACTAGGGAGAAGAGGCCGACTCCCACCTCGCTACAACCTCCTTTCAGGTAGTTGTAGAGAGCAATAAGGCCTCCCCTCAGCCTCCTCTTCTCCAGACTAAACAACCCCAGCTCCCTCAGCCGCTCCTCATAAGACTTGTGCTCCAGACCCTTCACCAGCTTCGTTGCCCTTTTTTGGACACACTCCAGCACCTCAACGTCCTTCTTGGAGTGAGGGGCCCAACACTGAACACAGTACTCGAGGTGAGGCCTCACCAATGCCGAGTACGGGGGCACTATCACCTCCCTGGTCCTGCTGGCCACACTATTCTTGATACAGGCTAGGATGCCATTGGCCCTCTTGGCCACCTGAGCACACTGCTGGCTCATGTTCAGGCAGCTGTTAACCAACACCCCCAGGTCCCTTTCAGCCAGGCAGTTCTCCAGCCTCTCCTCCCCCAGCCTGTAGCATTGCATGGGGTTGTTGTGACCCAAGTGCAGGACCTGGCACTTAGCCTTGTTGAATCTCATGCAGTTGGCCCCGGCCCAACGATCCAGCCTGTCCAGGTCCCTCTGTAGGGCCTTCCTACCCTCCAGCAGATCGACACTTCCACCCAACTTGGTGTCATCTGCAAACTTACTGAGGGTGCACTCGATCCCCTCATCCAAATCATCAATGAAGATATTGAACAGGACCGGCCCCAGTACTGAGCCCTGGGGAACACCACTCGTGACCGGCCGCCAACTGGATTTGACTCATCGTGGCATGTTGTCCAATACTCCTGTAGCACAAGCTTAGGCGCTCCTGTTAAGTTTTTTAACTATTTTAACACAGCTTTATATTCTACTGAAAATTCTATCTTCAAAGTTATTGCACCTATTCTTTGTGTCCTTAGCAATGATGTTACCATCAGGCCATTTTTCTCCCAAACAGCTGTTGGCAATTGGCCTAATATGAGAGGATAATTATACTATCAGTTCTTTATTACTCAGGCCAATATAGGCAAAAAAGTAGATAACAAAGGCAGTATTTGGCATCACGGGGACTGCTATGACTGACCACGTGGAGTCAGATCCTTTGGGGTTATGAGGTCCTGCTCAGCACCATTTCAGCTGGACCACAGCTCTCCCTGGCAGAGCCATCCAGGTTTCTTCCCTATTTCTCCAAATACAGAAGGGCTCATTAACTGGAATGGAGGAGAGTATGCATGCGATGAAAGATATGGACTGGCTGAGGACTAGCTTCTATATAAGCTAATAAGGCTTATGTATATATCTACACATACGGATCTGAACATGTATAAACAAGCTGCTAGCCAAGAGGAGGAAGCACTTGCTGGCTGGTTGAGTGGTCAGCCAAGACTCCTTCCTCTTGGCTACCGCAAACCTGTTTCTTCTTCTCTTCTTGCTCAAGTAAATTGCTCAGCAAACTTTGTATTGTGTAACCCTGTTTCAGGGTACTTGAAGGATTAGGTTACCCTCCTTTGTGGGTAAACCCATGGGCCACCAGTAAGCCCTCTCTAGTCTGCGTGTTTGATAAAAATGTTATTAAAAGAAGGTGTTTCCTTAACAAACAGTAAATATTGGCTCTCCTTTATTATGTTAAATAACATAACAAATACCTGGTAAATAAGTCAACAGCTTTAGTCAAATGTTTTGTTAATTATTTAGCCAAAGTACTGCAGCTATCTGTCTGAAAAAAGGTTCCAGAAAGCAATATTACTATAATGGACAGATAGCATCTAACCTGCTATCTAGTAGAAACATTTCACATAAGAAAACTTCAAATTTTATTTTTCCTTCTGCTGAAACATTAAAGAAAGATGATAAACAGTTTATTATCACCTGCCCTTCTCAGTCTATGACTAAATCTAAAATTGTACCATGTTCCCTCCACAGTTCAATGGCAAATGGATCTTAAAGTAAACACTACTTTACCTCAAGTGGGTATTACAGGCACATATGGATGGAACATAATGTTCCTCTATGCTTTAGCTAACCTTTATAGGAAAGTACTTAAAGAGGAAAATCCACAGCAAAAATGAAATGTATGTTCCAACTAGAATGCACATAAACAGGGCCTTTTAAAATATCATTAGCTTGACTTGTCAAATTCTGACAGCATTTAATGCATTCAGGGTTTTATAAGCCCCATAAGCCCATGTGATACCAAAAAGGGAAAAAAGTTGGAAGCCACAACTGTAATATCTAAAAATAATCTACACTCAGTTTAGTACAACTGTAGGTTGTTGAGCATTTTTATATTGACTGCCTTTTTTTCTTTACATGTACAAATATAGATAGTTTTGGTTTAGACATATTCTAGTTCAATGATGTTAGAAAGCTATTGGGAGAGGTGTTTATCCAGTTTGCATTGACACAGGAAGGGAAGCAATGGTTGCTTGGTCATGCAGTTGTGGCACGGGTTTCAAAAGCATTTGTTCTACTAGCTGGTGTCCAAGAGAAGGGCTGTTGCCATCTTATTGTCCTGATGAACTTGAGTCTGAAGTTTTTACTCAGAAATTTACTTTTTTTTAATAGAGCCTGGAGCTTTTATTTTTTCCCCTAATTATCCACAATATCCAGTTTGCTGGACCATTCTGAGTCAATTTAATTTTGGCTCAAAAAGGTCAAATGTGGCAAATGATATCATATATCCCTGAAAAGTTGAGCAGAAACTAGTGCTTTCGTAGGCAGAAGCTCTTTTTTAGTCTTGACATATCACACTGCAGGAAAAGTTCTCCTAATGCAGAGGTATACTAGCTACACATACACTTCTTCATTAAAAACATATAGATAGATTGATCAGCAAGTCTACCTCAGTACTTCAGTCTGAATTCATGGGAAGCCACAAAAAGGTCTAGCTAGTCAGGCCAGGCTTTATCGGCCTCACAAATTTTGCTCAAATATCTGTGGGACAACAGTATGCACCCATTAATTAAAAAAATATGATTGACAAGCCATTACTGTTATAATTGTGTTCCTTAACCGTTTCACACCATTGCCACAGCAGTTGCATGCAGGGTCCATCACATTATGCTCTCAGGACAATGTCCCTAGGCAACTCATAAGCCCACGCTTTGCATTTAGTAGCCATTGCATTTTTATGTAGTGATGTACTGTTCCTTTCCCCCAAATGCTGTCTTACACAATTCATCTTCATCTATTGCCTACTCCTTTCCTCCTCCATATTTATTTTAGAAGTTGACAGTAGTAAAAAAAAGATCTTCTTTCTTCCTCTAGATACCAGGTCCCTGATAATCTTGCATGAAGTTTTAAGTCTCATTTTTGCTGCTGTGAAACTACACAAGCCTATAATTTACATATAGGTTTAAACATGAACATTTCTTTACTAATGGGAAACCAAACCTCATTTTTTTGTTCAGTTTGTTTGTTCCAGGAAAATATTTATCTGGTTGTCTATTTCTAAATCCTCTACTGAAAGGTCAAAGATTAAAACCGAGCACCCTCCTCCTGTGCCCTCAAACCAGGCATAGCAGACAACCTCTGGTGTCTTGGTTTCCTGCTACTCAGTAGTCGTCAGACACTGATTACTAATAACACCCTGAGCAGTTATCTCTATATGGTATGTTTCTAACACAAATGTCATAACCAATGAGTCACCATGAGTAAGAGAAATAAGATTACCTTTTAAAATAAGTTCACAGTAATCCTTTTCTTAAATGTCATAGCTAACAACTCATTCTTTTGCATGACATGCAATTTTGAAGTAAAACCCACTTGTATATGTACAGTGACTTGGTATTACCATCATGAAGAGAGGAGTGGATTATTTTTTCTGTACATCTTTATGTGTTACATTTTGGAGCTCAGATCTGTTTGCCACACAGACTTAAATTCATGCGTATCAGTACAAATATGCTACCATTTCTTTCATACATTTCTCTTTTTTGCATTCACAATACTTCGTAGGCGGAGAGGAAATAAGTCAGACTATTGAAAATTGGAAAGCTTTAAAATAAAATAACGAGCAAAGAATTTTCCAGTAGGTGGGGCAATAAAAATGAAAGGCGGGTCCCCCAAGAGTCACAAACATGGAAGTTTATAGTGGAGGAAATGGCCAAGATTGGATAAGCTGTCTGAACAGAGAGAAACAATACCAGAGACATAGGCTAAATGGTTCCACAAAGGAGAATGGAAAGGGAATTTTGAATTGGTGATAAAAGACCCATTAGCTACATTTCTTTAATTGACTGATGTTACAATGGATGTAAAATAAAAAAACAAGGAATCCTGTGGAACTATTAACATTTAAATAAGTGTTTTAGGGGAAAGGCTCAGAGACAGAGAAATTCACTTCGAGTGGTAGAGTTTGGGCAGGATACGAATCTATTTCCAGGAACAGTGGTATTATTAAAGGGACTAACAACTGCTACAAATTTGTCAGTGCTGACGACATGAGCCCATTCACTATAGGCAATAATTTGTATTGCTGCTGTCTCTGCCACCATATCACAGACCTGAGTGGCAGGTGTGTCCTGGCATCCAGGCCCAGGTCCAGCTGCAACTTCAGAAGTACAGTTAGTTTCTGTATTTCATACTCAGGGCAAGCAAAGCATCCACCTGGCCCTGGAGCAGCTCCAGGCCCACCGTGGCTCTGCTCCCTGGCAGGATCCTGGTCTGCTCCAACACTGAGGCCCCCAGCCTGGGAAGTCTTAGGCAACTTGTGAACCTTATGTTTCTTATCTTGGAAACAGACTTATTTAAAACTTAAAAGGAGTTGAAATCTTTGTCCGCTATTTTCACCACATGACTATGCTGAAGGAGCAAACAGCTTTTTGCTCCCTGCTGTACTAAACCGTACCCACAGATTTGTGAAATGGATGTGGGTCCAGGAGCTAGAAAGTCCTTCAGCCTAATCCCACATACAGACAAGCTTTATCATTTTATGCTTAGATAGCACTTTGAAAAGATTACTTCAATGGACAAACATTTTTTCCATTTACCAGACAGTCTCAAGGAGTTTTCTGTGAATTACTAAACTCGCAAGGTGAAATTGCACCACAACTGGGATGAAAATGCAGATCTTCTGACCAACCTTAGACCTCCTTCACTGACAATATGCCACCACCAAATCACAAGGTGTTTTTTTTTTTAAAAAATCCTCAGGCTGCAAAGCCCATATTTAGGTCTCAGAAATGGGTCTCACTTCTAAACTATTAAGTACCACTGACCATTTCAAAGAAAGGCTAATTTAGCAGCTAGAGCACTAACTGTGGACACAGGAGTATAACTTCTGCTGGAGTAGAGTTGGAAGGTAACAAGTCAAATTGCCTAGCCTTGTTTTTTTACAGCTGCCTCTCACCTCGATCTATCGAGTTTTTCTTGTAAGACTACTAAAATATTTAGAGGAATCAGTACATTTTTCTTGAAAGTTTGATCCATTCTTTGAAGATGTGCATGTCTAAAAGTTATACAAAACTTTGCAAGTAACAGATTTAGTGCACAAACTATGAAACTATCAACTATACCAGCTTTTTGGAAGGAATCTCTACCTAAATACAAGAGTTTTCTGATCAAGCTGTGCTACATAATCAGCACAAATTTCAGTCACTGTTCCTTTGAATACAGGAATTTTGATACCCCCTTATTCTGTCGTCTTTATCCCCTTCATTTTTTTGTAATTGGCACAAGAAAAATTATTAATTTTCAAACAGACTTTGCTTGCTCTTCTTCTCACAAGCCTCTTTTAAAAACAATTCTAGTTCAAGACAGAGAAACTTGTACTTTTTAGGACTTGAGAATGTTCTCTTTTAAGCACTAGTTTTTTCTGAAATCCTATTAGGAAAAGATTTTTCCACATACCCAATATAGGTCCAATAAAAACAGATATTTTGCTGATGCTGTGCAATTATCATGCTTTCAGGGGAACAGGTAAAAAAAATGCCTGAATCACTTTAAAAAAGTTTTTAAGAAGAGTAAAAAATAGAAAATAATCCTGTCATGTGAAATTTAAGAACATTTCTAAACACAAATATACTTAAAACAAAACACTATAATTAATTGATGTTCAAGAATGAAAATGAAATATCATGTAATATACACAGTATTTGTCTCAACACCATGGATTTTTCATTACTTCTTAATAGCAGGTAAGACCCAGATTTTAAGCACTTATCTTGAACATTGCCTCACAAGAATTTTATGTGCCTGGCCATTGACAGGAGAAAAAGCAACCCATTCTGCCTAAATTTCCCCATAGAGAGATGTCATTGGCTATGAAGATGAACACATGGAGATCTAGTGTAGTCTGGCTAGAAATTTTAACCTTGCCCTCTCACTAATAATACTATGTAAAAGGTGAGTAGGGGCATTGTTATAACATTTTCCTCTCCCTGGAGATTTACATGAGTTTAGATGACTGGCTGTCTAAACTGAGATGGCAAAAGAGCTGTGGATGGGAGACAATAGGCTGTGATGGCCACTCCATTCTGAGAAGGACACTCATTCACCATTTTGAAAGGAATATCTATTTGACAGAAACTAGACAAAACTCAAAACCATACTGGAAGCAGAGACCAGAACCTTAGGTCTCTTTACAGCTTTTCTGCTTCTCATCTGGCCTTACACATCTCTTTCATGCCCAGTTCCACAGTGCCTCTGTTTCAATGGGAGAAAATCCAATCCACCTGCAGCAGAGGAGCCAGTTCAGTTGCACACAGCTTTGATTATAGGCCTGCAGCTATAAGCTCTCTAACCAACAGGCTATTATGCAGCTGGTGAGTGTTGGTGTCACCACCACATTCTCCTCCTTCTCTGGACATCTTATGTAGGACTCATGTGGTCATCTGTCTAAATACAGATCATGACAGTGTTCAGAGGCACAACTTCCTCTTCCGTAAGGCACAACTCTCACTGTAATGACAAGCTGATCACCCCAAGAACCTCAGAGCTAGCTAGAAATGTGACTATGGGGCAAGCAGTTCCAGGAAACAGGTCAATTGGCATTGCTGGGAATAATGATTTTACCATTATTTATAAAACTGGACTTATTTTCTCTTTCAGCTATGTTTTAAAATACTTGTTGCAGCAGTTGTCCCCCTTCAGTCATGCCCAAAGACGACTGAGTGTTAGAAGTGCCGTACTGGGTTAGGCTAAAGGTCCACCTAGCCTTGTATTCTGTCTCAAAAAGTGGCAATATGGGGTGTTTAAGGAGAGAGTGCAAGGCTGGCCACTTCATGCAATCCTTTTCTCTTGTGCTCTCCCAGCATCCATGATGGATTAGAAAGAACGTCCTTCCCAGTCATTTTAGAATCCATTTATGGACTTGTCTTCCTCTAATGAATTTGTTGACATCCTTCTACTGTCTGCCTCCACAACCTCCTTTGACAAGAGGTTCAAAAATTTCCCTACCTACTGAGAAAAGAAGTACTTTTCACCTGTTTTAAATCAATCTTATACTAGTTTCATGGAGTGCCCTTAGTCTTATCCAGAGAGACCAGCTGAATAACAGTTCTCTGCATAACTTACAAGAAATTCATGACTTTGTGAACCCCAATCATATTTTCCTTCAGGCTTTTTTTGTCTACATTGGAGATGCCTAGCCTTTGAAAGTCTTACCTCTCAAGGTTCCCATCTTCTTAGCCATTTTTTTTTGCCCTTCTGCCTAATGTCGTTAATTACAATGCACCCTTCTTGAGTTATGACGATCAGAAATAAACACAGAACTGATGCTAATGGATGTCTTTTTGGTGACTTTGATTCTGAAATGTTGGGATTTGAGCTGCAGATATCAGCAAATGCAGAAGACTTGCTCTTTCACCATCTGGTGCTCAGCAGTAGGAGAGTAGGTTGATGCACAGCAAATGTGAATCCTCAGCACTGGATTCACAAAAGCTCCTCCAGAACAATCACAAAGTTTCAATGGGTAAATCCTCTCCATGGCCATGAACAAGTGTTTCCCATTATTTATAAGAAAATAATTTG
This sequence comes from Nipponia nippon, assembly GCF_047370975.1. Classification (NCBI taxonomy): domain Eukaryota; kingdom Metazoa; phylum Chordata; class Aves; order Pelecaniformes; family Threskiornithidae; genus Nipponia; species Nipponia nippon. The sequence continues at coordinate 40,933,289 of NW_028262380.1, read as the reverse complement.
ATTAATTCTCTTTTCCTCTCTATGTTGAAAGAACATACAGTAACTCAAACAGACAATTATACTTCTTTAAAAGTTGTTTAAGGCACTAAAACAACTCTGACTCATCATTGCACTGGCACAATTAAGACCAGGCCCAATTATTTCAAACCTTAAACAAATGCAAAACACATTTAGAGTTGAGAAGCCTGTACTATCAATGAGCTCTGCAAAAATTATAGCTAAATGTTTCTGATTATATTAACTTAGTATTTTAGCAAAGTCATTCAATGGGTGAGTCTACACACAGTATTTCCTTTTAGGAAGCTAACAGATTCTGTTTCCAATTCAAATCGGAAGGCTTCCAGCCTCTGCAGCACTGCCTCCTACCACCTCTGTAGAAACTGTGTGCGCTTTATCTTTGTGTGATTTATTGTATGACACTGAGCAACAGCTGACATTGAGACCCCAATACCATAAACCATTCCTTAGGTTCACATCTCTACATTTATGCAGAGATTCAGAGAGTAGAATTGTCCCTTCAAAAGGAAGGTTTTGTAGTTGCGAGTTCAAGTCAACCCAAAAATCAGTATTAGGAGATCTTAAGGGAGGAAGAAATTTGAGATAAACGGCTCCTGTCCAGTATTTTTCCTCTTCTCTGAAAATCTGGGACTCCAGTTCACCCTGTTTGTACTGCAGCCTCTCAAAGTAGCAAGGGTTCAATTTTTCCTCTAATTTCTATTATACCATTTACTCAAGTATTAATGCTCATCTATTGCTGCTCTCCTGAGAGACTATTAAAGTTCTGATTGCTGATGAGCAGACTTATTCCAAAGCAGCATCCTGGTGTGAGCATCTCTCAGCTTCCTTTCTCAGTCAGAAACCCGTAAGCTGCAACTTCCGAAGAGGAAGAAAAGATTGTCTTAACCCAGACTAAGATAACCTATGCCGATTAACCCACATTAAAGTCCTACGGGAGATAAGATTGTTGCAGGCTGAACCATGTCAGCTAGTCAAGAAAAAAACAAAGATTTTTGTCTTTAAATCTAATCATATGAAACTAAGTGCAGTTACTTAAGGTACCTGAAATAAAGTAAGCTTACTGAGGAAAGTAAAGTTTTAATTTGCTCATTAAAGAGACCTGGTGAAAAAGTCAGTTAAATAAATGTCAGATGATTCTATTACTTAGACTATTAAAACACATTTTCGTCACAGTTTTGCACTGTAGGGAAGTTAAGTTTGTAAGGAAAAACTTGAATTTTGCATATCCTAATTTTATTAACATTGGAACTAGGAATGCACTTTCCAGAAGTAGTGAAGACTAATTTAAAATTAGTTGTTTTAAAAATTATTTTATTTTATTTTTTATTTCCATGCTCTTTTATTTTGGTAATGGAAGTCCTTCCATACACTGTAATAAACAAGAAACAAAACTCAGGAAAGCTGCAAATCAGTAAAGCTGATGCTAAAGCGTTCTTTCATTAAGAATTTGCTAATTGATTGAAAGAGAAATATTTTGCTACAATTTCCTTGAGTTGAAAGAATTCCGATAACTCCCTAGTGAGTTTTGAAAGTTACTTGCCTTCCTCCCCGCTCCTCTGCCTGAATCCTGGCCTGTGTAATGTGGTGAGAGGAGCCTGGAAGCTCAGCTGCCTGTCACTGAGCACAGCCACAGCCTGTCTCTAAGGGCTTTCCAATCTCCTGCCCTGGGCTAGCCAGAAAACTGTTAAAGCTGAAGATGCTAGATCCACCTGTACCCCATCATATAGAGAAATTTTCAGGGAAAGTGGAAAAAAGATGCTCAGTTTATGTTCATGAATGTAACGAAACCAAATGTGAGGAGATCAGAGTGTTATGAAATTAAATTTCTCCACCAAGCACTACAATGAAATGATAGTCATCTTGGATGAAAATTTTTATTTACTTGCTGCATCCAGACGACGTGAATCCCCTTTCCACTACCCGGCCAAATGGCTGACATAAGTAGTGCTTAGAAGAGCTCTCAGGGAACATTAGAGAACAAGGTCTTTCTTTTATGTTATTTATTATCTATGTTGGCTGATCTTCAATATTTTCATCATCTTCATAGGGATTATGTTTCCTTCCAGTGTCTTTCACCATCCTTGGGGACTCTTAAACATTTATGCGTGCACTCAACAGGAGAAATTGAAGATATTGTACGTGACTTCAAGCTAAATCCTAGAGTAATGTATTACTAGGGAAATAATGAAGTTCTGGCAGATCTGCCAATTTTACTTGCAAGGAGAACTATGGAAAACCTGTACTTGTAGCAGTCAACAGACAGATGTGCACAGTAACATAATAAAAAGTGTGAGGCAAGTATTTAACAAATCATATAATTATTTGCACTTCTGGCTTCTGTAGATTGTTATGGGCATATCAGCTTTTGGACCCTTGAATTAAAGGGGAGACTGGTAGTCTTAGGTCATAGATACCACACTTATTTTCCTTCCACCATTCTAAAATTTCAAAAGAGAAATGATAAGGGAAAAACAGAGTTATCAGAGAAACCTGTTTTCTAGTATGTAGGACTCAACACTTTTTCAAGACTATCAGACTGTTTTGAGGGCAAGGACTTGGGTTATCCTTTAGTTATGTTTCTAAAAATATTTGGCATTATGTATTATCTTATCCATGAGCAGCTCTGCAGGAGGCAGATCAGCATTTACATTTTTTCTTAAGAAATGACTTTAAAAATAGGTGGTTAACTTGGAGGTGTTACTAGCCTATTAAGAAATACAATATGGGATTTATCACTAGTGAAATATGATTATTACCCAAATATGATATATTTTTCACCATGATTATTAATTTATGAAACACGCTTAACTCATCACAGTTGAACTTCAGCTTGCAATTTCTTGTGTTATACAACTGAATTTAGTGTTCCATTAAAATACTTAATGACAAAAAGTTGACATTTTCTTTCAGTCAAACTTTTTACAACAAACACAATAGAGTAATGGATTCCCTTAGATCATCTAGTGACACTAGCTATTGCAAACAAAGACTTTGAAAATACAGGTTATTTTTAGCTGATAACGTGGAGTCCAAAAGCCCCACAGTAATTACCACATTAATTCAAAATATTTAACTTTATTGCAAATTAATATCAAGGGACTTATCAAGAAGGATTTGACTTTGTGCTTTGGCTACCCTCTACGCTCTAATGAGCAGAACCCTGATTTACTCACAGACTGATCTGACTTCAGCCAAGTCCAGGACAGTTTGAGAATTGTGGGGTCATAGCCATCTCCCCCTCTTTTCTCCCATACTGAGTCATAAATGACTCCAATCATTTTAGCCCTGATGCACTGCATTCAATGGGAATCATCCTATTAACTTCAGTGGGATCACATTACAACTTTGAAGTTAAAGAAAAAAACGTTCCATGTCTTCTTTGACAAATCATCATATAATTAAAAAAATCATTTAAATTCTTGTTCTAAATGAAATGGGAAATACAGGAAATTGACCACAATTTTATTTTTTTCTAGTTTTTTGGCAGCATTTCTGTCACAGAAAAGGTATCATTTTCCCCTACAATTTGTCAGAAACTTAGCAAGGATGCTCTGCTCCAGCAGTTCTCTTCAGGTTAAATAATGTTTTAAAAGGAGTTTAAGTGTTTTAGGAGTACAAATATCATAGAAGTTAAATAACTACTTGTAAATCTGTGCAAAAACTCATTAGTGCTTATTCCATGTATTCAATGTAGCAAAAAACCCAAATCCTGTGCACCAAAAAAAATAATGTCCACTGCTGTGATCACTGTAAGTGGGAAAAAATTTTATATTTCAGGATCAGATAACTTTCACATAGTATTTTAAATTTAGATATGTGGCTGATTATGAGCAAAATAAAATGGCTTCAGGTAGGTTAGATTTTCACATAATTAATTTACATCCCTCACAGAAAGCATTTTTTCAAGGTAGCCTGAAGTGTCTTCTGCTTTTGCCCTTTAACACCTTTGCTTTCTGGAGTCTATTTAAAGGCAATCATGAAGAAGTTGAATGAACATTCAATTAATATTTTTATTACCTTTTTTATACCAGAAATTCTTTAACATTTATTTGCTCAGATTTTGTACTATTCTCTTCTCCCCCACCTCTTCCCCTCCACTCTCAGAAAGCTGTATCACTTCAATCTTTTTCAAAAGCTGTCAGTTCGTATTTTTGACTGCCTGGAAAAGACAATGCCTTGAAAAATTTATATTGGTTTTATTGTTTCATTATTTTAATTTGAAATATGGCCTCTCATTCATGGTCATAGCTTTAGAAGGATTATTATGCAAGTTCTTGTTTCTATTACCTGGCACAAAACACTTGTTTTGGTGTGAGACCAGTGTCCTGCAGTATCAACTCTTGAGAATATTTCTGAAGATTACGTTGGTAGTTTTTCAATCTCATTTACTCTCCTTGCATAGCTCATTTCTTGTCATGAAGTACTGTGAAAATATTTACTAAAAATTTTATGCCATTTACACAAAATAATTTAAGAATGGATGTCTCAAAAGAGCACCTGTGTTAAGACAAGAAGAAAATCTGAAGTAAGCTGCTGTAGCTCTTGTCTATTACAGGTTTGCACCGAGTCCTCATCGTAGAAGCAAGGTTCTGCTTTTCCATAGGTTTGTCTCACTACAGAAACAACACAAATTAGTACAAAAAACTGTTTGTATTTTATGATAAGATAAAAACCTTTTCCTGAAGCTTTGTTCTGGGGGAAAATATTTTGCAGTAGTGCCAACTCATTGTGAGCCATTTGGTTATTTTCCTTCATCTGAACCCAGCTGTAGGGATCTATTTAGATTTATTATAGAACCTAATTAACTCTCAACTTCTTTGAAATAAGAAACTTGTGCTCACACTCGTATCAGTTTCACCAGCAAAATGTAGGAAACTAGAAGTTTTCCTGCTTTTAGCCTATGAACTGCCTTTTTACAAGCCAATCGACATTTGACATGGAGAATAGGGAGAAAGTTAGTAAGATTATTTGCATACCTGCTAATCCTGTGTGTACATTGTGATCTATACTGGCACTGCGCTCAGCACCGAAGACAAACAACACAATGTTAATGTACTATTTTCCTCGGGCATAAAAGACATTTCTTCTCCTCTAATGTCCATTAACATAGACTGTAAAGAGCAAACATTTTCTTTTTGGTGGAAATGCTTCACTGGGTAGGCATGTTTTTTAAAATGATTTGGGTACTCTGTTTGAATACTAATGCACAAAGTCCGGAATCTCTAACTTTGTGATGGTTAGAAGTAATTTCCATGAAGAAATACTGCTGTGGACACTTAACTTTTGAAACAACAACAACAACAAAACCTCAGAGAAAGTTTTGTGGTTTCTCAAAACCCAAAGAACCTAAATGTATATGATATACACTTTTTTTTTGGCATTCAGCTGTAATATGGTATGCACTCAACATGTTTTTCTAGCATGACATATTAGAAAAAAAGTCTAACTTGTTATTTTCTATACAGACTGAAAAGCTGCTTAAACAGGATTTGCTCTGATTTCTCTTCAATTAAAATAGAATGCAAATAGCTGAAAGTTCTTAAACAATGTAAACAGCAACAGTAAGGGTACTATTAAAAAGTATCTGGCTGTAATTTTAGCTTTTAAAACTCTGGTTTTAATTTTTCCCTACATACCACTGGCAAAAAAGAAAGTTTCTTTACAGGGACAAATGAACAACAATGTAATGGAAATATGAAAAGATAACTTTTCATACCTTTTGACTTATATTTTTAGCTTCATTCCCTGCAACATCAAGACAACTTCTCTTAGTAATTCACCGTTTCAGTCTTCCCTTTAGTTACTTCATGTAATAACTTTCTTACTTTAAAACCTACCAAGCAATGAAGCTTTTTGTAATTTGCTTACCAGTGTAAATGACCACATGATTTTTTTTAGTCTTGAAGACTCTCCAGCACTCCCTCGGAGAGAGAGGTGATCCCATTGTTCCCCAGCTAACAGCACCTTATTCTAAGTTTTTTTCCATAAGGACTTAATGACAAGGGAGAAGTTTTCAAGTTCAGTCAAACTAGAGAAAAAAAATTTAAAAAATAAAGTGACATTTCTGATATTTTGTACTCTCTTTTGGATGCACATGGGTATACCTGAACATTTCACTATCATGCTGACAATGTTCAAAGACAACTTAGACATTTTTTCTAGCAATAAGGATGGTTATGCACTGCTTGAATCTTCCAGTTTAGGCAGTCTATGCCAACAGAATAGGAACTGGATTCTTAAAAACCTCCAAAGAAGTTACTCTCACAGCATCCAGGCTAATGAGCTCTCCTGTCCAGCTTACTAATGTATGCTGCTTGAGTGGCACATGATTGCCAATAAAACTATCAAATGTTTGAAGAGCATTTAACTGATGATAGGTAAGGTTAAAACCAAGGGTTTCTTTTAAGGGTCATTCCACTTTGTGATCCTTATTTTTACTGACTTCCAGATTATCTGGTCTTGGAAAATAAGTTCCTTGCAGCAGAGATGCAAACATTTCAATGTGCTCAACAAAACACTTAGACTATGAGTCAAATAACTACTAATGCCATGTTACATTCTTCCTTCCATGTTCTAGACTGTAATCCCACTCACTGGCCACGTACACCAATTTTGTAAATTCAGTATTATGTTTAAATCCCAGTGAGATTACTCGAGTTATTCAAACATAAATCTTTCTAGGATTGGGGCCTAAGGCTATGCAGTCCCAGGGCAGGAAAACTTTTTAGCTTGTCATCTACAGGGCCAAGCATACTGTCAGACATAACAAATAAATAATACTGTGGAAATATCATTATCTGAATCACAAGTCTATTTTTGCAAAAATATCATGTTCCCTAGTGGCTGAAACTTTATTCCAGGCTAGATCAATCTTAAGTTCGTATTTCAACGTTACATATCATAGCATAACCAAATACTAGGTAATTCATCCAGTGGATTCCTATTTATGATTAACAACAGCGTAGTTTTTTTCAAGAAAAGAATAAAGATTTTACCGTTTTCTTCCCATGAACTTAGTGAATATAGCATTAGAACAGAAAAGCTCTGCTTAATTTCAAATATTTCCTTTCATTTTTATAAGGGGTATGATATGCTTTGAGCTTCTAATTTTACATCGATAATACTTACTCCACTGTATTCAGTTGCATGTAGTACCTGGAGCTAATTACTACACATATTCTTGACTCATGCTTACATGCATGGGTTATCTCTACACTAACACTTGAGATCAGACTAGTAGTGACACGCTTTCCAGATAAGTGAAAACTACAAAACCCTTTAAGTTTCAGAGTCTCTTTTAAGCGTTTCTCTTGGACTAAAAGAAATTCTGCCTGGGGGTCAATATAGTATCATGTGTTGTTGAAGATGGCTATTCCTCTCCTGCAAGGTAGGTTCTGCTACACCACCGTCACCAACAGATGTTTGTCAAACTTATTCTGAGAAACCTCAAATGGTGGAGACCCTGCTCCACCTCTGAACAATATGCTTCACAGTCTTTACCATTAGAGAGTCTTCCTTCGTGTCTAACCTGAATCTTTCCCTTGTAATTAGATGGTAGTAATTATATTCTATATTCACACTCCGTTTTGTTCCCTTTTCCTGTCATGCCAAACCTTTGAAATTCTTTATCAAGATCAAGGCTTCAGCAGCAAATAATAAGGTGGTTAAATACTGGATCATTCAACTCTCTGCAGTCTGAAGAAAAAAAAAGCCCTGGCATTACAATAATTTTAATTTGGCCAACCCATTCCTCTTTCTGATGGCTTCCAGAGAAGCCCCATGTGCAGTTTCTTTTCCTGTCCTGGGAGCAATTCTGCAAATCTTACCATAGATCACCTGTCTCCTTCTGCTTCCTTGTCTCCTGAACTGAGAGCTGGAAGCCCAGAATCTCTGTCTCACACACCATCCAATTTTTCAGCTGAAAATCGCCGCCCTTGCCCAGCTGAGGTGGAAGCACTGGGTGGTCATGAATGAAAAGATCAACATTTGGGGATTGCTCAGGTACATTGATTCCCTCTTTCTTTCAGGACTGGTCTACTCCTGATTACATTCCTGTTGCAAGTATTCCTGCAAGTCCTTACCCATTTCCATCTATCACATACTTCTCTCTCTTCACTCCCATCACCTTTGTTCTAGCCAGACCCTACTGTTTAATTGTTCCTTCAGTTGTTGTTGATTTTTTACCTTTTTTACTCATGGTCCAAAAAGTGAAACTAGCTGTCAGACCTAGGTGGTAGCACTGAACATGTTGTTTACGCCCCTTTGACGAAAGTGACTGCTCAGTGAACAGAATGGGAGTGAATGAGCCCAATGAATCTCCCTGCTCTCAGCTGCGTGCTGCTCCGTTCTTGTGGGAGCTACCTCCCATTTCTTGTAAACTGGTGAACTTCCTGGATTCTGTTTTTAAATATGCTTGTTAATGGAATCATGATTATAGTCAAAACTGTAAAATAAATACAAAATAGAGCCCTGTTGGATGTGCAATGAAAAAAGACAGGGAAAATCCAAAGCATAGTGGAGGCTTCAGAAGAGTGACTTGCTTAGTTAATAGGACTGAAGCAGCATCACCTAAGACAACACTGCTATTGGCAGTTTGAAAGTTTCTGCACCCTTTGAACCAGTTTGAAGGGAAAAGTTTACCAGCTCTCATTTCGTAATAGTGTTTTGCCATGAATATGCGATCAACAACAACAACAAAAAAATCAAGTTTAAGGATCTAGTAAGACTTAGCAAGCAGAAGGTCTCTTAGCAACAAAACCCCATAACTAATGTGAAGCAGCTGTGGTAATTTTAGAAAATGGCTCAAACTGTTGAAAAGCCATTAGGAAGCTGATATATAGAGAATAAAAAGAACCACTCAACTTTAAAAAGATTTCCCAATATGGAGTGTTATGTTATTTTATAACCAAATCTTAGTCATCCAAAGTTTACATGCCACAAAATGCTATTTATGACCATGTGGCTGGACTTTCTACAAGTAGCTGGAGTTCCGTCACATACCTGAAATTCCCCCTGAAAAAAGAAATTGTCAACGGCTAAGCACATATTCTTCTGCGGTAAAGGTGCGATAGCTATATTTCAGTGAAGCTGATGCCACTTATGGTTTGATTTATTATATGCACTTGGAATGGGATCCTAAATAATTGGAATCAATTTCTTTAATCCTGTAACTTTCAGTCTCTATTGGAAATAATGAAAGCCACTTGCTTTTTGTAGGCTTTGTGTATGGCTGATCCTCAGACATTAGCTAACATGCTCTCTAGCTTATTCGACTGCTTCTTTAACTGGAAATATCCAGTAGCTTGAAAAATGGCGTATTTTAAAAACAGTATCTGGAGCAAAAAATCAAAGGTGTCAGGAACAACAAATTTTGTTGGTTTACTCTTCATGCTGCTGCTGATTGATACATGACTAATGATTTTACTGCTCCTATTTATTATTGTACCATGGTCTCAAAATAGCCTAAAACCTTGGGCAGGCAGAAATTGGTCTCAGTTAGTAAGCATGTCAGCTGGCTTCAACTAGAGTCAAGGAGGCTTAAATGCTTTTTTGAATAAAGGCCAAAGGTTGGAAAAATAAAGAATATTAATTAAACAATCTTCATTAGACAGAAATAACTAAACTAGCTGAATTGCATGGGCTTCCAGATATTCAGCAGTCCTAGATAAATGTGGACAGAGCCACATAATTGATCTTTGTGTGCAACGTGAAAAACTGCTCTGTGCAACCTGGGCACATCAGAGTTACTGGTTTTGCATCTACCCTTGCCATCAAATCTCACTGCACATGAGGAGACCAGTATTCAGTCCTGCTCGCTTGTGTCAGACAGCTCAACTTCCATTTGATTACATTAAAAATAATTGTACTTGGAGATCTGATCACAGCTAAACCTACTCAAAGGATTGTTGGCAACCTCTATTTGTCAAGCCTTATCTGCTTCCTAGGCAGAGACAACTAAGGGGATGTTTTTTGGACAAGCTGCCTTATAAGAGACAAGACGCAAGATATATACTATGGTATTAAATGATAGTTATTAGGAAAGCACATATCTAGTCAGCTTTGGAAAACTTAAGTTTTGAGGGAAATAATTGAAAAAACAGCAACACAATTTTAGGATGATCTGATGATAAAAAGAACGTAAACAGAACTTCCAGCTCTGATAGCCACCCAGTAAGGAGACGAAAGACTAGTGTTACTCATAAAAAAAAAAGCAAAAGTAAACAAGTTTTCACAAATAAGTGAATTCTTGAAAGCTGAGTAAGTTTTTTTAATATTCCCCAATAAACAACAGGGAAAACTCTACTTTTTTAGTATCATGTTCATGTTTGCCTTTTTAGATTCTCTGGTTTATGGCAACTGATGTTAAACTGAGGATGGACTGTTTGTTGCAAAACAAGTTATAAAACACAGCACAGAAAAGACCATACCACAGTTTCAAAATCTGGTCTTTTAGGCCACTTCTAATTGGACTGACTCGTACAGTCTCTTTCATCTGTTAGATTGGATAATAAGTTTATTAATGTAAAACAAATGGGTCAAGATTACTGGACAAATAAAACTAAATCTAGTGAAAGTTATGGGATTGTACAGAAACTGTGATATTTAGTGGCTTTGTCTCAAAGTTGGAAGGAAATTGGTAACACTGGCAAAGCTTCACTTTTGGCTTTAAGTCAGCTTAGAAACCAAATGAAGCCAAGTAAAGAAACAAGAGAACACTTTTTCAGGAATGTCCATAAAACTCAAGCTATCAGAATTCACATATCTGAAAGAAGAGATGTCTTCAAGTCCATTTATTCATGCAGTTAATTACTTCTTTTAAAAATGTCATAAAATACCTATTTTATAACCTGAGTATTGTAAAATATTCAGCGAAAAATTATCAGGCCTAAATCACTGTTATAAAAAACAATTGATTATCTAGAGGACACAATTTGCGATGAAATTCTCTGCAAATGCAAATTACATAATTCAATTAATGAAATACAGGGAGGGTCATCTGTGATGAGAAGGCAGGAAAGAGATATAATTTATGTTCAGCTGCTCTTTTTTTTAAAAGTTAATTCCATTTTCTAAATTTACTATCAAGAGAAACTTGGTAATTGTTATTAAACCCAGTAACAATTCAGTGTTGTTCTTTGGTGCAGTTGATAAGATTTTATTCACAGTAAAATCAGTTCATTTATTTTTAGTGACCTGATATATCTGGCAGTGATCGATATAGAAATATCTATTATTTTTTCATTGTTGACAAGGTACAAAAGCTATTGCTCAGTATCAAATGTCGGCGCAGTCATCATTCCAACCAGGCCAGGTAGACAAAGGCAATCTGTACTACTACTTGGAAGCTTCCTGAAATATGTACCTTCTCTTATCACTATTTTTTCTAGGCTGTATTTCTTGCCACCTAATTTCCATTTTTCTCATCCAGCTCCTACATTCTTTAAAATCCTTCAATCTAATTTTTCTACATGCTTACTCAAAATCTTCTTTCATTCTGCCATCCTTTGCTCTTTCTCCTTCATTACCACATGGATAGAATTTCCAGCCTAAAAAAGCAGACTATCCTGGATTTCACTTGTGCTTTGTGCTTGTGTCAGTTTTTATTTTACAATGAGTTTAGTCATGCGTCTTTTCTCTTACCAATAGAAATAATTACCATGAAGCTACAAAAACTGCTGCATGTATTAAAGCCAAGTCAGTATCCACATTTTTTGAAAAGTCAGGCTCTTTGGAACGTATTCAGCAAAACACTTAGAGTCCTCGAGAAGACAATCTGCAAGTGCCTTGAAGCCCACTTCTGTGATATACAATACTAAATCACAGCAACCAGTACTTAAACTGATATCCTTTCACAGACAGGAAACCATCACAGGATGAAACTGTCATACTTGGCTGCTAATTAGCTAACTTTTGGAGTAGTGTAATTTGAGAGTAATAATAGAATAAGAGGTCTCTTTCAGTACTCCTGAGTGATGTATTGACTTGAAGTTGTGCCACTGGCCTCACCACATGCTTTGGAAATGTATTCAGAACAGTCTTGTTGAGAACCAATACTGTGTTTATATCATACTAATGAATTATTTATTAATAGTAAGTGTACAAGATCCCCAGCCCAATAACCAGAGTCCTTATTCATCCATGGATTCAAACTTCATAGGATTTTTATTTGTCAATATCCTTACCATTATCAGGGATCTTATTCTCTATGATATGGTCCTTCTATATTAATCTAGTATTTCACATAACAGGGATATTCTGTCTTTAGATGTCTAATTTAAGAGACCAGTCTCTCTTATACTCAGTGGACAGAGTTAGGCTCTTCCCAAATTCAACTGTGGGCCAATAAATTAGGCTCCTGCTTTGAATGACTATCTGGAAAAAAACCTATGCCCATCTGCAAATAAAAGGGAGGGTCATTAGCCTTTGTGTAGTTACGAGTGTGAATATCAGCCTTAATCTTTACTATGGTCTTGTTATATTTTGCATATATTATATTTTGCAAAATATTCAGAAGATTTAGATGATATTTACTTTCCATTAATGTTTCTGCAAGACCATATTACATGCCTGACTTGCCTCTATGGACAGGGGATCTGGGGCTTTGTTCCTAATACCAGCAAGGGAACACATGGGTGGAGGATGGGCTGAACCTCCTTAACACCATCTTAATGTTTAAACCAATTCCTCAATTTTGACTGCTCAGAGTGAGACTTTCAAGATGGCTTTTCTTTACTAAAACTACAAAATATATCATGACAAGGAGTACTTTAATGAATTTATCCAGTTGACTTTCAACTCTGTTTTAATATGCTACTGATATGTCTTAATTTGTAGACGGAGAAAATTATGAGACCCATAAGTCAAATGGGAGAGAGGATAAGCACTCCAAACTGACAATTTGATTAATATGAATTAGTACAAGTCTAGTTTAGTACTTCATTAGTTTATGTCAGCAATGATAAAAAACAACATTAATGATGCTGATGCTGAAATGCTGAACTTTTACAGTTCTAACTCAAGTATTCTTGTACATGCTGCAAAACAGCCTTGTTGACCCTCAAACACTCGCTGTAGTGTTAGACAAAGAGGGAATGTAAAAGAATAAAACTGGAAATAATGAAGAATGTCCAGTTGGGATGGATATCTATAAATTGAGTAAGGTTTTCAGAAACCTAGATATTATTATCATTGTTAGTTTTTAATGAAAAAATTAATCAGTTTTGGTAAGCTGGTACCAGATATATGTGCTATAATCATATATCTGGGTCTTTGAAAAAGAGTGAACTCCCTCAATGACTGCTGTGGGAATTATCCCAAGGACTGAAAGAAAAAGTTCAGCATGTGAGAGTCTTGGTCCCAAGTCCATAGTTCCTGTGAAAACTCCTATCACTAGATCCTGATGGCACCACATTTAGGGAGAAAAATAAGGAGCAATCAGTCAAATACCTACAGGTTAGATTATGAAGTGGTCTATGTGTCAAGACTAATACTCTAAAATGGATCTGTTGGCACAGTGGCAACAATTACAGAATAGTGTGTAGGAGGTAAGAAGCTTCTTTATTGCTTTCACATATTAAGATACATAGGGTGACAGTTTGAGAATCTAAGTTGACTTATAAAGAAATTCAACTCTAGACTATTAGTCTAGCAGGATGATAAGAGTGTGGAAGACAATGGCAAACTTTGTACATGAGAGAAATACATGTGAGGATTACTATGGCAGGAGTTGGACTTCCATGTTGACAGTGTCAATATCCATCTTTTCATCATGACTATGCTGGGTCTGAATGTTGGAGAGTAATTCAAATGCAGACATCAGTCAAAGAGACAGCTCACAAAGGATAAAATGAGAAGAAAGAGAAATGTGTCCCATAAAAATTGCATTGGAAAGAAGCTAAGCCTGCCAAATTCCTTGGGGGGAGAGAGCTCCCAATACCACACAAGTATTATAATTTCTTGATTTCCATCTTCTAGAACTCTTCTGAGGACACCTTGTCAATCTCCACACAGTCCCACCACTGACACTGAAGGTCACTGGTAAGAATGACTAAATGCGAGCCTTCATTTCCTAAGGAGATCTACTACTACTACTACTACTACTACTACTAGTACTACTACTACTACTACTACTGATTTGTCCTTTTTGCCCAGGACCGGTTCCTGTAATTGGCTCTACAGTGAGTGACTCCTTGGATCTTTACAGGGTTTTCCTCAAGCCACCGGTTCTCTGCGGGGTCACAGGGATGTCACCTGTATGACTGTCCTAGTAAGGACTGGTACAATACTATACAAAACTCTACAGCCTGAGTGAATAGTGTGTACACATATGCGGGCAGCTTCAAATTTATCTAATACAGAAGCTGAAATGAACACATTTGCAGGTTTATCTCCAAGTTCTTGTGTCATTGCTCTTCAGCCTGTTAAAGTGCTGTAAATAAAGTGAATGTGAACAACAGAATGATTGATGTATAAAAAAACCTAATCCTGTTGGCATCAAAGATATAACCCCCTGATTTCAGTGGGCTGATCTGTAATTCTGATCTGATTATAAGGTAATAATGTCCTGTTCTTGGAAAGGACTTCAGCTCAAAATCTAAAGAGCTAAACTTCAGAGTTTATTGCCGACTTTTCTGCTTGCAGGTTTATTTTATGAGGGAGACATTTTCATTTTTTGCAAAATGCTTTTTCTTATGTGCTACTGTACTAAATATTTAAAGTAAGGCCGTCTTATATATGGAGCCACTTTAGAGTGTGGTTTTCTTTTTTTTTCTTTTTTTTTTCTTTTTTTTAAATCAGGGCACTATTACATTACTTGGTATAACAAAAATAAACCAAGGATTTTTCTTCCGGGAACTAACTGCACTATGCTTAGAGATATATAAAGGGATAGCCTCAGGCTTTTATGATGTAGAAGTAAAAATTAATAGCTAAGTGGTATGTTATACTTTGTCTAAAAAAGCTCATTTAATTTTATGGCATCGGGTTTGCATCTGTTTTCTTTTTTCAAATGATATTTTACAAAGGTTTGGGCCACAGCTTTCAAAGTCACTTATATAACACAAAAAAGACTTTAAAAACACGTAAAGAGCTATTGTAGAAAAAGAATAATGAATTTCCTCATGTTCTCCAGTAAGTATTCTGTATGTTATTGGGAGATCCTTCATCATAGAGGGTGGTCCGGTGGTAATATACAAAAAAAGGATAGTGTACAAAAATTAAATTATTATTTGACCCCACATCATTATATGCCACATAACTAATTAAAGCACACTTTAACAATGTACTCTTAATGTGCCGTCTGTTACTTGCATGACTCACTCATCTTTCACAAAGAATAAGTGATTTGTATTAGATGAGAGTTGCTAAGGATGTTTTTGGGGCTAGCAATTGCTGTCATTGCTATGTTAAATCACAGGCCCAAGCCTGGGACAGAAAGAGAGAGGCTTATCATGAGCCAGGAAAACAGCACCACAGGACTGATAGCTCTGACTTAGGGCCTTGTTTAAAAAGTTATGACTCAGTGCAAGCAGCCAAGGATCCTTAGCCTTCCTCAGTTCACTCCAAAGCAGACATTAAGAGCCCTAATGTTCAGGTTGCGTGCCTCATTCTGATTATTTTTGGGAAGTTGATCACAGCAAGCCTTTTTTTTCCTAATAAGCATTCATCTTCATTTACTGGATGAAGGGAGCTCTCAGTGAAAGCTCTATACATGGGACAGGATAATGGTAATTTCTGCCAAGCTCTGTAACTGTACGGGTGCATGGACTGTGAGCTTCTCTTTTCTTTCTTTGAGTTGTAAAGTAAAAAGCACATATCATAATAGCTCTCCCGGATACAACTACAAGTAAATTATACATATGGATAATATTTTGTGAGGGAATGGAGTTCTTTGGTCTAAATCTGCAATTAGTGCTGCTAAAACTCTGTCATACAAGTACGTAGAATATGTAACAGACTGTTATGCAGCTATACCAAAGCTTTAGAAACTGTAGAAGATTAATTTCTTTTTTTATTGGCACTCTTTTCCATACTGCCTCATTCTTACAGCCAGACTTCTTTAGCAGCATGCATTCAATTTGACGAGGCATGCCAGGAGAGCATACATTATATTTAACACATTGCAAAAGTGACCTTAGATAACTTGTATATGCTTAAGAATGTTATTAATTAAAACTCTAGGAGTGCTAGTGCTCCTTGGAAATTGTGAGAATGAGTTTTATTTTCCTCATTTGCCATGAAGTCTTGATTTCCAATTCAACAGTATTGTGAGATATCTGAATTTAAAAGCTTAATAGTCTAGGACTGAATGTTGGCTATCTGAGCATTAGGACAGCATAATTTTGAGAGAAAGAGATAATAGACGACGAGATAAAATTCCATTTTTCAAGGGGGTAAGAAAGTTTTTCTGAAGTTATTCAATCCCATCAGCCCTCAAGGGGTTACATTATAAGCCCTAAAGGATATTTTAGCAGACAGATGGCAAGTACAGCAGTCAGAGATACAAGGCCAACATTGTGAGTACACCATTTAGCACATATCATGTAAGCTGATACCTATTTATTTATGTGTGAGAATATGTAGCTATTCTAAAGCAAAAGCCAATGGATTGTTGAGATGATTATAGTGTTAAACACACAGGAGCTGATGAATCCAACACTGAAATTGTAAATATTTCCCTAACTCTGGCCCTCAAGAGTATGAGTCACACCAAATGGTTCATACACATTTAAATAATAGGATATGATGTGTCAGAGAAGATGGTACTGTTTGAAGGACAAAAATCTGAGGCATTAAGCACACTGATGTGTGCCAACCTGAGTGTGAAAATATTAAAAAAGGTTAACGATATGAATAAGGACCCAATTGGTATTGAGGTCCTGCTGAATCTATAATTAAAGTTTGTTCAGATTTCTAGCAAGTCATTTACTAATACAAAATGTCTCCTGTTCAATAGAAAGTAAGCTCTCTGAGTACTTTCATATGGAGATTAAAAAATATATTGACATGCAAAAGAATGTCAATAAAATGTAATCTCCCCCTCTCTCATCACCCACCTGCAAACAAACACATTCACTCTAGAAACTTGAGGAGTCCAAACTGGTTAAAACATGAAAATAGTTGTTTCAACATAGGGACAGGATCTACCATTTTTAAAGGGAAACATCTTTGTTTCGTTCTGTAGAAATTTGCAAGTTTTACTTACATTTTTTCCCCCCAGAAATAAACTTTGTGGTTTTATTTTTCTGTCTATTATTTTCTTCTCTGTCTTTCCCATTTATGCCATGGAAAATAGGCTCAAGAGAGTAAATAAAGAAAGGTTCTCATGAAAGGGGAATGTAACACAGCTAAAAATGATTTTTTCCTTCCATGTCTGTTGCATAGTTTATAGGTGCTCTTCTTACAAAAATAGGAGGAAACAGGAACCTTTCACAAGACATCTAATTATATGAAGGATATAACTTTCTCATTTAAAAAAATAAAAACAAAAAGAAAACAAAAAAAGCCTTGTGAATTTTTACTGGCTAGAATACTTAAATTCCTAGCCCCATGTCCTTATATTTTGCCCTTCTCTTCCTATTTCTAGTATGGGTCTTTACTTTTTCACTTTTCTCTGGAGGTGTCCATACTGATGCTATAAGCTGGATCAGGGGGGCATTTCAGCATAACTCTACAGAACCTCCCCCCACTCTGGGCTTTGGCTGGCTCTGCAAGGTGGTCTCAGACTGCAGCATGAACTAGGTTCCTTTCAGGTGAAATGAATTCTGGAAGATGCACTAGCTCCAAATGGGTAGTCAGAGGAGACCAGTGCTGCATCCGTATAAAGTAACAGAAAATCCTGAAATGCATATATTACTTGCATCAAACCTTCAGTAGCAACTCTTGTACTCTACAGATCTGCTCCACTAGTGTTGTGCTACTTGCTAAGTTACCCAAATGCAATCTCTTAAAAGGAGATGATAACTACTCTCTAGATAGTATCTCCTAAATCCATCTCTGCTCTATCTCTGCTCAGCACTAGAATCTAGATTTGTCCAAGGAAGCAGAGAACAGGACTGGTGTTTAATGCAGTCTTGTAGTTTTCACAGACTTCCCTCACGCCAACATATTTTCCTTGATATAAAAAAAATTGTAGAATGGTCTGCAAGTGTGCATTTGAAGACATCACATGCTTCCTGCTATGCGAAGAGTTTCTTAATATCTGTTATTCGTTATGATATGAGTCCATGTTGGCTAACTGCAAAACCGGAGAAAAAACCTCAACCCAAGGCTGGTGCTAAAAGAATTATGGGCCTGTACCTTGTGCTATTGTGTACCGAACTGCTGTTGGTAATTCTTCCTTTAGCCGCATAGATAGATTCTGCTCTACTGCACTTCCATTTCTGTAAGTGCAGGTGATGGCAGAGGTTATGTTAATAGGAAGTAACCGTAAGCAAGGAATTCCAAAATAAATTTGTAGTGTTTTTTGCTTGTAGTTCTCTACATGTGTTTTGTCTCATTCAGTGTTTTTTCCACTACATCTTTCAGAAAGTTACAAGATTGAAAGATCAAACTGATATGAACTTGTTGGAAAAATGCATGTGAATTTCTGGCCACAAGCCAGAATGTCATACTTCAGCAAAAACTGAGGGGAGGAGAGAGAAGAAAGGAAACAGGACTAAAAGATGTTCTCATGAATTTTACAAAGACTCCTTTAGGAGGAGCCTATGATGGACAATAGAAAAAACATACAGCAATAACACTCAGGGAACAATAACATTTATAAAAGTTATGTGTACTGTGTTACAAAAACTGATGGAAATTGAACAAATGCTTCAGGTCAGAGTTTGGTATGAAACCAGAAGGCATGAAATCGTGGTCACTTTTCAACACATTCTTAGACTGGATGCTAAGTAGGTTAGATGAATCAGAAGACATGACTTTGGATGATCTAGAGTTCAACTCTAGTGTTAGCCCACTGATAACACTGTACAAGTGTCAGACATACTTGAATAAATGATGGTACTTTTCATTACATTGGGCACTGGTCAATTCAGACTCATAAATGCCAAGATGACAAAGCGGATGAATCTCAGTAAAGTAACAAACAGTTACAGTGTTGAAATGCAGCCATGGTGAGGCTGTGAGCAAATTCTTACATACATTTAGCAACATCAAGTGCCAATGACTCCTCATGAACTGTGAGCAGAAGCATTAGAGAAGGCTAAAGGAAGAAGAGAAGGGAGTTTTCTAAAAGATGAAGGATGTAAAACTGAATGATTTGGGATGGTTGGGAACAGGATTTAAAAGTCAATGTACAGGGCTGGTTACACCTGAAAAGAATACGATGGAGAGATACTGCTGAAAGCAGACAAGCTAGAATGCAAAACAAAAGCATATATAAGCACAGCCAAGATCAGTCTGAAGCAAGAATCTACAACTGGTTAGACTGGGTTTTATTGTAAAGTGCTTTGTCCAAGTTGGGCTTAATGGAAGAAATTGTCCTTGATGAGAATGACCAGAAATACTGTACTCCAAAGATCTGACAGAATGCCCTAAGATTAAAAAAACATAATTAATTTAGTAGATAAGTTGATGTGTATTTGAAACTCTGTAAGAAGATAATCTTGATTCTTGCTGGTTTTTACCATTTTGGAAAAGTATCAGGTGCAGGGCATTACAAATAAGCAGATTCTAGCATCTGCCAGCTGTAAGCAATTGTTAGACTACACAGTGACTTATTTTGTGCAACATCGCTCAGTAAGACACTGATAGACAGACTTCCATGCCTTTTGGTTCACAGTCATTATGGAAAAGCATTCCAGCCTAATGTGGGTGTTTTAGGCTTCAGCTTCTTAGCCTTCCCTCTTCTGTTCTTGAATTTTCTTCATGCCTGGTTTCTTTCCCTGCTTTCCTGATGAAAGTGTCATTGTTCACATCAACCACATTATGAGCTGCTTAGACAATCTTCAAAATGTGGCAGAACTGGTCTCCTTTGGAGCATAGACCACAGAATGACTCTAAGCAGGTTCTGGCATCAGATATCTAAAGATCTTACTGCTAAAGTTCACAGATATATTATCAGATTGTTTAGTGAAATGAGGGTCTCTTTCACCCCAGCAAAGAAGACATGGGTGGATATATGCAAGTTTTAGGCAACCCCCTGGGGATTTCTGTTTTAACCTGTTCTGATAGTGATGCAGGAAAGAAATGAGCTACATAGTGTATATAACAGATGTTTAATTGCATCTGGGGAAACATTCATTATGGGTATCATTCACACCATACTTTACCTGTTCCTCTGGTGTACACCTGTGTGTTAGTAGTGCACGTGGTGGTAATGTGAGAAACTCTCACTACCAGCCTTTTAAATTTTACTATGCCCTCATTTTTAAAATGTGCTAAATTAGATACAGAAACAAAGAAACACACCTAAATAAACAAAGGAACATAAGGAACATGAGCAATGCCACACTGCCAGAAAAAGCAGGTGGAAATGTAAGTTTAAGGGCCATTAAAGCACTGCGAAATTTTTCAGTGTGTCACAATTACAGGAACACCTGGGTCAAATAAATTAGGACTAATCCATTGGGGTTGTTCTTTACAGTCTACTCTGGCCCCAGAATGGCTTGACCCTAACCTGTAATTCCGAACCAAAAAAAGAACAAATTACAAGGAAATGCTTACCACTTCAGGTGGCTGTTGTCAAGATAATCCATTGCTTTGTAATAGACTACAAAGAAAGCAGGGAAAGAATACATATAAGGAAACATCTCCATGGGCCTTAAAGAGGAAATTCAAGATGTATATGTGTTTGACTAGCGTGTGAAGCTTGACAAAGGGCCTAATTGCCACTTAATTTCAACCATAATGAAGGCAGCACTGACGTACAACTAAAGAAAAGTTTGGATATGAGATCTGTTTTATGAAAATTGTTCAAATACTAGATCAAGTTTCCTGATTTCCGAAGACTGCGAAGACATTTTGGTCAGGAAATATGTCTGTAGCTTTAAGATAAAGTCCACAGGATCACCCCTTCCTCTTTGCTCCTTGGAAGGGAAAAGGAATCAGTAGACATAAACTATCCCAGAAAGCAGTAAAAGTTGAGGGCTTTCTATTAATGTACCTCAGATACTAGTCCTATCAGCAGGAACACTGTAACCTGCAATTTTCTTGCCAAGCACTAGCTGACACTTCTATTTCGGGTTCCTTTACCTTCATTTTACCCACCATGGCAGGGGAGCAGACTTCCCATGGACCTAAAAGAGAGGCAGAGAAAGGTCAGAAACTGTTTTGCACTCCTCACAATTGTGCTAAAGATGTTGTGTTTTCTTCTTTAGGAAAGCAATGATTTAGTTAAGAGAACAGACCATCACCTCTGTACATTTTTCCCATGGCAAGGCTTTCTGCCAAGAAATTTTCACTGTTGCAGAGATAATTTTTCAAGGGCACAAAGTTTGATTTAACTAAAGGATTAACAATCATTTAAAAGTAAAAAACAGATCTCACAGTGGCTATATGTATATTAAATGTACCCTAATATCCTACTGTACTAGGTAATAACAGCTTCAACAATCATAGAATTAATACAATAGCTACCATCCTAGCACACACACACAAATTAATCTTACCTAAAATAATAAAAAAGCCAAAGCAAACCACTTTCAAATCCTCTGTGAACTCAGAAAGCAGAAGCATATTGACAGTTAAGCATGAAACGGTGCTTTCTTTGCCGAATAGTATGCAACAGCCTTAACAAACAAATACATGAATGCCTGGAAACACGCTGAACCTCATTTACAAAGTTCTAATATATCTAAGGAAATTTGAAGAACATAAATTCAACCTTTTTAATAACTATGCCAGCACTTAAAACAAAGGACCTTTTAAAACAAGAGTTCCTCCTTTTACAAGAGTTCTCCTCCCTGTTAGATTTAGGCAGTAATATCTCTGCTTCTGAAAACAGATCATCTAAAATTTATTATCCTAATCTACATGGAAGGAGTCCTAATACCACAAATAAACTGAATTGTAGTACTTTGAGGACATTGATGAATGGCAGTTGAAATGAAGGAAAGAGAAGGCTGTACCAAGTGAAACAATATTAACATGTTCCTTACTTCAAGCAAAAAAAGAGCTGTTCTTAGCAGGATCTGATTATTATCTCTCTAGAAAGACCAGAATGTGAGTTTCGCTAAAATGTGGGCAAGGTCATAGGATGACCCATCCCCTTGAACAGAAGCAGGACCCAAAGTCAAATAATCCTTATTTCAAAACACAGTCCTTTGAAGACTGGTGTTTATGAAGGAATAAACAGTTGAAGATGAGCTTAGGGATCAAAAACTGAATCCATAAAGGGTCTAAACAGTACATCAAGAATCTAAACCCTGCATTTATCTAATGTGTAATCTTTCAGAAGTTCATACAATTGCAGGTAGAAATCCACCAGTTTTTACTGGAAATACAAAGAAACATCAAAGTCTTTATCTAAAAAGCTGCCCATGTCATCTCTCTGGTAGCTGTCTTTAATGTGGTGTTGTTATGCTTATCTTGCCAGTAGAAGACAAATCTATTTTGATTTCTCAAGAATATTTGTCTCAATCATAATTGACATACTTTTGCATCAATTTAAATTTTCATGAGGTTTTATAATTACCAAAATTTAGACAATGAATATATTTACATATGTTCAGTACCTACAACAAATGAATCTGAACTAGAATAAAAACACTTGTAGAATGCAGAAGACCACACATTAGCTTTATAAACTTTACTTCAAGGTTAAAGGAAACTATTTTCCAGACACAAGATTTCAATATGACCTGTATGTAGAAAGCCTTGCAATATTAGAAATGGAAACAATGTTAGAATAAGGAACTACACATAAAAGGACAGTTTTACATACAATGGGATTGCAATGCCATGGGATCTGCTGTAATTATGGAATTTGCATGGAAATATTCTATTGTAAGTTACACAGAATTTCCATTTTAACTTGATGCATAAATCAATTGGTATGTACTTTTACACATTCCTAAGAAAACAGCTAGGTTTTGTTAGGCAGAACCCAACATAAAGTCAGCTGAGAATCCTTATGAAGTGGGCACATTTAATCTGAAGGAGTTTCCTAGTAAAAACTTGACTCTAAATATTTGGCATAGTGTTCCAGGAATAAACCCACAAAGATAAATGAATTTGCATAAAATTTAGTACAGATAACAGACATACTGCTCATCTTTTGCATAGTTTCTCTGCTACTGTTTCTAGTATCTTTCGTTATAGGGATTGAATCTAGAAAGAAAAGTAAAGTCTGACTCACATTACTCAGTGACATTTTCTACAAGTCCCAGTGTTAGTAAACAGCAATCAAGAGCCTCTTGTTTAAAACATACCTTTTATTTTAGCTATGAATAGAGATGCTAGGCTATCTATGAGAGCTCTGCTACATGTCAGTTGTTTCTATTATTTTAAATAGAAACTTAGGCTTCTTGGAAGACATTAAAAGTTTCAGCCACCTAGAGCTGGAATCGTAGAGCAAAACATCTTAATGTTTTGTTAACAAACAGCTTTTGGCAATAGCACATCCTTTGATCTTAGTGTTTACAGCTGGGAGGTTACTCACATTGACTGTGGAATGATCAGATGGCAGGAAACAGATTAAGACAAGAACAGAAAAGGCACTGCAGAGTTTTAGATCCAGTGGATTTGACTTGAAAAGTATGTTGCAAATACAGAGACCAACTCCTTAGCTGCTATTGATATCACCTGAATGAGGCTCTATTGCCTCTGAGCAAACCATGCTGATTTACATCAGCTGACAGAACAGTCCATCACTTTTCTTTCTGCAAATTGTGCATATACAGTAAGTTCATGTTTTTCTTTATATTCATGGAGTGTTTAGTTCTAGCAGGGGAAATGAGGGAATTTTGAGAGGTTTTGGCAAGGGCCAAATTAAATTTCTTTTGCAGAGCAGAGTCATGTCTATTTGTGCTGGCTAGACCAGATGAGATACTGAATGAAGCAGACCTCTGTTGGATTGCTTGGCTACAAGAGGTACCAAATGCGAAAACCCAAGCAAATGAAGAAGACTCATATGAAATGGTGCAAGTCCCACCAAACTGAAAGTCTCAAGAAATATGGGCAGAAAATTTAATATCTGAATCTAAACAACTTGATGTTTTAACATCAGCAAAGAAAACTAGTTACGAAATTGTAGGACACAAATTTCAGGAACTACATGCCTCCATGTAGAACTGGAACATTTCTGATGGATACGAAAAAGGATGAAATTGCAGAATATGGGAACTTATTTTAAGGCCAAAAGGCCAATCTTACCATGGAGATAAAGAGAAATTGGGGAGAGCATGTGAGGCAGGGTGCTGTCAAGTGGGAGAGACAGGGAGACGAAACAGGGACTGAGCAACAATTTCTGAAATGAATAAAGAAGAGGGGTGTTAGAGTAGGAGAAATTTGAAGCCAAGATATGTTACTACAGGAAATTCACATAGGACCTGAAAAAAACCTAGTAATAGGAACAAAGCTACGTTAATTTAAACTGGATAGCCACAATGAGGAAATCGTTATGTTTTGTCACAAACACCAAAAACCAGACCAAACCAACAGGAGAGCACTGGACAGTGGCATAGGAGTTGACATAGATTTTGGCTGCCTGGAAAAAAAGGTGTTCTTGCCTAACCTACTGTTCTTGTTTTTTAAGAAAGCCTTTCTAGGACTATTCTACAGCAAGGTACACAGCCTTTTCTTTTGCTACAATTACTTTTGTAATGATAGAGCTTGAGAGTGGGCCACAGTTTGGTGAGTATAAGTTTAAATAATTTGCAATGAAATGCAATTACTCATGTGTTTCCCAGTTGCCAATATACTCAAAGCAATGGATCAAAAAAATCAGGTGGCTGCTGGTAAATGCTGTGAAGCCTACTATGAAGTCTGTCGAGTTGTAACTGTTAAATTATAAATGTACCAACGGAATATGATTGTTAACACATTGTTTAATGGATAGTAAAAATGTTGGTACTCCCAGAAACTATTGTGAAAATTAATGGAGACTTGCAGATATTTAAAGAGTGTCTAGAAAAAACAAAATGCTGGTAAAACCAGCTTCATGTTTTATATGCATACACCTGCAAATTTATTTATTATTTTGGCTGTTGAGTTTAATATTTGCAAAGGCTACAGTTTTAGTTTAAATGAGAGTTAAGTGTTCTTGCAGCTCTTGTAGCCAGATGTTTAGGTATGAAGTTATCTAAAGGAATAAGTCATTGTAACTTGAAAGGGATAGAATGAGCAGGATGAGGAGGACTAAAGGACCGAGTTCAGTCATCAAGAAGATTTTGACTCCTCTCCTGTTCCTTTGACATTCCACCATGGCCACCCCTAAGCTATGTTTCCTAAACTGTGGAGTAGTCCCTTGCAGCCAGTTGCAGGTGCTAAGGAGAAAGAGTGCAACCATGTCTCCCAAAGGAGTTGCACTGTCGCTGCTTCTGAATGAAGAGCTGCAAAGAGGGAAGTAATTATCTGACCTCCATGTCCATGCTGGCTGTGGCAAGAAAGAATGGACCTGAAATGCAGCCAGGAAGATTTATTTTCAATCACTAGGTAGTGAGTTTGGGGCAGTTAATCACCGAAAAATATTGTCTGGGGAAGTTTTGGGTATCCCAGCTCTGGAGGGTCTTTAGGTACAAGTCAAACATTTTTAGGAATAACACAGCTAGAACTGATCATATCCTGGGGCAAGAGAGAGACCAGATGATTTCTTAAGTCCCCTTTACAGTCTATTTTTCCACGGCTGTAACTGCTCTGACCCATCCCTTGTACAGACAATATCTGTTGTATTACTGGCTATGAAGCAATAATACCCAATTTTCCATTGCTGAAGAGGCTGATCATTCCTTATTCTAGCAGATGGAACAAGACCAGAAACTGTTGTACATGAATCCCATTAACAGCAGTAACTTCCGGCAGAACGTCATGTGTCTGCCGAGGGACAAGAGTGGGTCTCTAAGTATTTTTTACATTAATGTATTTTCACACAGTATTTTCCCCCCAAACTGAGACAATAAAAAACCCAATAGATACAAATAATAATGTTTGTTCAGAAAGGCAGGCAATAAACCTTTAACAAACAATGTCACTGTAACCCTTAAATAGTAATTGTACTGCCTAAGGCATCTGATAAAGGATTCTAGTGTTCTTGCTATATTGTGTCAGGCAGATGCATCAATCAAACTCCATAATGGACTAAATTGGGAAATAGGGTACAGGGAATAAACAGTTCTAAGAAGAGGTGAAACTTTGTGACAAGCAGCCTGAACAGACCAATCTTGATTCTAAACATAGAAGCAATTTTAGGGCTTCTCTGGAGGCAAAGGACAATTATTGCCTAAACAAATAAACTAGTGTCTCAGTACCTCAGGCATTCACTAAAGTTAGTTTGAAACACACTTGTGAGATCTGACTAGTGGAGTTTCAGGGATGTTGTAGCTTGACCCGTTAACTTTCATTGAACTGTATATGGACATCCTTTTAGATAATCCATAAACTAAACTGGAATAGAATGAGAAAACTGAAATGTGTTATGATTTTAACACCAATTCTGCTGCCAACAAAAATAACTAGGTCTTAACTAAGATTGAATATATGTCAGGCTCTGAATTTGAATCCACATGAACACTGCGCACTTAAGGTTCTTAAGTTCAGTAAAAGACCTGAACTTCAGCTTCTATTTGGAGTGTTTATTTAAATCTGTATGGCAAGCTGGCAGCGAATTTGACCGTTAAAAAAGAAAAGGGCTTTTCTGGCCATTTAGACTGTATTGTGCTGAGTGCCTCAGTGCCATGTAGGCAAGCATGGAGACCAGAGCCTACAGATTTGTGCTTGCATTCATACTTGCACCATGTACTGCATGGTATCATACTACAACAGAGGAAAACAAGAGTTTCCCAAGAGTTTTTCCTCCATGGACAGTGGTTATTCAGACTCTGAGAGCAATTTTAAATGTCACAAGGACTTAAGTTTCTCTGAAATAGTTTAGCCTCTGTTACAGCTTGTGGTTGAATTTTACTCACACCCTCTCCCAAGATTAGCTGAAGAGATTTTCTGTAAGGATTAACCGAGATACAAAATTCAAATAAACTGTTTATGTGAGTATAATCAGGATGGTTCTCATGGCATTATGATTTTAATGAAGTCTTGAAGCTAATGCATAATCTTATTTATGTTGCATCACCATCCTGTGACATTCCATCTAATGTGATTTTACTTCGAATGCAAAGCTACATCAGCCTGTATTGTGGAGCAACTGCAGTGTTTTTGATGCACTATCACGTTACTCCAGTGGCATGACTGGTGCTTTTGCATCTGAGAACAACCTGGATGATAAGCAGCCGCTCAGTTCTGATGTTGTTCTTTATCAGACGGATTTAAAACAGCTCCCCAACTCACAGTGTAGCACCCTGTTTAAACATTTATATCTGCCTGAAGAGATGCTGCCCAGTCACATTGTAATACCACCTCCCATACATACAGCATTAAGTTTTGTGTGCACAAATGTACAATACAGATTGAAAAACAGGACTGTTATCTTCCCTCTCTACCAACTGAAGTGTGGGTAGGTTACTTCTAGTAATTGCATTTTATTAGTCTTTGGATTTTTCTGATTTGCGAATCCAAGTGCAGCGGTGTTTTCTGGGAGGTTTTCTTCTTCCATCTTTGTGTTTGTTCTGACATCAGTACCATGAAGTTCTTATTTAGTTTTCTTAGCTATTTCCAGTGTTTCTTTTGCCATTCAGTAGAGATGCTTCTATGTCTTACTGTCATTGTGTCATTGTATCATTGTAGTATTTTGTGTAATTCAAAGAATGCAAGTTTCCTTTTATTTGCTTTCTTTTTACTTTCTGGTTTGGTTGGTTTTATTTTCTTACTAGCATTGCTCTGACACTTCAGATCTACATTTCCCTACTGCTTGTTCGTCCTGTACATCTGATCATACTTTCTCTGTCATTATTTTGACAGCATAAAATATATTAACACGACAAGACTGAGGGGACAACATTTATAGGAATGAGCACCCCCTCTGCACACATTCCAGCTGGATTTCCATTGAGTGAGTACACCTGTTCTTCTTTAAAAAAAAAAAAAAAAGGAAGAAGAAAAAAGTATTAAATGCTGTTGTTCCTATATTTTTGACCCTAGGAAATATCCACCCACATTACAACTGGAAAGGCTGACACTGTAGTAGAATTACCAAGCAGTACAATACTCTAAGACTGGAAAAAGCAGCCATGCTAGATCAAAACAAGATCCATGTAATGCCATATTCTGCCTCCAACTATGACCAAAACCAGAACCCTGAAAAGAGTATGAAAATGGGCAAGTCTAGGAGATATTTCCCCGGGTATTTTCTCAGTCATTTGTGGCTCACCAAGCAGCTCTGTTCAAAAGATTTAAACTTTGTAATAGAGGGTAAATCCAAGTTTTCACACAAAAAATATTCATTATTCCATGCAATTTTTCCCATATTGTTATTAAAAATGTCTTCTAGTGCACTTCTGATATAATCACCTATATTTAATTTTGCTATAAACACAAAAAGAGAAAAGCCAGCAATGCAAGGTAATTTATCTGTAGACTAAAGCACCGTTTACTTTAATAATCTATACATAGGATGTTTTCTAAACTCCATTACTTATAGATGAGAGAAGTTTTTGTTAGACAAAGTTTTGTTAGATTAGAAAGTGGATTTGAACAGTTTGGAGCTATTTCAAAACTAAGTTTTCACAAGTTGTTTTGACATTTCTTTTCACAGAGTTTGAAGGTACAAATGCATGCAGTAACTGGAAAGGGAAAAAAGTTTACCTCGTGTGTAACCTCATGAGTTTTTAAAATCTTTTTAAGGGAAGTTAGGCTGGGTCTAATTTTGTTCCTAGGAGTTTGTTCATCCCTAACATTACTTGGTTGCAGTACAGAGAACTGTTAAAGATCTACATGAATAGGTAGCAGCATTGTCTTCCTCTCCTACACATAGATTGTCTTTCCTTCTATGTGGACAGTATCTAATATTGTACTACCATCCTGTGAAGTATTATTGCAGCAGGATGAAGAGTACCCTATTACTTGGAAAGGGTAGAGCTAAGGAACGCATCATGAATTTAAAAGTTAGTTTTGGTGGGAATTTTGCTAAAGTATTCATGCATCTGACGTGTGCTGATTCTTCTGATCAGTCATTTGATTGATCTGACATGAAGAAGGTTAACATTTCCACCTAATCATGATCACTTAAATTTTTCATGCAGCCATACAGAGCAAGCAGTCTGGGAAACCCTGTGGCAAAACCGTCATCAGTGCCAGACTGATAAAGCATTTAGCATTTGTCAGTTACTGGAGAAAAAACTGGATAATAGTATATAAATCAAGCACAATATTTTGGCCTGAAAATACTCAACGGGATTAAGTTGCATTACTTTTTTTTTTTTTTCTTTTTCAAAAATAACACTATTAAAGGGATTTTGACAAAGATTAAACAGAAAAACAGGAACTTTATCTCAAGCATTGTAATGCATCTTTACACTTTATTTCAGAAGTATTAGGACTATGTAAAGTACATATTTTTTAACAGTTGAATTCTCTCATTTCTCTTACACTCTTCTGTTCTTGAAAATCTTGCCATGGCTACTAAATGAAGTGGCAAATTACATACATGCATTCAATGCATTTCTTTGAAGATTCTTCATTTCCCATTTTTCTTTAAATTTCTGTTCTAATTTCTGAAACACTTCCAAATAACTCCTGACAAGTCCTCAATATCATCAGATTGATCATTCTGGTTTTTACTCATTTTTAAACTAGTTTTCTGATGATCAGTCTCACACATTAGTGTGAATCTGCCCATTATAAACAATGAACTATGGATTATTTGCTTAGTTGAGCAGAAGACCCACATTTCATGAAGAAACTGGCTGATGGTGTACAGCAGGCTTGTATTTTATTCCCAAAACCCTTTTCCAATCCTAGAAACTTTGCCTATACCCTGCTCAGCTGATGTCCATGCAGATGTACAAAGGCATGTCTCCCACTTTTTTCACATGTAGTGACTTCAGGGTAGTTTTCTCCTTTTGCAATCATTACTGTTTTAATTTGTCTACCAAAGACAATGAAGTTTGGGGAACACCTCCACCTGTATCTATAGCCACCAAGTTAGCTATGGAATGGAAGAGACGCCCTATTCCCTTGATAGGTGCATTCGTGCCATGGTTACATACTGGGTGGCTGAGGACAACCCACTGCAAAGAACAAGTGGAGTTCTTCAGTGGAAAAGATGAAGAAAGAACTGCTATAAGATCGGTGTTTTCTTCACCTTGTCTACAAAACTTTTTTCCCCTTGTAGTCTACACAATCTCTCCCACCCCCACTTTCTGCAGCAAAGGAAGCAGAAGTCTTATGAGTATGGGAAGGGAGTTCAGAAACACGTGGAAAGTAGAGGAGCTAAGTAGCCAGACCCCCACATTTCATGCCAGAATCAGTAGCTGAGCTGGAGGTGGGGAGGATTATCATCAGGCACTGCATGGGTTGGGGAATCCCAGAGGGGCATCAGGGCAGGGCCTGGCAGCCAGGGCTCATCCCACGACCCCAGCCAGGAGCAGAGCAGCCAGGGGACCCTGGGGTAGCCCCAGCCCTGGGCATTGGACACCTCCCTGGGGACAGGAATGGGCTGAGGCCGGGCTGGGCCATCGGCCTGCGGTGCTGCAGGGAGCTGGAGACTGACAATGCTGCAGTGTTGCTGGTACAGGGACTGATGGTCCTGGGGAGCTGAAATGGGGTCCTGGGCAGGTGGGAGGAGGTCCTGGGGAGGCCAGGAAGGGACAGTCAGGGCGGTTGGTGCCCTGAGTGACACAACAGTTATGTTGCCCCTTACGCCTGCCGGGTAGCTATTTTTCACTTCACATCCCTGGGCCTTCCCATCAAATCCTGCTTCCATTCAACTTCTTCTTCCTCTTCTTTGCTGCCCTTGTTCTGCTGCCTTCTCAACTACACCCAGTTTCTAGCTCCTGTACTTCTTTTCCTGCTGTTCTTGCTCCCTTCTTCCCCATTTTTATCCAGTCATCATGCCCCTTTCTTTCATTTTCTCCTCTCCCACCCATGGTCCCCATAAATGATGCCAGAGAAAACCCTCACAGGATTTGGGAAACTAAAGTAGGAGCACTGATGATACATGCTCACTTGCTTTTGGTGATCTTCAGTCTTTTTTCATCCCCTAAACATTTTCCATTGGTTGTACAGACAGACATGGCTAACAACTTTAATTCTGTTGTCAAACAGCTGGCTTTTCTCAATTCACTCATCTCTTACAAATTACTCAAGGCACAGTCGCTCCTTTGTCAACTTTTGTGGAGAAGCTTGGCCCTCTCAGGCTACGTTCATGTTAGCAAGTAGTAGGATCAAACAGGAACAGAGCTGAGGATCAAGGTATTTAACGCATCCACTGTTTGTGCAAGTTTACTTCAGACTAGGAAGTGAGGAGAGCCCTGGAAGAGTTGGGAACCTCTCCTCTGAGGAAGAACAGACACTTCCCTTCGTCCACTATAATGGCTCATGCCACATTCAAACCCTCTGTCTTCATTGTAAGGGGAAAAAAAAGCTTGAAACATTAGCTGTACTTCAACAGCAGGAGAAGAAAGCACCCCATTCCTATGTCATCCCATTCGTCTGAGTGTTAAGAAGCCTAAAACTTCTCCTGAAACCCAGGTCAAAAAGGGAGCAGAAAACACGGCCTTTCTCTCCTTAAAAGTCAGAAGATTGGGGATGAAGGTGTTAATTGAAGGCAGGCGGAGTGGGAAGTAGTGCAAGCACTTCAGAGAGCTCTGAAGGGCTGAGTACTGTGGTGAGAAAGTGGTTCCTTACCTCTGCCTGATCCCAGCTTTCACCATATGGTCTCATTTTCTAGACACCTGACTTGAGTCTCTGAGGTCCCCTTTGCTGAAGTGGTAACTGCTTACAACTGCTCCTGAAGCTGATGGCAGTTTGTCTTTGAAGGTGCAAGCTTCAGTGAATGTTACTTTTCCTACCTTAAGAAATGGGGAAAACTTCAGCTAGGTTGTTATATGCAGCAGCTGTCTATAAATTTTTCTTAAAATCAAATACCTGAGAACCAAAATATTTCAGTTTAGATAGCCAGCCACAATATCTTAAAGGAACTGTATTTTGAATTTTTTCCGCCTTCCTTAACATGTCTTCATGGGCTGAACTCTTCAGCCAGGCTATGTGTTCTTCAACACTGTAATCAGGGACTGGATAATAAAGCAACCCCTTCTTACTGCTTTTGTTTTGCTCAGAAAACCTGTGCTACAGAGGAAGATGGGAATATTAAGATTAAGAACTACAGCTGCCTGAGGTAGTACGGTAGTATTTCATTACTGAAGTATTTTAATTGTGAGCCAAAATATTTCAGATTTTGTTTACTTTTGAAGTTGAAATTTTCCACTGTTTAATTTCCCTAAATAGCTTTAATGCTATGCAGTCTGAAAATGGTCCTGGATATCTCACACTGGGCATCCAAAATTGATGAAGTTGTTTTTCCTTAGTCTCCCCATGTTACTGGTCTTAACAATAGACATAATAATAGAATATCACCATTAAGAAGAGTTGCAAAATTAAATTAATGTTAAAGCATGTGATACTAAAGTATAAACTCTTTGAAAAACTGTTGTAAAAGTAGGAATGTGTTCAAATAAGTTTACTGGAGGATCATAATTCTGGAATTAAACAAGATTTTGGTTGGAATTTATGTAGGTATTTAATTTACTGAAACTTTGAGTTCATACTACAGACATATTAGGATTTTGTAAAGCTGCTGTAAGAGCATTGCGAATTGAATAAATACTACTTCTGAAAACACTGCACAGCATCTTTATTCAGGAGCTATCTTTTTAGCAAGCATAAACAAAGTTTTCAACATGCTTCTTGTACCAGAATACAGCGGTTCTTCACATACACAATGCTACAGTATTTGCTAACAATAAGTGTGACCTTTAGCAAGCTTATACCTGGATTTCACTGTTTCCAAGGTGGTGGTGGAGAGGAAGATGTATTCTTACCAACTACAATCTTCAGCCTTTTTTAGTGCTGTCAGGTCAGAAATATTCACACACTGCTCTTCTTTAGGATACAAATCTGTCCATGCTGAAGCACTTTCAGGTTTGGATTGCTCAGACAATCATATTGTGTTCCTATGAG
The DNA here is from genome assembly GCF_047370975.1 of Nipponia nippon. NCBI lineage: Eukaryota > Metazoa > Chordata > Aves > Pelecaniformes > Threskiornithidae > Nipponia > Nipponia nippon. The sequence continues at coordinate 40,900,046 of NW_028262380.1, read as the reverse complement.
TTTATGGGCAATGTCATACCTGGTCATATGCAAGCAAAATAACTCACCCAAGATAGCCCTGGTAACTCAGAAACTTTGAAGTTTGATGATGACATAACTCAGCTTTGGAAATGTCACTGTTTTTAATACTGGCAGATGCTTGACCGATACCGTCGTGTATTAATGACATGTATTGCTTTGTCAGAATTGCCTTAAACATGTCTGTAAGGGACCTTTACTGTATGTGTTTACAGTGCTTGCTCCTTGTCAATTGGAGTAGACACTATGGCTTGGTAGTCTCACGCACTGATTTTATAGGATGTCAGAACAAAATGATTTTTTATTGAGGAAGGGTCAAACAAGTTGTGCTTTTTGTTGTGTCACACTAAACAATATAAGAAGCATGTTAAAAAAGCTCAAGGCTCTCACTAGAAGGCAAAGGCTATGAGAAATGATTTAAAGCTACATTATCCTGTTTCTAATTCCTTTTCTTTCTTCCTGCGGAAATGTAATTGCAAGAGGCTGGGAGAAGGGATTGGAGCATTGGCTTCTATGTCAGCCTTGAAGAGAGTCATAAAGTCTCTTTTATGGGTTTCTCTCTAGCCTAGTTCTACTTTTCCAAATTAGAGGAGACAATATGACAATCTAGCTAGCTCTAATCTTACATCTTAATTTGCAAACTCAGCAGCAATATCAGTGCCCAACTTCAGTGGATATGAGGAAATATTTTTGAATTTAAACGATTTTCCATTGACCTGCAGTAAAGGCCCTTTTTACAATTGTCTGCACGTTGCTTTAAAGACCTCCTCCCTCCAAATTTGATAGGTTTTGATAATAAATATTCTGGATATCTAATGTCTGTCTCAGTTAAGATGTCTGTTAGATCCTAGATATAGAATTCAAATATGCAGCTGGAAGATTCAAACAATAAATTAATTGTGCTGAAATTTTTCTGAATTTAGCACAGCAAACATAGACCCTAGAAAGATATAATTCTGTGAGGCAAATGATTTTTTTTATACTAATCTGCTGAGGACTGGATCAGATTGGTTTATATATTTTGAATAATTTTAAACTAATGTCATTATGTATAAAAACACAATGACCTTACAGTACCCTGTATCATCTATTCCTTCACATTTCCTGGCATCACTTAATAAAATACTTGAAGCTCCAGCATTCTTCTGCTGCTGCTGTTGTTGTACCTTGGTCATGACCTGGAAGGACCACCCACTCATGTAAAAGAGAGGGTAAGTCTGTCTCTATGCTAATTTTATTTTAGACCTCCTTTGAAGAAAAAGTACGTGTATCTTTCAGTCAGCTTCAGTCTGGGCTGAGCCACTTCTGTGATGCAAGTTTTGGTCTGCAGAAGCCATTTATAGCTGTGTGCATAAGGCAGAGGGTATTTTGTGTGTGTACATGTGAAGGAGAAGGGAAACTTTTATTGATAATTTTGTTTCTTTTTCCCTTGAAGAACACCCAGATTTTTTGCTACTTGTATTTGAAAAAATGTCCAAGAAAAATAAAAGCATTAATATTAGCCAAAATGAATCTTTAGTTAACGAGATGTGATTGATCACTTTGAAAGGAAAAAAGTAATATCCTATGACATATAAATCTAAATGTATTGGTTAAAGATCTAAATCATTTTATTTGCCACAAAAGAAGCACTTGTAATTAGGAACGAAAAATGCAGTAAGCCAATGAAGAGAAAATAAATTTATTGAAGTGATTTTGCAAATCACAGTTAATTGAGCCACAAACAAAGCAGCAAATAAAGGAAATAATGTGGTAATTGGAACCCTCATCCCTTATTGGCATACATTATGGGTTGCTATCTTTTAGCAGTATTAAATCATTGCATGTGAATGTTGCCAAAAAAACTCTTCATTTCCTTTTAGTGACTTCTTACTGCCCTCAGTTGAAGTTTAATAGAAAAGGAAGGACATGATGTAGTTTTAATGACAGGAAACCCATGGCTTCCAAATGAATAAATTCCATCACTGGCTGCCACAAAGTGTGCTAATTATTTCCTTTGATAAATTAAAAGCCGTAAAAGTCCAAAGTATATAGCATGTGGTTTACAGTTATAGTCTGCCTGTCTGCATTATTGAAAGTTCATATAAACCTCATTATTTTAATTTAATAAACATTATAATTATTTTTTACACCAGTAGGCTGTATAGAAAGCATATGTCGAAGACAAACTTGTCTGACAGAAGGGTAAATAGCCCACAAACTGAATAAGCAAGGAACATGATGTGTCATGTTGTGATAGCTCAGGTTTTTTATGATACTTTCAAATATGCAGATGCTTATTTTTTTAGCTTTATAAACAAGAGACTAGTGACTACCTTTATCCTGTAAATGAGTATTCCATTCTGCAAAGTGTGCTTTCATGAACAATACAGGCCCTTGTGTTTTAGAACAGAGGCTGAGAAAACTTGGGAAAAAATTATGGAAATGTAGAGAGGAAAATGGAGATTTTATAATAAACATTGCAAGGCAAAAAAAAAAAAATCCTATTCTACCTGAAGAAATGAAACAGATATCCAACAGTGATGTAAATAACCAGAACTGGTTTGGTTTTTTGTTTTTTGTTTTTTTGTTTGTTTGTTTGTTTGGTTTTTTTTTGTTTTGTTTGTTTGTTTGTTTGGTTGGTTGGTTTTGGTTTTGTTTTTCCATCCAAAAAAGACCGTATCCAATGAGGGCCTGAATATTTTTAATGACTATTGTACTAATGACATTCAGGCCTGCTTAATACCTCATGGGATTAGACCTTAACCTTAATACAAAAAAAAAAAAAAAAAAGACTGAAGAATGAGAAGAAAAAACAGTTTTTATAGGTTATGGAAGTTCATCTTGGATCATTATTCTAAAATGTTTTAGAAGGCAAATACTTTACTTTCAGGTTAGCCAGACAATCCAGTAAAAGAAATCTGTTACAGTGCCAAATCTTTTGCTCTGTCCTGATCTAATGCACCTGACTCCAACTGTAAACTGACATAAATGCTCTTTTAAAATAAAAAAATAATTTAGCTGGGCTGGATGACTAATTTTGCTAAGGGTATTCATTCGATAATGAGACTGAAGACATGAAACAGCAACGTCATGCCAGAATGGAGGGCATAGGATCACACAGCAGATATCTGGAACCAGCAGGAAGATGAACAGAACGAGGTCTGGCAGGACTAGGAAAAGGCAAAAGACTGTCAAACCATTTTGCCCTCTTAAATTTAAAACGCGTGTTATAGAAGGCAATCAGAGATACTGATTAAAATTATAGGAATTGGAGCATGTAGTGTTTTTCCACACTTGTTGCAGAGGTGGCTATGCACAGAGATCCATGTCTTACTGTTGGGGAGCTGCAGCTCCCAAATGACTGGATCAATCTCATCAAATGGGTAATGCTACAGATCATATCAGAGAGCTCCTTTCTGCAGCTTATTGGACTACGTTGTCTCCCTAGCATAAATCAAACCCTATTGAGCAATACAAATGTACAGCCAGTCTGACTTGCTTGTGCTGGAGAGCAGCTTTCCTGCAAATATATAGGGAATATTGAGACCACCTGCTATGTATGTCTATGACCGATTAATTTAGTAGTTCAGTGTAAAACTAAGGATGTATTTCCCTTGTTATTAAAAGTATATGCCTAGACTTTATGAAGCAAATTCAGACTTGCATGTACTACAGGGCTGAAGTCAGTGCAATTGTATCTAGTTGCAATGATACTGACTTGGTGCTATAATGACTTGATGTATCGGCTAGAATTTATCAGTTTTAGAGTGACTGACACTGCACCATGTTATGGGGAAATGTGTTATCCTCTGGAAGAAAAAAAAAGTACCTGACTTTCTCATAAAGTGCCTGAGTCAACTTCTGAGAGACATTATTCTGCCTTTTGGTGAACTGAAATGGAAGCGTATTTCACTTTTTGCTTGATGTGCCATATAGGCGCTTTTCTGTCATTTTGCTGTTACGTGGTAACAAGAAAAATGATTGTGAGAGAAATAGATGGGGTAAGAAATTTTCTGAATCTTTTTAGCTGAAACAGATGTTGAAAGAGAACTGGGGGAGATGTTTTAATATTATTGCAGAAGTAATTGGTGTTGCAAGAAAATGTAGGAGGCTGAATTCTTCCACATTGCAACATACTGCAGCCTCAGGAGTACTGAAATATACCATATATTCTAGTTGAAGTATACTTAATTGCAAAGAGTTAAATAAAGTCAATTGAAAATGCCAAATCTATAGTAACGGTTGTAAGTATCACCTTGAAGAAGGGCACACTGCCTTTACTTTTAGATGTTACTACTCATTGTTAACAAACCTATGAAAAAGAGAATAAAGGGCTATAAATGGCATAGTAGGGTCAAAACAACTACAAAATAAAAATATCATAGTAAACTGCCACAAGATTCTAATGTTCAAATGACTGTTGGCTAACAATTAAGGGACCTGTTATGGACTCATTTTGTCTGTTGGATGGAATTTGGGAGAGTCATGGTAGTACTTTTTTATTTTTGGTTATAAAGACCTATTAGTCCCTGCTTGGAAAGTGCAAACACACTTTGACCGTGCAAAGGAATTCTGTTCCTTTGCTCTTTCTTCTTCTTTTTTCATCCTTTTTTAATTAATGGGAGGAAGATAAGGTTACTGCTTCTTTAGAGATTATTTGCTTCATTGATTTTTCCTTCTGTAGTCATAACAAATCTGCTTGTAAGCTGAAAATGACTTGCATGACTTGCTTATTCTCATAGTATTTTACTTGGAAGAATAATTAACTTTTTTATTAACATTGTTGTGAAACTAGCTACAGAGACCAAAATATATTGTAAGAGTTTTCTATAAAATACTGGTGGGACTTGAACACCTGATTAATATTAGCAGCATGGAGTAGAAATATTTTGTTTTAAAGAGTTTCGTTATCTCTACTATTTCTTCTCATAGTTGTTCTTCAGATAATAATGTGTATTTTATGTCTTAAATTTTATAGGCATTGATTTTTCTCTTTGATAACACATTATTATATTTAGAGAGAGCTACGTGAGCAGCATTTGCACCAGGTGCAGAAAAAATGTCTGTAAGTTTTGTGGAAATATAGCCAAATCAAGGCTTCTGCACACTCTTGTAGTTCAAAGGCAACTGCGACGGACATGATATTTAAGGAGCAGATAGAAGGGGAAAGACAGGGTTGCTGTGAAAATCCTTCCATCTTACTATTTGTCGGAGGTTAGAGAAGGCCCTAAGGGAGCTGGTCAGGACTATGATCAAATGGATAGTCTGTCTCTGGCTGGCTTTTCAGTTGAAAGCAAACAGAAGTTACCTCTCTGTGAAAAGTTATTTCAGTTGACTATGAGAAACAGAAGGAGGAGGGGCTGTGGTTTCTTTCTATACCTGCAGGAGGTCAATATAAGTGACTGTGATGAAATTCTTTCCTTGATTTCTCTGGGCTGTTTACAGCTCATGTAGTACAACGCCACAGCATGTGTGAATGAGGATATGACACAAGATCTCTCTGATGTTCTGGGGTAGTATAAATGCATGTTCAAATGTTTTCTTTCGTTTAGGCACTAGAAGAATTCTTGATTTAAAGGCTATAAATCAAACACTCTTCCATACTCTAAACATGTCACTGGCATGCTCTGGAGAGTAGGTTGGGGCTTCTTGGTTTCAGGTATAGGAGGAAGAAACAATTTTCTTCTGGGCAGTGTGACTACTCCTGCTCTATCCAGAGGAGCGTAGAGCAGGGAAATGGTGACTCTGGTGTGTTTTGTGCTGCAGGTCCACCTTCAAAATACAGTGCATATTTACCTTGTTATTAACTCATCTTGCATATCTTATTTTCTGGTCTTCTGTAATTTTGAGGAAAGAGAGGTTAATTTTTAACAAGGTATTCCTGCTTCATAATAATAACAGCAGTCAACTTGAAACATGAGCATCTTCTGAGTATTCTGATTTTGACTTATCTAAATCCTGTATCATACCAGTAGTGAGGCTGTGTTAGCACAGGAGCTCTGTGGTCATCCTGACACCCAGTTTAAGTGAACCAAGACTTAGGACGAGCCTGCGTGTCCAGTGAAGCCCTGTCACACAGCAGGGCAGCAAGGTTCCTGGAGAGCCCCTTTGAGCTAGTGTGTCCCCCCTCCCCTCAGTTTTCTGAGGGAAGTGGTGCATGGGACCCAGTCCTAGGAAACTTTCTATGTGCAGATCATAAAGATTAGCCAGCTTTACACTGTGCTTGTTTTTTTTTTTTTTTTCCCTGAGATTCTTTACCAGTTGTTTTTCCCAAGAATTTGCTTAGTGGTCTACTTATGAAGAAAATCTAATCCACCATCTGACTTGGGTCTATGCAAAATGACTGAGGCACAGGAAGAGAGGATTATTTTTAAGTTGGACTTCATGCATTATTGCTGATTGGCAGAATAGGATGTATAGTTAGCACACTATTTTCTCATTTCCAGATGCCACGGCCAACACAGGCCGGCGTAAAACTGTAGATGTAATTACCACTAGAAAAACGTTAGATGGCTGCATTTTTTGAAACATGGGGTTTCTTATTGTCGCAAACATTTTATCTGCTTTTATCTGGTTTCTGTCCCTATCAAGTGAGTGAGCTACAATAATATTATGCTAGGATATGTAATGTTTCCGTTGCCATGAGGTGGAAAAGCAAGAGGGTTAAATATCAAATGGTTTGCTTGAAGCTCTAATTTGAAATCCCATCAGGGTCACTTGTTTACTAGCACTAATAGTTAACTAGTGCACAGCCTTTAAATTACTGCTTATTACAGTGGTGCTGTTCACACCACTGTGCTTAAGGACCTGTCAGCATTTCCAGTGGAAAACTCTGTTTTCAAAGGCTTATGACTTTGTCATGAATATTTGCTCTGAAACTTGCCAAATGTCATCTCAGGCTAGAAACAGATTATTTCCTTTATTGGAGACTACTTGACTTGAGTGGGGAATAAATCAGCTTTCAAATTATTTTGAACATACGAAGAGATGACTGAAGTATTTCCCCACCACCGTAGTCTACTGTATTTAAAATAATGTAAATGAGGAGGGTTCTGGGACTCTGGGCTAATGAAGGGGCAATACAGAGAAAAGAATGAAAGTAAAAGTACATTGACTTGTAGCTTTGCAGTGAGTTCTGTCATGGTAACCATACACGTTGGCAAATTTCTCTAGCTTTTGCATAATATTGCCAAGGCTTTTGCCATTAAAACTCAGATTTTCTTCAGTGCTTTGATACTTCAATTTACTGCTATATTAACTTTTTTATTCTTATCTGTTAGATCTAACTACACTTGGACTGAGGTGATTTGGGTTTGATTCTTAGCTGCACGTAGACATTTTTGTAGCCTCAGATACATAATACAGACAAACTTGTGTCTCATTTGCCCCATCAGTAATGCTACCCCACAGCTACCTTCCAAACTGTAGTGTCTGGTGCAAGATGCTAAGGTGCAAGTGCTGCTTCAAGACCTCAGCTTCAGTGCTGTAAATGGCACTCAGAATTCCCAAATTGGTGCAGTATTATTTTGGGGGGAATTTCCTCTTGCCTTTCAGAAATCAGATATTTATGCTTTTCTTTGCTACTGATCAGTATTCAAGGAATATTTTTTTCTCCAGAACACAACTCAGAGCTTTTAATGGTGAACTGCTTTATGAAGGAACAACTTTCATCTTTTTTGTTGACATGGTAGAGGACTTTTCTTTCCTTCTTTATTTTTGCTTTTGTTTCTTAATTTTCCTTGCACAATAAATGTACCTAGACTCCAAAGTTTTAAACTTTGCTAAATTTTGTTGACTTTTTTTCAGTTTGAGTTACCAGAATACCTCACAAATCAAATTAGTGTCTTCCTTGATGACAGGTGTTACATTGTACTAAAACTGGGCAGATAACAGCTTCAAACTTTCAAAGTTTTTTAACCCCCCCCCCCAAAAAAAAAACCCTAAGTACTGCTTTGATAAAACTGATGTTTTCAAAATTCACCCATAGCGCTCAAGCACATGTACAAAGACTACAGGAGATTTCATTACGCATTTTTGAGAAATCTCTAAATCTACACGTCAGGAAATGGCCAAGTATGCAACAGTCCCATACATTTAGCTTCAGCTCCATGGCTTGGGATGCATTTTCTGCTGGCCAGCCTTCAGGTTTTGAGGTACAATATTCCCACAGCATTACTGTTCATGCTTTCGTGTTCACAGTTACAGTGTGTCCTATTCAGCATGCTTGTATCTCTTGCTGTCTACTTGTAGGTGTTAGCCAGGAAAAAAGATGCATATGCTAATAGATTATTTTTCTTGGAGAAAAAAATACAAGCATAAATTTCACCAGAGTGTGTTTTACTTACAAAGGGAGAACCAGCACTTAATGCAAGTAAATGTAATTTTATCTCTGCATTTTGCAAAGGATTTAAAGAAGTTATGGAATAAATATGCATGCAACTGCACCAAATAATCACTCAGAAAGTTGGATGAAACTACAGTGTGAAACAAGGCCTAGAGGAAAGCAAATATGACAGCTTTAAAATTAGTTTTGAGATCTGATAGGAATTCATATATAAGCTGGGGAAAGGCAAGGTCAGATTCAAAACAAGGGAGTAAGAAAAGACTGAGCTGGCAGGCCCATAGCCCTGAATATGTTGGGGTTTTTGACGTTAGGGTCATAGGGTCACTGCAGGAGCAGGAAGATAAGTGAGCAGATTTCAAGAGCTATTTATTATTTTTCATGCAATAAGATATGCAAGAAATAGAAAGTAAGTGGGAAATCCGTAATTGTTTTTGCAGGTTGTCCATGCAATCTTTAAACTGAACAGGGATACGCCATGCTTGTAGTAAATAGTAGCTTTAATCCACCAAGTTTACTGTGGATCAAATGTACAGTGATTAAAGCTGAAAAGCTCGATAAAAATTAATTGCAGTGATGTTGCAATGGAAGCTTAAAAGGGGAGGGTAAAAGACCATTCTAAGGTAAAGATGCACTGAAGTGTCAGGGCTATCGGCAAAGAACTCTATCGTTCATCAATAGTATAAGCTAGGATTACAGGAATATTATTTTAACCCCTTGGCTTTGCCATGAACATCTGTGTAGAATTCATCCACTCGGCTTCTGAACACATCATGCACACTCATGTCTCCACTGATCTGAGTGCAATGCTAACAACATTGATTCATTGTTGTGGTGATTATGCTCAATGCAGAAAAAAATTAACCTTGAAAAACAGTAAATTTACTTTCCTTCGAAATCTTTGTACCCCATGCAGATGTTAATTATTTCCTATACTATTTCTGTCATTTAGGTGAAGGATCCATGTGTGCCTTCCATGACCCCAACTAGGTTGTTAGCTGCAACAGAGAAACAGGACTTCAGAGGGAGTTGCTAACCTTCACTGAATAGCCTGTCAGCCAGAGAATGATACAGAGCACCTTCAAAAGGTCCCCTAAGTAATGAGCACTAAGGAGGGTTATAATGGGCCCATCATTAGCTCCAGCTAATATTTTGACCTAATGCCCACATATACTACAGGTGTCATGCAGGGCCACCATAGGATTAATCTGCAGGATGTTTTGTGGCTATATGATGACAACACATTTCTTCAACATGTTTCCTGACTTGTAAGCCTTTATATGTATTTTGTATAATGCAAGTAAATTATGACCTCTTGCTTATATTGTTTACTTTTTTCCTCAAGCTCAGTCACCCACAGTGACCGATGAATCAAGTACATAGCCATGCAAAAGAGAAAAATAAATAGTAAGGCACTAAAAGCTTAATCTCCAACAAGAATGTAACAAAATGTAAACACAGCTACTAGGAAAACTCATCCTTCCTCCTATTGTGTGTTCTTTCCTTCAACTGATTTTTTTTTTTTTCCAAATCCTGGTACTACTTACAATTCTGAAAAGAACGAAGACTTGTACGCTCCAATTCTGCATATGTTTTTATGGGTCTCCTGTAAACTCATCCCCTGCCATCCATGGAGGTCTTGCTTTCATCGTCCTTCCATTGGTGTGTCCGCTTTCCACTTTATCAGACTTATTCACTTATTCACTCAAGAAGTTGGACATTCTTGCTTCATACTTGATGGTTAAGGATCCTAATCATTGTAGTTGTTAAGGATTCACTTTCTCAGAAGTTACAGCTTTCCTTGCTTTAGTGTTGGTAGTTTATATCACTTCCTAAAGAATGGCAGTCATTTTGTAAGCTGAACTGAGCAAATGCTAATATTATTCATATTTCTCAACCAGATTTAGGGACAAATTCATCTGACTCCATTTGTATGCACTCGTCTCTGCATGGTGTAGACAATTGTATTTTATTAACCTATGCAGTCAAACTGCTGAATGAATTCCATGTGACTGTAATCTGGCTATCATATTGTAGAATGCATCAATTATAAAAAGACAATTCAAACTGGTTTTGCCCAGTAATACCAAATAGACATCAGAAGTTTATGATCAGCTCATTTAGCAATAGGATATTTAATATAAGAAGGAGGCAATATTTGACTGATAAGTGCCTACTTTTAAATTCTTTGCACACACAACACACTCCAATAAGATTTTTATATTATTTTAACACTTATATTAAAAACTTGCACACCCAAAATGCTGGGTGTTATTTAAACTTACAAAGATGAAGAAGCAGAGAATTTCAGCTCATGCTCCAACATCAGTTTGTTAAAGCAAAACCATCTAATAAGATGGTAAAAGCATATGTTCTTTACAGATGACACAAATTGAGCTAAAATTTCAACTTAGCTTGTAAACAGAAAGTTTATTCTCAGATTCACTCAAATGCAGAGTGCAGGCTAGATATTTGTGTTGCACTTGTACAGAATTTTTTTATTTAAATTAAGTAACTGTAGATGAACACAAGTTGTTTTTCTCTCTATGCAGGAACTTGTTATGAGACAAGTATATAGTTCATGAAGGAAACTTAGATGTTGGTTTAAAATCAGTACTACCAAAGCTTACTGTATTTCTGAATACCTTCATAATGAACATTTAGGTTAACTATGCACATCTGATGCTGAAATACTTGTTAGAAATGGATTCTGCGTAACTCTGCCAATTTAGATAACTTATTAAAGGCTCTATTATTTTGAGGAGTTGGATAATGTTAAACTCTAAAAGGCCATTGCAAATAATTTCATTCATTGAGAGACAGCACTTACCAGAGAAGAGAAAAAAAAGTATTTTGGATGACATTTAACTTGACTTCATTTGGGCACGAGACCTTGAAATTCTCATATGGGCTTACTGAGTACAAATTAATGTTTTGTTAGCGTTTTCTTTTTTTTTCCCCTTTCTCAATTGAGTTATTTTCAGGGACATTCAAGCACTCTCAGTGCAGTCTTCTTTTCTTAAAAAAAAAAAAAATCAAAAGAATGAAAACTTCTCTTGAGATCAAGCTATTCAGTGCTTAAAATGATAAAATCTGATCAATCCATGTTTGTTGTTTCTTTCTCTATAGCCACTACAAATAAATCGTTCAGGAGAACATTTCTTTAGCTCACTTTTTCATTATTTCCAGAGGCAAAAGCTGGCAAGGCAATTTATAATTCAATTTTTGCTAAATCCACAACACCTAATATATATGTCAGGCATTTCAACGGCAGGGTACTTTGGGGATAGGTGATAAATTGTACTGATTATAAGTGCAAGCTGTTCTTCCAAAAGAAGGCAAGTATTATTAGGAGAATGTAATGTATCTTTAGAATGTCCAGAAACATAAGAGATAATCACTTCATGTGAATATATTCTCCCCTGAGTTTTACAGCTCAATATTAAGGTCTTACCATGTTTTTGATAGCACTCATCTGGAGGGAGGGACCATCATGGGTTGGTAGTCTTTCAGCAGCCACACAGCTCTTAGGCCTGCAATAATTCATTTCTCCCAAAAAAAGGCTTACTATGAAACCTGAAACATGGTCATAATAATTTTCTGACTATCCTGGGGTATGTGAAAAGTATAAATATTATTTTATAATATAATCTCCCCTGATCTTTTAAACATCCTTTCAATGTTTCCATGTATGTTCCTGTGAGATACACGTGACTCTAGCTGTTTATCAATACTGCTGAGCAAAACAAAAAAAGTTCTTCATATTCAGCTTGGATGTCAAGCTAATGGGAAAACAGGGGAAAAGGCAGTATATCTTGGAATCTGTCCTCTTAGTTCCTGCTTTTTTAGAGTAAAAAACCTCAGAGGGAAGAAATCTGTCAATCTTACAAAGATGAGATTGACATATAAACTGCAAATAGTTAGAACCAAAAAATAGGTAAATAAAACTGGATAGTGAGATTAGCCACAGTGATGCAAACCTTTTCTCCTTTTGTTGTTGGTCTGAATCTAGCTTGGCTGATTTTGACTTGGCTGTTCAGCAGATGCTTCTTGTTTCTCTTGCCAGCCATAATCTGTAACCTGCTCTGACTCTCTGAGGAATTGTTTTTTGTGACCATGGTATTGATCTAGGACCCATCCTATACTATTATCCTGTTTTAGGCATATTTCCTTCTCTTTAGCATCTCAGGAGATTATTTTCTTGCTTTAAGGGTGGGAACCCATATTAATTTTTCTAAAACAGATGAAATTCAGCTTGAAGGCAAGAAAATAAATTTACAAAATTTATGTACATCTAAGATTAAGTAAAGCGTCAGTAATAAAAGCAATAAGGCTTAGAGTAGAAAAAGACAGTTATAACAACTCCTGTTCTATCCAGTTTCTGTTTGTTTGCTGCTTTTATTTCTCAGTTTCTTTCAAATCGTGTCCTAAGCCTTCTCAGAAGTTGTCCTTATTGTGGATAATATCTGAAATGTTTTGTAGATTCAAGTGAGTATTCCAAGTGGTAAAAAACACTCTCTGCTAAAATGCTTTTCAATCAAATTTTTCTACCAGCACTTCCATTTTGCTTTGTGTCTACAATTTAATCTACTCTTTGTGGAAGAAAGAGGATTTTCACTATAAAATAAAAGTCCCCTCTCAGTTGCTACCAGCTGAAAAAAAAATTGTTAAACTTCTCAACAGCATGTTTCAAAAGCTTGAAAATATCAGTTTTCTTTCACACTTCTAGTGAGAACATAGAATACCTTTTTGTACATTTTAGTCAGTGTCACCAGACTCCATGAGCCCACTTTTAAACTGAGCCTTGCATAAAAAAATACAGCAGTGAAAATGAGGACTGAAACTGAATGAAGGAAAAACTATTGCCCTCCTTCTGAGAGAGACTTGCAGATCAGCAACTTAAGGGAGCTGAGTACAGAGAAGATTTTTTTTTCTTTCTCTCTTTTGCAGCAAGCCCCCTCACCCTCAAACTCTTAGTTTTGTCCCTTTTGCATCACCTAACCTCATTTAATGAAGAAGATGAACAAAAGTGGAAAACAAATGATCACTCATGAACCAGACCAGCTTAGTATGCACGCTTGTCTGAAAGACTGATGAGATAATACCTGCAAAAGAATGGTCTGCTCTGACAGGAAAAGGAGAACCAATGTATCCAGAACACCCAATAGCTCATCTGGCAGTAAACGAGGGGTCAAAATGTCAATCTTCCAGTCCTGCCCCTTGTGGTGTTAGAAATCTATTAAAGAAGTCCTAACATCTATTCAATAGCATTATAGGCATTCTTATAGCATGGATGGGAAATTAAAAATAGGTGGAAGTATGGATAGCAAAGAGGTACTCTCAAAGGAAAAATGAAACAAAGTTGGAGAAAGATTGAAAAATACACTGCAAAAAAAGTTAGTGAGAAACAGAGAATCTCTGGCAAAAGGCAGGGAAAGCAATGCTTGAAGATATTTGAAGAAACAGCAAAGAATAAAACGAGGAAGAATCAGGAAGGTGTTTACCCTCTTATTTTAGTCTTTCCCTTTGAGATTCAAAACTAATTCCTTAAAAAATGCAGAAAAATGCAGTTGAGAATTGCCTGCTCATGACTGATGATACCAGGCAGGCATGGTTTCTGTTTGGCTACATTTCTTGGGCACAGAAGGACACTGTGTTATAATACCCTGCTAGATAAAGACATGCTGAAATTCATAAGGCTGTTAGTTGAACCTAATCTCACACTGGCAAAAGCTGTTACTACAGCAAGCCAGATTGAATCAGCTATTAATAATGCAAAGATGTCATTGCTTCCCAAAAGAGATTCTTAGCACAGCTTGTAGGAGAGATTAATATTATTCATGTTATTAGAAGCAGACCTAATGAGGGACGTTGTCTACTATATGAGCAGAAAGGTTTTTGTTTTTCCTGAAGAGCCTTTGAAAGAGCAAAGAAAGAATCTGGGCTAGAGGAGTTAAACTATCCTGTATTTTCTCATAATTTTCCATTAGAAAAATAAAAATCTGGGCTTCCATTTATACAAAATTCTTATTATGGATACATTCTTGGCCTTGAAGACCACGGTGGAGAAGAAGATAATTTTTTTAGAGTGATTGTTTACTTTTGGACATATTTGCTTATGCCCTGATGACACATTAATGGGTTGTTAGAGACCCTATGACTTTAATGGGACAGGATTGAGGCCGGTGTAAATATTCTCCAGCCAGTGTAACAAACATAGTTCTCAACCTCCTGGAATAAGGGAACACTTTTGGTGCAGATGCAAATGTTATGACTTTACGGTTTTTTTCTTATTCTTGATTTTTTTTGGGGGGGAAAAGGGCTTATTAATTAGCAGTGGATTTTGGAGACAGTATCTTATATCTTCTACTCTTCTGTGTGAATTTCTGCACAAAAATCTAGAATTTGAACCACTGGCATGGTGTTTCTAAGACTTCTCTAGCTAAAAGGGTTGAAGAAGATGGGAAGGTTGTATGTTTTTATTAGTCTGAGGGCCCTTGAAGCCAGGAAAAAACATGAACTTGATAATGAGATATAAACAACCATTTTCAAAATAAATATAAATGTAGCTCCTCCTGAATACGATAACTGTTAAGCGGAGTGTTAAAAATCTTACTAGCCCTTTATCTGTGAGATTAAATAAGACAATTTCAGCCCTCACACAAGGGCCAGCCTTCAGCCAGTCCCCTAATTACAAGAGTCTGTTTCTGTACGCTGCCTAAAATAAGAGTAACTGAGTAAAGATGCAGTCCTTTTCTCTCCTCTTTGTAGAAATGAAGAGAGCGTAGCACTGACTGTCAAAAGATTTTACAGAAACATTCTGTATGTCGCATGTGTTCCTTTAAGAGGTGCTGATACAGCAGAGGAAGCGGTGGGTGAATAAGACAAGATGAGCAGCCCTGAGCATCATCTGAGCAGTATGATGTAAATGCTGAGATGTCGCTAAAGTGGCTCTTTGGGCTTTAAATCCTTTTCTGATAGGAAAGAACAGAAGTCTGGATCAGCCTCAAGATCTCTAAATCTGGGCAGAGGTAAATCTCATCTCAACAAGTTTGATGAGATTTTTAATGAATGAAAGCTCTTTGGGTGATGTCATAAGCCTGAAAACAAAAGGTAGGATCAAAAAAGTGCAATGGAAGGTTTTCTTAAATTACTTCAAAGTAAATGTGATTTGTTTTTTAGTTAGTTCAAAGGTTTCTGTGAGACGTATTCCTCATGGCTTTCCTTTTACTACCAAATGTTGGGGAAAAAATAGGCATGTGTCCATTTGCGTATAGAACAGCAGGTAGTTCCATATAAGATACTTCCACTATTTCATTGTAAAAACCAGGTATTTAGGGTTGATATTTTTGTAACAAACATTTCAGAGAGTGCTGGCATTGAGGGGGTGCAATCAGGGAAAGATAACAGGACTGCAATTAATTTTATAATGCTGAGGGAATTTTAGTGAAGTTAAAATAAATAAACAGAGTTCTTGGGCAAATGGAAGTCAAACTTTCAATTACTCTAAAATAGATTCCGGCTCATTCGATCTAGCTGACACTTTGATGTGTTTAAGTCTTTGCAGACACTATGTAAGAACTGAATCAAGGCCAACTACACCCCCTCTGTTCTTGCAAATGCAGAAGCAGTGGTATCTAAACAGTAAGAGGACTAGCTCTTTCAAGAAGGAAATTTGTAGAGATAACATGAACAGTGGCTGTCATTAAAAGTCAAATGACTACTTTTAGATGTTGTTGGCAAGGGTTATCAGAAGGCAAATATGGGACATTAGATTATGCAACCCACTTTCAGGGTTTTGCTGTTTTCTTGTCTTAAGAAGAGCATTTTGTTCTTTCAGATACAAAGACCATGTTGCAAAAGACCTGATTCAGCAAAAGAAGAAAAAAGGCAATATCCATAGTATTTGTTTAACTGTACTTCAACAGGCAGTTCATAATCAGAGATATCTTTTAAAGTATAAACATTTCCCATTCTACAGTTAATATCCTAAAACTGCACACCCATAGCAGTACTTTTACAGTAAGCAACAAACCAAATTATTTATGTACCATGGTATTTACAAGATACCATTAAAAGCAAAGTTTGCGCTCTCAACAACTTTTTCTGTTGTGAACTGGACATGAAAAAAAGTCAGGAAACATGAGGAAACCCAAAGACATTATAATTCTAACACTTGGTTTTAATTAAAAGCTTTTTCTAGACCTTCTGCCACATGTTGCTTGTATATATTATCAGGATCCAGGGCTGAATAGGAATTTCACTAAGACTTGTTAACTCAGTATTCAAGACAGTCCAATGAAGAGAAGGAGACCAAAGAGACAATAAATAGGGAAGGCTGTAAAGCGCAGGTGGGATTCTTTCAGTGAAATCAGAGTGATGGCACTTCATAACATGAGATTCCAGAAAGTGATCGAAGGCTTTGTGAGGATAATTAATCCTTTATTTAGTTTCATAACATACTCTTCTGAATGTATAAACCATCAGGAACAGCTGCTTAGTAGATCTAAAAAGCCATTAAACAATTAAAAATTAAATCTTTCCTGAAGGAAAAAAAAAATTAGCTGTTCCCCAAATGAAGGTCCTATGTGTATCTTGCCATTTTTTTTCCCTTTGCATTTCACCACAGTCAGTGAAGTTCTGTGTTAGTATCCTAAGCTGAATTTCCTGATTGCAAAGAAGGTAATTAAAAAAAATAATTCTGTGATTCACCTCAGGCTGGTGAATATCATGACATTCTAACTCATTCTATAAATATTCCAGTATACGATGCAGGACTGTAGCCAAACAAAGTGCTCTCTGATGGATTTGTAAGTAGATAGGAAGGTGGATCAGCTGAAAAAAGTTGTTATCTGAAAAAGGATTGACTTCCAAGGCTGCCTGTGAAATAGCTTTAGCCATGAAATATGTGCTAGAACAAGAAAGGAAAACCACCAGATGACAAAATGGGATGGATAAAGTGCATGACACAACAAAACAAAAAGCTTTCCTTAAAACTCCATTGTCATAACATATTCCTCCGCTGGGTCCGTGAACAAAACACTTCCCAGGAAGTGCAATGCAAGAGCGGGAGGTCGGCAAAAGTTATAGACGGGGAAGCAAATGCAGCTGCTGTAGATAGAAAATGAGAGGTTCAGAATGGGGTATATAGCGTAGAGCTGTGAGCAGGAGCGGCTCTGAACAATGTGCTCAGCACAGGATGGGAAAGTGCATAGGAACGAGCATATTCTGGGGCTGAGCTGGGTATAATTGAAGCGTTCTTACAGACAAGCTACTTTAAGAAAAAAGTGATGTCACTCTTTTTACATTGCAAAAATGTAGTCTAGCATACCCTCGTGATGGGGAGTGCAGATACAGTGATAGGGCCAGGAGAGCTATGCTTGAGGTTAACTGAATGCCTAACATGTGTGTCTAAGTGGGAGGAAGCTGTGGTGAGACAAGAAATGAGAGAAATAATTCATTTAGTGTCTGGCACGATGACTGTGAATTTCTTTAAAGATGATTTCTGTGTATTGTGTAGGTTTGTGGGCTTTCGTGTCTTTCTTTATTGCTGCTACGAAGAAGTACATCTCTTTGCTAGGACTAAATTATGATCGCTTCGGTTTTGTGACTATTAATCAAGAGAAGGCATTTGCAAGCCTTTCCCAGCCACATATCCTTTGAGGGTTTTGAAAGCTATAGAATGCAGTTTGTTATCTGTCATTGCGAGGCTGTGCCAAGTTCCATGATGCAGTGAAAGCGAAGTCATACGCTGCAGCTGACACTTTCCCACTGACCTCAGCTTGTTGCACTGCATAAACAGAAGCTATTACAAGTCAATATGGTTCTTGGAGGAGGGTTACGCTGAAAGGAGTGCAAGAAAGTTTTCCATGTTTCTGCAAGGTTCAAAGTGGACGATGTGCTTTTTCTGTCACATCAACAGACGAGGCTGTCATATCCTCAGTTCACCTCATAAATAACAGGCACAGAGGATGGTTGTATAAGGCTGCAGTTCAAAAGGATTGAAAACTGACAGCAGACACTGCCTTTCCTCGACATGCTCACCTTTAGCCATGCTTAATGGTGGGTATGTTTTGGTTTAATATGTGCCTGTTTGCTTGGTGAATCGGCACCCAGCCTTGTAGATAAAGACTTGCAAGGGGAAGCCACTGGGGCACCGTGACAGCTTCTGAGAGCAGACGCAGACCTGGGAGCGGGTTGATGGGCTTGAGGACCTGCCGCAGACCTTGCCTGGGTTGGTGGCATCAGTCAGGGAAGGGGATTGAAAGGAATTGGCTGTGGGCTCCAGGGACCCACCAGTGATCTGGAGGTCGTGCTGGGCAGGGGAGTTGTTTTGTTTCTTCCCCCCTATCCCCAGAGGTAAATGTGAAGGACTGGAGAAATTAAGCGGGGATTTATTGGGAGGGAGCAGATTTACTAGGAACTGGTGGGCAAGGGAGCACTAACCTTCTACTCCTTCTCAGAGCTGATCTGATCACGGGGCACACAGCTCCTCTCCCTGCCTGTCTTTCTCTCAGGGTCCACAAAAGAGGCGGTGAGGCCATGGCACCCTGTACTGGGGCATTTCATTTCCTCCCTTCCCCCCGTGATCTGCCAACGTAAACAACTGCCTACGTTTACCTAAACCGAAAACCAGATCTGCCTCTAATCATGTTGGGTGACTGTTGACATTTGTAGAGTTTGATATTTTGATAATATTATATGTCCGTGATAATACTTCATTACAGTTATGTCCTCGGCTATAATTCTTTCAACACAGTCACTTTTGTACAGAGTTACAGGAAAGCGTTGTAAGGCCAAGTTTTGCTCTGATGGTCACATTACAATTCAGCAGATTTAGAATTAATCAGCATTTGATATACCTCTGAGAAAGAGAGAGCAATGCATTTATTTCTCTCGCGTTTTCTTCTAGAGGAAATTGTGCGTGTGTTTGGGGGAAAGGGGAGAAGACTAAAATATTTTTTTCCCTGTCCAGCTTTGCTTGTAATTTGAAACCATTACTGATGTGTTGTCATATAATATTATACTCTTCCATTTTACAGACTTTCAGTTATTTCCCTGGGCACTTACGTAGGGAGAGAGGAGTACATTAAACTATGACTTGCAAATTACTATGCTGATCAACAATCCGTATTATGAATCTGTAGGTTTTTTTCTATGTATATAGAAAAACATTTGCTAGATTGTGGTTTTAGTTTAATTTCTACAAAGTAAGATGTCTTGTGATTTGAACTGCAGGAACCTGTTCTTATATTTTGAATGATCAAAACTGGTAACCTACCATATCTTTCACAAAAGGTAAATGCTCTGCCTATGTCCTGTCTACAGTTTGCAAATTCACAAATGCTATAGAGGAGGCAATACAATATTTTATCATCTGCCAAAATGAAAGTTTAGACATGGTTTGAAAATACATTTTGTGACCTGTAAAATCTTTAAGAATATTTCCAATACTTTCTGGAAGTAAAACTTTCCTTTGGATCAATCAAAACAATTAATTTAAATATACATGAAAAATATGGTGTTGATGTTGACCAGTTTTTAATAATCATACAAAGTAAATTTAAAGTGGCTTTAGAAATAGAACATTCTGACACTTCAAAATGTGGCTTTAGAAATAGAACATTCTGACACTTCAAAATATTTCCACTATTTTTGAGACCGAGATAGTAATTGTGTTTGCAAAGTTGCTCAGTGTTTTCTAGAAATTTGTTCCGAAGATCATGGGGACAAACTGTTAACTGTGCCTTTGGTTTGAATCCTAAAAATAGCAAATTACACCAATAAAAAATATTTCATTCCAAAGAAGGCAGGGAATGAGTGCTTTTTCAGAAGATCCTATGCCCAGACTAAAATGCAGTTTCTGTAGTTGAATTTCATTTCTAGAAAATTTTCAGGAAGAAGTGCCTGGCATATCTCCAGTGTCCAGCATTTTCAAAAGATGAACATTTTGAGTCTGCCAAAGCATACACCTGATGCATCTCCCTACCCGTAATCCTGAGCCCATAGGATACTCAGCAATACGAATGTGCCACTTTTCCTGTTGATCCTGAAGGGAGATGGATGTGAACAAATCTACGTAGGAGCAACTGGGAGTGTGGTGACTTAATCCTTAATGAGAATTGTAAGAATGTTTTTCTTATGCAATCTTATCATTAGACTGTCATCAGTAGTCAAGACACCACTATAATCCTTTTAGAGGTAGTCAGGATTATGGCCTTTCTTGGTTCATTTAGATTCACTTTACTACTGATGTTTGGCCTCAAGGCAGGGTTATTTCCATGTCTGCAGATGGTATAGTGTCTGCAAACCGACAGAGCACACAAGTTCAAGTATCTCCTTGTGCGCAGATTTCAGCTTAAATCTTCATCATGTGAACAGTATGCACATATATTATAGTGCTCATGCTTCTGTTTTCCAGCAGAATGGTGGGAGCTCTTCCCTGATCACGTGTAAATGTCTCGCTGGTGGAGGTTTGCATCTGAATTCCCACTGTGGTCGATATGGAGGTATTTATCTCAGATCTAAAGTAGGTCTGAGGATGCATGCCTAAACATTATCCATTTCTCCACAATATCTCTACAAGGAGATCCCTGTAAACACTTAAATTCAGGTGAGGTGAATGCCTCCTCTCTCTACAGTACTACTACAGTTTACACTGTCAAAAACTACCTGCAGGTTTGAGATAAAGTTGCAGGCCTCTTATTTCTCATATTAGCCTGATCTATCTCATCTTTTTATTTTAATTTTGTGTAGTTTTATGTGGAGTGGGAGAGGGTTGTAATGGCAGTCACTGACTCTGCAGGCGTAGGAGCTCAAATACACATTTTGGAAGTGTAAGACCCAAGGACTGAGAGCGCAACCTGAGAACAGCTTCTGTTCTTCTTCTTGCTGGCCCAGTTAGTGTTTAAACAAAGGGGAAAAGAATTCACATGAGAACCAGGAGGGAACTAGACCCAACTGCTGTCTGTCTTTCCCATGAGTACCCAAACCACTGAGCTTTTCGTGAAAGTCTCCCTCCCATTTTGATTTTATCCAGGTCATCCACCCTGGGCCTGAATTTTTTTCCCCAAAGATGTTAAATCAAAACCAACCTTTTGCTTGCAAGAAGTTTTGTTTTGATGATTCAGCATAGTCTGGAACAAAAAAAAAAAGAAAATATTCCCAATCAGCTTAGTTAGATAAACAAAGAATAAAGCAGTGTTGGGAGAATATAATTGACAGAATAGTAATCTGGTTGATTACAATGTCAGCTGCTGGTGTTTCGCTTACTAAATTCAATATTCATGATTTCTTTTTCACTTAGGTGTTCAAACTATAGACGGATTTTGCTTTCTCAATGAACCTTTCATCCTTTTACTGACATTTATTCTTCTTTTTATTCAATTAACCCAGAAAGAAAGCTTCTGGCAAGGCAAGTCAGCTGTTGTCTGTGTAAAAGAGACATACAAATCTTGTCACATAGCTTTTATTTTTATGGTCAGGAACCCTCAGGCCTAGTATTAAGGCAACTTAGACTTGTGTGGAACTTTACTGTCTCCTGCACAATCTGAAATAAGATTACATGATGGAGAAGATCAATTTACTGAGGACATTTAAGCTCAGAATATTAAGCTTTTTGTGCAATCACATCTCCTCTCTAGCTGTGTGGCAGAAAAGCTAGCCACAAGATCCTTGACAAATTAGATATTACCACATCTAACTGTGTATATTTAAGCTTATCAAACTGAATCGTTGCATTGTAACTGTGCTCTTACGCAGACAAGGACTCCATTTAATAAATGCAGTGCCATTTAATAGTAATTAATCACCCAACTAAAATGTCACATTAAGGTCAAAGAGACCAGAAGACAAAAAGAAGAGAACATTAAATTCAGCTGACAAACATAGGAAAGGAGAATATAGAGCCAAAGAAAGTTCTGGGACATTGGCACTGGTAAAACATTTAATCCAAATTTCTCTAACTTTCCGTTCAGTTCAGAAGTAATCACATTCACTTGGTTCAAAGCAAGGTCATTTTTGTAACTTTTAAATGAAATTTCCTCTTTGTGTATGCAGTGACAGCCCATTGCAAGCTTGGAATTGTTGGTGCATTTTACAGATGTTGTGTTCTCAGTATTTGCTATTTCCTTTCTCCCTGCTTCTCTCTCCTTTTTTCTTTGCTATTATGGTATTCTTCATTTGGGTGGAATTTTCTCAACATATCCTGAAATAGAAACAGTTTGGAAATGTAGCTTTTCTGAGGTGGAATAAGTATGTACAAAGAAGGAGAGAATAAAACACCATCTTCAGTCATATGCTTTACTAATTTGAGAAGTAATTTAGAAATAAACTCTTCCTAATATTTGCAAAAATTGTGGCAAAGTTCAAAAGCATGCTGCAGAAGTTTTTGATACAATTGCTGTTGGTCCCAGAAGCTAAGCATCTTAGAAAGTCTCAGGTTTACAGAGTAATTAATACAGAATTTGATTTCATGTTACAACTGTGTAATGCTTTAGCATTCAATAGCAAAAAAACCAGAAATTATTGAATTGAATAAGAAGATTACTTGTGAACAATATTCTTATAAACAGAAACACTATATAGGGGGCTGTGTTTCAGAGGAAGTGCATTTACCGCCTGCAGAAGTAAAAATTTATGGAGTTCCTTGTACTAAAGGTATGGAAGGTTGCAGAAAAGATAAATATCCATTGTTAATTCCACTTCTTCAAGATGGTGTTTCCACTTCTTCAAGATGGTGTTTATCAACTTCAGTATAAGCGTATGAATAGATTTATATATGTTTGCATTCTCTTTCACATAGTATCCCTTTTCTTTTCCTTTCTTTCATAAAATGTAGAAGTAAGCAAGTGTTATCCACTTTTAAAAGATATATTTTGAAATGCCATGGGCTAAATAGACTACTTTCTGCGCATGAAGAAGTGAGCTAGTAGAATACAGTCAAGCACGAAAACGTATTATTGTCAGCATATGTTACAAAATTCAGACAAACTGCTTCTAAATAGACTCCTTTAAAGCATCTATCATTTCTCCTTCCTGTTCCAGAGTTCTCAGTTTCATGTCCAAGAATTTTTGTATTAGTATTGTGAAAAAGAGTAATTCTTCAAAAATTACTCTACATTTGGCAAGATCTATCTTTATAACTTCTGCGTCAGTCCAAAGAATTTTGGCCTTTCCAAAGGTTAAATATTATCTTTCAAAATTGTGTAACTCTGGCTTTGTCAGGAAATGTGTGCATTTTCTAAAATAACCTTTTCTTTCATTACCTTTTATGTGAAAAAGTTATAACGAGCCAAGTAATTATAAATTATTTTTTCACATATGAAAGGCCAAACTCATGATATTGAATTATTTGGCATTAATTTCTCACACTTAGCTGCATGATAGATTTTGACTTAGTACTGGTCATGGCTGTGACACATCCAGGGAGATATCTTCATGTGTGAAGTTGAACTGGTTTATGCTGCTCGTTACCATGCATAGATGTACATTTGAGTTTTTAATGAAGGTTTTGATGATGCAAAATTTCAGAGTTCTGATGTTAACATCTGAATGACTTTTACAGGTTTTGTAGATGAAAAAATACCATTCTCTTTCAGTTATCTATGTTTGTACTGATTTCTGGAAAAGCATATTTCTCCTTCACAGAGTTCACTGTATTTCCAGTCAGCTTCCATGGCAATCCTATAGACAAGAGTCTATCTCGTACTCAGCCCTGACAGTCCTCCAAGAAAAGCTGTCCTTTGCATGTTTGGCAGTGTAGACTGAAAGATTATTGTGTTCATTTCATAACCCAGTGGTTTCCAAACTGTGGTCTGCATTCCAACCTAGTGGGCCATCTTTACTGGTCCTTGGCTGGCCTGTGGCCTGCAGCAGATCCTATTCTCTGGAGGGGCTCCATTAGGGACTACATCCTTTGGCCACAGTGCAGCACCACAGCCTCTTCCAAACTGTGTGACCCATAGCACCTGGAATACAACAGGATCCTATGTTAGACCTTGCACATGTATGAATGAGCTGCATGGGAAAAAAACAGTAGGGACCCATTCTCATGAAACTTGAGAATAAGTGAGTGGAATTAAAGTCACCTGGACAACATGAACGCTAGTGATTCATAACATTGGGAGGTCACTTCTGAAATGTAATTCCACTTTTTGTGCTTTGTTTATTAAAAACAACTAAAAAAACCCATCTCAGAGTCAGTTGTGTCATGTGGAATGGTGTAAGGCACCAGCAGATATGATAGGCAGTTGTTTGCTCTCAAAACCTAGTTTGCACTTTGTTTGAACAAATGAACATTTGGCTACATAGCAATTGGTAGTTGTAGTAGTAGGTGATTTGCCTTTTTTAGGCTATTTTCAGCAGCTAGAGGACACCTAGTAATTTTTTTAAGTGCATTTCACAGCTTATAGCAGAGGCAGTTTGGAAACTTTGAACTAAAGTAGAACATTCACTGACATTTACAACTTTTCTGCTCCTCAGCATCCCTGTAATGACTCTCTCTCTACCTTTGCTTGCTTCTTGCATTCATTCTTTCATATGCCCTGGCTCTGGCCCTTCTCTTTTTCTCTGACTTTACCTTTGGTTTCTGCCTTTGGTTTCCTTCCCACCCTATTTCCTGCCCCCTCTCATCTTTCCAGCTCTTACAAACTTGCTGCGCCTCCAAATATGCCACCGCCTTCTCCTGGCTCTGCAGGCCAGTCCTTTTCCTCCATTGCCTCTCTGCCTGGAGTGCACTCGGACTGGAAGGGCTTTGCTCTCACCTCCGTCCTTTCCAGAGACCACTCTTTCGCTATCTGTTCCCTCAAGAAAAACTTTGTTCAGCCCCTTGTAGCTCTAAATTGAAACACGCTCTTCTGACAGACTTCTCGGGGAGTAACTAATTCTTGTGTGTACACTCCGAGCATCTACAAGATGAGCTTTTGGGGAGACTTTTGGTTAAATATGGGTGCAAGTATGTTGCTGTTGCTTGGGTAACCTTGCCAAAGTACACTGTTAAACAAACAAGTACACAAAAAGAGAGAGCTGGAAGGGGATACCTGCCATAGGAAAAACTTTAGCTCCGTGGTAAATTTTAGCAATGCCATGAGAAAAGGTTGTGATGGGAAGCTTTTGTCTTTGCCACATTGGTTCTAGCAATTCCATCTGTGGCATATGTTTGTCTACTGGAAAGACAGAGAGACAAGCTCTGTGCATGTGTGCTTTATTACGGATGGCTTCCTAAAACATGCAAGTTTGAACATGTGGCAGGGAATAGATGCTTCTTTCTTTATATCTCATGTATTTGAAGCAGTTTTGGAAAATGTTTCTTTGTGACGAAGACTTATTAAGCTAAAACCTCATTATAAAATGTATATCTTGTCTTTTGCCAGAAGGTTTGGCTCTGATGTATATAACACTGTGTTATCGGTACATTTTGCATTTTCTTGTACAACAGTATGGGTGTGACATGGTGTCTTCACTTTTTGCCTATGATTTGCCTGTGCTCTGCCCGTCTTTTCCATGGAGTTGTTGCCAGAAGCTGAGGCTTCTAAATCCAAAGAAATACAGAGTAGTTTGCTGTCTAAATAAAATGTTGTAGCTTGACTTCTACTTTCCTGTTACCAAATGTGACTGTGACAGGAAAAAATGAACACTTTTAAAATTAATTCAAGTTTAGTTAAAAAAAAAAGCAGTTTTGAGCTAGTATCTGTCAGACCTGCCTGCATTTCACTCTCTTTTTGACAGTGACATAAACCCACTGTTACAGTTGCCTCACTTTAAATTCCCAAGAAGTTATTTGCTGCAGTAGATCTCAGTGCAGAAATAAACCATTGATCCAAATGCTAATTTAATCTTCACTAAGTGTTTGCACGAGGGCAATTATGTCAGTGCCTTCCCATAACTAGCAAAAACTGGGGCACTCACCTATCCAAATGCCCACCCTCCCCATGAGCGAGGCCCAATTTAGTTGGGTTTTCCAAGCTAAGATTAGTGCAAAAATCAAACCGTGATGTCATGAATTGGGACAAATACTTTTAAAATCCTTGCGTGTCTAGCAACCTATTTGTAACGCAGGGAAAGAAGTCTGCTGGCTTGCAATGGGGGATGAATATGTCCTCAATATATAGTCCTCTCCTGGGCCTCGGGTGACGCCGGAGCCTTTGAAAGACGCACCCCCACCGCATCTGCAATGGGGCTCGCAGGGAGTCTGAGAAAATGCTGTACTTACACACGTACATATGTATATATAGAAACGCTGTACAGCCCCGTTGCAGTACGAGGGAAGCAGGCGCGTGCACTTGCACTGCCAACAAAGTCCCTTTCTTTCTAAGGTGGTCGTCTGCCTCCTAAGCCCTGCCGCAAGGAGCTCTCCTTGCTGAGGGCTCCTCACCCCCTCAAGGGGACGACGTTCCCCAGCCTACGCCTGCGCTGGGACATGCTGGGTGTCTTTTATTTGTTTTCTTTCCTGGTGATACTAACCCTCTCGGGGCAGGCGCTTTAGTGAGATGGATCGCACTCAGGTAACCGGCAGTTCAAGGAAGTCCTTCCCTGGGTTGTTTACACCAAGGCGTTTTAGAGCAGCCATTTAGCTTCCACCCTGTCCCACCCCGCTGACCAGCTGTAAGTGTAAAGGCCGCCAGCGGGCCCGCGGGTCGCTGATAAACTAAACCCCCATTTGGCAGGCAAGGAAGCCGGGATGATAAGGATGTTGATTTATGTTTTATCTGTCACTACATTTTCAGTAAAGCTGGGCAGCCAGCCTTAACGGAGCGAGGGCTGTTATCACCTCTCCTTAGCCCTTTAAGTGCAGCAGGCTCTTTGGTGTCTCTCACTGAACGCCGCTTCGTTAATTGCGAGGGTAAACAGGACACACAGCGCCGGCCCTCGCTGCGCTTTGCTCAGGCGGCACTTAGCACAAAACTGGCAGATCTGGGGAAGGGGTCCGGGTCTTGGGGGGACACACGCATGAAAGAGAGTTCGTAGAAGTCCTTGGCATTTCCTAGACTTGTTTCTATCATTTAAAATTTATTGCATACCTTGAAGCAAATGTAATGGCTGGCTTAATTGGAGATAACTTCACTGAAGTGCCCGTAGTTAGCGTTTATGTCAGCAGTGAATGTGCCCTTTAACGCTGTGCACCTCAGGTACGACTATTCAACGCAGGAAAAATCTGACAACATTAATTACTGAGGAAATAAATGTTGTGAATTATATGTATGATTATGTACCATTTTCCCCTCATTTTGGAGGTGAGTGTTATTTTTCTGAAAGCATTGTAAGATTTTACACATTATATTTAATGACAAACACATTTTTAGTTTTGAGAAGCATCGCATGCCTTTTGGGGCCAGTAGAAGTGCCCACAGAGAAGAGGGTGGAAAGAGCTTGGAGGGAAATTTGAGCATCAAAATACTGAAGTATTCCGGCAAAACCAGAACACGGAAAATCTGAAAAAACCCACAAACCCTAAGCAATTCTTGTTACCTCCTATGTAAAATGTTAAAAATATAGCTCTTTCTTTTCCTTCATCCCCTTCTGATTTCTTTTTCCTTTATTTCTCTCCCTCTCCCCAAATATTTCATCTTACCTTTCAAGTCTGTCATTATATTTCTTTCTAAACAAAATTAGAGAAAAAGAAGCTAGTTCCTGCCTGAGGTCAGTGGGAACTTTGCCATTGACTTTAAATAGGTCCAGAAGCGGGCCCAACAGAGCATTTTATAGCTTCCTTTATTTATCTTAGGTTTTATTTTGAGCAATGTGTCTTTTGTATGACTGCATTATTTCCACAGTGAACACCATAATAATGGCCTCATATACGTTATTATATACACACGCACTGAACAAAGCATTATTGATAGTTATATTCTTTTTAACAAGAGTAAAAGACAATTATAAAAGCATAAACAGGAATACTGTTGATGACTGAGAGACAGGTGATTAAGAGAAAGACAGTAATTAATGCTTTAGTCAAGGAAGCTCAGGCTGCCGTTTCTTTGGTATTGTTAATGATGCCCATAGCCAGTCTATTCTTCCTGATGAGAAACTGGGGAAAAAGTAACCATTCTCCAGACTGGAATACAGTAGGAACCATACTGAAATGTTTGAGCTTAGTATCATTAGGCTGGTAGGCCAAGGATAACAATGCGAAGTTTGGCAGAAATTTGGCTGATATCCAGGGATATCAGCTGTGGAGTGTGCTGGCCATTTGTTACACATGATTCAGAGGCACAAATGATGGTAGGGACTATTTCTGTTTCTTGTTGATGACAGTTATGAATCTTGAGTTCTTCTGAAAACTGTGTCCAAGGAATCCCCAAAGAGCCATCTCATGCACAGAGATAATTTATCACAGTTACAAGTGCAGTGTATTACAATCATGAGTAGAATAACCAACAATGCAAATAAATGAAAGAGATGAAGGCGGGTTTGCTGCAAAAGTGGCTGCAGCCAGGAATCAAACCAAGCAGCCTCTCTCTGTCTTGTCAAAAAATAAGGTAGACCCCCAGCTGGATGAAAACTTCAGCTCACAAAGATCTGGCAATAAGGATGGATCAAAGGCATGTTTTTCTCTCCCAGTCCTACTTAGGGATACTCTGGATCAGCTGTACTCAGGACACACTGGTCTGGAAGAGCTGCACCTCTTCTTTCACCCCAGCCAAAACAGCCAGCTGAACTTCTCTATGTGTGGGTACATTGCAGGAACAAGACAAAGTCACTGTTGTGCCCATTCCCTTCAGCTAGCTGAAGTTAAAAATCAATTTTCCTTCCAGTTAGTATGGTTACATTACTTGTACGACAGCTTTAATACTGCTGGGTTTGTCTTCCACAATAAATTACAGCAGCTGCCTGGAGAACATATAACCCATTTACTTCTGGTTGTCACGGAAAGAAATCTACTGATAGGCAAAACAGAAGCGTTTATGGAAACCCATTGGTGAGTAGAGGCCACGGAGCCTGGGGCTTACGGCAGCTGTAGTCCTTCCCTCTGAATGGGGGGCACACAGACACTGTCCGGCACCCAGGGTGAGTACCAACATGTCACAGCATACACAGTGGGACTGGTGACACTGCTTTGCACCCAAATATGTTTCTAAGGATGAAAACAAAATGTAGTCGTTAGTTACCGCAAAAATATGCTGTTGGTAATGAAATGTCACTGTAGCAGCCTCAAGGGAAGGAATGACTGCTTGCTGGGAGAGTAGCCTTGGCTGCAGCATAACAGCCTAGCATATTTGTTAGACTGGAGCTGAGTAAGAAATTTTACTAATATAATCTAATTTTTTTAATTGACAAATTTCCCACAAGCCATCATGGCTGCTCTCCAGTATATTTGTTTTCCCAGGTATTTGCTGAAAGCTTTCTGCAAACATATCTTTGGTGTTCATAAATGAATTTGCCTGAATGCATAGTTTTCTAGTGGTTTTATTATTTATTTGTGGCAGAACAAATGCATCTCTTAGCATTTGGATCTTATAATAAATATACAGTCTGGAAATGCCATATATTCTTGCACAGGCTTTAGTTTCTGTTTTTCCAAGCTTTCCTACAAGTAAACTGAGTGTTCATGGAAAATGGATTGACAAAGGGTGTCAATAACACTGAAATAAATCCAGTGTTTTATTCAAGTGAATATCCAGGAACATTTTTGGGCCACTTTCCCAATTTCTATTAAAAAATAAAAAAATAAAAGAGAGAAATAAGTCCTCCCATCCATTTATGAGTTAAGCCATTTTAAAAGTTGCTGTATTCCATTACACAGTCCCACACCCACTTGTTTGCCAGAATACAGTTTGCTACTAGCTGGATCCAGAGCAGCAGCCTTGCCCCAGACCAGCTGCTGGTGCTCTGTAGTTGCAGCTTCCTCTTGCTCTCATACTCCATAAAACTG
The DNA here is from genome assembly GCF_047370975.1 of Nipponia nippon. Taxonomy (NCBI): domain Eukaryota; kingdom Metazoa; phylum Chordata; class Aves; order Pelecaniformes; family Threskiornithidae; genus Nipponia; species Nipponia nippon. The sequence continues at coordinate 40,869,834 of NW_028262380.1, read as the reverse complement.
TTTATATTCACTGTAAAAGTATTTTCACTCTGTTTGCTTAGTGACCACGCACCACAAATGTTCTCTTTACGGCTAACAATCATGAAATGAAAATGTTTACAAAACTTCATTTAGTGCCAGTGCCTAATAAACTATAGAAATGTTGTGAAGTGAATGCGCGCATGCGTGTACACACTGTGTACGAACAAAATAATTGCCTAATTTTTCTGTGCAGCAGAAAGGTGGTGATGTACTTTTACTAGGACTACGCTGAGATTGCATGCATTTGGTGTCTGCTGCCTGGTTTTATAACGCTTTGAAGCTTATTTATGGCCTGTGGAAGAACTGACATGTGAACTAGGCTAACTATTTTTGAATCTTTTTTTGGAGCCTTGGCCATATCTATTCAAGATCATGTGTTTATGCTGCATCAAAGTGAACTTGTTTCTCCTACCTCGGACCAGGTATTTGAGCTGCTTTGTCCTGCACTGCTTTAATGCTACCCATCGTGAACAGTTTACACATTTCTCCCTGCATTGTTGTAACCTGACGTGTTCTGAAAGAGGAATTGGCCCACAGCTTTTATTATGGTGACACATTTGAAAACACTTGCTTCAATATTTGAAGGGTGAATATTTGCCTTTAAAGGAGCTCTGCTCCATAAGAGGGAATCATACAGCACATTTTCGTTCATTCAGTTAATTTCTACTACCCCGAGAGTCTGAGACAGACTTCTTGTTTGCTGTTCTGCTTGCAGCTGGCTGGTCTTTCTCAGACGATACACAGGATAGCTGAGCAACACTTGGTAGCTTTCATCTGTTCCTTTGCTACTTTCATTTGGTATCTCACACACAGTATGTATTTCCAATGCCAAATCCTCTTTATCACACTCACAAAAACAGGCTGTGATGTGTTGCCAGTGGGAACAATGTGCAAAGGGGTAAACTCTTGAAAAGGAAAGCTTTGCTGCTGCACAAAAAGTATTCAGATCCAGAAGCAGCAGGATTTGCTCTCTAGCCGATCTGCTTTCGAGGCAGGGTGGGATTTAGGCAAACAGCGATACCCCGTCTCTCTGAACTTCAGGGACTGAGACGTTGATTTTTTACCTATTATTTTGGGTATTTTTTAAGCATGTAGTTTGGCTTAGAATATTTATTCTTTCTCTTGTGACCCTGAAACCCATGACTACTGTCAACACAGTAGCTGGATTTCTCTCATGTCTAGACCTTGTTCCCACAGTTTGTGCATGTAATAGAGAATCTTTGGTTTGGTGCTTTTTATTCGTATATAAGTGAAGAGTAATAGGTATATGGATTTCTTATTTTCATACTTTCTGATAATCTTGCAAATGAAATACATTGGGATATTTTTATTATTATGATTTTTGTCTGTTTATTAATTTATTTACCACTGCTAACCAAGGACATGACTCAGGACGCTTCAGTTGTATTTGTGCGTTCAGTTCCTTTTCCTGCTCTCATCAAGTGCAGGAACCAAGACTACAAGGGGACAGACTGGGAAATTTTTATTTCACAAATACACCTCTGTACCCTCCTGCATTACAAAAGTCTCACACTCCAAAAATTAGAGCCCTTCATCTTGCATGGCAAATAGCTGCCAGTCCACAGAGGAACCAAAGATGGTGCATGCCAGCACTGACAGACCTTCTGCCGGTGGCACTGCCAGATATTCTGCTCTCCTAACTGGATCTCAAAACACAGAGCTTAATAAACTGTCTAGACTGACAGACAACTTTGGGCTAAGAGAGTTTATAACATGCCAGTGCACGATATCTTCTTTTCTTCTGGGATGTCTGTAGCGGAACTGTCCTGAAAATTGAGAGTTTTGTGGCATGGAGACTTTTTAGGCTTCAGAACAAAATCTTTGAAAATGTCCATGAAAATTGTCTCTACATCTCTTTGGCCATAAATACCTTTATTGAAAAAAAGACTTGATTTCGGTATCCTTTGACAGTGGAGAAGTTGTTTTTCTTTGAAGCATTAACGGCATTGCACCCGCTCCTGTTCCTCCTTTTACAGTGCATAGATAGGTAATGTGTGATACTTCTACCTGACCTGATATTCTTCCACAATATTCACATTACAGCAGGCACCCCTCTAATCCAATTAAGACACCATGGATTGGCTTCTGTGCACAGAGGAAGAGGGTTTGTGTTTCTCTGAAGTTCTCTTTGTCTTTGGGAAAGTAGCCAGAGCTACCTCATGCACCCTAAATTTAGAGGGCCTCTGCTTGTCCAAAGCAGTTCAGAATATCTGATACTGTAAAATGTGTGTGGGAGATGGTTTTATCTCTTAAGCATCCCCATCCATAGCTTCAGGACTTTTCCTTTAAACCTGTAGACTGCATATGTTTTAGATTAGTTTCATTTGTGTTTTTGTAGGTTTTATGAGTTTTTAAAAATAATTTTCCTGTTTTCTGAGTAAATTATATGAAACATCGGCCCTAAATTTAATCTATCCAGCTCATAAAGGGAAAAAGCAGACGTTTTATGAGTGATATTATAAAATTTAGATAATTATCTTGTTTGTTTTAGCAGTTTCTATTTTGGTCTCTGTACAGTACTCTTCCATTAAAAGAGAATTTTTATATGGTGTACTGGTTGAGGGGAACAGTCAGTGATCACATAAAACATACATATAATAATGCTCATGTTAATCAGTAATACTCTATGTATTTTTAACTGAACTATATTTACCATATAAGCATAAACCTAATTTCAAGGCTGTTACATGCTTCTTACATTAAAAAGAAAACAAAAGACTCTGCATAGACAGCATATAATTCTAATAACCTTCATTAGCAATGCTACTTATGCAAGTGCAAGTAGGATATATAAAAGTATGCCTAGAGCAATGAATATGGTAGTCTTTTCCACTGCCATCTGCATCAGTGCACTGAAGTTCTGTCATCCTGTATCTACTGTATGTACAAATCTCTTTAATGGAAGGTGGAAGAGTATTCTTGGGAGACATCACCATGTGCATGCCTGTTCTTATGTTCTTTACTAGACATCTGCCACTGTCTGCTGTCAAAGACAATATACGGTACTAGTTTAAACCTCTGGTATGCCCTGATACGGTTATTCTTGCCTTTTTTTTTTTTTTTTGAAAAGCAGCTCCTTCCATTAACTTTGCAGGATAGAACCAAGTATTGGAGTTCAGATCCAAAACTGATGACAAAAGTATTTTATTTAGGAGAAGACGCTGATGGTTTAGCCTCAAACAAAAAGCCATTCGGGTTCTGTTGCATGTAGGCATCTGTGAGAATATGCACCAAACAAAACTTATTAGAGTTATAAGTGATCTTCCTTCTCTTACAGCAGGATCACAATCTTTCAAAGCTCATATGGATTCATAATAATGTTTTGACTACCTTGGTCAGACCCCACCCCTTCTGGGCAGGTTTTGGATGGCACTTGTTCCATCACTTCTTAGGCCTTCTTTGAGCTTTTCTAAGTGACATATCAATTGCTACCTCTCTGCTAGTTCAAATCTTTTTTCCTGATTTCCACAGTTCTTTCTTCAAACAAACAAACGAATAAAATTGGCTGGGACTCTTGCTCTGCTGTGCCATGTGCTCAGCTTGTGTCCTGGGTCTCTGTGCTGGTCAGGAGGCCCAACATGCATCTAGTTAAAGTAGCTTCTGCACTGGCTTAATGGGAAAGACTGGTCATTTCTGGCTTCAAAAATTTTCACATTGTCTGTAAAAAAGAGGTCAAAATGTAAATGAAAAACAAATGCCTGGTAGAAATATAGCAATTTTTTTGTCAGCAATGTGAAATCAGTGCATCTTTCTGAGGGTTGTTTATGTTGCAGAGGAACTGAGTGAGCAAGGTAAGAGAAGCATGCCTGTTATTTTTCAGTGCAGAGTCTGCATTCTTTTTTTCCCCCAGTATTTATCAATGGATAGAGAATTCATTCATTTGAAACTTGCTAAGTGGTGCCAGAAGGCAACAGAAAATAATAGCAGTACTAAAGGCTTAGCTGTATGAATGATATGCAGTTTGTGTCCAGAATCTATTATAGTTTGTTGGAACTTCAGCGTTTAAAAGATAGATTTTTTAGACTTTTGTGTTGGTCCAAAGACTATGCCAGCACAGCTCTAGGGTCATGAACTAGTTAAAATTCCGCTAATTCTCCCTTATGGGTAGAATATGTTATAGCAGGCATTTGTAGTTCATACACTAGTAGTTAGGAATAACTGAAAAATTCTCAGCAAATATCTGAATATTTTTTCTTGCTTTCTGTTTGAGAATTCTTGATTTCCACACATTCATCCATGATACAGATTTACTTAAATACTTTTTTGCATTTTTCTCACTACTTAATGCTTTAAATTCAGGGTTTTGTCAGTTAGCTTCTCTTTGCTATCTTTGCCATTATTCCTGCTCCCTGGTTGGATAAACACAATAATTTTTAACCACCTTCCTGATCAGTAAGTTTAAATGAAAGAAGCACTACAGACCAAACAGAGAGGTCTGTGACCCCGTCTGGATTTCAGGCTCTCACTGCAAGCCAATACCACAGCTTTGTGATGAATTTAAACTGCACAAACCTATAATGTCAGTGAGAGGCAGTCCTGCTCTCCCCGCTTCTCTGGTGGCTCCCATCCGCCGTCCTGGCACCCGTGCCTTGTCTGGTGGCACAAGCACTCACAAAGCCGTGCCATCCCATGCCAGCTTGTCCTGCAGCCATAGCCATCACCTGGTCTGCAGGAACCCGAGGAGGAGCAGCCAGAGAGTGGCAAGGGGATTTTACTTTTCAACAGCAGTGGCAGCCTGTTATCTTAAGCTGATCATGAGACTGCGGGCTGAGTAACAGTAATAGGAAAATGTAGCTGCCTGCCTCAGGACAGGGCTACTTACAATTTTTCTCCATTACAGTAATTTCTGGTAGTTGACTTTGATATTTATCTTCTCTAGGTACAGGTTGATGGCCAGTCATTTAGAGTTTGATTTTTTGCAAAGCTGTGCTGCCGTGTTGCCATTGCATGCTTCCAAGCAGCATCAGGATCCCTGAGAAATTGGTGGTCTTTCCAGTACTTCATGCTGAAAAAGTCACGCTTGCCTGTAATCCCATGCTGGGAGTAAGAGCGCTAACTATGCATATGAGAAATAGAAAGGAGCATTTTTACCCTAGAAGCTAGGAAAGGAAAGGGAGTTTAAATGCTGGGAGACTCTGGGGCTTCTGTTTTGTCGCAGTGTGAGTGGAGCCAGAGGGCAAATGCTTCCCTCCTGCTCAGCCTCATTATTCTGCCCTCTGTATATCCCACCAGCCCACTGACATCCTGAGTAGGGAAGGGAAAAACACACTTTCGGGACCAAGCAGGAGAGATGACTGAATCTCCTTATTCTCCAAATGTGTAAATCTGGTATAAGCCAAATCAGAGTGCAAAATTAAAATATTTTCTCCTTTATACCTTTTCTATAATACCATTTCTTTGAGGATTTGAAATGCCAGAAAGGATTGCCAAGCTTTCATCTGGTTAGCTTACACGCTGATTGATGAGTTTGATAATACGCGTAGTTTAATGATATTTACGCTGTTTGTCCAGCTAGGTATATTAAAAAAATATTGAGAAAATAGTAGACGTGCTAAAATCCTATGGTAACAGCTCATACATTAGTGGTGTTTCATTGTGAACAAAGTCATTTTTCAGCCGAGTCATAAAGTAGCCTAAAAACAAGTGTAGCACTGTTTGCTTCAAATGAGACTGTTGCCATGTGACCACCATTCATCTGACATCATTACTGACATAGCTTTCGTTAGTATGATATCTGATTAAGGCTCCCAGCCGTGGTGGAGCCAGACTAAGTAGTCTGAGCGAGGTGGCTGAGGAAAGTTAATGTGTCAATGTTACTATTGGGTGAGAGTGTCTGCTCAAAGTTTCCTTTGGAGAATGAGGATAGAAATGGTTGATGATCTTTCTAATGGGAATCTTCTAAAAATATTTGAAGATCTGGTAGTAATTACAGATGTGCTGAACTCCAATGAGAGATGTAATCAGTTCAGCAAAACATAAAGACACCATTTCTGTGTGAGGAAACATGAATATGGCTAAAAATTAAAAAAAGAAAAAAGAAAATACACGCGCAAGAGAAATGCAATTGATCACACATTTGCAGAAACCAATTAATTAAATCCCTGTGTTGTGTGTGAATAAATGCCTGGCTTGTATATATAAATAAAAAATCAATCAGCCTTGTTTAGGTCTACATTTCTATTTTATAAAAAAAAAAAATTATAAGGCTTGATGAATTCTTGTTACCTTAGGAACAAATAATATTCAATAGGCACTGTAAGATATACTCGCAGTGTGCATCTGAGGTGGGATGAGCTCCACTATTTCTGCTTTGGCTTTTAAAATCCACAATGATTAGTGCTATATCTAGTAATTTAGAAAACATACTGACTAGACTACTAAAGTAAAAAAACCAAACATAATTTACTTTATCTCTATGCAATGGGATGATGAAACAATTTCTTTTGGCAATTCTGTTTCTATAGTCTGATATTAACCTGTGCTTCTATTTTGGTTTTGGACAAGGGACTTCTGCTATTGTTGTTCACTTTTTCCTTTTTAAACTAGAATATAGTAGGTTATTTTCCTTGCATAGATGTCATAATTCTTGGTATATCTATTATGCTTTGAACTATTATGGGACTAAGACCCATCTTAGTTGGTTATGGGACTAAGATCCATCTTAGATGGTTATGGGACTAAGATCCATAATTAAGACCCTCCAGACAGCTAGAAGCATTAACTTCTCATACCTGATGCTAAATGACTGCTCATGTGAATTGGGAGCCCAATTCACACTGTCAGGGGTGACAGAGTAGCATAAACCCCAGTAACTTACAGTGGGAAGTGTGATACCCAGTGTCTAGATTGCTTTGGAAAAAGGGTTTAGGTAATTTAAATGCAATTTTTACTATCAAAGGGGGAGTTAAGGATTTGGCAGGGGAAAGATGTGACACTCACCAAAAAGTATATTACATATAGTTTTAACAAGCATTTTTAGGTCAAGAAAATCTTTAATTCTAACGCTAAATGATGATCTGACACACAGTGTCTGAGCACTAACTTTGCCTAGATGACCAGAAGTCAGCAGTTCAGGAGATGTACTGTATTTGCATGGCAATTTTTCTTAAAAGCACAGCTGCTGGCATCATCAAGTGATACAGGCCATTACAAATCCAAAAGGGAAAATCCCAAAGGATATGTCTTCAAGCAAAATTGTTCAGATGAGTCTTTTGTTTTCTTGTACAAATATACTTGAAGAAGAATAGAGTATATTTCAAAGAACTACTGAAATATTCACGGTATGAGTTAGTTGCCCATATTCAAAATGTTTAATGGGTTAGACCCAAATTAAGATGGCCTAAATTCTGTATAATTTGGCCTGTAGCCAGCCAATGAGAAATACCAAGGTTTTATGTGGGATTAAGTTGATGCAATTTGGACATTAGTCCTCCAATAGAACCAGTAAAATGAATGGATAGACTTAAACATTGAGCTGCATTTTATTTTTGCAAGAAAGAGTAGTAGTCTGTCCTATCTTCATATACTTTGTAAAAATTTAATAAAAGATATTCGTTTCAGCTCAAAGGAATAATGATAAAATCACTTTGAAATTGTTAGAAAAATGCTGAGTATTACTCTACTATAGCCTTTTAAATGACTGTTCATTTCCATTTAATCTTCTTTTTCCTTTAATTAGAAAAGGTTGTAAAGTGATAGATTCATTTGACGTTAGACTCAGCAACACATTACTTAGATGAAATCACACTTAAGAGTGCTGTGGACTGGACCTGAGTAGCTTAGCTGATAAGGCACTGGTTTGTCATCTACAAGACAACAGTTCAAGACTTCTCTGATTTCTTAAGTCAAATTAATTTAGTTATGTCAGCTATGCTGCCATAAGATGATAATCCAAGCTGCATGGATGCCAGACATACTTTTACCTTCTTTGGCTAGATTGAAACTGTGTCAGAAACACTGGGGGTAACTAGAATTCATTTCAGGTGTGATGAGGAAACTAGAACATTTGAATGGCATGAATTATAAAATAAATGTCAATATATATTGGCTCCCCTGATTCGACTGGTCTAGGATTTTTTTCCTGTAAGACCCACTAAGACACAGAGTGAAACACTTCAAGCCCACTTGAACTCTGGTTAGATCTAGGATCTATCTATTAAGTTTACTTAAAAAACCCTAACAACCTACCAAACAAAAACCCCCACCTCACTGCCCTCTCTGTGCAGGGCTTTAGCATGCACTACTGTCATGACTCAGCAGAGGAACTGGTCACTTTGTGTGTTTCTAGGATCAGCCAGCATCTTGCAAACCATTCCTCTGAAGACACACAGTCTCCACAACAAAACTATCTCTCCTAGGGTGCCTATTTCCTCTATGAATTTCCACTGTGACAGTAAATCTTTTCAGGAGAGATATGAGGATAACAGGCCCTAAATGCTTACAGAGAAAACACAAACATTCTTGTGCAAAAGTGACTCACTCAGTGAGAGATAAAAGGGCTGGAATTTTCCTAAGGAAACATCTTATTAACTTATGTTTTCTGTCTGTATCTCTGTCAGAAAAAGCTGTCATTCCCTCTACTTCCTGAATAACTTCCATTTCAGTCAAAATGTTGCAGAGGGAGAAAGGTCTCAGAGATGTAAAAATACCTCCCAGTTTTGTCAAAGTATGTGGCTGGGTAGGGAAACAAAGTCTTTTATCGGTCCCACTGATAAAAACGATTTTCAGCATGAGCTGTCAGAATATCCACTTATGAAAGAATTATTACCAAGACTCAAACTACAACATGTACACTAACTGTACTGCTAGCATTGTGCATAGATTGCCATTCCAAAGTAAGTATGCTGTGTACTAACAGTGTCTAGGAGGATATGTTGACAGGAATCAGCATAAAAGGAGAATGAAATAATTCTGATTCTGGAATGAACTGCCCAAATTTACGTAGAGTTGCACAGAGATCTGGAAACACTGGTACCATTCAATAATACTAAACCTGGAAATAATGAAGAGGGAATAACATCCCTCCCTATTTTAATGCCAAGGGAAGGTATTTAAGCCTGTTGCAAAAGATTAAGATATCAGGAACAGAAAGAGAGGTGCAAATAAAACTTTGGAGGTAGTGTTGACTGTAGGAATTCTGTCAGTTTAGTCTACTTCAAGCACGGCAACTGATAGCTCAGCCTGAAAGGTAACTGATCTCCTCAAAATGTGCCATTGTCATGTTATTTCCAAGACACTTTGATCACTGTGAAGGCATGTAATTGAAATTCTTATTCGCTATTAAAAAATGTGCTTAATATTATTCTCATGCAACTTCTACATTGATATCTCAATTATACAATTTACTTAGCTGGTAGCATCCCTTCAGTTTTTGCAATAGCCTCAGTGATGACCAAATTTCTCAGGAATGATTGTCCACAATCCATCAGAGCTTGTAAAACTTTTACATTTATCATAGAGCAAATAATCTGGTAAGCAGCCAAGCCTTCATTTTCCACCGAAGAATACTAAAAAGAATCCAATTCCTGGAATCTGATGCAAATGTGTTTTCCGTGAACTGCTCTGTATCCATGCACAGTTCAGAAGACGACATCAGAGAAGTTATTTAATGAGTAAAATATTGTTGTTTCTCCCCCTCCCTCCACTAGAATTCCACATATCAAGTTTTCCAAGACACATATGCTCTTTTTAATGACTTGAAATACTTTCCTAATGATTAAATTCTGCTTAGCTGTAGTAGGCTCTTCCAGACCTTTTAGAATCCAATATAATGTATGCAACTGATGATAGGCTGTAAACATTCATTTTAGACCACTAAAAGCAATGCTTGGAAAACTAACTAAGTTGTCCATACCAACTTTGTTTAACAGCTTGTGTGATAATCATTCCTAAAATTATATATTATGACTCAATAAAGCCATTTGGCAGTGCAGTAGTGCTGTCCCGCTGCCCGTGCTGTCCAGCTATTTGAAACTGCAATGTCTAAATTATTCAGTTGCATTTCTGCAATGCTTCTGAGTCATGTAGAGTATTTTTTGCTTTGAATTTCAGTAGGCTACTTGACATTTAAAAGGCATTTCTTCAAGATTTGTGAAGTGGAAATGAATTGCTCTACATAATGTGAAAGTAGTGTTTTTCATGTTGGTAGTGCTTTCTGTTTCCTATAATTTTTCATGGTTCAGTAACTTCCAGCTTCAAAATATGGGGTCATTTTTTAGTGTGCAGCAGAAGGCTACTGTCTGGCACTTTACATTTCAAAAGTTTCAGGTGGTAACTGTTATGTATACATACAGGTTATCGGATAAACACCAGTTTCACCAAAGACAATTAATGCTGTGACAAGGTGCCATCTCCAGTGCACCTTCTGTGGTGAGGCAATTTTTCTCAAGCACTCATTTTCTCAAGCACACAATTGTTCATTAACATGCGAAGTTATCAGCTCTGCTGCATGTGGAAAGTGGCATGTGCTGCTGTCCCAGTCAGCATCTTCTGTGCTCTGTGGTGGCTCAGCTACGGTAGGTACTGAGAAGTTGGGCACTGCTGCAAAATTAGGCGTCTACACTCTATACACAGGCTGGCAGACATACTATCTTTCTAAGTCATCTTCTCACAGCTGCTGACAAGGAACACAAATTTGTATGTGCAAGGGAGTTTCTTTACTCACCCACCTGCTTATTTAATAAGTTGAAGCATTTACTATAAAATCACCTTATTAATTGTATAGTTTTCAATTTGTTCCAAGTGTTGTGAAGAAGAGACAGTTATAACATAGAGGAGTGAAGGAGATTTCAGCATGGAGATCATTGGGCTGTGCCTCACCTTCCATCCGTTACAAAACAATTTTCCTCCTGTGCATATTTGCTCCTGCAGGGATTAGGAGAACCTTTCAGGACTTCACCAGACAGGGATGGCACAGGAATTGCACGTTGATTTTGTAACCTGAGCAACCAAATTTGCCCAGGATCCTGGCCATTCATCAGAGTTCACATCTCTATGGCCAGTGCATGCCCTTCACCAGCTCCTCCTTTCAGGAACTTCTTTATGTATGCCAAGAATCCTGCAGATCAATCACACCCCAGTTTCCATGTTTGGCAGAAAAAAGGGCATTCTCTTATCTTAGGTATCTCCCTCTTTTTTTCTTGCATGGCCAAGTTTCTAGTTCTTCTGCTATCTTGATGCTGAATCTCCGCTTTTAAACATGTAAAATTCTTCCTGTTTTTCATTAAGTTTTCCTGCTCTGTTCTCTGGGTTCTTGCCTTTTGCTCATGTTTCCAAGTTCACTTTTTCATTGCTTCCTCTTTACCCCACATCTGCTGTAGCTCTGGTGCCTGCTGTTTCTGTCTTCCTGCATTGGAGCTTTTGCTTCTTCCCACAGGCTGCTCTGGAAAGCTCTTTTTTTAGTAGACTCTCAGCCACTATCTGCTCACACATAAGATTAATTTGGTGCCTTTGAGGTATGCAAGCAGTAGAAAGGAGCAGTAGTAGAATTAAACAGTCTGGAGAGCCTGACTGTTCCCTAAGCAAAGTTTTTCTTCTGTTTTGAATTGCATGAAAATCAAAGCATTTGTGTCTATGGGTTCCTGGAACGTTTGGACACTTATCAGCTGAAGCACTCCCAAGTTGTCATCTTATAAAAAGAGCAACTGGGCCTGGTGTTGGATTTTTCTTTACCATGCCATTCAGAAGCTATTGGCATGAGATATATATATATATATATATATATATATATATATATAAATCTTTAAGTGCTGTGGAAGTTTTATGAAAGTTGTATAATTCTCTTATATGGCCTTTTTTTTTTTTTCAGACTTGTACTGAGTACCATTCGGTTATGCAATTTATCAAACTCCAAAACGGAATTGTTCATAGTTAGTTACTGGTATTTCAAAGTTGTTTGTTTAAATTTGGTACTTTGTTCCTCCAAAGGAAAGAAACATGCATGTTAAGGTTTGAAAAAAAACCAACAAAACACAAAGTAAACACCTGGACTTAGTGCTTTTTTTGCAATATCACTACTGTAGCTCTTTGGAATATCTTGGCATTGTGGTGTATTTTTCTCACATTTCAGAGGACACCATGAATAAAGACCTCTGCATGGATCAGTTCATCCCCTACTATTATGCTACTGTGTAAATCCAGCTGACACCATGAATCTCAAAGAAAGATAGAGTAGATCTGGAAAATACTCAGAGAGGGTGGACAGGATTGACCCAAAGCAAGGAAAGAGTTCCTTAGAAAGAAAGAAAAAGACATTTTGGGAAACAAACAGAACAGGGAGGCAGAACATGAAAGAGGCCAATAAAATTGTGACTAGCATGGAGAAGTTAAAAAGACATCAGTTTGCTATTTCTTTGAATATTGGAACTAAGGGACATCAAAGCAAACAGAAGGAGAAGAGGTTCTTTGTGCAGTTGGCTAGTTCAGCTGTGGAACTCTTTGCCAAAGGATGTTGCAAATGCTAAAAAAGTACGTAGTTTGTGCAGAGGTTTGACGTGTTTGTGGAGGAACAAACTATTTGGTGTGACTATACATACAGAAATCACTTCCGATTCAGGAAATGCCTTAGCTAAAAAATAAGCAGATTCTGAAGCAACCTTGATTTTCATAATCTTTTTTAGGCATGCAACTTTTGGAGACCATGTAGTGTACTACACAGACCATAGAGAGTGTACCCAGTACTATTTTCTTGTACTTCACCACTTCACAGAATTGTCTGACAGGTGATTTTTTGGTTGTTCTAACAACCATATATCTACTCACTAATGTTAAAAATGTATTGTATTACAAATATTGTAAGGTGGAGGCTGAACGCAAGAAAAAAGGGAAACAAGAATGCTACAGTTTGTATGGATTTATTATTATGCAGGAATTGATACTTCAGAAGAACTTGGTTCCAGCTGACCTTTCTTGGCTGCCACATTTCAAAAGCTTGGTTGAAATTCTGTACATTATAGATTCTCTTGAATGACAGATACATAACATCCATTGTCGAACTTTGAGAACTTTTTGAACTGAGGCAAAACTGTGACCATGCCCAGAAATGCAGAATGCTGATTGTGAGTAAAAGCCCAAGTTGAGGAATCTACAGATACAGCTGCTGGGAGGGTATTTCCTGTTCTAGTTCTCAGGACAGATTTGGCAAGACTCATTATTGGGACTCTGGTAAGGAAAATAGACTTTTCCTGCAGGCCTTTAATCTCTCCAAGCTCTTGAAGAACTTGATCACTCAGAAAAATTGGCCCTAGAACTTAGTGTGTACTTATTATCTATTTTACTGCTGTGTCTAATTTTGTTTTAATGAGTACTCTCAGATAACGTGAAGTCTAGTAGTAATGCTGGATTTCTTTTGAAGCAAATTTAATTTTCATTTTGATCTTTTACATTTTGCCTGCTCTTGGCTTTATAGCATATAGCCAAAATCTTTTTTCTGTGTGCTCTTTCTTGACAGTTTTATTAAAGATATAAAGAAAATTCAAAAGAAAGCTACTGCAAAAAATTAACAGAACATAATATAAAAAAATATATTGGGATCAAGGGAGAGAGCTTTGCTAACAAATTTAATATTCACATAGGTAACAAAACCAACTGTACCTATTTTTCCTCTACTGAAAGATCTGTATGTATAGGCTTTTAACTGATTAGCCATCTTCTTAATTTAGTTTTTAATAGCGAGCTAACATAGAACAGAAAACCAAAGGAGTTCAAGAGCTGTAGAAATAAGAATTAACAGCTTTATTGCTTGTAATACTTTTCCTTATCCCTGGGGAAAAAAAAAAAAAAAAAGGCTAAATAAGTCCCTTCCTCTCTTGCAATCCATTTTGAATTTGGGCCAATGTGGGCATGGAATTTGGGTGCCAGCTCAAAGTTTTAGTTAACTGTAGACCCCATTACTAATCTGCCATGTGTAATTTAGCACAATCCTGAGCTAGGTCTGTATGTAGATTAGGAAAGAAAAACTGACAGAAATTTAGGTCAAGAGATGGCAAAAAGCATGTACAATTGCCTCCAGTGCTCACAATTAATTCTCAGAGTGGCACTGGGGAGAAAGTTGCAATGACAAGGCCAGGCAGGCCCTCACGGGGTGAACGGAGTCTCAAAATGTCTGTAAGTTTTGGGAGGTGAAGGTCATAGGAGCAATATCGAGCCACTCCAAGTCTATGTCATAAACTGTCAATAAAGAGCTCTTGTGCAGAGCAGACCTCATGTTTTCTCTGCCTGTGTTTGTTTTTCACCAGCACCCCATCAATTCACAGTGCAGGGTTAATAAAAATCCACACAAGTCTCAAGGTGTTTCCTTTAAACTTCTTTGGAGGTTGTGTAGATGGACAATAATACACAGCTGACTGAATGCTCAGAGCCCTAGTGGTCTGTACTCTTTATTGCAGTGCATTTCAACCTATATTGCATTTATCTGACATGATTAAACTGTAGGGCTGCATTTTTTAATGAAGTTTATCTGAACAAAAATTTTGTGTGTAACATAAATCCCAGGAATCTGTCACAAGAGGAAGACCTGAATCATCTTGGCCACACTGCCAGCATATCTAATCCATTTTATCACTTCTTGACAAGGACTAACCCCCAAGTCTGGTTAAAGAGAAGATGAAGCTCTTCCGCCTGATCTTCCTGGCCCTTGATTAATTTTTATTCAACTTTTTAAAAGGATATCTACGACCTTTACTCTCTTTTTGTCTTCTTAAGCATCTTCTGGCTGTCTTCAGATTCCATGACATTTTACAACATTGCATTTGAGTTGAAAATTCATATTAATAGCAAGGTTGAAAGAAGCAAAGACTAATACCTTGGAATCGCAGCAGCTATTCATCAAGTTTAATTGCCATCAGGTCTACTTAAAAGATAGTTGATTTACCTATGCTGCATTACACAGTAAAGGAGTATTATATGGAAAATACCAGAAAGAGACAATTATTTTAGCAGGTGCACACTGATTTGTGGTTGAGCTAATTTCTAAGCTAATGAGCTAAGTTCCCATGTTTTGTTTTGTTTGGGTTTTTTTCATAACATTCTCAAAAAAGATCAAGGTTTTCCACAGCTTTTATGACATTATAAAAGTGAAAATCCCAAGCAAAAGAAAAAAACCCAATAATTAAAAAAAATTCTTTTACAAGTCAGTTAGTTTACCAAGGATTTCTGTGACCATCAGAAAATTTTGTACATAAATGACAGAAAGCCAGACTGATGCTGTTTAAATGTGGTGGTTTTGTACATATCACTATGTTAAGATACAGAGAGAACAACTGAAAATTATTTGATCAGTTGTCTGTCAGCTCCACAGGGTTCCGTGATGTTTTATCTCCAATTCTAGTCATTTAAAAGGTCAAATGATTTCTTTTAAAGAAAAGACAGCTAAAGCAGAGTGTCAGGAAATGAGATAAGGAAAACCCTTTTATGTTTGAAAATATAACCTTATCTTAAAGTTCACTTTTTATTTAAAAATAAAGGCCAGCTCTGAAAAGAACAAACAATATTTTATTATGCAAAGGAAGCAAATACAGGCGGTGCATTTTTTTCAGTAGAAGAACACAAGCATGTTTTTTTCTACAATTGTTGGTCCATCACCTAACATAACAACTGTTCTATATATATATATTTTTTTCCATGAATGGCCCTACTTTCGTGTCAAAGTGTAGTTAATGAAAGAGAACTAGACCTGAAGTTCTAGGAAAGACTTTGCTATGGACAAGCCATTTCATCATTGGATTCAGAAATTATCCTGTAGAAGAAGAAATTTTCATAAATCAGAACAAGATCATGACTGAGAAAATTATCTAGACCTCTTTATGAATAAGAGTGTCAATTTCTCACAACCGATCATAACACATTTATTCCACAGGAAAGTATAGCCCTTTTTTAGTCTTCTCAACAACGCTATTAGACCCTGACCTTAAAAAATCGATAGTATGCCACCAACCCAGGCATTACAGTTCAGTACTGATGCTTCCAGGAATAACAGAAAAAAGGTGAGATAACATTAACAGTATGGGTAGTGAAATATCTGAATCATATGCAGGTTATTGAACGTACTCCCAAACTTCACATCCTGATTAATCAGGAATTACCACAGCTACACACAGTGTTGGCAACAAAACCATTTGATACTCACCCAGTTTGAAATTTATTATAAATTTGAAGTGCAGACCTGGGCAACTGAAAGGTTTTCTATGTGTTTTACAAACTGTTGAACATAAGCTTACTATAACTAACTGAACTATTTTAAAGCAATTTTGTTAATTCAGTAAGCAAATCTTATAAAATAATTTTCTGGACAACAAAGATTTCTTCAGAATATTGACTGGCTGCAGAGTTGTTCTTAGATGTTTCTGTGTATTAGTTGCTGAAACATCCTCTTCACTTCCTTACTCTCTTGCAGACAGCTTTTGCAAGAAAGGAAGTAAAAAGTCCTTGCAGAGTGATCAGAAGTGCAACATTCAGGAGAGGAAAAGATATTTCTGTTAACCTCCTGCATGAGGCATTAATTGTAATCTCCTTTGAAATTCTTGTGGAGATCTATCTAGACTGCTTAACAGAAGTCTAACGTTAGGATAAACAGTACATGAGTCAATGTAAGCCAATTAACATACAAACAGAACCTATAAAAGCATCTTGCTAGCTGAAGACTGACCAATGTGACTGCATGTCTTTGAGGTATTAGTGTCAGTGAGGTCATCGTGACCTCAGGACCACACAGTACATTAGATGCTTTTGGGCATATATTCTCATCTGAAAGCAGAGTGATTCTTGGGATTTAACTGTCTTTTTCACAGCCCTTCAGTCTTTCCTAATTTAGCCTTATGCATATTTCATATTTCATTCAGCATTAATGTACTGAATGATGAATATATAATGCAGTATATTTTCAGCTGAGAAGCGTCTACAGAATTCTTGGTCATCTATATACAGATAATATGGTAAATACAGGTTAATGAAAAGTAGTAGCATTGAGATCTTTGGGAAATTGTGTAGCAAAATAGAGGTTGTCCTACAGTGTCTGTTTAGGACCTACTGAAAAGGTATGAACATAGCCAAAAGTACATAGAACTGTGCACTTCCTATTTGCACAGTTACATTGTTTCCAGATTGTTTTCTTCTAATGACTTTTCATGTCCAGTAGAAATCATTGTATTTTTACTCATTCTGATCAAGCCACTTATGGTTCTCTATTATGGTTCCAGCTGAATTGCTTCCATTCTACAAAAATATTCTGCAAATATTTGCTAGCATATCACAATAAGTAATTCTGGCAATTAGAATCTTTTACTGTGAAATTCTCATATACTTTTGAGAAATATCTCTTCTTGCAGACAAAATTTTCTTTATTTACAGGCAAAAATCACAAAAACAATGCTGGACTTATTTTAAAAGTTCTTGAATGATTAACCATGAAGCAATACTGTCAGATGTTACCAACACAGAATCATAAATCACTAATAATTGGAGAGAATTATTTTGAGTCATTCCATTGACTTGAAAAGAATTTTCTATTAACTTTGATAGCTAATTCCATCACCTCTTTTTGTTTCCTCTGTGGAAGGTATTTTTAGATGAAGAAATAAGCCATATCTATTTAATGAATTATCCATTACAAATTATTCCCTCAATTTCAGTCATTAGGTCTAACCTTTATTATTGCTTGGGAAAGATCTCTTACAATCTGTCAAACACTCTAAAATGTTTACCACATGAAACAGGCAGGATTATGTCTTTTTGTTGTGGAAAAGCAAAAGGAAACATTTCTGCAGCAAACAACATCCCACCTTTCAAATTGCTGAAGCGAAAGTTATGGTCTATCAAAAACTTAGCTGCTTCTCTGTTTAGGTTAACGTTTTACAGCAGAAGAGTGAGGCATTTTATTGAGCTCCCCCAGATTACAAATTTAGTCCTCTCTCACAAAAGAATGAAAAAGTGACTTTTGAACCATTGGTATTGGTAGCAATGTCCTATTTCTCCTATTGAAATACATGGACAAGTTAAAGCCTTATTTCTATACAGAGTTTCTGCTTTTGGCATTAGACATATTTTGTAAGATGCATAGCTCAGAGCTTACTTTTTTATTCAAAATAACGGGAGACTTTCCACCTAGTTCAAATTGAACACAATATGGTCCACAAGGTTTTAAACTAGGGACCAGACAAACTATTTGGCTAAAATAAAACTGACTTGAAGCTTTACACAAAAATGAAACAAAACTTTGTACCTTGCAAAAATCTGATTTAAAATAATCTGCAAATTTAGTACGTTATTCTTGGGAGGAAAAAAAAAATAATTTTTGTCATACTTACCACAAAGCTTGCAAAAGAGTCTACTCTGTAAGGCCTACAACCTTATTTTGGGGGACTTGAGTTGGTTCAGACAAGCATCCAGACTTTTAGTTACTTATTTAATTGAACCTCTAAACCTTTGAGGTTTGCCCATCTCCAATTTAAAAATCCTCTCTGGAGGAAAGTTATCCAGCTGTAAGCTCTACAAAAGCACACCTGGCAAAACAACATCTGCCTGACAATGACTTAGTGAGCCTCAGTAAAGGCTGACATATGTGCACATACAATTGGACCTTATAGCAACAAAGTGTTTTACATATTAGTGTACACTGGGGAGTCCTGACTCCTGAGAGAAAAATATGATGGCTTTTACATTTTAAATTACAGTGAAGCTGTATCCACAGATGGCGCAGGTACAACATGTGCTTTTGTACAGCTGGCAGGTAAAGGAGGTCATTTTCATAACTGCCTCCTTCTGATTTCCAGCATTTGCTTCGATGCCGTTACAATTTGAGATCAACGTTTTTGGTGGGAGTTCGTTCCAGCTGCTGATACAGCACTGCCTGGAAGCCTGTAAGCTCCAGTACAGATGCGGCAGCTTCTGTTGACACTTCCAGATGATGAAATATCATTCCCTCTCCTCTATTACAGCATCTTTTTCATAAGGTATGGGGCACAGTTTGTTGTGGTTCAGCCAGTTAGGAGAGAGATACTGAGTAAGTTAACAGGGTTGCTTTGAGATTAGTCAGCTGGAGAGCTCGCAGAGCCATTACTATGTGCCAAATGGCCACGCTTTGAAGATAGGGAAAGTAAATCTTACATGGTCAGGTTCTTGAAAACTAACAAAGGAGCTTTAATTCTGAAGGAAAAAGGGCTGATACATAGACTGTTTTCTTATGCTGACCTTTGTTTTAAGATTATAACGAAAATTCCAGGAAATATTCATACTTGGCCAAATTCTGAGAGCAGGACATGGTCCAGCTGACCACCAGCATCTAAGTGAGGGTGGGATAGAGGGAAATTCACCTCCACCAGGCCAAGCAGCAGGGCTGCACTGCCTGCTTCAGAGCTGTAGGAGCCCTCTCACTAAGGCAAGCTTTCTTCTTTTTTTTTCCAAGCAGTGTATTCATCTGGATACCCAGCCTCACTCTTAGTCCTTCTCTTTCTCAACCCGCTTGAGAGCTTTATGCCTGTGGAATGGAGGGAGAGAGTTGTGCATCGCAGAGCTTTGCTTAGTCTTAGAGGACCAGTACTGCTTTTAGAAGGGCAGGCCTGAACTTTTTTTAAGATGGCTTCAGAGGACTACCAGGGAGAAAAGTTGTCTGTGAGAGTTACTGAAATCCTCTGCCTACTTCTAACAGGCCTAATCTAAGCCCAGATTGTCCTCATCCATTTTTAACTTAACCCTTTCCTCCCTCTTATTTTGGTACCTGCAGGTCATGGAAATGTTCCTTCATTTACAGATAACGAGGGGTGGTTGTGCCATAATGTATGATTAACAAGTAATTACAAGTTTTGCGACTAAAGCACAGTTTTATAGCCTAGTGATAAGGAAAAATGAGTCAGAAATGTAAGTTTGCAGAGTTTGCAACAGGAGGGACAGCAGGTCCTGATGGGAGGACATAATCAAAATCATTCCCCAGTTTCCAGGTTGGTCTTTTTTATGTTTTCTTTAACCTCTTTTACTTGGGGCATGAAACTGTTCATGTCTGAAGCCTGCACTGCACAGTATGTAAAATCTGAGCTGCCTCCTCCAAACCATTTCCTACGAAACCTTGTGTTGTGGCACCTTGCTGCCTCTCAGCTCACTTCTATACTCCAGACTTTTCCAAAAGCATAGGACAGTTGGTGGGACGTGCTGAGGTGTGACTCAAGACTGTTGGACAACACTGTCAGTAGACATGAGGGTCATCAAGGTGTACAGTCATCTTCTTAGCAAAGGTACTGCTCCTAATGCTGTGCATTACACTCTTTCCTCTCTTTTCTATATTCACTGTTACATTTTTTTAGAAGTTTAAAATTCTGAAATCAGATTTCTTTTCCTGGAAATCGGTATAGGTATTGAATAGATGCAGGCTAGACTCTGCATCTGCATCTGGAATCAAATAGCCTTTTGGGACCTGACCTTAAAGACCAAGGCCAAATCTTTTAATGAGAACTTAGGCAGTGTCTTATAGCAACACAACTGACTTGTTGGGAGGTTTGTATAACACCTACCAAACTGAATTTCCATCAGGTTATTGTGTTTACACACTTCAGCAGTGTTCCTTTTATTCCATTTACTGTATTTCATTTAACTCTTTCTCTGCTGACCAATGTCCTATTTCCATTCTTTTCCTTTTTTTTGACTGGCTATTTTTTTTTTTTAATTTCAGTAGTAAAACAAAAGTTTTGTAAATCATTAGATTTTTATAAATATTGGAAATTATCAATTAATGTCCTAGTTTCAAAGACTGAGAGTAAATTTGACACAAGTATAGGGGAAGGACCTAGCCAAAAGTTAAGCTTCTCTGTTTCAGCAGAAAGCACCAAATCTGGCTGAATAGCCAGATGAAATATTGGTCCATTCTTTCGAGAACAATGAAGATTTAAATGACTGTCAACACAACTTCTGAGCAAGGCTAATAATTGTTAAATCATCAGATTAAGGCAGATAATGGAAAGGATACCGGTGAGAGTAAGGGGAAAAGTAAGGCTAATGAACTGAGACTGATCATGTAATTCACAGGCTTTATCCTGACTTTGTTCAATCCAAAGAAAGGAAAAGTAGAGGATGGGAACTTCAGGTATGGACTAGAAACTGTATTTCTATAGCCTGGCAGTGCAGGACAGGACAGCTTAAGCAGGCCAAAAAGCATCCAGAAGTTGGATAGAATGGTTACTGAACATAGTGTGAAAAGTTACTGGAGACCTCAGTACCAGACAGTTGCCCAGCAGGAAATATATCAGCACTTTGGGCACATGAGCTAATTAGAGGAAGAACAGCGTGGTTACAAATGTAGGTGGAAACAGCTATCAGTTCACCTTCCATGCCTATACTTGTACCAGGATCCTCAGCTGAACAAGACTTAAAGATGTGTCTTCTCACACTGATAGCACCGATAACCACTAAGACTACAAATGTTTGCTCTCACCAGTTACTGAAGACCAGGCAGCTATTAGCACACGGGCTGCAATACTGCTGGCTTTGGTGGTCTCAATACTTCTTTGTCGAAAAGGATCAAAAGAATTTGAAAAGAACTGAGGAGCTTCTGGGTTTTTTCCAAGCTTGGAAGAAGCCAGATGACTGTATGCTATGATTACTCTATTCATGAGACTGGAGAATGAGAAATCTGAATTGATTGGACAATGTCAATTAAGCATATAGAAATGTATTCGTTATGCTCAACTATGCATTTAAATTTAAATATCGAACATCAGTACAACATTTTAAAGAATGGGTACTAGTAAACTAACCTCCAGAATGTTTTAATTAAAGTTATTTTAAATAGTACTTACAAAGTTTATATTTTAAAATGTTTCCTGTGTGTTGACTGCAAGATGTTTTTCAGCGATTTCTTTATGATAATGTTGAGGTTTAACCTTCTATTTTACTTTTTGAAATACTATAAAACAACAGAACCCCAGGCTCTGTTTCAGCAAGGAGTTAAGGTGAGGTGCAGAACAAAAAGGCTTTAATAGCTGTGCCCAATATTGCCTCATCACCCTTCCATCATTTCAGTCATACCACAGATATTTCTGGATGCTGTCACAGCATCTGTGGAACCGTATTCCAGCTGTTCTCAGACTTTCCCATTTCTGGAAGCCCGCCCCTCCCTCAGCTCCAACCGCAAATGTCCACACAATAGAAATCCAGTCTTCCTCCAAGAGATCAGTCCCAGACTAACCAGAGATTACACCAGAATGTCTGTGTTATTTTTTCACTCCCATCTAAGGACCTTTGAAATTACAAAGTCAGGCATGAATTCATTAGCTCAAAGTAAGACACCAGCACTTTTATGAACTAGCCCTGGCAGAATTGTGTGTTAAGATCTTTCCCAAAGTTACTAGGGTCTTCAGCACAGGTATGCTGAAGCTGCAAACCAAAAGGATGTCAAAATATGCAATAAAACACACTTTAATTAGTCACAAAACCCCCAAAAGAATTAAATTAACAGATTTCCTGGTCTGCCTAAAAGTTAGGCAACTTGCTTGATGACAATCAGCAGTCCTGTCACTTTCACATGTCACCAGCCATCACTTGCTGCTGCATTACTTCAGATTTGAAGTTCTA
This sequence comes from Nipponia nippon, assembly GCF_047370975.1. Classification (NCBI taxonomy): domain Eukaryota; kingdom Metazoa; phylum Chordata; class Aves; order Pelecaniformes; family Threskiornithidae; genus Nipponia; species Nipponia nippon. Next base: position 40,847,241 of record NW_028262380.1, on the reverse strand, counting down.
TCTGCCCTTCCTTTATTCTTTCTTTTTTTGGTTTAAAAAAACTTCCTACTGTGGTGTCTAAATACTTGGGAAAGCATTCTCAAAATGACAAAACTTATGTAGGATACCCCAGATTTTCTTTGAAAAGAAAGAAAAAGAAAATGGAATAAATCTTCAGAGTCCTGTTGAGAATTTGTGTATCTGCATATATCTGATTCCTGATGTCTGTAACCTCAATTCTACTATACAGAACTCCACTGGATTCTTATTTTCAATACCTGTTAGTTATCTTATATCCTACTTTATTTTTACAACATTGCATGCCAAGCTTGCCTTTACGTGGCTCATGAGAACACATAATATATAGTTTAAATATATACATGTAGTATGCTTGTGTGTGCACCCACAATGTTTTTTTTTTAAATTAAACTGCTAAACCCAAACTGTATTCACATAAATAAGTTACTCCAGACTAGTCTAGTATTTTTTTTGCTGAATAAATCTGGTTTTGCTGGAGGATTTTTTGCAGGTTTGCTACAAGAGCACAGGGTTTAACTAATAGATGCAAAATAGCAAAAAAGAAATGACAGCTCCTGGGAACATACATGTGTGCTGGTTACACACTAGATTTTAGGCTTGGCTACCTAAGCAACAGGGAGCAGTTTAGCCTGTACATCTCATTTCTGGACCATATCTTTAAAGACAACTTCTAAACTTTCTTGTGTTCTAAACTTTTCTTATGGTGCAAGTTGTTTTGATTCTTGTTCATGTAAGTTGCTTTTCTGATCCTGTTCAAAAAGATGACTGTTCTCCATCTAAAAAGATAATCTTTCAAAATCAGTCAAGGTGATCATTAAATGCTACTGGGATGAAATATAGGGATAGTCACAAGAGTTTAAAGTAAATTCTTATCATTGTTATCATCATCGCATAAGGATAAAAACTATGTAGCCCTCATTATACAAGGCATAGGGAATAAATCAATTTCTCCATTATCATGATACTAAAAAGCATACTAAATGCAGCCTATTAGGATGTGTCATTCTCATCCCTAAAGCAAAAAGACAAAAGTAGAACCAAAAGGTGATACTGATAAGGGGAATTACTTTCCTATGCAATTAACAATGTTATTCCTTTTTGCAAGATGACATTGTAGCCAGGAGTTCACGAAGATTTTTTTTTTCCTTAAGAGATTTTTTGGCTACGTAGAACATCCTGTGTAGTCAGGGCTACAATAACAGGAGTTTAGGGTGAGTTGCAACTATCTGGCTGCAGATCTTTAGCTTACCTCTGAATAACAGCATAGATAAAAAAACCCTTTTCTTCTAGTTGTCTTATGCTATAGCTGTCTTTCTACACTGAATTTATTTCCTCTTTTTCCAGAACATCAGTACTGACCTTTAAGAGGAAAGTATTACAAAACTAGCTGGTCTACGGAGAGATATCTAGCAGGGCAAGCTGCTTACAATATAATCAATAGCTTTGTGTGGAAAGAGGGAAGACTGTATAAGCAAAGTCTAGGATAAGGAACAATGTTAGTGGAAGAATTACTAAAATTATGATATTCAGAGATTTCATTTTGCTACTTTTTTGGCCAAAATTAATCTTTGTCCAAAGAGCTTGACAAATGATAGTGGGAAAAGTAACAGACAAGCAGATAGAGATGATATGTGAGTGATTGTTGTTGCTTGCAGAAAAAGTCTGTGCTTTGATTTAAGTTTTATTTGCTGTGGTAGTGCTTTTCTTCATTTCCATGACAACAGCAAAGAAAATAGTATCTAAAAAACTTGCATTATTTTTTCTTGGCTTATACTAAATAGGCAACATCAGAGAGTAGTGGTTATTTTCTGTGTGGATAATCCAGGATTAGAAGAAGTGTGGGAATACTGGCCTATTGTTCATTCATTTCAAAGAAATGAACTTTTCTGTGTAATTCCTGATTTATTTTCATGTCTCAACTGTTTGCATGCAACTGCTAAAATGAAATGAGTACAAGGTGGGTGGGAGAAAATGCGTTTGTCAGTGTGTCAATAATACATATTTAGAGAAGGATGAACACAACTCCAGTCTGAATCGGTGTGGGGGAGGCTCTATGTTCATGACTGAGTCATGCAAAAGGGTGAGCTGAATCGAATAGCGCTAATAGGGAAACAACTGTCTTAATAGGTCTGAGAAATCAATGCCTAATTTATATAAAAATAAACGGAAGTGGAATATATGACTAGCGGAGGGTGATAGCGAGCTGTGTTAAGACATCTCCCCTCACGTACCCTCCTCATCTTTCTTTCTCACCTTTACCCCAGGATCTGGTAGCACGTAGCCCAGCCCATGTGTTACAGTAAAGACTGTAGGCTTTGGAGCATGAGAACTGCTTGATTTGTCTCCCAGGTTGGCCCTTATAAAAGACAGCTCCTCTGAGGTCATAAAATCCTTGGGATGTGGGGCTTTAAAATGATTGCCAAAATTACAGTTGGGTCAGTCAAAATCAAGAATCTACTCTAAGCCCGTTCTTGGGGATTGGGGAAAACTGCCACCCTGCCATTCCTGCTAATGATATTAGGTGGACTCTCTTGAAAGAAGATGACATAGAACACAGAATCATGTATTGCTTTTGTCAGCAAGCAGCCTTTGATGCATATTTTTCCTAAATCCAGCCCTTAGGTAACAGAAAATGGTAGAATGTATTTAATTTTGGACGCATTCCATATTTACTTGCAATAACTGCCCTGGGAGACTCATTAATGCTTTAAAGCTTCCTATTAAATGGAAACCTCACAGTATTTTCTTTTTAATAAAATAAACTGAAAGGTGAAAATATTTTCTGTTTGGTTTTTTAATTATGAATGCCTGTCTCAAAAAATTACTCTTAATTTGTTGGATTATTTTAGTTTTATGTCCTTTCACAAGCAAGTAAATGAATAATGAAAAATGTGTAATAAAAGCAAACAATAATTATTCATATTGACCTGAGGCATTTAATGAAATAGAAGAAAGTCTAAAGAAACAGATTTCCTACAGCACTACTTTCTTAAGTATACCAAGGTAATTAGCTTTAAGAGGAGATAATTTCAGTTCACTGAGGTTGCTCTTTTAAGACTTTCTGGGAAATTTGGATTTTCCATTGATAGTAGTTTTAACATGTCACACTGGAGCCAGAGTGAATTAAAGTGAAGAGCTACACAGTCTAAACAAACAGTCTTTCCCATTATCAGAAGCCTGACAACATAACAGCATAAACTATAGTCACATGCCCACAAGTAATGCAGGAACAATTAAAAAAATAACAAAACCTCACTGCAATCCATAAACAGTATCTGATAGCTTTTACTGCGCTAACATTTTAAGTTGCCTTATTTTCCAATTTAACATGTTGCTTTCCTACCAGTCTTAAGAAAATAAACAAGAAATATTCCCTCTGTTCTGCAATCTTCTATTCTTTCTTCTGATTAAATGGTGACATAGCATTCTCTAGCAATTCCCCATGAAAATAACCAGCTAAATCCTGAAAAGCATCAATGAGTAACAGGAAAGCTTCAGTTCTTATTCCATTTTGAAGGATAGTTAGGATATATACAATATATTTGTTTGTGGGTAGGGATCTTTTAGTACTTATTTTACATATTGAAAATTTCTACTTTAATCTATGATTTACATGTCCATGTTACTTTTTGTACAGACTTGTATTTTACTTGTCCCTACTAATTTTTACCCAAAGACTCATCATCCATTCTCTGTTTTTTCCCCTACTTTGGATGTGCCCCATATTAATTGATGTATTAATTCTCTTTCCTCAGTCTGAGAGCAGGTACTCCAACAATTTTGCTAAACCTTGTCTGTGCTTCCTCTGCACATCTCCTCTACAACCACCATTTTATTTCCTCTCATGCTACTTACTTTCTAACTAAATAAGAACTTAAAGAGTCCAATTACTCTGTGATCTGAGAATCTCCCGCTCTTTGGCATGGTTATTCCTGTCATAGGATGTCCTTGTTAAGTGTAATTGTAGATGGAGAATTCAAGCACAAAGAGATTAAGGGCTCTGACTCATGTTCAGCAAACAAACATCTGATGCTCTTTTGGGCATTGCTGCCTCTCTCACTCCCTGCAGGTGTGTGCCGCTACCCTTCTGCAAGATGCTCAAGCTCCTCTAGGAAACTTACATTTCACCTCTTTTAGTTCATAGTCTTCAATGGCAACTTCAGATAATATCTGGAAGGTGGACTGGAAAGCTTAGGTGCAAGCATGTGTGGGAGCACACCCCAACTCATACCCCTGCTCCTTCTCAGGCTGCATGGGGGCTGCAGACTTCGTTGCAGTGATTTGGCCATCACGCTATGATGAGCAAGGGGATGAGGCCATCTCAGCAAAAGGTGATGAACAGCCAGAGAATATGTGTTTCACAGTGTCCAAACAAATCCTAAAGCTACTGAACTGTGGCCTCTGTCCCTGATATCCCTGTGAGTAGATGCCATGCTTTATTCCTGCCACTCTGCTTTGGTTAGCCCTCCAGCACTGCCTTCACCGCAACATCAGATACAACAGAAATGGGAAAAAGCTCTTTCACCTTTTTTTTTTTTTTCCAAGTGTATGTTACTGAAGACCTTTTCTTGTTTAAAATGTGCTCTTTCCTTGCACATCTGACCAAGCGTAAGTTAAATGGTGAAGTTGATGGCAATGCCTCTCATGCGTCGTCCTGGTCTTTGTGCCCACAGACAACAGGCACTTGATAAAGACAGTGCCTTGAGGAGTTCCCTAACTGGATGGTAAGCAGGAGAAGTTTTTCCTTACCTGAGTAGTGTTTAAAGGTGACTCTGCAGCACACAGAGTGAGCATATGCTTCTCAACATGAAGTCATCCAGCCTGACGCTGCAGATAAGAAAGGGTATTAGATCTCTTCACACATCACCTTGTCCTCTCCCAGCTTCAGTGTTAAGACATATTGTTTTCATAGATGTTGTTTGTTGATCACATATGCATGGTCAACTACAGTTCTGGAAAGTGTCTTAAGAATTTAGACCAAAGACTGCAGAAACATCACTAGGAACTCTGTAGAGAAAGAGAAATCACAGTATATGAATTTCTAGTTCAGGATGTGGATACTGTTCTCAAACCTGGCTGGCCTGGTACAGAGCCTAAAAGCATTGGTTCCTAGGGTTTTTCAAAGTACCAGCACTAGAGAGGCAAAATTTAGTCTTCCATTAATCTATTTTTAATAATTGTTTTTCACTTATAAATGTTAAGGATATGTTTCAGTGTTTTTCTGATTTGGATTCCTTCTTTTATTTTTCACATTGCATCAGTCAACTACCTACACCTGCAAGAAATCATTATTTACATCTTCTAATGAAAAATAACATTTAGAAAGGATAAATCAGAGATGAAGACTCTCTTATAATGTTGTTCATGTTGTTTTCCCTCCCTATAGAAAACATTGTAAGCAACATTAAGCTAGAAGTTAGTTGTATATTGTTACGGTTCCATACCAATCATGGCAGCCATTTTTAAAAGAAGCAGTTAAAATATTAAAAGCCTAAGTGAATTAGGCACCTACATCCCATTTTAGAATGACCTGAATATTAGGAGCAAACATTTTACCCCGACTCCTAAAATCAAGACCAGATGCCTTTCTAAATAGTATGCTGTAATTCAACCATATTTTTATTGGATACAGTACAGGAATTACAGGGTGAAATTCCATGCTTTCCGTTATGTAAGAAGTCAGACTACATGATGGTGTGATCCCTTATGTCACTAAAATCACTGAGTAACTGAAGATGTCATTCCATCTTATTTGCTCAAATTTCATTTCCTTGGTTCTTGCGGTGTCGTAATCTCACTCAATCTTCAGCCACTGAAGTAGGTTCTAGGGAAAACTTTGTAGGCAAGATCTGGATTTTATTGTAATAAACAGGAAAAAACCCAAAACCTTGGAAAAGCCTTCCTGTGGTGTTTCCACCATGCTTTATATGCTTATTTCACTTCAGGAATAAGCTGAAGAGAATGCATATCTCTGTTTTTGCATTCACTTTAATGTTGTTATCACCAGGCAATAAACTCAGGAATTTATGCTGGGTTCATACCTTAACCATCAGCTTTATCAGCAAAATCAAAATCCAGATAAAAAGAAATAGAATCTATTTCTGAAATAGGACTTCCCATGAATTCACAAATTATAATGCCTACTGAAAAACAGAGGCTTTCCTCATATCCTCAAGTATACTTCTGATACGATTCACAAATTTTCTCTCAAGTTTTGAAAATCTCTTCTCCTCTTCTATAAAACGAGTTTTAAACAGCTTTTCTTTTTTGTTAGGCAAGATCATTTGAATGGAAGAAAACTGGAGATCAGTCCTGTCTAATGCGATGCTCAAGAACCAGAAAAACCCCAGCACCCTACCAAAAAACAACCCATAGCAATCAGTGTCAGTGGGAAATGGAACAAAACAATAGGTATACTTTGACCTTACGATTGTTTTCCTTCGGGTCTGTGAAGTCATTAGAAAACTCTAGTACCCTCTGCTGGCCAAGCAATAAATCTGTAGCCCCGCCGCAGTGCTGACATTCCCACGGATGCTGACATGCAAGCGAGTGAGCAGCTTGGAAGCAAGAGCCACGTCGACTTGCATCCTGTTAAAAGAGCAAAAAAACTCTCACAAAACAGCATATTAGAAAGTGCTAGTCCGGAAAAAGTTTCAGGCTGCTAGGAGAGTACTGTAAACAAGAACATCACTAACTCATATATTTAACACTATAGCTTTTAAAGGGTTTTTTAAATATTAAGCCTCTACCTAAGGATGTTAGCTTTTCAGAGTATACGGTAAAAGTGCTATAAATGACTGCAAGCACGCTCATGCACTCCTCTTGTTGTTCAGATTGGGACTCACTGCTGCTAAACAGAGGGAGCGTGGCATGTCTAGTACACCGCTTTAACATTAAAAAAATGCATATATGTATTTCTTTGAAGTGGAGCACTACCTTCTGTTGCAGAGGTACATGAGCTCACTTTTAAGCAGAAATCAGTGAAGTTAAAACTTTGTTTTATCCCTTTAAAATAATGTGTATTTGGTGCCTTACAGTTCACGAGGTTAAAGAGGTAAATGGTTTCATGTATACCATAGGCCTCTGCTAAAACGAGGACAATAATGATGAGCCAGCCACTTTTGCAGAGGTGGAAAGTAACTAGTTAGAATAGTTAATCTTTTGAGACACATCCCTGGCATTAAGTGGATTCTTCTCATTCAGCTGAAGGCACAACAGCTGGATTCTGTCATCCCTGACTGGGGCGGTCTTGTTAGTGTAGGATGACCTCTGGAGCACTAACACAGATAATACTGGCACCTCTCTCCGCTCTAATCAACTACCAGTCTGAGCAATTCTACAGGAGATGGGGGCATTAAGGCCATATTATTCTAAACAAAATTCAGTGATGGTAGCAGAGTATTGTGACAGCAAAAGACAGATTCTACCTTTCCCACCAAAGGTTTTTAATGCTGAATTTGGGGAATGGTCTATAAAAACAACACAGCTCCATATTTTCTCCCTTTTCTTAAAGTCATGGTTTGCAAAACTAGACTGTTTGTGTCAAGTATGTCTAAGCTAAAACTCTCACAGTTTTACTGCCATATATAAAACTGTTCATTGCAACCACACGTAGTTAATGTGCTCTCTCTTCGTCTCTTTCCACACAGATTAGAGCTGGCAAGAAAACAAAAATTTCTGGGCATTTAGCTGGAATGTGAAAGACTCAGGTTCAAGTTACTGTTCTGTCCTGTCCTGTTCTGGAGCAGGGCACTGAACAAGGATCTCCTAGATCTGAACTGACTACTCTCGTGGCTGGACCAGGTGCTGTTTTGGTGATGGAGCTCTTGTATTTTGACCATTTGCAAAGCTTCATCAAAAACTGACCACTTCTCATGATGTACATCAACTTTCACTGAAAATATTTCATGTTGTAAAGTTTTTGATGATGGCTAATATAGCTAGCTATAGATGAAAAAAAAGGGCAACAAAGCTTTCAGTAGTTATGAAACAGCAAAATAAAGCTAGCTAACTTAATCAAAAGGGATTCATATGCCACGCAGGCATTTGGTGTGTCGCTGTTTCACATCACACTGCAAAGCACAGGCATGCCATTGATAAGAATGCACTGGTGCACAACATACAAAGTATAATATGTTAATTTTACAAGTAGCAGCAATTCTGCTTATCCTTATCATTTATATATGATTTATTAGAAAATAACCAATATCCACACTGTCAACTAATTTTGGCTTGCAAATATAAAATGTGCACACTTTGAGTTTTTTGGTGTGCTTGGCCTTTTATAGCACTTACAAATGCTCTCAAGATCCTTGGGATACTGGAATGTTGCTACAGTGCCTTGTGCCTGGATGACATAGAGACATTGGCTTCTGTTGTGTTTTGAGAGTGGCTTCGGTTGTGTATGAGAGTGTTAACCTCTGAAATTCAGATCCTACTGTTGAAATCATAACAGAAATAAATGTATCTGAGGTAAGAGTGTTTACAATTACTGTATTGTCAGTGGAGAGAAATGGGCTGTCATTTATTCCCCCAAATAAATATTTAGAGTGCAAATGTCTAAAGTTAGTTGAGAAATCCCACCTTTGATTTACCTACCAAATAAGAAAAGCGCAATGGTCATCTGTGAAAAATTTGGGACACTTACTTGCCCACAGTCTTTCATGTCAAAGATGGGGATAACACCTAGTTTTCCAGGGTAGCTTCACTTAATTGGAGTAAGCATTGTGTTCCACTCTCTGTTGACAATTTTAATAGGACAACACCAGCTTTATTTGCTATACAGCTGTGATTCTCTGTTGGGAGGAAAATACATTTCTCAGAGTGTGAGGCAGGAGTACAGAGTGTCCATGCAATTGAGGACTATAGCATAATGAAAACAGCCGCGGAGGTCAGATGCAGTGTTTCTTTAATATGGGGGGAACGTTGTAGGAGAAGTGGGAATGTTGTGCAATTTCTTCAACTTTTAAAAGAGCATAGAAATTGAAAGCCTGATCCTTAAGAAATTCATCAACACTACTGGACTCCTTTGGTAATGTAACATAGTCCTTTATCACTTAAACTAATGACAGCCTATGAAGGGTAGATGTCAACCTGTTTGTGATTCACTAAAGCAGGCTTTTCAAAGCTTTAGTTTTCATAGATTTTGGTAGAAAGAAAAAGGATTTGGAGGCTCATGAGCTCATCTGGTTTTCCAGTGAAACTTTTTTTCTTTTTTGAGTGGGAGAGGAGTGAAGAGAGGGAGAAAGCATGATTCTGATATCTTAACAAAAACTGTGAGTTTTTATATCAATTAAAAAAAAGGAAGAAAAACTCATCATCATGGAAATGACTACTAACTTGTTGCTTTGGACACTTACCTGGCCTTCAGTTTCAGTCCCTTATCTGCTTGATATAGACTGGGGACTTAATCTTGCTCCCCTGTATCCCATATAAGTTTCCTTTCTGCAAAGAAATTCTTATTCTCCCTGTAAGTTCTTTCCAAAAAACATTTAAAGTGCAAATGAAAATAAGATAAACTTCAAAACCATCACAACTTTTGCAGCCTTCCCACTCTGACGATTAGAAAGATCAGATTTCAATCGCAGATCCCCTAGGGCATATGGGTTGGTGAGTATGGCTCTTTTGCCACTGTGGTCCCTGATTTCACCCATCTCTTTATACCCGTGTTTGCCTCTACTGTTTCTATTTCTTCTCCCATGAACTCCCTCAAAGTGGTTTCTTCTTTCCACTGTTCCCTCAAGCCCTTGCAATGCATTTTCCCGATTGAACGCTGTCAGCAGGGGGAGCATCAACAGCACAGGAGGCTCTCCCACAGGGACTACTGGGTCTTCATGGGAGGAACAGGGACAGACCTGCTGAAGCTGAAAGACAGAAAGTTGTCCCCTATATATATTAAAGACAGTTCCATGCTGGAAGCTGTTGACTCACATGTAAAAGATAGAGAACTCTCCATATTTAAATGGAGAGGGAAAGACGCTGACCTACGTACATATTAGAGATGCCATTAAAAAAAAAGACAGCATAGGAAATGTAGGATTGTGCTTGAGGTCTTCCCCCAATTTATTTTTTAATTATTTATTTTAGAAATTAAATTTTTGTTGCATTCCTTGTTCAACGACTCTCTAAACAGTTAGTTCTTTGCTGGTGAATTTCAAGACTAATAAATTAAGTTGAGACTGACCAAATAAAAAATAAACCAATTTTGAATATGCTGGCATTGAAAGAAAATAACTTGGGTAGTCTGCACTGTCTGGACATGCTGTATCCCTGGCTGTTTCTTTCCTTTAGTGAGTCATTGTTTTCTGGTAAATGTTGATTACCCCTCCATGTACATTTGTGAAAATTTCAGCTAAGCTAGTCTGCTGCAATTAGTGCAAACATCAACATATTATCAACATATGCCTAAAGGAAAAAGGTGCACCCTGGATTCTAACTTAAGAATCCAGCATTATTGTATATGACGAAATATATGAATATTTCTATTAAATTATCTTACAATATTTTAACATACAAAATGAGGGATGCTAGCAACTTAGATATATGCAAAAAAGCAAGTAAAATTCACTGTAAGGTAGTTACAAGGAGATATATGTTTGAACTTCTCATATGCAATGAGGCTGGGACAAAAACATAAGTTAATAAGTAAATTTAATCTGACTATTCAAGAGAACTAAACACTACAGACAAATAAACTTTTAAGAATCTCCAACCAAAAGTGGAGTTTAGGAACCCCAAGTTTTTTGAAGTGATGTTACTTGAGTGCATAAGCTTGTGCTAGGACTTGCCCCTCTGTTGGCTGAAGTGAGCAATCTGTCATTCACTTCATGCCCGTAGCTATTTATGAGTCACAAACAAAACGTCCCTGTGACTGAATTCTCTGGAGAGCCTGATGAGCTAGGAACCTTCTGAATGCGTTTAACTCACACCAATTATACTGCATTCAGCTATAGTAAATTTTACAGAGGAAAATATGGTGCTGGCATATACGGTGATGATGGTGGCGCACATTTTTGTTATTGCCTAGTGGTTAGAGTACTCTTCTACATTTAATTTCTCCTTCAGCTTGTGTGACTTTCAGTTTGCCACCCCAGAAGAGGGCCTGTTCCAGCTAAGGAAACACAATGGTGCACTCTTCTTAGACCAGCAGTGAATGTTCAGGACCAAGACCAGGGACAGATCAGAAGAGAACTGTGTCCAAGCTGGGGAGATGGAGGCCTGACATCTTGCCCTGGCTTCTAGAACTGCTTTTCTATTTCATTTTTATGTGAAATGTGTCACCACTAGGTCTATTTGCAGGTATAGAGCCCAGCCAGTATTTTCTAAATGCTTTTACTGAATCCTCCTTCACCCCTCTTTCAGCAGAATACTAAGGGACATACCTAGCATTAAACACCAACAGCAAAATTGTTACCAGTGGAACATTCATTTACATAAAATGGGGATTGTATTGTCCTACTTCATGTAATTAAAACATACAGATCTGTGCTATCCCACATTGCTATTTGTAGCAACAATGTGTCCTGTTAATTAAACAGAATGATTGAATGGAAAGTCTTCATGGGTCAGTTTTTAGGCTTTTTAGAATAGAAATGAAGGAAAAACCCCTGTGCTTTAAAGCAATAGTAGCAAGAAAAAACATAATATGTCAATGTGTTATTGTTAACAGAGTTGATTATTTTCTAAAAAAAAATTACAGAGATGGTTATTTTCTTAATTTTTTTTTTTTTTAATCTGGGAAAATGTGTTTTTTCTGAGAAAAAGTTATTAAATAAAAAGAAAAATGTGATAGTCCCCATTTCAACTTCATCACAATCTTTTGGGGTTTTAATTTCAAAATATCTTTATTTCAAACTTTTATTTGCTGTAAATTATAGCACAATGAATCAACTTTGACATGAACTGTTTTGATTTGACCTTAAACAATTTTTCTAGGGAAGGGAGAAAAATGTGCACCACTCCGGAGAGAGAATACATGATGGGCAACATTGAAGTATGCTCACTAAACCCACAAACCTTTCAGCTGCTGGCAGTAGTTCATTCCTGATAAATACAAGATGACTCTATTGCACCGTGAGTGCAATACTGCTGTGAGACTGCAGAACCAGCTTTGAACTCCAGAACACTTGAATGCGAGTGAGACATTTGCTGATGAGATGTGATCAGACAGAACTATTCTTTTTCTTGCAAGCCTTCAGTACCATCTGAAGTCAGTACTGTTGCAGATTTACCTCTGGTTGAACTGCACTCTACTTTCAGTGTAAATTTGCATATGAAGACAACAGAATTTGTTGCAAAGAGAAAGAAAATGGATTTCTGGTAAGCTATAGACTTCTCTCAAACACTTTGTTCTGTCTTCAGAAGAAAAGCCCAGATTTCAGCATCTTTCTTGACCATTAAAGCCTTTTGAACATCTTTCAGCTTTCTCAATTACCCATCCATCTCAGCAATCAGCCTATCCTTACTGAGGAAATACCCTTTGAGAAGAGTATTAGGAAGTCCATTTCAGTGATTATTTTATAAGGAATAATGACTACTTTGTTTCATTAGTGGCTTTCTGGTTCTAATCAGACATTTATTTTTCACATTCACCAAACAAGGATGTACAGCATATGTTAAGGGAACTGTGTGTGTACCATATGGCTAAGAAGAATAAATGCCATATAAAATGGAGAGAGTGAAAGAGGAAGAGTAAGGTAATATAACAGATAATGAATTCAGCTACATTATATGATTTTATCATTATAAGGCTGCAAAGACAAAAGAATACTATGGAGCACACATGGATTTTAAACCCCGGTGACTGAGTTTTACTTTTAGTATTCTAAGCTGCAATTTCTTTTCCCTCACCCTGATCAGATGAATCGGTAGTCATGAAGCAACAAAGACAGAAGGCTTAATTCTTGTATATAGTTGTACTGTCTAACTCCAGCTTCAGTAGAGGTAAAGCACATTAAGTCCATATATGTGAAACTGGAATCACTACTGAGACAGGCCTAGGATGAGCTGGTATTGGGGTAGGTTTTCTGTATTGCAAAATAGCACTCATAATTTCTAAGTACAAAAAACACATACTCTGCCTTACATTAAAAAATGTAGGCTCCAAAATCAATTTAAAGATTTCTTTTAGAACTTGGCTGGACTTCAGAAAGTGAATTTTCCCATTGCTCTAATCATCTGCTATTATGGTTTGAAGTCAGGAAGCATCTTGAGCTCAAATCACTAGAATGAACGGCTGAAATAAAAATGTTTTGATTTCCTAACCGAGATCCACAATTTTTAAGAGGTGTTATGGAAAAAAATTGCTTGTTGCATGATAGCCTGAAATATAGATGGGACATTTCAAGCCATAATTTAGCACAAATTGTTACCTGATATTAGACCTATCTTGCTATTTTTTGGAGTTTGGCTGATTCTGTGGTTAAAATCCCACACAGTACTGAAGTCTTCAGCCTTGGTACTAATAGTGAAATCTGCATTTGGCTGGACAATTGGCTGAATTGCTATGAATACAAATCTGAAGAAATTATCAGAATGCAAACTGACACAGAGGTATCTACCTTAATCCACACACTGCCTCATCTTAATAATGCCACATTTCACAGGACTGCTAATTTTGAAAGTTAAATACACTAAATGCTCACATTTTTACCTTTAGATTGTGTATTATACAGTCATGTTTGTACATCATATCCTGTCTATAATCTTGCTTACGTAGATTATAATTTATGGTTGTTACAGTTACAGGTTATGTAATACCAATATCTAAAAACTGTGCTCGTTACATCTTAACCTGTGTCTCTCCCTTGAGAAGCATATTATCATGGTTGGCAATATCAGTAATTTTAATTAAAGTAAGTAGCACACCCCTGCCCTGATTTTACGACTTACAGGAAGTTTCTGAGAACCCCCCAGTTCTTAACATATAATTTAGGATCAGCTAAACGTACCCAAGACCTTACTTATTGGAGAATCAGAGTAAGAGGTGTATAAATCCATATTAGTTTTTCTTTCCAACTTTTGTTTCAAGTCTACCTGGTAGATTTATGGCTTGACTGTGCTTCAGTAGTCTGACTCCCTGTGGTGGTTTCCAAAAGTCTGCAGGCAGGAATACACCCTTACTGCTGCAAAAGATTATGACATCATGGATGTTAAAAAGAGAATGAATGATGTGGTTAGCCATGCATTCAATATATTACTAGAGAGGGGGTTATATGGAAACATGGCCTTTCTGTCAGGTAGAATGAATGAGATATATAATTTGTTTTGTCCTTCTCTTAAAAGAACAAGGGAAAGGAGATAATCTGTCTTAATAAGGGCATGCTTAGAGTATCAACCAACTAGAAAGTAATATATTTTTAAACATCCATATGTGATCCCCTTATTAAATTAGGATGTTGAGCTAAATTTAAAGTATCAATATATAAATCAGTCAGTCAGTTAAATTAGCCAGTTTTATACTGATAAATGGGAGTTAATAAAGCAATTACTTCTTTCTGAACCATAAGGCTCTGGTTTCCAAATCAGTTGTTTGAGTTATGGATTACTGACATAATTTACAAGTTTTCATTTACGTGACTTATATCCTTGATTTCTGAGGAATTAGTCCTTTATTGTATTAAAGGCACAACAAAACAGCATTTGCGTAACATTAAGGTTGGGGCAAAGCAACAAAACTCTCTGACTTCTCAATTTATGGTGACACAGTGTTCCTTACTCTAGCTGCTGTTGTTCATAACATACAGAGAGTTAAGGACAGAATTGTTGCCTCAATATTGAAGGTCATGACTTTTCAATGTGTGTGTCGTGACCTATGTTCTATCCCTGTAGAGTTTTGCCTTTTTTTTCTCTCATTTTTGTAAGCACGCACCAGTAGCAGGCAGTTCTGCACCTATGTTGGCCATTTGCTATGAAAGAGGTGGTATTAAAACTTGTCAGTGTATTGCCACATAACCTTCACATTTTCTATTTTTATGAGGCTCAACTTTGTATAGGTTGACGTCATCGAGGGGTTGGAAATGATTACAATGTGAGCAAGGTCAAGCTTATATAGGGTGTGCCGTAAATAAATTTTCATTTCAATTTTTCACACGCTTTTCTCCTTTTAATGCTTACTGCCTGGTATTTATCTTATTATTCTACTCAGACAGAAATAACCTCTCTTGGGCCACACAAGTCTTGAAGAGCTGCACAAACTAGCTGAAGTTAGGTAGAATTTTACTAAAGCCAGTTAGTTATTTATAAAGCAGTTCTAAAATTCAAGAAAAAGGTAGTGGTTTGCAGATTAAACTTTTTACTGTCCTCTACTGCGCTACTGGTTAAGAGCACGGTAACATCAATGGTAATAGCCATTATGAAAGAAAGTAATAAGAACATTTCAGGAAGATTTCATGATGCATACTGGTGGTGTCTGTGTAGTTCAGTTCATTCAGTGTTTCAAAAAGCAAAAAAACCCCAACCCCCCCGAATCAATAAATAATATTCTGATTGAAAATGTCACATTTCTCATGAAAAACATATTTGGTTGGGAAGTAACAAGCAGCAAGCTGAGAAATCAAACCTGGCTACATAGTGCCTGAGACATTCCAGATTAACGTAAGGAATGAATAAGGATGTAGACAAAAAAGCCAGGCAGAAGTAAGGGAACCACAGCCTGTTGAAGCAGAATTCTCAGGGGAAAAAAAAAAAAACAACAAGATTTATGTGGCCAAGAGTAGGATTACCCTGAGATCTGGCGCAAATGTCAGACTCCATTTTACAGACTAGCAGAATTAACAGGGGTCTGGCGAAAGAGTAACTTTAGTCTCCCTATTTACTTTGTTATGTTTACCTTGCAGGCAATCCAGAAACGGGATTTAGCGCTAAGCATGGGAAGAGCCATTTGAGAGATTGGCTTCCATCTCCCCAGCATATCTCCATTCAAATATCAACAGCTAATAGATAGGCAAGGCTCCTAGAATCTGTCTTTCCTAATGGCATGACCAATTCTGTTGTGAAATGTGGAGCCAGTGAATTTAGCCACTCACTATAAAGACATTATTTTCATTAATAAAAGGAACTTTCCTATGACAAGAATTTCATTTTTTTCCCACTGAAATGCATTAAAATACTCTGAAATACTTACCCCCAAATTATTATTCACCATATATGCACAGTGCGTTATATATTTTAAAGCTCATGACGCCCAAGCTTCAAGTATCAATGAGCCAAACAATAACTCATGACAGAGGTAGTCAGGTGGTGATCTCCCTGGTATGTGTTTGAGACCAAGTATGGTTTTCAGATGTCAAACTGTATAAAAATGCTTCTAAGGAAATGTCATAATGGGTTTTCTGTAATTTTACCGAAGTTTACCCTCAAGCCTTATGTAATTGGATTATATCTGTTATGTCAAACAACTTTGACCAGAGCAATTCGGCCTGCACTACTGGCATTAACATTATCACAAGACAACCAATAAGTCTGCCAGTTATGGTGGTGTTATGTATCATCTGAGCCACATGCCTGGCTAACAGAAAAGTAAATGGATTTAAATGAAACATAAACTAACCAAACACTATTGAATAGGATATATTCCTAATAAAATATTAAAGCCTCTTAATAAGCTTAATTAAAAAGGCCAATGTTTGATAGACCTGACAGAAACTGGTTAAACTGACTAAATTATTCCAGTGTTGACACAGGAGCAGTCAAACTGCTTCCATTCACACACCCTTCTTTTTGGCCCCAACAAAAATGAAATTTATTAATCATTTAAACGAAATGGAATTTTGGCAGAACTTTATTTTTCCCTTCAGTCACCTATAATTTTATAGGATTTTAGATAATATAATTTCCCTTAATATACCTTCCAGAATGCTGAAGAAAAACTATTTGTTTACAGTATACAGAGCAATGCCAGATCTAGCTGGTCTGGAGGCAAGCTTTCCCAAACTTTTGATCTGCAGGCTCTGTTTTCCAGAATGTCAAGATCCACGTTAAAAAAGGAATCTGGTGTACAGAGTCTGTTCATCCCATTGCCACAATTATGAAACACAACCAGAAAAAGAATAAAGGCTGATAAGGGATGATTAAAGGTATGGAATAACTACTGTATGAATAATGACCTAGAGGACAATAGTCTGTATAGAGGAGGTATTACAAAATCAAGAAGTATGTGGAAGAGGTGAATATAGGATGTTTATTTACTTTTTCTTCACACAGGAATTCAGCCCATGAAAAGAGTGACAACAGAAGGCATTTTTCTCTCCCCACATAATTAAATGGCAGTCGCAGAGTACTATGGTACAGCGTTGTTAGCCGCAGAATTCCATGGAAGGCAAAAATACACAAGTGTGTGGATTCAAACAATACTAAAGCAATTTTTGGAAGATAGATCATCAGGGACATTTGAACATGTAGGAAACTGCTCAGTGATTGCTAAAAGTTGAGAGACTGTATCAGATTGTTCTGTACTTGTTTTTTATATCCCTACATGACCACTGTTGGGAGTGGGATACTGGGCTATACAGACCTTCGTGCTGACTTTGAATGGCTGTTATACTGTCAAGGTCCATGACTCTCTTGACATGCTTAATTGTCAAGGACTTAAGGAAAGGAAAAATTCTCTTCAGTTATGACTGATTTTTACCCCATCCCCCTAAACTGCCCTCGAGACTAGGTCTCCCTCTTACTCTGCTGGGGCTTCTTTCCTTTTCCCCATTTCCTTCTTGTCACGTACACCCCTTTTAGCATTCTTATTAGGAGGACATTGCAGAAGGAAAGAACCCGATTCCTGTGTGTCTGCATGGCCATGTCTGTTCTCAACAGACAGTAATTTTTCCTTCAGCCTGACTGTTGACCCTCAGGCTTGAACTAGATGATTGAGTCTTACTCTCTTCAATCCTGAAACCTTTGTTTGAACACAGTCCGAGCTCTCTTTTTGCAAGAATGAAGGAGTATCCTACCAAATCAAAAGCCAGCAAATGAAAGAGATGCACGTAATGCCCTGTTTAACCATTTACCACTGTATTATCTGAAGCCACCAGCATAATATTTCACACATGTATATGAGTAAAAGAAGCACTAATAGAGAATTAATGTAAAAATGCATAGCCTCACATAGTATTTCCTTCCATGCTAGGAGTGCAGTATTTATACAATTACAATAGATCATTGGATGAAAGCACAACTT
The DNA here is from genome assembly GCF_047370975.1 of Nipponia nippon. NCBI lineage: Eukaryota > Metazoa > Chordata > Aves > Pelecaniformes > Threskiornithidae > Nipponia > Nipponia nippon. Next base: position 40,829,051 of record NW_028262380.1, on the reverse strand, counting down.
GTGAGAATATTGAAAACATGGTTGTTTTTAGGAGCTGTAAATTGGTATTGCTCACTGTCCTGGTTTCGGCTTGGATAGAGTTAATTTTCTTGATCCTGAAGACAAGCTACATCAATAGAAAACTGTATGAGGCTGATGGTGTGTCTAAACAGGGAAAAAAAAAAACTCAGAAGAGGAAAAATACACCCACTCTATAATTATGATCCTGACTTCTAATGTAAAGGCCAAGTTGATTCTGGGTCTCCAGGTCTCAATAGCAGTCAGGCAGAGGCCTCAGATAGTTTTTGTTATATATATATATATATACACGCACATATATGTGTATTCTATATAGAGAGAATTCAGCTGCTATGTTCCTCTTCTCGACCAGATAAGAACTACAGTTTCATACCTGATTTTTCTGAGTTAGATTAATGTTTATATTTACCTCTTTTGTTCTATTTAACATAGAGGATAATGGTTCTAAATGACCACATGACCATGACAGTTAATGTAAGCAAAAACCAAAATGCTTTTGGCTTTGAAAAAAAAGAAAGTTGGATCAAATTCAGGCTGCGTGTACTTAGCATTCTCCAAAATGTTGCAGATGGGTTGAATGGAAGGCTGATTTTGATAAATGGTTCCAACTCTGAAGCCACAATGCAATACTTGTAAATTCTTTTGAGATGATTAGACCAGTAGTTTAGCATCTATCATCTGAGATAGACTAGCATGATAATGGATACAAATAACTCATCACACATCCTTGCTATTACTCTTCCTCTGGTATGGCTGATATCGCTGATACTCAGTTGCTCCTCCTGGTGAATTTGATGGAATATTTTTTGTTTAAAAGAAGGAAAAATTGATTTTCAAAGGAGCATTAATCTAAGGGAATAAGTACTTAATTCCTGTGTACTCATTAAAGGACCCAATCAGAAGTTTTTTTTGTTGGTTTTTTTTAGCTTGTATTTATGTTTCTGAGGTTGTATTCTTAGATCTTGCAACAAAACTAGAAAAACTGCAGAAAAACTTCCTAGGCTGCAAAGATGTAATGGAAAATAACCTTATACACTTATTCTTTGGATTACCATGGGACATTTTGTAATGGCAAAACCAATGTAAACCGTTTTGGATGGTTTCACTCACTTCCCGCTCCTTGGAGAAGCTTGGGTGCCTCTCTTTTTGGCTCTGCCACGTCGTTGCCCTGCAGGGAGATCATTGGCTGGTGCAGGCAGATGCCCTTCCCTCTGGAGGCAGTGCTTTTGAGCACACGGCTGTATGGGCCAGGCAGGTGCCAGGAAGGTGCAGGAGCCCAGAGGGGTTTTCCTTCTGCGTGCCGATAGTGGACCCTCAGGTCCCATTCTCATCACCTTTGCTGAATCTCCACTCTCCGGGGAAGATTTATATTCTCTTGACATGGAAGAGTTAAATAAGGGGAAAAAGACTTTTACACAGCCCTGTAAAAGTCATGTTTTGCTGGCAAACAGCAGCAAACTTGCTAGGCTTTCTTCATTAGAGCCTTGCCATTTAAGCCATCAGCGTCATTTTGTGAGGACATCAAACATGTGTACACCAGATGCCTGCAACGCAGAGCAGCACTAAGGACCTGACTCAACTTAACAATAATCTGCGGACAGCGGGTGTGAACCTGAGCTGGGCCAACACCTCATCAGACTGCATGGCTAATTGATTTCAAAATTAGAGTTGGTATTTCTGAACAATAATCTTAAAAGGCAGCAATAAAATACATCAGAATCCTTTGAGCTAGCCAAGCTTTCATCCAAATGGCTTATTACAAAGAGCTGGCACACCTGAACTTTGGCATAGACAAATAAATCCCAAAACAGTAAATGGAAACCACATTTGGCACTGGAGGTTTGTCAAGAGAAGTTTGTAGTCATCAGGAAACAAGATTTTGGATTTTTTTCCTTAGTGGCAGGAAATAATTCACTGGATGTATTTTACTCCAACTGCAGTGATTTATGCAATGAAAATATAGGTAGTGTTGAGGGGAATGCTCTTTTTTTCCTTTTTTTATTTTTTTTTTTTTAACATTTCACAATCTTCAGGATCCCAGAAGCGCTAAAAGCACAGCAAGGGTTACAGTTATCCCAACAGTGATAACTTAATTGCATCTGTCGGCCTCCCTCTTTGAACTTTGAACTGCTGTTTTGTAGCATCATGGTCCAAAAGGATTTAGATCTGACTTTTGTGTGGCTACAATAAATTATACCGAAGTATCTGAGCAATGCCTGGAATCTTATCTTGAAGGCAGGATGAGGCATCTCACTTAAGGAATGGTATAAATTTGGAATACAAATCTTTCCAGGAACTAGCATTTCAGACCAGGTAGAAAAGATTACTTTTTCCTTCGCAATAGGTTGAATAGTAAGCAACTCAAGAATATGTAGATAAACTCATTAATTTCCTGAAATATTTACTGAAAAAATGGCTCCTCAGAACCACTGAAAGATAGGACTAAACAAATCTGTGAAGTCAGAGGCTGATCTGTGAAGTACCTGAAATCCGTTTAGACTGCCTGGCTCTTTCTGTTTGTAAATAATTTTATACATTTGAATTTGGTGAATAAAGATGTAATAGTCTAGAGGCAATTGCAGCTTTCATCATTAATTGGTCCAAGTGAAATGTTACCCACTGCTTGATTACTAGCTTTGTGTTTAAAATTAGTGGTTAAGTCTTACCATTCTGACAGTCTCAGCTTGACTTTGTGATAATTGAGATAGTTCTGTTCACGGTTTTGAATAATTCTGATCTATACCATTTATATTCATGTTAGTATGGTGTCAAATTTAGCTCAAAATGTGACTCTTGATGGTATGTATTACATCTTCACGAACAATCCTAAGACAAGTACGACTACAGAATTATACATTACATTGCCAATGGATATAAACAGCCTTTTAGCTACACATCTGACAGATGTAGTAAGCTCAGCTTTAGACACTTCAAAATATTGTTTTTTTCTTTCAGTTTATGTCTAATTACAATTTTCAGGCATGGCCTGATTCTCATCTCACTTATAATGTGAGTTTCCAGATGTATCCCTGGATTTTCACTGGGTTATTTGTACAAAAAAAAATGGTCTGTGATATGCCAACTTTCCGATTATACAGGGCCCAATTCAGTTATACATGTTCAAAACCAGCCTAATTCTATTAGCTGCCAATTTGTAGTGCTGTGAGAGGGTAATCAGACCTTGAAGATTCATGTTGCCCTTTTGAAAAATTTTGCTACCCACACTGTTATGTCTCTTGATCTTGCCAATATATTACTGTGTCTCCAATGGGCTAGGCATGTGAGAGCACCTTTTACTCATGTACTATATTTTAGCCACGATTAATTTTAGAAATGTTCTTCAGTTGCACAGGTCTGGGTATGTGGGGCAACTCACATTTTGACCTGTTAATTAACTGCAAAGGTTGCTCTTCTCAGTATTTCAGTCTAGTAAAAGGTGCTGAAATAATGGAGTTTTTTTATAAAATACCTTATCTTATGTTATGGTCAGCTTTTGGTACAATAACTCAGGTTTCTCACATCCATACACATATTGACTTAACATCCAGTTACTTAGCTGTTAATGCTCATTTACTTGTTTGTCTTTAAAATAAAGTATAAATTAACCTAAGTGTGTAGCATGCAAATAAAGACTATTGGGACAAATTCAGACCTCTCTTACATCTGCTCAGAGTGACTTCAGCAAGGGTTGCATAGGTGCAAATGAGGGCAGACTTGCCTCTACATTTTTGCACTGCTTATAATGACACCTCCCTTTGCTTGTGTAGTATAAAATCAAGGACTTGTTTTTGTAAAATTGAATAAGAGTCTGACATTTGTAACTTCATTCCAGCATGTGGCTCTTCATGTTTTCCTCCTACTTCTGTGTGTATTCATATGCAAAGCAAAAGAATACATCAAAGTGACACAAACAGCATAACAAAAATCTGTCTACAAAGTCCTGTGCCAGCTGGTACTCTTACATGTTTTAGATTAGAGTCCAGAGAGTACTAAGGCTGGACCACCGCAGAAGAAACAGCTAGGGGACACTGTGAATGTTCCCATGCATGGTATTAGACAAACACCTGGGTCAAATTAATCTAGGCTTATCCACTGTGAAAATTCACAGGGTTTAATGGCTTTTCTTACCTGTGAAGGGGTGGTCTAGTTATAGGACTTCTGTACAGAGTCTGATGCAGAGGGGCAGATTTCTGATTTTTGTGTGTTAATGTCAAAGGTCAAAATCTATAGTAAGAGGCAAACAGGTGGGAGTTAATATACAGCAAACAGAAAAATATAGCAAGGTATGAATTCCTCGGTTTTCATTCATTTTTGAGTTTTGAAAAGCAACTCAGATGTTACTGAATCAGTTTTCAAAAGAAAACTATTCTTATGGCTATGAGGAAAAATAATCAAGTGGATTCCTGCTGTATTCTGCAGGATTATTTTATTCTAGAGAAAGATGACAACACGTGTGATGTCTGTACTTCTGTGTAGTTAGTTTAAAAGCTTTTCCCCTATTTATATCTTAGATTAATCTACGCAAAGACACTTCATTATAAGAAGGTTCTCTATTTTCTCAAAGTTTGGTCACTCTGCCTCTTCCTTTGATGTTAAAATATTGAACAGGATTGTGCTGTACTTAAAGCTTCTTCAACTAGGACACAGCAGAACCAATAGAGAGGTGATATGGACCTACTCATTTACAAAATAAAAGCTTGGCTGTATCATGTAATTTTAAGAATACGCTTCAAATACATCAATAGTCCCATTAGCTGTCATGCATAAAGAGAAGTAATCAGCAGGTTTCCTAGCTTTAATGCTGCAGTTAAAATAGCTTTGGATTAGGGTTTGTTTGTTTGCTTTATCCATGCATTAGTCTTTGATAACAATGCTACAAACAAGACTGTGCTTGTCTTCTATATGGAGATGGATGAACTGGCTGCCTCCAAAACAAGGCCAGGAATTCCAGATAACGTGAGGGAAATCAGAAAGTAACTGGAATTTTTACAGGGCTTCTACACTGCTAGTATCTCCTAAGGTTATTGGACTGCTAGCTGGAGCAGCTCCCTGGCTTGGTGCTTATGTCGCTGAAAGACCAGTGGGTACCTCAGTGTTCTCAGCTAGCTCTCCCAACAACATAAAGTGTTTGAATGTGGCCCACCACAGCCAACAGCAAGCTGTGCTGTGGTGTAGTGTTACTGCTTTATCTGTAGTGATAAGGCAACAGTCTTGCTGCTGTAAGAAGATTGTTGCATTAACATTACAGGTAAAGCAAAAGTCTTGCCAGTAAGGTTTAATGCCTATTAAATATTATACTTAATCTGACATTTGGATACACATTTGTCTGTTAGTATATCAGACATAAAATTTGTTTTTTGTTTCCAGTTTTAAATGAGCTGATCATCAACCTGCCAATACAAAAAGGTAGAAATGAGGCAGAAAGACAGAGAAGATGAAGCAGATTCAACAAAACAGTAATCTGAATAAACTGTTGGAAGGTAGGCAGAAAAGGCTAAACAAATGTGTTATGCTTTGGAAGAATAAAGATTTGAGGATTGTAAATTATTACGGTTTAATATAACTCAAAAACCAACTTGAACATTTGAATCTGTAATTGCATATAGAAACACATAATGTGGTACATAATGATTAATGAATGCATTATTGTCCAGAAATTGACTCCTGAAGAGAGCACTACAGGACCCTGCCACCATTGCTGTAGTATAGGAGATTTGGGAGGAAGGAAAATTATATGATTCTCAGACAGGGAAGAAGAGAACACCCAGAAAGTCCTACAACCTGACAAACACTGCAGACCAATATGAACTACTTGCACCATGGCAGTCAGTTGAGGTGATGCAGTGGCCCTCTGGGAAGAGAATGGAAGACCTCTGGAAATGCATAGCTGAAACCATCAGCATGTTCGTCTTCTGGTTGATTTCTAGAGCTTGGCCCTTACAAAGTTACAAATAAAAATCACAAAGGAAAAGGATGAAGCAGACATGACAACAGTTGTGGAGAAAGTCATTTGTAATACTCGAAATAACATTAGAGGGATATGATATATGGGTATACCACATGAATAAAACATTACATTGGGCTGGAGTTCTCTTTTTTTCCCCACATGTTGCTTTGCTAAATCATATGGGCAGTTTCAGAATACATAATACACAAGACACAGCCTGTTAAAGGCAATGATGATATAATGTTAATCCTTCTATTACTTCTCCAGTGTGTCTGTTTGGCTCTACCAGTCTTGACTTCATGCTGACAGGAGTCTAACAGGCATCGAGGAAAGTGAGAACTGCATCTCTCCCCATCATCGACTACATGTAAGTGTCACAGTGTGGCCTGACCTCTCAAAACAATGTCAGCAACCTGAACTGACAACAAAGAAAAGCATACACCTTACAGAAAAGCAGTGTATTAACAAGAGTGCTAATGACTTTTACTTGGATCAGAAGTGCCAAATTGTCATCTAGACACTTAAAAATTAATTGTTTATGTTCTACAAAATATTTCCAGCTATGGTAAAATGTCTGATACAGCTCCCCTGACTTCAAGGAAGCTGCGGTAATTTATGCCAGCTGAATATGCTGATGGCAGTGATGAAACAGGAGAAAGAAAGATAGTATAGTTTGAAAGTGGAGTAATGTAAAAAGAGACAATAATAAGGACACTAAGTTAGCTGATGTGCGGTATGAGGACTATAACATCAAGATTAAACAACATGCTGATTAATATGCCTAATTCTAAGCATGTTATTTTCAAACTTGATTTAAATTTTCTGGTTACCACTTTATCCCTCTTGCTGTGGAAATCAATCTATGCCATTTTTCTCCTTTTATAGCCTCGTTTTTCCTTCTTTGTCCGGCATTATCAAACCATGCCACAAATTCAATTGTGCTGTTGTGATGCCAAAACCTGTGGTCCTGGCAAAATGTATCATGCAGCATATCTAGGTAAGTGAATTAAAAAAGCATCTGAGCAGGTATCTGGTGTGTGTCACAGTTCATTCTTCCGTAATAAACTATGTTCTCTTTCTCATTCATTTGTCAATCATAGTAACTAAAGATTATTATTTGCTGTATGTACGTGACACCAGCAATTTGCAAAGTCTGTTGGCAAGAAAATCAGGTTAGAATGACAGAGTGAGAAATTAAGCAGAAGTCTGATGTAATTAGCTACAACAATCAGTGCTCTAATTTCTGATTTATTGTTTCCTGTTTTCCTGCTGCTCTCAGTCCATGCATACTGTATGTGCTTCATATAGGTCAAACAATTGCCTTATCAGTCCTGGCAAACCAAGAGGTCAGAGTTAACAATATTTATTTAAACATGCAGGATGCTTCCCACTGCAATTAGGAAATAACTATTACTAATAGGTCTTCGGTGCTATTTCCTCATTTATACAACTTTGTAAAGAAATAAAGGCGATAGGGAATTCAGATTTCAGACTTTTTCATAAGTATTTCCTGCAGATAGATTTACTTGACTAGTAGCATTTTGTTTTGTTAAATTGGCCACATTGAATTCCACCAAATGACAACCTGACAACAAGATATTAATGTCAAATATTTACATTTACGTATAGCAGTTTAATAACAATGGTCATGTGTCAGGTTTTGCATTATGTAATGCCAGATCTTCAAAAAAAAGACTATCCAAGTCTTGGGCCCTCTGAAATCAGTGAGAGTTTTGCTCCTGACTGTGATGGGATTACAACTTGGCCCTATAAATTTGTTCTGGCTGCCTTTTTCACATTGTACAGAGTTCAAGGTCTTTGGATGAGCAATCCCTTTTAGTAATGCAGGCCTGTGCATAATTTACTCTTATACAGTTCTTGCAATTCCAGTAGGAATTCACATGACTGCTTGTTTTGATTTGAAATCTGCAGGGTAAATTGTGCATCTCACAAGAAATATATTTACTATATGTATTCAACTCTTCAGGTAACAGACACACTTTCTTAAAAAGTGAAGCTAGGAGAGACCCTCAGAGGTCATCTAGTCTCCAAACTACTCCTAAAAACAAACGAGAACTAAAACATTCCTCACAGAAGGTGGCCTAGTCTATTCTTTTAAAACTCCAGAAATGGAGATCCCACAACCTCCTCATGTAATCTGTTCCACTCTCTACTCCAGTACCCTTATGGAGAGATAATAGGGGGAAAATTCCAACCTAAATACCCTTGCTGCAAATTAACCCCATTACTTATTTTCCTTCCTATAGTAGACATGGAGAGTAATTTAACATCTTTTTTCTTTGCAGTAATCTTTTACATAGCTATGTCACATCTCTTCTTAGTCTTTTCTTCTCTAAAATAATCCATTGTAGCTGTTGTTCCTTGAAATTCACATTTTCTTGACCTCTGATCATTTTGTTTTATGCTGAACCTTGTCCAATCTTGGTAGGGCAATTGCAAAACTGGGTGCTGTACGTACAGCTCTTGTGTTTATAATTCCCATTGTGATATTTGCTTTATTGAAACGTTAAGACGCTTTTGACTCATGTGATACAATATAACATCCACATCCTTTCCTATAGAACTGCTATCTCGGCAGGTCATTTTTCGTACAGTATTTGTGAAGCTGATTGTTCCTACTTAAATGTTTTATTTGTCTTGATTGAATTACTTTCTATTTATTATAGCTTCTTTCTCCCATTTGTCTTGCTTATTTTGAATTCTAACCTTGTCCTCCAAAATGCTTGCACTCCTCCCAGCTTGGTATCATATAAGAATTTAATAAACTTACTGCCTGTTCTACCACCCAAGGCATTAATGAGATGACTGCACGGTAGCAGACTCAAGACAGATTTCAGTAGAACTGTCTCTTATACAGCCTGTCAACATACTGTTTTCCAGTCTCTTCTGCACCCTCATTACAGCAGTCTCAGGTTGAAAAGTTATTTTCCTCTTTGGTTTTATTTTTCAATGATGTTAATATGTATGCAAAACAATATTAACTGTTTTAATGAAGTGAAGATACAGTACACAATTTTTGGCTGTTACTTATCACTGGTTAACCTTTTAAGTGCTTAGAAATAGATGTTTTGTTTATTTTTCAATGGTCTGAAGTCAGGCTAGCTCTTCCATGTCTCCTTGGCTCTCCCCTTTCCCACTTTTGGGAATAAGCACCACATTTGTCTTTTTCTGGTGCTCCAGAACCTTGACCTCTACAGATTCTCTAATTTCCAATGATTCTAGGATTACTTCACCACTTAAATATCTATGTGAAGTCCTATATAACTCACTGCAGCCTGAGATTTTACTTTGTTGTTGTCAATGTTAATCACAGAACTCATGTAATCTCAGATAACTACTTTTCATGAACCATAAATCAAAAGAGTATTAAACATCTTGCCCATCTTGTAAGTACTGTTGGCTTTTTGTCCCTGTCGACTACCAGGCTAATTCACTGCTTACAAAATTTAGCTGCTAGGAGAAAAGACACCTGCTCAGAACCACTGGGCAACACTCATTTGTGAGGGCAAGTTCTGGAGTCAGCTGTCGAGCCCCAGGGCAGTGCTGGAAAAGAGGAGTCATGACTGCAGCATACAATAGCAGCACATTTAGGATGCAGGTAATATCAAGGAGCTAATATTCTATGGGCTTAATTTATATCATGTGACATCTGCTGCCTATAGAGTTGTGCGACATTGGTCTACCAAAGGGTGCACTGGAATGGAGGGAAAAGGAGTGATGGAAGGGGAAGAACATAAACGTGAAAACTGGCAGCAATATGAATTGCTAATATTATTTTCAGGAGATAGGAAAGGAAGAATACTTCAGCTAAAGAATATGTCATACAGAATATCTTTGCAAAAAAAAGATTGGACTAGGACAATTTAGAAAGTTTGAACTTAAATAAGGGGAATCTATGGATGAATGGAAGATGGTGGAAAACTTCAGAGATTAGGCATTAGGGATCTATTTGAAGTAGTTCTTATAATCAAACTTTAACTACTTTCTGTTTCCAGCTTTTTAGACCTTTTTAGTTTGAATGATCTAAAAAGGGCTGCTTACATTTATTTACTGGCTTCTTGGACTGTAAGCCTCTCTCCTATTACTGTTAGTGGGTTACTCTCTGTTTCTCTGCAAAGGCTCCTGTGTGGACTGAAGGCTGCCCTCACAAAGTGAAATTTCTTTCTCCAGCTGAAGGGAACTTATTGTCAATTCAGACTTTCTAAGTATTGTTCTCTGTAATTTATTTATTTTTTTAAATTTAATTTTCAAATCCTTACTTTTCTTCCATTTTTGTCACAATTATTCTTCTCCTGGAAGTATACTGCACAGGCTGGGTTACAAAGTTGGAAATGAAAGTTGCCCAACAGTTTGTCTCAAAATTTTGTAAAATGGATGAACGCATGGGCTGAGAACTTATTTATAAACCAACATTAGCCAGATTGAATTTTTCTTTTGGCTGGTTAATATTCTCTTAGGGTTTGGTCTTGTTCCCATTGCTATCAATGGGAAATCTCCCGTTAAGTTAAAAGGGTGTGGAATCAGGTCTTTAAAAAATTGTGTTGAAGCATGACATATTTATAAATGCAAGTAAAACTTCCAAGAGTGATCTTTCAATGGCCCTAAGAATTCAGGGCTGATTCACGCCAACATGTGCTTTCTGAAAAAGGGCAATGCACTGAAACGTCACAAAATCCTTCCCCAATCCCCATCCTCCTGAAAGTTAAGAGAAGTGTGGAGTGCTTCTCACGAAACTTGTGCATTCAGGATGGATAGCCGTCCATGGAGCATATGTTTGGTTCGATTCCAGCACACATTCAGGAGCTTTCTATACATACCATGAATGCTGGGGTCTGTGCGCCCATCCCTGTCCCTGGGCTGAGATGCAAGCATTGGCAATGGCCTGACCTCAGACTGGAACATGACCCGAGCGTGCACCAGGAAACCCACACCAGCAAAGAGGGAGCTGTTGCGCCTCCCAGCCTGTAGGGTGAAGGAGGCAGGACTCCAGAGCACAACAGACTGACAGTTTAGACACAGGTATATAACAGCAATCTAAAGCAGCGCTCTAGCTTCTCTGTTTGTCTGTTCTAATGTGCACTGTCTGCTAGCGTTTCTGGGCGCTTCTGAAGTTTCTACTTGTTTCTGATTTACTGTTACTACTTAGAATGCTTATGATTTTGGAAACTTTATTTATTAGTATTACTTATTTCTCTTGCATATCAAAGCACTTAATAAATGGGAAGAGCCTAATTCATCATTATTCACACATCAAAGTTTGGGTAAAAAGGGGAAGCACAACTAGAACTTAGTTGTCAAATGTGTGTGTGTGAAGGTACTGTAGGAGAATGTCACTGCTGCTTTGCTGGTTATTATTCGAGGATATAGGAAAATATTTTAAAGCTTCTTGGGATCATAGAATAAACCACTGTAAGAGCCAATATACAGCTGAAGGATTTTTATTTCCTGTGACTGACAGTTCTTCACAAATTAACATCTTAGCCAAATGTTCAGCTAACATTAATCATTATAGCTTCCCAGAAGCCAATTTACACCACCTTACAGTAGATGAAGATAGCTGTAGGATATCATAAAGATAAAAGACACACCGATATACATCCTTTCATCATATCAGGCTGGTCAGAATGTAAGGAATTGTTTTCTGCAAAAAGAATAGCTTCTTGGCCAATAAGCATTGCTGTCAAGAAAATCATCACCAAAATCCCCTTTTTTGAATTTAAATTAGTTCTATAGTATTTTTTAACAACTTTGTTTCAGTTTCTTCATAATGCAATGGTCTGTGGCCTTGGGGTTCTTGTGCTCTACCGTCTTTGTTTCCCAAAACTGAAAACCCTGGCACACTGGGTAAGAGCTCATTAGAGAAATTTAGGAGTACATATTATCAAATTATAGCTTCTATGTGACATTCCTGTGACATCTGTCACTTTAAAAAAAATGTCAGAGGTTATGTAGAGCAAAAACTGTAAACCTTTCTAATCGCTTCGGCTTAAGATTCCTGTGGGTCTGATAGAGTCAGGATTTCTTGTACAGACACGCATAGAGCAGAGCACCGGGGAACAGAGAAGGAGGAGCTCTGACTGAACAGCAGATCTGTTGCTTTCCACATCCAGGCCAAACTGGAAGTTCTTTGGTCCATCCTGAAGAACCTCAAAGTTACAAAAGCATATATTTAACATTATGAAATGAAACTCCAGTGGGAAGAATATCTCAAATCATAAGCAGCATTAACTGCATTGGCAGTGTCATTGTCATCAGATACTATAATTTCGAAGGGCGAAGATCCAGAAATACTAATGTCAATTGTGTCCTAACATTCAACTGACCAAATACGTAGCATTTTCACTGCCATAGACTAAAAGTGCCAAGAATTAATATTTTGGCTTCCAGTTAAAAAACGGAGCACTTATGACTTGCTGACTCCACTGTATTTATACTCTTGGTTAAAGTTGAAGCTAAGCACATGCTTCAATGCTCTGATGAATTAGTAATATTTTTTAAAAGAAATAAGTAATTATTTCAGTAAAATTAACAAGTTCTACATTTCCATTCATAGCCAGTTATTTGCAGCAAATGTAAAACTAATGTGCCATTCTGAGTATGGCACTTAAATTAAAAGTTTGTGGCTGATAATCATTGCCCAGATTACTAATACTAGATATTAGTTTAATTTTCTACAATTTCAGGAAAGTGTCAACCTAACAGTATTATGGTCTGCAACCATCCTAATATGTATGGCCACAAAATTTTAAGTGGACTAGTTTTGGGGGATTTTTTTCCCCCAAAAGTGAATTAATCCTACTTATTTGCTTCAAAATATCAATGCTGATTTTCTTTGCCAGTTCATTTGGGGGTAGAAAATACAACTTGGGCTCAGTCCCCCTTGTTTGATAATTTAATACCAATATTACTTACGTTATTAGTTTTACTGGTAAATCAAGGAGCAAGTTGCCGGAATCCAGCTGTGACCCCAGGGCAGGAACTTTCTGCCGGCTGTCACCTTCTGACAGTTCAGGCTGTTAATTACCTCCAACAGTTGGAGCACAAGCACCTCTCTGTCTGCCAGCTGGCAGCCTCCGCCTCACACTGGCAGCCTGAGAAGATTTAAAACCTGTAACAAAAGGCTGCTATGTAAACAGTTTATTGTATAATACACAATGGCAGCAGTAGACCCACATCAGGAATCAAAGGTAGTCTCTGCGCTTATGAGTAGTTAAGACTGGAAACGATGCAAGCTCCTGCTTGCCTCTTTCTGTCAGTCAGCAGACAAAACCTGAAGTCCAAAGTGGAACAGTACGAGCTAAGGCTTCTCAGACTCTGAATATTGGGACTTAAGTGTCTGAATTGTTGCGGTACCGTTGAACTATACTGATTAGTTTAACATGTGAAAATAACACAGCAAGACTTTAATTGCCTGGTGACATGCCAGTCACCAGCCAAGAGGAACTGCAAAAATCATCTTTGAGGTTTTCTTCTCAGAAAACCAATGCAGACTTCGGGAGCACGTTCTCAGGTCCCCATGAGTCCTTAAAGTGGCACAAATGTTCCCTGGAGCTTTAGCTAATATATATCAAGGAAAGAGCTCATGATTACACTTCTGAGGGAGCAGTGTCACCATCCTGTATATAAAACTTGTAAGCTGCTTGAAAGGTGTGAGAAGTAGGTTCCTTATTCCAAACTCATGAAAGGCTTTCAATATGGCCACAACTGCTCAGAGTGTGCAGCTAAACCAGTGCTGGAGCCAGGCAATGGGAAATGCCCAAGAAATGGTTTGCATTTCAGCTTCTGGAAGGTTATTTCATGTCTTTACTTGCCAATCATTTAAGTTTAGAAAACTGAACCACCTTAAGTAAGGGTCAAAGAAGGTACCCAAACCCTTTTGTTAGCTTCAGCTGAGTGGTTAGAGCACTTTCCGAGAGGCAGAGCTGGATTGCCGTCCATCCCAAGCCTGAGAAGGTTCAAGGCCTCATCTTTCTTTCGCCTGGAGAGCAGCCTGATAATTTCCAGGTGAGCTTGGGCCACCAGAGACCTAGAATTGCTAAACTGATGAAATCGAACAGAGCAAGAAGGAGCACAACTATGGACCAGGATAAGACAGTCTTCCCTGGCAGGGAGTCTGTAATGCTCAAGTATTTTATGTGCTGGCTGATTGGTGCAATAAGCACAGCGTTTCTGTAACAGAAATTTGTGGACTTTTACAGTCCTGAGGTAACAACAAAATAATGAGTTTTCTCAAAATTTCCAATTGTGTGTATGTAAATTTGAATCGAATACATGTAGGTAAGGAATATTCCCTACTATTAGGTATGCATATCCAATTTAAGAGTGTTCAGACATCTGCTATCTCTCTGTCATGCTTAGGTAAAGGATAGTAATACTGGTGGTAAGCCAGATCTTCCTGGGGCCTTTAAATGGTATCATTAGAACAGATGAAATCATTCTTTAACTGTAAGAAGCAAGTGGAACAGTAAACTTTGCATTTCAGGATAGGAAATAAGTGAAAAAGAGATTTGTAACAAAATTATTGCTGTGGAAATGTTTTTGAGTGATCATTATAGAACATCCTTTCTCTGTCTCTGTCTTACTAGGTTTTTACTCAGAGTCAAAATAATCCATTCATACCTTGGTATAAATATTATTTCTTACATGGAAATGAAATTGCATGTCAGTGGCACATTTTCCATAGATGTCACAATATTGTTTATTAAATTTATTCTAAGAAATATTGCAGTTTATGTCCTTGGAAATGACTCTTAGAGAAAAGGAACAACTCTTGGCTTAGAGAAAAAAGTTACTATTGAACTAATAAGTCCTAGGGATTTCTACAGTAGAAGTGAGGCTGAGTTCCCTTATGTAGATACAGTTGCCAGTATTTTCAATTATTTCACCTAGCTCATCTTTTAGATAGACTTCAGTACAGAGTTTGCTTTTGAACATATTTCAGATCAGGCATAGAAACAGCTCTACCTCCTCCATCCCTTGCAGACAAAGGGATGTTGGAACCAGAATAAAGCTGTTCAGGAAAAGGGGAGGCTAAACTATCAGCTTTGCAAAAAATTAACAATAGCAGCCCAAGTACCACCTGCCTGGTCTGCTGACTTCTAAATGAGTCTAAGCCTCCCAGGCCAGAGATGTCCACATTATTTTTAAAAAGGAAACATCTGGGAATGGCTTTTATATCACTATGGAACATGCAATTTCACTCCAATACTTGCAATTTGTGTATTCCGGACAGCCATTTCAAAGCTACAAGCTTAATGAGGCTTAATCTCACAATATTCATTTAGACCAAATGGCTCCTGAAGTACGATGTGCCAAATTGTGGTTTTGGCTACAATGGAGCTTTCCAGTATTTACACCAGTACAAACAGGAATAAAGTTTTGTCCAGTGACTTCAATGCATAACACTGGAAGGATTCCTAAAATGTATGTATATTCTGAAGTTTGAAAATTAATGTACAAGAAAGACAAAAGTAACTTTAAATCAGTGTTTTATATGATTTATACGTATGAATCATTGCTTATAAATTCTTTGTACATTACTGTTGGAGGATGCTTTGCAAATGATGCCCAGAAATGCAACCAATTGCCACTATGAAGAAAGCCTGCCTTTCCCACTAGCTGAGCTAAAGCAATGTCCATTTCTTTGCATTCTCCTCTCTAAAGTTGCAGCAAACCTTTTGACAGCTCCCATTCCTGCAGACAATTCCCCTCTCTCACGGTTAACTGCTTCACTGCTGGCCCAGCAGTCACATCTGCCCCGTGTTGCTATATCACATGGATGCTCCCTTGAAGCCAGGGAAATGTCAGCAAGACATACCTGGTATCTATCACCAGCAGTCCAGCTATCAGATAACTGACCGGAGCAAAGCCATTTTAAAGTAATTTTACAAAATTTTCTATGGTTTTCACAGATCAGAAGTACCCTGATAGTATTGCTTTTTTTTTTTTCATTTGAAAAAACATCTATTTTATCTGGCAGTTAAAATAGCAAATATAGAAATATGTCAGCACGGTTGTTTTTATCATATTTTAACATATTATTTAATATATTTGCTAGAAAGGATAGTTTTTAGCAAATCTATTGTCTTCTAGCCATTTTACTTAATAATTATTAAAATACAATTTCTTTTGCTTGAAGATTTTTGTATTCTTCTTTCCTTTCCAAAATATATTTATTTTGATTTCTGCTAGGACATTTTTGCTAGAAAATCTTTATGGTCACTTAGGCTGTTTCATTATATCATTGGAAAAATTAATAATATTTTATTCATTACATTTTTCTTTTTTTCTTCTTTTTTCTAAAATAACCAGATACCACCATCTATTTCATAGACAGAGTGCTGGGTTTTTTAGATGCTCTGATATTTGAGCTCTTTTGAATTGCTTAAGATTTCATTCACATAATTTATTTTTTGTTTGAGGGTTGTTTTTTTAATGATGCCAATCCCGTCTCCATCCCTTCTTTTTGCCCTGTTTTCCTATCAATCAGCTGTATCTTTGCACAGACATTACATATTTGCTATATTCCTGTTTCACACTGATCACTTCAAGTGGCTAATTTTAAGCATGTGAGTGATCCCACCTAACTCAGTTGCTTTGCTGAAGTTCGCCATGGCGTTGCTAATGATGCAGAACTGTGAGTGCAGGGAGCGCGCGTGTTCCTTGGCACTCCCTGTCTGAAGCCCGTCATAACCTGTTGAGTGACAGCCCTGCAACGTGAGTGAGCCTGGTGGCCTGATGATCCTGTCTGATCAAGACATAAAATTCTGCGCTTGAGATTGGAGGAGATGTGGCCTGCGGGGGAAGGATCCCTTAATTTCCCTTCTTTTTGTGATTTCCAGCACCATAGAGCAAAGGGAAGTGAAAGAGAGAGAGGTTCAGGAGGAAGAGGCATTGCTCAGGCTTTCTTTGATCTGCTCCAGGTGAAGCTTTTCTGACCCAGGCAGAGCAGATCAAAGAAAGAAGCCAGAATACAGAGCACTCGAGTATTTCATGACTGTAGAAAATACTGCCACAAAAATGCCCCCGTTTTATTTTGAAAATGTGCTCACCTTACATATAACCTGTCATGGCACTTATTACTAAAACCAGATGATCATAAACTATTGATTATTTTATATACCTGTCAGGAAGGCATTAGCTATATAGTGTCTCAGATGAAAAACCTGTGACTGGTACGTGTAGAGCACAATAAAACCAGCAGAAACAAATTATAATAATTTGCACATCTATTTTATTTCTACAAATATTTTTGCTTAAAGAGATCCTAATTTCAAATCTTCAGTAATCCAGTGGTTAGTAGAAGACTTCCTTTGGTCACTACTAAACCCTAACTGTCTTAATAATTCAGTCGGAGGCAGCAAACAAGCTGATGTATTACCATCTTCTTCAATTTGCAGTACTGAGTAGTCTTTAAAAAGTAAAGCATTATAACTGAATAAGGCCTGAATCCTGGTCACAGTATATATGTTGTACTATGTGCTGCATGCTTTATAGCCATAATTAGATAACTTTCTGACCCAAAGGGGCCTCTAGCAAGGGCTTATCCTTGTAATTAACATCCCGCGCTGCGAGCAGTCCCACTGATCTCCATCAACTCTTCGTGGACTTTGTCGGGATTTCTCACAGTGCTTGCACATCACGTGTGGGACGTGCCTTTGGCACCAGCCACAGGAACAACCCCTTGCTGAAAAGTCACGATAGCCTTGCTTATGCGGTTTGCCGGTTATTTTCTCATGCCCGCAGCTAATGGGCAACACCAGCAGCAGGACTGAGTGTTGGTTCCCCTCCGAGTCAGAGAGAAGGGTGCCATCTACTGAGGCTCTCACATCCTGTCCTGCAACACACAGGCTTTTCTCGACAACCTCTCAGCTGTGCGCCAAGCTGGAAAGCTCGTCAGACCAAAGTAAATCCATGAATTTGATGAAACTCATTAAAAGGAGCATTTCAGCAAGAGCTGCGTTTGTTCAAATTACTGTGCTATTCCATATGCTGTGTGCTGAGTAAGAGTGAGCAGCTTTATGGTGAACAGGGATCTGATGCAAAAGATCATTTTGGCACATATGCTTTAAAATAACAAAATTCGTTATAAAAACCTGCCATTTACACTGTTATAGGATGGGATGAATTGGATAGTTATCGTGTAGTCATTTTGGTTGTTAACCCTGAATTTACTCTGTGTATTTTTATGGAATCTGGAGTTTCTATTAAGTGTTTGTTAAAATCCACTTCAGGCTGATGGTTATACAGTGAATTATCATTTTTTGCCATGCATGGAACCTCAAACACATTATCCTGAAAATAGATTACAGAACTATTTCTGCTAATACTTTTATCTGATACTACAAAATCCATCACTGTGACATTTTGCATAGCAAGGGTCACAAACAAACAGCATACTTTCCTGTTGCAAGAACATTTTTGAAAGTTGTCTTCGAGTACTTTGGTCGGTATGTTTGTTTCAAAAGCCAGATCTGTATTTTGCAGAACAGACTTGTTTCATTATCTGTTGGTATCTGTCTTCTTTAATGAGAAAAGGGCACTAAAGACACTGGAGAGACAGAGCAAATACCTTTATATGTGACTGTGAGTAAATCACAGGCTGTGTGTAAGCCCAACACATGCTTTCTGTTCATAATCCACAGGGGAGTGTACTAATCATGCGTTTTTACTGCAGCTCTATGTATCCAAACATTTGACCAGGTAAAATTATTGGAGATGTCAGGGAAAAAGATATATTTGCTGTTCTGACTTTCACCTCATCTTAGAACATAAAACCCTGTAAATAAAAGCTAATCTTGGCAAATCATGCAGAAAAAGTCAAAATCAAGTTGTCAAAGTAATAAACAGTCCAATACAGCTGACAGGTTTCTTTGTTACAAAGTAATATACACATGTCAGCTGTAAAAAAGATAGGCTGAGACCTACATGCACTGTTTTTGAAACAACAACTATGAAAAGTTCTTGTTCTCAGGATCCTATACAACTGAGCTATGATAAAGTTCAAAAGGAGTTTTTGATGCTTTTTTTCCTAAACATTTTTCATCAGCCTACCCTGATCTTACAATTTATTGCAGTCTGATAGATAGCAAAAGCAGAAAGGAGCATTTGCCACTAGCTGTACTGGTTTTTGGAAACTTTTTTTGTCAGTGAATGACAATTGTGATTGGAAATGGTTCAAACTTATGCTGTTTGTGTCTTTGTCATTCTCACCACCAGATTATGAATTAAACGTAGATTTTCAAATAGAGATGTAAATGCCATGACTGTGTTTGGTATCAAGCAGTATTTATGGCAGATTAAATTGTTCTCTGATGTTTTTGGGCAGATTTTACAATCAACAGGTTAAGTTAACAGTTGTTGTGAATTATATCTGAATGGTATTTATAAACAAGAGTCAAATTTATGCATGCAGGAGGATATTGAGAATATATATATAGTTTGAATAACACTGTCAACATGTCTACTTCCAATACGGTCTTCTTCCTCACCTTTACTACTCACTGGTAGGATTCTTTTTTTGAGATATATAAGTCTCTAGCCAGGTATGTGTGGATTGATTTCAGCTTCCAGATAAAAGAGTGCTGCAGTTCGTTATTCCAGAGGTCACCCGCTGGTAAAAGTACTTTTTTCTTCTGATCTTCCTAGTGTATTGCCACTTCTTTAATGCAGCTAAACAGTGTTCAAAATATTTAAAGCCAAGTTCACATTTCTGAATAAATGCCTGGAGAATACCAATTTAATTTAGAAGCAGTATGGCTTAAGTGTTTCTTGGTGTTTTATACCAACACCTATGATTTTGCAGTAAGTGACTGAATACTCTTTTCTGAAAGAACATTGAAGAAATAAGAGTTGAGCATATGTGGTAAAAACTTTAAGTGGATTCTTTTTCTTTTCCGTACTTATTTTTCTATTATTGTAGTTTACAGAGTTTCTGGGCTCCCCGAGGCCCAGTTGTGACAGTCACCGAACAGAAATGCAACAAAAGGCAGTACCTATTCAATGCACCTTGTAATGATTTGTTGGGGTGTTTTTTTAACGCTGCCTGCACCAAAATTGTGAAGAGTCATCACAGATTTAATGCAGTCTGTCTGGGCGACCTCTAGAGAAAGATGTCAAGATGCCACAGTCTGGCCATTACCAAATTATATTTTTAATAAATTGCTTAGAAGTTGTCGATAAGCAGAAAATAATCAAGAAAATATTGTCCTCACATTTCCTAGTTAAACATGAACAATATGCATGTGAACTTTGTGGCCTATTGCATACATGGAGGGCTATGAATCATGAACTCCAGTATTTTAACTCCGGCTTTTATATTCAGTGATTGTTTGGCTTTGGGCACAGAATTGAGGCACTCCATACTTCACTTTTTGTATATTTAAGAAAAGGGAGAGATGGCAACAGCATACTTACTTACCCATCTCCCCTTTTAAGGGATGATCAGTTAAGGCTGCTACAACACTTTGAAGACAAGCTTTCCAGAACTTAAATATGATTAGGCATTTATACAGATAATAAAACATCCCTACTTACCTAGGATAAGATATGGGGGATTTAAAATACTCAAGCTTCATGGCATAATTAACTGCTTAAGATTAAAAGGGAAACCTTTCCTACAAGCAGGTTATTACTCAGGGTATTACTTTTGGTGGTTATGGGGTAGCTTACATGTTTCTTTGAAGCATCACACACTGTTGGCTGGAGCAGGATACAAGGTTAAACAAACTGCTCGCCTCAATGAGAATGGCAGGTCTTAGTCTTCTGTGTTTCTAGATCATCCCTGGCTGGTGAAGATGAACCCTTTCGCTTCTACGTACCTCAGTAAGATGCACAATGTACCTGGCTATGGCTACACCATACGGCTAAGACATGTCCCACCTTTCCAAGCCCTTAGGTATTTCAGTTTTTCACATTTGTCATAGGAAATTTTAAAGCTTGTGGTTCTGATCTGGTTCAGTGGATATACTTCAAATAAGAAGAGCCTTACTAATTAAAAACTTATACAGGAACCCAGATCCCTTTGACTGAACTAGAGAGTAATTAAACGAGCAATCGTGGTAACAGATTTGGGGTTGGTTCATCTCCCCTGACAGAACCAAAACAGCACCCTGAGTATCCCGCTGGTATACCTCAACTCTCCTCTAGCCATTGCCTACCCATTTTGGCGGGTGGGTTAAACCCCAGCAGGCTGGCAGAGAGGACCTTAGGCCACCTTGTGCCACTGACTGCAATGCCTGTGAGCTGGTCACTTGCCATCATGGTGCTGGAGTAGGCAATGCAGAATCTGTTCAAAAGTGGTTTGCTAAGATGTACTGAAATAGTAAAATTGCTGCCAGAATAAAGTCCTTTGTTGGACTATTTTGAGCAAAAGCAAAAATAAAGCAATAGATATGGGCTTACTACTAACAAACAAGAACATTCCTCCTTAAGAAAATGCTATTTGCAGCTTTGCCCTTGTATTTTTAAATACATACAACTACATGCAGTGCGTGTGTGGTATGTGTGTGTGTGTTTGTGTAATAACTAGCTTAAATTCAGGCCTGCTTATTTTTTTAAACTTGCTTATCAGCCAGCATGTCTCATTTGATTTTTGTTCAGTTCTTAGTTTCTGTTTTACTGCCTTATTATATTCCTCAAGTTCACTGGGTATTTTTCTCCCTGCACCCTTTTTTCCCTTTTGTTATCTACTTTTTATATATAAATATATATATACACAGAGAGAGAGAGAGCAAAATAATTGTTCTTGAGAAATCTTGAAACCCTTTTCCTTGCCTAAACAGCAACAAGCTATTTTCATTTATAAATCGGGAGCCGGGGGCTGGGAGGCAGAATGCTAACACACGACAGCAGTGAAGTTATGCAGATAAATTTTTCAGTTCTTTTATCTAGTAAACATCCTAATGATCAACATCAAAGGCTTAAAAAAGAAGCCGCTCTTCTCTTTTGTGCCAGATTGAGAAAGAGTGGGCTCTTTTACATCTCATATGGGAGATATGAGGAGCCTTTGAATGGATCATTGCTTTTTATGAGTAGTAATGAGGTGAGAAGTATTCTAGTGTGTGGCACAGGCCTTCATTAAAAGCGTGAAACAGAATGGCTTATGGTTAAAAGGAGTAATTTGTTCTAACATACTTGCTAAATTGTGCTGTAACCATGCCAGGTCACTGGACTACATTTTCCATAGGATTCCCGAATGCCTTTGTGTGTAATTATTCTGCCTGTACGGAGTTCAGGGATTTTTCCAATGGCTTGTGCTAACTAGTTGACAACACTCATTCCTTTACTGGAAACTTCTCTAAATGCTATATTTTAAGAGGTGTGGAAGAGCCCAGATTCTGTTGCTCAAGCCTATATTTCCTCAAAAGAATAAGAACCAGCAAAACAACATAAAATAAGCGTAACTGATCTGAAGGTCTTACTAACACGATGAAAAAGCAGGAAAACCATCCCCATAGTCTCTGTCCTCAGTCTGCCAGGATTTTATCAGAGAGGTCCATGCAAACCGAAGACAACTAAGCTGCTATATACTGCTGTCTGTTACAGCAGCATGTTTGAGCAGCCTGCCTTCCTAAAGCACTGCTCAGCCACTCCTCACATCACAGCCCACGGCAAGCAACGATGGTCGTCACTTTGGAAAAACAGCCACTTGTATTCTGGTGCTGCTGAGAAACATGATAATAATTATGCGGCAGCACAGATAACACAATGCGCAAATGTATTTCCAAGTTCTCATTCCTGTCATGCTTGAAGAGAGGAAACTTAAATTATATGTGCAGTACAAATTTCTGCTCGAGTAATTTTTTTCAGAGGATAGAAAGTGGTATGGTCCTGGGAACCACACTCTTGAACTGTGAAGGACTGGAATAAATTACACTGGCAAAGGAATAGTTTTTCCAGCGCAGGTTATATGCACGATAGGAGTCCTTTTGTCAGCAAAACACTCATAGCATCCAGATCTGACCTTTAGGCATTAAAACTACGCAATCTGCTGAGGATTGTGCGTCCAGTCGGCGGCAGAATAAGGAAGAGAATGCAGACTACAGCCTTCCCCGCTCCAGTCACCGCATCGCACCGCTGCTCTGCTCTCTAAACATTTCTCTGTTGCCAGCACTGACAGAGAAACTGCCTTCAATCCTTGCCACGCAAAAAAATGGCTGGTCTGAGTTTGAAGCTTGATCCAATGTAGGAGTGACAGCTGATCAGGAGATTTTCTATGAAGCTTCTTTAAAAGGAGATGCTAATTCATCTAAATAAAAAAATGCAGAAATGATCAGACTGTGTCTTTTTTTTTTTTTTTTTAATTTGTCCTGACAAATAGCAATATCTAAAAAGAATAAAAATCTTACCAAAATATTTTAATTAACTCAAGCCAAGCTTTTGTTTGGAATGCACATTGATGAAAATTTATGAGATTTCAACTTTTTGCCCTGAGTCAGAGCAGGAAAATGTTTGAAATCTCAAAACCATCTCATTCCTAGCTTTGAACTACGGGAAGGGACAGGACCGTGTGTGTGTGTGTGCGCGCGCGTGCGTGTGTGTTTGGCAGCAATTAAAATATGAGAGCTGTGCTTAGAGCCATATGCTTCCTCAGAAACTGATAAAAGTTGCATGTGTCTAACTGATGGACCTTTGTCCCATAATGTTAAGACAGCTGAGTTAAGTACAATTGTTTCTTTAAATCCGCTTACTCTTTCCTCCTGCACAAATCAGGACAGGCTGGTCCACTTTAACCTATTTAGGTGAATGAAAAAGTAGAAAGATAATTTTGTGAAGAACACATGAAATCCAGTCTTATTATCATTTGTCTTCTGAGCATCAGTCACTTAGAAACCTGAGAAACGGATGAATTCATTTCTCTACATATTTTCCAGCCATATTGTGAAATATAGAAGGCTTCAATGTTTTATGTTCATCAGTAAGTGCTGGGGTCATTCCTCATAATCATATTCACAAAGTTTTGTTTTAAAATGTTAGTGATGATTTAAATTGCTTATTTCAATGATGTGAAAAAAATAGAATAAAGCAGAGAAGCACAGTTTGCTTTACTTAAACAGCCACTCCCACAAAAGTGTATGCATATATATATGTGTGTATGTATATATGTAAGTATAGTGTATATTATTATATATGTGTGGATATATATCATATAATATATATACACTACAGTGTTTGAACAAGCAACAAAATACAATGTTAGATTTTCCTATATGTTAGCTTCTTTTTCCTAGTTTTTTAGCAGAGAGGCTAAGTGACAGGACAAAGATTGGGTAGTATGTCAACAGACATCTGGATATTGTAAGAGTCCATCCAGCGACTGTATTTTCTCCCTGAGTACAAGTGAGGAAACTCATCCAGGTTCTTACAATAATGAGGTGAACTCAGGTTGTTGTGAAGGTTTCAAAGGATACCTCTGGCAAATGCCATCTACTTGCTTATTGGGAAGATCTGAATGTCCTGGCATTGAAAGATCTTCATGGGATGAATAACAAGATAAATATGCCTTCAAGCCCAGTTAATCAGAATGCTTATATCTGTACATGCTAAAGTTATAGTATTAATAGAAATTCTCAGTTGTGTGTTATGAATTGCAATTTTTAACATACGTTTTGGCACTGATGCCTTCTCTATGGTTTTAAATAGTGTTTGAAATGAGATCGCTATTTTTTTATTGATGTCTTGGAATTTAGGTCTGCAAAGCTAGGTTTGGCCACCTTGCAAACACCATAGAGTTTGTCCTGCAACTACAATTAAAATGCATTTTAAACCAAAACTGACCTGAATATAATGCTACTAGGCTGCCACTGTTGCCTGACCTTTCCCTTTCTCCCACTTCAGCTGCAGACTGGCTTTGAAACAATTTGTTTGAAATAGTTTATTCTGTGAATAATTACTTAATTGATAATTGCTTAAAAGGGGGGAAAATACAGATGAGCAAATCAAAATCACTTGAGACTATTTGGGAAACAAGAAAATGCAATACTCCATAGATACAGCTACCAGAAGGCAGAATCCTGACCACAGTTTGGAGCTCTGGAGCCAAGTTTACCCATGGAAGATACGAAGATCTAGAAATTGTTGGTCCCAATCCTGCCCTGATCTTCCAGACAGTATTCTGATACATTTTGCTTCCACAGAAAGTAAGGTTTTTAAGTTTGCAAAGGATCCTCAGATTCTGATAAGAGGAGTGTAAATGCTGCTATTGATGCCTTCTTTATTAGCACTTATTAAAAAAATGAGGAATACAAGCATTGTAAAGAGAGTGAGTCTTGCCCAGTGCCTCAAGTTCTCTTTGCAGTGTGTGTACAGTTCTCAGCAGATTTCTATATCTGAGTTCCACAGAGTTCAAATGACTTGATGGTATTCAAACCCCTTATTAACAGACAGAATCTGAAAGGGATATGGTTGTGTATACATAATTGCTTTGTGCAATAATGTCATAAATTACTCCAAACATCTCTTGATTAATCTTGAGCCAAATTATCTTCAATCATTTGTCCACTTATTTCTTGCTTCATGGGACCTAGCGGTGATGATAAAAAAAGCAATATCAGAAGGGAAACAAATTTACAGTGAGTCTAGTCTCCATGCTGTTTTTAGGAATCTGTGTCAAGGTTCCATTATCCCTACCGATTCGCAAAGCATCACACAGAAGAGGAGCATATATGTCCACCATGTTTTTCTCAGACAGTTCCATTACAACCAAAATCCTGCTGCTTTCTTCCTGTCACGAGTCCTGCTCACAACCCAGAATCCACCTGGCATTCAGGAAGAAATTATAGAAGGTAGGGATACATGTCTTCTTCATTCCTCTAATTTTGTAATCCATTTCTATGGATTTCTAATTTATGTTATTTTTTGCCCAGTACAAGTTTCTCAAGAAAACAATTGCATTCTTTAAGGTGACTCATCACATACTTCTGCTGAAAGTTTTATTTATTTGCCTTCTTCCCATGTCTCTTGCCTTCAGACACAGGGCAAATCTTCAGCTGGCAGACCAGGCTCCATTCAGGCTTTCCAGGGCTGCTTTTTGGGTTTTGGGCCTCAGTGCTGTGCCATGACTCCTGCAGGGAGTCACAGCCTTGCTTCGCATTAACGTCCATGCGCTGCCAGAATCTTTCATTTACTCACCCAAAATTTCCTTGCCCTGTGAAAGGCCTGAGTATGTGCTGAAAAGTCCAGTTTGCCAGCGTAACTCTTTGCAGGTATAACCAATTTAGTAGATTTTAGATGAGAAGTTTCATTTCTTCCCCTTGTTCTCCATGCAGGCATACAAGCAGATCTCATCCAAGTTAAGAGCCGTGTGGGTATGGAGCTATATACGCTCCAGCGATCCCCTGCCACTAGATGTTGTGCATTTATGAACCTTAATGACCTGATGAGACAGTAGGGGGAAAGGATAAGGGGACCAGTGTAAGAATTAGCACATTAGTAGTTGCAACCAGAAATAGGTTATCTCTATCCTGGTACTACACTTTTCTTTTTGGAACTTATAAAATCTTGTTTGACATGAAGAAATTCCTTTTGTCACTTCTGGAAAAGCTGAGAGTCTGTCCTGTGGAATAGGATGCTTCTCTATTAAATTTAGGATTAAACCTAAGCCTGTTGCTGAGCATGCAAAAGTGCCAGAGGCTGGAGTTGGGTAGACAACTGACCGACTGCAGCAATCTCCCTCTTCTAACCTGCCCGGGGCAAGAGACCTCAGCTGTCTGAATGGAAGCTGCAGGTCAGGACATCTCCCTCAGTTTTCTGTGCTTAAAAATCTAAAGCAAACAAATCTTGGTGACTTTGCATGTGGATAATGCTGAAATTTCACCAGTGTGTTATTCCTCTAATTAGAATCTCCAAAGTGTGGAGTGCAATGAGAAAAATAAGTCACGGCGCTAACTAAAAGTGTGAAATGGAAATGTAGCTACAAGAAGTGGAAATAATTCCAAAAGGAATAATTTTCCAAAACTGTTGTTCAGTTAACAAATACAAGAAAAATGTGACAGTCAGTGAAAGCGAAAATTACTGCTGGTTTGATCTTTTTCTTTTGAGGTCTTTTGTAACATTTTATACCACTGTACTGATCTGATGTAGAGCATAGCCATATAAACAGTTGCATTGGCACAGCTGAGCAGGCAGTAAATTGGAGCTGAGGTTGAGACAGTATGTAGATGAAACCGGGAAAAAGTAGGAATGTCTTTTTCTCATTTTGCTGTTGAATTAATCATAATTTGAGACCAAACCTGTGCTTTATAGAGGTTTGACTTCCTGTCCCAGGTTTATGCATATCTCAAAACACCAAAGCAAAGCAAGATTTCCTGGTAGGGACAGTGGGACTGACTGTGCCCTATAGCAGTGGGGTACAGTGGGGATACAGTACAGAATATTGAAATGTACGAAGTACTATATAAAGTTCTGACCTACTGAAAGTGAAATACATGGGCCACTGCTTAAATTGCCCTTTCCCATAAAGGCTGCACTATTCTAATGTGATTGCTACCATTTTTCTTTTAAAATGCCTAGAGGAAATTCATTTGTATAAAAATGACAGTTAAGCCTGACCCTCTGTCCTTAAGCTCCTACTTGTGCCTTAGAGATCCAGCACATATGGTACAGTATGTTACAACCAGCTGCTAATTGGACTCCCTGCAAACATGGCTATTAAGGCCAACTGAATCAAATGAGGACAGCTCAGGCTTTAAATCCAAGGGATATGTGCCCTTCTGCTGATTGCACACAGCTCCCTTTGCTACTGTTGAGAGCAAAATGGACTTATCCAGAAAGAATAGGCTCCTAGCCAGCTTTGTTATTATTCATAACACTTCTAATATTATTATCCACTTATAAGTGCATTTGGAGCTATACATCAGAAAATGCAAGGCCCATTCCTCAGATACTTTGAAACAAAAGTATACATACTTTGGATTATATAACATATAATGCATACTGAATTAATCCTTAGGTTTCTGTCTTGGATTTTCTTTCAGTATATTTAGGTAACAATGAAGTGTAAAATTAGAAAACTAGAAATTATATTTTAGAATGCATTAGAATATTAGAAATCCTAGCCCTTCTGTATTGTGAGAGCATATTTCAAACAGTACTGTGTTAATCTTGTTGACGCTGGCATATAGTAATAAAGTACTACTTTTAGCAAGTTGAGTGCATGTGAGACAAAGCTTAGGAGAATCCAACAGCACTGTCTAATAACAAAAGTCTGCTAATCTACATGCAATCTTGACAGCGGCCATATAGCGTATTTGTTTTTTAGGCTTGTTTTGTGAACATCCTGCCAACAGAGAGTGGACCTTGCATACATCTTAAGCTTGACTATCAAAGTCAACAGAAAATCTCCCATTGCTCCCAAATGTCTATATTAATAAACTGTGTAAACAAAACATTTCGTGGATACCTCACTGGGTCTGAAGTCTTATGGAACTGTTGCTGATTAAGGAGTCTCTTTACTTAACATTTGTCTTTCACATTTATTTTTCAAAGTATTTCCGTAACAGGGCAATGTGACTGAAGTTTCCTGACCCTCTGCCAATCACAATATAACCTTCAAAGGAAAGAGATAACCTCCCACTGAAGTAAGCAACAAAGAAATGTTCTTCAGAAGAAAATCCAGTAAAATTCAAATAGGGAGTGCAAAACTGGAACTGTTTTTGAGAGCCAAATACTGAGATTAATTTAACTCTTTAACTGGTTAGCCCCATAGCGAAGAGGCTGATTTAAATCAGAGTTCCACCTACCCAATGGTGCTGCAGGGAGCAAAAGCAGGGTGAGATAAGACCTTCTGTGGCAGACACTTTGAAAGGCAGTGAGAAGCAAGGATCTTTCAGCTAGGACTGCTTGATGTTTATCAAATGGGAAAAGCTGAGATAAGCAGGACCTGAATCCTTGTTTGCATTAGAATTGAGTGAGCAGTGAAGCTTTGGTCTCTTGAAGTATTTTGATACAATGATATTTATTTTCATCCCGAATAGTAATGAAATTTGGAACATCATGTTTTGTGGTTGGTTTTTTTTCTTGTTTGAATGATCAATTCCAAATGAACACGATTTTGAAATGATGGATTGTTTTGACTGTATTTGCTTATCATGCTACATTGCCTCATGAGCATGGTAACCGAGATTCCTTGTGCCCAAATTCTTTTCATGGCCAGGTTTTCTGGCTGGATGACATTTCTTTTCAGGCACCGGAGGTACCGTATCTCAATCAAAGGAATGGCTGTAGAGAATAATAGAAAGTGTTGCAGGAAGTGCTACTCCTATGACAATGATGCATCTCCATTTATAACTCTCAGACAAAGATGATAACCTCTCCTTGATATAAGCAACCAAAACAGTGTTCTTTAGAAGGAAATTCAATTGACAGAAAATAAAAATAATTTTTGTCATGCTTTACACATGTTTCACTGAAAGAGTAATTTCCACTGAGCACATTTTTTTATCTGTGTGTCTTCTCCCTAGATGAACAGCAA
This sequence comes from Nipponia nippon, assembly GCF_047370975.1. NCBI lineage: Eukaryota > Metazoa > Chordata > Aves > Pelecaniformes > Threskiornithidae > Nipponia > Nipponia nippon. Next base: position 40,799,595 of record NW_028262380.1, on the reverse strand, counting down.
AATGATGCTGTTTAACTGGTGAGAAACTCAGCTCATTTCAAGTGCTATAGTCAATAGTGTTACCATATCATCACTAGAGGGTTTGTCTATTTTCAGCATTCATTTTTACTTTTTTTTGTGAATGGCGTTTACATAACTTTCTAGAAATTCCACCTTTTGGGCTGAAAGTTGAAACTCTTTGTCTTTGCTCAATGGTGGTCAATCCTTGTCTTTCGTATTTTGCTTAAATTTTGAAGGGAAACAACTCAGAATCAGGCTGTGGATGGCCCTTGCACAAAGAATAGGCAACGACATCTTTTCTGCTTTTGTATAACCTCCAGGAGCATGTGTGTTCATTTGGAATATGTGTCTGCAAATATTGCTTACACCCTCACTATCTTCTTTGAGTGGAGGAAGATTAATTAGTCATCTCTGTTAAATGCCACAATAACCCACCATTGTTTCAACCAGCACCAGCCTTGACTTACAGATGTGAGACCAAAGAAGAAACTGCTGTCTTTCTTGCCTAATATTTGGTCTAAGCTTCTAAGCAAAATGCCGTGTTGCCTCTCATGAATCAAATGATGTTTTATTTGTGTGGGTCCAGTGCTTGCTGAAGTCTGGAGGAGGAAGAATGGGGAGAGACTGTACAATAAATGACAGTTCAGAAATTAGCTGATTGTGATCATAGAATCAATATCGTCTGGATAATTATTTTTCTCACTGGAAGTTAGTCACATTTTACTTTGCACACTAGAAATGCAGATTCACTTACTTTTTAAAACTAACTTCCTCAACAAATGAATTCACTTAAATTTACCAGCTTTGTGGTAGGAAGGTTGTCTCATCCTCTAACAGAAGCTAACAAGGCAGATTTAAGCTGAGGCAACAAATACAGTGTTATGACAAATGTTTAAAATTAAATATTGTCCTTGAATTTTTTCGTTGCCCAGCTTTCACGAAGGCCACTTAAAGTTCTGTTTTGGTATTAAAAGCGAGGGGATATGGAAGGAGAAAAAGGGAAGAAATCCCAGCTTGTATCTTTAAAGTTCTGGAATGGTGTAAATTATTACAGTGGTTTCACATTTTCATGGGATCAAGGCAACAACAGTAAGCTCATAAAACAGATACCACTAATTATGCAGAGGAGAAGTCATAAAGTCACTGGTGGAAGCATGTTTTATATTCATGAACACATCATTAAAATTTTAAGACGCACTATCAAATTCTACATTTTAATACTACACCCAACAGCATTAAACCCTCCCAACAAGAAAATCAGATTGTTTAATGATCGTGTTTGTCACACAGGTTTTATATGTCTGCTGTTGAAGCAGATGTGGACTTTTCTGTTGCTGTTCACCTTTTATCACTGGACAATTAAAAATAGTTTTTTATCCAAACGGTTTATAGAAAAATTAAATTCAACAAAAAAAAATGAAAATCACAAAAAAGTTAGGAATGTTTAATTGCAGAAATATTTAAATTTACCCAATCACATAAAAATCTTTTTATAGCATTGTCAATTTGGTTTTACTTCTCTTGTATTTTCTTTTTTAATTAAAAAGTCATTTTAAAGTAAAAGGATAGTGATTCAGGCAAGCTACAACCCAGCACACAAATGTTAGGTATTTTAAAGGAATCTTTAAATTAAATGTGGCTTTAACGTAGCCATTTAAATTAAGGGAAAATCTAATGAGAGATATGTCAGGCTCAGCTGCTCAGCTGAATCTCTTGTAAGACCGAAGAGTGTCCCAAGTGACTTTCATTACTGTCATGAAGTGACAGAGGCCAATGTGAAAATACATATATGAATTTTAAGGGTCCAAATCCTTCTGTATAGAAAGAGGTGCAACACATGGTAAATAGATGGATTCTTGTTGAGACATCGACAGCACATGCGACACTTTCAAAGCTGATTCTTGTAACCTACAACAAAGCCTCCTGTTTGTGGGTTTGGGCTAACAGATGCAAACAGCTGTGCAGTTGCACATTCACACATGATGTCCCTCCCATACCTCCGGTGTGGACAACGCAGTCTTACTTCTCCGTTCCCCTTCACTTCAGAGTGAATTGTGTTGCTTCTAACATTTGGGACTTCTAGAAATAACTCCCTGTCTAGAAAAAGTGGGCACAGTCAAGCAAATTAAGTCATTCTTATTTACCAGTGTTAGTCACTAAAAACTCAAATACTTGACACTGCATTTAAAGGACATATTTTTAACATTTAACAACCGATTTTTGTTAAAACCTTATCAAAAGAACTAAACTGGTCTATCTCTAGTTAATTGCTATATGATGTCCAGGTACCAGCTCGTACCATAGTTAAACATTTACCTGACAAAAAGTCAAGTGAGAGTTTCAATTATTGACCTAAAATTATTAAAGTGAATTCTGCTAGGACTCAGTGAAGACTTCTGCCTCAAAAAATCAATGGCTCAATGTGGCCTAATATTAGGTCTTTTCTAAACCTTTCTTTCTCCAGAGCCAATATTTGGCCTACACTATCTGCCAGCATCTTTTTAATGAGAAGCACACATCTAAAACCTCTCACAGCTCTCGAAATTTAGGAGTAAATATTTTTAAATTAAAACCGTATGCTAAGCAGTGCAGATTTGCTGGTGCAGATGTTATTTTTGGCTCATTTTCTTTAACTGATTCGTAACCAATATACTTCAGCCTACGTTTCCACATTTATTATTATTCTGAATACCACAGATATAGTGAAAGACGTTGATAGCATAATATCTCAAGATATTTTAGGCAGTTTTCTACTTAGCAGCAAAATCACCACTAAAATTCTGTGAATAAGGTATATCCTCAGGACGCTATAAATAGCAAAAGTGAGAAAAAAGAGAAAATGGAGATAAAGATGACTTAAACAGAGAATGGGACAAGAAGGACCATTTTTCATGAAAGTCTACACTCCATCTCTCAGGAGGCTCACATAATCCTTTGGCATTTAATTCCTGATTGCACTACATGGTTCTGCCAGCACAGTAGAGTCATGTCAACTTTTGGGTTTTTTGTTGATGGCACTCCCACATTCTTTCTAATTATTTAGGATTCATAATAATGTCTATTTTTGCTGTTTAAATTAATGCCTATTATCTATTATGTCATTCTTCTCTGGAAGAAACTGAAGTCTCTGCTAAAAGTCACAGAGTTTTCCACACTCTGCTAATTCTTAGTTAATTCAGAATTAGTTAATTCTCTCGTTATGAGGGACCCTGTTGTCAGCCTTATTATATTGGCCAATGGTTTATTAAAGAATGGATCATGCATTTTTTCCATAAATTGATCTAATGAGCCTTATTCCTTCAAATGTTGGCTATTCTTGGGATCTTGAAACCACATTATCTCACAATATGGGCATCTTTTTTGGTCGTGGATGGAAAAACATTAACATATCTTTTGGATTTAAAAAATTAGGATCAACTCAGATTAACATTCAGAGCGAACAGTATGGTGAAAGAAGGCTTAAAGCACAGAGTTGCTGTCCATGCCATTTACAATAATCTGTTCAGATATTTTCCTTAGAGACCAAAATTGCCAGTTCTTTCTTAGTTCAAGCATGAACAAATTTTCTTTTTTCAGCTGTATTTAAATAAGGTGAAAAGGTTTTGACTGTGTGATTATACTATTCTTACTGTTGTGAGGAACTACTCTGTAAATAAATATTTTTAATTTGCATACCCTGTAGGGTTAATATGGGACTAATTTTTAGCCCAAAACTTACTTAGAGAAGTGAAATACTAAACAATTGTGACACTGGGCAAAATGATTTTTTTAAGCAAGCCAAGAAATGTGAAATTTGAGAATGAGAAGCTCCTCAGCCATAGACATGAAGACAAAATAATAGACTAAAATAAATTAATTATACATGAACTTACACAGGGAGTCTGAACCTAGGTTTAGAAAAATGTCTGGACACAAAGGATCCAGTTCACTAAACATCTACTAATTTTGTATACTACTATGATAAGTAGGCCCACAACTACTAGAGAACCGATCAAGGCAGTAAATAGCAAATGCAGCTTTTGCAGGATCAGGTCTTTTGGCAGAACTGCATAGGGTTTGCAGATTTCCCATTTTATGTCTTGAAACATTTTTGTTTGAGGTCTTTCTGTTAAGTTTCGCCAATTGTATCTTAAACCTATATAAGATACGTTCCTGTCCTTGATGCTGAAACTGTTACTTCGTAACTTTTCAAAATTTCTTTAATTACTAGCAAGCTATAAAGTAGAAAAACTAAGTTGTTCTGGGGCTCTTGCATCTTTTGAAATTATTTTCCCCAAATTGTCGATGTTTTGCAGAGTGTCACATTTTTTTTGAAAAGAAACAAAATGCAAACCTGCAGGTCATTCATTTTTATTGCTCTCTGGAACAAAACAGAAACATGCAAGTGATGGAAAATGTCAAACCCAACATTTTCACTGAATTTTTAACAAAGTCCTGATATTTTGGTGGGAAAAGATTCAGGGAAAAGAACTTTTGAATTACATGTTTACAGACTGTCATTCCATAACCAGAAGGATAAATATTTAAAACAGATAATTCCCTTTATGCAATCTAATAATGACACCCTGCTAGAGACGCTGGCTAATCAGTCAGCAACTGAATCTAGGCATAATTCATCAGACAAACTTCATTAAATAAATTTTATATTGTATATTGCACAAAACTAAACTCTCTAATTGGGATTAATTGCTACCTTCATCAGTTTTAGCAAGGTCAAGGATTAAGTAGGCCTGGAGAATGATCTGACCTTTCATTGCAGTTCTGCTCCCATCAAAATCTTTAGCTGTCAAATTCACAACTGAGGGTTTCGCAGGAGATATTGCCACAAAGTAGGTTTTGACGCTGTATGGTATTATCCATGCCTCACTTTACCTAGCCATGGAATAGTTAGACCTTAGCAGAATAGCTGTTTTGAAAAGCCATGTGAAAATCATATTAACATGCAAATTTTTCCATGTTTTGATGTTTTTTGTTACAGAATAGGAACTAAAGCTGAAAAATCAACCAAATTAAAAAGAAAAAAGATAGAGCAAGATTAATTTTTAGGTTTATAGGAAGAAAAAGCTTGAAGTTAATAAGGCTAGCTGAAAATTTCATATAAAAACTCTTTTTCTATGGAAAAATGGTTTATGATTTCAACTTTTCATGAAAATGTCCCTAAAAACATTTTCAACCCCAAACTTGTCTGGTTTTGGTTATTTGGGAGGGAGGAGGTTGAGGAAGAATTAAAATTTTACAATATGGGTCTAGAAGTGCTCTTCTGCACTTGGTTATGTATATTTAAGACATATCTCCCTCCTGGCATGATTTGCGACACAATAATGGAGCAATGTTGAGAAACCCACACTATTGCTCTCTACTTAAATTCCCAGAATTGTCAATCTGGCAGCTCTCACAGTACAACATTTACATAATTTTTAAATTACAGACAATTATACAAACCCCTTCTCGATCAAAGGATCAGTTTCCTTCCCCACCCTCCCCCTGAAGTCAATAGCAAAGCGTCCTTTCTCAGCAGTGGAAACAAAAGTGTCTTGGTTATACTTACAGAAGAGCACTGTATGCTTAAAATCATTACATTTTTGCTTTTGCCTAATACTATGGTATTTGAGAAAGTATGTTACTAATGGGGGTGCTATAAACAGTAGCTACAAAGTCTTTGATGGTAACCACTGTTCGGGGAGAGCATGTATGGTGACTATAGAACACTAAGAAATAAACAAGTAACAATGGATTTTTGGGTTTGTAAAACTGCAGACTCCCGTGACTTGAGATGAAAAGAGGTTAACCAGGAAAATTATTGATGGTTTTGGTTTTTCTTTTTTGTGAGGCAAAATTGGCATTTTTCTAAATGAATGTAAATTGTAATTGTCAAACAAGGAAACACAGTTTCCCCAGTGCCTCCTTTCTGTTGCCATCAACCCTTCAGCTCTATAAGGACTACATTCTTTACAACTGTTAGTGTGAAACAACACAGGATTGCTCTTATCTGTCACTGGTACTGTGAATTTTTTTAACCAAATCATAGACAGATGGATAGACAGATGCAAATATGAATGACTTACCGCTCATTTCATTTCAGATGGCAATGTAAGCATGTGTGCGTATGTGTATATAATATACAATGTTTATGTGTAGGTCCACGTACGCACATGTATTGTGACTGGTGTTTGGCATGTAACTGTGAGACAAACAAGTGAGAGAGAGAACTTGACTGCTTTTTCTATACTTTTATGTAATGATTCACAAAAGCGTTTAGTTATAAAAAGCTCAATCCAAATGCTTTTTCTTTTGCTAAAACAGCTGTTTGTACGAAAAAGGAAAACAAACAAACCCAGCAACTTTTCTTTGATTTTACTGCAGGATACATGCTCAGTTGCTCTTCTTGTGATGAATAAATAATGCCCACAGTGCCGTGTAGCAGTGGACCTTGCCCCTTTTTGTAGTTAACCAGTGAAAAAGGCTGCATCTGCTTATTCTCAGACATTAATACAGCTAAAGGAATAAGACATCAGAGGCCTGCGAATGAGAAGGTCTTTTTAAATTTACAAAGCATTTGCTCCTGAATCCACCTCAGCCAGTTTGGGGAAAGCGCTTTTGGCACCAAGTCACCCTTCAGGGAAAGACTGATAATGATCACTAAAGACATACTATGGGCTCCTGCCTCGCTCACTTCAAAGGCCTTCTCTCTTAATCAACATTAAATCATCATTTTGCCTTGGATATAGGGACAGCTGTACACAATCTATTTGTTTTAAAACAGATTAGGAATGGTTTTTCTGCCAGAGTATAAGCTACACGATAAATGTACTTTAAAGACATAACTAGGAAAAACATTGCTCCCTTCGTTAGCTAGATCCTGATACTAGCTGAGAACACACAACATCGTCCCAGGACTGGATCCTTCTTCAGTTGTTTGGCAATCCCCAAGAGCACTCAGGAAATACGACAAGTTAAAAAAATCAAATGTCTCTTGATCTTAGCTGTGCATTCTGGTGAGTTGTCCATGAACAGCAATAGTCATAGTAAGTAGTATAAGATCTTCTAGATCTTCTGCTTTCTTCTTCCTTTTTTTTTAACCTTAGAGTTGCCCTATTTCATCCACTGACAGTCTCACAAGGTGACAACAAAGGCCTTTTATTACCCAATTAAAAGCTGATAGTCAGATAGTCATTAAATAATTAAGTAAAGGCCCTAAATTACAGGGGAATAAATCCCTCCTCTAGATCCATACTGGAGATATTTTTACACAGTTGCTAAGCATCTCTCTCCAAGCTGGTTTTCTTACACAGTACAAATGCACTGACATGCGCATGATTTAAAAGAAAAGTCTAGAAACAAGGCATATTTCCAGAATAGGACAGTATGTATTGGAAAGCAGTGGTTCCAGAAAAAGATTTGGGAGTTAAAATGAGTACCCAAATGAACATCATTCCCAGTACAACTTTGTGGTGAAAGAGAGAATATTGATAATGGGAGACTGTAATGAGTCCTCTTGTCAACTTTTAAAAAAGATATTGAAAAATTAAAATGGACATATAAAAGTATTACAAAGAACATGTCTCATGATGAGAAACTTAGAATGTTCAATCTGTATTATTTTTCAAAAAAAACCCAAAAATATTGACAAGCAACTTGATTGTATGACACAAATTTCTTCATGGAGAGAAAACAGTGTTTGTAATCCTTTACATATTAGAGAAATACAAAATGAGTTTAAGAGAGTGGAAGCTGAAGTGAGACAAATTCAAATAAAAAATGAGGTCCAGCTTCTAAGTGGGATCAGTAGAAAAATCTGTCAAATGAACCGGCCCCATCTGCACTTGTTCCCTCTCTTGCTGTCTTTAAGCCAGAACCAGCCAACCTTTTGGGGGATGTGTCTTAACCAAGCACTAGCTGCTTTAATTCAAATTGTACTCCATTCAGAAGGAGCTGACTGAAATATAGTGCCTTCTGAAATAAGAGTAACATAACTAGACAGGGTGATATAACAGCCTATCTTGAGCTCAAGCTTTCCTCTCATGTCCTTGGTTCAAGTCCAGGTGCCACTTCATGCCTAGCATTTTCATGCAGCTACCTTAACTGTGAGCATAAACCATAGACCTGTGGAAGTGAACTGGCATGCCTATGGGTGTCACCGGCTACATTAGGACTGTTGTGTCTATACAGAATGACAATCAGGCCCACCTATTAAGAGGGTATTGTTCATTTCTAAAAAAACCCACTATTGTTAGGACCCTTTTCTAAATCCATGAAAATAAATTACTAAAAACAAAAATTCAGATTTTTTATGCTTTTATGATAAACCACAGTTTTGTCTTAACCACTTAATCTCTCTGTAAATATTAATTTCAAAATGAAGAATGTCTGTTCTTGATGCCCATATGACAAAATTCAGACTATTCTGCTCTAGAAGAAGTCTAACTGATTAATATTTCTCTGTTACATATATATGACTGCTGTTTTGTGATAAAGATAATACAAGATGAGCCAGCTTGCCAGAAAAGTGGAACCCAGTGTAGCAAGGCACATACTACCACTGACTTCAGTTTTTACACTGTTTTTATCACATGGTGGATAGGGATTAAATGAGAAATGCGTCTTAACTTCTTTATGTAGGTGCTGTCATAAAGAATATTAGACTTCCAAGAGGCTACTGCCAGGTATGGGAATAAAGGGAGAAGAAAAGATGACTAAATTAAACTTTAGCTAGCAAAGAGTATGGGGAAACAGCTAAGCAAAGGGAGATAAGGATATAAATGGAGTAAAAACTGGGTAGGTCTTGACAAAAAAGGATTAAAGATGGAGTGGAGAAAATCCTGGTACTACCGAGCAGAAGAAACTGTACCACGTGTGAAAAAACTGTATCCTAGCTAGAAAAAGTCTTCACTCACTAAAGCAGCGTGGCAGTGTTTTGAGTAAAGGGAGGCCCGTTTCTTGTCCTCCCAGAGAACCTATTTCTCCGTGGATGAGAATGCACCAGATGATCTAGCTAGCAAGCAGGATGCAAGGAAGGAAAAAGCATATAAAATGAATCGTATGCATTTGAAAAACAACAGAATGCAAATCAAGGCAACATAAATTAAAGAAAGAGGGAGAGAAAGTTACTCCAGGGGTTTTATCCCCCTTCCCCCACAGGATACAAGCTATTTCCTTTGACTTTGCAATAGTAATTTCAGAATGCTACTTCTGGCACTGTCTGAGCTGCATGTATTTTCAGCACTTGGCAAGAAGACATTTAGAAGATAGAGGTTGTTCTTTTACTTGGGAAAGGGAATTAGACTTCTTGCACTGTGACAGTAAATAATGCATTTCTCCACCGAGGTCACCATTGCACAGACAACAGTAAATTTGGCATTTCCTAATTTTTTGCTCTTTGACTTTGCAACCTAAATAACTTTCTTCTCTTCATTGAGTAATTGTCCACATGGAGTCCATTTTTATTGTGCGCGTGCTCGTGGCTAGCTTCAGGCAGAGGGAGCACGTATAGTCCAAGAATGGACTACATGTGGATAACACATTTCAAAGAAGTACAGTTCCTGAGAGGTAAATAACTCCTTACTAATGTGCAGTATTGAGAAAATTAAGATGGAGTTCTCTGACCTGATCTTTCATACTGTGCAGTGGATAGACCCGGTTCTGATTTCTCAACAAATTTTCACTGCTAAGTAATTCTACAAAGTGATTTGAGACAATTAATAATTTGATATGACTGAAGAATTGTGTCCCTTTTTAAAGTACATCAAGCTGACTAAAGATTCAAAAATTAATTTCCAATAATGTACACCAGCATATTATATTTCTAAGATAACTATATCCTACGTTATGTAAAAATGCTAAACAGCGTGACCAACAGTAATGGCAAGGGGAAAGGCTATGGCTTTAATTTATGAAAGCAGTTATAGGACATAGGAATAGCCATACTGGATTAGATCAAAGCCCCAGTCTGTAACAGTGACCAGTAGCAGATGTTACAGGAATATAAGAAAGAGATGGTAACCCCTCCTTTTCTATGCAATCAGACACTGTAAGTTTATACCACCAAACTTTCCTGTGGAGGGGCAGATATGCAATAACAACTGGCCAATATCTTTACCTGTTTATTGACAGAATTCTCTGTTTTCCCAAATTCAGTTTTGTGCTGTGAAGGATTGCACTCTCTTGACAGTAGACGAAAAGAGGTTTTACATATCGCTGATATTCACTGAGCGAAGAATATCATCCCCTTCAGAGGAGCTATGACATGCTGGATGTCAAGATCAAGCAAAAACCCCAAAGTGTAGATCTGAGTTCGTTCCTATTATATCTAACAAAACTGCTGAGATCGCTGAGTGTCTGCCATCTTTCAGTGGCAGTATATAAAACTCACAGACACAGCCAGATAACTGACCCTTATTGAACTGACAAATTGTAACTTTGATTTTTAGTTTTATCTAGTATTAAAGGGAAAAGTAAAACTCAATTTAAGAAAAATAAAACACTTAAAATGTGTGCATTTTTAATCAGAGTGGTGTAATTTCTTTCTTGTGGGAAGAGACACTTGTGGTAGTTGTACTGGGACATGAGAAATATGTTTTACTAGTTTATATATTTCAGGGCTTGCTTTGTCAGTAACTATAATTTTGAAAAATTGTTAAACGTAAAAGAATTCAGATTGATAGTTCCATTTTCAAGTAGTGGCCAAGGGCTGCCAACATGCAGTATCACAAAGCTTGGGAACTCAAATATGTACCTGTGGGATACAAAGAAAAAGGGAGGAATCAAAATCATGCCTAAACTGTACCTAGTTTTGATCTTGTTGCTCCTTTACAGACCTGATGAAAAGAATCTGAGCCTGCAGGTTTGTTCATAGGAAGCTGTTCTGAAAATTATAATGAGAAGGTCAGAGCCTCAAACCGCAGTGGAGTTGCTTGAATTCATTGGTGTGTCTGGGTACTAGCTTAGAGGGAATATCAGGTCTTGTGTAGAAGTAGCACAGCAAAGTGAGTCAGTGTTCATGTCTTTCAGCTTACATGCCTCCCTAGATGAGAAAGGGTTAAGCATGAGTTAGGGATGCATGTGAAAATATATGGGTGAAGTAGGAAAAAAAAATTCTCTTCTAGCTTGAGCCACTCCATCTGTTCCCTTAATTCAGTGGCAGACCTTGACTGGACCCTGGGATCTGCTAGTCCCACACTTCATACAACTTCTCTCTGTAAATTAAGTTGTTGGCCTGTGTTGCTGAGGGTTTAGGAAGGTGAGTGATGACCTTGGTTTGAGTATGTTTGTATAGAAACATGTCACTGCAGGATGATGTCTTTCCTCCAGGGACATAGGGCCCAATACTAACCATTTGTTAAGAAAATACCAAAGCTAAACATATCCAGTGTATGAAAGGATCCAACACCCTTGCCAAGTGTAACTTTCACTCATTTTTGAAACATCAATGTACACTATATTTTAAAGGTTATTTTTAGCACTTGTCTTTTAAACTGTTTCCCATCTGATGTTAACATCTTGCATCTTTTAAACTAATATGAGTTATTTTTATTATTAAAATGGGAAATCTCTTTAGTATATTGTAGTATGGCAATATGTTTAATATATGTTTTAAAAAGGAGATCTAAAATAGTACTTATTCTCAAGAATGAGGACACGTAATTCCATAGAAGCCCCATAATGCTTTCAAGTTCTATGTTTCTTTATATAGCAAAGATTAAAAGTAAAATTTTAAGGAGGATATAGTTCTCCTTTATTCCATCTTCCCTGCAGTATTTTCCCAGCAGTCATCTGCGTTCCTGAGTTCTGGTGCACGTGTGTTGTTGTTCGGAGAATTGCTTGTGGTTGTTCAATTGTTGTTAAATGACAGGAGTTCTCCTGCAGCATTAATTTGGAATCCAGATAAGATGTTCGGTGAGATCAGTAGTTTTCCTTAGTTTGTGAAGTCCACAAGAAAACGTGAACAGATAAATTCAGATTAGAACCACATTTTTCAAGCCAGGTAGTCTTAAAACTGAACTCCTAACTGTGAATTTAGATCCAAAATTTATGCATCTGAGTCTGAAAATGTTGGCCTTGTTTAATATCCTTATTCAGGATTGATTAATGTACAGTCAGGATGTTTTTCCATACAGCCAGCCTATAAATGTTACCTTTCTAAAGTTCAGCCCATACTTACTTGGTATATCTTTAAATAATTTATCTTCCTTCCCTACACTTTTAAAAGCCTATTTTAGGTTGTGAAACAGTTGTGAAATTGCTGATTCGGCGCTAGAGCTTCTCCCAAGTATGAGGGGATAGCTGATGCAGGGGACAGCCTTTGTTTAAACAGGAAAGAATGAAATCTTAGCACCGTCAGAGTCAATGGGAGCTTTGCCACTGGCTTCCACGTGGCCTGGATTTTACCCAGGGAGCCACCTTTGGTCTTAAGTAGTGTAAATCAAGCATAACTGCACCAAAGACTGTGAGGATGCAAAATGCAAAACTGGTATGTGAAGGGAAATCAGACCACAAACAGTCAGAAGAACTATGAAAAGCTGGTCAAAGGACAGTACCTGTATTAGAGGAGAGTATATTTTAATGTTTTCTCCCCTGCAAAATTTTCTCTAAAAATGTGTTTCAGGAAAGACAGCCTACCATCATATGGAACCATTCCTAATGGATGTGTTGTAGAAAGTAAATTATAAGAATGCTGTATATGTTTTTTTTCTCTCCCACAATTAGTGGCTAAAGAAGTTACCTAAAACTGATCATGAACCATTTCTGAATGTCTCTTTTCCTCCACATGCAAACAATCTTTTTGTCATACCTGAACTTTTATAAAGCCCCAAGTCCTGCTCACTCCAACATAAACAGAAAACCACCAACACATTTCAGTTGTTCCTCTCTTGCAACTGTGCCCTTTAATTTCATCTATTTAAAGAACTGTATTAGTTAGGAATGACTTAATGTAAGGAATGCACTCAAGCTCTTTAGCTGAAAATAGTCTTTATTTACAACCAATTTTGTATAATTTTTTCGGAAGCTGTCATTCCATTACTTTTCACATAAGTTGAAGCAGAAAAGAAATGTATTTGAGTAAAAGAGTGGGAACTAAAGGTCATTTCATTCAAGAAAAAACATATGCTTTATTTGGGCCAGCCCTGAAGAACAGAATAAAAGATTGGACAGATATCTGGAGAAATGTTCCAAATGTTTTCTGGGTGAAAAAACACTTTTAAATTAATAAATTAATAAACTGTTAAATAAACAGAACGTTAAGTGCATTTTGTTTTATACTGAGCATAACGAGGAGAATAACAAACCCTTTTAACAGCAGCCAGGATATTATTCCCAAAATAACTTCAAGAGATGCAAAAGCCTGCATGGTTAGAGGGCCACATCTAGACGTCCTTTGGTGTAGATAAAATGCTCTGTGGGAATTAGGTGCAAACCACCTGTACCCGCCTCCTTCCAGAATGCAACTCCACTTTGTGACAACTATCAGACTCTAACGGAAAGAAACCAAAACCTTTAAAACCCTCTTAACATAAGAGAGGTCTCAGAATTTGAGTTTTTTCATGGGCAAGAGAAGTGCACATTAGGGGGTCATGTGAAATCCAGAATGGTGCCAGCCAAGCTCTGGAGGTGAGCTGAGTCTAGTTATCAGCTTGATTTTAGTTGTAATTAACATCATGGGCTGGGAGTTGCAGCAGTTGAGGAGGTGGACTCTGCTCCAAGGAAGGTTTGCTTCCAAGCAGAGAAGTGGGTGGGTGAGCTGGTCACCTCTGAAGTTGCCTCAGCTTGAGGAGTCAAAACTTAGAGACTGGGGCTCTGCTCTGTTGGAAGAGCAGAGCCCTTCATTCTCTACTGAGATGGCCAAAACTCAGATTTCATTATCCCTCTCTACCCTACCTGCTGTGGACTATTTTCCTTTAGCAAAAAGTTTTGTTAGTTTTCCTGCTTCAGAGAGGAGACATACACAGAAGTCTCCCACATTATAAAGCTCCTCACCCTTTGGGCTAGCAGCAAATGCCATAACCTGGCTGAAAATTGAAAACAACACATGCTGAAGATGCGTAAAATCTGCAAACCCTTCAGACTTTTTCTGTAACGCAAACTCCTCATTTAACAGGGACTCTCCATATACTTGGTCACCATCCCTACCTGCAGAGAAAAGGCGGTTTCCCACCTTTAGATCACTCCAATCGCTACACAGGTGGAGCATCTTTGCATGGTAGCTAGAGAACAGCTGTTCCTTCTGCTTCTCTATTTCTTGCTCTCTTTCCTGCAACTGCTTCTTGCTGCCGGGTCTGAGGAAGAATGAGCTCCTCCTGGGGCAGTGGTTAAATATAAGACATGAAGAACTGCTTGAATATATTTCCCTTTACTCCTATTTCTCCAAGAGCTCTGGTAAAGAACAAAGTGAGTGAAGCAAATCAGACAATAGACTCTACAAAGAAGCACTTTGAAAAGAGATGATAGTACAAAAGGTCAGCATTATCTTGCTCCTCTTCTTTCTCTCTGAGTTATGTGAATCCGGCATAATTGCAACAGATTTTTAATAATATGTTAGCTTTAGCTTACCTCAGTTTAATAACCAAAAGCTTCCTTTCCTTAAGGCCTGTTGTCGCGTGCTCCCAGACAGAGGAGAGGTGCACGGGCTAAACAAAGCCTGTTTATACGTGATACTTCAAGTGAATTTACAAGCCTGCTTGAAGACTTAAATGAGCTCTTCTCTGTAAGAGCTCCCTGTGTGGCTTGTCATCTACTTGTCAGATATGTGTATTTTTAAACTGAGTGATGCAAATCTGAGAAAATATTGGTTTCATCTGCATCTTTATATCTTGTGAGTTTTTGCTGCTCTTTCTTCCAATAACCTAGCAGTGAAGCAACATCTCTTAAATTCGATTTGTTTCTTATTATATTAATTACTTGTATCGTAACCTTGCTGAATCATGTTTTGCCTTGGTTAGTACCAGCATCCATAGATGCTGTATATTTCCACAGCCACAAGGCCTAAGCAACCAGGGGGATTAAACAAAAGAGCAACGGCGGGAAGAATGTCTTAAATATCTTCTTGCTGTGTGTTTATTAATGCTGACTGTAAAAAAATACAAGAAAAAGAAATTGTACTCTCAATACTTTAGATTTTATTTATATACTTTGGATTTAAATGGTATACCTGTGTTTACTGCATCCTTTTACGTTTTTTTTTTTGTTATTTAAGTAAAGTAGATTTATGACTTATGCAATTATGTCACCTCCAGATCCTCACTAGAATTAATTGTTCTGGTAAAGAATGAAAAGTGTGACTCTGTACCACTTGCAGACAGGAAAATAGTGGTTTCAAATTTTAAACCAGATTTTCTCCAAATGTATTTTTAGTCACATTTTTGAGGGAAAGTCTGCAGATGTCAGTCAGTGTTCATGTGCATGCCTGTAACTATATTTCTATTTTATTAAGAGTTTAATATTGCTTCTCAATATTTCAAAGCTGTAGGCAAAAATGTTAATGAAAAGGATATATTTCTATGGCAAGTACATGACATTGTAAACAGAAAACAGGCTGAGTTTTCAAAATCCAGATTTGGACTCAATTTTTGCAAAAGTTGATAATTAATTCTCCTTTGCCTCTTTTAGTGATGAAACTAATGCATGAAATTTTGACACAATTGGTGTCTGAATTTGTCACACCATTTTCCCAAACTGGGGTGTTTGGATTTGTATTCTGATGGACTTGTTCTCTAACAAATTACGAGAATGTCTCCTGACAGGCTATCTGAGTCTTTCCACTGTACGTTTATTTTTTGGTGATAATTTGCTGTCTCTGTTAAGATTTATTTCAGAAAACCCCACAGCAGCGGAGTACCTAAAGAACAGGTAGTTCTCTGCTCTTTTCCTTTAGAATTTAATTCAAGTTCAATTTTAGTTTTATTACTCTTTCCCTTCCCTGTCTGGCAATCCCCTGGAGAAAAATGCACTGGGGGACGTTGATGTGGTAACGTAACCCCGAGATCGCATTGCTGCGAAGTGGAGGGAGACAGAGCAGAGGGAATGAGTGAGAGCTGGGGAAGAAGGTGTTGGGGAGGGGGAGAAATCAGACCAGCCTCCTCTGAATTTCCCTTTCTCCTGGACTGTCTTGTGGCACCACATATGCAGGACACCCCCCCCACCCCCCCACCCCCCGCCTTCTTGAAACAGGGAGGAAAAGAAGTAGGCTACATCAGGCGCACCAGTTGCCATTACCAAACCGAAAGCAGCACTTGGTCCTGCCCGTGCAGTCCTGGTGCTTTGGGGTAAAAGTCTCAATGTTCAGCAGTTGAATCGATGATAATGGCAAGGAGGAGTTCACTGCAGGAGGTTTTGGTATCCAAGCAAAAACAAACCTTGGAAATTATATACAAGACCAACATTAAAGAGGTACTGAAGTTGAAAAGTTTAGGGTTTGAAAATGGAAACACCAAATTTATACACTCATATCTTTATGCAGTCTGAATTCTACAATCTTAACTCTGTTATAATGTGTATATGCATTAGGTTGTGATTTTTACTTTTGCTAACTCACAAGCTGTGAAAATGAGCAGTGTGAAATTTATAGCATAGTGGTGTGTTGCACATATACAGACAAAGAACTTTCCAGCATAGAAATACTTGTGCTAAATTTGAAACAATGATCTCTTAATTTAAGATATTTTTGGATATGTAACTTAAGACCTAATTTGAAGACTAATTTTCTTCTTAAGTTCCCTGTAAGAATCACTGAGGTTTTAGAACTTGAGAACAAAATGCATAATGTAATCAGAAGCTAAGTCAGTAGTAGTTTGTTTTAAGTCTGTTTATTACTTTTCTGAGTTTGGAAAGCATTATTTCAGCCATCTGACTTCTGTAGTGATGGCAGAGTGCTAAATTTATTAAGAACAACAGAAATTATCACAGTACTTTCCAATAATGCTGAAATAATAATTGAAAATAATTTCTCTACTGTATGGCATGTTAAATAATGATCTTGGGGGAAAATATGAAGATAAGTAAAAGAAACTAACTTAATACAATGCTAAATTAGTTGTTTCCTATTAATCTTACAGAAAATTGTACTGAAAATTTAGGGGTTTTAATGACCAATAAGAGATTTTGTTTGCTTCCTTTTGATTCAACACTTTCTTAGTTGAAATTGATAGCTATTGAATAGCATAAATAGTGTATGTAAGAGGAGTTTATTTGAGGGGTTTCTATTGCCACCTAGTGGCTACCCCCACCCCGGCCTTAGCTGTGCACTAGCTTGCGTTCTCAAAAGATTTTCAGTTGTCTGGAGCAAATGAGTTTGTTTATTGACAAGTGAGGGCATGATTCAAATGATTTAATTTTTTAGACATATAAAGAAGACAGGCATGAAGTTAAGTTTCCTCATTATATGGACTAAAACAAATTCTTTGAGTAACTAAGATCTCCCCAGCTGACATAAATTAAGACCCATACAATAACTTAGTAATGAACACTACTTAGGAAAGGAGAAGCTATACAAATGTGCTTTTTTTGTTGCTGTTGTTCGAAGCAGATGATACGGATTTGACGTGATTCTGTCTTGCCTGGGGTTTAATCTTCTGTAGTTCTCTTTGATTTCTGTGAAACTGATCCATTTTTACCCCTGGAGAAAAACCTGCTTCTACTCATAAAAAGAGTGAGAAGTTCATGTTGGTCTTGACAAGGTATGTTGAGATATATCATAAGAAATATGATGTCTTCAGTTCTCATGGCTCTTTCTTAATAACGGTAAATATAAAACAATTTTCTGAGCTTTTGCCCTTGAACACTCACACCTGAAAGTTAAAATAGAAATGAATGAGAGTCTCAATACCTCTTACTTATGCCAATATAAAGTCTGAGGGTTCACTGAAGCCAGCAGAGGTACTCATGTCTATAGAGCTAAGACTTGCTGCAAATAAAATTAGAATCAAGCCCACAAACTTGAATAAAGTCCAGAAGTTTTTCTTTGTACCTGGTCTCATGTGGATAGTACGGTACTGTAATATAGATTATAATACATAACACCTGCATGAAAGAGCTCCTTGTATCAGAGTTTCATTTCTCCACAAAACAGTTTTCAAAATATCCTTCCTTTTGAATTAAAACCTTTCATCTGTATAAATTGCTATCTTTTTTTTTTGTTTTGTTTTGTTTCAGTACAGGCTAAAAAATGAAACTTTATTTCTCAAAAGTTCTATTTTAATGACAAGTAAAAATTATAAGCATTAGTTTTGCCTCCGCTGTTTAAACAGAAATGGTGTGTTCTGAGTGATAACCACTCCTCCTTTTAAAATAAACCACACAGTTTTGTCTTGGCAGACATTCAGCTCTAGAAGACTTATCTGCTTGTAAAGTTTTCCTTTGCATACATGGTCACTCAGTTTAAATACATTTTTAAAGTATGGAGCAAACTACAGAATGGAAAAAAGTGTGAAAGCTTTGATATATATTCTATCTCTACTGTGTCTGTATGGAGTTAACTCTCTCTTTCCTGGTGAATGACTCCCCTAGCCTTGGTCTGTCTTTTCAGAGTCACAAGAACTGCCCATCTGAAACTTAGACATCCTGCAATCGGAGGCTTTTCTGAATATTTTTAATGCACAAATTGGCTGGGAAAAGGAGGACTGCTATGAGCCTGACATGGGACTCAGAGACATGCATTGATTTTTCCCATTCGGTCAAAGCTTTCCTATGTAACCTTGGCCAGTTCACTTAGGCTCAGATTTTCAAAGTTATTAAAATCCTTTAAGAGGTACTTTAAAAATACTCTTCTGCCTCAGTTTTCCACCTATAAAATAAGATGCTCCACAGTAGCACTTCTTTTCCCTGTCTTGTGCTTATTTATGGAGAGTATTTATGAAGAGCAAAGCACTTACCTGGCTTTTGTCTCTGCAAATCCCTCTGAAAGACTGCAAGTTCTTGGGGGTTCAGTCTGTCTTTTCACAAGAGGATCCACCTCAGTTAGGACGAGGAGGCCCCATACTGGGTTTATACTTTGAGTCGTTGCCACATTTCAAGCAATAAAATAAACCAGGAAACCAATGTGAATGGTCATTCTTCAAACTGAGTGTAGCTTATTCACGCTGAAACTTCTAATTGCAGAATGAGCAATTACAATGATTGCACACTGAAAAATGAACACAGCTGATGGAAGAGACAGTACACTACGTCGAGTATATCAAGGCTGTCTGCCAATCCTGCATCCATGCTTGCTTGACAGCTCCAGGACAGGAGCTAAGCTGATGTATCTCCAGCGATTCCTGATGGAAAGTAGAGCCAGTAAGAACCAGCAGTGGCTTGCAATTCCAGTGCTCTCATTTAAATGCAATTGATCAATCTGCCTAGATATGCATGTATATGTACATATATGTGTGTGTATATATGTGTGTGTATATATGTATACAATATCCACTTGTTTGTGCATATACATGAACAAACATTTGAATCAGAAAAAAGTTGTCCAAGTTCACAGGGCAAATTTTCAGTGGCTTCTTGCATTATTTCTTGAAGTGTTTCAAAGGTTATCATTCCTATAGGCTTTAGTAAGAAAATAAATTTAACGTTAGATTTTTTTTTTTACTTCTTTTATTCTCTCTAGAGGCATTTTTCAGCTGAATGCCCTGCCTAGGCTAATATAATACCCATCTTTGAAGCACACTTTGAGTGGTTTATTTATGCCATATTCTAAATTGCATATTGTGTTTTTTTGCTGAGTGAATTTAAACTCTGGGGTTTTTTTTAATTTTTTTTTTTTTAAAGGGAAACACAGCTTCCAAATACAAGGGTTTGTTTTTTTTTTTTCCAAATAACACAAGAAAAAATCCTTAGCAGGTTATGTGTTTAAACTCACTTGTTTTGTTTCAATATGATGAAAAGCACGAATACCTTAATTTTAGGAGTGGTAGTAGCTAACTGCATAATTTGCCTAGTTAAAGACAGGAGTTAATGGAAATTTGAAGTCATCTTTACAGCTCAGTAATGTGTTAAGTTTCCCGAATGTTCTGTGCTGCCAGGTTAAGCTGTGGTTTACAGGGTTAGGCACTTGTGCCAGGTAGCTCGTCTACTGTTCCCACAGTGCAGTTGCACTCCAGCCAAATGTAAACTTTCCCAGTGTGAGCATTGGAGTGGTCATGTTTAAGCTACAGAAGCCTAAGAAAAATTTCTGCAAGGACATAACATAGAAAAAACTTGACAGCTAATTGATAGGGTGAGAAGGTCACAGGGAAATGCTGGTCACTTGGATGCCTGAGATTGTAAATATCTTTCTGAAATGTTATGGCGTTTGTATGGCTGCAGTGAGTGAGTAAAAAAAGAGAATGAGGCATGTGGGAAAAGATTGAAATGGTCGAGGTACAGAGAAGTAAGTGCTTCTAGTCGCTCTCCAGTGGGCTTGGTGATTAATGATGGGTTTTTCTGAGCCTCTGGGTTGCCAGGGTTATAGTTGCTCACCACAGCAGCCCTCTAGGATGAACTGAAGTGAGATCAGGAGTTGTGCCTTTCTGCATGGCAAGATGACTGGGTCCTGTTCAGGTCCTCACCAGACACTCCCTGGTACTGTAACCAGTACTATATTGGGTGCTGCAAAGGTTTTCTTAATGGCTTAGGATATTTTGGAAAATGGGAAAGATGATTTTATTTAACAAAACTACACATGATGCTGGAATTTTGCTTCTCTGCTGTCATTCTGGAGGTGTAAAATCAATACTACAGCAGCTTCTGAGATGTCTGTGTTGCCAGCTGGCAGTGTGCAGTTTATCTCCTAGGTAGTTCTGGGCAGCACAGTCTTACTGCAGTTCATTTGGGTTTAGCACATTTGCAAGTGGGTACATGGGTACTTCCCTGGCTTGGATGCATCTGCTTTGCGTGGGTTAACCCTTGCTCTAACAATGTATCAAGAGGAAGATGAAGATGTGTGGCCTGCTCATTGTCCTTGCCATGACCCGGAGACAGGACAAAAAAGTGTTATCAGGCTTCTACCTTCACATCTTCTCTCAGTACTAATGTAGTAGCACATAAAGTTTCCCATTCAGCAAAGCGCATAATTTCAGTGAGTAGGCACATGAGTAATCCCTTTCCTCCTTAGCGAGGCACAGCATGTGTTTAAATCCTATTAAAGCCTGTTGGACTTAAACACATACTTAAAGTTTGGTGGAGTTGAAAGGCTGACGTGGAAAATGAAATTGAAGAAACGCAATTCTGCCTGTTAGCTCAACAAAGGGCTGACTGCACACTCACTGTGTGTGGACTCTAGCTGCAGTATTTTGCTTACAAAAATGTCCTGATACAGACAGGTAACATCTATTACGGAGGACTGCCACGCTTTGCAGGCAGATTAGGATTTGGTTAGATCCTAATTGTCTTCATTCCCCAGAAGGCAGTTGCTAAAGTTTGCATACTGGGCACAAGCATGTTTTTTTCCTCCCATAAATATTGGGCCAGGTACAAGTATTTGAGAGAGAGAGAGAGAGAGAGAAATGCCAGTCTCCTCTGAAGATAGTTTGCATTTGGAATGGATATTTTCTGGAAACTCGTTCTCCAGGTAAATTAACTTTCCTAAAAAAAGCTCTCAAGCACCAAGTTTGAGAAGGAAATGAAGTGCAATCCCAGGCTCAAGGAAAAGATTTTTTTTTTTTAAATAAATATTCTTAGTTAAAAAAAAAACACAACACCAAAACAGCAAACAAATGAAAAAAAAAAAAACCACACACAACACCAATCCCCCCCCAAACCAAGAACACCACTTATTTTCCGCTAGTTGATGATTCTGAAACCCCCTCTGGGAACAGCAAGTCATGCTGCTGAGGTGGGGGGAAAAAAAAGGCACCAGTGCTATCAGCCCCCTTGGGTACTGTACAGCTTTGCTCTCTGATGGCACACAGTTCATTTCCTGACCTCTGGAGAGATGGCAGGGGGAAAAAAAAGAAAGAAAACAACTCTTAATGCTAAGGAACGAACATGGAGTTCAACTTGAAATATAGGGAAGACAGTCTTTCAAAAGTTGTAGCTGTATTTAGCATCAGAGTTCATGAGATCCACATGTCCCATCTTCTTTTTCTACAAATCCCAGAGGGGAAAAAAGCATTTATTATGATAGCCTGGAAGGAAAAAAAATGTCTGTTCATCAATTTCCCCTCTTTTTAAGAGATAACCACTGACTCTACCCGTATGTTATCTTTATCCTGAGGCAGCAAATTTATCATAATTTATTCTGGTATATTCTAAATTTACCATGTTGATTACCACTGTATAAACAACGTCTGGCATTTGCCTCAGCCAAAGAATTGAGGCTGGCGCTGATTTGGAGTAGAGATCTGTGGAAGAGCTTCAATTTACTGAAGTGGCTGTAATATCAGTACAAACACCAGAGATAAATAGCTAAGGATGCGGTGGTTTTAAAAGGAAAAAAAAATAAGGATTCTTCTCCTATGTAATGCTAATGAGCCACTTACTGAAATGTATCTGGAGAGGGAAGTCCAAATGACACAAGGTTAAAAAACATTAGAAAGTGGTCTGCAAGTACAGCCGACTGGACTCTTTCATGGAAAAGCTGCTCTTGAGGCTTCTTAGGGATCAGTGGGCAAGAGTTAAGAAAATCTTTTTGTAGTTACTGCACACAAATATAAGTAACATGAAAGCATTCTCATAAGGTTGGACTAAAACCAGTGCTAATCTTAGGGACTAAAAAGGATTTAAAAGGAGGACCAAAAAAAGGGGAAGGAGTGCCTTAACTGGAGATAAATTTCTATTTACAGCAAAAAAAATTTATTTGATCAATTGGCCAAACTATGTATTTACTGAAAAATAACTGAGACCCCATACAAGGAAGTAGATGGAGCAAATCTTGCATCTGTTCTCTCATGCAATTTCAAGGTGACTCCTTTCTTCACAGCTCTTCAACTGTAATTCCAGTTTACATGGCAAATTCTGAAACTGAAGTCTAAATTTATGAACAAAACTTATAAATAACATGATGAATTCTTCTATAAAACAGCATATTCAGGATTTAATTTCTTTTTATCTTTCTTGATATCCTGTTTCTCTGTTGTCCTGTCCAGCATACTTATTCCAGAACACCACTTCTTCTGCATTAAGACTGTGGGTGAACTGCACCCGACTTTAATGAGGCTGGAAAAGTCTAATTGAATTCGCTGGCCAGCATTTCCCTCTGGTCTTTTTTTCTTCTGTGAGACATACCCAGACAAGGTACAATGAATATATATTAATTTTATTAATTAAAAGTAAAAAAGCACTAATTACAATATTCAGTAGCTTTTTCCTTGTTCAATGATGTGTTTTCTGTTGTAAAAAAAAAAAAAAAAAAAAAAAAGACCCACCAACTTGCCATTTCAGAGCTCTAGCTTGTGCATTAGCTGATTAAAATGAAAAATTAGCTCCTGCTATGTGCGGAGTGCGCACTGTCATGATCTGTGTGAACATGAGAGCTTTTGGGCAAGAAGTGTGTGTACAAGCTTAGCGAATGCATCTTTGAAAGCATCTTGGAAAGTCTGTCTCTAATGTTCCGTGGTTTTGTTTGGAATTTTTTTATCTTTGCTTAATAGTGTTAAGGAAATCCAGACGTGAGCTATGTTTCTGATTTTCTGAGTTAAGCTAGAAAGATAATTTCAAATTGTTTTCCTCCAGCTTGGCACTTTCTACTGATTCTTCTGTACTTCGCTCTTCTTCCCTTGCAGAGAATGCTTAAATTTAATATCAAAATATGATTCATCATTAAACAACAGTGAAGTAAATGGGTGAGGTTATTTACAGTGACATCAATAAATGTACTTTCCTCTGTTTTCAAAGACACAGTGCATTGCAAGGGGAGCGAGGATGTCAAATGTAACTTCTACACAAGAGATACAGTGTCAGAAAATTCTATTTGCCCTTAGCCCTGAAGCTCATGCATAACTTCAATTACTTGAATGATACCAGTGGTTTCCTAAACTCATAACATTGGTTGCTTTGTGGATCAAACCGGACTGAACAAAATCTTGCAGGACTAAATATTAGAATGTATTTTTCATGTCTCAGTACTCAATTCTGTCACTTCAGCCTCCATTCAGCATCTTTGATTCATGCTACACACAGATAAGCAACACAGTGTATCTTCCAAATAAGAACAACAGGAAAACACAGGGAACTTTGTATAAATAAATAAAATAAAATTCAGCACAATTCCAAGGTGTCTTTTGTGGCTGTTACCATATGAGTAGCAAACTCACAGGCTTGACCCAGCTAAGTGTAGGAGCATGTGTTGACCTTTGAGCATGTCACCTCACCTACAACATTACGTGCTTGCAGGTAAGCACTCTGTTTCAATGCTTTGCTTTCTTGGGGTGTATAAAGTATGGTGGCTTTCCACTTTAAATCCAAAGTAAGTTGTTAATTTTGGTCTTTGCTCTTTACAGGGTTGTATTCTAACATGGAGCACTCCGTGTTACAGTGCACTAGTATGAAATCTGTTTGGTTTTTTTGTTGTGTTTTTTTTTTTTTTTCCTCCTAGTACCTGTCAACCAGGAAATGAGATTATTACAAGAGCAGCTGAAATTGTATGGTTTTTTGACTTTGAATTATTTGCTGGTGTGCTGAAAGCAAGCTACAAAACTCTGTAATTGCAGGCCAAATCAGCCTTCCACCTCTATGCATATGCAAAGTAGGAAAGAAAACAAGAATATCAGGACTGGTCACCAGCAGTGGGTAACTCCTTGGCCCCCTGTAGCACAGATTTAAACATCTTCATGTGCAGCAGGACAGAAGACATTTGGGACAGCCAAAGGCAGCTGTGGGAGGTGTTCATTAATCAGTCTGTGCAGCCTTCTGTGGCAGCTTTACTGAAGTCTGTGCAGCAGCAGTACTGACCCTGATCTTTAGCCTGTGTGTTTGAAGCACAGATAAAAATGATGCACCTCTGCAAAGGTAGCTTCGCTATCAAGCCAAATAAAAATGAAAGGATTTTTGCTTACAGTGACAACACCCTGCACACAGCAGATGTTGCAATGTTTGATAAGCCATATCCTGTGATTCTTCTGCCCTCTTTCTCCATTCCTGAATCTTAAACTCGGTTTTCTGTAAAGCCAGCCGTTGCTGTGAAGAATCCTTCTGTCAGTTCTTTTCTGTGTTCTATTATGAGTGGTTTCTTTATACAGTTTCAAATATCCACTTCTTATAATGCTAAGTACATGTTTATAGGAATTGATTTTGACGGAGCAATTTGAAATGCTAAATTTCTCTTAATGCCATCACAATCTTCTGGGACTTGAAGACAGAGACATTTGTTCCTACTTGGTAGCTTCTGAATAATACTCTCTTTGAATATTGCATTTGGGGTAATCAAGGAAAAATATAATACCCCCCTTCTAAATGGTTTGGAGGGCTTTTTGGCTGGAAGACAGAGACTGAGTCTTTGCTAATGTGTTCTTTAAAGCCCGGTATTGTGAAATACAATATTTTATTGGAGAGTTCATAACAAACTCACTTTGCCAGGAAAAAAAGTTGTGCTAATCCATTTTGTGGTATAGCAGTTTCTTCTGTGGCTTTAGCAGCTAAGCCATGTTATCCATACATCAATTTGGAAAGCAGTTTGAAATCATTCTGAATGGTATGGTTAAAAACAATATGGTTAAAAAAATTGCAGGTATTTACATTCCATTTCATGTACTGCCATGTTCCTAGTAATGCCATTAATGAAAGATCAAAGTTCTTTCACAAAATATAATCTAGCCTAAAAATACGTGTAACATTGTCTTGTAATTTAGTAATTATTATAAAAAATATGCTAGCCTTCATACAAAAGAATGTACTATCTTTCCCTTCACAGGCTGCAAGCTAGGAGGCAGGCTAACAAAGTAGAGAAAAGGGGTACACTAGTAAATTTGAGACATAAAATAGTAATAGGCCTACTGCTTTTGATAGGGCTGTGTAATAACTTGTTAGAGACAGAGACTGCATAGGAGACTTTGCTTGCGACAGACCCACATGGCGTTGGGTGAGATGCAAGTGGTGATCACTGCTGCAAGGCAGAGAGTGGCTTTTTGCAGTCTTGGTCATGCTGCTTTGTGTGCATTGCTCTTGGAGTTTGGGGGAATTGCTCTGGCCCAGCTGCTCACGTGGACTCATGGTCGCCTTTGGGGGATGGCACTGCGCCCTCCCAGGAATGCACCAGCCAACATCTCAGCTGTGTGATAATGGCTCAGGAAAAAGGGCACTAACATTGTGGAGTGATTGTGGGTTTATTTTGGTATCGTGCTGGGATTTATTCTACGGAGGAGGGGAAAAGTGAGAAGCTGGATAGAGCAGCTCCTTGAGAATAACTGAAGACATAGCTCAGTGAAAAGTACTGAGGAACATGTGCCAGAATATATATTGAATGAAATACACTGCAGAACATGATGTTGCATGAAGAACTCCTTAACACATTGTTCAACTTGGGAGCAAAATAGATGTTCAAAGAATAGGTTGCTTTCTACATATAGAGCACAAGCCACCATGCTCTGATGCACTGCAGTAAAAATGGTGGAGGTGGTAATATCAGCATTTTGGGGAAGAAATTGTTACCAAAAGCAGTGAACATCATCTCTGTTTGTAGCTAGATTTATGAGATCAAGAACTGAGAGAAATGTCACAGCTGTCTCCTAGGAGGCTCCTTTACAACATTCTAAAAAGGCATTGGGTTGATTTGGGCATCCAAATACTACTCTGGGTACTTTTAGTACAAATGGATGGGGGCGAAACCTGAAGATGCCGTAAATAGAATTGGCAGTCAAACAGCCTACGTTTCCTGTGAAAATTGCTCTTTATGTGAAAGCTGAAGCTTCCCCACACCTGCTTTGCATTGCTGACTTATTTTCTTGGAAGTTTTTCTTCAAATTTCGTCACTGAAGTTTAAGCAGCTGAACTTCTCAACTGGCTTGCCAGGGCAGACACAGGCTCTTGAAGGTAAGAGTTAGGTTTCCCAGAATAATATCACTGTATCTGTTTAGTTTTATCCATATATTGCAAGCTGTTTCCACTACGATGAGTCTAAACATAAAAAAAAATAATTATCTCAGTCTGTTTATATTTTCAGCATTTAATTTAAACAAGATATTATGATGTCTTTGTATCTAAAGTAAACGCTGCTTTGACACTGCAAAATGTGATGCTGTAAACTAACTGGATCTTTTCCAGCTCTACCTTGTGTGCCTTGGTTGGCCTAGAACCAAATTTTAACATTACTAGTGGGACTACATTTTCCAAGTAATAAACAATTAAACAGTAGCAATGTGGTGGTGAAGAAAACTTTTACTGTAAGACTTCAGCTGGCTCAGGTTTCTGTTTCCAGTGATTTTACAAGCAAACACTAAATTCCTTCTTTTATTCTTTCCTCAGATGACTTACAATCAAAACAGGGCAGGAAAAGTTCAGTATCATAATTTTATACAAGAAATTACATTTTACTAATGATTTAATTCTGTGATTCTCTGTCAATTGCACAGAACCAGACTTTTTTAATCAATGGTCTCTCAACTGCTATTTTTATCATACTTCCTGTAGGACCGGGGCTACATACTATACAAAGTCTCACTAAACTGTAAGTTGTTTTAGTTTGATTGCAGGCTGCATAACTATGGCCTGCAATAGTCATGGAGCAAATAATATAACAGTGAATGAGGAGAAGGCTTTGAGGGACATTTTGTTAGGAGTATTCAGTACTGACTTTCACACTGTTACAAATGTGGAATAGGAAAACGTATCTGAAAAGCTGTACATGTCCTGTCATTTTGTGCATTCTTGGAGACTTACGTTCAAGTGTGTTACAGCCTTTCAACTCGTATTTTTTCTCTCCTGGATCTCAAATGGGAAGCTATATGTCCTCCAGTATATTAAAATGTCTATAGGAGGGTTCTGTCTAGGTGCCACATAGTGTCTGTGCTCAAGAGGTAGTATTTGGACTTCAGTCTAGTGGTGTGCTAAATTTAATGATAACTTAATATCCACTCACAATAATGGATGGATTTGTTAGTATAGAGAATCTTTTAATTCAAAACTCACAAAGGACAAACATAAGAGCAAAAAGAGAGAAAAACACATTTCATTGTACAGGGAGGAAAAACTTTACCATCTTAAAGGTCTCATCCTATACTTTGGATACACTGTTTAGTTTCAGTGGAAATATTGGACAATACTGGACAGAATGCTGGAAATACTGAGAAGTGTTTTTTTTCTGTGGATTGCTAATTTCTTTGCTCTGCCTGGGTTTCAGCAGCGTGGGCCTGGAGAAGCACATAGTGTACCAGCGATGCTCCCAAACCTGCGGTTTGTGGATCACTGGCCTGGGCTGCAGAACGGGCTGAGACAGCTCCTCTGCCTCAAGCAGAGGTCACAGATATAGCTACTGTCAGGTGTCCTCCCCCAGTTACAACAGTCGTGTAAATATTACCCAAGTTATTTTATTTCCTGCTCTAGTCCTTTGTTACATTTGATCCAGTGCCATGCAATTGTAGCAAGCTTCATTCTTGCACAGCTGTGATAAAGAAATGCATGTCCTTGTAAGCTGAGATCAAGATTGTCCCACAGGTAAAAATGGTGTAAGATAATCCAGGAAGCCCCTTCCCTCCCCACTTCTAAGTAGGCTTTTTTGTGCTGCTTTCCCAGCCAACTTTCCAAAGCATCCAACTGTAGTGTCACAATTTAAATCCTCATGCAGTTGATGTTCTTTCTGCTGACTTTAAAGAGCTTTGGATCAGACCCTAAGTAAATAGTGAGAATTTCTTCCACCTCGATTTATGTTTAATTTCCAAACTAATCAGTTATGTCTTTCATCTTTATTCTTTATATTTTTTTCATGACTCTGCTTGTTATTTTAAGGAAGCAGTAATATATACAGCATCTATATACACAGAGTGCAATAGATGTACCTAGTCCCTGAAGTCCAATGGATTGTCTTGGTAAAGGGATGAATATATGACTGTAAGAATCTCTTTAGAGTTCATCCAGAATACATAGTTGCTCATTACTTTGTAGCCTGGATTCAGTCAAAGGTGTATTTAATAGTAATTTAAGATTTTCTTTTTTTACCACTGCAGCCATGAGAAATGGTTCAGAAAAGATGCACATTCTGGAAGAAAAAAAGTCACCTTAGTATCCAGCTTGCTGCTTAAGTCTGCAAAAATCAGGAAATGTTAATACATGTTCAATAACAAGTTAAAGAACAAACCCAATTATCTCATCTACCGACCAATGCAAAGTTGTTCCCAACTGTACGTTTTCTAGTGTTCAGTCCCAAACCTAAGTGCTTTTAATTCTATTCCTGTGCATGTGTGCATATATGTGAGGGCCTTTCAGTACAAAATCACGTAACACTAGAGATATTAGCTTCTCCTTTCCAGTTTCCAAATTAACTGTTGTCTATGAATGATATCATCACTGGCATGCTGTCTGTAAGCTGTTTTTGCTATGACATGAAGTGCTTTGCATCATACTGTACATTCTGTCACACACTAGCTTTCATTTTCATTTCTGAGTGGGAGGATAAATATTGCCTTTGGAAAGAGTGGCAGCAGAGGAAAGAGCATGCCACGCGTCAGAGATTGCCGTGGCTGTTGTGCCCTAACGAAGCATTCTGTGAGATGTTGGCCTGGATGCACCCCGCCTCCCTGTAGGGATGGAAATGAAGTCCCGAAGTTAAAGTAACCTCAGCTGAAATAATGTTACCTTAACTTAACCTTAGTTATGTTAACTTTGAGCCTCACAACCGATAGAAAGGCATCTCCAGAGGGGAATTTGGATTCCAGGTGCCTCTCCCCACTGCTGGTGGAGACAGTAACAGATATCTCGGTGCCTGTGGTTAGGTGGTGTTTTGGCAAGGTGGGCTTTATTGGAATTTTATGATACTGACAGAGGAACAATAATGATTTCAGGAAAAAATTAGTATCTAGCCCTCATCTATGTAAATGATTGTGGCCAAGGCATATTTAGGGGACAAATATGAGAATTAGAAGAGGGACTGTTAAGGTGGTACATAAAATCTTAAGTATATAGACCCATTGGCTGTAACTTAATGCTTTCTTTCATTTCTGTACTAACCTTACTTTTGGAATAAATTAGTACAGCTTGTTAGCCTTTCCCCTTCTTTAAATGACGTGCTGAAGTGGTACATGATGCTCTTTGTCAGAATTTTTTTATTCAATTCATGTATATATTTTAATAAAATTTTATTTAGAGCTCCCAAGTATGTATTTTCCTAGTGTTAGCAAAGCAAAGAAGAATAAGGACTGGAAAAGCTATGGGCCAGAGGACATGTGGAGAAATGATTGTGGGAATATGCTCTTCGGATTTGAAATATGGGTCTTTGGGAGAGGAGAGCAGGGAAGAGAGAATGCTGACAAGTGTACTGGCTCCCTAGAAAGAAGGAAGAACATAAGAACATGTAATGCTGCAGCTCCTGCAAATGTAAGAAACAGAGGAAAGTGGGGGTGGAGAGATCATTCTTTCTATTTATTTTAGCTTTTAACATGTAGTGTCTGTTCATGTAATAGTCTCTTCACACAGATCCTAAGAATTCAAATTGAGTCACTTGAAGTTTATTTAAAAAAGGAACGAAACAAAAAAAACCCAAAACCTCCCCTTCTTCCCTGTGAGGAAAGTGTTTAATTTTCAACAATCTAATGCATGATTCAAAAGAAGGAACAAAGAAACCCGCCAGAATAAAAAAAAACCCACCTAGCTATTCCGAACCAAGTGTGCACAGCAGCCTTTCCCCAGATGTGCCCCTGGGCAGAACCAGCCTGGGAACGAACTTCATCATAATCCTCTTTGGTCAGTTCCAGGCTGCTCTTTGATTTCAAAATTAAACCAAATTAATCGACACCTCTGCTCAAGTGCCCAATTTTTTAATGTTTCCCTTCAGATGTCACTGTGGCCTTTCTATGGATAGGCTTCACAGCTTTATGTGCATTTGAAGATGGTAACGAGTTGATAGTTTCAGTTTATGTATTCATTGGCTGGGAAATACTGTTGTTGCTTATACACCAGCTACCTGTTCTCATGATTCTGCTAAAATACAGCCTTATTTACACGTAGCTCTTGCTGCAGGCCAAAAGCGTGCTTTTGAAATAGTTCTTGCTCTGTGGCTTAAATGAGTTACAATATTTGCTCTTCTACTGAGAGCGCTCTACTTAAATATCTGGTATTATAATCCAGTGAACATGTCCACATCATGCTATGAAGTTCTGGCTAGCTACAACTATAAACACAATTCTTTGTGCAAAGTAATTGAAAATGAACATGAACAGTGACTGACTTAGTGAGAAAATCCAGGCATAAGTTTTGAACAGCAAAATAATTTAATTGATCTGTTTCAATGTATTTATTAATGTATTTTTGTTGGTTTTGTTACAAATCCAGAAGCTAGTGTCGCCTTCGGATTCAATAAGTGTATGTCCATTGCAGATTAGCTGGTGAAAGTAACTGCGGACACTGTAGAGCAATTTTTCACTTGAGATCCTTCTCTCTGAGCACATAGTCTGTAGCTTACTGTCGTGGTTTAACCCCAGCCAGCAGCTAAGCACCACACAGCTGCTTGCTCACTCCCCCCGCAGCGGGACAGGGGAGAGAATCAGAAGGGTAAAAGGGAAAAAACTCGTGGGTTGAGATAAGAACAGTTTAATAACTGAAGTAAAATGAAATAGAATAGTAGTAGTAGTAGTAGTAGTAATAATATTGTTATAATAATAACAATAATATGCAAAGCAAGTGATAGACTATGCAATTGCTCACCACCACTGATGCCCAGCTCGTCCCCAAGCAGCGATCGCTGTCCCCTGGCCAACTCTCCCAGTTTGTATACTGAGCATGACATCATACGGTATGGAATATCCCTTTGGCCAGTCTGGGTCAGCTGTCCTGGCTGTGCCTCCTCCCAGCTTCTTGTGCACTGGGCAGAGCATGGGAAGCTGAAAAGTCCTTGACTAGTGTAAGTACTACTTAGCAACAACTAAAATATCAGTATGTTATCAATATTATTCTTATACTAAATCCAAAGCACAGCACTATACCAGCTACTAGGAAGAAAATGAACTCTATGTCAGCTGAAACCAGGACACTTACTTTTTTAGCCAATAGAGAAATAGATGTTTGAAATCATGACCTACAATGACCATTTCTGTCATTAACTATAAAAGATAACCTAGACAACAACTTCTGCTGTGGATGTACCTGTGAACACATAACAAATATTTAAATCTGATCAGATGATTCCCATCCTTGTAAGTTAAATCATTAAAACATAAGATATAAACATTTGCTGTTGTAACAAGGGTTCTGAGTGGGGTTTTATGTGTTATTTTAAAACTGAAGAACTGTAGATGATTTGAGGTAATGAGCTCCAGTTAGAAAGTATCCTAAGTATGTAGGATAGCAAAATAGCAAAAGCTAATTTGTCCTCGCCCAAGAAAAGACATCTTTGGTTTTCTGGAACATACACCAGTAGCTGCACAAAACAAATTTGTCTGATGGGTAGGGCCACTACTTAAATGTCTCCTGTACTTTTATTTGAACTGTTTCTGGGCATGCAGGTAACTGCATGTAACTCAGGTATAGGCCAGTAAACAAGACTTAATAATTATTTTTTACTCTGTCTTGTGTACAAATTCCTTTATCCAAAGTAACGTCTGAGATTATATGTGCAAAGTTAAGCAACCAGAGAGAGCACAACAGTGGCAGTAAGCCCACTGTTACTCATGTACAGTCTCGTAAAGCTGAGCTCTACAACTATACAGCCTTTCTGCACTTTATACCAAAGATAAAACGTCATGTGACTATATTACTGTGAGGGACAGATTTTTAAACTAAAACCCAAGCCATGAGAATACCTTCATGGAAACTTGTACACATTTCCAAATAAGAAACTAGATGTTCAGGTGCCTTTACCCTAAAGCATGTAGGATTCTTCAAATTAATCACAGTATCCCCAGAGCTAGTTTGACCAAGTCCAGAGGCTGGGCATTTGGCTTTCCTTCCCTAAAGATAAAATATGTCTTAATTTTTCTTTTTAAAGGAGGAGGGGGTAGGGAGGATATGCTGCTTCTCTTTTCTTTCGATGCACTCTGAAAGAGAAGAAACTAGGAGAGGGGAGGGTGGTGATAACTGAATCCAGAGAGCTGGTTCTGTGCTGCACAGCAGTACTTCGCTGTGGCCCTGCTCCAAGGTGGACGAGGCTGTTGTGGCGAAGGTGACTGTCTGTAGGAATTGTGGAAAGAGATGAAACAATAAGGGGACAGGAAGAAATAGGCTCATAATGAATGCTGCCTTGAGATCCTGCTTTTGGGGGTTTTTCACTCCTGTAGATGAGGGGGACAGCAAAGTGTGAAAATGCTAATGCGCTCATTCAGATATTTGCTTTGTATTCATAATTTCTTATGTTAACTAATTTGAAACAGCTGTGGCCTGCTTTCCAGGGATACTGAGCCTTCATGACTACTGCTGAAATTGTTCAGTGCTGCTTTTCAGAATCTATGTAGTTAAAGTCCAGTTTTTCACAGTACTATGTATGTTAAGATGGTCTCACAAATTCATGACTGCACCTGATCGGAATTTTTCATTTCTCTATGAGGATAAAAATACCAGTAACCTCACAGTAAGGTGGTGTGAAAATAAATCTGCAAAACATTCCATTAAACTGGGTGTGAGGAAGAAAGGTGGAAGTGGGTATAAAAACATGAAGTTCATAGCTTTGTAGTCAAAGCAGGGCTTGGATAACATGCCTCTGTGTAATACCTAAGCATACAATGAATGCAGAAGACATTAAATATGCAGTATTATGCTTTCACCAAATAAGACAGGAGTCCTGTTGAAAAGCTAGTGAAGGATCATAGAATTAAAGCTGGATAAAAGTGCATTTGCACAGAGGCAGCCAATGTGGGTAGGTTGCATGAATTCAGACAAACTTATTCTGGCATTTCCAAACTTAATCCATCAGTCTTAATATTTGTTAAGTATCCTCTGGGGCATACAAATTGTACAATGCTTTCCCATGTTGTTCAAAGTGTTGTGAAGTGTTAACTTTGCTTTTAAGTATAATAGTCTGAATGTTTAGATTCAGGAAAATAAGGGTGCTTTCAAGAAGAAGCTGGTATATATGAAAAGAACCCCATCATTCCTTGGCATCCTTTGTGGTTATGTTGCATGAACCATTTTGCAGTTCTGTCATAGATTCTCTAACACCTAAGTGCATAAAATCTTTGCTGATGTTGAAATATATGATACTATTATTAACACTCGTAGAACAAATCTATGGACCTTTGAAATATTTCACTATCCCTGTATTGTAGTAGGCAAAAAATTCAGAATATGCTGTTTGAATCCCTTAAATTCCAGTTTTGCACAGAGTAGGTGCTGAATCTGAGAGATTTCATACTCAAGGAGGAAACAACAAAGTCTAAATCAGGAAAGCTTCTGAGTTTCTCTGAAAGTCAACTCCAGCCACATCCTAGCACCATTTGAAAGAAGGATCCTCCCAATCCCTCCTCCTTCCATGTCCTTTTTCCTATGGAGAGAAAACCTATATGCAGAATTCAGATGAGAGCTACATACTCTTTCTTCCTGTCTTCCATTTAGGATAAACAGGGGCACCGTACTGTCCTCACCCATGCACTAGTCTAGATATAGCCAATGTATCTGTATCTGGTGTGGCTCTTGTGAAGGAAATCAGGGAAATTGTTTGTTTCCTATTCGCCAGAACGAATGACCAGTATTCACTGTCGGCTGGGGAGGCGCGTTGTTCTTTATTTGTATTCCTGTAGTGCCTTTAAATTCTAAATATTGGCCATGATCTAAAGGTGTTTGTTCGTCTATAGACATTGTGAAAAAGGATCCTGTGTAAAACTAAGGCACTTGAGCAATAAATATACTATGATCTTGGAAATTATGTGGGTTCTTTGAGGTTGCACATTTGAGGGTGTTGCCCAAGTTCTTCACTATAGAAGTTCTGGCAATTTCTTTTGACATTTTAGAAATACCATATCTGTATAGAGAAAAGATTGAATTACTCCAAAATGTGCATGGAGTGCTTTCCTGGCTGTGGTTTTGGCACATGATATGGGAAGTAACTATAACGCTACAGTTCTCTTGATCCTGTGTCCTAGTGAAGTCAATATAAAGCTTTTATTGATTCCAGTGCCTCAGGATCGGGATCAGAGTTTTCAAAATGTAGCTTCAGAAAATTAAACATATACTCTTACAAATAAAGCTTAGAGGACTGTGCATAGTAGTATCTGTGTAAATCCAGACCGTGTTTCAACTCTTTCAGTTTCATTTCCACGCTCAGCGTACGCAGCATGTTCCTTGGTAGTTACACACATAATGCAATTTGCTGGTATCATTTCACTTTCTCATAAACACGAGTTTCCTTGTGAAAGCAATTAATGAAAGTGAGATTATGTTGCAGAATCTTAGCTGGTGAAGGGATAAGAAGAAAGCTGCAAGATAGATACGTTAATATGATTCCCTAAGCAGAATGAAAATCTCAACTTCAGCAATGTCAACAAAAACATGTTTCTTTTCAGATTTAATTTCCATGAGAAACTATCTTAAATTAAAACCTTCCAGTGCAGTGTCCTTCCATTTTTTGCATTTTTACTACCTAGAGATCAAACAGTTTGACGCAGCAAAAATTCTAGTGAGTTAGGAAGAAATGCTGATTGGTTTGTTGGCTGGTGGCCGGGGGAATGTTATGACCGAGTAATTATGTGTTCTGGACAGATGTATTAACCAGGCTTCGAGCTGGAGCCACTGGGTATTATTTTAGTCATAAGACTAGGGGAACTGAATCATTTTCAAAGAGCTGGCTGGCTGACACTGCTTTAGTGATGCCTGTTCCAATGATTCTTTGGCAACAACTTCCAACACTGCACTTATGACACAGTAAACAAAAACTACATTAAAGGTTTGGTTTTTAATCATAAAGAAGTTGAACATTTCCACTGAGCTTTTTTGCTATTTATCAAGAAGCACTGAAGGCTATTGTAAAGCTTCTATCCTTGTTTCTCTTACCAAAGAAGGGGAGCTGTTTAGCAAAACTGTTTTAGATCTGGTGATAGTAAGAATACTTCAGAATTCAAAGTTTTTATCAATTCATTGACTTCTTATCGCTAAACCTACTGTGTCATATTTATTTATTCACTCACTCCGTGAGGTGAGTAAGAATGGGTTGGGTTTTTTTTTTTTTTTGGACTGACAAGTAGAATAAGGGAAGTTTTCATTATCAGCTTCAAGTTAAGAGAGGGTGTGATTTCTCCTGTTCTGGTAAGTAATAATATTATTTTGCAAGATCCCAGAATATTGTGTTGATAGATGCAGAAAGAAGTTGGAAGGGAAAAGAAATCTGTATTAAATGCAGTCTTCACTGAAAAAAAACAAATGCAACTTTTACATGTAAAAGGGCATAATGTGTGCATATGTTAATATTTAATCTGTTCTAAATGTGATACTTGAGATATTTCAGCAGGTTTTGTCACCTGATAACCAGGCATTAAAAAGACCTTTGAACTTTAAAGAAAAGTTGTTTTATTCATTTTTAAGCCACTTGATTCTTGCAACTAATTTGCAAATGCACATTGCCAGGGTTGGTTTTTTTTTTGGGGGGGGTGGGGATGGAGGGGTGTTTTATGTTCTTTGTAGTTCTAATCTGACTTCATCACTAGTTCTTTCCTGAGGACACAACATGGAACAAGAGCAGCCCTTCAGAACGAAGCGGTAAAGAGTCTGTTGTTTTGATTTCCCTCTGCAGTGATGGATTATGAATGTAAACTGTTATGTAAGGTCATTTTGAACATTGCCCTGGAGGCAGTATGTCAAGTGAAGCATAGCAAACAAGTCAAAGTTTCTCTTTCTTGGAATCGAAATGTATTTAAATGAAGAAGGTTCTTTTCTGCCCTCAGATTCTGAGGACACAGTATGTGACTGGAAAAAATATAGATATGTACCTAGAGCCTTGGCAGCTGGTTATAGGAGTCTTGGGAAGTTTTATTTTTAGGTCTCCTACTTGCTCATTTGACCATGGTAAATGGCAGTCTCTCTGTGCTCTGGGTTCACCTTTTGTAAAACAGATGATAAAATGTTGGGGCTGACAACAGCTACCATAGTGCTAAATGTCTGGGGTTTGTGCTTTGTTTGGTTTGGGGGTGGTATGAATAAATGAATACTAAAAACCAATGAGAGAAAGAGCATGCTATGGCAAAACGCAAAAGAGCGAGATCAAAACTCTTTCGGAATTGTGCAGGGGTAAATTCTCCTGTTCCCTGGTGATCCACGGTGTCTTTTGACTGTTCTGTGCATGCTGGAGTGCCTTACAATTTGTAGACCCTGACCAATTACAAAGGAGCAATTTGGCCTGCATGTTTGCCTTCCACTCTACTACTGTTGGCAAAAGAGGGCTTTGTCTGCAAACTTCCTCTCAGCAGCCAAAACTCCAGTCAGCTTGCTCAGACAGTGAACAAAGTAAAAGTGAGACCCTGAGTATGTATTTGTTTTCTGGGTTTTTGTTTGTTTGTTTCTTTTTTAATCAGGTATCCCAGTGTTGTCAGAAAAGCGTAAGGTTTCTCTCTGAAAGAGGAAAAGACAGGGAAAGCTATAGTAACTGGGCTCCTGTACAAGTAGTTATTTTATAATTGCTTTCTCTTCTTGATATTTTTAATAAACTGCAACTTGTTGCCAGTGCAGCATAAAATATTGCAAAGTTCTATGTATTTCCTGGTTTGATGGAAACTTAGCAAACAGCAGACAAAGAGATGCTTCTCTGACAGGGAGCCATTGAAGGAAAAATCAAGGGATACCTACATGCTTCTGTTTCGTTGACCGTTCAGTAATGAACGAGGTCACTGCTCTGGTTTGGGTCTTCCGAGAATCAATCTTATCCAGAGAAGACTTGAAAGAAAGTAATTTTTTTTTCTTTTCAGAATCCTGTATGGGAGTCAGAAACGCATACGCTTAATTTCTTAAATAAGACTTCATGCTTTACATCTTTGTGTGCATCCATGTATGTACATCTGTTTGGGTGTTTGTATAAATGATTCAGATTATAATCTGAGAGCCATTCAGTGGAAGACTAACAGACAAAAATTAAAACCCCAAGTGGCACTTCTAAATTTGTTCTAAACTCTTGATGTGTCTAGGAGTCTGGCCAAGACAAGGTCTGAAAATGTCTTCAAGAGCTGCTTGCTTCAGTGGGCCAAAGCCAAAGCACCCCAAGTCAATAGGAGACTCTCCCTTTGCATTCGCCTGATTTGGAACGTGCCCAATGGATCCAACAGGTTGATGTGATGAGAAGCTAAGTGATGGCATATGCATAAATGAAATCCTGCTGTCGTACATGTCTGAATTATGCTCATTTAAATCCCCAGAACACATATGAGTGCTCAACAGCCATTAATTCCTTATCCGCCATAATGAGCTTAAATTGTGAGCTGAGGTCCCTGGAAGATTTATGCAAGTTTCTTCTTTTCCTTAATTGGAAAAAGTTGGCTTTTTTTCTTTAAAAAAAGGAAAAAGTAATAATAATAAAAATGAATCCTAGTTTAGTTGTGATTTCTTTTTTTCTACTTACATCCGAGATGTTGACATTAAAGTATACAGCCCAGACACTGAATTGTCATGAGACAAATATGTTAATGGTTTATAGATTACAATAGCTATTATCCCATTTACTCTGGGAACAAGTTAGGAGATATAAAAAATGAACGGTATAATGAATAAGTCTACTGTAACCTAGACCAAAAGTTGTTTTCTAAAGATGAAAAGTGGAAGGTCATGGTACTTCAGGCTGGCACTTTTTTAATAAAGTGTGTTGACAATTGTGTCAGGCAACTATAATCCTTAGACTACAACTATACATTATCCTACAAATTGCTGTAAATGGAAATAAACAATGGTGCTCAGGGGGACTGTCTTATCTTACACAGAGCAAAATAACGCGCTGAGAGTACAAATGAAGACCATAATGTTTTTTCCTTCATTAAATTCTTAGCAATGTGTATGTACTACTAAATCTATGAAATCAAAATTAGAAATATATTCTGCATTGGATATATGGGTGCACACACAGAAATGGGATGGATAAATGCCCTCAAGCATTGGGATCAGCAATTCACAATTTTGCTGTGATTCTGAATGGTAAATGGTCCACTGGTATAATCCTAGGAGCTGGGAGCCAACAGTGTATTTAAAGAGCTATCACTGAGATGTGATATTTCGTTGCTTCTTTGGTATTTGGAAATCTGCGGGAGGTAGGAACAGCTACCTTGAAAGAAAAGAAATCCTGCTCATCTGCAGATTAGTGCCATCTTTCCTCCTTCAGTCATAACAACTCTTGGATCCTGGCTGGCTTATAATTTTAGTTTTAAAAAAATAAATACAACATTCAATACTGTCCTTAAAAGACAGAGCACAGTATGCAGGTGAAGCAAAGTGCCACCTCTGCTTGCCACACTGCATGAGCTAGCTGTAACACGCAGGTTGGTTTGGCCCTTGGCTGGTAGATTGCTTTTGAGTGATTAGATTAGGTGTGATTTAGAGGCTGATTTGCTTTGCCCTGCTGTTTTGGTAATGGTATTGGGAGCTTTTTATTTTCTTTCTGTTTTTTTTTTTTTTTTGAGCACAAGAACAACTAGGAGGATTATGCCACTTTTAAACACATACACAACAGAGGCAGAGTGTGATATACAGTTTATGGGAGTATATACTGAGAATAAATCCATTATCAATATGGTGCTACTTGGGCACTATATTTATAAGGCCACCACGCAAGCATTTCTGTTTTCTTAGAAACTAAATCACTTTTATACTGGCAAGACTCCTGATACAAATATGTTACGGATACAAAGGAAAGCAAACTATGAATGAAGATATTTTGTCTTGTTTTCAAAATGAAGAAAAAAAATACAAATGCTGGTGCTAATGGGTTAGGGATGAGGATGTTTACAGGATAATTTGAGTGGGGACTAAAACAAAAGGAACATTTTCATCCTTTCTGATTAATAGATGTTTGTACAGCACCATGAAGATGAGAGGCATGTTAAGTGTTATTAATTAATATTCTTTCAAGATATTTATAAGATATTTATAATATTTATGTATTTATGACAACAAAAATGTTTCAATATAAAAGTGAATTATCCCAGAAAAAATGCCAAGCTTTTGATCTGCTTATACATCACATCACTGCAAACTTTTTCCTTTCAACCTAGAGTTACATTCAAAAGCAGAAAGATATACAGCTGACGTTTCAAACTGAACGACACTACGATAAACTAGGGTTTCTCTAGAAGATAAAATACATCATAAATCGGTGTAACACTTACCTCATTTTAAATATTACTGTCTCCTTTTATCAGGTAACACTATATAACCTCCCCTTACCTCCTTTCTTCCCATATTTTATTTGGTATATTAATTCTGAACAATGATCACAACCAGAATTTTTTTTAATTAAAATCAAATATATGGCTTTAGAGGCTTAGGTTATCTGATAAAAATATTTTAATTAAAAAGATACCAACTCTTTTGATTCCCTGATGAATTGATAATAATTGAAATGTACAGTGTTAATTTTAATCTGCACTCAGTTGTTTAAAGAAATAATTCTTACCCTTCTTCAAAGTCAAAAATAAATAAGTAAAAAGAAATGTCTTAAGGGGAAGAGGAATCTTTG
Organism: Nipponia nippon; assembly: GCF_047370975.1. NCBI lineage: Eukaryota > Metazoa > Chordata > Aves > Pelecaniformes > Threskiornithidae > Nipponia > Nipponia nippon. The sequence continues at coordinate 40,758,929 of NW_028262380.1, read as the reverse complement.
GCCCAATGGACTTTTTTTTTATTGCAGGTTGTCACAAAATCACCCATTATTAGAAAGACCTTATTACGTTTACTTATAAAGTTATTTTATTTAATTTTTCTAAGAATAAGGAAATACTTGTCTGACTACAGCAGCTGAATTTTTTCTACTTTCATGGCACTCTACAGGAACATTGTATCTCTTAGTATGTGCTTTAAAAAATGCTGGCTCCATCATGATCAACGGGGAAACAGATTTCACTGAAGCGAGGACTGACCCCAGGCCTTGCCCCGAGGACTATGCATGTAATAAGGACAAATTTCAAACCGAGAAAACTAGTAGTCTGTCGGCAACACGGTGGTTGTGTAGCGGGTCTGCAGTGCCCCGTTAGAGGAAAGCGGTTTAAGGAGAGGATAGGAAATAAATAACTTTCTAACACTTCAAGAACAAATCAAGAACATACGAAGCCAGGAAAGAGAAAGTATATGTTGATTTTTTTTTTTAATTTATTTATTAATATTTTAAACCACTATCAGAACAACTTCTTTTTTAGGTATTTTTGAGAACCTCTGGATCAAACTTCTATTTGAAAATGGATTTTGGTACAAGCTTTTTAAGATGGATCAGACGTTTAGGAGGGGTTAATTATTATTTTATATGGCAACTCAGTGTAACATCAATTTGATAACTCAGACTGAAACAAAAGTGTAGAACTTGACTGGCAGCTACTATATAACAGTTTCTATGTAATTTAAGAAAAGTTGGAAATACAAGATACACGTGCATAAGTTACAGAAGAAGTAGGTTTTTTTTTTTCCCTTTCGAGATTGTTGTACTTAATTAGATATCAATTCCAGGTGGGATGTCACCTGGAATTCTTTCATTTAGAATGATTGATTTTTAAGATCTAATCCGTTTTTATAAATCACTGTATGAGCATGACTCAGTTCAGGCCAATGATTTAATTCTATTGTGACTATTCTGACCTTAAATATTAAGCAAGCATGGGACGCTCAGTAAAAAATGTTATGGAATACTCTTCTGAATAAAAGCATTCAGATTTAATTTTTTACAGAAATTTGAGCTGTCTTTATTTTCCAGATCTGGTGATGATTAAGCAAAATCAACTAACTACAATAAAAATCAACTAAATTCAAATAAACTCTCATGTTTGGGGTTTTTTTTCCATAACAATTTAGCCGAATCTACACATGCACTGTCTCTAAGCCACTGATAAAACAAAAAGCTGGGAAACTGAGAGAAGCTGTGCGTGCCATTGAATACTATGTAAGAGTAAAAACTGTTACTGTGCTACCCACAGAAAATATAGCACCAACTATGCACGGTAGCAGACCAAGTACCTGGAAAGTATGTACGCAGATGTCAGGGTATGGAGTGTTATTCCCTCCCGTTAATATGCCTTCTGCCTAACCAAACACCTTATTTAAGCAGCTTGATAAGTACCACAGTTTTCAGAAGTGCAGGACACTTCCGACTAGCATTAGAGCGAATTGTTGGCCAGACTTCATTAGGGGGCTAAATAAGATCCTCAGAGTCCAACTGTAGGCATATACCTCCGATGCTTGTGTTCAGCTGCCTTAATCTGTAAAATTTCTTACCGTCTGCATAGTTGATTAACGTCACTCTTTCCCGAGTTTGCAAGTATTCCTGGACTCAAGCTTATTCGTGTGAGTTCTGTAGCTTGTACCTAAATATTTGCTTGTGTATCAGTTTTCACTTTGCACACGTTGTTTTGCCTTGATCCTGTAGTAGGGGAAGGGGTAGGATTTATTATGCATACTATTTATTATTTTATATGTTATTTCTGCAAAAGTTTTATAAGTTCTAATGAGATTTGCCACTTTGAACATGTAAGCATGTTCAGAGTATGAGAGAGAATGAAACTTGATTTGGTAAATCAATGAAATCAGGAATCAGAGTTTTAGAAACAGGTAGGCAACTGGTTTTAATTCTTTGACATTAAATTTAAAAATGTCGATGTCTGAAGTGGCGTCGCTATTTTCTCGTCATTTAATGTTATAACTCGACACTTTTGCCTTCCTAATATCTGCCTAATTGCCATTAGGTAGTCATAATAACAGAATTAAAGAGGCATTCTGGATAGATGTTTTAAATCAACACTAATCCTTGGTGAGTAGTATTCTTTTTTTAGGGTGAAATGCATTTGTTATTGACTCCCCAAAAACATATTCAGTTGGTGCTTTTTAGTCTCTTATTTCTGTCTTTTTTAGGTCTGTAGTAGGAAAAAATAAATGAAGATCAGCGTAGAAAGCTCTTCTCCACTAGGTCAATAATGTGGTTTAGAAGCAGGTTTGTGGCAACCAGACATCTGACGGCTTTTACTTGTCTTTCATCTCATGTCTATACTGTTTGCTCCATAAGACAACAGGAACAGCCAATACGAAGAAATTTGGGCTGCTTAAAAGTTATGTCAGCCTGTGCTTCTCTTAAGTATAGCTTAAAACAACATATTTCTTATCTCCTCAGTTTTTTTTTGTTTTTAATTAATCAATCTTTTATTATCTCCCTTCACAGAAGGGCAACATTTGTTTCTTTATTTTGTATATGATGTTACTACAATAGATAACAGGATATTGCAGTCTTTGTGATGATTTAGAACCAAGGAGGGGTTCTTTCTTTTTCCTTTTTTTTACGTGCTGTTTCTTTACCTCCTTTGCTTTTGGTTTTGCTCATGTTGGATTGACCTGCACATGTGCTGTAGACAGTCTTCTGGCTTGCATGCATACACACACATGTGGTGCATATACCAACAGGATCCACCATGAGAGCCTGCATGCATTCCTGCAAATAAAATTGCTCTCTCTTTTGAAAATGTGGCTTATTAACATGTCTCACTACAAATGAAAAAAAACCCCAAACCTCAAATTCAGCATATCCTGAGAGAGGAATGCTCAAAAGCAATGCTAATAACTGGGAGAGAGGTCTGTGTTCGTGACTGCTTTTAGATTCCCGTGTCTTTACAGGAGAAACCCTAGTACTGTGTGGGGTAGTCTTTCAGCTTTGAAAAATACACACACACTCATTGCAGTGACTGTGCCCTGAATACGTGCTTAGTGCATATTTTGATGATTAATCAATACATGTTGTTAAGGGCATTTTTGGTTTTCTGATTATATGGAAGCAGAAATAATTGTATGGCTCACAGAAAAATAGTATTTCTAAATATTGACATATTCACCAGTTAAAATGTCAGCAGAATAGTCTGCTAAATGACTACACTAAATTCTTTATTCTTCATTTTTGTAAATCATTTTATTGTTTTGAAAAAAAATCTCCACAAAATTTCAGAGGAAAATCACATTAATTCCTTTGAGATAACATTTATTATTCTGGTTATATGTAGAGCAAAACTGTAAACTCATAAAGTTATGTCTGCTTACACATTTTGTTCAGAAATTAGTTGTATTAATGAAATAGTCTTTTTTTAAAGCAAGAATAAAGGAAATCATTTTTGAACATCACAAACATTGCTGCCAAGCTTTGCATTTTATAAATCTCTTTAACATTCTTTAAATAACTTTATTCCCTCATCAGAGAAAAAAAAGATCCAACTTCTAACTGCTTTACTGGTAAAGGTATGAAAATTTGTTAAAAAGGAAGTATAGGATCAATTTACTGTTAAATGTATTACAGAAGTGAAATGTTAAAATGCTGCAATGGTATGTTGGAAGCATTTAATTTTGATAGGCATGATGTATAGCTAGGGAAGTAAGTGTACTCAAATAATTATGCTGTCTTTGAAAAACTAGGCAATTTAAAAGCAGATTATCCAATGAGACCGAAGTAGTAGTTGTCAAATTTTCAGGAAGTAATTAAACAAGCAGAGGGTCTCTCTTTTTTACTGGCCGTTTCTGGGTTACATAGGGATTATGAAGAGAGACAAGAAAAATGACAGAGCAGGCTAAACAGCACATCAAACTCCCCTTGAAGAAAGCTTTTTTTTTTTTTTTCTTATTGGCTTTCTGACTTACGAATAAGCTAGGTAACGCTTTGCGATATTTTTGGTGCAGGTATCTGTGAAAATGTGCCCTTTGGAAAAGCAAGACAGCATAGAGGGTTTTTTTTAAATACCTCTCAATGAAATCTGTGTTGCCCCAAAAGACTAGTTCCCTGTGTAGGGTTTGGGCTTTTTTTTCTTCTTCTTTTTTTTTCAGGGCTTTTGTTTAGACCTCGGCTCTTCTGGTCAGCTGCCATCTGGCACTCTGCCTTGTCTTTCCAAAAGTAGGGCCGCGATTGTTTCTCCAGCTGCTGTCGGTGCTGCCTGAGCCTTCGCACAGCTCCACACCGCTCATGGGGCGCCTCAGTCCTCCTCCGGCATACACAGCTCTGCTTTGTGACGCTCTGGTTTTTTCAGTTCACATGCAGCAACACGTAATAGCTGCCTCTGGGTTGATCGGCAAGATTATGCCTGGTAACGAGCAGCTATTCGCCTGGGTCTTGGTGCGGCTAAGAAGTTTCGGTGCCTGCCCCTTGGAGCAGAGAGCAAGGGTGTGCAGTGGGATCCTGCGCTTGCACTCCAGCGCTGGGATGCAGTTAGGTGATCAAAAAACACCCGCTGGCCGGCGGAAACATAGAGGGCAGGGCTGTGTCTTTAACCCCACCTATTTCCACTTGCCACTTGGTGGACAAAATTGTTCCATTTTTTATTATTCATAAGCCAAAATACTGCATGGAGAGGCAAGGTAATTCCATGACTTCCACTTCATATCCTAAATTTATTTTAAATACAGAAATTTGTTTTCTCCTAAAAAAAAAAAAAAATATTTGAGCCTTTACAGTTTTAAAAGAACTCAGTCTCTATCTTCCCTTTCCTGGGTGTCTGACTAAGCTGAGCAACAATAACACAACCGTGTGCTGTTCTTTTTATTTAGAGTAACGACAATTGCAGTTGATAAGGAACTTGATCCAGCAATTACCAGAAGATGTCTTTTGGATGAGGCACCTCAGGGAATTTCTGCAGAACAATTTATACTTTCTCAGTCCCAGGTGGGCTCGGGTTTAGTTGTGATTATTCAGAGTCAAATTCAAGGTACACAGGAAATTTTAGAATCAAAAAATACACAGTTATGGAATAGTAGTCATACAGACACAAAAGGAAAGCAGAATTAAATATTTGAGTCCAGAACTGTGATTCATAAATCCTAAAGCTTTTATTGTACTTAATCCATACTTGTGGCTTTTAGTTTTTGTCCCCACAGGCAGGTTTCAGTAGCCATAAACAAGTCACGCAAAATTTAGTGGTTTTGTAAATTTTAATGTAATTGTCCTAGGAATCAACCCTTGAGTATCCAGGTAGTGAGTGTTGTATCAAATCAAGAGGTTTTCTGACTTCAGGAAGATGAAAAAAAATCTAATTTATCTACAGTATGTATTCTGCAGCATCTCTAATAATACAGTGTACTCTGATTGCAGGAAAAGTTCAGTAGTTCTTTCTTGTTCTCACTTCCATGCCAGGGTCCTCTGGTAGTGAGGGTCAGATGGCAAGGTCAGGCTATCCCAGGAAAAAGAACAGCCAACTTCAGGGCAGCTAAAATGTTTGGGTACTTTGAACCATGGCTGAGTTTTGGATTCTCTAACAGGACAGAGAGCCCTGAACAGTAAGTCTAGTTCAAAGCAGGGCTTTGGCACATAGACACTTCTTTGGAAGGGTGTATGTATCTCATATCAGTCATTTTAAAGTGAAATAGAGCTGAAACCTGAGGCTCTTTAGAATATAGATTAACTTTAATAGTGTTTATGAATTTGTAACAATGAAGTATCTAGTGTTTGGCAGTAAGGCAGTACTCATGCAGTTTTCTTAAAAAATCCCCACAATATACATACAAAAAGAAGCCCAGTTCTTTAAAGAGTGACTCCATTTCAGCTGTGCCCTCTTTTGTCCAAATGTCATCTTGCCATCAAAGATATATTCCTAAATTTGTATACACTGAGCTGATCTTCAGGCAGGAAAATAAATAAAGCTTAGCATACAATTGTGCAATTTTGTATGTGTGTTACTCCTTTTCTTTCTATTCTTGGCAGGCACACAGTGTCTTTCTAAAAGCAGCCTAGCCATAATTTGCAAGATAGCCAAATTAATAAGCACTGCCTGAATAATAAGATGTGCTACTTCCACCACAGGGCTCGCGAGCTGTTTGGCAGGATTGTTGGCTCAGGCGAATGGAGACACGCAGCTTCTGGATATCTATGCTGACTGTACAAAGCAGCTCACATCACTCTGCGCCATCCTCCCAGCTCTTCTTGGTCTAGTACCGGGACAGTTCTTTAGGAGCCCTGGCTACCTATGGTCTCCTTTTGATAACAGCTCACCATCCATCTCATGCCAACGCCCACAGAACATATTTCCAAAGTGTATAGAAGCAGGAATGTAGGAATCTGATACATAAGTGTCCAGCCATGAAAATGGCTTTCATCCTTATTCTAAAATTTCCATCCCACTTTCTCTGTATATTCCAGTAGAGCAGACGCAAGAGGAGAAATCACCACGGTCCCATCGCAGAAGGTGAGGCAGCAGATCAGATCACTGCAGCAGGTTTCTCTCAGAAATGCCTCAGTAAAGGGTCATAGGCAGTAAAAAGCACTCCTGTCTTTCCATGAGCCTTTGGGAAATGTCCCGCAGTGCCCAGATTTGCCATTGCACTGCACAGAGCAGTAAGCAACACCTGAGACCACTTGGGGGGACTCAAGGTCCACCTGACTGGACTCTCAGAAAAATACGAAGGGAACCTAAGTATTTTGAATAGCCAGGCCAGCACTATAATTGCCTACAAGTAGTCATCTCTCTCTTGACTTGTTCCTGAGGCATGACATTTCTCCTGCGAGCACACAGCTGACCCTGCCATTTTCAGTTGCCTAAAGAGCTAGTTCTCCCCCACACCAGCCAGTGCTTCAGCTACTCTCTCACCTGGCACGAGGGCTAGCGTGGAAACTTTCCATATTGATAACAGAGCCAGAAAAGGCTCTCTCCACCTTCTTTTTTCCCCTCTCATACAATAGACTAATGCAGGATTTCTCTCTAAGTCATAAGGATTTATAGCTGTTTACCTTACCCGTTCCCTGCTTTAAACTGCAGGACGTAGACTTCTGATTAATGCTGCTGACTACTGCACAACAGCCGCTGTGCTCTGTTAGGAGGACGGGAAGTCACCGATGGGATCTCTTGGAGCAAAATTTCCTTTTAATAAGTCCATAGTTGCCCATGCAGCAAATAAACCAACAACATTTCCATAAGTAAACCTTAGAAGCGAACTTGTAAATGAAACGTACACTTTCGTTTTTAAAGTGGGAATTCGAGAACTTTTGTAAGAAGTTTTTTTTTTAATTTTTGAAGCAATCAGCTTAAATGTTTTCACTTCCACACCTCATGAATGGTTATATCTTTTTAAAAAATAAACTAGCTTTACTTTTTTTCTGATCAGCTTTGTATTCCTACATGAAAACTGCATTTTCAAAACACTGTTTCTGGTAGTTGGAAAACTAGTTATTGGGCATGATTATAAACACAGGCAGAAAAACTTGTGGGTGTATGTGAGAGACACCAAACAACCCTCTCCTGAGATTCACTGTCAGACTTTTTTCAAGCTATTTTTCTTAAGCCTTTCTGCAGTCACAGTTTCGATGGCCTGGAGTAAGGTGAGAGGGCATTGCTCTTCTGCAATTGCACCATCTAATTAGGAGTGTATGCATGACACTGGATAGTGTTGATGACACTAAACAGGCCCTTTGCAACCACTCCGATCCTGGTAAACCCAGATATGCACCTGCATATCGAGAATATTATACACCAGTTGTAAAGACACTTCTGACCGCATCCACAATATACAGATGTTTACAGGAGAGGTATCAGAAAAAAGTACTAATATTTGCTAGAAATATGTATATGTGCACATTAATTCAGTTTTAGGACAGGTCTGTTAGCAGACTGATTTTTTTCTCAACTGAAACAGCTGAATGGAATGGATTGTACTGTCTTTGGGGTCACCAGCCTACTGTTTTTTATGAAAGTGATGCTGTAATGGGTGTCCAGGGAGAGACTGACTTGTGAAGAGGCTGAATGGTTGCAAACTGCTTTGGGACTGGTAGGGAAAAGCTCCCCTTGATACCCTAGAGAGGAGTACTTGAAAGGTCACATTTGAGAAAAGAAATGTTTGAGCATTGTTCTGCATATAGTAGCAACACAGAAATCTGCAAACTGCAGATCAGCAGTATATTTTCACGTGGAGAATACTACTAGACATTAAACTGAAGCAGTTAATTACAGTTGTTATTAATTATTGCGGGTGTACAAGGGACTACAGGAAGGAATAAGGTTGTCGGAAAGCATCCTTCAATATTATGCAAGGTCCCAAGCTGAAGAGCAACAGGCTAATTCTTCAAACAAGCGTGGTGTGAAGGGATTCAGTTGTATGTGTCATCCTCTGCGTCTGGGCAGTTATTGGGCATGATTATAAATACAAGCAGAAAAACTTGTGAGTGTATGTGAGAGACACCAAACAGCCCTCTCTTGAGATTCGTTTTCAGTCTTTTATTGTACTGGCTCAGAATTAGAAGGCTTCAGAGTTTGCCCAAAATAATTACTGTATAAGTGAATTCGGGAACCCCGTTTGATCCTTTGGCTTCTGTGCAGAGAAACATGAGTGCGAATACACTTGCCAAAGCACTTAGTTTAAAAAAAAAAAAACCAACAACAAAAAAACTTGTCAAAACAGATCTCGCAGCTCTTTTTACCCCGCTAGAAGGCTGGGTTTTTTCGTTAGTCCCGCTGTACTCCTCGAGCAGCACAGGCTATTTGCAGATGGGAAAGAAAAAAAAAAAAAGAAAAAGTGATATTTCCTTTCATCGGGTTTTATTTTCACGGTTTTAGCTTCATTGCGCGTTCCCCGCTGGTGTTTTGGGAGCGGCCCGCTCTCACCTCGCCGTCCCGCCGCCGCGTCCCTCTTCACCCTCTCAAATAAATAACCCCCGGCTCCCCGCAGCTGGGGAAGCTCTCCCTGCCTCTCATCCTTTCTCCCTTGTTACTGGACACCTCCTAATACTCTTTTTTTTTTTTTTTTTTTCCTTCTTCGGGCGGGGGAGCCGGCTGGGCTGGAGCTAAGGGCGAAGGTAAATCTCCCGCCGACGGCGCGGGCACGGGCAGGCTGTGGGCGCCCCGCCGCTCCCCTCGGCCCCCCGCGCTCTGGCTTTCCTCGCCCTGAAGCACTGTGTACACAAAGGGCTCGCTTCTGCCTCGCAATTAGGTAACCGAGATTTATTTACTTTTGCTCTTTCTCCCGTCCCTACACGTATTTAGTGTTTGTAGCTCCTGTCAGCTTTGGGGTTGCTTCCCCCCCCCCCTCCCCGCCCCGACACACACACCCTCCTGAAGAAGTTATTTATTTGTATTTCTCCGGAGGCAGTTTTAAATGAAATGTCCGTGTCAGGGAGGACTCCGTCCAGCCTGACTCCTAAAATAAGCAGGCGGCTCTCGGCCGCCCCGCCGCTCCGGCCGCGGCGTGCGGGTGGCGGAGCGGGTTTTAATGAGCTGTCGGGGCAGATGAGGGCTCCGGCCGCGCTCCTCACCCCGCCTCGGCGGGGCTGGGGCTCCCCGCGGCTCTGGGGGGTGCCCGAGGAGCCCCAGTTGGGTGGGCGGCTTCTTCCCAGCACGTCGGGGCGGGGGGGGGGGGAGCACGCTGAGCCCAGCCTCAGTACATCCCCTCAGAAAAAACCCAAACCAAACCCAAACCCACCAGGGTATTGTTGGAGAAGGAGGATTTCCCCGTGTTGAAGGGGCTGAGGCGGGGTGGGGTGACCCGGAGCGGCGGGGACAGTGCTTGGCACCGGCGGGTCCTGCGCGGCTTTCCCGCAGCGCCTTATATGGCGGAGGGTGGGGGGCCGCCCCGGGCACGGCTGCGAGGCGCCGGGCCCGAGCGTGGGAGAGCGTGTGCGTGGGGGAAGCTGCTGCCTGTTACACGCCGTTGTGTGTCATTCTAGGTGACAGAGGGAGCGGCTACCGGAGGAGTCGGGGGATCTCAGAGGAGAGCTCATCCCGCCAGCAGGGAGAGTAATGGCATCCCTCCCGGCCACGAAAGGTAAATCTGATTTGGCCACTCTAGGGTTTTTTTGGTGGTGGTGGTTTGGGGTTTTTGTTGGGGGGGGTGTGGGGGGGGTGTTTTTTCTTCTCTTTTTCCCTCCTCTCGGCGTTTTCTGACTAGCGGGGACGTACCGGGGGCGAGGCGGCTGTGGCACCCCGGGGAGCGCCGCGGTCCCGTCCCCCGGCAGCTGTCCGTCCCACGCTGGGCGGCGGGCACGGCCGGCTCCGCGCCGGCGGGGGAAGCAGCGGAGAGGTGAAGGGCTTCGTCCCGCAGGCGCTGCCTCCTCTCCCCGGCGGCCCCTCCGCCTCCTTCCGCGCAGCTTCGCCCCGGCCCCGCGGCCGCTGAGCGCCGGCGGAGCTGCCGGCGGGGGGAGCGCTGCCCGCCCGCGGGGCTTCTTTGCTGCCGGCCGCTGCAGGCGATGCCCGGGGAGAAGGCACTTCTCCTCAGCAGCTCCTCGCGTTTCTTCCGTGAAGAAGCGGAGGGGCCGGGGGAGGTGGGAGTAAAGCCGAGGGTTTGTCTATTTTGCATGAAAAGGGTGAAAAATAAGAACTGCGCGGAGCGGCCACCTGCTCGGCGGCTGCCCCGCGCCCTGCCCGGCGCGGAGAGCCCGGCCCGGGCCCCCCACGCCCACCGGCCCCGAGCGGGGCGGGCGGCGGCTTTTATCGTCCATAAACAGTAAACCGGTAACAGGATCAGGAAAGGAGGCATTAGACAAAACAGCGCTCAGGCCCCGCACGCGTAAAAGCGTGCTCTCAAAAGACGCTCTCGGCCGAGGCGAGCCGCAGTAAAGGTTTTATTGGTAACCGAGAAGCGCCTCGCACCCGCAGGTGTGGCATTAATGACCGCTTGCTTCAGTGGGTAGAAATTACCCGGCCTGGCTTGTGGACGAGACCCACCGGGCAAAGGGCACTGAGCGGTAATAACAAGTACTTACCGAAGGAGTTACTGCCAAATGAATGCCGGGATGTAGGCTTGGATTTGCCGGATAAACTGCTCAGTAACTATGAAAGCAGCCCAATAACTTTTATAGAGGAAAGAAAAATATTTAAAGTCAGTAACTTCTCTAGTAGCTGAAAATTAACTTCTGACAACAAACGGGATTTTCCCTCCTCGTTGAATCAAAGAAACTTCTATACTTAAATTTCACCCTGAAAGATCTACTATTTAAAAAATAACAGCACCCCGCAGGGCAATTTTTCAGCTTTAGAAGAACCTTTTAAACCAAAGCAGCCCAGAGCGCTGCCTGTGGGCGGACGCGTACACCCGCAGTATTTTTGTTAGGATTTTCGCCTGCGCAGGGAGCACAGAAATGTTATTCTCCCCTGAAGATCCTGAAGTTCTTCCTGCAAGATTTTCTTTTTGATCTGTTTGTTGGCAAACGAAGTAATTAGCAAAAGGAATTACCCGCTCTGGCGCTGTGCCTTCAGGTAGCAGAGGCGTTCCAGCTGTAGACTTCGCATTTTCTGAATCTCTGCGGCTCATCTTCCTCCTCCATCAGCACCGGACCTTTCAGGGGTTTTAAAATTTGAGTTTTCGTTCGGTGTTCCTCGGTTGTGAGGGGGTGGGTGATGTCGCCGTCTCTGCCCATTTAATATTTTACAAACCCATTTTAAAGACCGGTTCCAGCGACTTTGCCTGCCCGGGCCGAGGCGTGTGGCCGAGGGGCAGCGCTGGCGGCAGCCCCGGCCCGGCCCCCGCCGGCCCGGCCCCCGCCGCCCCAGCCCCGGGGCTGGGATTCACTGGGGCTCGCTGCCGGGGGAATCGGATCGGGCATCAATAAGCGCAGCTCCCGCGGGCTTTGGGAAGGCTCCTTTCTTTTGTCACTGAAAATCTACCCCGCGAATTTCCCCAGGTGAGCCCCTATGTATTAATGGTGTCTTTAATGTCAACGTTAGTTTAAAAGAAAAAAAAAAAAAAGAAAAAGGAGAGCGAAGGCGCTACTGACTAATTAACCTTTGAATTTTTGCCTTTTCTCGGACGTGGTTTTAAGGTCTCTAATTTTATCCGTGCAAATGAAAACAGTGAAGATTGACGTACTGATTCATAAACACGCATAAACGAACACATAGCTATAGTGTCCGTGTGCGCGTATACTTATAAGCAGTTTTGTCACTTGTTCAGAGCACTTTCCTTGAAAAAGAAAAGAGGCTGAAGAAATGGTTATCCCTTCGTCACATTAAAATCCGTCTGTTATTTTTAAATGTTTAAATCCTTTCGTCAGGATTATGGCTTTATTCCAAATGATGAAATATAGAGATTTTGCTTGTCACGGGAAAAAAACCCCAACCAACCAACCAACAAACCCCCAAAACATTTTCTCCACCTTCCCACCTCCAAAACGACAACAAAACGCCAGAGCATCCGAGCGGTTTTGGTTTTTTATTTTGCTTTCATTATTCAACGCTGAGACTTAACAAACGATTACAGGTTAGAAAACACGTTTGAAAACAGTAGGGTCACGTTACGACAAAGGCCTGGCCAGCATTAATCTGGTGTTTGGAAAACAGTTGACAGTTGCGAGGGTTCCACACCCCCCGCCCCTTTGCTTCCACCTCCTTTAAAAATAACCCCCTGCAAAAAGAAATCACAAACCCCACCTGGGTTTCTCTCGGTAGAGTCCCCTCTCCCTTTCCACTTGCAAGCAGCACGAAGGGGTAAATTGAAAGATCATTTAATTATTTTCATTCTAATCGCTTTAATCCCCCTTATACTAGGAGCAAATGATGATAATGGGATCCACATGGAAAAGAACCCCCGGGGGGGTGGGGGGTGTTAGGGCAGGGGGATCCTCCCGGCCCTGCGCCCTGGCAGGTGGAGCCCGGCGCCGGCGGGGATGGGGGCTTGAAAATAAAGCAAGCATTGGTGTAAGGCTCCCTAAACTGTGGGCAGCTTATTTTTTTTTTTTATTTTATCATTTTATTTTTGCTCCGAGTGACGCGGCTGTGAAGTCACCCGGTCGTCACCCTGTGGTGACAAGGGGACCCCCCTGAAACAGGGGAGGAAAGACCAAGGCCCCGCTCTCGCCCCCGCCCCGCCGCCGCCCCGGAGCCGGAGCAAGGACAAGCTGATTAATTTTCTCGGGTCGCCCCCGCAGTCCCCGAGGGCCGCTTCGCTTTGCCGCGATCCGCGGCCGGCGACCGCGCAAATCTCTCCGGCTGCGGGGGCTCCGCTGAAGCCCGGCGGGGGGGGGGGGGGGGAGGAGGAGGAGGAGGAGGAAGGGCAGCTCATCGGCGGTATTAGTTATAACCGCCGCCGAAATAATACTCCCGTCTGAGGCTGCAGGAATAGAGCCAACAGCGAGATCACCGGTCGCTTGGTTTCCTTCGGGTGTTTGCAGATCTGTACAAATACGGGACCTGCCGGTTTTTATAAACATCTTTTGGGACACAGTCAATCAATCACACTGGCAAGCAGGCAGACCAGGAGCCTAGGATATATACAAGGCATAAATATATACATATAAACCCTGTCAACTTTGTAGTATTTACACTTTTTTTTTTTTTTTTCCCTCTATAAGCCTTTCTAAGAGAAACTGTATCTAGAAAGATGCCAACAAAGTCAGGAAATCACAGTGAAAAAGTAGGAGGTATTGTTAGGAAAGTTATGTTATGTTGTATATTTTAGTACCAGCAAGGGAAATGTTAGAAACGAGAAAGAAAAAAAGTGTCTAAGCAAGTTGAAGACTTTAAAAAAATCCTATTATACTTACAGTCACGGACACAATTTCGAGAATACGTACTAAAAAAACCATGAAACCTGGTCATTTTAAAATACCATGCAATAGATATATCTGGAAAAGATATGAGTTTACCAGATTTTCTAGTCAGCAAAGTATTCTTTATGTTGCAGTCATTTCTAGTCTTTAATTTGAAACGTATTTGTATCCAGGGATAGGTCCTTGCAAATGCACTGTATTTTTATTTTTTTTAAATGATCTTTTGATAATAAGAGCTCTGCACATCACAGAGTTTGTGTCCTCTCTTTCTGACACCGAGTCTTCTGCTTGCAGAAGGATGTGTGTGAACAGGGAATCCGTAGCACGAAGAGCACAACAGATCTGAAGCATCCCAGTAATGCAGGGAGAATAATTACATATCGAGGTAGGAGAAAATCAAGTTTTAGGACTTAAAAGAGAAGGGCAGATTCTGAGCTTGTGTAAATTAGGAGTTTCACTGAAACAGAGGGGTGGCTGCTGCTGCAGAAATGGTGGCTTCTTGTTCTTATGTTGCCATGATCCAAACCTGTGGCCCCTTCTTCTGGATAAGAGACCATCAAGGAAAGCCCTGGGCTGCTTTGGCCTGATGGGGGAATGATGCTCAGAGAGCAGAAGCTCTGCTTTGGCAGAGAGTATCAAGGGGAGCTCTTCCCAGCTGGTGAAACCTGCCAAACAAGCTTGTAAAATTGGGGACCAGAGTGTTGGTTTTGCTCAGGAAAGACCTTGTGACCGCTTTGCCTCTATGGAGCCATTGTCAAGCATATTTTTCTTTTGTTGCAGTTACTGCATTTGCTGTGGAAGTTTTCCTATCAAGAATAAACTTGATATTAAACTCAGTTTCACTCTATGACTGTTGTCTGTTAAAACAAATCATGTAAGGAGTCTGAGCCAAATACACCCATGTCAGGGGAGCAGTTTTTGGTGCTGCCCTTCCAAGCTGGCTGGCTCTTACAGACAAAAATAGCATGGAAAGTTGGTTTCATTTGCTTCTCAGAAACTTAAAAGCACGTGTTTAAAGATGTGTAACGTCAGCAGAATAGGGATTGAGTTATTCATCTGTTTACATCTAAGACACCCCCCCCCCCCCGCAAGGACTTGTGTTTAAAATGGATTGGGTCACTCGCTTAAAGGCCGTTTTCGTTTTTATAGAACAATTTGTACTTATCACCATGTGAGAGCTTCATCAGTCAAAGCTTTATTCTTGTGAACCTGACGCATTATTTTCCATGGCAATGTATTATGGAGTCCTTTCGCACAAACTTTTCTTGATCTGTGGTAGGTAAGACTGACACAATGAGGGATAAAAGCATTATTTGACAATTTCCGGTTAAAATAGTACACAAAATAAATAGCAATAATTAAAATCGTACATGAAATAAATAACAATAATTAAAGCAGTAGGTGAAGATTCTGTAAATATTTAATAACTTTGATGTAAGTGATATTTTTTGTAAGCACGGTCACACCAATTCCATGTTCTAAACTTCTGGGGTGGTAACTGTAAGGTGACTCTCTTCTGTGCTCAGGTATCAGTGGATCAGTTTGGGCTCACGTGAAGTTCACAATCTTTATTCACAGAAATTCTTGGCAACCACAGGAATGGTATTTTAATGTTATGGAAAAACTGTGAAAGGTCACACTTTTTTTTTTACCCTCAAATATTCACAGTCAGTCTTTTTTTTTTTTTTCCCCTCAAGATAAATGATTGTTAAGACTGATATAAACAAGATTTTTTGGAAATGAAGAAAGCGAGAAAGGAGGAAAGGGGGAGAGAAGTATACAATACACATACCTGACAGTATAAAAACCCCACCCACCCAACCTGGCTTTCTTCAGCCTTTGAGCATACCTTCTAAACTTCGTGATACGGCAAGCAACAAATCTCTTCCTGGAAGACCTTACTTCTAAAGACAATGCTACTGACTCACCAAAGGCTGTTTGTGAGAAGTGCCAGCCAGAGCAGCCAGATCACTATTCATCAGCCACACAAATTCTCCTTTGCTAGATTACGTGGTACACCTGTACTCTGAGAACTGGCTGCAAAGGGGGTGAAACCAAAAGGGCACTTTAATCACCACTTGAGAAAATTAGATTATAGTTTACTAAAACTGAGACACCTTTTCTTTTAGACCAATAACCTGCTATGACTGTACAGGTGGGACTCTGCTATTTATTTTACAGATCTCCTGTGTATCATGGGCATTGAATTTAACTATTTCTCTTTTCTCTGAGGTTAAATGCTTTTTGGCTAAAGCTTGACTGGTATTAAGTAACAGTATTACTTGCACTACTTGTAGTAAGCCTAAAGCCTCCAGAGAGTCAACCTGCTTTTGTTTCTCTTCTTTATTCAGAATAGGTTATCCAAAAAGATTGGAGAATACTACTACGTCACAATTGATAACACAGTGACATTTATCAGCTTAAACAGTGTGCTGAGAGCATGGGTCTGTCGGAAGGTGAGGCATTAAAGATGCTGCTAAGCTTTTGCTTCTTCCAAACCATAATGACATCCTGACTCTACTCCCGTGAGTTACTGATTTGCTTCTGACAGTGCTGGGGCCAGAATTTTACTAGGGTGTATCTTGTTGGGTGTGTTGTAAGGGTAATGCCGAGAAGCCTCTCCAAGCGTTATCTCATATTCTATGTAAAATTCCGATTAGTTCAAGTACGTGGTGAACAACTTCTAAAATAAAGATCGTTAATCAGCATTTGTGGAATTAATTTGAGGACAATTTTGGAATAATTATGAGATTGAAGTTATTGACATAAAGCTGTATGACTGGCAACATGGGCTTCCTTTTCTGTTTCTTTTGTAGAATAGAACAACTGTCTGTACTTAAAAAACATCGACACTCACTGAGAGTGCATCTTAACTGCTGATTGCTTTTGTTTCTGTTATTTAACCAGTGTTAAGAAATTAGAGAGAACACTTTATACTTTAAAAATAACAAGATTACACACAGCCTGTTTACTAATTTGGGGGGAAGAGCAAGACGACTGCTCAGCCTCGCTGGGGACAGCTGTGGAGAGGAGCAGGCTTGCTGGACAGGGCAGGAAGGCTGTTACCTTACCACAGGGAAGAGGGAGGATGAGGCATGAATACAGCTGGGACCAGGTATCCTCTCACAGAAACCACTGATCTCACCTCTTCAAAACTTCTGTCTTGATCTGCATTAAAACTAACAAAATTTTAGTTTTAATGAAACCTTTAATGAAAAGTCTTATCGAAGAAAATATCTTCCTTTGGCTTTCCTCCCCTTTTACTAATTTGTGTCTTTAGATCCAGACCATAAAGCTTGATTTATGTGTAAAAATTTAACTTAATATTACTAAATATTACTCATTTAAAAGAATTCTCAATACATTTCAGGGGCTTTATGATTTTAAATAAAATCTGCTTTATATAGGAAGTCAGCACAATGTCTGTTTATGTACCATTTAAATCTTCAAATTAGGCCTTTAAATGCTGTGATTTTCAGTACATGTTATGCAGCACAATGTACACTGTGAACACTTAATACCAAGAAAAGGAAACAATATTTTTAAAAAGCTGAAAAAATGTTTTAACAAAAGCTGATTACTAAGCATATGGCTTCTGAATTTTATTACATATCTAAATCTTATATATAGGGAAAAAAGATTCAAGCATTTTTTATCGTATTTTTACTGTGATAGATGAATGTTGTGTATCTACTGTAAATTTTGCTGCTATGCCAGGGGAAAGAAAAACCAGCAAAACTACCTTTTGCTAGTACAAATCAGAAATGGTACTGTCAGACTTTAGACAGCATGGAACCGTAACAAAAATACATGTACTGATATAAATTCCTAAGTGGAATATAGAAATAAGAAGTTACATTTAATGTGACAAAATGCAGGATCTTAATTGTCACTAGGAAGCACACAGAGAGATGCACTTCTCTAGCACTTCTAAAGCAGTTCTGTGATTTCCTTGCTTGCTTTCTCATGCAGGTGATTAATGCTGCAGAAGGCAAGTAAGCTCAAGAAGTTCTCCAGTTATAAAAATATATTTCAATTCAATTGTGTTACATGTAATTTTGACAATTAGTCTGAATTCTGGATGTGAAGACAGGGAAAACAGCAGTTGTGAAAATACTTTTTTTAACACATAAGAAATAGCTAAGATAAAAATCATGCAAAGAATACCTGTGGCATCAAGCCCCATAAGGAGTATGTTCTGGTTGGTGCAGCAGAGCAGTACTAAGTCTTTTTCATCATCTGCATCTCTGTGAAGCCTCACGGGATGTTTGGCCTGATGAGTTAGTGGATAGAACTGACGTAGAAAAGGGTCCACAGGAGTGAATGGAAGGTCAGTTTGTTGATACAGGGTTACGTGACTGCAGAAAGACTTGTGTGGCACAAGTGGACATATGTTTTCTTGGAAGGGGAAGGCTGCTTTTGAAATTAAGGTCGTCTTTTCAGTTTTTGTGTATTTCATGTGTAAGGAGAACCCAATGCTCAAGCTGTAGCCCAACAGAATAAATTTCCACAAGGAAAGCAAAAAAGACAAATCGTAAATAATTTTCAATATCTACCTTACATTTCAAAAGAATTGCTCATGGTTACATACGAAAAGTCTTGCGAACTTGTTAGGTTTTGGCTATTAGCATAGGTGTGCACACAGATGCATCTGCCTTGAGTCGAACAGAGCGTTCCTTGCCACTCGGCAGCCTGTTCGCGTGCGCAGGGCTCGCAGGATGAGATCCTCCTAACGGAATACAGCGAAAAATGAGACAGGTTGCACAGACTGGTCTTTCTCCAGAAAAACTTACCTGAACAAGCTTTGATGTTTTTTTTTTTGGTTTTTTTTTTTTCCTTCTAAAGAATTTCTTGTCTGCATGGATTAGAGGATTTTTCATAAGGTTAATAATATAGGCTATGCCTGCTCTGAAAACTTAAGCTTATACTGGTATCCACTGTCAGAACCAGGCTATTGAAATAACGAATGAGGTTCACTTCCTCAGAATGTGTAAATGTCCCAACTTAAAGAGTTAAACTTTCAACAGCTGAAAGACAATACCATTGACATGTACCTGGCACTAGTTACTCAGGTTTATTTTTTCCTGGAAAGCTGTTTTGGGCGACAGAGTGGCGTCCGGGTTTCCCAGGTTGTTGTGCTGACAAACTGCAGTGGTGGTAAAGGCAGGGAGTCTGACAAAATCTCATTAATCATTTTAAATTAAATCCAACATTCCTCTCCAACACTGCCAAGAAGAAAGCTAACTTTTACAAATGAATACTCTCTCTGAAAAGAACTGGTATCCTGACCACGTTGCTTTCACATAAATATGCTTGATTTCCGTCATGTACACACACTCAATAAGTAGTATTTTTAAGCTTAAAAAATAATGCATTTGTTGGATTGCTAGAAATCCAAAAAGTGCTTTTTGCTAGTTTTCTGCATTAGGTGCTGTGAGTGAACCACATATCTGAAAATTAGAGCCTCTTCATTCTTTCAATGAATTGTAGTTTTTTTTTGCTTTTTAAAATGATAAAGCAAACACAGAAAATTCCTTTTTAATGCAAGAAAATTTCACATAGGGAGTGGAAGTATTCTGTGTAAATATTTTCTAATCCAACTCTTCTCTAAGCTTGTTTATATGAATAAGAAAGGAAAACTGCAAATTTACTAACATCATTGTCAGCAAAAACACTGAAGTGACGAAGGAGCAATGTGATCTCTGAAGCTTTTTACACACACGTTCATTTCTGTAACTAATCCTAGCTATCTGGTTATGATTTAATTACACACATTGTATGGTAAATCTTAACTTTTAACATCTGATAAATAATATTAGAAGATCACATAAAATTTTATCTTACTAAAATCACTATTATATGCAGATTATAACAGTTTGCATATTATTTCTCTTTAAGGCAAAATGAAACCATAATGTGCCTATGGGAGACACAGGAAATCCTTTAAGTCTGTCCTTTGTCCATTTTAATAGTGCTTTGGAGATTAGAGTGGTAGATTTTACAATGGCAGAGAACAAGTCATCAGCCTTAATGTTTATTAGTTTTGATACTTACATGAAATATGTGGAAAGAAAAAAAATCCCAATCCAATATAAGGCAAGTAAACCTGCCTTTTCTAAATACTTAAAATTGTTATTTTGACATTTTAACATGATCAAGTAGGTATACCTCAATTTTGCTTAAGTACTTAAAATAATTTAATACTTGTTTTCTAAAAACACAACTATAAAAATATCAGATTGCACAATGGCAACCTTACGCAGAGAACAAAACTATTACTACTTCAAAAAAGAGCAAGTCCTGTTGATAAATTTATGTCAAGAACATTAATAAACTGTAGTATACTGAAGAGGAAATAGTAACATTTATTTGCCCAGCTAGACAGTTTATTTTCCTAGATCGGTATTTTGAAACTGTTTATAACTTTTCTTTTTCTGGTGTGAGGGGTGGGAAGGAAAGTTTGAAGAGAACAAACTGAATTTTTTTTTCCTGAATGTGAATTTCTTGTCCACTTCAAAATTGACAAACATGTCTCTCACTTACAATTGTTTGGGCTTTTGTACGTTGAAGCAGCTTTGATTTATTTTAAAAAGCCAAAGCTGTATAAATCTGTTGTTTAGAGTATGAATGGAAAGTATTCAAGACAGAGTTTTGAGAAAATGTAGAATATCAGACACTGTCTATAACTAAACCACGTGAATATGTAATATACACCATATTCCTTCAATAAATGCAATGAGAGCCTCAGAATTTAATACAGGCAAAAATGAGCTGTATTATGTGAGACTTTGCACGGACAGAGGTACACTCATTTCCCCTGCGTGAACAAAGAACAGTTGTCCTTCTATCACATCTGTGTACACTGAAGTTAGCAAAACTTCAGAAATGGCCATTCAGAACACGACTTCAGCGTCTTTTAGGGCCAGAACAACGAGTGTTTGCAGGGGGACGGGCTGCAGGCTCATTTCTTCCTTCAGTGCTGCGTGCAGTTAGCGTGAAGGCAACATCACATGGCCAAAGTTCAAAGGACATGCAATGGTGGAATCACAACAGCTCGGGAATCACTTCGCAGTTATGAGTATGATCACGCTCAGGTAATTAGGCTTGGGATCCTCTAAGTCTCCTGAAGGGCTCGACCAAGTAGCTATTTCCACATCACATCCTTTAGTGACACCTGGATCAATGAAGTATCTATCACCATTTTCTTTAGCATGTATGTGGAGACATCAATAGTGCATTCAAGAAGACACTGCCCAAACCTTAGTTTTTAGAAGGCTTCTGGAGGATGACTAAGAGGATTCAGACTTTTATCTTCCTCACTTTGTAAGAATATTGTTACACCTGCTTAATTTTTTTTTTCTTTTAAGACAGAAAATTGCCTAACTTCATGAAAAGTATAGATTCTTAAAACGCAAAAAATTACTTCTCTGCCACTCTGGAGAAAGACTCAAACTTCCATAGAAAAAAGGACAGAAGAAACGTCTCTCATCATTTTTTGTTTCTGGGTTACCTCTAAGGGAATTCACGCTTGGCATGTTGTGCTTGCTGTTTTCTGTTCCACTCTTGAGTTAGTAACATCATGTACAGCAGGAGTTGGGCGCTAACCATCTAACACTGTTCAAAATCCTATTGTGAAGATCAGATGCTGTTATCTGTATGTGATTAGGGTTTTGTTTTGTTTTTTTTTCTTTTCCCCTGGACTTGTGTCTGATGGAAATTTTAACCATATCATCCTGTTTCTAATTTATCTTCTTGGTTGTTACACCGGCCTTGAAGCTTTCGAAACCTTGTTAATAGATGTACTCATCTATTCCAGAAAAAACATGTTCTGTCTGCCTGGAGGCTTTGTTCTGTATCTGTTTGAGGATGGGAACTGAGGATAACTGGAAATTAAGAGAAATGCAGATCAACAATTTGTACTCTCTTATCAGTGCAAAATCAAAACCAGTATCACTAATGTCAACATAAATACCAGTCAGAAGAGAGTTAGGCCTCACTCTGCACGTGTGGTTTGAGAAGCAAACATTTCCTGATAAGATTAGTTGTAATTTCAAAATTCACTGAATTCTTCTTTTTAAGTGTGTAACTTCTGAGGACTGTTTTCTAGAAAGCCATATTCTGCAGTCTTCATGTAAGATCACTTTAAGGAGCACAGAGACATCCTTTATTGTTGGTTTTACAGATTATGTTAAAAGTTTTCCAATTTTTTTTTTTTTTTAAACAGGACCAGATACCTGTGCCTTAAACAAAGCTCCCCAACGTACCATATACTCTTGCTTTGTGTTTGAGACTAATTGACCACTGCAGAATGCATCTTTGGGCCTTCTGAAATATATGAAATGACACAGGGTGAAGTGATGAGAAGTTACCCTGAGAGAGGGGAGCGATATTGTAAAACCTGTCTGGAAGATAGCTGCAATAGTGCTGGCTCCTGGCTTTGGCTGTGTATGCTACACAAATACAAACGGCATTTACACTTGATTAAAGGGTAACGTAATTAAAAAAATACAACTTTTTCGGGGTGCATTTTTGTCTGTGGACCAGAGCTATAAACAAAATGTACTAAACACTTGAAACAGCAGCAGTAGCTACATTTTTTCTCCCTGTCCTTTATGTAGCCCTTATGTGGACTGTCATTGTCATCACTCTTCTCGTATCGAAGACAAATGTAACACCCTCTCGGTGCCAAATGGAAAGCAGCAGTGTGGGCAAAGTGTGTGCCTATGAAGAGTATGACCTGCATGCAATTCCTGGTTCTGCCATAGGCTTCCTACATAAAAAAACAGATTAATCTGTAAAACAGAACTAAGAATATCTTCCTGCCTCACCTCATGGTGTGGTAGGGAAAAAGGATACAGCTACTTGTTACCATGATGAATCCAGATGCTAGTGATAGCTAATATTATGTAAACAAACATAACCAGGAACAGCTCTGATTTCAACTCCATGTTATGTCAATTTAAGCAAAGCACTGCTCTATGAGTTATCTGAACAAAAACCAGGCAAATCCTCATTCAATTCCCGCACATGCATGGCAGTTGCACGGCTAATATTCCACACACTTCAGAAAATGTAAGACACAACCTGAGTGAAACCATTTTGAAGTATTTTCATAAATCTAGAACTATTTAAAATCTAGCTACATGACAGATTTAGAAAGAGTAATTCAGTATCTGAGTCTGAAACGGCTCTCCAATCCTGCACGGTCACTGCTCTAATCTTGCACAGTCAGTTTTTAACAGCTCTAGCAATGAGTCATCTGGTATATATTTGCCTCGGCATTTCCATCATTGACACTTCTAGACCGAGGGAAGCAGTTGAAAGCAGCAACATGTTAGCCGCCCCTACCACTTTCCCTGTTAAGATTTTTCCTTGCTTACCGTGCTGAATAGATGACTGTAGTTGTCCTATGTCCCCAATAACTAGTGTCTGCAATATGGGTTAGCTCTCTCTATGTGAACTGCATGATTTCCCTAGGCTATCCCTGCATGACATCAGGGTTCATCTAAAATAGAGGTTGTAATCTTTAAAATTGAGTGAATAGCAGACTGGCAACATGCTAATTCAAGTCAGTCAACACAGTATTAAATATCAGCTTAGACATTTTACAAGTATTCTGTCATCTCCTAGAATAAACTTTTTTGTAGTATTCAGACCAATGTTTTTCTAACTTATGTATCTGAGGTAGTCAGCATTGTAAAAAAATGCAAAAGAAAGAAGTACAACACTATTTGTAAGAGATAAAAGGAGAAATTTTAGTTAAAATATTTTACAATAAAATAATTATGATTATAAATCTCTTTAGTTAAATATATACACATTACATGGTATTCTAAAAAGAATGAACTTATTAAAGTTTCAAGCAGATCTAATGCACAAATTCACCACTTTGTCAGCTTAGACTGTAATGTCAGTTTAACATTCGTAAATGGCTGTGTCAGACTAATGGCATTGTTTTGTGCAAAACTAAAAAAATTATGAAAAACAGATCTTCAAATCCTTCCGTTCCCATGGTAAATAGATAGAAAAGGTAGTTTACACATACACACACTTACACACACAAACTTTGATTGCATACAGAGGTTAGAATGACCAGCACTAAAATAACCCCCATCTCTACAAAATAATTAATTTCTTGAATTCATGTAGTTTTTGAAAATTACAAATTTTAAGTGCTAGCAAATTGTGCTTTTAGGCAGCCACATGGCCAATAAGGTAGATGTTGTCATAAAGGTGCCCTACAAAATCTTCACTAATATTCTGTGCAGCTCGTCGTGTATTTCGGATGAATTCCCTCTTTGACATTTTGTTCTTCACATGAGGGCTTGTTAGATCAATGGAAAGTAGAATCAAAGAGTAACACAGTACATAAACTGCATCTAGACAAGAGAGAATAAATAAAAAAATTTCAAAATGGAAACTGTGATCATTAAAAATATTGTTCCCCGTCCAAGAACCTTACTGTCTTCATCATCTGGGCTTATAATTATATATGTAACAACTCAAAAGGGTATCCCAGTGAAATAAAATTTAATATAGCAATTTTCAAAGTAATAATGTCAGCACATCGCCAAGTGAGTACTTACAAATCTCTTAATATTTCTACATTATTCAAAAGTCGCTAAGGGCTTTATGCACGTTCATTTAAACAGATTCTTGAAGTTTTTGTAAACTAAGGCCAACATCCGGCTAAAGCTTCTCTTTAAATATGTAGAGCAGTCCCACTGCTGAAAACTGGCTCCCCCCCAGCCAATTAGAAATGCTTGTTAACTAGAATGAGGCCCAAAATTCCCCTCTCATTTCTGTAGGACTATCCACAAGGTAAAATGTTAAGTATATAAGTCTTTGCAAGAGGGAACTTAGAGATAGTACAGAGCTTAAGCACAGACAAAAGTGAAGGAAAGATAATATGAAAATAAAACCCACTTATCAGCTAAGTCTAAGAGAAGAATCTATATGTTATTTTGGTTTTTTTTTAACCCGAGTAGATGATGACTGTATACTGAACCCTCCCAAGCCATGTTGTACTTTCAGAAATATTTGTTTAGGTGCTGATTTTAAAACTATCATAAACAGTAGCATCATCCAGAAATACAAAGACTGATCCACTGAATCAAAGCTCTTTTTCGCTTACCAGGGCTAAGGCCAAGCTCTCTCATCAAATCAGGGTTACAAGCGCAGAATCTGTGAGAGAACTTTGTTATGAGAGTCTCAAGGTACTCCCCACGCTCCTCAGGAGCATGAATGTGTCTGAAGAACTCTCTCAGTGCATTTGGCAAGAACTGATTTCTGAAGTTGTGCAGCGTCACAAGGTCATCCAAAACATCTCGCCTGGTAGAATAAAACCCCACATAATTAGAGAAGTTTCCTTCAACTGTTTAAATATGAAAATGTAGGTTTTAAAAATAAAAATGAAAGATTTAGAATAGTTTATAAGCTTTGTTTTTTGCTGAAAGACAAAGAAAATTATCACTAACAGCACAAAGATAGTATAAACACATCCTTCAGACACTTACAATAGTAGCCAAATACTATAAAAATATACATTAATCAGAATTCTAGTTTCTTTATATGCATATTCATTCATAGTCTACATAGAGGCTTCGCTTCCTTGAAACTGTCTGACAAAGCCATTAAAAAAGACAGTAAAGGGAATACATTCATGTGTGTCACACATTTTGGTGCCTAAGTAGAAGCTGTTACAGGAGTATCTTGTTAAAACCAGGCTTAAGTCAGATAAAATTTGCTCACAAAACCCCTTTAAAGTCTAAGTCCATCAGGGTGCGATGCTCTCAAGCGTCTTCCGCTGAACATGGAAACATCTGAAAGGATTCAGACTAGCCTACATGAACAGATGTGCAAAAGACATCTGAAGGAAATTTGGAAGCAAATTTGAAATGAACCAAAGAATATTCTCATATGTTTCTCCTTTCTATTAAACATTTCACTACTAAGAGGGGAGTTTCAACATTTAGAAACCTAGTTTTTATTTTTAGCGCCTGATTACGCTCTGTTTACAAAGGGAAGATGAATGGCAGTAGGGGTTGCTAATATTAACTTGCAATCTCATCTGTTAAATGGTTTTGTATTTTTTCTATTGCCAAAAAAAAATTGATAATCTGAGGTTTTACAGCACAGGACTGTCAGTGGTGATAACACTACAGAATGACTCCTTTTACTCCTTTAGTGGTACAAGCTGAGGAGGATGAGAAGCAGGAGAGGATTCCTGCTAGAAGCGCTGCTGTCCCTCTGCTCTTCCTATTTAGGTCCAGTTATTATTCTCCTCCTCTTTCAACTTCGCTTGAACGTGTTGGTGCTCCTCTTTCCTGATACTGCACTACCCCAACCTGAAGGTGTCCTGGAGGGCAAGAGAAAGCATTGTGGAGGTAGAAGAGCATGCTACAGCAGGGAAAGTGTTCCCTACTGCAGCTCATGCTGTCTCCAAGAGGATGCTCTATTGCATTGGGGAGGTGGGTGTGACTTCATTTGAGATGTATCAGACAACCAAATAATGGTTAGATGATTCAACATTAGTTAAAAAACTATCATCATGTGGTAAAGTGATAACTGCTTTTTCTGATTAACATCCTCACTAGATAGAAAAAAAAAGAAACCTCAAGTCAAAAAAAGCAGCAAAATATCTATAAAATCCGAGTGTCATACAGCACAAAGATTATCCTGTGCACTTTAAATGCTCATTATAACTTCAAAACAATTTATGCTCAGAACTGCAAAAATGCAGAAAAAGCACAGGATGTGAGATTTACTAGTTATAGGTGGTATTTTCAGGGGTTCTTATGAAGCATTACAGTTGCATAAATACTTGAACTGAATAACTGTTCAGATTTAGCAGCAGCATTACTTAGTTGCTTTTTCTTGCATTTTCACATCTTTAAAATTACATCAATACAAGCAAAATATTGTTGAATGGTGCTGTACATTGAAAATTAATAGAAAATGTCTCAAGAGAAATTCAAATTACCTTTCATCAAGGTAGATTCTCAGCTTCTTCCAATTTAGTGTTCTCGTGCAAAAGATAAACTTAGCTATTTCTTTCGGCGAATCGTCTAGTATGCCCTTGGACATAAAATAGTTGACTCCCTGAGATAAAAAACACGTATGTGTAAATATGTTTAATCCTCATGTGTTTAGGAACAAGTATTGTACTTGGCAATGTAGGAACACAATCCTACTAATTAGTTGGTTTGTTTTTCAGAATGATTCCTCTTCCTCTAAATCACATTTCAACATGCACAATACACTCTAAAATTATAAATCAAATGCAAAGAAACAGTTTATTGTTATGGTTGAGATTTTACATATACTCACAGTAGGAAATTTAAAATTATGAACCCCATAATGAGCATGATGGTTCTTTAATAATATCTTTACAAGTGTAGACTAGTATTTTGGTTTTCATACTTTTAAAATCGTATTTAAAATGCTGTGGGGACCATAACTTTTAATTTCATAACTTTTGTAAATAAGAAAATCTTAGCCATAATGTGTTTAGTCTTTAATATCTTTCATTAAAACATTAATGTTCTCACATGTATATGATGTGTCACATTCAAATAGATGCATTAAATGCATTTGTTTAAATGTGCAATAATGCAAATAAACACAAGCACGCTGATTTCAAAGCATAGGTAAATATCAACATATATAAATATGCATACACATAAATAAGAACACTGTGCCTAACATAAAAAAAAAAATTAAAAAGATAGAAAAATTGTGTATATTTTATATTCATATTATGATTTCCAGAATTTTCCACACTTGGCCAAGCACACATTTCTTATAGAATTCACATGCCAAATTTCATTTAAAAATATTTCAGTGATATTCTGGATTCTTTCTGTTCATTGCAATATTCCAAAGCATAAAACTATTTTCCTTATGATCTCAGAAATCAAAACCAACCTAATGGATTTTAAAAATGTTCACATTTTTCAACAACACAAATCTAAACCTGAGAATAACTAACAAACCAGTTTCAATTCAATTTGGCACAGGCTGGGAGTGGTTCTGAGCATTTGTTACAAAGTGTTACAATACTTAGGTACAGTATCTTTTGACTATACCATAATGTTGAAATAATGTAAAATGTGTAGGACAGTGCATTTCTGCATAGGATAATGTACCAAGGCCACAACCTAAATCACCTTTAAAATACTTCTGAAATCTTTTTCATAAATCTTCTGACATCAGACTTCACAATATTTTGTGAGTCTGCCCTTTTAGTTTACATTACATCTATAAAGATGTAGGGGCAACCTGTCATTCAGAGTATAAACTAACTTCCCAGTGCTCTTCAATTCTGCTTAAAAAAAGAAATAAAGGACTGCATGCAGGTTTGGAAAGTTGTTTTATGAAGTGGATTAGTAAAGCAAAGTCTCAGTTGCATCAAGCAAAAAACCAAATTAGAATATATGCTGAAGATATCGATAAGACAAGTGAAAAGCCAACAAACACCTGTAATATTATCTAGCTCATTTTACCAGTCCATAATTTTTGCTTATATATTTATAGAAAATAGCAGTTTAACAGCTTATTTTTTTTGTTAAAAGAATGTTTCACAAAATAAATAAAAATATAAAGGTTTTATACAGGTAAGACAAAAAAAATCCTAGCAATTTTAGGCCTTGATTTTAAGAAGAATCTTTATTTAGGACTGTCATGAAACATGTATTGCACTATAAGCTTGCATTTAAGTCCAAATTAGTTCATATTAAAGTTTGTTCGTAATATGGATGGACAACATAAGGTTAAGTACTTTCTTGAATTAGAGCTAAATAGGAAACTAAAAATGGGAGATCAAAAAGAACATCAACTGCATATTAATTCCTCAAGTATTCTGGCAATTTATACAAGACTAGCAGCAGAACATCTCCTTTACATATATCCTGACTTAATGAGACTTATCCATTTGCTTCAGTAATAAGTATTTGCTTAAGGTACTACAAACTGAAGCCTGGCGAGGAAGTCTCAGTGGTATTCCTGCTGCAATTATTTAACAAACACTTCTGCAACATATCCAGAAAATACCTGGCAAGTCATAGATGAGACAGGATGAAAATAACACCTTTAAGACAGACAAGGGGTTGGTTTCCCTGTGACAGTAAATGCCATAAGCAGTTTCTTTCATGCACTAGATTTCAACTCAAGGTAGGATCTTCACCTGATATGCTACCAAGTCTGCAAAACATTTTTACTCCCTGTCTCTAATTCCTTCTCTCTCCTCCCCTACACATAATGCTTGGCAATATCTTTTTCTGTGAATGCAGTCTCATTATTCATTTTCCTCATCTCCTTCACAAATAAACAGGGTATAAATAAAATACACTTCAGCACGTCATCGTTTTTAGTTGCTTTTTACTTCTTCCTAAGCAACCACAAATACTTTGCAACAATAGAAACCTGATTTCTCTTTAAAGTTCTTAAATTTTGGCTCACAGCAAATGAAATTTATTTACAAGATTTACAGCATGTCATCGAATCTGCTTTTTGTAACACTGTAAACACTGCCTGGAATTCCTCTCCGAACGCACACTTCAAATAAATCACTTTTGGTAGCTAAAATGGTCACTTGTGGCAGGTATACTAGCTGAAATAAGTAGTTCTACACACTATTAAAATCTATGCTAAGATTATTTATCAGTCATCTGGCGATTCTCTTAGGAAACATTTGACTGAAGTGAGGTAGGCAAATCTCTGCCACTATCTACCAGGTGCGAAATGGTCTTTTTAATGCTTAGGAAACACACGGTATGTTATTCTAATTCTGATTTAGTGGAAGAGTAGTTAGGTGAACAGTACAACAGCCAAGATTTCCAGTAGCTCTGTGTCTGCCTAACTTATGTGAGGAGCCTGCTTGTCACCCTTATGTTCTTAGCATTAGGGAACTAGGACAGATGCCTTAAAGATACCTTGCCTTTGTGGCAAGAATGTTACCACTGAATTTCAGACAGCTCTGGATAAAATCTTAATGTATGAAAGTGTTGATTTAAATTATATATACAAATAACAATCATAACCATAGACTAATAGTAACAACAAAAGCCATTCGTTGTATTTCAATATGTTATTTTTTACAGTTACTCCTTTTTTACCAGTCGCATGATGCTTGTTTTACCAACCTATTCTATTACAGCACTGACACTCTTAGCTTGCTTTGTACCTGTTTCCAAGAGCCTTTCCATTCATTTATACCCACACAGGATATGTAAAATCAAAAAGTTTTCTTTTTCAGTATTGGTTTCATTTCTGCATTGATTTTCTTCTCTGCTAAGAGTACTTTCAGAACAGCTCAGTACCGCAGTCAACATTAAAACGTTTGTAATTGCCTTTGACATCTCTGTTTAGATATGCATACAAAGCAAACCAGACATATTCTAAGTTAACAGTATAGAAATTTTGGAATCAGTATTTTTCTACACATATACATGATTTCTCTTTTTAATATTTAAATGGAATTGTTTGCAAAGTCAGAGTTGGGAGACAATGAAGCTTTTTACCTAATGTGCAGTTAAAAGTAGTGCAGGAAAATATACGACAAATACATTTGTCAATAAAGACAAATTTCACTTAATATTTGAAATCTCAAATGTCATGCAAATGGTTGTACACATGTTCTATTTGTTTACCTTAAATAATTTTAAAAGGTGACTAAGGAATCACTAGTAGTATATTAACATTTTTAGGTGATTTATAATTCTGTGAGTTATATGCTTTTACGTTTTGGTAGGATTACGTAAGTATCAACATAAAACTGATTTCTTTCTAGTCTGTACTGTATTAAAAAAAAGACAATTTCGATCACCAACCAAATTAAAACATTCTTAAAAAATCTGAAGAAATACAGGAATTTAAGTTTAAATACTAGCTTAATTACCTAGATAAATCCTTTGGGGGCAGTGACTGTCATTTTATTCTGTTTATACAGTATCTGGCATAGTAGGGCCTCAATTTCTAATTGGGGCTTCTAGGTAACATTAGCATTGTTAGTAAGTAATAATTAGACATGTATGGTATTATTATTCCCATTTTGCTAGGGAAATGCAATATCTTAATATATTTCATGGTGCATCTTCTGGAATAAAATGCACAGTACTAATGTTATATTTTCTAATAAAAATTTTAAAGATTCTTTTCCTAAGTTACGAATCAAGTCATTTGGTGACAAATGTGGACACAGTATAGAACATACATTTCAAACAGTGTCTCTTTCACTGTATGTCTTTAAAATACAGTCTCAGTGATGCACACTTGTGATGGCAGAGATCACAAGGAGAATGTAGAAATATTTTTCATGTTACACAGAATCCATAAATAATAATTTACAAGATTGCAGTTCTCTGACTTTAATGTAGAGTCTTCAAAAGCTTTCAGCTGTCTGGTCCATTCTGACTTTTTAGATAAATCACACAAAAGAACTTCTCCCTTCTACAACATACACACACTTCTAATATTCTTAGGACAGATAAATCAATGCATCTCAAAATTGGCTTGCTTAGTAGATCACTATGAAATAGGATAAGTTTTCAAAAATTTGCATAGAAATACATAGCGCAGTAAATATTCCATCATCTAGACTATTTATAATTAAAAGTCAGGTAAAGTAGTTTTATGCAAGTGGCTAACAATTAATTTATAATCAAGAAAAGATCAGAAAACTGACCTCCCTGACAAAAACTAAGGGCAGTTGGTAACGAATGAGGGAATCTTCGTGAGTGGAAAGCCAGCCTTAGTATAAGCACTGTCTTAACTGTACTTCATTGTAATTATGCCACATAAAGGAAATCCTGACCTCACTGAAGTCAGAGAGTTTTGGTACAGTCCAGATTCCAATAGAAAAAATTTCCATAAAAATAAATGCTATTAAACAGAACCAGTTAGAATCATTATCATTAAGAATGAAACAAAAATTAGATTTTCTTCCCTGACCAAAGGATTCTCTTTTCCACCTTGAGTTCCAGTTTTAACTACATAGCATAACTCCATGTAATAAACTTGACAAAATATTTTGTAGAGAGTTAGAAACAGTATACAAAACAGCGGGAAATAACTTCTGGTTGCTTACAAATTCTGAGTCATAAGCTTATGATATATGAAATGAGCACTGCATGAGAAATATTTCACATACACCATACACTCTTTAGAATAAAATACGGCAGAGACCATGTAGGCAGATTAAACAACATAATATTCATATTCAAGTGTTAATAGTAACACTAAACCACCCCCTCTCCCCAAAGAAACAAAACCCAAGTTCCAAAATCTTGGCTACAATGGTGCTGCCATATGAAAAAAAAAAAACAAAACCAAACCAAAAACAGCAACCAAAAAAAATAATGAGAAACCACACATGCACTGGAGGCTTTTTTCAGATTACGTGTAATGTGATTAGGCACATCCTTTCAGCAGAATGTGAGCACCTGATATGAATTATGCAAGCTCATGCACACAATCAATACATTAAATTACAGCGGATATCACAACACCATGCACACAACAATGGCTAACCAGAGAATCCTACCACAAAGTGTGTAGATGCTCTTCCCTACCCCGTGAGCCACCGCTAGCTCTGGAGCTGTTGCTGTGGAGCCTGGTTACCCATTTTCATGACATGGGCGGTGTCCTTTGGAGAATCTTGCTCCTGTGGCTGTAAGTATTCCTATTTTTATAGTAATTTGATCAGGTCTGTTATCAAATGTAAAGCAGAGTTTGGCAGGAAATTCGGAGACGCAATTTGTAATAGTGGAATGTCATATCATATATTCCAGTCACAGTGTCCTTATAATAATAATTCTGCCAATATCACAGTTGTAAACAATAAAAGCAATAGTATTTGTGAATTCTCCTGAAACTCAGGCCCTGAATGATTCCTACCAGGCTATGGTGCTCCACAGGGAGAGAGGAACAGAAGCCCTTAGGAGATATCCTGAGGTTCTTGTCTCTCACTAGGCCTGAAGCAGACTGTTTGTACTAATACTGTACAATATAACCATAATGAACCCAGAAGAAGTAAGCATAGCATAATAAATTTAACACCTAATTTAGGTATACTATAAGGTAGTTCTAATTTGCAGACCTTAATTTCCTTTAAAAATAACGAATTTTTTATTCAGTGCCTTTTGTGAAGGCTCCGAATGCTTTAAACCTAACAAGATGACTTTAAATTAGGTTGGAATATTACAGCATATTATAAACTAAGATAGTAAGTGAAAAGTTATGTTAAAACAAATTGAAAGACACAGAAATATTTGGGTGGACAAAGCTGTTACCACTTAACACTTGATACATTCTTGAAAACAAATTTAAGTTACCTAAATATTGCGTTTCATTTGAAAAACTTTACATTTATTACTAAATTCACTAAAAGCCTGCTGAAAATCAATGCTAATCACTCAAGTGGCAAGGTGCTGATAAGACGTCTCAGCACTGCGTATCACACTTCAAGGCAGAGCTCTACCAGAGAAATGACAAAATACTGTAATTTGTGACTAATAAAAGTAGCGGGTTACTTTATCAAGCAGAATATGAGATAAAGCAAGAATTTAAACAAAATCACATTATTGTAATGATTTATACGACTGCTTTATTTATTCCACCTCGTGGTCACAAGTTCGGGTTTTCTGTATCATATCAGCAGAGTGAACTATTGGCTCCTAGAAATATAACTTTTCATGTCTCTTAATCCTTTTCCTACTTTGGATTTATTCAATTACCACTTCCTTGTGTATGTATAAATACAAGCAGGAAGTTAACGCTACTTTTTGTTCAGTACTGTGGACCTTCTTTTCCTAGGAAACATGAAGCAGGAGTCTGGTTTTGTACACAAAAGAATCTCCTTGTCACTTGGGCGTAATTGCGTATCTCCCAGGCAAAAGCTGTCTACTCTTAAACTCTTTTCTTCTTTGAAAGGTGACAGAGCGAAAGCAGAAACCGACTTCTCCAGTTAGTTACGCGAATCAATAAATGGAAACCTTTTAGTTTGACATGGGTTATATTTTGAAAATAAATATATGTTGTTATATACTATAAAGAAAGATTATGTTTATGCATAACAAACATCCGCAGAAATCAAATGAAACTGATCTTTAGGATAGTTCAGCAGTACATCTTTTTCATAATATTTCAAGATTTGGTCCTTGATAGTGGAAATAATTAAAAAGCCCTTACAAGAAACCGTAATTGTCACAGAAGTAATTGGTGCTACTTTATACCTCATGCTGCTTTAACTGAAGTGGGATCAAACTCATACTCTGCAGAAGCATTTCAGCATTTTAATTTATGTAAGTGTATTATTATCCTTTTTAAATTCACCACTGTGTCTTCAGTTAGAATCTCTGCCTCAGTCCTAAGTCAATATGTGGTTATGAATTTCTGGCATCCATAGGTCAGACCACTGTATAGAGCACTTAAGAGGCAAGCCATGTAAATGATGTGCACAGGTACCGTATGCAAAAAAAGATCAGGATAGGGCTATACCTTAGTATTAACGATTCCTACAGCGAAACAAACACCTATTAAAACTTGGCTTTTAATATGGCTATAATTATAAGACAACAATCACAATCAGCAACAGTTCACTTACCTCATCAGGGTTGGCATTAAAGGTGAGACTGCCCTCATCTAGCTGCATATACAATTTTCTAAAAGAAAATCCTAGAGGCGGATTCTTATTGTATATAGAACAGTGACCCCAAGTGGATTTGCACAACCTATGAAAACAGAATTAGTCTATTATCAAAATTCTTTTATGTATTTCATGTATTTTACAGAAGCAAAATGTAATCAACACTGCAAAGCCAAATACTCAAACTATAGGAAAAGTCAGAATTAGGTTGCTTGTAACACTTAGTTATTAAGCCTTTTGCAAGTGTGTTGCTGAAGTGTTCGTTTCTATTATTGTTCTCTTCTCTTCTCACACAGGTTTTGGTGTATTTGAGTGCAATCTCAAAACATATCCCAGTAGGTGGCATCATAATGACATCCACACAGCTAAGACCTCTGGCACTCCTAGCATCTGAACACTGGATAACTATGACAAGTTGTTCTCTAGCAGCAGTATGACAGTCTAAAAAACTGTTGTTTCTTTTCTTGTGTCCCAGTTGTGCAGTGAGTGGGACACCACATCTGCACAAAATTATGCCATTAACCTACTGCTTTCCCCATCTGTCCCTTTCTACCTGACTGTCCTTTTTCCAGTCTTGACCACTCCCAATTATTTGATCCAGCTCCATCCCTCTATATCTTCCATCACTTCTCAGTTTCTTTCCCTTCTATCCCATCCTGACTCCATATCTCAGTTTCATCGGTTTCCATCCCTCGTCTTGTTCTCCTTGATGACATCATCTGAAATTCCCTTGAACTGTCACTTTCTAGGCACTCTGATTGTTATCTAGATTCCCTATTGAACTGGTAGTTCTGCTTCAACACATCTGTTTTGCAAATAATTAGGCACAATGCTCAGGACCCAGCAGGTAGCCACTGAGGACATGGGAGAGTCTTTGTTTTCAGTTCAGGAACCTGGGTCTTATTTGGACTGAGTTCGGAACTGCAGCCACAGGACTTGCCAAAGCCTAAAGTCAAACATATCCAATACAGGTGGAATATTGAAGATTAAGATGTCTACAGAAATTATGCAATTTGACATTTTTATTAATTTGCATTTTCACTACCAAAGTGTATAATTTGAACTGAGTATTATTTGGGAAGATTTCACTAAAAATGATTGAGCTATTTCCTAGGATGAACTCTGAAGAAAATATGTATGTTTTCCCCCTGTATGTTAAGAATATATACTGCATACAATTAAGACGCTCTAGTATCTTCAAGCTTTGGTCCAGGGAATTTATTTGTATTTAGTGGGGTTTTGATACCAAGAACTGAGTACAATACAATGCATACTTACACAACTGCCAAGCTATTTGATATACATAAACTTAGAAGCTTAGCAGGATCTTCACTAGAATTCCCGTTTCCTGCCAAGACAACAGTCCCCAACAGCAGAACAATTGTGACTAAGAAGTTATAATTGCATTATTCTATTGCTGAGTTCATAAAGCATGACAAGAAGGGAAGCTGCTTAATTCAAATGTAGAGGGGCAAAGAAATAGATAAGGAAGAGATGCAGAGCACAAAGAAAGGAAAAGAAACAGGACCTGAACAACAACCCAACTATTACAGTAATACTACTTACTTTCTGTTAAGGGGTAAAAATATGTTGTGAAAGAAGATAAAAGTTCTGCTGACCATCTACTCTAAAGGTAAGTATGATTTCATGAGTCTCTCCTAGTGTTGTAAAACACCAAATATCAAAGAAAATATTGTTAATTAAATCTTGATCTTATACTATTTTATTTGATAGAATGCTCCTTTATTTATTTCCTGGACGTACAAACTCTGCGTATGCTAAATAAATGTGTTTCAACTGTTAGACTGTAGAAATTCCACTGGACACATTTGCAGAACTGACCTTTTCTTTCCCCCTTCCATCACCATTGTCCAAAACCCATACACTTAAGTTGCTCTAAGACAAGTATAGTAGATGAGTTCTCATCCCTTTCTACTTGGAGCTTCAGCTGAATAGGTTTGTTTGCTCAAGCTAGATACTTGTTCGAAGTTCAGAGAAGTAATAATACAAACATTTGAGATGTGCTTTGAGATAATACAAAAGTGAAGACAAGTCCTTGTTTTTTTTCCCCATGATGTATATCAAACAACAGGTGTACAGTAATACACACGTATAACTGTACTAAGCACACCTGCGTATGTAGTAATCTCCACTAATACCTGGTATTAATTAGAAATCCAGAATAACACATTTTTAATCTATGTTCATGTTTTCCCTGTGTCAAATCTCATTTAACTTAGGAAACCTTTGCTAAGGTTAGAATGACAAAAAGCACATCTTGAAACAAATTTAAAATCTAATAATTATTTTTACTATGTCCAGGTGATACTTCTTTTTTTTTTTTTTCTTTGCTTACCCTTGCCAGAGAAGCTCATCATTAGCAAGATCCTGCCAGACACATGAAGCTAGACAGAGATCAGTTGCATTCAGGTATGACAAAATGGTAAAACTAAGCTCTGGTGGCAGCATTTCCAGGTTAATAAATCCTTCTTGTTCTTTAGATTTTCTTGTCTTCAACAGGTGGTAGATGTCAATGCCTCCTTGGGCTTGTTTGCGATGGCTTGTATTGGGAACATTGTTAGTAGCTATCCTCCTACCATGTTCTCTGGTAAGATAGCCTTGTCCACTGTATCCTTGGTGTTGCAGTTGCTGGTTCCTAGCAACTCTCCAGAGTCCCTGACCCATCTGCGAGCCTGCTGGACATAAAATCCAAATTAAATGTTGACAGCTATTTATAAATATTTGTAAGACAGACTCAGCATACACTGGAAAAATAAAATTCTAGGACTGATCTGAATAGAAAACAAAGTGAGTTTTGTCAAAGTTATGCTGACGATGTAATCTGTCTCCAACTGAGCAACTGAATAAGTACTGAAAACAAAACCCATAAAAAAACTGGAATTTTTTTTTTTTTCAAAAATTTCTATGCTTGAAGAGTTACAAAATAAGCAATAAGCTTCTGCAAACAGTACCAAACATTATCTATGTCCTATTCAAGTTAAAAAGGCTTAACCATCAGAACATTTGGAATTATTATTTTCAGACTTCCCTTAAAATTTAATAAAAAGAGCTTCTTTAGAGTCAATGAAGTGCTATAAAATGCAAGAAGAAAAAAAAAATGTCCTGAATAGTGGGTAGCACACAAAATTAGGCTGTGACTGACATTAAGACAAAGCTTAGCTACTTCAATGATAACGCATTAAGGATTCAGTTTCTTGTTTCTGAGCACCCAAAATATCTTTTCATGCTTTCTTGCACAGTAGCACAAAAACTTAATGATAAGGCTTCTATATCTTACTTATCACCATGCTTGTTATTTTTTTGTGAAACTTTGCTGCAGATAGTAATAAAAAGAACAGATCCTGAATGTTAGGCAGTTATCAGGATTTCTGATTGCCACAACTCAAATTTCAGTAACCTCCTGTATTTACCAAGAGGGAAAATTAAAGTACAATAAATCATACAAATTCAGTATGGGAATGTTGTCTTAATCCCATCACAAGTAGCATATAGATCGTGATCTATCTTATTTTTCAACCTTTGCTATGATGACAAATCACTAAAGTGATCATACTAGGAATCTGTAGGTTCCCGATGCTGACTTTCAAGAAAGAAACACTTATGGCCTGGTCTGGTAGGATCTCACAAGTATTTGAAATTATTTATATTCTATTAGCATAGGGAATTAAAAATGGGGCTTTAAAACTGTTAAAGGTTGGACATGAATGGAAACGATTCTACATAAGCAGAAAGAAACAAGCTACAGATGCGATGACTGCTTATGGGGAAAAAATGGAGAAATTAGAGAAATTAAAGAAAAAAAAGAGCATAACCAAGATGGAAGTAGACAAAAGACAGGTTCAGCTGGCTGGTGAAGCAGTTATCTACACAAGAATCCATTCAGGTTTCAAGTTCAATAATTAATTTCTAGATAGGGCCACAGCTGTGAAGAAACAAACCGTAGTCATATGTATTATATTCAGTTTAGTAATATGCAAGATTTTACATAAATTCATCATTATTTTTATTCTCATTTCTTGTACAGTTATATATTTTGCTTAATTTTTTTATCATATAGAGGCAGATTAAACCATGATCAACTGCTATAACTTAGCAGGCAAGTTTAAAAAAAAAAAAAGCTTACTGAGTCACACCATAAATAGGATATACAATTGGCTGCAAGAATGTATGCGTAAAGAAGGTATTCTTGTTTTGTTGAGACCAGCATAAAATTTTTAAAAGTCCTTAAGGTTACCGGTAAAGTTGCTTCACGAGAGGAAGCTATACCACAATCTGCCATTTAAAAAGTGGCAACAAAAGGATGAGCAGTCTGATAAAAATGGGCCTTGATAATTCATGCTGGTGTTTGCAATTAATTTATGAAACTTCTAGCTGTAAATAAAACATGTTTCATCACAAGATGAAGAACTCTGCCTTTATTTTTCATTGCCTAGCTATATTAAAATAAGAGGTAGTAACTTCTTTTAAAGAGACGTTCCCAGAGCTGCAGTTGCTCAGTGCCACCTTTCTGTTTTTGAGCAACCAAATCTCTCCAAGGAGAAGGAAGTTACTAAACTTCATCCCAAAGGAGGATCCCAAGCACTGTTACAATAAAATCAAGAGCTGTTAAATGAATCAGTGGTAGGTGTGCCAGAATTGGCACTTGGGACTACAAGCATAAACCCATCGCATTGCCTGCCGCTCCAACTCCAGCTGCTGCTGCTGCTGCCCCTGCTGAGCAGGCAGAACATACAGTGATGTGCAGTGAAGAATCAAGCTAAAAACCTGTTTGTGTGGGTAGGCAGTAAGAGCCAAGGGCTGGAAGAAGGACAAGAGACTTTCCTAAGGGATGAAAAGAGCAGATAAGGAGTATTTCTGAGCAGATACAACATTTCAAAAAGGGCTACTATCACCGTGCTAGAGGATTCAATTAAGATAAAGTTCCCATTTTGCTAGGCACTGTGTATAAGCTTGTTAATTACCTAAGTACAGTACTTAATAAACAGATATCCCTAAATATCTTGGGAGGCTTCAACCAATTCTTGACCCTAGCCCTGTGAGTAAACTGAACACTGCCAACAAGGCATTACACTTTCAAATATGCAGATGCCAAATTCAGAGGCTGTGTTCACTCTTGGAAGATATCAGATTATCTGAATGACTGAGTAATAATGATCTTTCAGTTCAATTATGTAAAAAATTTAGGGCTTTGAAAAAGGTAAATGTATACATACACATGTAGATGTAACTCAAATATAATCTGCACACTTTCTCAGTATAGCTCTTCATGTAAAAACAAAAACAAAATCTGCCTGAAAATATAGCATTGACTCTAAACAAAATGATAAAATAGTCAAATACTAGTTTCAGGGACAGAGAGAACCAGGAGTGAGGGCTTGTAATCCCTCATCATTATTTCAAGTCCTTAACCACTAAAGCAACAGAAATCAGCATGAAAAAAATATGACAACATTGCAATATTAAACCTTACATTTTACAAAAGATGAAATGAGAGAACCTATTCTATGTAAATTGCGTATGTCAAGTAGAGAGAAAGGAAAGTTTTGTTAAATGTAGAAATCTGTTTGTTGAGGTAACTTCTTGTAAGACAAATTAAGGAATTTATTTTGCTAGTATTTCTGCCATCTTTTCTGACACTAGTTTATATCATTATAACAAAGCCACATTTCTATACACATTTGTTAACTCCCAACTGTTAAAAATCTTCTGAAAATACTAATTATTTGGGCATAGTTTAAATAAAAGGAAAAAAAAGGAGCAATAGAAAATTTAAGGCTCTGAAGATCATTAGGAATCATATTGTGACAAGTTTCATAACCATAATCTACCAGAAAGATGGGAGAGAAAGACCAGCAGCGTTATCAGAAACAGTTCATAGAAAGGCTGTGCCCAGTCAATTATCAAGTGAATTTATGCTATCAGGTAAGCATCTGGCAATTTTATAATAGCTTTCAAACCTCTTCAAAGTCAAATTATCTTTCTGCTCTATATGCACTACTTGTAAAGAATTTGGTAGTGGTCACAGAGGATCAAGTTTTCGTACCTAGCCTTAAATCAAATATCCAAATTTTAGTTGCTAGTTTAATACCTTTGTTGCAATATTCAGCTAGAAATTCCTGTTCACAAAATACATTCTATTGAGAGATACTGAGCTAACAAGAATATCAACAGTTCTTGTTGGTGCTCACAGGGTTTTTCTCCTCACGAAAAAGCTAATTGCTATACATCACCAACAACATAATCACTTCTGAAATATTTAACACTAGAAGTGGCTCCAAAATGGAAAAAAATACTATGTTGTTCAAGAAACTAGCCTTCTTATAATGTATTCACATACTTATACAGACGATATCACTGCAGAAATAATTTTAAAAGTCTTTTTTAAAGTAAAAAATGATAAAAAAATATATATTTGCTCTTTTAAGTACCAACTGAAGAAATTTCATAGAAGAAATAAAGTGAGACACAATTTAAACCATTCTAGAACCAGCTGCTGGAAATCCACAAGCTTTAATATGTGTGTAGCTATTCAGCAGCTTATATGCCATTTGTTGGATCACATCTTATTTTCCCCATCACGCAACTACTTTCAGCTTTGTAGTAATCCAGGATGAATGCTTTGAGAACTCACTCGTAAAACATGATGAGTAAACTCATTGTTACTATAAAGGCCTTTAAGTAATGGTGTCCAGAACTATATTTTTAAATTATTTTGAACATACTTTTCCAATCCCCAGATTCAATAGGCCACTCAAATTTATGTTTCCAAACTTCCAATTATGTAACTTTACCTAATAATTGAAACCTCTTGGTAGCTTGGCTATAATAACTATCACAGTAAAAATAACATCAAGCTTGCTTATAAATTGCTGATCTTCTCTGGCTCTGTCTGATATCTATCAGAGTCTGATTTCAATTTTAATCATGTCTTCCTCATGTTACTTGGTTACTGCATAATAAATTCTTTTGCAGTGCTGGAAGAGCACGGTAGGATACTAAAAGCTAAATGTAAGCTAGATTAATGCTGCACTGGTACTGGCTTCTGCTTTATTAAATAAAACACAGCATACACTCTCGATATAAACCCCCTCCACTTTATGGCAACCGAGCCCTACAGCTGCTGCTTTATGACCGCAATTGCCCTAACAGGAAAATGTTCCTTCCTTCGATGTTATCGAAGCTGAAGCTTCGGTCATCGCAGCTGCATTTGTAACCCAGGCCTGCTGATCCCCCCTAACCCTTCAAACCTGACTCCAGGCAATTACGCTGGCGCTCGCAGAGACACAGCCACTCCCTCACGCCCAAGGCCGCCCCAGCTGACGGGAGCGCCCCGGAGAGCTCCCTCCGCCGAAGGCCGCGGCTGCCCTCCCGCCGCCCCGCGTCCCGAGGAGCTCCGCAGCCGCCCTGCCCGCCGCCTCCCCGAGTCACGCTTCTCCCCGCTAAGGGGGGCCGGGACCGGAGCGGGACCTGAGCCGGGGCACGGCCCCCCGGCTCGGCGGACACCGGCGAGCCTGGCCCCGCGGGTGCCGCCCCTGCGCGCCATTGGGCCGCCCCAAGGGCCCCGGCTCTTGATTGGATGCGCCGCCTGTCCGTCCGTCCGCCCGCACCCGCCCACCCGCCCCGCTGAGGAAACCCGTACCTGTGCGAGCTCGGGTCCCAACCGCCGCCGCGACGAGCCCGGCCCGAGTCGGTGCGTGAGCCTCGCCGGGCGGGAAGGGGCTGAGCAGCCCCCGGCGGCGGGGAGATGCGGTGGGAGCCAGGGAGGCCCCTCCGGCACGCAGGGAGGCGGCCACCCCTCCGTCTCCTGCCTGGCAGGTTTGACGTTTGCTGTTGTTGCTGGAAGTGACGTCACCGCGGAGGG
Source organism: Nipponia nippon (assembly GCF_047370975.1). Taxonomy (NCBI): domain Eukaryota; kingdom Metazoa; phylum Chordata; class Aves; order Pelecaniformes; family Threskiornithidae; genus Nipponia; species Nipponia nippon. The sequence continues at coordinate 40,716,597 of NW_028262380.1, read as the reverse complement.
ACGCGCGGGAAGCGGAAGGGGCCGTTGGGTCTCGCGGCGGTAGATTCAGTCTGTGCCCGCCGTCGGTTGGGAGGCGGTGCGGCCGGCGGGCTCCTGAGGGGAGAGGGCGAGGTACCCGCCGTCCCGGGGCAGGCGGCCTGGCGGAGAGGGGTTCCGGCAGCGGGGGCGGCGGTTGGCGCGGGTGAGCGTCAGGGTCTCTCTCGGGGCAGGGGTTCGTCCCCCCTGAGGGGCCGGCGGCGCGGGACGGCTCCGAGGCCAGGGCCCTCCCTCTCCTCAGGGACGGGGAGACCCGGGGCGGGGCGGGGCGAGGGAGGCCCGGTCTCCGGCTGGTCTAGGGGCGAGGAAGGGCGGGTGGAGAGTCCCGGCCGCGGTCCCGCTCTTGCCAGTTCGCCTCAGCGCGCTGGCGCGGCCCCGGGACCGCAGCCGGCCTTGCCCTTAGCAGGGCCACGCTTTTTTGTCTGCCGGTGTTTCGATGGCTCCCAGGGCGACCGGTCCGCGACGCGAAGTTGCTTGAGCGGTTCATTCGTTTGCAAATATCCTGTGTGCTTGAAGCGTGTCTGTTACCGCTGGCGCCATAGCGAAGTACAGTATCTGAACGGTGTGATTCCCCCCCTGCTCCCCGCCCCACGTAACTGAAGAGTCTAAATACAATTTGAAGAAATCAAAAGTCTTTTTTGTTGGACGTTTCAAAGACAGTGTTTACAGTGTTAAGGTACTTGGTAACTTGATTTTTTTTTTTTTTAATGTTCATTAGTTCTTTGAATACCATATGCAATTTTGAGGGTTATTCTTTAAACCATTTGCAGTTCTAGGTTATAATCTTTTAAAACTGTTATACCTGATTTTATTCTGGATAGCCAATGTTCTGTAACTGTTCTGTCATGGATTCCTACAGGCAAAAGCTATGTGCCATTTTTTACAGTGTTCACCTTCCCAAGATGTTATTTTCTACTAACTTAGCTGTAACTTTTATGATCTCTTGAGCTATTCAGTTTGTAGTGATAGTAGTTGCCAGTTTTTGCATGCAGGGTAGAAAGGATTGTTGGTGCTTTTGGGAAACAGCCTATATGATTAGATGAATTCGTGTGAGAGTGTCTATGAATATTTGCATTGCGGATTAGAGCTTCAGTTTTATGTCAGACTCTCTGAGACTTGGCTTGAGATCTGGTTAAATTGGCAAAACCATAGGGTGGATCACTTTATAAGGCAACATAGGAAGAATAGCTGCCTCAGTTTCCAAATACTTGAGGTTAAATTGTCCCTAACCTTTAACAATGAGTGTTATGTACTTATATTTAGCATGACTAATAATGCAGAACCTAATGATTAAAGAGGAAAAGCCTAATAATTAACAAGGGCAGAACACATGTGAAGATCTTCATCTTCTTGAAGATTGCTGTTTTAAACACCATAGAGGCACAAGAAGAGAAAAAAAAACAAAACAAAAAACAAACCCAGACCATTATGAGTGCAAGCCTTAACTGTATTTTTTTTTTTCTTACTATAAGTGAAGTGTGTGGTCAAGAAATTCCTTTCAAAAAGACTCATTACTTTAATGAGTAGGACCAAATAACAAAGCTGCAAGCTGTTGGAGTTGATTACAGCTGCAAACCTGTTGGAATTGATTTCTGACAAGGCTAGACATAATCTCTTTGGAGCATTTGTTTTTTTGTTCTGAATCTCATGTGTCAGCAAGAGAAATGATATAAAATTCTGTGTCTTGAGAATATCTCTTCATGTATAGGCTGTCAGGCAATGCCTCTTCACTGCTTGGATTGGTAGAGTTCAAAGTATTTGTTTTCTGGCAAGAAAAAAAATTCAGTGCAGATAGTGGCAGGCAATTATTTCCCAGGTTCTAGCAGAAAATTGAACAATAAATTTCTGTTTTAAGACTTTATAGCTGAAATCATTACTTTTACTGAGGCTTTCAGGGGAAGTACTGTAGAGGATTAAGCCAATCACAAGCAGATATCAAGGATGTGAGGAAGGAGAACTCTTTTTCTCAGAAGTGCCAACTTTCTGTGCTTCTGTACTTTTTCTTTTAACTTTCTTTTTCCTTGTTTTTTTTTCTCTAAACCAAAAACCACTGAGTTTTGCAGTTTGCTAATAGACTTTCTAAAGTTCTGTCAGTCTGTCCAGAGTGCTAAGATACAGACCATTTGTTTCGATCTGTGACTGAAGAGTTGGGCTATCATCCAGTCTGTGCTTTTAAAGTCTTGTGTTGGGGAACAACTAATAGTGGTTGCTTATAAACAAACGGTTGCAAGATACAATAAATAATACTTGTAGGCTATCTCTAAATATAAATTTTAATTTTGTAGGCCATGTCTAAATACAAATATAATTTTGAAGTAATAGAGTGAGGGACAAGGTTCTCTAAGATTATTATTAGTACTGGTATTTGAAGATACTGCTTAAGGTGTTTCTTTTTACTATCTGCCAGCCAGGGGGAGATGCCAGTATTTTTAGATATCTTATGGCAATTTCTTTTCTTTTTTGTTGTTGTTTTTTGTTTTCCCTAGTCTCTTCTTCCTCCATTTGAGAATTTACTAATCAGTTCTGTTTGGTAAAATGTATTAAGTGTGAGCTTCCTGTACTTATTTATCCCTTTGATAGACCTAAAAACTGATTCAGATGATGGTGATTTCATGCTTTGCTGATTCTCTTTTGTGGTCTTCCCTCCCCACTTTCTTGAAGTCTTCAGTTTCCTTGCAGGATAGGTCTTCGGGGACAAGGGCACCTTTTTGTAGTTTGCACCAAGTCCTTAGATGAGTCTCTTGCTTCTGTGAAGCAAAGCCCACAATAAATTAAAAGTGGGTTCTCAAATTATGTGTTACAATGTGGAAGTGAAACAGGGACCTTTCTGTTATCATCCCAATAAACTTGCACCTATTTTGAAATATCTACACAGTCTGTTACCCCTTCCCTCCTGCGAACAATTTTAAGTGTATTTAATGGATGACCTAAATAGCGAAGTATTGTCTGTGATGAGTTGCTAGTCCTGCCTTCTGATGTTTACACATCCAAACATTGCTCTTTTGGCAAGTGAGCTTGGGGCCAGGTGAAGAAAACAATAAGAAGAATTCTAAACTTAAGAATGCAAAAGGTCTTCACTGCTTGTGGAGTTTCTGCTCCTTTGAAACAGTGAAGAAACCTCTTTTCACTCTGTTTTGGTGGATTTAGCCAGCCCTAAATTCTTAGTATGCTTTCAGATATCTTTAAAGATCTTTGATAGTTGATCGGATTGAGAATTACTACTTGATCCCATTTCGAATGAATGAAGATGATGACTGATATTAATTGGTATCGAGCCCTAGCTTTGTGCTGTAACACTCTGGAAATAGTAGTGTCTAGAAAAGAGGAGTAAAAACCTTTGAATTTCAGTGATAATTCTATTGCATTTTGTAATTTTTCTGTATATTTTTTTTAAGGAGGAGAACGTACTATATTACATTTATTTCATAATCTGAAAGAAGAATAGCATTTGGAATAATGGCAACAGGAGACCTAACAGGAAGTTTAAGAAAAATAGAACAAGGACTTCGCTTGTTAAATTATCCAAGAGATGTGGATTATACAGTGTAAGTGGCAGTGTGAATAAATTTATGCTAATACATGATGACAGCAAGATGTGTAAACAAGATATGTGTAAATATTAGCATTGCACCTACTGATGAGTAAGCAGAGCATATGTCTGTGGGAAGTTGGGGTTTGATAACGTGAACTGGAAGATAAAAGGATGCAGTTTGACTTTTCTGAGCAATCCTTAGAATAATCCTGAAGTGTATCACTATCTTGCTCTTCTTTCTTCTACTGTTTTTCTCTTTGCTTTGATTAATCTCTCACCTTTATAATTTCTTTGAGATGGAAATAATAGTGGGCTTTAGACCTGACAATGTTAAAATTATACAAGGCTCACAAGAACATTGTTTTGAACATTTTACAGATAACAGTAAAGACTGCTGAATGAGATATGCCTGGAAAAAAGCATTAAAATGAAGTAGATACTTGGGTCTAACATGCTGGCTATAGTAAAATACCTTTCAAGTTAAATGTTTGAATTCATATGAAAGGCTTTTGTTATCTTCTGCTGTATAAAATACTTCTGTTTCTCAATAGGTTAGTAAAGGGTGATCCAGCTGCATTTTTACCTATCATCAGCTATTCTTTTACGTCTTTTTCAACTTACATAGCAGAACTTTTGGTAAAGTGCGGCGTGGAACTCACAGCAAAGAGTGACTTGCGTTTTATTGAAGCTATTTATAAGGTATCTGTCTTCATGTTTTTCACAGAAGAGACACAGTTTTGAGTATGGCCTCATAAAAAATTAAACATCTAGTATGAGTTTCAGTAGACAGTGAAAATTTTTGGCAATGAACGTGAATTGTAATTGTATTAGGATTTAAGATGAGTAGTGAGTCACTGTGTGGCAAGTCTTCATTTAGATTTTCGTGAAAATAAGGCTGGATGTTGTTAGCCAAATCTCAATTTTGAGACAACTGTAGAATCAGTAATATTTTTGTGTTTTATGTTAGTTGTGAAGAATATGGAAATACTTATTACACAATAGGTTTTATGGAAGTGACCTCAGAAGAAATCATAACCAGCAAAAAATCACAGAAAACTTCAATAATTGTAATGAAAACACAATTAAGAAATAGTTATTTTAAAACACCATACAAAATTAATATACAAAGTTCAGTTCTTAATAGTTTATAAATTGGAATCAAATCAAATTCTGAACTGAATGAAAATAACTTTGAACTATCCTTAAAAATATCCATAAGCACATTTTTATAAAAGATGACTTGATATGTTAAGGAATACTAGCTTATTCAGACCAGCTTTCCATCTGCAGAGGACAAGACTTCTTTACAAAGAGTCTCTGTGGGAACCTCACTTAGCCCTCTGATGCATTTGCTGAGATTAGTACAATTTTTTTTGTGCATTCACTTTGGAAAGTTTTTGTTTAACTTTTTGATATTAATGTCTGCAATAATTTATTTCATGAATCTTAAGACTGTGAGTTAAACTTTACAAGAGTGATGTGAATGAAATGTTTCTGGAAGAGGTATGTTGGAAGTCTAGTTAGAAGAAACAGCTGAGAATGTATAAATAACCAAATGAGAAAAGGTTAACTGCTGAAATGCAGAATGAAAGAAAAGACTGTAGAAAAATAAGAACCCGAGCATGCCATTTCTACAACAAATTGCGTGGTGATTTTGAAAGTGAAGTAAGCTTTTATTTTGTTGCAGCTTCTTCGAGATCAATTTCAGTATAAACCAATTTTAACAAAACAGCAGTTTCTTCAGTTTGGCTTTGCAGAAAGAAAAATGCAGATCGTTTGTGACATTATCAACTGTGTGGTGAAAAAACATAAGGAATTAAGTAACTCAAATAAGGTATGGATTAAATAGTAACTTTATTATGGGATAAGCTTCTTTTGACATGCTTGATGCTGCAGGTAGAAGCTGAAGACTGGGATATTTGAAGGTGCAGCATCGCTGATAGTCAAAATAGGAGGAAAATGAGTGTGAAATTCCATTTTAAGATGCTTGAGTGCCATCAGATATACAAAAGACATGAAGCTGCCAATGCTTCGTAGTATAAACAAAAAATGAGAATGAAGATAAATCTAGTACTTGGTATCTTTACAGTAAGTGATATATTTTCTTTTATACTGAATGTTTGTGTACTTCAGTAGACTTTGCAGGTAGATTTGAAAACAAAGCAAAACCATCTGATATGTTGAAGTTCTGGCAACATTTAATTTAAACATGACACTTGTATTTGTGTTTCAGTGGTATACATCTCAAATCTGATTATTTTCTTTAATCGTATTTGTTTTACATTGGTAAGGCATTATTTTTTATCAGTGTATGCTGTGTAACAGACAGTATATGCTTTAATAAAAGGAATTTTCAGTCTTTCATATTTTACAGGATTTTTGTTTCATTTGAGTTTGTAACAGTCTTCAGGATTTCTGTATACTTTATTTGTCACTTTTGGGGGCATAACTACTTTTTTTTTTTTCCATATTTGTTTGTCTTTCAACTCTAGTGCAAGTTGTCTTTTCTCTTTACGACCAGCTTTGATGCAGTCTCACATAGACGTTAATGAGTGTATGAATACATCATTCACTTCCAGATCTGTTTTCTCTGTAAATTTGGGTCATGCTTAATTTTTTTTTTTTAGACATTATTGTACTGCAGAGGTTTAAATGTGTTTGTGTGTGTGCTGTGCAATATTCCTGCCTGTTAATGATGGCAGAAAATGGGATGTGTCATCCCGTCCCCATGTTGTTGTCCTCCCCCCACCCCCTCGGAAAACATTCCTGTGTTAGAAGCATAATATTTTCTTCTATTCACTTTGAAGGTTAAATCCCAAACAAAGAAAAAACTCAGATCTTTTAAATATGAAGTGTGGTCAAATTGTGATAATGTCCTTGCTGATCCAAGTGGCCGTGCTCTGAATTCCAAACAGGTATGAAAATAGTTTTTATGTTGTATGTCTAAAGGTTAATCTCATTTGGAACAAGTCAGGCTCTTTCTGGAACATGTGCTTTTGTTTAGGTTTTAATGCTTGATCAGACCAGTTGGGTTTTTTGTTTGTTTGTTGTTCTCCCCCCCTAAGTGTGGTTGGTTGAAATAATAGCTGAAATACTGAGGATATTGCTTCTGTCTTTTACTGAGTAGCTAATGTCAAAGTCTTGGTGGTAATGATCTAGTACTGTTGTTTGCCATTTGAATTGTATCAAATGGAGGGAGAGCAATGAAAATGAAGATGCAATTGGGAAAAGAGTATACATCCTGTTTGGAGGTCGAAGTGTGTTTGGCCTAACATTGCAATGTTTTCAACGAAGCTTTTAAAACACTTCTTGCTCTTTTGTCTGAATCTGTTCAGCAAAGATTTCTTAATGTAACATTCCTGTTGGCTTTGGTTTTACAAGAGTAACACTTGATTTTATGCGTTATGCTACTCTTGGTGTGTGGAGGAGACAGCTTTCCTAATATTTTCCACTAAAAGGGTGCAAAGTAAAATTGTACAAAACTTTAGGACTGTTGGTGATTTCTATTTAGAAGAAAAATACTGTTTTAGCAGAGGAAAATTTCACAAAGAAAATATTTGGAGTGACTTATCTGGCACTTTTGGTTGTTGAATGGTAGAACTGAATGGGAGTATACGTGAGTGTATTAAGAATTCTCTAGAGGAGGAGACTTTCAGCTTCAGTAAAACATCTAGGAATCTGTAAGTGTTAAGATGCTGCACACAACTAGTAATTGTGGGTTCTTAATCATTAGGTAACTTATTTTGTTATGTGGCAGGTAGTGATTGTAGGACTTGATCCACCTGGAAAGAAAGGCAGAATTTGTCTCTTATTTTGTTCTCTCTAAGGGAAGCATTCAAAGGAAATGAAATGTATAGCTAGTAGGGCTATTTTGCTGACAGTTTTCAAGGAAAAGATAAGAGTTCTAGTCTTCCGATAGAAACTTTTTTTTTTTTTTGAATGTTTGAGTTGTGGTTTTCATGTTGGAACTGTCTATACATATGTTAATACATACAGGGAGATTCATACCTCCCAATCCACACTTGGAAATCTAACAACGCTTACAATATGAGAGGACGTTAATACTGTCATTACTGTTTATGGAAGGGAACCAAGGTACGCAGTACATATGGTGAAGTGTGTGCATATTTGTTTTACAGTTCTTTCATGTTTATATGATATTTAAAATTAAACTGTTAGCTGTTGCTTTCTGTGTTTTGCAACCAGTTGGGATAAGATTGTCGTATTTAAATAAATAAATACTAAAATGGTAGGTCAGTTACTTGGCTGATGAACTGAAATGTTCTTGTAATAAATAACACCAGTGAATTTTTTTTAACATGCTCAAAAGAAGCCTCAAGTAGAACGGCATTCAGGAAATGAAGTTAGTGATGACCTTCATCCACTACCCCTTCCAGCACAGGAAGGTAATGAAGAAGAATTGTACCTAGATCATGATGTTGTGGAAGTTAAATGTGAACAAGTAAGAACTTTTATTTCAAGATGCTGTCCACGTGTATTCTTAACTTTTCTTAGAGGGCCTTTCTAAAGGGATAAAGGTTTTAAGGAGCATCCAGCTATCTTTTTAAGTGTAACTAAAAGATACATAATGAATATATTGAAAAAAGGTCAGTTAAATTGTAGTCTGCTTTCAAGAGCCAGTTCTGTCAACAGTTTCTTTAAAAGCTGAGTTCCATGAATAGGCATATTATGGCAATTCTGAAAGAAAAATAACTTTCTAATGTAGCAGAATGTGGTTACTGAACTTGAGGAAGATTCCACTTAATTTCATTGATCAAATGATGAATTATATCTATTTTGAAATTAGAGGACATGTGTTCCTATCCATATTTTCAGGTCATAGAAGATAATTGTCAGATTATGTTCCTAAAGAGTCAGCTTGCTGATTGTCAGGAAAAGCTTCGTAAGCTAGATTGGATGGAAGATAAACTGCACGTTTTAGAAGAGAAGCTGAAAGGAAAGGTGATCATAGACGAGAAGGACTGGAATAACTTGTTGAGTCGAGTTTTGCTTCTTGAAACAGAACTGTTGTTGCAATACAAAAAGGTATGTTAACTTCTGGTTTTCTTCTATAACAAAAATTTGCCCAGACACAGTGTTGTTAGCCTGTTTCTGTTCTTCCTGCCTCCTGATGTATGCTTTTCACTATTTTTAAAGGTGTGATCTGAATGGAAGTGCTGTTCATGGAGTCGGTGGTATTTTTTTCTTAACTGTTAAATTCTGTTGTTTTCTCGTGCTCTATGACGCAAAGCTCTCCATTGGAAATTGTTTGCTTGCAGGAACAGCAGGTGTAGCTAAGCCTGTTTTCATTAGTAACGACTGTGTGTGTTTTTGTTTCCTAGAGAACTTGTAGAAGGAAGCTTTTGAAGACTGTTAATTGTGCTGTCTTTGAAAGCTTGATGTTTCTGTAGTTGAGAGTTTCATCATGCTAGTGACACATTTAAGGGTTTCCTTATTCTGGTCTGCATTATTCTCAATTTCTTATACTGGCCTGCAAATGTTGTTGTTGTTGTTGATACAGTTGAATATCTATTTTTTAATTCTTGAAACTCTAAACAGATACAGATATTCCCTTTGGAAGATTAAGTCTTCATTCTATATAACTAATGTTGACAAAAATAAATGTCATGCTCAATGGAAAATACAAGGTTAATGGAAAATTTAATTCTTATTTTAGTCCTATTCTTAGTTTGTGAATCTTTGAAATTTCTAGCCTAATCAATGGTCTTTCTCCTTTTTGCATGCCTCCCCCCTCCTTCCTATTTCTTGTCCATGATGTTCATTCCATTTTAAATGCGTGAAAGTGCTGCAGTTGTGATGTGGCTACATTTGGCATATTTGTCAGAGCAAATCAAGTATTTTGTTGCATTAAGACTCTGTATTATTTTTCATGCTGTTGAAAGGTCCTTGTATGCACATTATATAATTTCATATACATGCACATGTAAGTATTTTGAGATGCAGTGAACCACAGCATCAATTTTGGGATCACATGCTGATCACTAAGTTATTTCTAAAGGCTGTACCTCAAATGATAAAGATTAACTTTTTCAATCACTTTTTTTTTTAAACACAGTTTCAGGTCAGTAAGGGCTCAAGTGGTTTACCATTTGAAATCAATTTCTTACGGATATTGTAATTTAATTAGCAGCGGACATATGTCCGAATGACATCACCAATTATAATGTTTTTTTCTGCTAGCAGTCTCAAGAGGCCTTCAGCTGAACAGCCATAGACAGTTTTACTTCTGTTTCAAGTGTGTTCTCTTCAAGAGAGAGTTGCTGCATTTATGACAGTAACAGCACAGGAAAGCTTGCGTTTCAGACTAGGCTTTTTCTTTTATATCTGTACATTTCATTTAGTATTACTTCAGTAACATGTTCATTGCAGTTCAAAAGTTTGGAATAGTATTTGGAAAATACTTAACATTAGTATCACTCAAAAATTTCCAGTAAGATAATTATATTTCTGTAATGCGTGTTACTGAAAGAAGTCATCTGCAGAAACAAGTTTGAATTTAGTTTGTGTGTGGCATTGTTGCTTGTCTTTTTTCAAAGCAAAAGAAGCTATTTTTTATATTTAAAAAAAAAAGCCTTCAAAACACTAACTTTTTTGCAATAGGCCTTTGAAAACTGCCAAGAAATAATCCTTTGGGCCAGAGAATTTCTGCTTCTTTGTTTCGTGAAATTCCATCCAAGTTGTGCTTCACAGATAGAGAAGCAATTCAGAATTTCTCCTTTCTTCTTACTCTTACATTTTTCAGAGAACTTTTGGCATCTAATCAACATAGCAGGAACACTAAGATGTGTCTTGCACTGCTGCCAAAGTAGCAGCAGCTGTGCATTAGCTCTGGGAAAGTCAGAAAGCTACCAAATCCATTTCAATAGAAGGAATTGAGCAGAAGTAGTCAGTGCAGATTTTTTTTTTTAAGAAGTATCCAATATTACAGGTTTGGGTTTTTTTCCAGCTTCTTCCCACAGAGTACCTACTATTTCTCCCTAATTCACTTATTTGGGTATAATATTCCCCTGTTAACTGATATAGTTACTTCAATATATAAAGTGATATACTTTATCAGAGGCTGAGATTTCAAATCATAATGATAACTCATTGGTGAAAAATGTCTAGATGTTGTTTATGAGTGTTGGATTTTTGTACTTTGAAATTAGAAAATTGTACTCAAAACCATTTATTGTTAGTACAACATTAATTTTGTTTCCTTGTTTATGAATAACCTTTTCTAAGCTAGTTTGAGTTAAACAGAGAACCTTTCTTAAAAGAGCCCTCTCTCATTTGGGAGCCTGGGAAACTAGCCTAAAACAGACATTTGAGTTCTAAGCATTCAAGTGGGATGAATTCCAGTTCATCTATAGGCTAATTTTTTAGGACGAAGGAGCTGTATTTCTGAATATCAACGAGAAGTAGAAGGTACACTTATTTTGTTAAGGTAATGGCAGCCAATGTCAAGATGTAATTGTTAGCACGGGCCGAGAACAGTCTGATAGGTATGAGGAGAATGAACAAAGTTATATGCACTATATTTAGACCTGTTTATGAACAGCAAGATTGAGATTAAAAAAGCCCTCAAGAAATAGACTAGTTTTTTAATGCAATGTATGTATGGAAATTTTGGATCTTTTTTTTTTAGTCCTGTAAAGCCATTTGTGCAGTGCCAACATATCTGGATGGTGTAGCAAATGCATACATAATTCGTACTTAAATATACTTTAGTTCAGTCAAAAGATGATTTAAACAGGGTGTATGGCTAAAATGCAGTAAACTTGTATTTCAGAGAGACTTATCTACAGAGTTCAGCAATATAAGTCAAGAATGTGCTTCTAGTAGGATTGCAGTTTCTCCCAGTGAGTATTAATAATTTTCTTTTTAATTAACATCATATGCTAAACTTCTTGCTGACCTTGACTAAAATGGTGGTTTTTTAGTAGACAGTTGCAATTTAGTGAACTCTGAACTTAAATGCATGCTGCAAATTAGAAAGTAACCTGCTAGTCATTTCATGTTTGTAATTTATTCTTTAGAAGCTTTATTTACTGAAACAGTTTTTAAAGTATTAATGAAAATATATAGCATTGTAATTAATAGTTACAAATAACTACTAAAAATCTCAAAGATGCAAATTTAATTAAGGTGCTATAGCTAACGCTGTGAAAAACAATGTTAGCTGCACTTTAAAGCAGATATCAATGTTTTGAAAATCAGCTATTCATAAGCACAGAAGAAATTATATTTGCTGCCACGGGTTTGTTATAATGAAAATAGTGTCACATTTATGTTGTTTTTTACTTTTATAATGGGTCTCAGGACAAATCAGGGCTTTTTCATTCATAATCCATGTTGTTTTTCAAATCACTACTGAACATTCTCTATAGTTTCATCCCTTTTGAAGCTGTTAGCAGTTATCCAACTAGCATTTTTGCTAAACTTTCTTATTTTGAAGAGCAAGACAAAATCTTTTTCTTCCATTCCCAACTTAATTTTGATAACATACAAGAAGTAAATGAAACAGCCTTAAGTGGGAAAGAAATTAAAAACATTTCCCAGGTCATAAGTAATTCTTCTCTCATCCTTACTGGTAGCTCCTTAGCCCTTACCTTGCATCATTCTCTTTATTAATTTGGCCTGTTTGCCCTATGGTAGATGTTATTCCTACCACCAGTAGTAAGGAGGATATTGTATTTCCCATTCTCACTTACTAGGTGTTTTTGTCCAGTGTTGGGCTGTTGCATTGAAACTAAAAGGGAATCTCAGTAATCCAGTTTCTGTGGAAATTAGGAAGGCAGTTTCTTGGTTATGTCAAAGTTTGTTTTTAATTTTGAAGTCTCAGAAATGGGACATTCTCTTTACAGACCTTAGAAAGCTTGCAACATGTTTACTTCCTTTCATAAGTTTAGTGGTGTGTTACTGACACTTGAGGACTTCATAGTCAGCAAGTGGGCTAATGATCTTTAAAAGAGAATTTTCCTATTTTCAGACTTCTGGAATGCTTCTGAATTTGTTATTCCTGTTTTTCTAAAATATGATTCAGGAGATTTTAGGCATACAAGTTATGCGGCCAGTCTTAACTCTTATATCTGAGGTGTACAGTACTCGGAATGCTTTGATGCCCTTTTCGGTTGTAGTGCTCTTCAAGAATCACAGCTGTACAGAAGAAACAAGTTTTAATTGATGAAAAATAATTTAATATGATTTTAAATACAGAATAGTGTAGCTAAACGTGTTCCAAAGTTATCCATAAATGGTGGCCTTACTGAAAATAAAGATATGGGAACACTTTTTCTGTCTTTCTAAATACTAAATTCTCTTCCCTGACAATAATAATCTGTAATTGGAAAGGGTATCAAAGCCTTCCCAATGTAAAAGAAAAGTCTGTTTCTGCTGAATGGATGCTAAACCTATCCCAGTCAGAGGAGAGTGAGGGAAATAGCAAGAGCTTGATACAAATTTTAAGCTAAACCAGAAGGTGATGATTTTGTTTATATTTCTGCTGCTTATAAGACAGGTTACTTACAAATTAGGTTTGAACAAGTAGTTTACAATAAAAATAATGTAAACTATTTGAAATTACTTTTAAATGTTTGACCCAGTAATTAGACTTTCTTAAGTGTTGATTTCGCTGTAATCAGGATAAAGGTAGCATTCCTAGTAATTTTTTTTGAATTTGTCTTGTGTGTGTTATACATAGTATACTGCGCTTACCTTGTTTTAAGAAAATGAGTAAACCTATTTTGGACCCTCACCAGTAGTTTTTCTTTTTCCCTCTCTAAACAATGCATTCTCTTCTGTTATTACGTACTGTAAATCAAGCTGTTTGATAGCTGACCTTGCAATAAGAGAGCAAGAAGGCAAAGGTGACACAAAAATGAGTATTTCTCCATAGATGCAGAGAGGAAGGAGGAGATGCCAGAGAGTCTTCATCAGTCGTCTGGATACAGTTCACTATTATCCACAGACCCATCTCCCAGAGCCATGACCATTAATTCTTGTGATCTGACAGACATTTCAAAGGTAAGTAAAACTGGAAAATGCTTAGTTGATTTCCTTTTTGAGGTCAGGAGAACAAGTAAGCATTAGTTTTACTTGTATATACTACTAGTGAAAAACAAGGAAACTATGCAAAACTACATCTAGGTCTGTCTCATAAAAATCCTTTTGATATGTAAACAGTGCTTAAAGTCACATTTTCTCTATGATTTTTTTTCAGGTTGAAAGTCCATCTGAAGAATGTTAGCTTTGAAGAGTTCACTAACTTTGTTGCTTTTAAATTGCAGGAGACAACAAGACAAAGAATGGAAAGGATAAGTAAAATGTAAGTAATAGGAAAGGGCAGCAGGAATTCATTTCCCAGGAGGGAGTTGTACTGGACTAAGGCATACAGAGAACGTACATATGTGTTCCAAACCTCAAAGGTCTCTACATCAGGTGTGGCATTTCCTTATGACTCCACTGGATAATAAATCCACTTACAGTTCTGTATTTGTGGGATGAGTCACTGTTTTGGTTTCTAAAAAGCAATAGAAAGCATTCTTAATAGTATTAACTGGAGATTAAAGAGTGTTTAGAATCTGGCTGACAAGGAATAGGAATATTATTTATCTTCTGACAGGAATTCCCTGGTACTTGCAAATCTGTTTTTATTATTTAAGGAAAAGTAAAACCAATTTCAGGCTAAGCATTGCGAGAACTGTATTAAGGTGTATTTGATACCAGTCCTGAGATCCGTAATGAAAATTTTTTTGTAAGAAATATTTATATTACACTTGAAGAGAAATGCATTGCTGTATAATGTTTCTTTAGCAAGAGATTTCTATTCTGTAAGTGCCTAGCCTGAAAAAAGCTGTAGCCATTTTTGTGATTTAATTTTCTTTCTTTTTGTATACTTAAATATCTACCACATATCAATAAACCTTAAAATACAAACCAATTGCGGAGGAAAAGGGGGTAAGAGAGGAAACTTAAGGTTTCATGCTGCTTGTTAGTATTTTGGATTCATTGGAAAGTTAAAGACAAGTCAGTTATTTCTTACCATATTTTAATAAGTCTATGTGTGTGTAAACAAAATTTATTTTCAGAATTGAAGAAACATCAGAATTGTTGAAAACCTCAAGCAACACCTCTGAGAAGACCTGAAAGCACAGGTCTTCAAACCTGGTCTCTGTAGACTTATGGATATGAGAACTAATATGTATGTTTGTACAGCATTAAATTTTTAATATATCAAATTTGTAATGATCACCAGTGCTTTTATTCCTTTGAATAAATATTTTCCAATGCATCTGTGTACTGATTTCTCTCCCCCGGCCCTGAGTTTTTTGATTTTAAAAACTGTTCAAACAGCTTCCCTCCCCACTTTTGTAAAGTGAAGTCATTACAGCAGTGTATTTTTGTGTTGACATTTGTTAGCGGTGTGCTAAGTAATATGTTTTTTAAAGTGCAGGCTTGAGGACCGTGGTTTACATCCTGCTGGAAACATTCCAGCTGGGACTTGCATATTGCACCCAAGAGGCTTTCTTACATACCATCTTACCATCTGTACTGTTGAATAAGTCTTAATGAAAACTTATATACACAACTTTAAATATGTACCTTTTTGGCTGTTTTTTTTAAAATACAAATTTTCATGCTGAGCTGGAGAGCACTGACACATTATGGCTTCCATTAACACTGACAAAGTGAGGGTTAGTTTGATCCTAAACACTAAAACGCGCAAGTTAGTCCGCAGGCTTTGACTGCAAGAGATGTGTTGAGTGTTTTAGTGCTCTTACCCAACACGTTTTAAGACCAGCAGCACAGATGGCGACCATCCAGTATACAAAGATACACAACCTTTTTATGATTTGAAGCCATGTTAAAATTTCTCTTTAGAGACGTAAGTAGATGTAAGACCTCCATAAACATTATACAATCAAACCAAAGATGTGTAAGGTTTGATAAGGTTTGTTTGTTTATTTATTTATTACTCTTTGTAAATCGGTAGCCTATTGTATCAGGTTTTCTTTGTGCTATAATACTTGCTTCACTTAAAAAGATTTTTGGAGTTGGTATCACAAAACCAGTGGATTTTTTTTGGCAGAGTTTGCAAATAAAGGCGAAAGCAGCTGTATGACATTATGCTGTAAAAAGTGGTTTATATGTTTTAACAATAATTATGATTTTTTCTGTAACCATATGGAATATGAATTGACTTTATTTTACATACAAACAGAAGAACATACGGTGATCCATTACATTATATAAACTAATTGAGGGTATTTGGACTTTTGCAATAATACTTACTTTTCCAGTTGTTTTAAAAAAAAAAAAAATTGGAAAGTTAGGTGATGTGAACATGTTTTGTGTGTTAATTGAAAATAGACCTTGCAAATCACTGTTCATTTTCCTAACAATGAAATGAAATGAGGTTTTCTTCTAAGTGTTAGACCAATTCAAGAGGAAAAAGGTGGTATTTTCTAAAATAGGACTACAGCACCATCTTGTGGAAATCTTTATACAGAAAAAAGTATATTTGTATGCAGTTAAAGTTATTGCTTTAAACCAGTAATGATCAAATATTTTGAAATATTACCTCTCTTTAAATTTTCCTTTTTGCCTTGGAATTGAAGAGGCTTTTATGTTAAGTAAGATAATTATTCTGTATGATATTTGATAATGTTCATGGCAGGAACTAGAACAATGAATCTGTTGTTTGTTGATGTTATGGCAAAGATGAGAAGTGTTAGTCAATATAAATGACTGAAGTAACAAGGATTTATCATTGAATACATGTGATTGATGCAGCCAGTGTTAGAAAAAGGTCTTTCTGTAAGTGTACAATTTAATATCATCTCTATTTAGTACTGCAAAATTGAAAATGCAGAGGTTTTTCAACTATTTCCTTCTTCCAGCAGTTTAAATGTAGTAATTTTCTCTGCACAATGAGATTCAGCATTTGTAATTAAAAGCTTTGCTTTTGTTTTCAGGACCAAACAGGGGTTCACTTTGATAAAACTGAAGCCAAGGGTGGTTTACTGGAGTGGATTTTCTAAAGGTCTTTTCTCACATTTGCTTTCTTTTTCTTTTTTTTTTTTTTTTTTTTTTTTCAAAATGAAGTTTGGTTTTGGAAGATAGTACCATTTTCTGAAGAAGTATTCATAGTGCATTCAAACCTTCTTTACATGTTTGAGAGATTCTAGAGAGAGAGATTTTTTTTAAATTCAGTTCTATCATTGGAAACAGTTAGTATTAGTAGCGCTATATGTCACAATAAAACTTCACCAAAGCACTGTAATGCTGGGAAATATGTGGCATGACTGAAAACAGCAACAATTTTTGAATAATTACTAGTGCAATGTTCCTTCAAGCATTGTCACAACAGTCAAAGAGTTGACATTCTACATGTGCAAACAGTTGCATGGGTGGATCTTGCTGAGTGACAGGAAATGTTGTATACCTTCTAAAACACAAATTAAATAAATCCAGAGAATATTCCTCACTATAGCTTCTATCATGCTTAGCTCTCTCCAATGACTTGGAAAAAATTCCTGTTCAAGATATGTTCTATGATTGTAAGTCTTTAATTGAACTACTGCTGTTTCTTAAAGTTCCAGAGTTTAATTATTAGTTTAAAAATATATATTATTAGTTTTATAGTTAAGAATTGTTTTGAAAACTATTTCTTTAAAAAGCAATAGAATAATACTGCCTTATATAACTGGAAGTATTTATGCATTAGGTGCAATAATGAAGCATAATTGCATTAAAGTAGAATGCTAAAACTGAAGCTTCTACAAAAATGTACTTGACTCTTTTTTAGCAAGATTCTAAACCAATTAAAACTTACAGGATTCCCATGAAGAAATTTTTTTTTTTTACTCTGCCTTACCTAACATCAGTATGCACTTTAATTCATTTACTGAAATTAAAATATGCTATAGAAAACATAATAAGAATCCTCTTACCCCAAATCTGTAATATTGAAAAGCAGTCTGATAACCTCTTTTAGTTATATTTTCAGTTTGTGTATATACTGGTACATGTTGTGGAATTCTTGTGCTCTGACTCATAAATACTAAAAAAATCATTGCAGTTATGACACTAGAATGTATTCTTTATGATGTTACTTTTGATCTTTAAGATCTGGTACTTAAATTGTATTGCAGATCACTCAAGTTTAGTTGTACCTAAGTATGAGACAGGCTGAGTTCAGTTATACCCTGGTGTTTATGCCTAACTTGGAATTGTTTTGCATCATCAGAAGTGTATTTGAAGTCTTAATTACTAAATGTGTCCTATTTCCGTATATCTAATTTTCTTATTCTTGGAGTTCTTTTATGTGTTTCTGTCCTGGTTTAGTCTTGTATCCCATGTCAGGCTCAACTCCGTTTCTAGTTCAACAGCAAACATGGTGCAGAAGAAACCTGAACTTAAAAATGTTTTTTTAAAGTTTTACTTTCTTTTAAGTTTGCCTGATATGGAATACTTATTGCCTTGAAATCAGTTTCATTAAGGAGAAAATCTCCCATGGAATTTGCAGAACTGAAATCTTGACTCTGGGGGAGGGAGGTTACTTGTTTTTCCTTCCCTGTCAGTCTAGCAGCGATCAGTAGAGCCACCTTGTTTGAATTCTAATATAAAAATAATCTTGTTGCTCTTTTTTTCTGGTAATGTGGTATATTTATTATAGAGTTTTGAAGAAATATTCCAATGTAAAAAATACTGCACGCATATGTATATATAATTTTTTTTTTTTTTCTTAAGGTTAAGCTGCTGGTAGCATGTAGTGTGGTGACTTCAGTTTAGCTATACCCAATAAGAGTGGCAGTTTTCTTCTCTCCCTGTGGAAGATCAAATAGGTGATAGTTCTTTCAAATGAGCTATTCTTTTTAATTTCTTAAACAAGAGTATGATTTGAGTTGTGGGGATAGCTGTCTGGTGCCCATATGGCTTCACAGCAAATTTTATGTGTTGCTAAAGTTGCTATTACTGCCTGTGATACAACCAGGCTGTAAGCCTATTGCTTATACTAAACCCAAATTTTTTCTAATTGCTATTTTGTTCCTTTTTTTCCTCTCCCCCTTCCCTTGCTCATTGGCTTTTTTTGTTTGATATATTTTATCTATTTTTATTTTATTATAGTAATGAAAAACTAAAATCAAGGATATGGACACACTGAAGTTTGAGAAGTGCATTCTTGTCTTGTAAAGGTTAGTTTTTCTGGAGGAAAAGTAAGGTGATCAAAATGTGTGAGAAGTTACTAATATTTGTGGAATTAGTTTTTATTACAGATTCTTAAAATTTTTTACTAATCATCAGTGAACAGGGGTTAAAAGAGCTTTTTCTATCAGCTGCTTGTTTTGACATCAGACGTTAACTATAATTTCAGTCGCAGTTGTAATACATTCCACCTTGAAATTTTTTATTTGGCATTACAGTTATCTTTCCAAACGCTTTATGCCACCAATAGTTTCTTTTCAGTTTCTTTCTAGGATCTTTTTTTTAACTCTAAGTAGTTCACTTATAATCCTCCGACAGCAGAATATGCTTCTTCAGGAAAGGTATTAAATCTGCAAAAATTGTTTAATGATAGTATATTGCTTCTGTGGCATCTAGGCAGATTTCTGTGCGGTAGAGGTCTATGTTGTGTTCTTCGCAGGATACTTAGGATGGTGCAATCAATATAATGGTACTAGTTAAAACACTTGCGACTTGAATGTTCCAAATGGGGAAAAAAGTCATAGTAAAACTGCGATATTCCTTCACGTGAGCATCCTACAGCTTATTGCATGAGGTGTAGTAAACTTAGTGGCTTTGTTTATGCAATGTGACCTTATGTAAGAGAGAAAGATGCTATATCTATGGTTACAAAACTCATCCTCTTTAGGCTCTCTCAGATCAGATGCTGATTTGGAAGGAGTGAGGCTTTTTTACTGTCTGGGAGAAATCTGCTCTAATTATAGGTTAACAACAATAAGCAGTAGTGTGGAGCACTGATGTTCTAATACAGCAATGTGTGTTGGTTTTCGCCTCCCCTTTACTTTTCCAGTTATCATAAATGAAGCTTCATATGCCATAAAGCAACATAGCTTTTGATGACAGGCTCTCGAACCAGCAGAAATATAACTTTGCCAATGTTAGGTTTAAATGATTAATTTTTAGCATAAGCGATATCAAAGAATATTATGCCTCAGGGTATTTTAATCAAAGACAGAGTTATATTTCTAAAACATACTGCCAGGTCTTCATAAACTTTCTTATGTCTATTCTCATCTTACCTGGAGTTGCTGCACTTCATTGAGTGCATGTTGAAATATGAACTGGGATTAACTGCAGTTAGAGAGCCTTGAATACTTTCCATGAATGCTGAGAATAGTTTCACAAAGCTGAAGTTTTTGGCAGAGATTTCCTCCCACTGCTGCTCATTCCCATCTGACTATGCTGTGAACTGCATTCTGTAGCTGATGTGATTTACGTATACTCTTCTGAAAATACATCATGAGGGCTATTGGGGTTTTTGTGTTTTGTTTTGTTTTTTTTTTTCCCATCCACATCATCTCTGTGATCCAGCTTATGCCATTGCATACAAACATTTGTGTCTGAGCAGCATGCTGTGGTGTCAACAACTAACTGGGCAGCAGGAGAGAGAATGGGTCAAGTTAGTGTTTTACTGCTGAAGGACTTGTTCTCTGAGCCCATAGTGAGCTAGAAGTGAAGAAGTTCCTATGCAAATTCCCAGTGTACATATTCATGAAAACTTGTTTATTGCATGTTTGTTTAATTTATATTTGAATTAACTGAATGAAGAAGCAAATGTTTGTCTGAAAAAACATGGAAAATAAGATTAAAGGGATTCTATATTTTGGAATTGGGTCAGTTTTCAAGTGTTAAAATAGCTCTATTACATGTGCTTCTGATTTTTTTTTTTTTTTTTCCCCCTGGCAAATTTTTGTGGATTCAGAGGCATATTTTTCATTGTGTTTTAAAAAAAAAAATAAAAATTCTTCCCTGTTGCTATGTAAAATGACCATAAAATACACAGGCAAATGCAAAACCAATCCTCAGGGAATATGTTTGGAAACCTTTCGTATTGTTTTATAAGCATATATACACATGTAAGGTATTCAAAATAATATTTCATATAGGTGATCACACTGTATTCTAAAAATGTGAAACAAATCCTCCTCTCAACCTTAGTTTAACTGTAAAGTGGTAAGCTAAACAGTATAATTAATGTAGTTCAAAGCATTTCGTTACTATCAATATAAGTGAGTTTTAATATACATGAAGACTCTCCAGTTATTTCTAGCAGTGCATGTTCGTTTCTTTCATAGGTGATCAAGTTGAATGTGCTATGCCTTTCCTATCATACTGATTTATAATCTGGGATTACATAGAGTCTTTATCCTTATGTTGTTGCACAAGTCATTTATAGTAACTTCTTTGTTTGCTTTCTCCAACTGTAAAATTAGGTGATTCCCCTTGTTTTCCTCCTGAGAGTATTATGCAGTTTGGTTTATTGTTTATGCCCACTGTAAGAATTGCTTAGGAAAAAAACTAATGGAAAAAAATGTAGTCTGGTTTTAAGAGTTCTCTTAATTGAAACCATTCCATTAGAACCTATGGAAGGAACTAAAGGGTGAGTTCATGAACTTACTTGAGTTTATGTATTAGTAGTAACTTAAGCTCCAGCTTCTTGTAGTTATAAAAGTAGTTGATAGCTGTCATAATTTCAGATAAAGTAGTTATGCTTTTGTGTGAACTACAGAAAAATAAGTGCTGATATGGTGGGAGATTGCTAGCCTGAATACTTTATCAAATTCCTTTTTAAGCTGTGATATAGCAATTTAAGACCAGTAACTCAAGTTTTCTGTAGGTTTTTTCGCACATCACTGTTGGAACATTTCTGTATTCTCTATATTACGTACAGCCTTTTTCATGAAGATGTACCAGCAAACAATTTATTGCTCTTAAGTATTTTGTGATTGAATGTCATATTCAAACTTATTAAAACTTTTCATTTGAAGCTGACTTTGACTTGCATAATACTGCATTGATGCACTGAACATAAATTGTCTTCGGTATAAAATATCCTCATACCTTTACAGAGGGAAGGGATACAATCATCATGTTATTTCAGCATGAAAAAAAAAAAAAAGGCAATTGTTCTAGTGATTGGAAGGGCACTGAAAGAGATGAGTTATTTCATAGTTGATTTCACGACCTTGGCCTTGAGGAGAAGTATTTTTGTTACAGGCATGGCTTTGATATACTTCTGGGTTTTGATTTAGTGATTTTTCTGATGGTCTTGCCCCAAACTTAAGATTGACATAAATACGCACTACTAATACTGACCTAGAATTACAAGAAGCTGTGATGATCTGTAGATGTTCTGGAAAGATTTGTGAGCTTTGCTGTACAGGTACAGTTTCATCTTAGCAACAAGTTAGGTTAATCATCATAATGAATCCCTTCTTGCTTAAGGAGAGAAGCTGTCTTGAGTAAAGAGCAAACTGAAGTCTTAGTAGAGATGTTTATGGCCTTGAAAAATGTATGCCCAGAATATGAATATGGAGGTCTTTCCTCGTTGCAAGAAATTCTTCTGGATGAGATAAAAATGAAACTACAAGGTAAGCAGGAAAAAGGCTCTGGGTGAACCAAAAGCAGGTGTCAGCAGGACATATTTTATTCACGTAATGCTTAAAAAGTTAGGTTCACAATGTGATGTGTCTGACAACCAAGCAATATGAAATACAAAGGGGGTGCATTTAATGAAAAGTATACTGAGAGCCATTTGAAATTAAAACATCTCAGATGAGTAGGGAAAATACACTATACTATGATGGCCATACTGATAATACAATGGAATAGCTCTTCTCATGACCAAGGCAAAATGATGATTACAACTTAATCTTCAAAGGTGATGTGCGGAAAGAGAGGAGATGGTTCAGACTCCTAGACTCCTCAGAAGTTCAGCAAACTTTCGACCCAGGAACCCCTCTAAAACTGGGACAGTGGTGAGCAATGGTGTAAAAATGAAAATGTTTGACGTAATTCTGCTTTGTATTTAAGGAAAAAAAATGAGGCTGTATCCCTGTGGAGGGAGGTGATTGGACTTGGAATCTGAGTTGGTGTTTCTGTTCAAAGCCTTTTTGTTGTTGCTCTGCTTCCAGGATTTAGGTAATCCCCTCTGCATTCTCCATGTTTTCATCAAAACACTTCTAGCTCTCTGTTAAAACAAAAATATCAAAATCTCATGCTTTAGAACATAGTCAGCAAGGTTAAGGAGAATTTGTGTCCAGTGCATGCATTATTGGTGAGCTGTATTGAGGGCTTGGTGGGGATGGAATGGGATTTTTTTTCTCTAAAAAAATGTTATCTAGTGTTTATTGCTAATATTAATTTATGCTAATATTTCAATACAAATTTAATGTGAATTTTAATATAAATTCTTTTATTGGTATGTTTTTCCTCCTTTGCTGACACCCATACTGACAGCTATTCAGGGTCAGGGTCCCCTCTGACTCACAGATGGAGTGTTAAAGATCTCTAGTATTTTACTTTCTCTGCAGCATGAAGTCGCTTTTTGCTTTCTAGCCTTGTTTGGGCATATCTCAGCTAATCGAACAACCACTGTTGCAGAAGCTTGTTGGAGGCACATCACTTTTGAGAAGCCAAAACTGGAAGCCCTCTTCTTTCCCGTGAGGTTCTGCCCTGACCCTGTGTCTGTTTCTCTTACTGAATTGGTTTATCTGTCAGGAAGCTGTGCACACGGAACAGTGTGAACTGGGTCCGTTCAGCTGGGGGGAGACCAGATGCAAGAGAAGCAGATTTCAGCCAAACTGACTAGGCACAAGGGCACAACGACAAGGCAACACGGGAGGGAGAGGACAAGAGTAAGCAGTTGGGGGTACCCAGAAGTGAGTATGGGGTGGGGATACTCTTTGGCAGTAACAGGCTGTGATAGTGTTGCATTACGATATTTATTGCACATCACCCTTAGTTTTCTGGGGACTAAAAATCCCTTCGCTACTAAGGACTTTCTTGTTAATAGCTTGCCTGCACAGGTTAATTTGCCTGTTTTATGATTTATGAGGTGCGTGAATACTTTGGTACTTTGTCTCCTATTATAGTACCTCCTCAGAGAGGCTCTTCCTAACCTTCTTTGGGTCTGCTGTGGTGATTTTTGAGTGCTATAACATTTTAGGATATATATGAGGTCAGACCTAGTATCACAGATATCACAGTCACCTTGAATACAATGAGAACTAAAGCATTGTTGTTTTTTTTGGGTTTGTTTTTTTTTTTTTTTGCGGGGGGGGGTTGGGTTGGGGGGAGGAGTGGTGGCACAGTTTAGGTGTTACTGGCCAGCTGGAGTTGTGTGTTCTGGTATATGTCTGTATTTTTCTTTTCTTGTCTTAAGAAGACAGCCATGACTATATGGCTGTGTAATAATAAAACATTGTAGTAGTAAGTGTAACAATACATACTGTCATTGTTCTTAGCTCTGTAAAGCACACAAAACACTTCCATTTGATCAGTGAATTAGTAACATTCAGTCACTTTCATTAATCTTTAAATACCTTCCAATACTTTCTAAACTATTTCATTTTGTAATGGGGTGAAAAAGGAGAAATAAACAGATCGTTAAGGAAAACCAAACACTGGCACAGTAAGAAGCTCACAGCTAAAACAGTGATTAGTACACAAAATGAATTATTTTTAAGCCCCTGAAATACAGCAAGAAGAGTTCCAGCCATTCCTTATTAAGGTGCTTGTGGCTGTATGGTTGAACTGATGTAACACATGCATACTGCTTAAAGATTCTAGTCCTTTCCCCATGGTTGACTGAAAGCTTTCAGTCACTCTCCTATGCCTTCCCTCACCTCAAGAGAACTGTTCCAGAGTTCCATGTTTCATCTTTAAAACGAGTGTTTTGAGCCTGCCGGGAACCATTACAGCCAAGCACCTGTGCAGAAATGGCAGGAGTTCCCCGAGAAAAGCAGCAGGACCAGATTGGCTTACCAGATAGTCAAACTACACCACTGCAGCTTCTCAGCAAACCTGTTGGGTGTCTTCTCATTATCAGATATCATTGCTTGTATACTTTATTCTACTCCGACCTTATCTACTGTGTAAGTCCTGTTTCTGTATTTTCTTGCAGGCTTTTAAAGTGCTACAGGTTCTTTAACGTGTACTGTCCTAGTACTAGGACCATAATATTGCTTCAGCAAATGATTTCATAGACCTTTAATCAATGTGAGGACGGAATGTGAGAGTCAGTATCTTGAATCTTGTACAAGTCACAGAGCTGTAAATGAAAGGAGGCAACTTAATTTGACAGGTTATTTAAAATTGTGTTGATGTCAGAAAGGGTTTTTGGGCTTTAGGTAATAGACCTTTCAGACCTGTGCTGACCTTCAGCAGCACACTTTAGCACTCTTTAAAGAGATCCCCCTCAGTTAAGTTGTCTTGATTACTCATTTAGCTCTCTCTTCGTTTGCAGTGTCTTCTGCATTTTCCTCAGAGTATGAGTCCCATCAGGTATGCTAACAGTATTTACTTCTGTTACGCTTACATATTTAATGTTTAGAGGGTGGGGAAGAATGACTGGAGTGTTTTTTTTGTTGTGTACCTGAGCAAGCTTTAATGTGGACACTTAAACCCCAGGTGTATTCAGCAGAGTAAGCTAGCTCAGGTGATCTTTGGTTTTTTCACTGTAAGTCCATTTAAATAAAATTGTAACTGTAGCCTATGTAAGCATACCTAAGTTATCAGTAAATTAAGTAGCTCGGGTCCTGACTTGTTACCAGGGCTGCAATGTGGAGGTCAGCACAGGCTACGAGACCCAGGAAGTCTGTTGGCCAGAACACACTGATCTCTGTTACTGTAACTGTGCTCTTGCTGATAACCGGGCTAGTTTGATAACTCTAGTCTTAACAACTTGGACAGCACCATATACATCATTAACTGAATATGGGATCTAAAGTTAAATGGTGTTCTCAGTAGTTCATGTTACACAGTTGTATTATCCCACGTATCCCACAATGGTTGTTATTATGTGTATTTTTTATGTGTTTTCCTAAAGGGAAAAATATGTTTAAAAATATGAAGAAAAAGGCTCATAACATAGCTCAGTTTAGTATTAGTTTTTAACAGAAATGGTGAAGTCAAGTAAGGAATAATCCTTGCTTACCTTTGAGTTTTTTCGTAACACCTTAAAACTGATGAATTTTTGCTAAGCTTGAACTTACCTGAACTCAAGATTTCTATTTTAAAATAGGCTCAGTGCTTTCCTGTCAAAAATTGAAGTAGTAGTTGTAGTGATTTAAGGAATAATATCCTGTTCCATGCAAAGTAAGCCCACTATTCTTGCAAAAATAATGCTTTTAAATCTTAACTTTAAGTCAGATGATTTACTACAGGATCTTTTTTTTTTTTGTTGTTGTTCCAGTGTTCGTCATTATACAAAATAAAAAATTGACTCTTCCTTCAAATAGAACCTATAGCATGTTCATCTAAATAAAGCATATAGATTATGATACGTTTTCTATTTCAGTGTAGTTCATTGGCAAATGTAGACAGATGTGTCTACTATAATATAAACAGTTTAGTCTTTAAGCTACATTTTTTTCATAAGATTGACATTTGCTGCTTTTTCTAGATAACAGTAGCCAACATTGTCTTATCAGGAAAAAGGTTAGCTGCAGTTCTGCAAGTCACAGAGAAGATAAGAACAGCTTTGAATAATGGAGCGATAATGTGAGTCTGCAGCAAGGCCTTTGTGTTTGGGAAAAGATTAAAGACAAAATCAGCCCTTTTTCTGCATAAAAGTTCTCAATAGCTTAGAAATATGAACCTCAGATACACATGTTAAATTATACAGCTTATTATAAAAAGCTTAAGTTCTTAAATTTTAAAATTATAAAGCTGTCTGCAATACAGAGAATATTTCAAAATTGTAGCGTTTTATTTTTAAGAGAAATGCAGTTTTACTTTCACTTTTTATTCTTTATGTGGGCCCTTATTTGTAACACTGAGTCTGTGTTGCAAATATAATCCCTCTAATGTATTTAATTTTTTCTAACTTTTAAGAGAAGATATCCAAGACTATTTTCTTAAAATCTCTATAGAAATTGCTGTTTTGCATTTCTTGCATCTCTAAATGTGTATCTACTCCCTCGATAAGAAAGATTTTCCTGATGTCAATGATGAATACACTATTGCACATAATGATGGATAGACCTAGTTAGTTCCAGCTCTCATTATCATTATTAGCAGCTATGTCACGTAGTCCTTATCATATATTCAGTTAGAACAATTTTTGTAGCTGAAAGGGAGTTTTACTCCCCTTTCGCTTCCTGTCCTCTGCTTTCCTCATACCCGGCCTGCTAATGTTTTCTTTCTTTACGAATTGACGCTATGCTTTTCTGTTTCAGAGACTGCTTCTTGCATTTAATGTCTGGAATACATATCTGGGAGAAGAGAGAAGAAAGAGCTCATAGCTTTAGTACTGGTAACAGAAGTAGATTCTCCTTTCTAGTTTTATCTTCATATTTTCTGTTGTTGAAAATGAAAAAAAAAAAAAAAACACCAACACTGTCCATATTTTAGGATAAACAGAATTTAATCTGTGATTATTTGAAAGAAAAAGAATCCAAAAGCAAGAGCTTTTAAGAAATGCCAGAAATAGTTTCCAGCCATATTATTCTAATATGGCTTTGAGCATACCTATTACTTTAAGCCCTTACATTATCTTCTTTGAATAAAATTGTGCTTAAGCTGATCCATTTTTTTCTCTCCTTCAGTAAGAAGAAATTATTAATGGTGATTATTATTGTATCAGGTGAATATGTGAGTATTTTGCTCGCCGATACTTTTTATGGCTTGCATTTCAGAAAGAGACAGCTACTGCTGTGATGGGTTTTGTGTTCCAGTGTATCTACAAGAAATAGAGGGAATAAGTAAACAGGATCTGTCAAGTACAATAGCAAAAGTGCTGCTTTTGTTACCTCATCCTGTTATATTGGTAGAGATTCTACATCACTTAGGGTATCTTTCAGAAAAGGGAGACCACTGTGGACTTTCTGCAGGCTCTTGCAGAACATGAACCATGAGAGAGGTGATCATCTAGAAAAGGTAATGCTGGGAAATATCCCAGGGAAGCTGTAGTTGAGCATACTAATAAAATTGTGACTATATTTGTATAAGTTGCATCACTGGAGAGAAACAGTAGAGACAAAATACATAGATAATAAACTTCAAGTATGAAAACAATGCTTGCAGAACATAAACAGGTCAGCAGGAAACTAGCATGAGTATTTCCAGTGTTATTTAAGGAGGTAAGTGTTAGTTTGGGATTCTGTATAAATCATATTCTCATCTTCTATTTTCTATTTTCTGTTTGAGACCTGAATTCTTCATAGCAAAATGTAATATGTCTGAGACTTTAAAAAGGGGCTATTTAGCCTCTTAGACACCTCTGTACATCCAGTATCTCACTTTTGGGTAGGGAGAATCAACTCAGAAGCCATCACTGCAAAGTTAGAGTTTTCATGTATCTTGTTTTATGTTTGTCAGCATTGAACTTTGAGCAATTTTTGTTTGCTCAGGTAGAGCAAAATTGAGCAATTTTTTTTTTGCTCAGGTAGAATTTTCAGTAAATATCTTTTTCAGTATTTCTTATCTTCACAACCTGAATGTTATCAGCAAAAATTATCATATCACAAGGTAATCATCTCTTCCAGAACATTTATGAATAGATTTGGATTTGATATTTCTACTTTCTAGCAGTACCTGCTCAGCTAGATGTGTGAAAAGGATAGTAAACATTAAATCGTTGTCCTAACATCCTTTTTGTAAGTTTACTTCAGCTTTTTGTTGTCTTTTACACTTCGTTTCCTGCTAGCTTTTTTGAAGTTTTTACTGGAAAACAGTGAGCCTATTGGTATGTTATCTCACCCTTAACAAAATGTCATTCTAGAAATTTCAGAGAATTGTCTGAAAGAAAAACTAAAAAAATTCAGGAATGTCTATTATCTTCAGAACCTTTTCCAAATTACAGCCTTGTATATCCATATATTTCTATTTCTTTACCTGTTCCTCCTGATTTATCCAGGCAAAACAATTTTACCTTTTCACTTCCTTTTTACCTTTCTCAGGCCAAACATTGGGTTCTTTTTGGTATGTTAGCTCTATATGTACTGTGAATAATATTAATGGAGAATATTGGAAACATCATATTAAACAGAAATTCTCAACCAAATATCCCTTTAAAATGAAGATGCTGAAGAAGGCTTCTGCTTCTCCTTTTGAGTCCTTTGAGGGTATTGCATATCTAATGTATATATGATGTGAAGAAAATTAGACATTTGTCACAGAAAAGTGCAAAAAGACAATGTTGATAAACTTGATGGATTCTTAGGAATGTGCCTACCTTTCACATAATTGCAGAAACTGCAACTTTAAACTGAGTGCAGCAGCCTTCAAAGGGAACTTAATTTCATAGTGTTAGTGGTGTAACATAACTTATTGCTTGGTACTTAATAACAATGTTAACTTAGGGGTAATGATTTTGCATTTAAACTCCCATTAAAAAGATAAACACCTTTAAACTGACCACTCAGCTCACTTAACCATGGTGTCTGTTTAGTATGAAAGACTTTATGCATTTTTTTCCCCTTTCTTTTGGGTGTCTGAGGCCCTCTGTCTGGTACGAAGCTTTAACAAACTTGTCTGCCCAAGACCTTAAGGCTACTCAGAAGTCTCTTTGATGAAATTGAGGAAGATTCAAAGCTACTGACTTACATAGCTAAAATTGCATCAGATGACCTGTGAGAAACGGGTACCATCGCAAATTCAAGGTACTGTTAAGATTCCTGTCAGCAAAGGCAATCATTTCAGCCCTTTCTTGCAAAAGCAACCAAATAAAGTATTACTCAAACATCTGTCAACAGAGACTTGAGGGTCTAACCCTCAGCTAAGCTAGAAACCCATAATGAATGACAGCTGGTCCAAACTGCTTCTGCTTACATGAGGTTTCAGCACTTCTTTGATGTATAGGTAGGTCACATTTGTGACAATATAATTTTCTAGAAATAATCTGTCCAACATAATTTATGCAGTCTGTTTTAACTTTTCTTCATTAGGCTACTTTGTTATTTGGAACAGCGCTTTTTTTTTAATTTATCTTCAGATTCTTAAAATGCTCTGCATCTGAATGTATTGTGTGTTTCTTTAAAACTGCTCAAAGTTGTTGTGCTAGGTTTTACTTGTAAAGCAAGTAAGTATTTCATAATTTCTGAGATAAGCAGAAGCCTTCTGATCTGCTTTCTATATCCCTGTCCTGTAGAATCCATTTCCTCCCTTTTCTAAAATGGTAAATGTTCCCCTATTTATCCATAATATTCCGTGTGGCTTCTTCCTCCGCTTTGCTTTAATATGTGTACTTGCTATTCCAACCTCCTATCAAGGGGCTGCGTTTGGTTCCTTTAGATTCACCTTCTTTTTTGGATGCTTCTAGAGGTTTTTCAAAGCTCAAGGTGATCTAAAAGTTGAGAGCTAAGAAAAACTAAGATTTCACATTGCATTTACAAATGGGGTAAAAGGTGGAATGTGAAGTGCTGTTTTTAACAAAATTGTGGATAATTGTCGCTTCAGTAGAGAGCTGTTGTTGACTAGAGATGGGATAGTTCATTTACTTGGAAAAAGCATAAGAAAGGCCATTAACAATTGTTTATAGTGCATGACAGCATCTTATAATTGCTACTATTCTACTAGTAATAACTTGAAGCTTAGTGTTGTCTTGGGGAAAAAAAAAAAGTCCAAATCCCACAGAAACAGGATCTTTGTCATCTCATTTTTTTCTGCTTTTAAGTGGTGTTACTGTTAAGAAGCTTAAAAATAAGTACCTAATAGTTAAAGCTATTGCTGAACCTGAAGATTTTTTTTACACTGCTGTTCGTTTTACTGTTCAGATTTGACTTTTATGGATTTCTTACATTGCAAAAAACCTGTATTTTCTCTTTTGTAGCCGTCCTGTAAGGATCCCTGATTCTTTGTTTCAAACACTATCTAGAAACTGTTGAGAACAGTTTAAATTTCCAATTGCTTAAGGAGTGAATCTCTCTCATGGTATCACAAGGCAGGATATTTTTTGGAAAGTGACTATATACAGACAGAGTCCTTAATTTCTCAACCTTGTAGTTAGAAATCCTGATGAAACTAGGATCGGGATTAGCTGTCTTACATAAAACTGTCACCTTCCTCAAGAAGGTGTAGAAAGTGGTGTGGTTTTTTTTTGTAGGTGAAGAGTGGTTAGTTGGTGTGGAAAATCTTGTATAATGCTAAGTAATACCTGACTATTCCAGGGATCTTTTTTTAATGTGTATCCACACTAAGATGTTTCTTCCATGTTTGAAGGCGAGTTGGCTGCATCAGGGCCATGTTCTTGGTGCTAAGGCCCTGATGGAGAAGCGACCCTAAGAATTGTTGACTGACTGTGTGTAGGTAGATGATTTTTTTGTTTGTTTGTTTTCCAGTGCCTCCAACCCTACATTCATTTTTTTTTCATATCTCCCGGTATTGTTTTATGTTGCCCTGCCCCTTCTTAGCATGTGTGGTATGACCTCTGGTAAAAACCTGAGGTACACTGTAAGACATAACTGAGTTTTTTTTTTTTTAACAAACTCTAAAAATGTTTTTAAAACCTCTGTGGATTTTTTGCAGACTTTTGGCTTTACTGTGATTTAATTAGGTTTTTTGTATGGCTTTTGTACTTGAAAGCTACATGAGATTTAAACTGAGATTGTACTTCTGTGTGCTGAGGGGCTTTGCAATGTTCTGCTATTGATGAAGTAGTTTTGAACTATTCCAACCCATACTTCAACAGTGACCGCTTCTTATACTGGGTTGTTATTAAAAATTTGCTAGTGTTTACTGACTGACTTCCTAATGCCATAAGAGCTACTGCAAGTCTCCCTTATATTTAGAAAAGAAAACAGATCATAACTGTGACATGTCTGGGAAACTTCTTTTTTGAATGGCTATTCCTGTAGATGGTGCAGTTATACCTTTGCTGATGCAAAATAAGTTCAGTAACATGTAAGTTTTGTTATCTTCCTCACACATGTTAATAAAGTTATAAGTAATGGAAAAAAATGTCACTTTTCAACATAAAATATTTTTTTTCCCTGAAAACGTTCCACTTCTGATAATTGTTGAGGTGTGTGTAAATCCATTTCTAAATACAGAACAGATTGAAGACCCAAAATTGGCTACGATAAACATGTTAATATAATTTTGTTACCTATTCTAATGTACAATTAAAAAAAAAAAGGCCGCAAAATCCTTTTTTCTGTTTTTCCCTTCAGAAAAATAACAGGACTGGTAATAGCCAGCCAAATTACTGATGCACAGTACTGCACTGTGGTTTCTCCCTTTAACATTTAGTACAATTCTTATGTTCTCAAAAGTGTACTTTACATATTTACTGTAGATTTGGAAGACATTAATCACATTGTGATACACTCCTGTGATTAAATCATGTGAATAACAGGAGTCAAGCATACAGCAGGTCTCAGTCTTGCTGACTAGTTTTCAGAATTGTGAAGAAAGAGGAAACTCCAGAAAGTACTGCTGCCTGTTCATGTATGCATATGCACCCTAGTCCATTTTCTAGAGACAGAAAGCCTAAACTGATATAAAAATCTGAAATGCAGTAAGAAAACTGGGTAATTAAATTATTTGAACTCTAGACTTGGAATTTGATAAGCTAAATGCAACATAGAACAGTGCAACAGTGGTAACTGACAAAAGTGCATTGGCAGATAAAATGTAAACTATTTCATATAATTGAAGGGAAAAAAGGTCCAAATTAGTGTTTGTATTTAAGTACTTAAAAATAATTGAAGTTTCATTAGTTTTACTAAAGCAAATATCATTGAATACCTGTTGAGACTAAATCACAATGATCAGAAGATAGTCACTGTAAAAGTAACTGGGCTATTTTGATTCAATGAGTTACCTAATAATGGATGTTTTACTGGCTCCAAATCTTAAATTCCCGGCATTTCTAGTAGAAATCTCCATTACCCATCTGTTGTTCTGAGGTAAATATAAAGAGAAATATATGTCTCTATAAATATATGGAGAAGGCAACTTGTGATCAAGGAAGGTTGTGGCTGGTGCAAACGGCATATGAGCATTATTCAGGCAGTCTACCCCAGCACAGTGTGCATAGAGTGTTTGAGTTAATTTTCCTTCTAATTAAGTAAACCTGAAGTATATCAGTGAACCCTTACCTTCCTGGAATTGAAGCATAGAAAATAATGTGAGTGAATGAGTTGCTTGCTAATCGAAGCAATCAGTCAAGATAATGAGGGAGGATTTTCTAGTGAGTAGCAGGGGGGGCAATAGGGGAGACATTTAGAACCTCATTGAAAGTAGAAACATGATTAGTGGGGACAGGCTTGTAGGGATTTGTGTTAGGGTTGGCAGTGAAGAAGTTTTGCACTCTGCACTGGGGAATGATGTTTGAAAAGTTCATTGTTTATATTTGTTATGCTGAGCTGTTTTAGGTATGTTTTTCTTATATATGGCAACCACAGAATAGCTATTGACTTAAATTGGAAGGGTAACTGCAAGTTCTAATTTAAACTGAATTGTTACTTCAGGGTGGAATTTTTACTTGCTTACTGTAGTTCTTACAACTGTGTATGTGATCTGGATGGTGTTCAGCCCTCATTTATCACTTTTGCATACCCCTTTTACAGCTGGATTTTCAAATCTGGTTTTAAAGTTCATTTAACATGCCTTCCAGAAAGTAAATATGTCAGTAAGTTTTGGTTTATTTTACATACTCAAGATAGTTTAACTTAGTACAAACCTCTACTGCATTCAAACTTTATTCAGAGCTGGTCAAGACTAGTTTCATTTCAGATTATGGAAAGTGATTCAGAAACACCTGGAGCAAAGATTTATATCCTTACCTAAATTCTGAAAGCACGGTGTTTTTACAGCTCTTTAGAGAAAAGGCAGGAACTGCATTAACACTTGTTAGTGCAACAGTTAATGCAATGCTGACTAGAACTTCAAAAACCCCCAAATTAATGTTAAAATTAAAAAAAAGGGGGGGGCAATAAGTTTAAATATTTGATCTTTAATGAATGAAATTACTTTTTCTCCTTTTGGAAAAAACAAACAAACAACCAACCAGTCAAGTTTTAAGGCATTTGAGGGACGTTATAGTAATGTGAACAAGGCTTGCTTCTTTATTTTCTGTTGATCTGGTATTGAAAATAAAGACTTCAGGTTTTTCTGGAAGCTATTTTACTGGAGTAAGTATGTGCAGATTTTAAATCCTCACAGGTTATGTACACCACTCAGACTTGGAAACTGATTTATTTCTCAAAGAATTGAAATATCTCATTCTTACTGAAAGTTACCTTGTGCTTAGCTTTTTCTTGTTGCAAGGAGATTCAGGCCCAATATGTTGGAAACCTAGGTTTCAAGTTGCAAGGATTTGAAAACATCTTTGAGTGCTTTTGTATAGTAATGCTATATCAATCGGAAAATTTGTGTCTGCATAAAGCTGTACTGAGGTTTAAATCCTTCTCCAGAGATGATGAAAATTACACTGTGTGTGGCCTCAGGCCCCATAATCTACACTGTGTAATTCCCTTGCTTAAAGTAGATAGTGGAAGGCCACTAGGTATAGAAATTCTGGCAGGTTTCAGCACTCCAGGCTGCTTTTCCAAGCTTTAAAATAGTGCAGTGGTGCCAACTTTTGCTTTCTTTAGTAAATTTCAATCAGCTGGAATTGTTGTTCATCACTGACAGCACTCCATTCAGTATCGTTTCACTTGAGTTAGGGCGATAAATCATACTATGCAATTTCTCTGAAGAGTATAAAACCATTCCACCACTACATCTGTTAAGAATATAATGCTAGTCTTTCCATGCAGCAGAATGTTGAAGATTTAATCATAACAGCACCATTTAGAGGTGTCCATTAATGTATCTGGATTTTTTAACTAAGAAAGATAGGTTGCTTCCTGAATGAGAAACAAATATGTCTTGGGATAATCTCTTCTATCCAAGATATTTTCTCTATGAAATGGGATTTTGAGACATACTTGTTTAAAATAGCTTCAGGAACTTGAAAGCAACAAGTGTTTCCAGTATTTCTACAGCTGTGTTAAATGTTGTGCAGTAAAAATGAAGGTGTTCAACTATGGTTTCACAAAAGGGTCAAGCACATTCTATTAACACTGTCAGCAAAAGTTGTTTTTGTAACTTTCTTGAAGAGGATAAAACTTTTTCTGTTAAAAATCACTACAAAATAAATGAAAATTTTGTATTTGATTTTTTCATTTATTTTTATAATGACATTGTGATGCATTATTTTTGTCTGTCTCCCTAAATATGTTCTGGAGAAAAGAAATTTCTTCAAGTATTGGAGGGAACTGACAAAAGTTGACAAATCTGTCTCTAAATAGACCATACTGTCTTCTTTTCTACTGCCTAAATCCCCAGGACTAATTTATACATTCTGTTGTTTCCCCTCCCTGTATCCTTTTCTCCACTTAGTCTAGTTTGTACTAGGAATAGGTCTTATTCTTTTGCAGCCAATGTGATGTTAGTTCTCTTTCCAACTTAAAGAACTTATACATGTTTTAAGCCTTATTTTATTCACTGAAGAAAGATTTTTTTTTTTTTTTTTTACATGCTTTTTGTAATATGTAAATCTTCAGGTACTGTTATGTTTAAAAAAACCTCAGTGCTCATTTTTACTCCCTTCAGGGCAGTGATTCAAAACCTATGGAAAAGCTTTATTTGGTCACAGTTCAGAGAAGTGTGGTTTGTTTTTTTGTTGTGTGGGTTGTTTTTTTTTTTTTTTTTCCCCAGTAAGCCTTTTTTGTTGTTTTTTTCTGAATGTGCAACTGTCACACAGTAGTACCATTTGAAGATTACGTTGTAATACTTATGGATGATTTCACACTCAATTTTGTATAAATATTGAGTAGTGGATTGCAGGATAATTCATTTTGTGCCCAATGCAAGTTTTTTATAGTGGCTTTTGCCTGGTCATTTGGTCTAGAATTGGAACAAGTAAGATGAGAATAGATGCACTGGGCAGGGCAATTGTCAAGAAATTAAAAGTGAATGAGTTTCAGAAAGTATGTTACAGCAAAAATGAAGTCTTGTGATGAGGGGAGAGGCAATTTTTGTAAGGCTATGTCTGTCCTGGTAAGCATTGCAGCACTGTAAGACTAGATCTTTAAGGTGAAACAGTTGGTAATGTGAAACTCGGTGTCCCCTATGGTGTATTCTTTGCATGTTTTGATTTGGGTTAGGCCTGATCTGGCCCCATAGGCTGAATACCTATCAGTAGTTTGAATGTTTTAGCTGCCCTCTCCCTAACAGTTACCAAACCATTGTTTTTGTTAAATCTGACTGATTTAATATTCCAGAGGTATCTGTACATTTGCCAAATATGTGACAAAAATTTTAAAAAAATCCAGTTCTTCTTGTGAGGCTAGTATGCAGTTAGTGGGAAATTAATTTCATACGTATACTCCACCATCTTATCATGGTTTATACTTCTAATTTCACACTGTGGCTGTAGCTTGGACGAAGTGATGAGCATCAGCCTAACTTGCAGGATTGCAGACTGTTATAAAACATTTTCAGAGAGAACTGTTTTCTGTTATTTCTCAAAATTCTATGCTTATTATTTCCTTGCTCTTCTTGGTATATGTGTTTATTTATATACCTTTCAAGAACTGAATTGTTTTCACTGATTAAATTAAATCATTATACGTTCTCTGCCATATGATGATTATTTATAAGAAAGTATCCATCTACTTTTTTTAGTAACATCAGGTGTGACATCTCCTTTTTGGGATATGAACAAAGACGTTGCCTTATATATTAGAATAACAGGAGAATTCAAAGGAGCTATTAAAATAAATCTGAAGAAAGTTGTGATCAACTTAAATTAAGATGCCTGTGTACAAAGCTGTCTCTCAAAGGTCACCAGAATTCAAAAGAAACATTAAAATAAAAATTCAGGTAGTCCAGAGCTCCACAGAATTGTACATCTGTTTCTGTCCAGTCCTAACCAGTTCTGAGAAGCATTTCACCCAGTCAGTATCTAAAACCAACTGACTCATTTACACTAATTTTCTTGGCGCTTGAGCCGGTAGATGTCCTCGGAGCCCCCTTACTGCACTGGTGTGCTTGCAAGATCGGTGGCAGAACTTGCCTTTTGTATTATGGCTTAGGACATGTAGTAGTTTCCACAGTGGTGGGAATGCAAATATGTGTCTTCACCTTAAGGGATTGTCCTAATCACCAATCTGTAGAGTAGTTCACATAAGGAGCATTTTTTTTTCCTGCTTCACAAAACTTTTCACTTGTTATCGCATTATATGTACGGTTATAACGTAAGCAGTCTTGGGGAAAACAAGGGGTATGTAAGCTGTCTCTCTGTGAGCTCCCTGATGGCTAAGCCGGAGTTTCATAGTTTTTATGTCATTGTGGCCAAGGCAATTTCCTCTGGATTGCTTTATAAACATCATCACCATGTATGTTTTAAAAGAGAAAAATGTCTCCTTTCCAATAATATGTAGGTACTTGTAATTTGGAGAGTGTTTTAATCTGTGATCCCAAGTAGAGAGAGGTATCTTACTGTGGGTAAAACACCTAAGCCCCAAAGATTTTTTTTTTTTTTTTTAAATCAGTTTTCTGTAATTGGCTCATTGCAGGGAGCAGCTTGAAGGAAGGAGTGACTGGGGTCAGGAAGAAAAGGCATGGGAACACCTTAAACTGGCTTTGCTGACTGAAGACAAGACAATGTATCATGTAACTACACCTTAATACAGATGTTTGGATTCCTTTGTATTCCTTTGAGGGAGGAGCTGGTCAAGTGCTTAAGTGGTTCTGCAGCACGTCTAAACTTTTTAGATGTGAAATTATAATTTATTGGACTGTGGAGTCCTTCACAGTTTCTGTCAGAATTAAGTACTCTCAGCAGTACAAAGGAAATTCATTGTTGTTATAATTTGTTTTAATACTTTTGCATATAGCCCCAAACATAAGGCTGTATGTTGTCCTAACCAGCAATTAAGGTATTAAAATAAGGTTATATGTAAAACAAACAAAAAAACCCCAACCTTTTATATATAACCCAAAAGATAAGAACAACTTTGGAGGTAAGTCTGCATGTTACTACTTTTCCCAGCATCCCCCTCCAAGAATAACCTGAAAACAAAAGCATAAATTCATCACCCTTGGCCAGAAAATTCCTATTCAGGAAGGGCATTTTGTGGGGAATTAACTCGTCTCACTGCCACTATGCATTTGGATCTCAAGTGCATACCAGGTGCTTTCCTGACTTGAGACCTCTGCCAACATGTAAATACAGAGGAAAACAGGTAAGATTATAAAGTGAGTTTTAAATAATATTTTAAGGTAGAAGGATGGGAAGATGGGGGAAAGCTGCTTAAGGAAGATCATCGTATGGTAGATACTTGCATGCAGGATGTGTATGTATTTGCTGTTATCCATCTTGGGCAGTCCTTGCCAAGAGAGATTATTTGCATCAAATTACTTTCCTCTAGTTTACTTTAAAATTAAACTGGTTTATTCATTTTGTCTCTATTCAAATGGCATAGACCCAATTAGAATTTGGATGCCTTTATTTGCAGAGCACACTTTGTTCATGTACTTTTCTCTGAACCGTTTCGTGTTTGCTTTTTAACTTCTCATTTTTTTAGTTGTCTTTTGAACACATGCTCACCTGCTTCAATGGATCTAAAGCCACTAATAAAAACACCCCTAAATACGTAACAGATGCAGAAGTGAATATAAGTGGAAACAGTTGAATAAGGGAAGCAGACCCAGAGCTGTCATCAAGCTTTTCACAGTCACTAGATTTTTTTTCACCTGCTCTTGCAGTGCTTGCTCAAGACCTGTTGGCAGTGACTATGTATTTCATCTCTCACCAACTTTTTTCCTCCACCTCACAGGGTTTTTCTGAGAGTTTGTGACTATATTAGATTCATCTTTAAATCCTGCTAAATGTGCTAAACAATGTAAAGTGGTTGCCATTAAAAAGACAAATTTATGTGCTGCTAATATTTTAACTAGGGCCTCCTTCTAAAGTTTGTCCTTTGAGATTCTCTGGAATCCTTCCAGCTTGTGAGAATATGGTGTGGAAGCATGCATGTCAGCTCAGTGAGGATTGCACTGAAGGGCTAGGAGTTTGTTGGTTCGTTTTCCTATATAATCCAAACACATTTTGGGAGGAAAGGTGGAAATGCCATTTGGAAACGTATTTTATGCAGTGTTTTGAATCTGAAGTGTGGTACTCTGAGACATGCAAAACCTCCTGAAAATACCATGATCCTATGTGTAAACTTCAGAGCAAAAGAAATGGTATTTATTTTTCTTCAAAAACATTTTTGAAAGGAATTGATGCTGGCTGTTCTCTGACGCATTCTATGTGCAAGTGTTGTGTTTACAGAGATTTTCTAGATGTATGAATAAACTTGTGGGCAAGATGACTTTAAACAAGGTGCAGAGAAGTTTTGGTTTGGTTACAAAAATAAGGACTCCAGAAATCATAATTTTGTGTGCATGCCTTTCCTTCCAGGAGCGTTCTCAGATCCCATTAAATGTAGCAGGCTTTGTTGCCTTATGTACTTTGCGGATACAAAAAAGAAAGTAGATGCTATCAAAACAAGCTTACAATCTAACAGGTGATTTGAGATAACAAAATCAATTACATTCTTCATTGTGATCTTTATTTCCATTTGTTGGCTGTAATAATGTAGTTGGACAGTAAACTCATGGTAGAAGGACCATCTCAGTGGCACACTGGCATGATGCTATTAAGTTAAAACAAAACACTTATATGAAACCAAACTGACACATCCCTTTTAAGTTCTGCTTACGTGTCCTACAGTGCTTTCTGGTATGATGCTGGGCAGTAAAATAAGTTATAGACACAAGCGTCTTTTTTAGAAGGTTTTTCAAGGTCATGTGATCTGACTGTCTCCATCAGCAGCATAGAGAATGCATCCCCAGTTCCCTACCAGAAAGTGCAGACAGAAAAACTACCTTGGTCTCCTTCCCTTTCTCTGTCCCCTTTCCCCTATCCACATGAAGTGAAATGCGGCACTGCAGCAAATAGTCATAGGTTTTTTTC
This sequence comes from Nipponia nippon, assembly GCF_047370975.1. Lineage (NCBI taxonomy): Eukaryota > Metazoa > Chordata > Aves > Pelecaniformes > Threskiornithidae > Nipponia > Nipponia nippon. The sequence goes on along the minus strand of NW_028262380.1, from coordinate 40,676,827 downwards.
CCAGCTAAATTAAACAATAGCATTTCTGCAATCGATTGGCCTGTGTTCAAAGGCATTTTGTAGTTTCTGGTGTTGACTGAATTGATTTATCTGTGTTCAATGTGACTGTTTTCATTTTCTTTCTGGAACTGAGCTAGAGAGTCCTGCACTTTCTATTCAATGAGACCTCTTGAAACCACACATCTTTCTTTGTTGTGCAATCTAGTGATCACTTGCCTGTACAGAGACAGAGTAGGACAGTAATGAAAGTCAGTTTGGTGGTAGCTTGTGAAACTGCTGTTCTTGTTATACTGCGCACTTCCTTTCCCCTTGCTGAATATATGCCTTTATAGCAGAGCTAGTTTGAACTTCATATTTAAAGAGACTTGTTTCTGTGTTTGTGCACAGATGCTCTGTATTGGGCATACAGACAAATTAAAAGTAGAACCTAATTTTGTTTGCAGTCTCATTAGTTCTGTATGATTCTAAAGTTTTAAATATGTATAGAAATAACCATGTACTAAAACATATGGATCCAAGTACTGGCCTTAGTTACATCACTGTAAATCTAGACAGTAACTGTTATCATTTGGATTTCTGCTAGTGCTATTAAAATAAAGAAAGGGGGTGATTTATTAGCAATGAATGGAGTTTTTATGGCCATGTCAGTCTTGCACAAGTTTATAAGGTTGTTTAAGCACCGATACTCACAAGTTTAACTCTTTTTTTTTTTTTTATTATGTGTAAAGAAGTCTACGGCAGGTCATTCATTGCACAGTAAGTGAAAGGTATCTAAGAGTATACTAATTAAAAGTTCCATTATTTGAGGAAATGGCTTGTTGGATTTTCTTTAAAGTCTTGGAACTCTTGTACAGTACTTAATTCAACTGAATTATTTATTTATTTTTGTTTAATCTTTTTGTTTGATATGTGTACCGCTATTGCATGAGAGTATGCTTGGCTCAAAGGAAGAGCTTTAGCAAGAGAGTGAGCATGCTTGTAATTTCTTTCCGGAATACAGATGTGCAGGTGTTCAGTGTGATCCATTTTCTGGCCACCTGCAGGAATCATAACCCACATTCAACAACAAAGAGGGGGACGCAGGGAAAACTTGTTTCAGGGGTGGTGATCATGATTCAGAATTAATACTGCTGTTTGGTTTATTCTTGTCTTTCTATTCCCAGCTCATTATGTTGTTTCAAGCTGCAATGAAAAGGAGACAGATAAATAGATTTGCATGCGTAGAAAGAGTAAAGACTAATATATGAGAAGAATAATCACTTCAGTCTATTAAATCTTTTTTCTTGGATAGACAGTTTAAATATGTATTGAGCATAAAATACGGTGGTCTTATGTCTGTTAAATAGTGTCTAAATAAATTAACATTGTAGGATATACTTAAAATATGTAGGATATTACTAGATTAATGAATGCTTTGAACATTGTAAACATTCTGTAATGTGCCAAAATGAGACTCTTGTGAGAAAACTGCCAGTAAAATAATTTGGATTTAGAAGTCACAGAAAAGACAGGAATGACTGCTCTTGTAAGGCCTGATACTGCACCACTTAAGTCTGTGGGGATAATATCTGGTGCAGTAATCACCAACTCTCTGAATAAACTGTACAATTTCTCTTTAAAAGAGCACCACAATCATTTCAGATTTAGGAGAATCTGAAGGCTCAAGCTATATTTATGGACCTGAGCACAACAAAATCATAACTTTTCGGGGGAATGGTTTAAAAATAAATCCTTTAAAGAAGGTCCCTGATTTCTGCATCCTGACAAGCTGTTCAATGTCCAAGAGTATAGCACTAAAGGAATTGGAAGTATGTACCATTGTGGCACTAATATAAGCAACACGTAGAAAGTAGGAATTTTCCCGAGATACACATAATAAATGCAAAGCCAAGGCCCTAAAGCAGCCCAGAAATATTTATCTCTCTTGATGTCTGTGGCTTTTCAGAATAGATCCCACTCTTACTTACCTGAAAGTGGTTGTTCTCATCTTCATATGCAATATACAAAACTTCTATGAGTTCCCAAGAATCTGTGAGAAGTTATGCAAGTATACTGTGGGGAAAAGGGGCACCAAATCCCCTAAAGATGGATGGCTAAATGATACAGAGAAATTGTGAACTAGTATCAAATCCTTATTGAACAGAGTATGGAACCGTGGTCTTCTCAGACACACAAGAGTTGTTAGCTCTAAAATCTTAAAGTGATTTCTGATGTCCAGCTCTAAGGCAATAAAACCAGATCTTCAGACTTTTATGTATGAAAACTGGGCTTATAGAACAATAATGGCCATCAGGAGGATGCTGCACATTTGCAGACCTGCCATTTTCAGGGCTGGTATGCTACCCATATGTTCCAGCCTGCAGTTTTGAGATCACTGAGGCTGCATAGCAAAAGCTCTCGTTCATCTGGCTTCTGAGTAGCCTACCGTGGTGCTGAGTACACACATGGCAGTCAGGACTTGTCTTGCGGGATGGCTTTGCGATCAGCTGTCACCGTTTGCTCTTTATGGCACAGCAATTTAATTCTGTTCTGTTCTGAATTAAAGGAAAGCATTAAAGATATCATGAAGCAGTTTTAAAAGTAGAAAAAAAGAAAGACCTATTATAACAGGTGGCATTGTTCTTGGATATTCATTCTTGGCTTATATGTCTTTGGAAGAAGGGCAGTGTAGTAACCTAGACAGAACTGCTGATTTTTTAAAATTATTTTTTTAAGAGTAGCTTTCTTCCATAGCAAACCCATCTTTTTATTATCTCTGCATGAATGAATGAAGAATAAAAAAAAAACAACAGCGTGAGGGTAGAGAAACATCCTTTGAATTGGAAGTGGTTTTGTCAAAATCTTGAAGGGTGCTGTTTGTTTTTATTTCTAGCTTGGGTTTTTAAAATTATTTTCCTTCTAAAAAAGGCAAGAAACAAGATTTTTTTGAAGGACACTTAGTCTTCAGCTTGCATTCATTACATAATATCAGCATTACAGTTCATATTCTGACAAAAATATTAGAAAATAAAAGTAGGAACATGAAACTTCTCACCTACTTTTTAATATTAAAGAAATTTTTGCAGGCAACTACAGAAGAGTGCAATCCCTGAAAAAAATATTTGTTACTCTCTAAAGCCAAGCAAGCTATTGGATAGACTTGAGAGTGTCTTACAGAGCACAGCAGAGCCCTTAGAGATGTCCTACAAATGATTCATTATTTAGGGCCCAAATGATTTTACTCTAGAAATGCCAGTTCATTCAGTTATCTTGGTAGCCATGTTACCCGAGTGAGTAGAAACTATCATTGCAACAAGACAGTTAAACTGTCATCTCAAAATATTTCTTTGATTGGTTCTAATTCTGTACAGTCAAACTGACACAGAGTCAACAAGTCTAAGTTGAAGCCAGAAAACATAGTTTCTGCTATTTAATACATCACCATTAATTTCCTCTTTGAACTCTAGAAAACTATTGAGAATTGACAATGGAGTCAGTTTTGGTGAATTTGTCCTGTTGCTCTAGTTTTCCAGGATGCTGATTTCCTTTTAGTGGCTGGGAGCTCCAAATCAAAGCATCTAGGATATTTGGCATTAGCATGTATAGAACGATTTTACCAATATATTCTATAAAGTGAGAGGCAAGTCTACTCATATCAGCAAATGAGGGATGAGGCGCTGGGTTGTACTAGACAGAACAGAGTACTTCCATCTGCAGTTAAATAGGTAAAATAATTTAACATTTAGGAAAGGCAGATAATCATATTTATGTGTAATGTATGCTCATCTACAGACCAAATTATCTTTCTTCTAATAACTGCTGGTAATTTGTGTTAAATTAGTCTGTCCCCCTATGTGACACCTATATAATGGTTTCTAGAGTATTCTGTGGAATTATACATACTCCCTGAGACAGGGAGATTTAACAGTAAAAACAGTTATTGTGCTGGCAAAGACAGGAAAAAATTAATTTCGTGATATGTAAGGAGGAAAATCCTGTCTTCATTTAGAATCAGTTTTCAAGAGAAGTGATTAAGTGCAACTGTAAGGGACTTCACATATAATTAGACATATGAAAATGTATTCTTATGGTGTTCTGCTGTATTGTGATTTTAACCGCAGAATCTTTAAAATTTGCCTAACAAATAAAAGAGCAGTATGGTTTGGTTGTGGGTTTTTTGGTTTAGTTGGTTTTGTGTTTTGGTTTTTTTTTTTTAGGCATGTGAAGTACCTCCACTATTTCATGCCTGGATTTAAGTTTATGCCTGTCCCTAAGGTTTGAAATATTCCAATCATATGCTTCCTATCAAATACATTAAGAAGCACTGTATGTATTTATACATACAGCATATGATGAATTCTGAAGGTCTTCAAATTTGTCTGAGCTAAATTCAAGATAGAATTTCTTTGGGTTTAACTGAATTCTGAGACCAGGTTTTATTTTTCTTTGAGTTGTTTTCATTACAACACATTTCACAGTAGCATGATATAGTTCTAATTTACTTTCAGCCCAGTTGGCGAGGTACAGCTGATATTTGGTCTGCTGTCAGGATATACCAGGTGATAATTTCCTTGCAGCATATTTACCATCAACACACTGAATTCTTCCAAAATATTTCTGTGTATTCAACAACACTGAAAGAATTGGCCAAATGGCCTTAAAGCATGTGAAACTGGTTAATACCTCTTCACAAAGTCAGACATCCATTACTCTGATTAGATATCTGTTTGTTGGTACTGAGAATTAATATGAAATGTTTGACAAGAATATTAATTCCATACATATATTATGCATGTATCTGTCGCTACAGTAATACAGACACATGCACAGATGTATTTGGCTCTGCTAAAATAATCATATCTTACAAAGAAAATTAGTTCAAAGAATAAGTCACCAGGTACAAATAGTTAAATGTAAATCTCTGTTACCAGTCCAATTTTATTGAGAATTGAATTGGTTCCCTTCTAGGTTTATTAAAATTAATGCACTTTATATTTTGGTTATTTGTCCTCGGATTTCACCCAAGAGGATTTTGGTTTTCTGAGCACTTTAACTCAGTCCTTCCTCCCATGATAGATACCTATTTTTCTAAACTGGAACTGTGACAAAAATATTAACATGATGTTTTATAATTTCATCATTAATCTTTGGAACAGTCTTAAAATGTCATTTATTTTGTGATAATGCAATGAGAAAATATCACATATGGCAACATATATTTGTTTAATTTATATCATAGAAATAAAATCAGTTCATCACAACATTTTGCAAATACCTGAGGTACCCCAGTCTGTTCATACAGGCATGATGTGCTTGCTAGAGTTATTTGACAGACAAGTATCCAATATATGTTATATCATGTCCAGGAAACAGCAGCGTCTAGCTCTTTGCTAACATTGCTGATATTGTGCCAAGTTCTGTGTTTGAAGTGGAAGTGGTTTGCTGAAGATTTATTAATGTACACTGTTAAAGCATGTTATACGTTGGTCAAGACAGATACAGAGATAGATGGCATATTAGGGTACAGAATGTATATTTGGTCTTAGACCTGCTACAGTTAATGTGTGCATATATATTTTTGTGTGCACATGTTTGAAAAAATTGCATGTTTCTATTGAGTAATTATTTTCATGTTATAATTTATTGAAATTTAATAAACAGGCGTTTTCAGCGTTTCTCACGCTTTTACCTGGATTTATTCTATCTTCATTTGAAACTCCCCCAAACTCTATTTCTGCTTCTCTTTCCTCTCTTGCACCAAAAATCTCAGGCTGTTATGAGTATGAACCTAACCTGGGACAATAGTAAATTCCCCAGAAGGTCTCTGAGAAAATAACTTCACAGTCTTGAGATGCTGAAGAATATCAGACGTATTATTCATTGAATAATATTTATTTATTAAAAATAAACCTACTACATACAACTTTCTTAATAATTTTATTCTTGTTTCTTACAACTGGCACTGCAGCAGGTGGAGATGAGGGTTTCTGAATTGGGCCAAGGATGTGGCGGTGGTGCTGTCCTTGAAGAAGAGCTTGAGGAGGCAGGAGGGGAGACAACCAGGATGGGTAGGGACTAATTCACATCTTTTACATAAGTAAATGTTTAGAGTTATTTCCCATAATCATAAATATGTAAAAAGCTTTGTACTTACTCTTTTTAAAAACTTTAATATAGTACTTGTCTGTGGAAGCAGAAGTTTTACCTTTTTACCTGTTTTAAAACACATCGACTTCTCCATTTTAACAGATGTGCAAAACTGGGCAGATTTAATAGGCTACACAGAAGATGATCCTATATTTTCAGGATAAAAACACAGCGTATTCTTCATAGAACTGCGCTTCTTGCTAATGCAAACTCCAGCTCAGCCTGAGAGCTGTGAAAGAAGTTAATGCATTGAAGTTCCCTATCCAACTAGCCACTTGTGGATGGAGAATTACTTGGGTTTTTTGTTTTGTTTTTTAAATGTATGATTGCAATAAAAAATAGCTGGATTTTGCAATTGGAAATTGGACCCCTCTCCAGGCATGTGGTCCTATATTTTATAAAGCTGACTGTAACTTTATTTTTATGTTCAACTCTGACTGTAAAAGCCTTGACAGCTTGTAGTTCTACTTTCAGTCAGCAAATTTGTTGTTGTTTGTCTAATTCTGAAGTATCCCATGGTGAGCTAGACAGAATTTTATTAAGACTTCAAGGTCTCTTTATTTCTGATAATGTTTATGTAAGTATATTTTGTAAAATACTGTATCATGGCAGTTAATTGTTATGCTACATACTTGAATTCACAGATTACCAACATCTAGTTTCTCTTTGCTCTTCCAGTGGTAACTGGTATTTATGGTCTGGAGTAGACATAGTGATTGTCTCTCATTCTCAGTAGTTCATCAAAACTGAGGAGGGTCTCATTGTTTGTTGTAGTTTTCACTCGAGTAAAACATGTTCCATCCTACTGTTGGTCTCCCACCCCCCTTTGCCCAGTAATCTCTTTTGTGGCATTCAGGATCTTAGAATTCAGTAGTCTTCCTGCTGGGGACAATAAAATGATGCTGTCTTAAGAAAATGCTGTATACTCCTCTTCACCTCAGGAATGCTATTTCTTAGAGCTGTTTGGGGGATGCAATGTGCACCAAGATATATTCGTACTTGTAGTGGCCTGTGGAAGTGTGGTAGAGAGGGATAAGGGAGGAGAATTAAGGAGATTAATGTGAAGATAGAGTAGGTCCAGGTGAAAGTGTAAAAGACCTGATGACATGTTTGTTAAATATATCAAACTGACAGCCCATAAAAGAGGCATCAGAGCACGTTTGCAAAACTTCAGACTTGATGGTTCATGCTGTGAAGTTTTGTACCCTGTGTTGTGGTATTTTGCGTTTTTAACTTTTATGGGTGGTTCCTTCAACACTATCAATCTCCATATAATGAAATTCAGTAAATAGAAAATTAGACAAGTCCTTATCCTTTTGCTGAGTCTACATGATATAACACTAATTGTAAATGAATAATGGTTACTTATCAGCCCTGAATGAAAAATACACGTTGTGGTTCTTACAGGCTATAGTGGGGAGGAAGTATATTTTAACCTGTAAAGGGTGATGAAGAGCTTCTTACACAGGTGCTTCCTTAATATTCACTGCAGAGCTGGTCCCAGTCTGGCCATGAATTCTGCTCAGTGACAGCTCCTCTGAGGGTGAGAAATGTTGTACAGGTGTTTACTGGGGGCCTTACTGGAGCTGCTGAGCACGTAAAGGTTAAATTGTAGGGGAGGGGATGTGTTTGAAACAGAGATTTTACAAAGCTGGTTCTGGAAAATGAGAGCATTCAACAAGATGGTCACTGAGATGCAGTCAGCGTGATATGACCTTTCCTCTCTGTTACTGGTTTTAGCTGAGTTGCACTTTAAACTGCAAGTTCGGTGCAGGATCTCTCATCCTTTTTGTGTTATAGAGTAGGAAAATGCATTCAAGTTAAACTGATACTGTCCTATTAAAAAAATGTTTACGCTTCTAATAGGTAAGAGCAGCATACTAAAATAAAAGGAAATTTCCTTTTGAAATGGGGTTTGATCCAGCAAAGAAGTCCAATCAATGCAAAATGAATATTTTCCACAAGATGGCGGTGTAGGTGCGTTTTTTAACTTTTCTGAGCTAAAATAAATTGTTCTGCAAAAAACAGCAGTATTGTGATAACCTAGCCGTTTATAACTATAAAATAATTACTGAGTAAGTGTTTCGTTACTGCAGTTAGTCAAATCCTGAGTGATACAGAACTTCAGTAACTTCCATTACCACTGGGTTTTAGTATCATTTATTTAAAATGTATATAACTGCTTTCTCGCCCTTTGTTTTGCGGTTAGAAGCTGTAAGCACTTTGAGCAATGAGGTGTCTGTTTAGATAATGTACAGTGAGGGAACACCAAAGATGATGAAAAACCTTTGCATCTTTTAGCCCAAAGGTAAAATAAGGGCTAAGGTTTGTCATCAAAACATACAGAGTTAGAAGTTCCTATGAGGAAAAAATATTTTGGTTTGATGTTAAGAAACAAAATTCCCCCTACCTTGTCCTACATTTTTTCAAGATGAGCCTGATAGTTGTGGGGTTTTTTTTGGGGGGGGGGGTAGGGTGGGGTGGGTACCACCCCCCTCACCCCACCCCTGAAGTTAACTGACGGTTTTAACTAATGCCTCTGCTCAATTTAACAAGGTGCCTTTCATAAGTGTTTATATCAGTATGAATTTTGCTGCAGTGTATTTCATTCAGCAGGACTGATCACTCTCTCTGGCCTGTCAGGGAGTGGAATTTCACGTGCAGCCACAAATCCATATTCTGATTTTTAGAACTACTTAGTCATGGAGATCTAGTGCAAATCACATGGGGAAATACTAGAAAGCCTGTACTTCATATAGCAGTGTGTCTTGGAGAATACCAAAATCACAAAACTGTATTTTGACAAAATCACAGCCTTTTGTACATGTTGTTTTAGAGACTCTCCAGCAGATGTCCCTTGAGGACCTCACATTTTGTACAGGAGCAACTGCTGCATCTGCAAAGGACTGGAAAAAGTAGCTGAGAGGCTTTCTGGAGACGGCTACTAGCACTGCTTTCCAGAAAGAGCTGGACAGAATATCTTCTAGATTCTTTAATCTAGGAATTCCCAGAAAGGGCTTTCACAATACAGATAGGTATTGTTTTGAACAGAGCTGAGAGGTATCCAGAGACTTTATTTTTAAGACCCATGTGCCTTTTTTTGATATTATAAGATGTTAATGTATGTTCTGCCAGGCTGCCTTTTTTTTAAGACTCTCCAGTAGGAAAAATTAGGAATAACGGTTTCTTTTTAAATAAAAAATTAATCTACCTACAAACTTTTTATGTAACACTGTATTCTTCTCTTACTCTGAATATTCAGACTTTCAAAAAAGTGTATAAATAGTGGAGAAGTTATTATTTACACCTTTGAATGCAGAAGATGTTTATCTGTTTGTAATGCAACATGGACTTCAAATGCAACTCTGCAAGGTCATGAAACAAAAAGGCTATCTGAAGCTACTAGAAAAAGAAAAGGCATTATGGAACCACATTGAAAAAGTAAGCAAATTCAAATACCAGAGAATTACATAAGACTATTCTTAATTTGTTTAAAGCAAAAAAAAGTATTGGTCATATCATCACAGATGGTGCATTACCTTTACCGAGAGGAAATCTAAATTATTCCCCTTTGAGAGAAATTCTTTGCCATTCTCAAAGTTTCAGGTTTCTTATAGGACATTCCAAAGGGATTTGTCCTGTGTGTAGTGGGAGGAGAGGAGTTGGGGACACAAATATGCTAATCTGTGTTTCGTTGGCTTGTTGAATGTGCGTCTGTGAATAATCTATTTCTGCATGAATGTTTTAGATGTGCATCATGTTGTAGCAATAAAGATCAGCATATTGGTGCCTTTTATATGGGGGAATGACTGCTGGATTGATATATTTTTTTCAATTAAGTAGTACATTTTTAGGTCAAGAAATAGCCTTTGCAACTATGTTATTCTTTTAAGTGATTGTTTTTCGCTGTGTTTTCGTGTGGCCAAAGAAAAGTAGTTTTGTCTACTTGTTAGTTTGTGAGATCTGAGTGTTTTCATTTCTACAAAACTGGTGCAAACATTCAAAAGAAAATGAAGGACTCTGAAAGCACTTGTATTTAGAATATTTTGAAGTCTTGGAAATAACCAATTAAAATTTAGATGCAATGTCATCTTTAGGCACTCAAAAGAAATTTTCTAGCTCACTATCTACATCATACAATAATAAATTACTGTAATACAATGTGTAGTTGATGCTAATAACAAGTTGATGTATCTTAGAGCAGAGAAATTATTCTTCCAGTCCAAAGGACAATTTATGAGACTATAAGGCTGAAAATTAAATGCAGTTGCATTATTCTGGTTCTTTGGAAAATGGTAAGGGAACTTCAACTAATCATAAGCAGTTAGCAACTGTGTTTTCATGTCTTACAAAGGAGGAAAATGGGCAATATTATATTTTGAAAATATCACTATTGGACTGATAAAATAGAATTTTGCAAACTGGATAGTTAATGCTACTTTTTGTCTGAATTGGACTCACCAAATGTTTGAAAACAGACTTCTGTGCATTAGTGTATAGTCAGAATTTCTATGTATGTACACCTGTGGTCCTTTCCTTGGATACCTGTTTATCTGTGTGTGTATACAATTCTTAGAGGCCTGATAATGCATTCAATCCTCTACTTGTTATTAACTGCTGTTCGTATTACAAGTTTAGAAGCAAGGCAGAATTATGCTCTTAAATAATAGAAACTGTGATTTACAAAAATTCCATGCATGTTTGGTTTTTTACTATGTTTCTGGAATTAACCTGGTTCTGCCTATAGTAATGGTATCACTGTAAGAGAAATAATGAAAGCACTTCAAAACAAGGAAGGTAGAGAGGCAGAGACTGGAGTTTAAACACTTGTCAAGCAATATATGTGACTGTAGAGCTTGTTTTGGAAGTGTAACTATAAATGCTCTTCTATACATGTCAAGGATGAATAAATGGCAGGAAAAGTTTCCAAAGTTAAACTGGATTTACTGATTTTTCTCTGAGAAAGGAGAAAAAGGCCATTACCTTGGCCTTTTGGGTTGTCCAGTAGGATTTGTGTTATGTTACCTAGGTTATCGAACAGTTTCAATATGCTGCTTAAATTTATATCAGCTTCTGAAGCTGATAGAGTGTTCAGGAACTTCCCTAGTTGACTGGCAATTGTTGTAGTAAAAAGTGTTTGGCAATCAGTGAAGTCATGGAAACTTACTGTACAGGTTAACTACTGATGTTTGTTTAGTAGATTTCAGTACCTTGTTGAGGTCTCAGTCACTGCTCTGAGGAATTTACAATCAAAGATAGGTAGAGATAACAAACCCGCATTGCGTTTACTTGGCTGAAAATTGTTAGCCAAGCCAAACATGACACACCAGGCATGACAGATATCCTATACCTTGCATTCCACTATTAGCGAGCCAGTGAAAATAATTTAAGTATTTAAATTGAATACAGGAGGAATTAAATTGGAATTAGGAATGGAGGAATATGGTGGAAAATGAGGTAAATTGCATTGCCCAGTGAAAGCTTTAACAGGGGTGGATTTTTATGTTCAAAAATCATATGGAAGTTGGAGACAGGATTATTTTATTCTTCGGAGCAAACTGTTTACATAGAAAAGTGGCCTAGAAAGGGCTGAGCTTCAGTATTGTATATAAAAGTCAGGGTGAGAGAAATAAGGTTTAATCCTGGAAGATTTGCAATTATTCCTCAGCATTTTGAAGATGAAAGAACAGATACTAACTTTGTGTGGGAAATTTACTTACCTGCCTGCCTTCAGAATAGATTTTTTTTCTTTTTCTTGAAAGCAATTTGTCTCATTTGGGTTAATGACAGCCCAGTCTCGAAGCTGAGTCACAAAGTGTGTCAATTACTTGGCAAGTTCAGTGCCAGCCTGCTCTGTGCTCAGTTTGCTCTATTTGAAAACACTACTTCATCAAATTGGTGTCAGTACTTCATGGAGCATTCGAGTGCAAGTCCCGCATAGTTGTGTGCTAAAATAGGCCATTGAATTTTAATCAAACTTAAAGCTGTCCTGATCTCATCTAACAGTGATAGTGATGTGCTTTATCACTTACAAGGAATCACTGTACATAAATTGAGTGTCTTGTCAATAAAACCATAGTTATCTATATAACACAATTGTTACAGGTCCATCGTCCAGGTCACCGCAATTCTTGCTCAGTTTTACTGAACAGATTTATCTTGGCTTTGTGCAGTTAAATGGAAAAGATAAACAAAACATGAGAAATGATTTGCTTCTTTAATTTCAAATTTGAAGATGGATAAGGTAGATGGATTGAGTATGTCCTGATTTGCCTTATTCAACTTCTGTGTGGTCTGGAGTCTCACACCTTTTTTACATCAGTTATGAGTTTTCTTATTTAATTTTTTTGTATGAACTGTGTTCACATTTACGTGCTACATTATTGCAACACTTGGCTGAGTTTGCGTTACATTTGCTGTTTTGTTTCACTTGGCCCTTTTCATTTTTATTCTACAGCATTGTATATGTTCTCATTTGTTCAGATGGCAAAAGCTTCATGAGAAAATAGGAGGCAAAAATTTGAAGGGGGAAGCTGTGTGCTGTAAGGAGAGAAGCAATAATCTTCCCAGTCCCAAGACCTTGTAAAAAGAATTTTGGATTAAAAAAATGAGAAGACTGGTGTTATCAGGAGGTTTGAAGATGTGAACTTAAAAGGGCAAAACAAAATAACTTAAAAACTGGTAAACAGAAGGAAGAGCCATCAGAATAATTAATAAAAGTAGGCACTGGAGAAAAATTAAGAGAAGGAATGCTTAGAAAGCCTTTTCTGAAAAAAGCAGCTGTTGTGTATGGGGTGGGGGAAGGTGAGGATAAGAGGCATGTCAGAAAAGCAGATGCATTTATGGGAAAGTTATAGGAACCAAAAAGGGTTTAAAAATAATAAAACAAGCAAAAAGCTAAGGTCCTGAGATTTCATGAGTAGCACTTCTTCAGAGTATGAAAATCATAAAATCATAGAATTGTTAATGTTGGAAAAGACCCTTAAGATCACTGAGTCCAACCGTTAACCTAGCACTGCTAAGTCCACCACTAAACCATGTCCTTGAGAGCCACATCTACCTGTCTTTTAAATACCTCCAGGGATGGGGACTCAACCACTTCCCTGGGCAGCCTGGTCCAGTGCCTGGCTACCCTTTCGGTGAAGAAGTTTTTTCTAATATCCAACCTAAACTTGCCCTGGCGCAGCTTGAGGCCATTCCCTCTCATCCTATTGCTTTTTACTAGGGAGAAGAGACCGACCCCCACCTCCCTACAACCTCCTTTCAGGTAGTTGTAGAGAGCAATAAGGTCTCTCCTCAGCCTCCTCTTCCCCAGGCTAAACAACCCCAGCTCCCTCAGCCGCTCCTCATAAGACTTGTTCTCTGGACCCTTCATCAGCTTCGTTGCTCTTCTCTGGACACGCTCCAGCACCTCAATGTCCTTCTTGTAGTGAGGGGCCCAAAACTGAACACAGTACTCGAGGTGCACAGTGCTCTGCTTTGAGCAGGATTTTACCTTGGTTAATTATTGTGCAGATTACTAACTCAAAGTAACTTAAACCTTCCTATATTGTAGTTTCTTTTTGACATGCTTTCTAAGGTGAAATTTTCTATGCAAAAGATCTGCATAAATAGTTCTCCTCCTGTCTGGATTAGCCTTTGGCAGGCTCTAAAGAACACTGAATATAAATGATTATTGAGTGATCCAGAGCATGAGAGGGTATGCATATGGTTTTTGCACAGAACAGGACATCAGACTTAATAAACATTATTTCTTAGAATAAATAACATTAAGTCTGGTTTTGACTGTGAGAGGGAAGAGGGCTGATTACTAGTAATTAAGTTTATCCTCTATGATATCTGTGAATATTGAGTGCAATAATGCAGGTGAACCATCCTGTCTGGTAATCACACTTTGTATTAAATTCAGTAGCAAATTTTTGACATTTCATTTGCTAAAGGGAGGTATGAGAATTAGGGAAAAGTATCTTTTTGTAATTAAGAGAAAGAAGTTATTTCTTCTCTCTGTCTTATCATTCCCAACTCCATGTCCAATAAAAATGGAACGAGGTCGTTTTTCTTTATTTTGTTATTTTTTTGTTTCATTGAGAATAACACTTCCAAGAGGCCTGTGCATTCCAGTCTAAGCAAGCTCAGCAGTATGTTTTAATTCAGGTGACCTCCCCAGCTTGTGTATTGATGGACCCATGGATTATTCTCCTATTCAGTTTCCTAGTGGCAAAAGCTAGTGGGAGGAACAGGAAAGGGAAATGTCACTTGGAGGAAAACAAACAAAAAACCCCAAAAAACTCTGCAGGAGTGGGAGGCTGCTTTAGAGTAGAGACAGTAGACCACATAATCGATTTACTATGGAGCTGGGTAGGAGTTGTGGCTGTGTTACCTGTGACCTGGATACAACATTGGTACTGACGGGAGTCACAGTGGGATATTTGTAACCTGAGGCATGCTACTGCATTGTTACTTCTACTGTTTCTGAAATCCTTAGCAAATGCATATTTAACTAATAGGTTTAAGGAATAGCACCTTTGATTTTACATGTTTCTAGTAAGGTAGTTCTGGAGTTGTAAAGACGTATGTGTGGAGCCCTGACAATCCTGACTTGCTCTGGATGTTATTATAAGCACCTGTCATATGTGATAGTGGTAGGCTCATAGCAACATCCTTTAGTGGAGAGATTACCAGGTGTGCACACATTTACAATAGGTTCTTCAAGACTCTGGAGAAACCTGAATGATGAAAATGGTCCCTAGGGGTCAGAGTGCATTTTCCTTTTTTTTTTTTTTTTTCTTTTTTCTTGAGGCAAAAGCATGAATGAGGAAGCTCCTGGTTGGTGATGCCCTGCCTGCAAGCGAATGATTTTCTTCTTTATTTCCTTAGGACTTTGTAGGGCTCTTGTACCTTCTAATTTGATCTAAATCATTTGAGCAGCAATGTGTTGTTGAGAGCTTTCAAGTGCCTTGTCCAGTTGCTTATCCTTTAACAAAAATATTTCAGATTTCTGATTTTATATTTCCATTGTCCCGTACATCCTGGGATCATACTGTGCTCACTGGCAATATGCTGTTTGAGATGAATCAGATATGTGTTATGGCACTAGTAACATGGACTGGAGTATCTCACTGGAGTCCCCATAATAATAATAATAGTGAGTATGAGTCAGTGCAGGAGTGGCTAAGATTAACTCAGAGTTTCGGGGAGCCAAGAGATGATTCATCCTTTGAAATAAAGAGAAGCTGCTAATAAACATTAATAGACATTTTCAGTTTTGTTTGCAGCATACCAACACTTGCTGTAGATGTTGGGGAAGTAACATGAACTGAGTGAATATCATGCCAACAGCAGCTTTGTAAGCAATGACTTAGATACACATTGAGTTGTTGCTGCTGTGGATATCGGCACTCTCTAGTGCCAAGATAGAGCAACAAAACTTTACTGGTTTTGCTGCTGCAGCAGCTGACTCTTTTTCCAGTCCTTAGTGCTGTTGTTTTACACTTGAAATTTGCTGGGCATTTCCTTAAATTACTGTATGTTAAGTGAATTTTGACAACAACAAATACGTTTAATTTATAGTATTTAAAGTGACAAATGACGCAGATAACAGGAAAGCCACTCTGGAGTAGATCCACTGGACAGGAGAATGAATTTGCTCTCCACAGGGTAGACATGTTTGCTCCTCCAACTTACAGTAGTTTTTGCATATCTGCCAAATCATTTTAACTGGGTCCTCATGCTACTCTGCCTGCTGTGCCAGTCACTCTGAACCCCCGCTGCCTTGAAGCCGTCTTCACAATTCAATGCTGAACTGTACCCGGCTGTTGTCCCACGTGCTTCCAGCTCATGCAGAACTTGCTTGCTTCAGATGAACAATAGTGTGACACTTGTTTTGCTTAGCTGTCAGATAATGTCTTGGAATTCCTTTCTGGTGTGTCGACTTGTAAGAGAGATTTTATGCTTTCTAGTTGCTGCAGATGTTTGGGTTGTTTTTATCTGGTCAAAGGAAAGAAGAGAGGTCAGAGCCAGACTCGACAGTGTCATGATAAACTCCAATTGGTATCCAATGTGATACAGACCTTTCTGCCCTCGGGCATTTTGATCCTCCCTACACATTGCTCAAAGTGGAAGCTAGCCTGGTGTGTCACAAACTGTCATCTTTTCCTGGTATATTTAATGCACATAAAACTGCTGCTTTTGTTATTTGTGCAGTGCCTCAGACCGTGGTGGCCACTGCTCTTCCTTTGTCCAGCCAAAATAGTTTCATCATGTAAACTAATAACACTAAGTTTCTTTTAGAAGCAGAAACAGAAAAGAAAGACCCAAGGATACTTTTACTGGCCATGTTTGTTCATGTCCTTGATTTTTTTTTTCAAGTTATTTGTTCATTTTTGCCAGTATCAGGTGTTTAAGTGGGCCAAGACCTACTTCACAAACATTTTCAGAAAAAAAGCTATGTCAGGCATTTTTCTTAACACCCATCCACTCCTCTCATCTGGGTCACTGTAAAATTAATGTCTTCAATACATGCTCTTAAGCTGTGTTTTTAGTTCTTTTTTATCAAGAAGAAAAAGTGCTGCAATTTTCATTGCAATTCATCTTCTGCGCTATTGATTTCTCACTGACCTTGTACCTGCCTTGAGGTCACCATTCACACAAACAACTGTCCAACATTTTTCTCAGCTGTCTTATTTGTCTTTTTGAACAGAATTCTCCTGTACGATGGGGAAAACACCTTTGTATCTGTGAACTCAGAAGTATTTTGCAATTTGTCATCTCTTTCAATGCTCAGATATCTCAAATTCAACATGTGCACTGTTAAATGTTCACTAAATTCCTCCTCTCCAAAAAATGATTGGCCTAAAACCTTGAGAGCGCTGTTTGGTTTGTGTCTGTATATGTCTGCTTTCACAGGAAAAACTAATTTCAAAAAAAGACTGTAAAGTACACACCTGCCCTTAGCATTTGATAATGTTTTACTTTCCTTAACTGGAAAATGTTGAGTAGAGGGACTGCCTCCACCCCTCCATTTTGAGTTTTTCTCTATTCATGGCTTATAACAACCTGGTTTATAAATTGGACTGAGCTGACTCTGATTGCATATTTGACCTATATATTTTTAAAGTCTTTTGTTTGTTCTGATTACTTTTTGTGTGTGTGTGTGAGTATACTGGTTTTGCTGGGATAGAGTTAATTTTCTTCATAGTAGCTAATATGAAGCTATGCTTTTGGATTTTTGCTGAAAACAGGGCTGATGATACAGGGATGTTTTGGTTATTGCTTAGCAGCGCTTACACAGCGTCAAGGCCTTTTCTGCTTCTCGCACCACCCCACCAGCGAGTAGGCTGGGGGTGCACAAGAAATTGGGAGGGGACACGGCTGGGACAGCTGACCCCAACTGGCCAAAGGGATATTCCACACCATATGATGTTTGCACTCAGCAATAAAAGCTAGGGGAAGAATGAGGAAGAGGGGACACTTGGAGTTATGGTGTTTGTCTTCCCAAGTAACCATTAGGAGTGATGAATCCCTGCTTTTCTGGAAATGGCTATACAGCTTCCTGGTGATGGGAAGCAGTGAATGAATTCCTTATTTTGCTTTGCTCATGCAGGCAGCTTTTGTTTTACCTACTAAATTGTCTTTATCTCAATCCAGGAGTTTTCTCACTTCTACCCTTCGGATTATCTCCCCTGTCCTGTGGGGGTGAGGAGTGAGTGAGTGGCTGGGTGGTGCTGGGCTGCCTACTGGGGTTAAACCATGACAGTAAGTTGTCTTGCTCCAAACTTTTCTTATCCACTCTCTCCTAATGAACTCGGGAGTACTGTGCTGCATGTGAAGAGTTTATTGATCTGTCCTTCTTACCTATTCAAAAGTGGATAATCCTTGGCTTCAAGTGAATAATCTGTTCATATGGAGAACATTCGGATGACACTGTGTGGCTAGCTACCACATAAGATAGCACAATTGAGTTATCTAAAAGAGAGACGGAATTAAGAGCATATAAATATTATTTTGTTTAAAATAAATGTAAAACATTACTTTGATCAGTGAAGTGATCACTATCTTTTTTTTTTATGTGTTTGTGTTGCAGATTTTGTTAAATCAATAAGGCACCTGACTAGTAATGTCCCATCTAGCAACTCTTCTGAAAGGAGTGTTGTGTTATTGTAATAATGTGTGTAATCTTAGTGAATTTCTATCTACCACAGGCAACAGGAATCTTTCTACCTTGGAAGCTGAATTACTTAGTACAAATACTTTTGTTTTTCTTTCTCACGCTATCCATTTATTACATGCTACTTCTACGGCATTCAAGCAGATTAACTTTCCTTTCATTTCAGACTTGAGTATACACATGTAATATTTGTCTCTTTCCCAGGTAGAACTGGTAAGTGTTATATAAATCAGATACTTCCTAAAACCGAATGTTACTCAAGAAAACTATACAAGTTTTCCCAAGTTGAGACATCTTTCTCCATAGCTTCTTGCAAAAGTTGTGTCAACTCTGTTTAATTACCATTGACGTGATATCTACTGTACAGGCTGTTTAGAGGCCTTTGTGTTGCAATGCAGTGTTCCTTTTCATTGTGGTATGACTAGATCACTCTGCAGTACTGATCTCCATCATAACACGTTAAAATTTAACCCATTCATCTTCTGGACATAATGGGGTTTGCCAGGTACCACTAGAAACCTTCCTTTGTGGAAAGCTTGCATCTTGAATAATTTAATGGGAAAACTTGTAAGCATTGTAGGCTTCCTGGATAAATATTTCTTAGACAATAGTTAGCAACACCTATATATATAAAAAAGTTTACATTGTTGAACATGGAGTGAGAAGAGAAGGGAAAGAAGAACAGGAGAGAGAGATGAGAATCTGGTTGTCTTTATGCTGAAGATATTTCAAGTTCTTCGTAAGGTAGAGAAATCATTGAAAAATTACAAGACAATTTAGTATTGAGCCAAGTATCCTAAAAAGTACTGAGCTCTCAAGCAGATGGAGTCTACTGTGTTTTTCTTCTACTCTAAATAGTTGATTAATTCCTTCCAATTAAATGTACGTTTCAGAGTGGGAACATTCCTGTGGCCTTGCGAAAGCCAGCAAAACTCGAGGTGATTCATAGTAAGACTCTCCTTTGTGGGGATCCTGAATTAATCAAAATACTTATGGAGAAAATAATGCAGATATCAAACACCCTGAAAGACTGAACAGTTTTGTTCAAATTCTTTTTATATGGTCTGCTGTTTTTATTAATCTAATTCTGCATACCCACTGTACATAAAATGATATTGTGATGTGAAAAGAATGTAAACATGATACTTCCCCTCTTTCTGTTGTGTAATAAGTCTTCACATTGTTTTTAGTTTGGAAAATTAAAGTAGATTAGTCAGTTACTAATTATTTATTAAACAGAATAGTTGGCAGTGTACCTTATTTTGGAAGTTTGCATCTCTGTACTGGTTCCCAGTGTCTCTCATATTAACTGTGAGCTATTTCCCTTTACTTTAAGAGTAGTCGGTGGCCTCTCTCTTTGCTGTCCCTCTTCTTACACTCAGCAGCGACATGGCCTTCGTCTCTGTCCCAATAGTGATTATTAGTTCAGAAAAGTGGCAGAAAAAACCCAAGAAAAAAAAGTAAAAATCAACTTGTAGTTGCTTATGTTTTTGTATGTACAAAGAATAAGAAGAATTATTTAGTATAATAGCTAGAATCCAATACAACAGGATGAAATCTGTAAAATAAAATTTGGATTTGAGTATGTGAAAGCTTCTTAAGAGTGAAGTCTCTGAAGAAAGAGATATTTGATAGAAGTTGTGGAAATCCCAACATGGTGGACTTTTATAAAACAAACTGCACCAAATCCTGTCTATAAAGAGCAGCCTGTATTGAGATATGCTGGATGATCTAATCCAGCAGGTCTGTCTAGGTTTTTTTTGAATGACGTAGGAGGACTGGATGCCAAAGATAAAGAAAAAAGTTAACTTTGAAATCCTGTGCTAATGTTCTAATTATCTGATGTAATACTACCCAGCAACAAGAGGAACATAAGCTGGTATTAAGATGAACTGCAAAATTAAAACTCACTCCAAAGTTTCATCTAAATCCATCTACTAGGTCACTTACTTCCCACTCAGTACAAGAACACATCTTCATTGTAACTTTTCATTATCTTCTTTTGAAAACTATGACTTTTTCCCGAGAAATTGCATTTATGTGACCTCATATATAAGAGAATAACATTTTTGAAGCTTTTGATGGAGAAAGTTAAAGGAGTTTACAAAGGACAATATTATTATAAAGCTTATTTAAACTGATTTTATGCTGAATTTTCTTTGCGGTTTGCCCAGTGGGAATATTCAACACTCACATTGAAAAAGCTCCTTTTTCAATTTCTTTTTTCAATTCACATTTGAGTTACTTTGAAGAAGACATAACTTCTTACAGGTAAACAGAGTACCAGAGCTGTGGAAAAAAATTAAATCGTTCTTTCGATCAGTTTCACAGCTTGCCTTAAAAATTAGAGGCATTTTAGGAAGGTCAGAATGACTTTTTCAAATTATGTTGTCTGATGCTGAGAAGCAGCACTAGGTTCACTAAAGGCCTGTAGATAGTCACAGATAATATAAGAAAATATAAGGGAAACTACTTTGATGTTGCTAGTACATTTCTGTAGAAAGTTGCGTAATAATTTCTTCAGAATTTTAATGATGACCAAACACACTGCATAATTTGAACCTCATTGATGTATCTTGAGGGTGGTTGTAGAGTAGAAACTTTGTACAAATTGTTTCTGTTTGCTGCCATTGGCAATCCTGCACTAGAAGTGCATGTGTCTCGGCTGGGAAAAAGAACGGTCTTCTATCATTAGGCAATAGAATTGAGCAAGAGATGGGATCTTGTGCTGTGATGGAGAAATGAGATGTTTTGTTGGAAATACACCAGAAGGTCAAGAATTTTTATGTAACATCAAAGCCAAAGGAGTAAAGAACAGGCTGCTGCTTTGTAGAGATAGCAAGATTATTCGTATTTTTACAGTTATTTTGAGGATAGATGTCTTCTAGGCGTGAATCAATTTCAGTTCATGGGAACAGCTTTCCGTATTGGTAGGGATATCTCGTTACCGTCACCTGCTTTCTGCTGGCAGTGGTAGTAACTGCTATCAGAGAGAGGATATGGAAGTTTGACAATTTCTGCGTAGTCTCTGACATATTCGCTGTTCACATAAAGCAAAGGGAAATACTTTCGCTCTACATTGCTTTTAGCTTTAATGGAGAAAACAGATCCAAAAAGACTAAATGAAAAGTCTGTGTGCCAGAGAAGTACTTCATAAAACATGCAGGAGAAGCTGCATGTGTTTCAGCCGTGTAACTTTTTTATTAATTTTTCTTTTCTCACCCTGTAGGCAGCAGAAACAGAAAAGACTATGCTGTCCCGCTTTTTGGGCTCTCATAACAATTTTTATCCCTGTTTTTCTCTTTAAAAAGACTGTCAACCAGCTACTGAATGTTCTGACTTACGTTATCTGCCTGACTATAGTCAGTTCTGGGATTCAGGATCTGCCCTGTTTACAGTGACTGAAATCGACAGATTTTCCTCCTTTATTGGATTTGTTTCTAACAGTGTAAGTTAATTCTCCTGCATCATAATCCATTTTTTTTTGTGTGAAAGTGTTTTAGGAAAGAGAACAAGATGAGAGTAATTACTATACAAAGTGTTCCCAAAAAGCCCAGCAAACAAAAGGGAAGCCAAGATTGCGACAGATAAGGAATGTCATTATGAACATAGCTCAGGGCTATTGTGACTTGTGGCCAAAAACGCAGGAAGTAGTTTTCCTCCTGGATCCTTTTTAAATATAGGAGCAAAATAAAAGTCTGGTGGTTGTAGGTATGGTGCGTGGGAGATACTGAAAGGTCATCTAAATGTCTGGGCAATAAGATGGAGGTATCCCCGTATTTAGGCACAACAAGAGCCTTCGAAAGGATGAATGCTTTTTGTTTGCATGTATATGAATTCATAATTCCTGTTAATTTTTTTAGGATGTTACCACTGATACGCCAGCATCTGAGACAGAATTACATAACTTCTTCGCAGCACTTCCTTCCTTAACAGTCAAATAATGTGTTAGGATGTCCCTGTTCTTATGCTCTGAACAGTATGTTCACAGAATTGCTTAGAAAAACTCTTCACTTCTGTTTCCATTATGTCAACTACAAGAAGTACATGTAGAAGCTTTAGGCATTTTAATAATTAACTGGAGAACTGTCTAGATTGATTAAAAACCCCAGACAAACACCATGCGTTTGAAACAAATTAACCCTGCTGAGATAATAAATCAAAACAATCTCCAGAACTTTACCTTCTTTACTGCAGATCAAATAGTGTACATGTTTATCTCTACATGTGCAGTGTATATGTTTGTGTGTTATTTTCCATGATTAATAGGTAATTTTCAGCTTTTATTTACAGTTCAACCAACAGTACTTTCACTGCTTTTTCAGGAGACTTTATTAACATTTATGTTTGTATATTATACACATGCTCTTTAATCCCTCTATAAATGTGTTCTTTATGAGGATTTTTTTGGTGCGAGTTTAGCAAAGTATCTTACTATTGGGTTTTTGACTCCACCGCATGTTTTTCATGTTGTATTTCACAGTTAATTCTTGCAAATTCAAACTGGAATCATGTTCAGCAAAAACATATAGCTTATTGCATATCTGGCCATCTCATTTTGCAGTTGCATATTTCCTGCAGCTCACTGATTTTTTTTTTTCTGAATGTTTTGAAAAATGACATTTTATCTGTAAATATTCTTCCTTTACTACTTATTCTGCATTTAAATTAATTCTTCCCCAAATCTTTGTAGTAAACCCTGAGGGCAAACCAATTGCTTTCATTTTAGATTCAGACCAGCAGCTTCCAGAACAAACAGAAATGAAGTTTTGGTGAGATAAACACAGTTCGCACATTAGAGGAACTCTTCCTTTAAAATTCAATCTGCAAATCAAAGTTCTTAGAATATGAAATTACAACACTTGGAGTGAAATAGTCTTCTGTGGCATAGCTGGGAATGGGGTTGCTGTTGGTGGTAATCTTGCGGGTTGTTTCATTTCTTAGTGTTTCCCAGAGAAAGTGGTGTTTTGCTTTCTTCCGCTAATTAAATGCTTGCTAGTTGCAGAGGGCAGCACTGGCTTGTATAAAAGGGACAGGTCAAGTGATTAAAAAGCTACTCAGAGGTTTGTTTCAGTGCTCCTGAGCCATCAAGCACCTATATGAATTTTACCGTACAAAATACTACCTCCATTAAAGAAAATTGTAAAAGCCCATAGACTTGAAGGTAGGATTTGATCTTTAATGTCTCCCTGTTTCGGGTCCTCCCCTGTAGATGGTAGTGATTCTTTACTGCACGATCAATCATACAAAATATAGAGTATGCTTCATTAATGTAAGAATGGGAACTGTAGTAAACCATAAGACAGCAGTGCAGAATGTGATTGCAAGACTGGGCTTTCTATAATCTATTTAATTTTGCTTAAATTTCGCTCTGTCTGGATCCCCAGCAGGATTATAGATAGTGCAGAGAAAAATTATGAAGCAGCAGCATTCCAGAAATCATACAGTGGACTCTGGAGGAAAGCATGCAAGAA
Organism: Nipponia nippon; assembly: GCF_047370975.1. Taxonomy (NCBI): domain Eukaryota; kingdom Metazoa; phylum Chordata; class Aves; order Pelecaniformes; family Threskiornithidae; genus Nipponia; species Nipponia nippon. The sequence continues at coordinate 40,653,061 of NW_028262380.1, read as the reverse complement.
AATTAAGTAATGCATATTTCATTTCATTAGTGGTTAGAAATTATGTGGATCAGAATATAAACAAAAGCTGACAGTTGACAATTTTTATCTCAAGGGAAACAAAATGTTTAATTTTAAGTTGAAGCATTTAGATTTGAAAAAATAAACTTAGATTTGTTGACAGGAAAAGTTTTAGAACTTTCATTTGTAACATTTCATTTCAATATTTTTTTTAATAACTTATAAATATTTTTGCAAAGAAAAAAGCTGAAAAAATTCATGCACATTTTCCAAATATTTTAGTGATGGTATACTGGCATTTTACCCCTATCAAGTTCTGGGGGGAAAATTTAATTCAGGTCTCAATGTATGGTAGTTTACAACATAGCCTTAAGTCAAGATTGACTATTGCTCGCTATAACAATGTAAATTTAAAGTTAAGATATTCAAGGTCTTGTGGAAGCAGTGGGGAGTCTTCTAAAAACCAGCCCAAGATTCTACCTTTTGGGAAACTTACCACAGGACTGTAAAATCATCACTGCAAGTTTTGTGAAAAGGCTTGGTTTTTTTTCTCTAGGCTGCTTTTCTTAGAAGAGGATCACCTACCTAACCTATATTCAGCAAAAGTCATTTTTCTGAGAGAGAGGTTCTTGGTAAGTGTTTTGAGAAAGATTTTTGGTTTTGTTGTGGTATTAGTCATGTAAATATTTAGAGGCTATGTCAAAATGAGCTGAGTAAGAGATGAAAACAGAAAACATTGTATAATGTTTCTATTGTATCTTTTTGTGTTGGAATTTCAGTTTTATTTATTATGACCTTTGTTATTCGCTCTTTCTTTTCTAGTTCGATTTTTTTTTTTTTTTTTTTTTTGGCCAATCCCAGACAGACGCTGATGGGTACTGATAACTTTTGAAAGTTCCTCTTCTTCAGAATGGGCAGTTTGAGAAAGAGGTTTAGGGTCAAGGTTGGTTCCAACAAGCTCCTAGATGAAAGAGGCACTTGAGTGTGGTCTAGCAAACAGGAGGAGAAGGAATGAGGTTCAGAATTACCTGTTCCTGTAAAGACAAACCATTTTTCATGTTCTTGTTGTGTCTTTTGCTGAGAAGAGCTTGTTAGGAGAAGATAAAGAAAGGGAAGTCTGCCTCTGCATATGCACCACTTAGTACTTATCGGTTTTCCCTGTTTCCCTGCCCACCCTCCACCACCCCCCCCCCCCCCCCCAAAGAAGGCCACATCTGCAAACCTTTTTGCAGCAGAAAGGCAGATCTTCGTTATAACAAATGTCATTTTTCTGCAGCAAACTTTTTTTTTTACTTAAATTAGGGCTACTGATTTTACACTGTGCTATTTCTGCTGAGAATAAATTTTACATGGAAATGTCCCAGGAAGTAGGAATTCCACAAGGCATTTTACTTGTAATGTTTTTCTCCATCTTCTCTTGATATTTGGTTAATAGACCTTTCATATTCTTCTGTAGCATTGGCTGGTGCAAGGTTTCTAGTGAGAGAGAGGATATTCATATTTATTAAAAAATGGTTTCATGGCATACCAGAAATCACAAATTGTTTGGAAACCAAGGATACATAGAATCCTATGATTCAAGTCATACAAGTGCAGAGAAATGAAAGAATTTTTTATAACAAACTAGCAGCAGACAGCTAAAAGGCAGAGAAAAAACATGAAGCCAAGAGAGAGAAAATTATAAATGTACAATTTAATTCCCCCAAAATTTCAGCAGATCTACATTGGCAAGTGCCCTCTGTGATTTGGAAATTAAATATTATTAAAAGTTAATCCAGTAGGCTTTCCTCCAAGCGTAAGAAAGACAAGCAGAACATGCAAGCCCGGTCATGTACTTACAAACATCTTCCTGCATGGTCAGGATGTGGGCTTGCTAGTCATCCTTATGCCTCCATGATCCCACACCAGTGCTGATGCCGGTGCTCCCTAGTGGTATGAACTGGCTTAACCTTCTGAAAGTTGAGTCACTCATTGTGAGGTACAAAAGACTGTGGAGAAGCTCTTGGATTACTCGTGCCACTTTATCAGCAGCTGGCTGGTTTACAGGACAGCTCATTGAGAAAGGCTATAGCGTGACCAAATGGGATGAATGTTTGGCAGTGAAGGAAGAGGGGCAGTGTGGGTATAGTCAGGTTCTTGATTCCACTTTCTTTTCCCTTTTAACCTGTCATCCTAAGTTTCAGCCCTATCTGGTCATTTAACTGTGACCTCCAAAGCTGTAGCTTTTCAATAAACTTACTAGTGTTATTCTGGTATTACACAAGAAACAGAAGATGGCATACATTTGTTCCAGTTTTTCTCATGGAGCCTGTGTACTAAAAGTGATTATATGTAGGTTGGAAAAAAAAACCCAAACCAACAAGCACACACATGGAGCTATATAAAGTATGTTTCTTTTTTCAAAAACTTATGAATTACAGGGTCTGTGGTACAGGTCATTCTTGTTACTACGTATTGCCACATACGACAGCAGAAACATTGCAGTTCAGCCTTATTCTGGAGCTTCATCAATAATAATGCAATGTGACCTTCAAAAACCTGCCTGGCTACTTTAAGTGTTTACAAGAGAGTAAGGAAGGTATGGTGTGCTCTGTCATGTAGGTGGTTTTGAATATTAATAGAAAGAAATGATCTTTCAACTCTTTCCCCAATCAGTTTCTTCTCTTCTAAAATATGTTGTACATTGAAGCCTAATCTGTGTGCAATGTAGTATGACAAAAGTATGACAACTAATGTTCATGAGAAAATAGAAATCATAGTTGAATATCAGTTACTAGTTAAGAAATAAAATTGCTGCACCTACACAACAGGGTAGTCACAGCACTTATTTATGCAGGATCAAAGTGAGTTTCAGTTCCAAACAGGAGCTCATGGATTCTTGAGAATAAATGATATGAGCTCAGGCCAGTAATGCTAGAAATGCTTTCTATGATGTAATAGCATACATTATCTTTGAAATAGAAGTGTTTTGCCCTGAGCTTCCTACCTGTCAAGGAAAACAACGTAAATGCATCTGATACTCCTAGTCTCAAATAGACCGAACAAATTCAGGATTGTGTTTATCACTGACAATAAAATTTTGTACGAAACGTTTTTTTGTCTTTTGGATAAAATGAAACTTCTACTTTTCTCCTTAACGCTAGAAAATATTAAACGCCTTTTGAAATTAGAGGTATGAGAATATTTTACTAACTAAGAATTTGATCTCTTTATGTGAGGAAGCCTGCCTTACTAAAGTAATCCCATTTAATTGGCCCTCCATCGTGAAAATTGTCTGCTTTTGCAAAGCCAAAAAATATAAATGCTGCAGCAGAGACCTATGAGTGTAAGTTCCCTCCTTGGCCTTTCAGTCCATTTTGCCAGCTTGCTTTCTAAGCTTGCAGCTGTGTTTTTGCCATGATTTGCAAGCTGTAGAATTAGGACCAGACAAGGATGCACTTGTTGCATACTCCAGATCAGCTGATCAATTCCTGCTGGCGCATGGGACAAGAAAGAGAGAGGAAGACAGGTACAGTAATGTCCCCAGACCTCCTCCTGGGCAGAGTTGATGTTGGAGGGATATACAGGCATTCAGCTTATTCTACTCCATTCCAGTCTGTCAAGTCTGGAGTTTCCTTAATGTAGCAGCATATCGCTGCCTAGGAAGCCCTTTGAAATGTTAGATACCTTCTCTTCACAGCTGATTCCAGGCCAGCTTAGGAAAAAAACCCTTCTTTTCTCAGACTGAAATAGATGTGTTCTTTCTGTCATCAAGGATACCTCAGAAACAATGAAGGCAGCAGCACTGGGCTTTTTCTACCATAAATAGAAGTTTCCCTTTCTTCATCAGGATGCGCACATGGAAGCAGGACCTCTGCTGTTTCAGGCAGTGGCCAATCTCACAACTGGTTTCAGGTTTTTTTTTGTTCCTGTTACACTACAGTTAGCACTGTTGTTACCAGTTACTCAGTACGAGATAAAATCCTGCAGCCCATTCTTCTGTGTATAATTTCTAAACGTTTGAATCTGGCATGGGAAGTGGAGCCTTGCAGCCACACTTGGTGATTGCAAGAGAAATCAAGAACTTTGCATCCAAAAAGGCATTTTGCTCTTCTCTTCCTTCTGACCTAAAGCCTAGAGCTTACGTCCTTTTAGGAAGCAAATTCCTAGCCATTCAATGTACAGTGGGTCTTTATACCATTGCTTGTCACCATCTGTCATGAGCAATTTGCCAACAGATTAGAGTTCAGGCTGGTTGTGGGATGCTATGGTGGTCTGCAAATGAGTTCCAGAAGCACCATAGTATGGCCCACGTAGAGGGTGTTAAAGAAGTAATGTGCAGAACCATAGAACAGGCCATGTCGGAAGGGACCTTGAAAGATCATCTGGTCCAGCCTTTCATGGGAAAGGGAGCCTAGATGAGATTATCTAGATGATCTAGACCATCATAAAGTTCTCTATGCCAGAGGAGATGCTTCTAACAAGGCTTTCTTGCACCTTGGGTGGATCTTGTCTGTCTCCTTACCGTTCATTCTCTTCACTGGAACTGGATCATGTTCTTCACAGAATCATAGAATCGTTAAGGTTGGAAAAGACCCTTAAGATCATCGAGTCCAACCGTTAACCTAGCACTGCCAAGTCCACCACTAAACCATGTCGTTAAGCACCATGTCTACCTGTCTTTTAAATACCTCCAGGGATGGAGACTTAACCGCTTCCTTGGGCAGCCTGTTCCAGTGCCTGACTGCCCTTTTGGTGAAGAAATTTTTCCTAATTTTTTGTAATATCCAACCTAAACCTTCCCTGTCGCATTTTTCCCCTATAGGAATTTTGGCACTTCATCTCTGAGGCTCTGAACTGATCTCCAGTCAGTGGCTGACAAATTCCTCTTCAAGTTCTTCTCTATTTAGTCATCTGGTGAATGTGTTTCACCAGAATTCAAGTGAAACTAACCCAATACCGGTGTAATTCTAAATACAGGGGGAAACACTCCAATTCTGTGTCCGCTAAGGTGACCTCAAGCTCTACAGATTCACTTCCTTAATGATTAATTTTACTTCACCTTCTGATCCTTGACCATCAGACACCCTACCTCAAAGTGTAAAAACATGAAGTTGTATGTGTGGAAAGGTCAAATATGAAAAATAATAATGCAATTTCATTTCAGGCTGGCACTAACAGAATGTGAAATTAAAAACAATGCTTCAATAGGTAAGAAAGAACTGATTGCATGTAGAGAGGCTCCAGTCCTCAACTATCAAATGTTCTATCTGATTCTAACCCACGTCATTTAGAACAGGATACCCAGAAAAATCTGTTTCCTCCAGATCATGTTGACGTAATGGTATACAAGGTAATTAATGTTCTGGATTTCAACCTGGCCCACTGGAATCCTCAAAGGCAAAATGAGAGAAGAAAGCAAACAAAACATTTCCTTTCTTTTCTAGAGAAAGATAAATAGGAACAGCTAAGCAAGCTCTGACAAGCTTTAGAGTCTGATATGAAATTGGATTGTATTATACCACCTAAAGAGGATGCCGGAGTCATCAAATTGATGAGTGGGTTGTTCCACTAAATAAACCTCTGTTTTAGGGGGGAAAAAGTAAGACTTGGTGACTAGAAACTCTCTTAATCTGGAAGTGAAATGCTGTCTATGAGATGAAAAGCTGATGGTTTAAAAAGCCTAACAATTTTCTAGATATTAGAGGAAGCACAGCAAATAATCTTTCAAAATTTTTTTTTTTTTTTTTTTTTTGTTCTTGAGCCATTTAGTTAGGAAACAATTCCCAGAGGTGTGAAATCTGCAGGAGAATAATGGAACAGATCTCTGAATGGTGGAGAGCGAGTATTTCAGTATTACATTCAACTCTAGCTTAAAAAGCAGACAAATATGCTTGAAGTTTACCACCCTTTCCCCTGTCCTTTCCCTAATGTGAGATGGAGAGAGCGAGCGAGACAAACAGCCAGAATGTGCTTTCTCTCTCTGCATATAGGTGGCTATGGGTATGCAGCAGGCTAAAGTCAATCGTACTTGCGATGAAGTGATTGAGTTTGCTCTTTTGGTATATCTACCAAGTTCTGCTGTGAGAGAAGATACAGTATCCTGGTGGATTTTAAAGCTGTTCTTTTGATTAAAAGTGTGATGCATGGCAAGAGGTTTGCTTTTTACCAGCTTCAAGTTTTTCTCCTTTCTTTGGACACCAGTTAAGAGGGTGGTGCAGGATGTAACAAAAAATACACTGATCTCCACTGGATTTAATGAGTACAATCTTAAAACTGATTTCATACAAATTTATCACTCCATTTCATTTTTTTGATACGTGAGTGGAGTTATGTATCCAACAACAGATATACAGAACCCTCAAATGCTGCCAAAGAATACAAGTTATACAAGTGGGCATGTCACAGGCTGACTTAGTGACTCAGGTCTTGGCAGCTGCCCTATAAACAAAGCTACTGAATTGGTTTGAATCTGTCTAATCATAGAACTTCTTATGCAGCTCACTTTTAAAGATACGCTTTAAAGAATTACTAGAGAGTGAAAATTTGATGAAAATGCATGAATTACTAATGAGTTGAAAAATTAGAGTAGGCTTTAGAAATCCAATTATAATAGTTGTATTTCAGTCTCTGAGTTTTAATCAGACATGAATACATGCTAAATCTAAAGCAAAGATTTCCAAATCAACGTGCAGTCTCTTTCTGTATTACTGTAATTTGCATTTCTGCTTTAGGACTCAGACTCCAGCTCCTGTGCCAAACACCATGGTCAGAACTGCTGATCACTTACATAAATTAATTTTAAATATCAGACAAATGTTGAGGATCCAGTAGTGTAGGTTGCTTTGTGGATGACTAGAGACCTGTTCATACATTCTGAGTGTTTTGAATATACAAAAAATAACATGCAAGGGAAAAAAAAAGTAGAGTAAATAACTAGAAACCAATAGCTACGATTCTTCAGGTCAGATCTTTCCTCAGAGTTATAATAGTATAGAGGTAGCTGGGTTCCAAGAGAGGGTAGTCATGCTGCTTATTAACTGTTATTTGCCAGTTTATAAAAATGTAAAATGTATTTATACTCCAGAGCTCAATAGTAATGAGTGTTAAGTGTTAATATTTGTTGAGCATAAAATTGCATAAAATTACCTGCTTAACTGATAGCAAACCCCCTTAAGCAAATCCCTATAAATATTGAAAATTTAGAATGATTACTATACTCTAATGCTAGAGTCTTTACAGGTAGATTTGTGCTAATCTGCACCTGTGACCGTGAAATCTCATGACAGCTCTTTCTTTCTCTTTTCATTTCTTCTAGAATGTTGTTTGTTGACTTCCAGAACTGGGGACTCTGTCTCCTCACCCTGGAGAGGAGGGAAAGAGTATTTGTGGTCAGTTTGGTTTGACATTGGCATTTAATTTAGAAATTGAACGCAAGATCTCAGTTTATGCATATTTTCAGCTACCATTAGTAAATCTTGAGAGTTTGTCACATGCTCTGGAGCAGCATTTATTGTTAGTGCCCAAGTCCATGTAAGTTAACACTTTCTTCTACATTTTCTCCAGAATTGTGCAGCTCAGAAGCTGTGACCCAGTACATTTGGAGATAAAATTTAGTTTTCAGGGATAGGCCAAAAAAGACTTTTATCTCAATGTTTCTCTGAATATCCAGAATAAGGGAAGCTGGAGGCAAAAATCTAACTAAGACAGCTAATGAAGCTTGCTTTTCTCCAGAAGGCGGAGAGCAATGTCATGCAGGAGGCATTGGAGTGAAGCAGAAAACTCAAACTCATTTCTTTGGGGGATTCTTACATAGTTCTCGCCTTCCCTGACTACAAGTGCTGTCCAAAATGCCAAAATGAGGAAGATTTGGCAAAGAGGCAAAGCTCCACACCTGCAGAACCTGTTAATGCCTCAGTGCTATCTCATGACTCTTTGTCTATAGCACAGAGCTAGACTCTGATTCAGTTGACTAGTAGGCTGATTTCAGTCTTCTACTGAAGTGGATGGGGTCTAAGCATTTCCCTGAAGCTGAGCGTGCATTTTCAAGTATTTCTTTGCATACAGATGCTTCTGCAAAAGTTCCATTTAATTTAAGAACAAAAATATTTTGTTGAAAATACAGTGCCAAGGCTTGAAATTTACAGAAATTAAACACATTTAGTTTATTTAAACAACTATGGTCGCTTTTCAAGCTATCGCTAACTGAAAATGCCATTAACAAAGTTTAATATGCTTTTAGTCCCTGTGTCTGTGAAACAGACCCCACAGATCCCTCTTGGCACCCTGTAATATTTTAATTTATGCTACCAATATATTTTCATGGTCAAAAGTTCTAAGACTCTCCTCAGAAATGAGGTTTGAATTTCATTCCAGCATGTAGAGTGATTACTAAACCATTTTTCTTCCTTAAGCTGTATAAATACCTTTTCCAACAGTTTATGGTATGATGACAACTTGAAGGAAAATTAGTGGCCAAAAGTAACCTTACTATTGATACCAATATGTATACAGACTCTTTGTTGCTCATACAAATGAGTCTTATTCTTTTAGCCACAGAGTTTGCACCATGTACGTGCCATAGACAAATATCTGTACTGGAAGAAATAGCTACTTATCTTCAATTCAGCTTAGTAGTACGAACTTTGTAATTTATGGAAACATTTTCTTCTGTTTGTTTTTTTTTGAATGGTTGGCATATTAGACATAATGAGGAATGACAAGGAATAATGAGATGATATATTAGATGATTTTTCAAGGAACACAGTCCCAGAGATGGGCCTCCTGAAAGCATTTTTGGTTTTGGCCACATTGTAACATAATTATTGTGGTGGGGTTTTTTTGTTTGTTTTGGTTTGTTTTGGGTTTTTTTTGGGTTTTTTTTGTTTTGTTTTGTTTTTTTTTGTTGTTTTTTTGGCAGAACTCATTGTTGCACTCAGTGGAGAGTTCTGTTCAATAAATGCAATGGCAATGTATGCTCTCTTCTGCTTTTTTACTTGCCATTATTCTTTGGATGGGTAGCTTTCAAAGGGAAGTTAGTTTTTTGGAGGCATTTGGTTTTTTGTTTTGGTTTGTTTTCCCCTTCTACAAGTAAAAAGTAATACTAGCAGCTCTGACACCAGGAGGAGAAAAATCCTTATGAAAAAAAAGTAAATTCCTCCTGCCACAAAGACTCTTGTCATGAAATATTTGGGAAATGCCCAGTGCATAGAATCACAAGCATTTTGGTGACTATGAAATTGATCCATCTGCGATAATGTGTAAAATAATATATAAGATATTATAACAGATAAGGCAATAGATTTACCTCAGCAGATGGAATTTGAGACACATAATATGTCAAAGATTATACATCAGTTAATATGTGAGTGTTTAAATTAAAGAGCAAATCTAATTTTGATATAATTCAGGAACTGAGAAGAAAAATGAAATTGCAAATTGGACTTTGACTAGGTAAAACCTGCTCAATGAAATGTAGTTTATATAGAATCAAGCATATTCCATGAACTTCACAGAACAGATTTGGCAGATGAACATCACTGAAAAATAATGCTTTACAACTTTTAGAAAAGTTACTAGCTTCAGGTAGATGCATAAATAATGTGTGTTGCTCTAGAACAAAAGATAATTCCTATTGTGTGTGTATTCTGTGAGTGTGTAGATATATAAATACATATATGTGGAGATATGTGTATGTGTGTGTATATATATAAAAATATAAAATAGTCATGTACAGAGGGTGTAAAAATGAAAGTATAGTAGTCCCATATGAAGTCAATATGTACTGTTCTTCCTCTAGGAAAATGTGACTATAAGATGAAGTGCTGGTGCAGCATTGGGTATGTATGAATACCTAGCTGCATTTTCTCTAGCCTTGCATTAATACATACCAAGGAAAGTAACTCTCTTAAATCAAAACAACAGCAGTAGTTTTGATAAGTGTCAGCTAATTTGTAAGCGTTGCTGAGGGCGGTGTATTTAAACAGCCTTACAGAGAAGAAAAAAGCTCCATAAAGGAACACTGTATCTGTTTGAAGTGAAATTGCCAGAAGGATTTTGTAGAAGGAAGATGATTCACTTTTGTAACAGCTGTTCCAGAATAAGTGGCAGAGATTTCACTATTCTCTGCCCATCTGTGGGTCTGTCTTGAGAGCTGCAGCATTCATGTGTATGTGAGGTTAACTGCTTGTAGTGTTAATTGCAGCTATACATCTTCAAGGTCAAACGCTGTACAAGATTCTGAAGTGTTAGTCATTTATGCAAACAAGAATGGCTAGATGAGCTAAAATACAACTATTTTTCTGAAGAGTTTTACATTCCTATGTTCCAAAAATATCTTTATTTCCTCTTCTCTTCTGTGGGTTTTGTTTGCAGCTGTGGGAAAGTGCACTCAAAGTTGTCTTTGTGTTTTTTTCTGAAAGCAGGCAGAAGCGTGCTCGGTCTCATGTCCTATAGTAAAGAGTTCAAAACTGTGTAACAGAGGGCCTTATTTCCTATTCTTCTTTAGTTTCTCAAGATTGCGGCTGCTGAGGAAAGCTCGCATTGCAAAGAGAATAATGCTGCTGAGATACCTTGGACCATTTCTGTGGAGTGGAGCATCATGTGAGCTAATAAATTGGTCTTACAGTTTGTCTGAAATCAGTGAAATGAGTGGTGTCTTAAGTGACTATGTTCTTGGTGACTGCTGAAGAGGTGCAGTTGTGTTTTGGTGTAGCCGGAGTGTAGTTCACGCTGAAATGTTTAACGTAGTCCAATGGAAAGATTCAGAGAAGGAGCTGGTAAGGTCAGGGTGATACATAAGGGATTAGACATATCTTTTGCATTCTTTTTGGATGTCACTACAATGAATTTCTGCTTCACGAGGCTAAATCTAGAGCCTTAAATCATCCAGAAATCCTGGACCAGATATCAGACCTGTCACTAGGTGATCATGCTGTCCTGTGTGGCCTTTCTTCTGGGTGAGAGCAGGAGGGCTAGAAACCCTCTGATGAAAGTAAAAGCTGAAAAAGTGCAATTCTGTGGCAAAAAATTAATTCTGCCTCTGCAGTGGTAGTAATCTCAGTAAGATTTGCCTAGCAGATGCCAGCAGTGAATTAGCACAGAGCTTGTGGAAAAATAAAAGGAGCTGAATATGTAACTGTTGCAAATGCTTCACTGCTTAAAGCATGATTGCTTGAAATAGATTAATTTTTTTCATTAACGTTAATTTTTACTGTGAACATCCTAATTTTATTCTCTGAATCCCTGAGAATACTGTGTTAGACTATCTCCTTATACAAGTCAGAAAACATTCAGGTTTAGATTTGGTCCACAGTTCATAATAATGGCCTTCCACATAAACAATAGGATTAAGTTATTTATTTCAAAGATGTTTTAGGTTTAGCCTCTTTGCATCTCATATATTTTTTTACCTGACCTCTTCTCTTCCTGTTTACTGTCCTCTTCAGAGTAAGAGCATAAGTCTTCTTGTTTACTGTCCCTCTCAGTTTGAATTACAAATTTGACCTGACATTAAACTGTTCCTTTTTGTACTGGGGGGGGGGAATCTAAGTCATATGGTATTATCCTTCACTTTCATTGAACCATCTGGACTCCTGGAGCCAGAGCTGAAAACTGTCAGCATCTCTTGATGCAAAGCAAATAGACTTAGCTAAAAGGGAAGTTCAAGCTGCAGAATCATCCTGTAGAAAGTTTAGAGCAGTTCAACGCTGGAGGAAGGAAGTCATTATCTGTCAGAAGAGCCCCATCCTGCCCAAAAGCTGGACTAGATATCTAGTGCTGTTCCTTTAAAGATTAGGCTCATATTTAAGATTTCAGTGAAACCAGATTTTGGTTTGACTGAGGTTTACTTTTGGTTTGCTGTTTGGAAAACTTATGTTCCAAACAAGAGGAGGAGGTCTAGTCTCTCATATCAGGACTTCCATAATTTAAGGAAACTACAAAGAGGACTTGTTACTGCATGGCTCACCCCCTCAATAATAAAATTGATACACATATGATTTTATGATACACATAATACAAGTCAATTCCAGGTCCTTCTGAACTGTACAGAATATAATGTTTTATCCACATTAGTATGTTGATGACTGTGGTTAAGTACCTTTTCAAAAATATTTCCTTGAATTAAGGTGTTAAATAACACAAAGTAACACAGTCATGTCGCAATGCATTTGAAATGCCTTATGATTTGGGCTTGCATGTAGGATCATAAACACTTAAAAAATGGAATCACTAGTAATATTTCTTCTTTACGCTTAAAAGATTCCTATTTGAAACTGTAAAGCCTCACTGAAAAGTAAACTCATGTCACATGGAATTGAATGTTCATTACAAATAATCATTATATGAGTCTAGGTTATTGCTTGTCATTTTGTGTTCTTGGCAATTAGTATCTCTCATTTGAAATATCTATTTTTCCTTTTGGCTGAGTTTCCCTGCAAAACTGGAACAGTCGTCTTAAAAAAATTATGATCTCCCAGGCAAAATAAATTAAGTCTTGGAATTATGTCAAGACTTTTAACTGAAGATGAAGTTTCAAAACAATCTTTGTGCAGAAATGAAACTCACCTTCTCCCTTTATCTCCTCTTTCTGCCGACTGCTTCTCTGGGTGTTTCTGTCTGTAAATCAAACATATGCTCTTTTTCTTGCTTTCTGGAAGACTTCCAAAGGTTGGGGGGAAGTCTTACAGGAAACCTTTCCAAAACATATTTAGGACTTGTTCTTCCTGTGCAGATAAAACCCTCAGATGTGTTTTAATACAGACTAACTGAACCTGGAAAACTGTAATATTTGGTTTGGGGCATATTTTTTTTTAATGAAAAGGTGGAAATTTGATGGCTATTTTTCCTATTAGAATTTGCATCAAAGGTTTTACTTCATTGTTACTTCCTTGTTTCTTTCAGTGAGTTCCAGATGTGCTAATAATTTGAGATTTATCTTAGCATAAATGTTTATTTGATCAAATGAGCATGTATTGCATTCTGAGACTTCCTTATCAGATTATCAGATGGAAGCGAACACAGTCTCTGCCTTTCATGAAGTTTTCTGTGTGGGTTTGATTTGAAAACATCTGTCTTTGAGTTACAAAAATAATCCAGAAGAAAAGACCTATACATACGAGAAAGATATGGCTTTAATTCTTTCCCAGATATAGGCTCAGATTTTCCAAGTGTCCTGGAGTCTAATTGCATATTTTATTAATCTAATTTTGTCTTGTGTGACTATTGATATACCACATAAATGGAATCCATTTTTAGAATACTGCCAATTCACAGAATTAGAATTTTGTACCAGTGCAATGCCACAAGTTAATTGTGCAGTGTCTAAAGTGATTGGCTCTAATTAACTTTAAATTTCTTTCTGTTTTTCTTCCTCCTAGCACCATGCATCAGACTTCTGGCCTCTTATTGCTAACATTCTTAAATTATATATTCTTTCAGTGATCCCTTGGAAAACTCAACCCTCCCCGTTTAACAGGTATTTCTTTTGGGGCAGCAAGGAGATGAACAAAAGCAGTCAAGGCAACAATATATCATCAGTATAAATACTGACATTTACAATATTCCCATTGTTATTTGAAATATGTTATTAAGAGTGTTGAGTTACTATCTAACTTAATGTGGTGTTTGCTAGTTACATGGTTTGCATATATTATTATTATTAAACCTTCCCTTGTTTATAAACTACATTGAAATACTGTTTAACAAGGAGAGAAGCAGAGGCAGATGATTACCAGTGTTAGGACCTAACTAAAGAAGCATGCTGACTTTAAGTTTACATCACATCTTTTGCACTACTCTGTCACGTATTAGGAAATGCTCTGATTTTAATGAGACAAAAGTAGAAATTAATACAATCAAATCAAATAGTAGTTGTTAGTCCAGAGGGATATACAGATGCTTCCAGGGATGCTGATGGTGTGGCTAGCATCATGCGTGCATTCAAAATAGTGTTAACATAGCCAAAAATGGAGTCGGAGGAGAATGATGAGTAATTCAACATCTGTGTGTCTGCTTCTTTTCTTGTCCCCACAGCCTTATTACTCCCTGACTTCCACAGAAGTTAAATATTAGTGTTTCCACTCTTTCAGTTACAATGCTGAAAAAAACAATGCTTACATGAGTGAAATTAAAGTCAGTACTCCTAAGGAGGGTAAATATTAACTTTTCCCAGCTTTCCCAGGAGTTATTAAATCTTCTTATACTATAAGCCTAAATAAATTACCGTGTAAAAATTTATTTTTGTCAGGTGTGTAACCCATGGAGTACGAAGGTTTCTTTCACAAATGTAGCTGGGGGTTGGCCTGGATTCAGAAGGTCCAGTGGCGCTCAAGAGGTAGGAAGCTCATTTTTTATTTTCATTGCCACTATATGACATGCTCCATCTAAGAATATGTATCATGATACCAAAATGGACATGTATAAAACACAAAACCCCCAGATTATTCAGGATTTAACTGAGGTTTTAATCAATCAAGGCAAGAAATTAGATTTATAGGTCTAGAAAATGAGATTTAATGAGTAAGTAGACATTTCAATCAATGCCAAAGTATTCATCCTTGTATATACAGAGAGAGAAAATTCATATACATGTCTCTATAACAGAAAACAAAATATTTCTGAACTATTTTATAAATAGCTAAAATCCAAGAAGATAAAAATCTGTACTTTATTGTGTGATATGCAACATATTCAGTTGCATATATAAATGAGGAAAGAGAATTTTGCCTCTTGTTCTATTTTACATTTCCTAAGAGAAAGTAAATTATTAACTCCATATGGGTATATTTGTGTTCTAGATTCCTGAACTGAGTTCCTGGTCTGAAGATTTCAAGATGTAAATCATGCTTACAACAGTGAAAAGAATTATACAAAGTAAGTCAGGTCCACCAAAATACGCTTGGATTATGTAGACCAGAACTACCAGAAGGAAAACACTGGCCCCTATTACTACGTAATCAAAAATCTTCAGAGCAGTGTGTTTATTCTACTGAATAAATACTATTATTAGTGCTTATAGAATCAAAATAGGGTGGTAATCTCTTCCTACACCAGGTTTTCTTCTTCATCTCTGTTACTAGGATTCAAATGTTGAACACCGTTGCTGCTTTAGATGCAACACTAACCTTTTTTTCCAAAAATTACTCTCTTCAAAATTTTTTATATTTAAGAAAAGCCAAAAATAATTAGCATAAAACAATTATTTATCTCTTTGATGTAAAAGGTGTTTGGCTGTATTGTTGAAAATGAATCCCTTGGGATGCGGTAATCTTCATAACTTCTCCATTTAGAGTATCATCTTCAATTATTGTTATCAGTCCCTCAGCAATTATTGATGGGCTGAAAAAAAAAAAGTTATTTCAGAATCATGATGTAATAGAACATATAAAAAGGACAAGTAAAGAAACTCAATGTAAATCTATATACCCTAAAAATTAAACAATCTGGTATTTAAACAAATTCATTTTCAAGAAAAGCAGGGGTGCTATGAGTGTTTCAGGAGAGAAATTTAGTCTCCTCAATCAGGACATACAACGTAAAGCAGCAACTTTACAAATCATCATTTGTTTGCTCTAGTTACTGCTAAATCCCTGTGGACATCCAGCGGCTACTGAGCTTCCTATCAAAGTTTTCTCTGTCAGGGCAATGGACAGAAGTAATCCTTACGCAATCCTCCGCAGCTCTTTGCTGTTGATTTATCCTGTTTCTGTAGCAGGACTGACATACAAATTAGCATAAGGAGAATTTTGTCACGTGCCATTTGCTGTGGTCAATAGGTGCAATATATTTTACATATGAAAAAGTGTGGGTGAAACAACACAGTCATACAATTTCCTTTATGCAGAAGTATCTGAGGAGCTAATTGTTAGAGACCAACAAAGTGTTAAAAAAATATCACTTTATGCTTGTCTTGTTCTAACACTCTTTCCTAGCTGTCCGCTTTTGGCCTTTGTTGGCAATACTGTAATGGGCTAGGTAACTCTTTGATCTGATCCACTATCATAGCTGCTGTGTTCTTATGAACTTAGTCCAGTTTTGTCAGTTCTTGGTTTGATTTCTATCTTGGTTCACGTGCAAATTTTGTGGAAATTCAATACAAGTTATATATCTCGCAACAAGTTTGGTTAAACAAATTTATGGAACACCAAAGGCTAATAAAAACTAATACACCATCTTTAACTTGGGAATGCAGAAAGGGAAATATCACTATGTAGGTGATACTCTTAAAATAGCCTTAGATATCTGGCATTTGTTCCTTGTATACAGGATAACGCATTTGATAGACTTTCATCTGAGGCAGCATTTCCCTTTAATTTTTCTGGAAGTGCTATTGTGTGTGCTTGTTCTTCATTAGCAAAAGGCAAAAAAAACCCTGTATCTGACTTGACTTACTCCATCACGCCATAGAACTGCATCATATTTTTGATCTCATCCTTATATGAATAATATTGTCCCATATTCTCTTCTTTATCTATTGACTGAAGAATTGGTGTGTTGACAAATCCTGGACAAATTGTGTTGAGTCTCACTCCGTAGTTTTCCATATTAGCAGCTAACTAGAAAAGAGAAAAAGTTAGGCATTTGTCATCAACATTTTAAAACAGGATTGTGTAAGTAATTTTTCAAAGAATGAGATTTACCACTAAGTACTTTTCAGCCATGCCAAGTAAGCAAATTTTGTTACTACTGATTGTTTTGTTTCAACACCTAAGTTTGAAGCACGTTTTCTCTAGTAATTGTACTAGATTACTAGGAAAAAAAATCTGTTTTTCTGGGAGAACAATTCTACAAGAATTCAACACTCTTCTTTCCATGCAGCTGTTTGTTTTTTTTTCTAATATTTTTGTTATTGGTGCCCTTAACATGTCATTAACAGTATTCTAGGGTGATGATATAACTCTCGTAAGCAAAACCAAATAAAAAGTATCTCCCAAATGTATGCTTCCAATTGTATAAGAACTTTCTTATTAAAAGAAGGCTATCTGAAATCAAATCAAGATTTAACTTTAAGATTGTATTTACCTCCTCATGTCAACAGAAATAGGATTTAGTCTCTACCCCTAGAACTGTAATGCTAAACCTTTCCAGCAGCTCTATTGTCCCTGCCAATGGATGAATCTATCACTGAGCATGTCCACTGGAAAGTCCCTGTGAACTCCAGGAAAGAGGGAGTTTTTTCAGGAAGCAGCTCAGGAACGTAATGAAAGCAAGCAGCACAAATTGTTCTGGGAACGGTAGGACCCTTCATTTGTGGTGCTACCAATGCACGTGTGTAGCAGAGAAGTCTGATCAGCATCCAGGCATATGTTGAATGCTGGATGAACTTTCTTAGTGGTGCCACAGAACTTACAAACTATACATGATATATCCAAGAATAACCATAATTGTTCCACGCTGTGTTCTATTTATTTTAACATTTAACAGGAATCCTTTCTGGTGTTATGTAAATCACATGACATTTTCATGATATGGCAGCCTGCCCTTTTGGTCTGGAGAAGAAAAGAAACTGAAGTCCTAGATATTTTGTATCATTCCTGTCCAACGTTAGGCTGTACTGCCTTTCCTGGTAAATACAGTGATTCGCTGTGTTTATTATTCTTTTTCTCTTCAGCATTCTCATGTTCCACAGAGACAGCATTTCCTCTAATTTTCTAGCACAACCTTTATTTTTGAACTGGTGGTGTTTATATTATCATGAGAAAACAAAAATGGAAAACCAGATGTCAGGTTCATGCTGTGGCTAACATGTTATGTGCAACGCTTATCCATACCAGTCTGTTTAGGTTAATCTAAAAAAGAAGTTATTGGGGTGGGGGCATAAAATACGGATAAACTATCCAAATGATCATTTCAGGTACTTTATTCTGGAAATTAGATTGGAAATCTTATATGAGTAAACTATCTTTAAGCTTAGCCTATGAAAGTGTAATCATATTTGCTCCCTCCAAGTTATTTTATCTTGCTGCTTGTTCAGTTTAACTAGAAAGTTTTGTAGTCAGAGGCTAAGACTTACTATATGGTCATATAACATGTCCCATTGTGAATGTGTCATTTTGCATTTCCAGCATATTAAGAGTTGGTAAGAACAAATAATGGTAAACATTTTTGTGTTCAAATCACTTTTTGTACACTTTAGTGCCTATTTATCATAAAAGAAGTCATCAGCCTGACTTACAAATAAGGAAACCAAAATGTTAAATGAGAGATGGAGTTATGAAAAATATTTTTAAAGCTTGGATAAGAATTTGACTTTTGGTTTCCTCCCACTGTCCTTAAATTACTTTGCAACATCTTTCTTCCATGCTCCCAAAACCTCAAATAGGTCATAAACATACACATGCCTTACTTATTCCATCTTTGGATTCCCTTTGTGAAAGGAGGGAACTTCCACTGCTTCAGACACTTCGTTTTCTTTAAGAAAATTAGTTCCAGTTGTGTGACAATAGAGAGGGAACATGAGAAACTCAGCATGTTCCCAAGGAGCTGCTGATACTGTTTTCAAAAACACATACTTACTGCTATTGACCGTGTGAATCCAATTACACCATGCTTTGTAGCACAGTACACAGGTTGGAATGCAGCAGGCATGAGTCCTTTAAAATAAAAAGGTAGCTGAATAAAGATGTTGAGTACTCCTATTTATGATTACCTTAAACACACATATAGGTCTATAATGTGAAATATAATTGATGGATTTGTAGAGATGCAACAAAATAGCTTAGTAAAAATTTGCAAAAGAAGAGTAATGAAAGAAGTGTAACTTTTAAGAGGAAGAGTTGTATCTATGAAGTATGACTTAAAATGGAGGACAGGATCTGGAAGAAAACACTCAAGGATGAGATTTTTGAGCCTTCTTCTGTGAACCTGTAAAGTATTTAAAGTATATGAAGTAAGTAAAGTATTTTAGATAAACTTTGATTGCTGATACCCTAGCTGCTGATATGTAAACTGGACACCCGAAATTATTTACAGGGATTTCAGGGAGGAAGTATGGGAAAAGGTAAGTGAAATAGCAAAATTCATTTTGACTGCTGTAACTGATTTAATATTATCTTTGTAATATATCAAAACATAAATGTAATGTCTGACTTAAATCCCTTGCTTATATTGCTTCTGTGGAATAGTAACAAAACTCAGCCTCAGATAAAACTTTTCCGCTAGCCCTAATGCGAGAGAGAAGAATGAGTGTGCTGCACAGCTGACTGAAGCACAGTCAGCCAATACTTCTGCCTGTGCAATAGTGTTACTGCTTATTTATTTGACAATGTGGTTAGTACTATAACAAATACATACGCTTTTGCTTAGTGGTTTTTGCTCAAAGGAGCAACTATAAACAAAGTAATTCAGACTTGATGCACCATCTGAGGCATTGTAAAAATTATTTTACTTACAATACTACTCTGGTAATATTTCATAGGTGATAGTTTTTTTAAAGATATTTAAATGAAATAGGGAAGCCATTTTGCAATAAGCAAATGGAAAAAGCACTAAAAAGTGAATGTAGGACCTTAGTACAGATAAGTGAGTAAACATTGTGAATGGAATGATAAGATGAAGACCTCAGTGAGCAGAAAGCAACAAAAGCAAAGATGTGGATAGGAAAGCTTTTTGAAGTATTTTCTAGATTGAATTAGATTGACTGAAGAGGATTTCATGGTATGGTACGTCCTACAGCGGGCCCTGTTCTGCAATGAAAAGCCAGGATGAAGATTTTTTTAGAAGGGAACAGGAAAAAGGTAACAATCCTGGGTAATATCATTGCTATTCCCTGTAAAAAAAAAGAAGCGAAATGACTGCTAACATTGTGACCTTTTATGGGGGGAGTGGGAGAGCAAAGAAGCACTATTTATAGTAGAGAAAGAAGAGAGAACAGAGGTTTTGGAAGAAAATTAAGAACTTAATTCTAGTAAGACTGAGTTTGATGGCAAAAAGCTGGTCAAGAAGAGATGACAGACCATGAGTGTATATACATTTCTGCCCATTATGCCAACAATTTCCACTATACAATGACAGCTGAACTGGACCACATGGATGCTGTAGTTCCACCTGAAAGCTAGGGTCTTGTGAGTAGCAAACCACAGCCTGTCCTAAAGTTAGAGGATAAAATTTGTCTGTGTTCCCGAATGTGGTGGTATAAAACTGGATACTGATTTTGATGCGTTAACGTTTGATTCTAATGGAAGTTATCCCAATTAATATCTTGGATATGTTTTTTCATTCTTCATATTTCATATCTTTAAGTGATATAATCAAGAAAGGCTGTGACTTATCTCAGTGCAGATGAAGAATACACTACCCAGCTTTAAGTATAGATTTGCCAGAAAAATTATGTATGCCGGAGACTTGCGTGGGGTCTTTGCTCTGGAATCCATTTTGTCTGAAGGAAAAAACTTTCTGAGATGGCATAAAGCTCTAATTACAACTCTGACAGCTTCAAGGTTTTATCTTGGTTTAAATGCTATATTGGTGATCCAGTGAAAGCAACAGTGTTATTAGTACTGTTCAGTGGTGGGAAATGAAGAACTTAACCTAGTGTCTGGTTGTTCTCTTAAACTCGTATTTATCTACTTAGCTTGGATTAATGTGTTATGCTTCTAATTGAGAACTTGCTTTATGAGAAATGGTTTTTGTGTTGTCTCCTCTGGGTTGTGATCGTAACACAGGATTAATATTGCTCTGTTTGGTGACCTTTGATCATTGCCATTCTTCAAATAATTGGAAACATTTGACTATTAGCACATTAGAAATATTATGATACTCCTTTTTTTTAAACTCCTGAGTAGTTTTACACATTTTAAAGAAAAAAAAACAATCCCAATGAGACTGCAGTTAACAGACACACAAAAGACAAAATCTACTGGGAAACACAGAGGAAGAATTTAATTTTTTAAATTTTTTTAAACATAGCAAGACAAATTACTTGTTGCTTGAGAGGGAAGAGAAACAAAGTAAAGCAATAAACAAAGGAAGGGCACAGCTCACAATAATGAAGTGGAATAAGGTTCAAAGACTTACTTAAATGTCAAAAGACAGCAGGAATAACTAGGCAGGAAGGGAGGAACAAATAACTCATTTTTTTAATCAAAGCATTAAGACCAGTTCTTTTCTAACTGAAATTATTATTTTTGCTAAAATGGAGAACCAAGAAGAAATCAATTGACTCATTTTCAGCCAAAGCAGTGACAACGAAGACTAGTCCTAGCATCCTTCACCCAAAACAATGACAGTCCTGTCTCACTTTTGTTCCCGAGTTTGGTACCCAGACCAAGTATTTTCGGATGAACCACTGTGTGACATTGATCTTGCTCTGCCTGAGTACTTATTCAACCAGTGAGCAAAGGATGAGTTCAGAGCATATTAGTTAAGACATTAAATTTTTAGAAAATCTGGATTCTATTTGCTGCTCCTATGAATAGTTAATTATCTTATGCAAAGTGGAACGGCAGTGAAACAGACTGAGAACATTATGCACATAGTACGGGGGGGAGGAAGGGGAGGCTGTTCAAATGGATGATGATGGGGCAGTGTACTGCTGGAAAGTGATATATGTGGTTTTCAATCTTCCTTTGCAAGGGGAGGCAACTACTCCTGGATTTTCCTCTCTCTGGATGTTGCTGCATCACTGAACTGTTACATGAAAGGTGACAGGTAACTTCCTTCTCCCCTCAAACGATCTTCATTGAGAACCAGTTGGTGAATTACAAATGATTTCATGATGACTGAAGGTGCCCTTTGGTTTACCAAAAACAGTTCAAGCAGATCAGCAGTAATCCTGTGCGCCACTGTTAACTGTGCTCTTTTTTTGTTTTTCTCAGTTCCTGGCAGCTGACAGAGACAGCTCTTGCCCTTGGTTATACTCTTAGTCCCCTTGTTACAGTGTCAAGACCACTGTACCATTTGAGACGTGGTGTCAGGCTTCTCACTACAGCTGCTTATTTATCATGGTCAATAGTTTCAATATCCCCATCTTAAGAAATTACTGTTGGAGGTGGGAGATTGTATCAATAAGCTTGAATTGTACCAGTAAGCTTTGTTGAAACCAGTATTTCCTTTCAGTCCACGGAAGAGCTTTGACGAATACAGAATTAAGCATTTTTCCCCAGGTATGCTTTCCCACTGGACACATGTTGCCCTCAGAGATTTGAACAAGTCTCTCTTTTTTTGAATAAGATCTATTAGCTTTTAGATCACCTTTCCGCCCCCTGTTTTCTCCATAGGTGCACTGTTAGGCAGCTTGAGACAAATGTAATTTCTGTTTGATAGTATCTTTGTTTCATTAATTCTTGAAATAGTGTACCTCATATTTGGATGAGTGTGGCACAGGGAATACAAGAACCAAAGTCTGTTTTCTAACGTGGCTGTTGATCTCAGGGAGGCTTTGGGCTCATCAGAAAGCAGTGCTTCTACACTATGATTGTGCAGTGATGAGGCTCTATTCTCAGTTATACTTTAGACAGATATATTCACTATTAAAACATTTAAATATTCCATTAAAATATTGAAATTTTCTTTCACTAATGTGATAATCACAGTATCGTGTGGCATCCTAAAACTCTCAATTTCATTGTTTCTGAAAAAGATATGTGAAAATGCTGAAAGGTAAGTTTTGGCAAACTGATGGAACCTATTTAAAAGCAAACCAAAAGTGCACTTCTCCGTATGTTGGGAAATATTGCCAAAGTAATTTGTTTTCCTTTCTATCTTAGGTTTGTTTTTATAAAATATACTTATCAAAGCCTATTGCAGCACGTAGAATACTTACAAATAAATAACATCTCAAGATTTAGCCATATTTGTTTAAATTAAATGTCTTTCCAAACCACATTACAGAAATCTCTTTTGTCGCCCGTAGGCAAAAGTCTGGATAAACAGTATGAAACATGCTTACAATGTTCTTTGAAGGCCAAAGCCTCTTTTGAAGAAGTGGATATGTAACTAGAGAAACAGACTAGGGGTGTGATGGTCCTACAGTGACGAGATAATTGATTCTCTCATTCTGAAGAATAGGGAGGGGGTACAAGATCACATTCATTATGTCAGTTATACTGCTGTGATCTGTGTCAAAACAAAGGAGACACAGAAATCCTAGCAAAAATTCTAAGCTGTGTCATTTCTAGGAAATTTTTTAACAGTGAAGTGAAGTCTCAAGGGAATAGTTTCTAAATTTTCTAACCTCATTCCTGTGAATTCTGCTCAGCATCTTCTTTTTTCACAAAGGGCAGGGAACAGAAGCTCTTTCATGGTGCTGTGAACCGAAGGTCCCAGTTATACAGCCATTTACACTTTTGCTCCAGTGTCTTACTGTGAGTCTTGCCTTTACTCAGTGATGTTAACCATATGCTTAGCTTTGTTCTTGTAATATATATGTATGATCAGGTCTTAAAGAAGCCTGTTTGCTGTGAGAGGTACTTTTAAGTATTTCTTTTGGCTGAAGCTTTCTATAGGAGGAGGACAAACTGGCTGCTTGTGGAGCCTGAGTGCTTGAAGTTGAGTGCAGTTTAACCAGTGATAGGGCTGTACAACAGAAAGGTATCCAGATACGCTACACGTTGAGCAACCTCTCATAAAAAAGCTAGCATGATCTGATGCTAAGTATTTTACTAGTTTTTAAGCCCTCTATGAATACTTTGATTTTTTTTTTTTAATCTGCTAGAATCCAGACAGATACAAAGTCAGTTTTACAGAATATCTTCTTGAAAGTATGAAGGTTATCAAAACAAAAGTGCACGCACACACATGAATTCCCTTTTCCCCTTTACTTAATAAAAGTGTGTAGGTACCAGCCACCAAAAGGTAAGAGACAATGCTAAATTTAATTATATAAATAATCTCAGGAGTTAAATAGTTTTGTATGCTTTTTCTGTTGCTTCTAACTATTCTGTTAAACGAAATTAAAATTAATGTACGTAGCTTCCTACAGAAGAAATTTTAGAACATTTTACTCTTTAAATTTGAAATGAAATTTACTACAATGCAAAAACCAGCAGCCATTGGCATTATCTTTTATGGGGGCAAGTTCGCAGTAAAACACATTTCCCATTATCTCAGTTGTTTAGCGGCATTACTTCCTCTTGATATGAATGCACAAATCTTATAAAATTAAAGAAGTTTTATAGCTTTGAGATGCAGTGGGTTAGACACACAGTTAGTGTCTTGTGGAGACACTAAAGAAAGGAAGATTCAGTACTGGAAAGAAAGGTGGACGCTCTGGCTTTCGTCCAGCTGAATGAATGTTTCAAGCATCCACTTCATAGGAAGCATTTAAGTAGTTCCGTGGGGGTTTGGAAATATAAAACAGTAAGGCTTGGTTCTGTCCCTAGTTCAAATCATTGGCAAAATTCCCATGGTGAAGAACTGGAAACTAATTAGTGAGTAAAGCAAATATTATTGAATGTTACGTAAACGCTAAATATAACTCTTCTTGCTGTTCAGCAAGACACAAGGATATTTGCTGTCTGCAGAGTGTATCTGATAAAATCTTGTAGAGAACTTGGACGGGGGGGATCAAAACCACTCAAAAGTTTAATGATCCACAGAAGCTAGGTCTGAGAAAAGGAAACACTAGAAGAGAATGTTAAACAAGCCAATGGCAGTTTGCCTTTTATATATGGAGTAAGCTGCAGGACTTAGACCTTCAGACTGAAAAGAAGAATTAGGGTCACAAAGCACAAATAGTAGTAAATAAATAAATGATAAAAATCAGTGTATGTCAGCTTTTCTAATGTGTTTTTCCTTATGACCTTGGAAACAATTGCTAAATACAAGGTATGTAAAAGCAAACAAAACAAAGAACACTTTGTTTTTGACAGGTTCCCACAATCATTATGGCACAATGTTAATGTTAAAAAGTAAACAAATACAAATTTTAATCAAATAATTAAAATGGCACTTATAAGCTCTTACCAAACCAAGAAAAGCCAAGCTATTAGGTCTTAAAATCAAAATAATTTTGTGTTCATTTGAGACTAGTTAGAAATGGAATCAAACTGCTTGCTACCTTTGCTCGCTCTTAAGCACTGCATGGGCATCAGCACTTCTGTGAAAATGTTTAATCTTTTACTTGTGTTGATGAACTCTTGTACTGCAATAGCAGTTTCCTTCGGGTTAATTTGGTCCCAATACAATGTCCATTTGAGCCAATGGAGATAAACTTACTGGCACCAGTAGGCAATGGTAGGCAGTATTGCAAGTGCTGACTTAAAGGTACGTGGAGACTTTTAATAAAGGACCCCTCACTCATATGAGGCATGTGCATATATTAAGTCAGATCCTCAAGATCCACAAGCGTTATGTCAATAGGGTGAACTGGACTTCTCATCACAACAGCCAAGGTTTACAGGAGAATTTAATAGTACTAAGAACATTCACACCTATCGAGCACTAACCCCCATTCACACTCAGGAACTATGGCCACTGCTGTCTTACTGGCTTTTTATTGTTAAAGCACATAGGAATACCCCGGAATAAAATGACTATTCTGCATGGATACCAAAGAAAGCACTGACAATCCAAGTGTAAGCCAGCATATGTATTTTTCCCAGACAGTATGCCAGTAGCAAGACAGAACAAACTCTTCAAACAAGCAAGAGAGAAAGCAAGTATTTCCCCACAAATTTTTTGAGGAAGGGGGTGTGAGGTGCCATCATTCTCTGTTTACCGTTTCCCCTTCAATTGTGCTTTTTTGCTATGAGCCCAGCCCCCACAACCTGTGTACCTACAGGAAAGGAAGAAGGGTTCTGCCTCACAACTGAGCAGCAATAACCCTGACTGACGTAGAAGCCATATAATTCTATTTTTATGCCAATAAATTGAAATGCAGTTATAGCATAGATAAGTAGTGAGCAAACAATGTGCTAGCTTAAGCTCAATGAAGTATGACTGTTAATTTTGTGGCTTCTCAAGCAGAGGTAGATCACATCTGAGAGGACTTGGAGCATGGGCAGAGTTGGTGTGTGACAATCTTCATTAATAAAGTAGATACAGTCTAATCTTAAATATTCCTACAGCTGTGCTCCTATGGAGTTGAATGGAGGACTTGCTACTGCTTCCTTGCCTTCTGTGAAAAAAGTTTATCTGATTTTCCATTTTTGATGCCCAATAAATCTGATTATTTTTTATATTATAAAGTATTTAAAGTAACCCCGAATTCAAATTAGGTCTATATATTAGACTTTGTTTCTTACACGCGGTGTGGTAGACATAACGTTTCAATTCAGCAGTGTTATTGAATAGTGTTGAATAAGCAGAATGAATTGAGGCTAGTTAGGTTTTGCTCAATGATGTGTGGCAGTACTGAAACCTGAAAAAAAACTATTTACATCATGCTCAAGATTATTAAATATGAGACCGATAGATTAGGAAAATTACTGAATTTTTCATTGAATTAAGTTTAACAAAGCAAATGAAAGTTGTGGTCCTTTGATATTACTTTGGTTGCTATTATGAAAACCAGATCAAAATGGGAATAAACAGGAAAGAACCATAAGAAAGAAGAAAAAGTGTGACTAATCAGTATGATTCATTTATTTTAGAAACAAACCAGTGAGTAGAAAGTGTTTATACAGAAAATATTCTTACCTGCCAAAGATGAGATATTAATGATTACTCCTCCATCTCCTCCATTGCCTTTTCTCATGTATTCTAGGCCAAGGTAGGTTCCTCTAATCACAGATGTCTGATATAGGGGGGAAAGGGATGATTATGTTCAAAATATGTTTCTTTTGTGCTCCTGAAAACTGAATCTTGCTTTAATCGTGGTGCCTAGACCCTGTATTGCTTTACCAGTGATCTTACTTATACTTAGAAGATTATAAAGAGAGATGACATTCCACAGTAATGCAACTCAGTAACTTCAGAAGCACAATTGCAATGCATAGAAATAATAGCAACTTAATTATTTTTCTTATTAAGATATAAATAATCAAACTAAAACGTTACAGCGTGAAATAAATGCTGTAAAGGAAATGAAATGCAGAATGAGTAAATAATTTATAGATGAAACACACACTTTACCTGAGGATATGTGGTGGATGAACTGATCCAATTCCCATCATTTTTATTGAGACAAACCGCTCTACATTGTAAAAAAATGTAGAGACTGAATCTGAAGATAACACTAACACTAATAACTCCATTTGGCCCAAGGCATGAGATCCCTTTTTAGGATTAAGTTATATGTTATATTTCTCATCCCAGGATATTAAAAATCTGCATTCTTTTCTGAATGAAGTTACTGGAGTTTTACCATTCCTCTCAAAAGAAGGTTAACACAAACAGACAAATACAGATAAGGTAAAAAAGCATTTGAAGAGGTGTAAACCATAATATTAGCTGCAGCATGTGATTTCTATTTTTTTTTTTTTTTTTTAAGAAAGATCTTTGAGGAAGAAAATTTTACTGAGACCTGTATAATCTTGATTTCTTAAAATCTGTTTTTGAACCCTACTGCAGTCAGAACTTCTGCTGGGATTAATCTCACCAAAAGTCAGACTTTTAAACTGAGACGGCTAAAGATACGCTGAGCCTGGGGTTATCAGCCTCCTAAACGAATCAAGTGGTTGAGTCTTTCCAAGCGAGTAAGTCATTTTGCCAGAGACTTTAACAAGTGATAACAGAAAGGCATCAGACAGTGCTGTTAGTGTAAGATACTAACTTTAGTGAAATGTTGCAATATTACTGCATTAGTGATGAATTTCATAATTATTTACTGATTTTGTTAATCTCTCCATAACCAGTTCACATTTGGTTTACAGTTTCTACTTAAAATGAACAAATGTATTGAGTTACTTTTATTTTTCTGGAAATATTATTTCAGTTTTTAAATGAGAACTCAATTTACATTTTATTACTGTTTAGTGCTATTTATTTGACACAAATAAATTAAGATGTGCAAAAGATGAAGTGGCCCTACAAATATGTTCACATCTGTGCACAACTATTTCACTGAGAGTTTTGACCAGGGAGGGTCTACAGAATTGTGAATCATGGAGAAGGAAATCTCCCAAAGTAATAAAAAAACACAGTAAAAAAAAAATCTGTATATGACTGAAACCTAATGGATAGTGGTTAGGTGTACTGGAAAGAAAAGGCTTTTAAAATCAGATCATTAAATATTTTTCTACCATTATGTAAATTCCCAAACCAAAATTGGAACAATTTAAAGATATGTATTACATTTCATTTTTATTAGCTGATAGTTTTAGACATACGTGTTATAAAACATAAAGTAAAAGTCCTAATTCAAGTTCAGTTGCCCTTCATGCTTATTGGTTTTAACAGGAATCAGATTTGGAAAAGGTCTTTTCCAACTTAAACGATTTTATGAT
The DNA here is from genome assembly GCF_047370975.1 of Nipponia nippon. NCBI lineage: Eukaryota > Metazoa > Chordata > Aves > Pelecaniformes > Threskiornithidae > Nipponia > Nipponia nippon. The sequence continues at coordinate 40,624,757 of NW_028262380.1, read as the reverse complement.
TCTATGTCCTACTTTATTAACATTGCTGGTTTGTTGCCCAAGTAACATGAAGTTAAGCTGCCTATTGACAGAGATAAAAAAACTTGAGACCTCATTACCAAGTTTGCTTTGGAATTTCGATAAAGAATCAGCTTTTTTCATTTTCTATAGTTGCAGCATTTTATGTGACATTTTCAATATCAATATATTTTCAGTATACCGATTTCCTGGAATAATGTAAAAAAAATAACAAAATACGAATAGTTTAAAGTTCATTTTAAACTTTTCTTAAACAAAAAATTCCCATAAAAACCCTTTTTGGTTTTCTCCTGGAAAGCTTTGTCTTAAGTAACATACTTCTAAAAATGTTTTGATTAATATCAAAAGAATGTTATTGATTAAATGTTTTAACAGAAACTTTCCAAAGAACTGTCTTCAGTGGCTTGTAAAATACCACACTAAATCTGATTTGTCTTGCATGTCCTGGAAAGTTTCAGAGCTGTTACAAATGTAGCCAAGTGCTGTTTAATGTTGATTGTCACATGTAAATTTTAAAGGTTTTATTGAAAACCAAGATCGTTAATGCCCAGTAGCATTGCTGTAAGGTATACTTATTCTGAACATAAACTCATTGTCAGCTCAACTGAAATTAGACTTGGACTTAAGGCTGGGTGGTGTTTTTTAAAATATATATATATATATACACACGATAGGGTGTACACAAGACATTTTAGAAAGCGAGGGGTTAATGCTGTCTAGGGAGAGCAGGTGCAGGTCCTATCATGCCCTGGAGCAGTGGCTTAGCCTGCTGAACAGAAAAAGAGAATTCCACTTAGGATGATTAGAGGAAATAAATCAGTTGGAGAAGGAAGTAGCTTGGGGCTCCCTGAGGATTTTTCTATTCCTCCAGCCTTCTCATTCAAAGAGATAATAGAGCCAGATGAGTCTTTGGCCAAACCACAATTATAAGACAAGGAAAAAGTGGGTAGCTTGACTCTCCTGTCAAAATCACTGTACTGCTCTTTTTTCTCTCTAGACTCCATTAACTTAGCATTTCTTCAAGTGGCTGGGGAAGCCTTCTTCTTTACGTAGGTATTGTAAGAGGTTGTCTTCAGAATTAATGCAGACTTTCATTCGGATATTACCCTTACACGTGCTGTTATCCTTGCAAAAAACTTCTCATCGAGTGTGGCTAATCTCGGGTGGCATGGTTTTTTCTGATGTTTGGGCTGGCAACATAAAGAATTATTCTGGAGATAATCTCTGAACCAAATATACAGGGTGAGAAGAGCCTAGCTGCCTGCACACTCAGCAGATGGCACTTCAGATGAAAGGCGTGTCGTGATAGATCTCCCAGGAGATCTCCAGGAAAGAAAGTCCTCTCAATAGTTCTCCAAGGAAGACCAGCAGTAGCTGAACTTACTGTAGTATGGAAGTTGTACAATGCGTGCTTAGAAGTCTTAGTGCCTCTTTCCAGTCGAGCCTGTCAATCCAGCTGAGTAAGTGAAGCTGGCTCTCATATCTGGGTGCCAAACACTCAAATGGGAAAGAGGTTTTCCAAAGAACAATAGCATGTTGGTTTTGTTATGAAATCCATCTTTGTAAGTGCATAAATTGCAGCCTCAGGCCTCCTCTCATATGAAATGCAACTTTGGATTCCTATTTGTTGATGTCAGAATACTTCATCTGAATTCTAGAAGAAAGCTTATGAGCTATTACTTCACTATACCATGAAATACTAGAAAGTAAAACAGGCAAAAGAGTGGGAAAGTAGTCAAATTTGCAACTAAGTGCAGGTAAAGTGAAAATTGGGACAGCCGACTCTCACCTGTTTTTTTTGCTCCTGGCTATTGAAAACTAGTATCATTAAAACCAGAAAATAATCTAAATAGTTATCCTTCTAGCTGTTGAAAAACCTGTAATCTTAGTGATACTGCTGTTTGTTTTCTTACCAAAGTACAGTATTTTACTATAGCACATAATGAAGATGGACCATTAAGGTGCACTGCAGGTCTGAGTGTGCTCCCAAGCGAGGCAATTTTACTCTTCAACTGCCGGTAGAAAATGAGTAGTGAGTGTGGGAATATCTCCTAGTATTAGCTTCCATAAATTGCAGATTTAAATTAGAGGAGATCAGACATTCTGAAGCACCATACAGTAATAAACCCAAAACTTAGTATCTGACAGCATGGTGAACTTCGCAAAATAATTGTGCAAATACTCAAAACATTTGCAGTTGCTTTTGGAAGCATCACATCTGTAATCAGTAACTTATTTAACAAATTGTTAAATGGCACTTTAGGTATTAGTGTCAAAATCAGAAACAAAACTTAAAAATCTGTGATTCTTGACATTTCTATGTATCCCACAGCTGTATAGTTTTAATTGTATTGTTCGAAAAGAAATCATATATTGAAACTGATTCTAATAAGACTCCAAGTCTTCAATAGAGACCTAATTAATTTTTTTCTGGCGTTAGGAACCAGTGTTAGCCAGTGTTATACGTGTTCTTGTATTCCAACATTGCACCTGTAAGTGAATTTTCATACTCTGTGTTTCATTTTAGCTTGATCCATTAAAAAAAAAGTGTTCTTCAGTGATGGTGCCCAGAGCATCGTTAATTGTCATCGTTTGTAAGTGACAACTGCTTTGAAAGTAATTTAGTACACAGTGCTTTTTTTTCTAGTGTTTCAAGGCAGGTCTTCCAACTGACATAGTTTCTTATACATATTTAATACAGTTTCCCTTGCCACTTCTTGTCTGATACTTCTGCTGTCTCCTTATGCATGCTCATATTTTATGCTGAGAAACTATATCTACATTCCTTCAGTGCTGAAGATGACTACTCTATTGTTATCAAGGTGATAAGGCAATATGAATTCCTTTGAGAGAACAAAATGGTAACCAGTAATTGGTCCTAACATTATATGTAGGTTTCTGAGCTGATGTAGCTCAGTGCTAGGGATACTGAACAAAAAACAAATGAAAGAGCCATTGACTTGTGGTTTCATAAAGCAGGTTAGCACAGAGCTGGAATTTGACCCAAGATCATTCGACTTTTATACTGTGATGTGTAAACTGATGGCTATCTATAAGGAAACATTTCAAAGTACTTTATGACCTGCATAAGACAAACTTCAAAAGCCTGAAACTAAGTGCTGCTAGTGATATCCATGGAAAACTTTAGCATTTTGCTGTTGGACAGAGAGGTGGGACTGATTTTGTCTTTAATGTAGATTTTTTTAGGAAGCAGACAGGTTGTAGCAAGCATGCAAGTCCCTTGGCATTCCTACATATGGGTTAGTTTACTTGCTATGTGAAATGAAATTGCAGGCTCTTGAGTTTGAATTTGCAGCTCAAACTGTGGAAAACAAGAAGCCTAGGGAGGGAGAGGCAGAAAGGAGAAAGGAATGTGCAGTAGGATTTGATCATTTACTAGAAATCAGTAGCTTTTGTACAATGTGGGAGTGAAATATTATGTTTTAGTGTTTTACTGTGTGGTTTTCTTTACTTCCCCCCTTCCCCCACCCCATTCCTGAAGGATGTAGGAATAGTATTGCATTTTGAGTAGCTGGGCTTAAGTAGTTCTTAGTTCAAAGAAATTTGCTTTTCATTGTACTTCAACATTGGTTACTGTAAACATACTTTAAAACTGTAAGCTGAGAAGTTCATTCACTTACTGTGCAATTAAGGTAAGTCTGTGTCCTTCCTAGTGCAACGTGAACAACAGAAATAGCTATACTTACAGGCTTCCTTATGCACTTAGAGGACTGACCCTCATGCCAGTGCTTTCAAGGTAAGTGGTACTTCTCACTTTTTGGTGGCCACATCTCTCCCTAGGCACTTAGTCCTCCTTCTGACATCAAATTATGCTGAAGAATAAGGAACATTGAACAACAGAGCTAGTGTATTTCTGGTTGTCTTAGAATGCAAGCTTTGTAAACTAGTTACCTATGCCATTTTATCCTCTACAGATAGCACCGTTTGGTTTGTTTTGTTTCTATGTTGGTAGCAGTAAGAAACAGTGCTTGCCTCCATCTGTACTACGGGACCTGGTGGTAATTCCCACCTGCTGAATCCAGCTATGTGTCCTGGCCACATTATTTTGGGATGAAAGTTCAGTCCTTGTCATTTCTGCTGGTACACTGGGAAAGGAGAGCAAGGGGTATGGACCAGAAGGGTTGCAGCATGCTCGCAAGGGATCCCTTTTACGGCTTGCACAATGGAACAGCCTTGTGATGATGACCATGAAGTCTTTGTCCCAAAAGTAAATAAAATTAATCACTTCTGAAATTTGCCTAGTTACCTTTCTGGTTCCTGCCAAAACATTAATTGGCCTTTTGAGGAATAGTTCCTTACTGATGAGCAAATGAATTTATTTTGCAAGGTTTGCTAGTTGCTAGAACTTTTATTTCACAGTGAGCTATGTCGAACAGAGCCACGCATATATATACAGTGTTGCATTCTCTTCTCTGTAGTACCAATCTAAGTATTTTGCAGGGACAAACCCTGAGTTAGGTAGGCTTCATTTTAGAAAAGGACTTTTCTAAATTCACAGAAACTTGTTAACTTTGTCATTTATGGAAATTATGCAAACCCATGAAAAATGTAAAAACTTGGAATTGTTGGGTACTGCCACATTTTGCCTAGTAATGAAGGATGTGACTGACATGTACCTGAATGAATTTTACATGTGGGCAACGCACTTAAATAATTGGATCCCATATGACTGGTTTTTTTTGGCATGCCCAAGTTATGGCCTGCAATTTAAAGTTTTGCCAGAATAATGTGTTAAAATGTGCATAATCATCACATAAACAGGAGATAATTGTGATTTTGCTGTCAAATTCTTTCATGAGTCTATTTAATTTCATTTGGGGAATCAGTTAAATATACCTGCAAAATAATTAATATTTTGGAATAAGAACATAATAAGATAACCAAGATGTTCTGTAAAGTGCTTCTATACTTTTGATTCAGGTAATATTTAAAATGTGAACATATGTGATACCAGTGCTGCTACATTTAACTGTATACTGCAACCTACATCAGTTTTCAGAAACCTCTGATACAAGTATAAAAAAAGGAACTTACAAGTAAATTTGGGGATTATCTTAGTATAAATTGTGCTAAGTGCATTTGTAAGGAGAAAAGATACTGTAATTATAGCAGCCACTATAATTACAGTGGTTCCAGAAAGCCTACATCATCAACACAAGACAAAATTAGGGAAGCTTCTTAGAACACTAAATTGTGTTTAACTAACATATATGTTCAAGGCTCATAAAGATGTGGGTGCTTTTTTTTTCTTTAGGAAGAGAAAAGAAGTCAGATTATAAAATTTCTGGATTCCTTAGGCATAAGTTCTTATGAAGTTGAACACAAGAAACACTGTTCTTGTCGTGCTGGAGGACTGTAGGTAGGACTCTTGATAACAACGTATGTGTCATATGTCCTTGTGCTATTCTGTGCATGGGGTGTGTGTGTATGATGGACTGTTGAAACTACACTGGTAATATCCATTTAAAATGGAATTTGTGTATGGTTGCCAAGATCTTTTTTTATATACCATAATGACAAGAGTGCACATTTGTATGGGTATGAGTAGTTGAAGCTGCCATTGATCAAGCTGATATCAATCAAGTCAACGCTATCAGCTTTGGAGTTTTGAGGTGAGGAATGGATAGCATTGCTGGAATCATAGAATCATAGAATACCAGGTTGGAAGGGACCTAAAGGATCATCTGGTCCAACCTTTCTAGGCAAGAATTTGCACAGTGTAGACGACATGGCCCAGCACCATGTCCAGCTGAGTCTTAAACATGTTCAGCGTAGCGGAGTCAACCACTTCCCTGGGGAGATTATTCCAACAATTGACTGTTCCCATTGTGAAAAATTTTCCTCTCGTGTCCAATTGGAATCTCCCTGGGAGTAACTTGTACACATGAATACTTAACTAAAAAAATTAATAGAAATATTAATAAAGTAATGAAAGGGTGGATGTTGTTTAGCAGAAAATATAGCAAAATGGTGGAAAGCACTGCAACAAAAATCTCTTTTTAGCGGTTGATACTCTTCCTCCCCCCGCCCCGCCCCCGCCACGTTTATCAAGCTGTCTTTTCTTGCTCTCAGGGAACTGTAATAGATACAAGTAGGAATTGGATTTTATTCCCTCTTTTTTCCTTCTAAATTAAGTCCCACTTTTTGAACCTGCTTCTTCATTTCTATTCTTCATGCTTTCTCAAGCAGTACTATCGGGGAACTACCTTACACTCCTTTAAAAATGTTCCTGAAGACCAGCTGGTTCTGTGAACTGTTTTAGCCATAAAGAACACACCCCATATGTGTTTGTTCTGATTTATCTTGTTCTGTACTGCTCTACTTATGTACTTTGTACTTTAAACTGGGGCAGAGAATATTTGTTGTATCAATATATAAATGATATCACTAAGATGAAGACTGGCATGTAGGTTGGTTTTTTTTTTTTTTCCCCTTTTTTTAAAGTAGAAAACATGTGCATAATGTGTATCCAAATGTGTTTCCATAGAAGTTATTCTTGTTCTTAGGGGTAATACAAAGGATATGTAAAATGTCTGACATCAGGGAAATAGAGACATTTTAAAATCATGTATTTCATACATATTTTGTTCCTTTCTCTACAAGAAGCAAAAAAATATTTTATGGAACCAACCAATATAACATAGTACATGCAGCAGCTGTTATTCTTCCATTGTTAGAATTAAAAAGCAAAAAGTACAAAATGTTGTATCTTGGTTTATGGAAATTGCAGTAACTAGGTAGAAATACCCTACGGAAATAAGCTAGTTAGTTGACTCAAGGTTGGACAGGGAAAGAACATTCAAATCAAAAGATAAATGAGGATATTTGGATCTTAGAGTGTCCTTGATTTAACCCATATAGCTGTACTTCTACTCTGCTTGGTCATTTTAGATGTTCTTATTCCAGTCACCAGCATGTATTGATGAAATTTTTCAACTTTCAATTATGAATTAAGTCATGAAGACATTTATGGTGAACTTACCTATACAATAATGTATAAACTATATAGTCCTCCTTTTTCTTAATTTTTAGGGGCAGTAGCTTCATAGTTAAGCGTATAGATTTTTAAGACTTGGATTCCAGTTTTTCCTGCTATTTGAGGTAGTTCAAACCCACCTATGGTCTGCTTCAGCCCAATCACTGGTGATAAGACAAAAAGAATAGTAGAAGGAGGTTCTCAGTGCCTTCTGTTTGAAGCTCTTGGCATTGGAAAATTGTTTGGACATCACTCTAAGTTAGGATATTTACCTGGCCATTAAATATCTTCAAGATTTGCTGATCAGAAATGCCTTCATTTTTTGAGCTGAATTTAAAGGTGAATCACAAATAAATCTGTTTCTCACATGGACTTTAATTTTTCTGGTGATGACTAACTATCTGTGCTTGCAAATTTGACAGGTGGATGGCTGCCTACAGTAACTTATATCCTGTGTTAAACCAGGCACAAAAATAAAGAGAAATCAGTCATCTAGAACACAGGTAAAGTCGTCTTTCAAATTCAAGGTATCTGTACTAAGAGATATTGATGTTGCATAAAACTGAGGATGTCACACTCCTGTTGCTTCACAATATGAAGTTTCCAGATGTTTAATTTGTCAGAATATTTTAGAAATGAAAGAGGGAGAAAGAAATATGTGTAGTTAGATCTTAAAGAAAATATAAAGAAAAGGCAAAGGAAATTGAACAAATGTATTTCTCTTATTGTGGAAATTTTAATCTGTGGTCTCAGTTCAGTCCCTTCCAAGAATAAGCAAATTTGACCTTGGACAGATATAAAACATCAAGAAAAACTATTATTAAATCTAACTTTTTTTTGATACATATTTTCCCATTAATTTTTCTATAACTTGTCTCATATACAGCATGTGTTATTTGTCCTGGTGCGTTTTTTTTGTTAGTTTGTTTTCATGGAGGCATTAGGATTCAAAGACTCAGATACCTTTGGCCTTTAAAACTTTTGACAAAAACAAACTTTTAATTTTCTTATTGTGAGCTTTCTTGTTGCATTGACAAATTCCAACTGACCGATTGCAGAAAACTACACATTGCACTCTCCCAAGCTTCCTTTTGCCACTTTCTTTGCAGATCTAGATTGTAACACTTTGTAAGTATGGTCATAGGGGTGACTTGCTGAATCACCATCAAATTAGAACTTTGCAGCTGGTAGAATACAAGCTGGTCAGACTTTTATTAATCTAGAAGGTTGGTCTTTCCTTTAGAGCTTAGATCTCCTAGCAGTGTAATCTAAATTAAAATAAAAAAAAAATCAACTGAGAAACAGATATTGTGGTCTCGCTTGATGAGATACCAGATAATATCAAAGACCTTGTAATAGTCTGTTTGAAAATAAATTTTACAGGCTCCTTGATCATACTGGGTTTTAGCAAGTCCTTTTAAGTGGTGTGCTTCTATCAGTGATGATGGTGAAATGGCCTACATTAAAAGCTCAGATTGTATGCTTGCTTTATTGGTGAAGAAAATGTGGACCTCTTGGTGGAACAAGTTTTCTTGTAATACCAACAAATGGCAACTTATTCTCTAATGCACACCAGCTGAGTCTCACAAGTAACTAAAATGTTCTAAAACATTCATATAAACAGACTGGCCTTCTGCAGATGCAGCTCTACTGCTTTGGGCACCAAATTGTTACACCTACCTGAGATTTCATTGGGTTTTATAGAAAGAGAATTTTGTCCGGTGTCAGCCTGAGTACCTCTACACAGTGCTGTACATCTTGGATAGACAACTTAAAGGACCCACCACACAGACATTTTTTTGGTTAGTACCTATGCAATTATGTGGTTATTGTTTCAATAGATGTGTTTACCAATCCGACAACTCATGTTCTGTATTTTGACACAATCTGTAGAAGTCAAGGGCTGTTAAGCGTATTCGAACATTAAATAAAGTATGAACACGTGAAAGGAGATAATGCTTACCAAGTTAATTTGTATAGTGCTTTCCCAGTCCTTCTCATTGTTCACACCAGCATTATTAACCACAATATCCAGCCTTCCAAAATGTTCAATTACTTTTTTGAAAGCACCTATAGTAAGATCCAAGGGTGAAATTTCTTAGCACTTACGGAAAGTAAGATGTAAAAATACAATGCATGTATAGAAATTAATGTTTTATTAGTCTACCAAAATGTCTTCACTGTTTTCTTAACCACTAATGAGCAACATGAAATCAACTTCTTTATCTAACCATTCATCAATATTAAACATATTCAGGAAAACTGAAAGGATTAAGATGCCATAGTTGCCTTTTCATTCGGTTTTATAATGCCTGATAACAGGAGCTAATGAAAGTTCTTAGCACCCATACATTTTGTATTAGATAGGATGTTTGGCACCCTAATTATATAAATTGAGCATTTATAGCTTGACTTGTAACAGTTTGATATTGCTAGTGAATTCAAGATCTGGCACCACCTATTTTAAATGAAAAAATAAAAGCTTCGTGTTTGGAACAATTTTCTTTATTGAGTCTAAATTTAACCTGAGAATGCAATTCTTATTCAGTGATATAACTAATATGAATCTTTCGACTACAAATAACTTGTCATAATTCTTGTTTAAATTTATCCATTTATGAATAAATTGTTATACATCCTACTGTTGATGAAAATAGTGACCTGTCTTCCAAAGAATTTCAAAATAAAGAACTGGGAAACTTCCACAATGACATTGTGTTCTCCCAGGTGACAGGGTTGAACTAAGATAAAAGATGTGTATGGAAAAACATGATGATGTCATAGTGATAAGCAAACTCATCTAAGCTGGCTCTGCTTTCACAGGATAGTTGGATGAGATGACCTCCAGATGTTCATTCCAGACTAAGATTTTCCATGACTGCAGACATTATCTGACATGTATGTATAGCTTGGGTTTTTTTCCCCTCCAAATATTGTTCCTCATCACTAAATATTTATTATTATGTAAACCAAGATACTACCCCCCCAATATTGCTTTAAAAAACATTGTTTGGTGACTGACTAAAAATTTAGAGTATTTCAGGTATACTAAAATTATGCTTGACAGGCCTTAAAGAAACCACTTCACTAAAAGGTGACCATCTTAATTCTCTGATCTTTAGTCTTTGGCTATTAGTCAATCAGGAGCATAGCAGCAGCTTTGAGACATCTACCTTTTTTGCAGCAGTTGCAGGGGTTTACGAAGTTGTTTTGTTTTTTTTGGTTTTGTTTTTTTTTCTTGCACCACATGGTCTTTACTGTTACAGGCTTTTCTTTGCCTGAATGCTGCAGGTCCATCACAGTCATCATCTTGTCATCAGACCAAGAGCTGGGCAGCTGATGGGAAAGGTTTTATGTGTCCAACTGCCTTTATTGTACAGATTTTTCTAATATTCTTATTCTGTACTAGAATATCTTAATATTACTAAAGCCTCTATTTTTGGCTGTCTGCCTTTTTGGCTTTTGTTATGTTTGTTGCTAATTCATTCTCTGGTTTCTCAACTTAACTCTTTAATCGCTTCTCATCTTTCTAATCCTGCATCAGCAAGGGCAAATGAAAACCTTTGACTTTATTAGGAGCAGAACTGATTATTTAATTTAGTTTCGATGAGTAAAATAAATACAATTTGGGTCCTCAATTAGCTTCCAAATTTTGGAAACTGGCTCTCTGATTCCCTGTGAAGCCTTCTCTAAATAGCATCTTTCATCAACCTCATTCTTAATAGAATCTATTGCCTTCAAAAAGCACCATGAGTAATAGTGCTTTTGCCAATTATTTGTTTATTAAATTCACACAGTCTTGACTAAACGCAGTTTTTTCTAGTATACACATTGAGAAAAGAGCCAAATGCTTTTCAGCTGTTTGCATATCTACGTTAAAATAAAGAATGATTACCAAATTTGGAATATTTCTGGTAAAAGTTTACCTGCCTACAGTAGCCCCATCTATTACCTATCCACAAAAAGAAGAATCTCATTATAAATTCTTAATAAAGTTATCACATCAGTGTAAATTGACTTGTTCTTCCCTTTTCGAATGTAGAATAATTCTGTGTTTACATTGCACGCTACTTAGCGCTTATGGAATCATACAAATTAATAGCAGATGATCCTATGAAATATTGAATGAAGAGAAATGAAAAATGAAGAGGGAGGATCCATTTTAAAGAAGAGGTAAGAAAAACAGTAGAAAGTAAGTACAAACACCAGTTATATGTGAGCTTCATAAATATTCATGGAAAGCAAAAGTAAATGTATGGTGATTTTTCAAAAGTGGGACAAGATAGAAGATTTTTGTGGGGGACTATGTGAAAGAGCCACCAGAGAAAAAAGCACAGGCAAGACTTGAAAGTAGATGAAGCAGCTGATTTCCTGCCGATAAACCTTATGTACCTAGACACTAGTTATAGTACTGTGACTTGTTTCATACTGAAAGGGCTAAAGTTAAACTAAGAGAAACTTCATTCACGCACATCACCTTTAACATAAAAAGCAAGTACAGGACTTGACGTATCCACTAAGAACTTTAAACACTAGGAGTGAAATTAATCTAAGTTTATTAAGTGGTGGCTTGCAGTTACAAGTGAAAAAATAGGAAAATAAAGCAGTAAAAAAAAAAAAAAATCCAACCAACAAAACCACTAAAAAAATACCCCAGAAACCCCAAAAGCTTGTAAGACATGATTGCAAATTTATGCTAAGAAACCTGCAGCAGGAATAATGCAGTGTCAGAGAAGCATAAGCAGCAGCTGGCTGTTTTTGCTCTCGCTCTTTGCAAGAGCCCATTCTGATCCTGCTCTGATGGCTCTTTTCTTACTAACTTGGTTCCAAAACCTCCCCATCCTGCTCACTTCAGTTCCCAGTGCACACCCTGTTGGTCCTGTACTAGCCTGGCACTAAAGGGGGGAGGAATCATGGAAGAGAAAGCACACTGAGGTAACATCCATGCTGCAGCACGTGCTATTCCTACCCCTAGGATGCTTTTTCTTGCTCCTAGGTTACTCCTCTCGCTTGGAAAAAAAGTCAATAATCAACCTAGCTGATAAAAACTTTGTTTGCTGATTAGAGCATATCTCAAATTTAAAGTCCACCATATCTCTTACAGACAGACAATGTCAAGCTCTGGAGTTAGGCATAATCACGCTAGCTCGGTGCAGTGAACAATATTGCCGAATTCTGAACTAACTGCACTCTTTTGTGAAAGAGGAATGGATATGCTCAGTCACCACTGTTGAGAAAGTTGCCAGTGAAGTGTGGTGAATAAATGCAGAACTGAAAATGTTCACATCTAGCGTGGCACAAATGAATGTGGGGAAAGGACACTGACAAAAGTGATGTCAAAATCTGAATCTGAGTCACTACCTATGAATGTATCTCTAATAATGAAACTTTGATGAAGTGACGTGCCTGTTATGAAATATGGTGAAGGGTACATCAACATTATATGATGCTCTAAGAACTCAGTAGGGAACATCATTTATTCACTAAGTGAAAACATAAATGCAAACCATACATGAGGGAAGCTCCTTGCTGTTCCCTGCATCTGCAAAACTTGTGCGAAAGGTTATCAACCCATGTGTAACACCGTGATAAAGCAGTGTGCCGTCTTTTGCCACTTCTGCTTTCAGCTGCAGCAGCACAGGTTGAAAGTGTGCTGTATGGAGAGAGCACTGCAACCCAGAGCAGAATTTATTACTCCTGTGACGAGGGAATGCAGCTTGGAGTCTGTACTGAAACCTCATAAAAAGCAAGTCCGTGCTTTAAAGTTCATATATATTGCTCATAAAATAACAATTATCTTCTACAGAGGCTTTCATGCAAAAATATCGTACACAGCACTCAATGGAAGTGATTTCTTTGGCTTTTCTTTACGATGTGCCAAGTAACATGGTGAAATACAGGCATGCTGGTAGTAATATTTGACAGCTGCAGGTTCAGAAACAAATCCTTTTTGAGTCACTGTCAGAAGCGATTGGGAGTAGGCTGTCCTCCAGAAACCTTAATTGCACACGTATTGGTGCAGCAGCCCAGGCTCTGTCAGGTTGCTGCACGTTGAGCCGGAGCGCGGCGCGGACAGCTTCCTCCTTACCTTTCAGCTGCTCCTGATCCGTAACGTCGCACTGGATGAACACCGTCCGCTGCGCTTCAAACTGCTCGTCCAGGGCCGCCTTGCTCTCCTGCCCGGCCTCGGAGTTGCGGTCCAGCAGGGCTACCTGTCCGGGGAGGGAGGGAGGGAAGGGCTGAGCGGCGGACGGACGGACGGACGGACGGCTGCCGAGGCGAGGGGGCTGCCGCCGCCCCGCGCCCGCGGGTACCGGCCGGGGGGGGTGGGTGGGGGTGGCGGGGGGCAGAGGGGAGGGGGCTCTTGCCGGGCCTTACCTTCGCGCCCTTGCCCAGCAGCGCCTGGACGAAAGCCCTGCCGATGCCCTGCGCCCCGCCGGTGACCAGAGCCACCTTGCCATTGACGTGCATGGTCGCCGCGCCGCTGCCGCCGGACCCGCGCCCGCCGAGCCGCAGCAACCTAGCGCGGTGTCACCTGCCCGGTTTCCTCCCTCCTTCGCTCCCTCCCTCCTGCCCTCCCTCCTGCCCTCCTCCTCCTCCTCCTCCTCCTCCTGCCGCTGCTGCTGCTGCGGCTCATTCCCCCCCGCTCCCGTCTCGTGTGACCGAGAGCCGCCCGGAGCTGCCTGGGCGGGGGGAGCAGGGGTGGAGCAGGTCATTAAATGCTTCTCCCGAGTGCCTGGATGAACCCCAGAGACCAAGGGCCGGAGAGGAGACCAGCTCCAGCCCCTCTTGGGCCCCCCGGGCTTTCCGGCGAGGCCCGGCTCCCGGCCGGGGAAGGGTGCCCGGGGCAGCTGCCTCTCGGCGCGGAGGGGGGAGAGCCTTCGCGCCTCCATAAATCGCGTGAGAAACGGCTACGAGCTCTGATAAGGGCTCTTGGCAGCTCCTCAGGCTGCGTGCGTTTTCCTTGGCCCAAGCTGCGTGAGCAGCAGGGGGAGGAATTGAAAGAAAGTTCAGTCTCGAAAAAAAACAAACATAGAGGCTTTTTTCACACTTCGAAATACCCCAGCAGCCTTCTCCCTCTCTTTCTGCCAACAAATAGAGTCCGTTTGTGTGAAAAAGCAGCCATTAAATAATGGATATTAGACATACCAAGATAAGTGCTTTCTAGACATTTTCAGGTCTGTGGATAACATAGCTCGCACCTTAAAAAACGTTTAACAGCTTTTGCAGCTTATAAGCCAAATTCTGGTACACAATGTGGATTATATGCAAATAAAATTTATCAATACTAAGATATATATCTCCGTACAGTAGAAATAAGAGCAACCTTCATGATCGAAAAGCTGAAAGCAATTTTCTTGTTCATTAGCCCGTTACAAGATTCACAAATGTTATCCCATAGAAAATACAATGTTCTGGAGTATTGGGTAGATGGGAAAAAGCTCTACAAACATATATACATCACATATGTGCGTGTGTATATTAGCACACACGCTTGTCTTTTGAGTTCTCTGTTTTCTTTTGCCTGGTGTATCAGGTTTAAACTTTTTGCTTGTGCTTTCAAGGCCCTGAAGTACTCTGACTCAGACTTCATCTCGAGACATCATTAATGTCTGTTGTCCTTTTTCCTTGCTTCACAGCAACAGTGTGCCTATTTTGCCCCAACTCTTATCCCAGCTGCCTGTTTCCTACTAGGCTGCCTTCATCTATGGAATTCCCTTTTTTTGTGTTACCTAGAAGAAACAAATTATATCGCTCCGAACACCAGCAGACTGTTACAGAACCATTAAGGTAACTATGTTACCTAATTGAGTAAATTGAGTAACACAAGATCTTGTTATTATAACCTTTGTCCTTAAAAATGTGAACTAATATAATCCAGCTGCTAAACTGGATAGCAGCCATTTAGTTTTCCTGAAGATCATGATTCAGAGCACTTCATACAAGCAGTCAGAGCTGGCCTTTGGGATTAGTGACTTGTTTGAGTATCATACCTGTGTTTCTGGGAGGGTTCCAGATTGCTTTGGAGCTGTGAAATTTGTGCCACCTAAACTGCCATGCCTAATGAACTCTTTCCCAACCAGCTGAGCCAGCTTCCCTAATTTGTTGAGAGACAAGTACAGTGCCAGGTCAAAGGCACATCATGAGAATGGTATTACCACACAGGGACCTAACAATAGCATTACAAAGGAGTCTTTCACCCTCAACCCAACCCTGAAAAACCCCTCTCCCCCCGCTCCAACCTTTGGCCAAGTCATGATCAACATCTGTCATGGTCTTTATTTCCACAGCGTATTAGTATTTTTTTAAAAGTGCTATGCAAAGGAAAACCCCTCTGCGTTTCCAAACAGCTGTAGTTGGAATGACCTTTGGCCACTGTTTTCTAAATTGTTGGTAACTTGGCACGAACGTCAAGAACAATCTGGACTCTTCAGAGATGCTGGAATGTCTTAAAGATCTGAGTGCACACACTGTTTCTGTAAAACAAATCTTATAAGTCTGTGTCCCAAAGATCAGCTCAGTTGAATATAATCCTGGGTATCATTGGTTGAAATCGTGTAAATGTATGGTGATAAGCTAACCTAGGGTTTCTAGCTCTGATTTTGTTAGCTGAATGGACTCTTTCCATTATTCCATTCAAGAATCTAAACGACGCGTCTTGCAAGATGGCAAAAAAAGGCTCCACATCGGTAGCCATAACCTTGGCAAAACATATTTGAAATTCGAGTCAGTGTTCCTAGCTAGAACAGTATGTGCCAATCCTCCAAATCCAGGAGGAAGCAGTAGAAGGATGGCTCTGTGATTTACCCCTGGAGCCAGCAGACATTGCTTGGCTGTAAGGGATGTGTGTGCGCTGCTCCTTCAAACCAACTCACTACAGGTACTCTTAAGAACTTTGCTGCAACATAGTCCTTTGTCACCCCAGGTTGGTAATATGACCAACTGCATAAAAGACAAAATGTTGCCCATAGGAAAAAGCTCTCTGTAGACATTTACCTTGTTAGAAATCCAGAGTTAGCATCTCAGTCTTCTTGCTGAAACTTGGGGGGGCAGTTATGAAATATTTTTTCTCCATGATTCATAAATTGACAGTTTTTGAACCTTGCCTTCAATTTTCATGAAAGCTTTCATAGAAGCATGAGGACTTCCACTTTTTAATGTTTCAGTTGTCTACCATCTATCCTTAAGAAAAAACAGTACCCGAATTCATATAAAAAGCTGGAAGAGCTGTCACAACGGGCAGGAACATACTATAAAGGATCCATCTTCCTAAGTGGCCAGCTTACGGAAGACTGAGTATATGCTTTGGGTACGTTATTCTGTGTGTGAGAAAAGCTGATATGCTCATTTAAGGAAATGTGAGATAGTTAAAAATGATGTTACATTCTACAATGGTAGAGTCAAACCAAATCATATCACATTTATGATTTTTTTCACTGAAAAGTGCAGTAACACTTGCCCTAGGGGTTTGTTATCCAATATGCTAGCTAAATTCAAAAATATCACAAACAACTATTGTCTGAAATCACAGGCATGAAAAGATAGTAAGTGACTCCATGAATGTTTGATTTGGGTGCTTTGAGAGACAAGTAATTCCATATAGGTAATCTGCACTTCCTGTTCAAAGTTAAGAAATAACAATAATACTAAATAATGTCTTAGATGCTGAAGCTGTTCAGATTAAATCTTTCACACACATCCCCTGCTAACAGTGCAATGCCAAATGCATACTAACGTTTGCATGGCATTTGCGTGCAGAATGTGATTTCATTTACTGTTTTCTAGTAGACGTTTTGGTTAGCAATACAATGTCTTTTTTGCTTTCTTTTTTCGGCTGTGGTGCTTCCTCTTCCATTTCCCTCCATTTACTTACATTTATTCTTTTCCACAGCCCATGGCTTATGTTCCACTGTTCCGCATAGACCACAGTGGCATCAACGCGTGAAGAGACTCCAGGTGGTTTTAATCTGTTTTTGAAAAGGAGACAGGAATATGATCTCTCTCAGTCATATGTCACCCTGTTCATCCAAAAATAGTTTTTCAAAAAGCAACCCATGCCTCATTTTTGTTACCATCTCTTCATACTCTGCAAGGTGCTATTCAAGTTGCTATGAAAACTAAATAAACAATGTCACACCTGTGGATAGATTATCAGGCAATGCATATAGGAAGGCATCCAGATGCAGTTACGCAGCATGTGTAGTTTGGTATGCAGTTTAGTGCGTTTCCCCAGCTTCTACTGAGAGGAATGGGGAGAAAACAAAGCTAGAGAAATACCCCAAAATGTCGAGCTTTGCATGGGGTAATTAAAAGACAGATTTCAGGTCACATACTTAATGCTGTGTGACCAAACCTTCCTTAACAAGAAACTTAAGTTTTCAGAAAGTATAAGAGAGTTTTCAATGTCCGAGAGTTTTTTTCATAACGTGATTTCTGTATGATCTCTCTGTATGCCCTAAGTTAGAAAGGCAGCAATTACGGCATAAGAAGATGAGGTTATGCAGCTATGCTTTATTTCAGATATTATACCTAGCTGTGTATACAAAATAATTCAAGACAGAGAGACTGGCTGCCAGAAATGTCAAACTAACTTAGAGGGCAAGAAACTGAATGAACAACAGGCTCAGAGGTTTGCCAAAATGCATTTTTACAGCGCAACATCATATCAGCTCATGCTAGGTCAGTGGCTACATTATTTTGCTCATCCAGGACAACAGCAGTACATGCACAAAAATGTCATGTACTTGGGGAGAATAAGAGAGCACAGGATACATCAAAGCAGGGTATAAGAAAATAGTCATGAAAAATCTATTACCAGAGCTCATACTAAACGAGTTGTTTAAGATGTCAAGACTTCCATTGCGAGATTCGGAGGAAGACACTAAAACAAACAGCCCAGTGGTTGTCTGTCTTTTCAAAAACAGCAGGTAGGATAGGAGAGAGCATAATGTGTTTTTTGAAAATATGAGAAATAGCAATTGAAGTTAGTAGTATTGTCAGAATAGAAATGGAAGTTAATGCCTTAGCAGTATATGAGAATAAAAAGGCTTGGTTTAGTAGCTTAAGGAGGATCACAAAGCGAAGACTAGATCACCTTGCTTTATAAAGTCAAAAAGGGAAGTCACTAGAGACATTCAAGAAGGGAGCGAGAAACATTGCAATTTCCTGATTTGTAAGAATATCTAGAAAGTATGCAGTTTTTGTGAAAAGATTTGTCAGAGCACATGGGAGGATATTACAGTAAATGAGAAGTAAGAGAGGTGATGACTGCTTTTTAGATTGCCTTTAACTGGCATTAGAGAAGAAGGAATGCTGCATTAGAGAGCGTCCTGTCACTTTGGAAACATCCACTAAGACTGAAAGAAAGGTTTCAGAATGAAGAAAATTATCTAGCGGAAGATATCTAGTGAAGAGGGGTAAGAAATAGCTGCCTAGGAAGCTAAGGACAAGGAGATTTAGGAATCCAGCCTTGGATACCTATTCAGAGAGGCTTTCTAGCTCTCCAGCTTGCCTTTCCTTGATCAGATTCGTACTGTCATGCTCAACATTACCACAGCCTGTATCTTAGGCATCACAATGGTTAATTTTTCAATCCATTGTCCTGCATACAGGTCAAATAACTGGGGAACAATAAGCTGCTAGTGTTTCACCTTAGATACTTAATGCTTTTAAAGAAAAAACACTCAAAGCAATTAAGGTAACACAGCGCTCAATGAGGATATGAGTATTCTTATTTAAATAGCTTTTTAAAAGTCACTAGATAACTTCGGGATTAATTCCATGCCTGAGAACCAATAACACATTCTAAAAAATTATCGTCTACTGGAAGAATGAGAACATGAGCATGAGTGTGTACGGCCAGGGCAGTACAGGCCTTGCTAGGAAGGCAGTTCTGCAAGGTGCGTTAAACTTCTTGAGGCTCGAGCCAGGCTCTAAATGAATAAGGAAGGATTCAGTGTTAAAGCATGCCCTGCCCTTTCTCTATCTGATGTAATTATAGGAGAACCTTTAAAACCCCGTATTTGGCACTGTCTTTAAACACCACAGCAGTATGGCAGCTGGCAGTAAAAACAAAACAAAAATATGTGAACCCCTCCCATGCCTCTTGCAACTTTGGCAACACACTATATGAAGGACTGTCTACCCTATTCATTTGATTATCAACTCGTCGAGCAGTGCAAATATCTATACATTTGGAAAGAAGTTGTTGTAGGCTTATACTGAAACTGTTAAAGGCTTCTTAAAAAGCTAGTGTGACCAATTAAAATCAGACCAGCCACCCAGTCATGTAACTTATGTTTCTTAGAACTGTGTAATTCTGGTGCAACTGCATCATTGTCTACTTCCTTACAGGATTATAACCACATAGATAAAACTCATGCTTTTTCATATTTGTTGAAATGCTGAAATCCTGTTATCTTATTTGATAAATACTACTAATGTGCTTTCTTTGACTTAATATTCAGTTGAAGAGAGAAGGAATACATTTTTGATTACGTTTTAACTTTTAAAAAGTAAGAACCGAAAAAAAAAAGAGAGAAATCCTAGAAAACCTTCATTCCAACTTTGAAAAATAATGAATTAGTAGGGAACCATGAATCCAATGAATCCCCTTTATTCTGCTCTCCACATTTCCGTAGGGTCTGATGGTGATAGTCGTCTTTCAAGTTAATATTTTGGCTCCCCTCCTCTACACATAATCACTGTCTAGGTACATCAGTTTCTGGGTGTTCTGGTTTAGGAAAAAAATATCACATACAGAGCTTTTTTGAGGTGGAACAGAGTATTTTGTGCTACAGAGTGATTGTTATATGTATGTCTTAGGGAAGTCAGAGAGCTTCCACAATTACCTTGTGTGCAAAAACCTGGAAGTGCTGCAGAATATTTGTACTGTAAATACTCTAGATTACCAGCTAGTCAGAAGAATGATGTGGTAACACTCAGAAATAATACAGAAAAAGTGAACCAAAACTCAAAGAAAAGGTATGAAAAAGGAAGCAAAGGAACTGATGAGTGATGTACTTGCTAGAAATGACACATCACTTAAGATGATATTAAGAAAGGAGTTGAAAATCTCAAATGTCATCACCATGGCACTTTTGCTTACAAGAAGTTCATGCTTTTAAATTATTTGTTATGCTTAGTGTTATGAATACATGCAATTGAATCAGAAACTGAGTAACAACAAAAAAAGTTATATAAAACTACCAGAATCAAGTTCTTAATATCTTAAGGAAATCCAACTGCTGATATTAGTTGGTGAAAATACAAAAACAACCCACAAATCTTTATTTCAGGCATGGTCAATGTAACCTGAAATGTAGATATTAAAAATAACAGCAGTTATTTAAAAAAACCTATGCAAATGTGTAATAGAGTAGTTCTATGTCAAAGGGCAGACCATAGCTAATACTTAAAATTTAAGCCAGTAGCCTGTTTGTGAAGTATTTTAATTATTAGAAGGTTACAGTCAATTACCGGATATTATTTCTGATCATTTAAAATGTTTCCAACTACAAAATAAACTGCATTTGCTAGTCAATTGAGAACAATATATTATGGGCTTTCTAGCTGAAATCCTCAGATGCATCTTGACTTACAAAGGAACATTCAGGGTTTTAAGGAACTCATCTATGCAGCTTGGCAAAAGGAGCATGTTATGCTGGCATAAGCCATAAGCACTTTTTTTTTTTTTTTTTTTATGAATGCAGCCACACTCATCTTTCTGTCCACATTAAAAACTCTAACTGAAATATTTAGTACAAATCTATGTGGTGATCAGGCATCACCTGCACATGCTGAATTCATTTGCTGAGACCTACAAATTAGTTCCTGTTTGTGTAACAGTGTTTACTTCATGTGACCAACAGGAAGAAACCGAAATCCTCAATGTAATTATTGAGCTAAGTTCAAATTGGCCATTATACTCTAGGAAATCTTACTAAAAAGTACATTCCTCTAAGATGATATAAATACCTAGATAGCTCTCTTCCATTTTATATTTCTGCTATTCAAACATGCAGAAATAAACATCCATTTTCAGAATTAAAGATATCTGAATGCCTTTCTTGCTACTGGAAAAATTATATCTTTGACTATGTTATGAAACTCAAGACCTCTTGACATAGTTTTGCTGGGATGGTAAATCTATAAAGCATTGCAAAAATTTTTATGTGAAGCCATATAAATAAGTCTTCCAAGACATTTCAGAAATCGCCTAAAAACAGAATCCACAGCCACATCAAATATGGTAACATACTTAGGTATTCAATAAGGTCACCAGTATGTAATTTTAAATGACAACACAGAAAACCTAATAAAGAATTATTGTGAAATAAATGAAGACCTGGAATTTTAGAATATCATATGCAAAGCGAGATGCGTAGCACACAATTAAGACTGTGGTCTGAAGTAAATCAAACAATTTATTTAAGATCTAAGAACAGATTCAAACTAACATAAAGTACCATTGCAGGTGACTGCGAAGTTTTTTTCCCAATGGTGGACAAAAAGCTGACTATGCGCCAGCACTGTGCCCTTGCAGCAAAGGCGGCAAACAGCCTCCTGGGCTACATTAAGCAGAGCATCACCAGCAGGTGGAGGGAGATGCTCCTTCCCCTCTGCTCAGCCCTGGTGAGATATATCTGGCATGCTAGGCCCAGCAGGTTCAGCGAAGAGCCGCTAAGATGATTAAGGTACTGAAGCATCTAACATAGGAGGAGAGGCTGCGATAGCTGGCACTGTTCAGCCTGGAGAAAAGAAGGCTGAGGGGGATCTCCTCAATATGTGTAAATACCTGATAGAAGGGTGTAAAGAAGACACAGCCAAAGTGAGTGGTGCCCAGTGACAGGACAATTGGTAATGGGCAAAAATTGAAATTCAGGAATTACCACTTAAACACCAGAAAAAACTTTTTTTCTGGTGAATGTGAGCACTGGAGTGTGTTGCCCAGAGAGCTTGTGGAGTCTCCATCCTTGAGTACAGTCAAAATTTAAATGGATACAGTGTTGAGCAACCTGCTTAGGTGACCCTGCTTTGAGCAGGTGGGTTGGACTTGATGGTTTCCAGAGGTTCCTGCCGACCTAACATTTTGTGATTCTGTGAATATCGTAAGGACAGTTTCCACTTGTAATGTTATCAAGCTAAATCACCAGCCAGTAGATTTAAATAAACGTAAATACTTTTTGTTTAATGTTTAATATGAATATAGGTGTGGTTAGACTATAAAAGCTTCCAGTGCACAAAAGAATTAAGGCCATAAATACGCTATTAACAAGAACAACTGATTACTCCCTACAGCTTATTAACGTAACATTATGCATTTACATTTGCAGAGCAACCTGGGATCGCTTTGCAGAAGCACAGAAGGAAAGCAGAGCACTTTGCCATCTTTTCCAGAAAAGAATTACTTTTACCGAAGTAATACAACCATACAAGGAACCTTTGAACATGCATCACAACACCTAAAAGGTGTTCAACAAAGCAATGCACTTACTTCAAACTAGAGAAGTAATTGATTACAATGATGAAGAAAGCCCACTGATACCAAGGTATGCTGGATTACATGAAAACTCCATATGAGGCTTCCTCACTTAGGAAGCTGCTTTGATTTGCAATGTGCGTATTATCCACCTATGTCCCTGATGCATACTGTGAGCCTCCATGGAAGTGGAGTCAGTTTCTGACAGAAAAGTAACTGATACACTGTTTATAATGTTTTCATATTTTTCAATTAGTAGTTACAGTACAAAAATTAAAAAAACCTCAACAATTGTTGGATTAATTCCATCTTGAAGTAAATCAGACAGCGGCTGGCAGCAAAAATAGTTTAACCTTATTTCATCTCATATATGCACATTCATAAAAAGAATAGTATGAAAAGACTAAGGTCACGTATGTCTATGAACTGGGGACAATAAAACGGGTTTCCAGAAAATATTTGATTTTGTTCATGCACTGAAATTACTGCAGTGCACAAACTATTTTCTTCAAATTTAGCATTTTTAAAAAAATATTTTATTTTTAACTTTAATGATTATAGATTTTCATGAAAGAGAACATAAACCATTTGCTGAGAAATTATTATGTGTGGGTAACCATAAACAGGGTTGGTAGCACAATCTAAGAAGTTGTCTCACCTTTCTCGTTAGAACTAGTCCACTTAAAATCCTTCGTAATTCTGCCATGTCAAAAGTAAGAAATTTTCATATCAGATGTTTTCTTCAAATTGGAAAACTGCAGGTAAAGACAACTTAAATAAGAATTAAGACTAGTAAGATTTGTTTGGTTAAGTCCATTCAATAGTAGGCAGGAATTTGAATTAGCTCTGGTCTAAGGCAGACCCTTAGAGTTCCCACAAGGAGGGAAGGGAAGCCTTGGAAGTTTCATAGTCCACATTGTTCCGTTGTTTTGGAACAATTAATGAGGCATTACCTTCTTCTGCAAAGTAGAGGCTCTACTTTCCTGCTCGTTCCTCCCTCTGAGCCCCAATATTAGCTATATCTTTCTATGTTTAAGCAGCTGTGTGAAAAGGCTCTACAGTGACTATAAATAACATCTTACAAAGGATATTTTCTCTATGATACCAACGGGTGTTTTATGACAGCTAACTCAATTTTCATATTTATTAAGTCTGATAAAAATGTTTAATTTTCTAACAGAGCATTGATAAGTTCTGCTTGGTTTTCGTTACTATTTCACTGCAACATTGAGAAATCTGGATGAATCTGAACAAATAAATCAGGAAACTCTCTTTTGGGGATAAAATGCGTGATGTAATCGTATTTCATTTTCTAAACCTTTCCTTTAATTTAACATTTTGATGATGATGTTTAGTGCTAAAACTGCATATACAGGAGTGTGTTGGAAGGCTGAGGATTAGAATAAAAAAATTAAAAAAAGAAGACATAGATAAGGTGAAGACGGAACTAATGTACATAAAGACATTTGAATGGAAACTAGTTTAACACAGGGATATTCCATTTAAACCCAACATTTGTTTTGATGGTGGGATTAAGTAAGGAATATATCAACGTTGAGATCATGAACACACGTGAACAGGTAAGGACATTGCTAGTCATGTTTATATGGATTAAATGTGTTATCTGGTATACTCAAACTGTTAATGCAGGATCGGACAAGATGATTAAAAAGAATTCCTAACTCTTGTGGCCTTTTGTAGATTTAAACAGAGATACATATTGTATTTCGCCCTCAGCTGCGTGCCTTCTGTGCTTTGGCCATGTCACGTAGACCTACATCTGCAAAAGGACTTCAGTAGTTTTCAAACAAGTGCTCAGCTGCTGCACGCTTTGGATGTTTTTGTTTTTACCAGGAAAACTGTCTCACTGATGGTGTTAATGTGTAAACTGTGTGTTAATCTTTCTCCAGCACATGCATAAACCCATTTGTGTAAAATCTTCCAGTCTCCTGACCAGTCCTATATGCTGCGATGTCAGCAGTGGGCACAGATACTGATTTGGGCTTTGTACATAATACCATGGCAACGCCTCTCTCGCTAGCTTATGTTGTTGTGCAACTCCTACTTTTCAAAATCATTCCATGGCAAAATATTTGCTTAGTCTGTGGTTCTTTTCTTTTTCCTTTCAGAGAGAGGGGAAGGTTCAAATCCACATTTCTCTTGGGAGGCGTCATTTACCCACCTAAATTTAAGCTGCTTTAGGGCTTAAGTGCTTCTGCTGTTCTTGTGATACAGGGCAACAATGAAATTTCATTAGGCCAGATACAAAGTGAAATATAAAGGCAAGGACACAGCAAATACCTTCCTTTTATTGTTTCCTATTTACTGCCTTGGGACGTATTTAGAAATGTGTACAGTGAATGAGCTGAACAATCTTGTATTAAGCTAGGCAGACTGTTTATTGGGATACCTAATTGCCCTCCTGTATTTTATAATGCACTGCTGTTGATGGAGTTAACGGGTCTATATAAATGAAACACATACATAACTACTGAGATACAGACATCTTTTTATGGATCTAGACCTTCATCCTTATGTGACTGAATTTCATTTTTTGGAATGGCGATTGTCAATACCTTAGCGTTATACTATTAAATAAATTTTTCTAATTTTGTGAAATGCTTTATCAGTTAAGAGAGGACTATAGCTCCTATTTGCATTGTTTCATGCCCTGTAACATCACTGAATAACAGTATAATGTTTGAGATGTTAGGGATCACTTCTTAGTTTTTTCAAAACACAAGTGAAAAAAAATCCTGAAAACTGAGAACTAAAAAATCCAAAATAAGAATATGAGAATGAACACAGGGAAATACTCTACCAAAAATCTATGAACCATGTAAGACCAGAATGAGTCCTGGTGACAACCTAGGTATTTTGTAAATGTGAAGTGAATCAGACTGGGTCATTCCACCTTTCTAACTCCCTGTACCACACCACGTTTTAAGTCACTATTCTCTATAAGGAGGGATGTTCAGTGTTTCAGTATTAAGAAAGCCCAAATCTCTTATGGAACCACATTTATTTTGGCAAGTTTCAAAGAAAAAAATCATTAGAACAAGACTGTTCTTATTTCGTTAGTAATGATAGGATTTCTTTTGGCAAAATGAATGTGTTTCATTCTGATTTTTTTTTGTTATTGTTTATTTGAGCTTTTATATTCTATTAGCTGTGTTATGCCATAGTATAGTTTCTGTTATATGTAATATTTCTTGATATGTTTCAATTTCCTAGCAGTTTTTTTCCCAGAATTTCCAATTTCATATTCCATGACTAATTGTGAAATTTCCTGACTTTGAATTCCTTTGTAGAGATAAAAGTAGTTGTGAAATGTAAAAAATTTCCATAAAATTGAACTTCAAATTCTCAGCCATTCTAGTCGGGGTTTTTTAAGGCTTATTAGACAAATGCATTTAGTCAGATTGTCTGCCTGGAGAACAAATAAAGATAATACTACCAGACTGCCTTCCCATGAGTGGAACCTTCCATTCAAATCCCCATCATTTTTAATGTCTTCTAATTATTGCCTTTTCTTTTGCTGTAAATCATGAAGCTCCGACAAGATACTGAAGTATGTGCTGTACAAACGTTTATTAGATAGACCAGGATATGATAAAAACATCATCTTCCCAGTTTTGGGGCGAAATTTTGTGTTGGCTTGTGAATTGCAGCCTAGGTGTAAAGAACTACGTAATCCATTTCCAAGCAGCTGAGACAGCAAAATCTATAAGGCAATTTACAGTATTGCAGCAGAGGTCTTCAACAAAGTTTAATTAAAGTGTTCTGGTGATCTGAAGATATTCATAATCCAGCACTGAAATTAAAGAAGTCCACATCAACAGAACTTTTTCTCAGGCTCATGATGCCAGTTGGCATTGTTATGCATATATATATCACGTGTATAAATCTAGAATTAATGACCAAAATACAGAATGGTTGTTCAACCACCTCCAAGTAAGCGATGCAATGCCAAGATATGAAGCACCTAGTCCCAGCTGGTTGATTCAGATCACTTAAGTGAGGGATTCTATACATAAGCTTTCTATACAGTTCATGGAGAGAATGAGGTGGGTGATTTAAAGGGGAAACTTTTCTGCTGAGTTGCTTAGAGCTTGTGACTAAGAACATTAAGCATCGCCTAGGGCTGAGCCCTGTGCTTTGGGTGTCTGTTCATTTGGCTCCAGCACCCCTTCTCAACATCAGTGTCGAACTAGAAAGGAATATTTGGCTATTTGAAAGACAGATGTTAATTGTGGTGGACTCATTACAACATGCACAGTGTGGTTAGACTGTGGAACCCATTGCCATAGGATGTTGTGGTAATTTTACATGGGTTCAAAAAATGATCAAACAAATTTAGGTTAATTAGACACCAAATTACCATCACTGAAGTTGAGATAGCAAAATGTAAAAGAATTTTTTTATATATATTATATATATATATATATAATGTTCTGTTCTGGTTACAGTCAAAGACAGGATTTCAGAATATGTGGATCTTTGTCCAGAACAAGTACAGTCATGTTTTCATTATTATGGCAGTACTATAATGTCTACTAAGTTAACTAAATCTATTATTTCACACATTTTTCAGAACATTTTTCAGGAGAAAACAGATTATTTTTGAAGAATGTTTGAATTTTTTTTACCTAATTTAAGTATATTCCATTCTGTCCTTCTCTCTATGTCAATATACATTCAATGATCAAAATATGTTTGTGTGCGTGTCTGTACATATATACATAGCCTGCATACCTTTCTATACCTAGGAAATAGTCCTGTTCTCCATGTCACTAATTTCTATTTGGAAGATAAACTAGCCCATTACAAACTCCCCAAACTGGTACAACCTGGAGAAAGGGCAAGAGTATTTACAGAGTGAGTTTATGTTTTTCTTCCTGGCTTAGGTGACATTAGGTGGGGCTGACAGAGTTCAGTGCCAAGAAAAGCATATATATGTATCTCACAAGTGCCTTTTAATGAACTTAGCTGATTCTATACCATAAAAAAAAATATTCTTGTTTAAATGAGAAGAAAGAAATTTTGATATGTGATATTTTTAACACTTTTACAATAAGAGTTTTTGTTCTTTCTCCTCCTGGATTTCATGAGATTAAGGTCAAGCCTATAAATCCAGTTTCTGTCTGATTCTAAATTAATTTCAGACAAGCTGAAGGTATTTAGTGGCTCTTATGCTTCTAAGGACTGAGAATCTGGTATGGTCATGATGCCACACTCTAAAAACAATTCAACCACAGAGTTTATCATATGGTTTAAAACAACAGACAACCAATATTTTATAGGGGATGAAGGAAGAGAACAGCACTGGTTGGAACAGACTTTCATAAATGTGTTATTTTCACAAATTATAGCATTACGAGGCATTAAAAATATGCTAAAAATATTCTCTGCCTCTGTAATGCCTATTCACCTACTTGAATTATGTAAAAGGAAGAGTATTCTTCATAAAGAAGAAGGAGAATAGCACAATGCCACTTATTATCATTGGATAGTCTATTCCTGGATATATTCATTTATTTTATTTTGGACTTTTTGCTTTTACAAGTAAACCTGGTTATTCCTTTTTATTTAATTCATGGCTATCTTCTGTAAGGTAGAAATACGTTCTCTTGAAATCGGCTATGTAAGGGTTTCCCAGGAATAAGGCACAAAGGCAACTCTCTATGTGTTGAATCAGAGGTCGCTAGTAAGTGCAAATTGTACTGCTAGGCTGGAGCCTTCAGGTTTCCTTTTGGCAGTTTTTCTGAGGTCATTTCTTTGCAGCGTTGCGCCTGTGGATGGAGCATTTATTTGCTCAAAGTTTTCAGAGTACCTTCTACACATGAACAGTGAGGGTGGATCTTGGCACCACTGTAGGTTCTTTTTCCATATCTGTTTTGGCCTTTTTTTAGTTTCTGGGCTCTAGCTCAGAGTTACTAACCACATCTGGTATCTGGAGCAAAGAAAGTTCAAGGCAGGATGTCTCAACAGCCAGCAAAGATGTCCAAAAATTTAGAGAGTAACTATGTGCAAATTCAAAATCATACACTAGGAATCTAGGAACCAAGACAAATCAAATATTGCATGACTAAATGTAATCCAATGGAGCTAAGACACACATGAATTATTTCATGCTGATTCACTTAGGTATATGACTAATCAGGCAGAGCTAATGCAGTAGCAAACTCAAAAGGGAGAGAGAGCTAGAGAAATCAGCAAAGTTGGAGAAAATATCAGCAATTGGGAAAACATTTTGCTTAACACTTTTAATTTATTGCACAAATTCATTGCATAGCTTCCTTCTAGTGCTCTGAGAACAAATAATCAGCCTAAATAATGAGAGATGTGTCTATACTAGCCTTTTGCCCTACATCTTTCAACCATTATTATTAGTGAGGAAGCAGAACTCATGGTAGCTGATACAGTACTACTAGCACCAGTAACTCTTGGCGTGCCTGACTGCAGATAGTGTAGGGGGTCAAAGGTAGTAGTAACTTTCCCATAGTAGACCTCTACAGTTTCTTGTAGTACTAGAGTTATTATAGTTTAAATCAAGGCTCAGGGAATTTCAGGCCAAGATCCACAAAATTAAAGTGCCAAAAGTGAATCTGTACATGGTTTAAGCATCTAAATCCAAGACTTTGCTTCCCAAAAGCCCTGCTCAACAGTGTTAGGGTCTATATTTTTGGCAGTAAAATTCCTCTAATGCAGAATCCACTCTTTTCAGTGACTGCCATCTTGTTAGGATTAAGACTAGTAGCTGTTTGAAACTTCAATCTAATCAGTTTCTGAAAATGGACATTTCTCTGCCGAAGTATTTACCTGTCCTGCTTCACATCAACTTCAGACAAAATGTGGTTATTTTGGACACTTTCTTTGAATGTATAGGGTAGGGAGGAGAGATGAGCTGTCCGTTCTTTTGTGGAATACCTGAATGATTAGAGCATTTCCATAGAATATGGTGCTAAGGGGTTCAAGTCTTTCCACAGAATGAATGAACCGGAATCCACACTGCCCTTGAAAGTGTCTTAACCACAAGGCTGTGAGGCTGTACTGTGATACTGTTTTGGGGGGGACGGGACAGCCCTTCTTTCAAAACTAGGGCACTTTAAGTAGTGCTTCCTGAAGTATACCTGTGTATTTTAAACTAAATAATCATTTTATGTAGCTGCAGAAATGGTCAGGCTTATGTGAGGTATTTTTGTTGTTTATTTGTTTTTAAGCTTTTAAGTTAAAATACGTACCAACATGATTCATTTAAGCTCTAAACTAAATAATTCCTTGCAAAGGCTGCTTTCTCACCCCGTGGGGAATAAAACAAATCCTGAAATTATCAACTCTACTTAGAAAATCCACCTTGTCATAACTGGAGATTAATAACTGCATCTAGATATTGCCAAAATAGTCTTCAGGAAGAGCACAGAATGAAATAAGAGGGATAGATGCAGAAGTAAAATAGAAAGATCTGTGAGTCTATTGAATTCTTATTTGGGTTTGTTGTTGTTCATTTAACCTAGAAGTTGTATCAGCAGGAGATGTCAGTTATCATGACATTAACTGGTTGTGACTAGTGTTTAAAAAGTTTTTTTTTGAGGAAAAAATGAGATAAATAAATACAGCTGAGTATCAGCCTACTTTGAGACAACTGTTCTCTCTGTTTGTTTTTCTGGAATCAGACAACATTTTTTGATCACAGAATCCAGCTGAATTTTCAGTGCTGTAATTGTGAAAGGCACATGGAGTCAGAATTAATGTAGAATAAGAAAACCAGAACTAGAGAGAAAGAGACAGAAAATGAGAAAAGGAAATCAACACACAGTATGTGGTAACCACAGTTTAGTAAATCATGAAGGTGAAACACAGATGAAGTATGCTGTGACAGGGAAGTTGCAACTGTTTCTTCCAAAACATCTGTTTCTTCCAAATTTCCAAAGAAAAATAGATTCATGTCTTATGCCCCGACGTTTAAGAAACTGGACTATCCAAATACGTCAGAAAATGTCAGCTTCATATTCAAAGTGTAAGAACTTAGTTTGTATGTTTATAGATTGTCTTTAGTACAGTCACTGGCAAATAAACAATAGTCAACAAAAATGCAGATTTACCCCTTATGACTATTTTTTTCCTTTAGTTCAGAGACAACAGAAAGTATATCGTGGGTTTTGTCTACATGTACTAATACAGAAGGCCAATGTCCTGACTTTTGAACAGTGACTATTCTGGTGTGATCTTCTGTTGCCTAAGAATTTTTGACAGAAAGCATCAAAATAGTTATTGCTCAAAGATCAAGTACTGAACCAAAGCTTTGGCCTGCACTCTACTCTGTAATATGCCCTTTACTCCAGCTTAGAGACAATAATGGGGAGGACTGTGCTGCTTAAGCATAGGCATCCACATCATTTTAGATGCTTTAAGGAATCTTAGATACCCATTGACGGATATGACACAGGACATTCAAGAAACCCAGATTTTCTGGAGCAGCAGTGGAAACGTAACCATGAATGTAACCCTGAGACACCAGTCTGCCCTAATGCAACAAGTGGAGAGTTCCTGCAAGTAAATGAATTTCTTTTTGGCATAAAGACTGTCACATCCCGTTGTTAGTCTTAACAATCCTGAGATCCAAGAATTATGCTGAGGTGACAGAGCATTTATGTGCATGTGTATGTGTGTCATACATATGCATAGGTAGAGACAAAGAGTTAATTAGTTCATGGTAGCGTGAAATGTTTGAGATCACATAAATGATTAATTCTCACTCCATTGTGAAGTAATTTTAGATTAAGTCTAGTGCTCTCTCACCTCAGAGCAACTCATGCTAAAGGCATCCTAGCCATGGAATAATATGAGGTGATAAATCAAAAATAATTTAAATATTTCTCTGTCATACCAGGATGTTTACAGCTACAAAGTATGAAATGAATTATTACCTCAGGATGACTCCAAGAAGATATTGTATTTGTATTTGGAAAAAATGTTGCCTCCAGCACATGAGAGTCTGTTATTCATTTCAGTTTACTTAATGGATTCATTACTAGCATTTAATTTAGCTGTGGTGACTATATGCCAATAGTTGCTATATAGATTTTGTTCACTTATGTGTCTTCAGCAGGATTTTAGCTCCTCAGTTTGTTCCTAAATGCTAACACCATTGTATCACCCCTGAATAGAGGATAGATTTTTCAGGCCGTCAGAGAATACTCTGAAGATCAGATGTCTGAGTTTTTATGAATCTATTCTGCACTTTGCAAGAAGTTTTCACTGAAGTTGGTCCAAATTTTTCACGAATGCCATTTTTTCCACAAAAAATACTGGTAAACTGAAGCCACATAATTTGTATTGGCTTCAGAAAAATTTCCAGTAGCATGCTTGAGCTAACTGAAAAATGTGTTGCCTGTTTGGTACCATTGTGGCTTTACTATTTCATTCTGGTTTGATTTCAGGAAGTTCTACTTCTGTTATGTGTTATTGCATATGTCTGTTGACCGTGTGAGTTCATACTGATGATAGGCATGGTTCACTGTAGCAAACTGAGATAACACTTGAAGTCTGCCCCTTACTGTAGTTGTAAGTTTGTCCATTTGAAACTGTGCCTGTTTACAGTCATGCAGGGAAGGGACTGCCCAGAGGAACAGCAGTAGAAGCAGCAGTTGTGGAAGAGGATTCTCTAGAAGAGCAGGCTGATTGCATACATAAGTATATTTTTTGAATGATGAAAAAGAGGATTGGGAGCTATTAATTTTCCTAGTCTCAAGAAAGAAAGAGAACTATCTCTGACGATGCAATATTGCTGCTTGATCTGGCAGCCTCACAGTTTCCGAAGCCACAAGCTGCGTTTATGGTTCTAGGAACAGCAGTACAGTCTGTTCACAGGCAGCATTCCTCTGAGCAGTACTTCAGAAGGAGAAAGAGAAAAAAGTCCTCTACATCTGGGAGCTTGATAAGTGGAACAGCTAATCTGGAAGTTTTGCAACATGAATCCCAAGAATCAGTGAATATGAATTAGCCTAAGCCAAACTCTGACCTTGAGGCACAGCCCATCACTTTAAGAACGTTAATGATGTGGAAGAAGAGCATATCTAATCAGTCTAGGATCACCTGAGATAACTTCTCCAAAGTCTCAACAGTTGCCAGCCATTTCCTGGAGATTACCAATTAATTCTGTAACAGTGCTCTGCTTTCAATTCTGGCAAGAATGTTTTTTTTTTCACAGCACCTAGCCAGAGGAGTTCCCTAGTAGGAGATCAAGTGACATATTACTTGGTAGAGACCATCTCCGCTTGTAATCATTAAATTCTGTCAGCTTTTGAACCCAGCACTATTGAATGGCACAATGGCCATTTGCTGGCTGTGCAGATGTTTTGGCTGTGATCCCAAAAGCGTGGGGACATTAGACATTATAAAACAAATTAAAAACAATTACAGAACAAATATGCCCCAGAAGGTTACTTCAGGTGAAAAGTAGGCAAGCACTGTGTCTGCTAGCAATCTGAATATAGCGCTTACTGCTGCTTCTCATGATTTCATCAGCTCATTCCGGCAGCATGGCTCAACAGACTTTAGCAAGTCTTTTCAGAGGCAGCAAAAATATCATTGCAAACACCCCGGAGGCATGAACTTGGCCATATAACGTGTGTGGATGCTGACCACAGTTATGCTTTCTTCTTGGGAACAGCAGAGGCATTAGATGCTTTGTTGCTGCTGCTGCCTCCAGTGACAGGTTCTCCATAGTCTCTTTTGTTAAAAAGGGCAGTTGCCAGGCTCTGTAGTGCCATGAGAAGAACACTACTGTACAGAGATGATGTTGGCAGAGTACAACTGATCACCTACCGTGCCAACAACTCTCTGTAGGATGGTACTGTCTCTTGGATCAAATGAATAGAAACATATGGTAAGGAGAACAGGTCCTAAAAGAACAGTTTACCAGGTGGTGCATTTGCAGCAGGTGAAGAACAACATGCTCCCAATAGTGTCTATGGAAGAGCACAGTGCCATGAATGAGCAATCCTGAGAAGCTTCTGCTGAGGTTTTGGAACACGACAATAAAACTTCATAGGCAGCACAAAATGATAACTTTTAACATGACAAATGAGAAGTTTCCTAAAATGTATGTAGACCTAGTTTCCAGGTGGATGATGTCGTTTTAAAACCCAAAGTGAATCATATTATTTGTTCTGGCAAACTGGCCTTTCTGTGCATTCAGGAGCCAAAACACTAATGCATCAGTTGCTACTTCCTTTCTTTCATCAAGAAGCAGCAATGCAAGGGAAAAACAAGTCCAAAAAAACCTGACAGACATCACTGAAATCTATCTGTTTTCAAGACAGTATCCGCATCAGACAGAATTAGCCTTTAAATTTTGCTACAAAACCCATATTGAAGTATCTTGAGCAACATATGCCTCTTGTTTTTAATCGTGTGGATGGGACAATGAAAATGGCCTAAAAAGATGTGTTCCTCTAACTCTTTTAACCCAGCAGCTCTTCTTCTGGTTTTGACACATTCATATATATGATTGTATGCACTGCATCATGTAACTGCATGCTGTCAAGTCAAAGTAAGTTCATTCACCACCCTCCAACTGTGAAAATTCGGTCTGAAAAAATTAATCTTGTGAAACATTCTTTATGGAATTTAAATATTATGGTAATACAAATTTAGTCACTATTTGACAGGCAGGCATTACTTTGTTGAGAATTCAGATTTGATATGTAACGGATAAGAATTTAAAAATCATATATACCCCATGTTCTTAGAAAAAGGCTGAACTGACTTCAGCTTTACATCTCTAGCCAAATCTACTTGCTTACAAAAGCGCATTCTCTAAGTTGGGACAAAGGACAGATAACCTCCAAGACCTTGCAGAACTGTACAGAAAATAACAGGAACTAAACTGTCTAATATTGAAAACACAGTTCTTACTGCTTGAGAAAATGTTCGTAATGAACATTTCAAAAAAGCAAGCAGTGACCCTCTTTGAGGAAGTTAGGAATGTGTTTATTTGGGGGATGTCTGATGCTAGAAGATATGTTTTGGGTTGAAGGCATCCCAGACCATAACCAAAGGGACTGAAGGGTTGAATATTAAAGAAGCCAGAGAGTTGATGTGACAGTTCTGAACAAAAAGGCTTTGCACAAAAAGCCATGGTGAACACAGAAGTTGTGGCCGATGTAAATGCAGAATGTTTCTTCCGTGATATGAAGAAACTGAAGAAAAGATCCAGGATTTGATCTGGGACACTAAAGTATAAACTTCATCTAGTATAAACTGCCAAAAGCAGTCATCCTTCTGTGGATGTTTATTTTGCCCTTAAATTTGCGTGAAGGCACAAGGAAACACAGTCTTCTTGTTTTTAAATTGCTGTTGTTGGGCAAATTCTAGCTGATCAGCTGCAGTTTTGGAAAGAGCTGAAGTCAGTGCCTGAGGTATAACTCCATAATAGGTAATACCATAATGACAAAATTCCATACAGAATCAGATGAAGAGGCCAGTATTCCCTGGTGGTAGCAATGAGCGTTTTGATATAAGAAACAAGGCACTGCAGAATGGCTCTATCCCTGTTATACACAGAAGGATCTAAAAAGTAAGGGAAAACTTAGCTCAGACTCAAGCTTGAAGTTCCCCTTTAA
This sequence comes from Nipponia nippon, assembly GCF_047370975.1. Lineage (NCBI taxonomy): Eukaryota > Metazoa > Chordata > Aves > Pelecaniformes > Threskiornithidae > Nipponia > Nipponia nippon. The sequence goes on along the minus strand of NW_028262380.1, from coordinate 40,589,632 downwards.
AAAGCAGTTATGTGTCCCCATGCCTCAGACAGTGCTTCCAAGTGAGAGAGTCATTCCTCGGCCACTGGGCAGACCTGGAAGTTTCTGTCAGAGTGTCAAAATATGCAGCTGCAAGAAGCTGCAGTGACTAAGATATGGAAAAGGAAGAAAAAAAAAGTTCTCTGTTTTGGCTGCTGAACAAGAAAATTCAAAGGAAAAAATGTTTTCTGTTGAATCAAAATATGTTTTGTTGTTTGCTGTACTGAAATGAACTTGATTTTTACTTTCCTCCCCCACTTCTTAGGAAAACACTTTGTTCAAAAGGAATGCTTTCCAGGTTTTGTCAGAAAAGCAAAAGAAGGGGTGTATTCACAAAACCAGTGAAAGATCGTGTTTCCTTTTGCCAGGTGGCTAGGATGTTCAGACATAGGCTCAGGGGTCTGGTGTTCTGTTCTGTCTGAGAGATTTTGAAATCATGTCCTTCACCTCCTGAAAGAGCATCCTGACTACCAAGGGGTGCTGAATGGCTGTCTTAACTACTCCTGTTATAAAACTTCATCTTATGGAAACTGCAGAAAGAAAAGTGTGAGACACAAAAAACAGGAAGGAGAAGAGTGACTCTATTTGTTCATTGAGACATTCACTATAGAAATGAGGCACCTTGATTCACATTTCACTGCAGTGTTTTAATTGCTATTGTTTGCAAGGATAGGTTGCGTGCACCTTCCACTGCTAAGGATGTTCACTTAAGAGGTGGGAGATACAAATAGTCAGCAAGTTGTGAAGTAATTTTTCACAACTTTAATCTCAAACAGCCTTCTGTATACACACTGGTCCTTGCTATTTATATGTTCAAATTTTGGGAAGTAAATACTGTATTTATTTTCATCCTTTCTTTATTTCCAAGGTATGAAAACATGCAGAATTTTTAATAATTTCACTGTATTCAGTATTTTGGTATTTAACAAAAAGCTACCAAACTTAAAATATTTTACCAGAAAAAAGAATTTAGCCACTGTGGATTGATTTACAATATTTGTTTATATTTCTCTGCACTTGAATGCTGCTAAGTTTGGAGTGTTTTCTCTCTCTCTCTCTCTCTCTCTCAATGTTTATTATTGTACAAGCAAGCATTATGCTTAATCCTGTTGTGGTTAAATGAGAAGATTTAGCAATTTCATTCCATGCTTTAATCTTTAACTGTTCTTACCCATGCATGCATGCATATCTCTTGCTACTGTTTGGTCTGTCCAGAAGAAATTCGGTCCAGAACGTCATCTATATGGAGTTTCATCAAGGGTTATGAGGACATGATTTGGCGTCTGATAACAAAAAGATTTGCTGTAAGTTTGCATCTTCTTAGTTGGAAGTAGTTAAGGAGGAGAAATATAAGTCATTATTGATGATCACGGCATGGGTGTAAACTGCTAATGGGATGAAGGCATGAAAAAAGGCAAATGCGACTTTGAAAAATTCCTTACCAGGTGAATTCCAGGAGGAGAGCCAAGGAGTGGGTTGATGGTGCTAGGCCTTGGTGTGCAGTCATCTGGGACAGTCAAAACTGCAGTCACAGACATGCAAAAAAATGAACTGAAACGAGTTCATTTGCAGAGAAGGCTACTAGGGTGACAGGAGGAATGGAGAACCTGACTAATGAGAGGAGGTGGAAGGGTGTGACTTGTTTAACTTTGCAAAAGGAAGGCTGAGAGGGGATAAGATTGCTCTCCTCAGGGATAAACACCACGAGGGAACAGATCTGTTTAAGTTAAAGAACAATGTTGGCACACGAACAAATAGATATAGGCTGACCCTGAAAATCTTGGACTGAATGTTAAAAGAACATTGCTAACTATTAATAAAGTGTTCAAGTAGTCACAGCAATCCTGCAAGGACGACCAGTGTACACCTGAACCTGAAGCAAAGGGATTTGCATCTCTGAGTGAGGATGGATAGCACAAAAGAAGCAGAAAACCTAGCCCTGTAAGTGTATTTCTCTAGCACCAGCTTTTCCCCCTTTAAATGTGGTTTACTGAATGAGTCTAATGTTATGTTGCTTTTATTAGCAAGGTTCCAGGTGTAAAGACTCTCTTCCAAGCTCTCTTCCCAGCACATATTTCCAGCACATGTTCCCATTAAGCTCCTAAAATTTAACTGATATAAGTTGAAGTCTTCTGTACCGTTATATATTCCGATTCAAGAGCAGGTTTCTGACTTGATGCAGCATTTACTTGCTGATCTGCTACCAATCTGCCATGTGTATCAGGTCCTAACAAATGATCTTAATAGTCCCTTCTAGTCTTAAAGCCCATTAATCTGTGGGTGACCTGACCCAAAGTTCACTGGAATCCAGGGGAATCTTCCCGTCATTTCATTGGTATTTATAGTTAATAAGCACATTTTTTTAAAACAGCAAATTATTTTTGCCAACAGGGATTCTGTGAGATGTCAGCTATAAAATCTGCCATCAAGCTTTGTTATGACATTTGCAAAGAGAAAGTAAAGAGACTTTGAAAATTACTTCACTTACAATAGATTATTTACTTTTGGCTGTCACTAATGAAAGATTTAGAGCTCTGCCCAAGTTATATTGTAGAAGAACATTAGGAGTTATGAACTTAAAAGCACCTGTTTTTTATGTAGTAGGCTAATATGAGATGCACTGTCATGTTGTTATGTTTCTGTATGCTGTAATGTTTTCCTTGCAGGTAAAGCCTCTGCTGTGCTGACAGCATTATACTGAGGAAAAATAAAACCAGCTACTGAAGACTTTTTCTAAGATATCTTCACCTTGTAGGGAACAGAGATATAGGGGCAAACACCTGGCATAAAAAAGCTAAGACAAGGTCTATTGAGAACAGTAGAGTTAGATAAAACAAAATAAAATGCTTTTCTGGAAGAAAATAAAGGTTAAAGCTTTTTAGTTACCAGCTTTTCCTGAATTAGTGTATCACTGAGGTCTTAGTAGTTCTTTTGTAACTCAGAGTTGAATAGCCCTTTCTAAAATTTAAATTGTGTCCTTTCCCTAGATGATTTACAATCCAGTGAATCAATCCAGCAAACATTAGTTTGCGCATAAATCAATGGTTAAAGAAGCAAAATAAATTTAGATTCTTACCAGGATCAACATAATTTTTAGAGTGACAGCAAGTAATAATGCTTGATTTGTCCAGCAAGGAATAGCCCGTTTTGAAAAAGCTTGTTTTCACAAAAAAGTGGTAGGTATTTTTACTTTCTTTCAAAAATATTGTGGTTTCTTGGTCCAGATAGCTCAATGATCACAAGGAGCAGCCTGTTTTGCTAGAAATATGTGCCTCACATTTGACTTGTTTTGGTTTCTAACAATGACAGCAACTTTTCCTATGGCTGACATACTTATGTCTCTCCCATGCGGATTTGTTCATGCTTCATAATGTACGAACTGACTCTGCATCTTTTCTCAAAGTCTGAAAAACTGCATGGTCTCGATTTTCTCCCTGGCCATCTATTTTCATGGAAACCACCTCCACCCTTCTATGAGATTTGTTTAAAATCTGCCAAACCGTTCAAGAGCTATTAGGAGAAACTAAGCGGTCAGAAAAAAATACAGTGAAAACACATTCACATTAAGTTTTGTTTCCATGGAACATCATATTAAAAATTAAAAGAAATGCATTGAAATTATTGTCTGTTGTCCTGCTTTCTTCTGACAACTCATTAGTCATATTGATAGTTGGTTTAATATCCTTCTATACAGATTTTGAAAATGTAATAGTAAATTCAACAGCAAAAGAGAAGTTACCTGTAATCTTTTGAAATGGAAAACCTTAGAACTTAAAACATTTTTAGTCATGCTTTGTCACCTGACTAAATCTTCTCACAGAAACTGGGAGCCAGAGTGGGAGAGCAAAAGAAAGGAAGCAGAAGAAAGATGGTAGGTGAAAATCAGTTTGAATTGCTCAGTCTTCACTGAATGAGCATTTGCTGAGCAGTAAATTGAAAAACAGTGTACATCTGCAGGGATTTGGAGTCTCTAGTACACATAGGCACAGATGTAAATTTACTGAGGGGGAGGAAGACCATTTCCCTAAGACACGAAGCCACCAATTCTCCTGCTGCTGGGATGACACCTCATCTAAACCCAGTGCTACACTGTGACTTCTATCTAATGCTTGACCCTCCACAAAGATAAATGGAGCAAAGATGGGATGTTGACAGCATGTAAGTAATGTTTCTCTTTTCTCTGCTGCAGACTGGCTAGCATAATCAAACATAAACTAGGGAACAGTCTCTAGTCATGTAACTCTCTCCACTCTTTACTTCAGGGTTGTACGTGTCCTTAAATCCATAAACATTTTTAAAAAGTTCATTTTATTACTGTGCTTTTAAAAATTTTATATGCTTTTTTTTTTTTAAATGCAGGTACTTACCCAAAGGTAATTCCAGTTAACTGCAGTACATTCAGCATTTGGCATACATCAAGAAAGTGCAGAAAGTTTTCTCACACACCTTAGTGGAGGTGCTCTTTTAGAAAAAGTAGTACTTTAATAATGAAATGACAATTTTGCTCTTAAAATGGCACAAGGAGGGATATTCAGGGCAGAAAGGAAATCAAGTGGAACCTGAGGGAAACACAGTCTTAAGCAGAAGGAGCAACTTGTCCAGAATAACTCCTGTTCCCTTAATTGAGAGTAGGTGAAATACTCAGCACATATTGTGGTGCTTGCTGTCTTACATTCCTGACTGTGCCATGGATGTAGAGTGTGAACTGGGTTCCTGAAAATCATGTTTTGGGCTCCAGAAGAAATTTTGAATTGCATCAAAGTTGACTGGTGCACAAGATTTTGTCTGTCTTTTTTTTTTTTTTTTTTTTTGTGTGTGTGTGTGTGTGTATGTGTCATTAAAAAGGATTAGTAAGAGTAAGAAAGAGTATGAAGAGAATTGAAAATTTGCGATTCTGCTGCAATGTGTGGCCAGAGTCCTCTGGGAAGAGCTCTGAGGGATTTGTTCGATGCAAGAGCCTAAAGGAAATAAGAGATACTTGAAGTCTGATTAGCCTGAGTTTCCCCTCACATGTGCCCTTACGCTTCCTCACAGGAGAAGTGAGAAGCTTCACAGCAGAACTAAATTACATAACTTCAGCTGAAAAGCATCGGGTCTGAATTTTGGCATGTAGACATTTCTCTGGGACATGTTCGCTATGCAGGCTGAAAATTATCTTCAGTTAAGTCGGTAAATGGCAGCCTCCACTTTAAAATCCATACCAAGTATCCCTATTCACAAGGCAATTTATTGCTAGGAGTCCTGCTGAAAGGTGCTTACTGGCAGAGGTGAATGCAAAACAAACATAGAACAAGTGTGCTAATAAGGGAAACGTCAGAGAGAGAAGCTTTTAAGAGCTTCCTGTTCTTCCCTGAGATCTGGAAGAACAAGCTGTAACTCCGGCACCTGCCTTGTGGTCTGTGTATCGTCTCGGCAAACTTGCCATCTGTTAAGCCCTGAAGCAGAGAAAAAGCTGTTTTCAGGCCTGCAGCAATATTTAGAGGGCTGCTAAGCAGTTTCCTATTTCAAACAGATTTTTAAAACGCAGATTGATGCAGAATGTACTGTTCGGGTACACGCACAAGCTATATCAAACATTTCTTAGCATCTTAGTGTTCTTAGTGTCATCAGTAATTTTTCAGTTTAGGGTAGGTTAGACAGATCAGTAGCCATATTTAGACCAAAAAATCCCAGAAGCCTCAGCAGTCACCACCAAGTGGATTACTTACTGCTAGGACTTCTCTGAGACTGTGCAAAGCAGGTCCCACATCTCCAGTGCACACCAGCCACTGGATGTTGCGGGAAGAATAAGGAGTGGGCCTAACACTAATGCTACTTTAAAAAAAATGGATTTGTTTTCAAGGTAGGAGCCACTTTTTCTGTTGCTTCCATATGCCTCTGGAGACTATTCATCCCCATCCGACACTGCTTTCCCACCGAGGGGCTGTGTAACATATCTTGACTGGCCAGGGGAGACCTTCACCCCTTACCAGCCCCTGTGGCACTGGGGCTAAATGAAAATGACTCTTCAGCTCACTATGATCCCCTCTTTGGGAGTGCCTCACCCCTGAGTGTGTATCCGGTAAGTTTCAATGTCAGTGGATCCCACAGGCCAAGGAGCGTGGGTGGCCCTGTCCCACCAGGGGCTGTGGGAAGAGGTGGCCTGAGATGTCTGTGGGGAGGCCATGACATGGCGTCGGGAGCCATTTTGGGCTGGTGCCTGCCACAGGGCCCAGCCTGAGCCGTTGCTGCTGCTGAAGCGGGCTGGTCGATGGGCCTGGGACTTGGGCCTGATCCACATGCTGCCTCCTTGTCCCTGTGGCCCTCCCTGATACCAGAGGCTGGGGGTGCTCCTGGCTGCCCCTGGCCTGCCCTGCTCCCCAGCTGAGACGGCGGGACAGGCCCTGCCCGCCAGGCCCTGCCCTGATGGATGCCAGGAGAGGCTCTGCGGCTCTTGGCTGACACGCAGCAATTGAGTTTGAAGACGCTAAGAATAACTGTTATTCACGTGCACAAGCACAGGGTGTTATTTTCATAAGTAAATAATTGCATTTAGTAATCTGTGCCTTTTTAAAGTTCTGATCTTTGAGAACACGTCCTCAGATAACCACATGTTCAGGTAACTTATGTAAGGGGAAAGGAGTGGGTAGGTACTGACAGAAGCATGTCTGCAGTCACAGGAGAGCGAGCTGTGGAAACTGGGGACCTGAGAGGTTGAGGTGAAAGGGCCAGGTTATACAAAGACAGGGGCCAGCGGGTGCTGGGAAGGAAAAGCAACAGGCTGTCACAGATCAGAGGCAAGAGCAAAAAATCTGCCATTAGCTTTCACATATGCTATAGAGACACATGTTTAATCCACATAGCTGCTGAACTGCACTGGATTTTAGCGGCTAACCTGGAAGTTATAGATGGGCAAATATGATAAGTATGTGATCTGCCTGTCTTTGCACCCAGCAGCCTGGTTGTCAGGAACCTGGAAAAATGTTTCTTGTTGTGAAAACCACATCCCTCCCTGGGATGTTTTAGGGACTTTCAAACTTAGCATATGTTCTAAGGGGTTTCCTATAACTTCAAGATTTCCTGTGATTCCTTATTAGACTCTTTGTTGTTTGTCTTTGCTACTACTATTCTGGTACCAAACGTTCATAGAGAACTCTACTCAGCTGGCATACCCAGCTAATTTGCTGGGAACACATCCATTCACTGATAAATTCACCCACATTTGCCTCCCCCCCCCCCCCCCCAAAGTAACAACAAATATTGTGAGAGTAAAGAATATTTTTCTTTTGCAGTCACACCCAGCACACTGTAACCATGACTCAGTCTTGCGTTCATCCTATGCAGCAAAGCTAGTGGCCTAATTTTGCAAGGACAGGAATAAATGACCATTCCTTTTCCAGCTGACCATGTAATAGCCATAGATATTTCCTTCCAAAGGAAAGCTATATAAAAATAGTCTGCAGAATATCCTATTCTCCTTAAAATGTCTGATCGTGACTGAAGATGTGAAGCCAAACTCTATTCTTATCTGCAGTTGTTTAAATCTGGACCATATTCATTGACTTCAATACAGAATTTCCAGATTTACACTCCTTTAAGCAGAATTTGGCTGAAGTCCTTACAGTTAAAAAATTTTCACAGGGTTATAACATTTAAAATTGATGGGGCACAATAAATCCTAAACCAAAACTTTTCTTATTATGTTAAACTCTTGTAAAACATGCATTACACATGCCCAAAGTGCTATGAGAATATTAGGGGAATGTAGGTCTTCGTGCTTTTTGTATCTCAAATAACTTTGAAATCAGTCTTATTTATAAACTGGAAAACTATGACTGGTTTGTCAAGTAATCATAACAGGTCACAACCTTTTTTGCCTCAGGAACAAAACCAAGAGATCTTCTTAATACACAATTAGTACACAAAGCTATTTCTCTTCTAAAGAAATCTTCTAAAGATCAGGTCTTGCAAACATTTGGACATGTGCTTAAAATTAAGCAGGTAAACAGTTTCTATTCAATTCAATGGAACTACTCTTGTATGATATTTACTTGCAAGTTGAAGTCCTTTGAGAACATTTATATATTATATCATTATTTGCAGTCATAGTATCTGAATTAATACGGTTTTCATGTGTATGGTGATCTGTAACTAATCTAGCCTTATGCATAACAGTGATGATGATGATGGTGATGATGGTGATGATGGTGATGATGATGATGAAGAAAATACAGGAGCATGACCTAAACATCTACAGAATATACAATAAGACAGAAACTAGTATGAACTTAAAACAGGGAGATGAACTTGCAGGGAAATATTTTGACATGTGATATGAGGATAGAAAAGGTATGAAAAGGAGAGAAAAAAGCTATGAACAATAATCGAATTGCCTGCCTAGGTTAATTGATATAAAGTAGTTCTTAGTGTTTGCGGTCATTCATTGTTAGATAAGATTGATTTTCCTGGGTACTGCTGTATGTGTCAATATTCTGCATCATAAATGCACAGAATTAGATGTAATATATGTGGTAATAAACTTGCCATTTATTTTACGTACTCTCGATACATCAGAAGTAATTTACTAGATATTTGAATGATCATGGTCCTCCCAAGAAAGGTGACACAAACACCATCGAGGAACAGACGTGTTGATCCCTGTTTACCATTTCCTGTTAATACAGCTTATAGAATTGACACCAACTAAATACAAAACCAATCAACACACTTCATGTTTGGATCTAAAATTGTAGATAATCTGACCCATAAATGCCATAATATACAATGATTGAACTTTTATTCTTTTTCTGTTTTAAGGAGAAAAACATAGTACTTATATGGCATAGATGAGCTATCCTAACTTCAGTCTTATCTACAGAAGAATGAAAATGCCTGAACATTTTTCTTATTCTTGTAAGAAGGAGACATGCGAGGTCAAAAAAAAGGAGATAATATCTGAAGTCCTTTTTAGACCGGAAAAAGAGAGCAAGTGTTGCATTAGTGAATATATTTGGTGATTTGGGCTCTAACATAAATGGGTAGAATCCTGGGTTCTAGTCTCTGTTCCAAAGCTCTTGAATAAGTTTTGTCTGAACACTATTTAATGTAGAACATTCAGTCCTAGGGAAATGCCTCTGTCCCTGATGCCATGCATCTTCACTTATTTCTCTTCAATGGCACAATTTCAACAGTAGGTGTGGAAAGTTGCCTTACTTGAAAAAAACATAAGAGGATAGGTGATGTGGATTTGAAACCTGTTAGACTGAGAAAAACATGAGGGAGCTAGAGCAGACAAGAAGGGGGTACACACTGATAACTATGGTTTTAAACAAAGTGGAAACAGACTTTGGATTTTATGAAAACTTGAGTTTTTTGATATATGCCAGTTTTGTTCTAAGCATACTTGCTGATCTTTAGAATTAACCTTTTCTGATCCTTCTAACTTTCATTTATCAGCTGTTTTCCAACAGGTACTGGGTGGAAGTGATCCTTTTAAGGGGAAGAAAAAGTATAAAATTCAGAAATGTTTTTAAATTATGATGAGCTCAATCACTTTTCCTTTGTCAGTAGCATTGTCATACATCTTAGGACTCTTCTAAACCACACATGCAGATAAAACATGCTGCCAAAAGCTAAAATATTTTTACATGAAATATCTAAATTACAAAAACTGTAATACTAAATAAGAGATAACTGTTTAATCTTTTTCTCTTGGTCATCTTGCATGATGGTCTGTACTAGCTTTCCTGAACCCATTTTTTGGAAGCTCACTAAAGACAATGTGGAGTTTGACATTGGTACTTCAAAGTACAGACCTTCAGTTCACTTCAGTGGTTAAAAATGTATTTATCTCTCATGTTATGATTTATTAAATTTGTGTCACTCAAGGGGAAATATAGCTGCATAAATAGTACGCCATTATTCCTTATGAATAATAGGTGGAAATGGAAATGAAATAAAAAAATATGTTGGACAATAAAATAATGGGAACATTTATTATTTTAAATAGTTAACATCTTTGCTATGTACGAGTGTTTAAATATATAGGCAAACTATTCTTCTAACTTGTTTTTTATTTAGATAATAGATATATTTATCTTTGGTTATATTTATTTAATATTTCTACCTCCCATTAGACTCCTTAAAAGCAAATATTCTAAAAGCTCTGTTAACTCTTTAAAATAAATATACAAAGTATCTTACTTTAAAATATAACAGTTTTGTTTAGTCTAAGATGACTGTGACAGCATGAAAAAAATGAAAACACAGCATAAATATTAGCATTCTGTCTCTTTAGCTTACTGACAGAAAATCATATGAGTTTGTATGTTAGGAAAAGAAGGCTATCACAGTTCTTTTAAGATCTATGTTATTTCTGTATAGAATATATTTTAATGAAAAATCCAGCTCATGTTACAATTTTATCTGAAATGGCAAAATTAAACCTATTTCAGAGAGGTGGATCAGTTAAAATAAACTACTGCATTAGGCACAGAAATCACAAATAGTCTTTCAGTGCTAGAAAGAAAAGTGTTCTATTGGCATGGAAAACTTCCAGATCTCAGTAAGACCAAGGAAGCAGCTTGTTTCCTGAGACATGAAACAGTGCTTATGCCTCTTCCCTTTTCCCCTTTTCATATAAAAGAAAAACATTAAAGAAATAAAGTAAAACTATCTTCTTTCTCCCTATTACTAATTACAATGCAGCTATGTGAAATTCATATTGTATCAAATAAAAACCTGTTTTCACAAAATAAAACCAAAACCATTGCAAACTAGAATATACACAAGCAGTGCCAAAGACAGCAAAGAGATTGTAATAGGACCGTGATGCTTATCTTATTTACACTACTGTGCTTTCAATGTCAGAAGTAATTGTGAAAGGAAAGCACAACCAATTTGTCAGCATTTTCTGAGGCTAAGTGGCAGTCATGCATAGGAATAGCTCTTAATTGTAATGCCACTTTAGATCTTAGCCTTGGATCAGTATTGCTGTGGATTGCTTTTGATTTACATCTGCTCCCATTCCAACTGCTCTTTAGTCTGTCCACTATGTTTTGTAATCCATAGAATCATAGAATGGTTTGGGTTGGAAGGGACCTTAAAGATCATCTAGTTCCAACCCCCCTGCCATGGGCAGGGACACCTCCCGCTAGACCAGGTTGATCAAATCCCCATCCCACCTGGCCTTGAACACTTCCAGGGATGGGGCATCCACAACTTCTCTGGGCAACCTGTTCCAGTGCCTCACCACCCTCACAGTAAAGGATTTCTTCCTTATATCCAATCTAAATCTTCCCTCTTTCACTTTAAAGCCATCACCCCTTCTCCTATCACTACATGTCCTTGTAAAAAGTCCCTCTTCAGCTTTCTTGTAGGCCCCCTTCAGGTACTGGGAGGCTGCTATACGGTCTTCCCGAGGCCTTCTCTTCTCCAGACTGAACAACCCTGACTCTCTCAAGCTGTCTTCATAGGAGAGGTGCTCCAGCCCTCTGGTCATCCTCATGGCTCTCCTCTGGACTTGCTCCAACAGGTCCATGTCTTTCCTATGTTGGGGGCCCCAGAGCTGGAGGCAGTCCTACAGATGGGGTCTCATGAGAGCGGAGTAGAGGGGGAGAATCACCTCCCTCGACCTGCTGGTCATGCTTCTTTTGATGCAGCCCAGGATATGGTTGGCTTTCTGGGCTGCAAGCACACGTTGCCAGGTCATGTTGAGCTTCTCATCAACCAACACCCCCAAATCCTTCTCCTCAGGGCTGCTTTCAATCCCTTCATCCACCAGCCTGTATTGATACTGACCCATGTGCAGGACCTTCCACCTGGCCTTGTTGAACTTTATGAGGTTCACACGGGCCCACCTCTCAAGCCTGTCAAGGTCCCTCTTAATGGCAACCCTTCCCTCCAGCGTGTTAACCACATCACACAGCTTGGTGTTGTCGGCACACTTGCTGAGGGTGCACTCAATCCCACTGTCCATGTTGCCGACAAAGATGTTAAATAGTACCGGTCCCAATACCAACCCCTGAGGAATGCCACTTGTCACTGGTCTCTGCTCGGACATTGAGCCATTGACCACAAGTCTTTGAGTGTGACAATCCAGCCAATTCCTTATCCACCACCCATCAAATCTGTGTCTCTCCAATTTAGAGACAAGGATGTCATGTGGGACAGTGTCAAATACTTTGCACAAATCCAGGTAGATGATGTCAGTTGCTCTTCCCTTATCCACCAGTGCTGCAACCCTGTCGTAGAAGGCCACCAAATTTGTCAGGAACAATTTGCTCTTAGTGACGCCATGTTGGCCGTCACCAATCACCTCCTTATTTTCGATGTGCGTTAGAATAGTTTCCAGGAGGTTCTGCTCCATGATCTTTCAGGGCACAGAGGTGAGACTGACTGGCCTGTAGTTCCCCCAGTCTTTCTTTTTTCCCTTTTTAAAAATAGGGATTATGTTTCCCCTTTTCTAGTCAGTGGGAAATTCACTGAACTGCCACGACTTCTCAAATATGATGGACAGTGGCTTAGCAACTGCATTCACCAGTTCCCTCAGGACCCCTGGATTCAGCTTCATGGGCAATAGGATGTGATCCATTGGTTTCCATACTTTCTAATTTCTCTTCCTAACTGTTGCACCAGCAGACATGCAGTGAGACCAAGAATGTAGTGTTCCAGACAGAGCTCTTCTAATGAGATTTTGGCTGACAATGGCTTGTACAGATATGCCAGTCTTGCAGACTCTGAGCCAGTTTCTGCCTCACATATAAGACCTCTCCCAAGTGGAAGTTTTCTGATGATTATACATGACTAATTTTAAAAGATAGTATCACAATACACTACCTCTGCCATTTCCCATTAAAAATATCTCAGACAAATAATGTCCTCATCATTAGGCCTGAGGCATACTCCTGACAACCTGCTGATTATACCTGTGTAGGTTAGAGATTGTTAACACTTAACTTATCTGAGCTGTCTTTATCACCAACTCAGTCTGGTTGTGAATATCTGCCTAAGATTGTAATGCAGATCTTTATACTGTATGGTATAAACCATTTAGCTGCTTCTTTTGGCGTAGTACCCTCCTTATACCTTTGAATACTCTACTCTCGTGTAAATTTACTGAGACCTTGTGAATCATAGCAGTGTGTGTCACATAGAAAAGGTAATTCTTCACGTCCTACTTGTGAACAGATTTTCAGGAAAGCAATAAATACTTGTCAGTGATGCAGTCCTCTGCTTCAAAAATGTTTATGTTGTGTATCCATCTCAAGAAGCATTGGCTTTGGCATCTGACCATTTTTTTGGGAATTATCATCATCCAGACCTGGAATAAATATATTTCATTCCCTATGACTTCAAAAATGTATCTATTCAAAATTAAGTTACAGGTATTTTGTAACTCATAGGAACCCCTTGTCTTTTAAATATGCTTTTCAACAAGATGGAATGTATTCACTTCTTCAACAGAAAATGGACTTACCGAAATGTGGAACAGCTTTCCAAGATTCTCTGCAAAAGCTAATCACAAGAGCTGCTTATGTTGGAAAAATATACTGCTTTATATAGTTGTTAATTAGAGATTTCATCATAACATATTTTTGATTAATTGTCCTCTGCTTCTCCTATAGCAATAAATTTATTTTCTTGTTGAGTTATACCTACTGAATCAATACATTGTCTGCCCAGTACAAGATCTTGTGCTTTGGAAGCCTTGCTATAACTATGGAAATGGTGAAGAACATCGTCATCTGCTACCCACAATGTGTGTTGTAATAAAATAGTATTTTCCACAGGCCCAGGCAATTTGGGCTCCTCTGATAATCTGCGCTACAACCTGGCCTCAGTTTTCTGTAAGGTTTGTATTGCAGGATTTTTATGTGTTCATCCTTGTACATATTCACCTAATTTGTACTCAGTGTGAGAGCTGAAGTTCATAACATAGGTCAATGTTTTTAGCATTCTGTACAGTAGTCCATTAGATGCCGTTCATTGCGATGTAACAGCAAAGCACCTTTCTATTACATCTGTCCCATTTTTTGCTATTGAAGCTTTGTGTGTTATAGTTCCTACTGGCAAACATGGCAGCCAAGTTTTCCTTCTTGGTTTCTATAGAATTTCATTCAGTTTCAGTGAAAGCTCACTTTACTTGTGGTAAACAAGTTCCTAAGCTATCTTCATGTGTCCAACTGCATGATAACTGGGCCAGGGAGATGAGTCTAGAAAAGTATAGAGCGCATGAAAAGCAATGTGATGATTGGAAAGGCAGACAGTAAGAGAGTTAAATCTCTGAATTTGTGTCCATTTATTGGACAGCAAGCACTGCAATCACACATAACAGAGCACTGTATCTAGTTGCTGCAGAGCTCCATCATGTTCCTCTGACCACTGCCAAGTTACCCTGTTGCCTCAGCAGAGTTGTCTTCCCTTGGGTGCCCTCTGTGGTTAGTCTAATTATCCGCAGGATCTTTTGTAGAGCTTCTTGTACTATAACATTTTCATTTTCACTACTGCTGAAGTCTTCATCTTTGCTGTCATCTGCCTAGATTCCTTTTGTATTTACCATCTTTCAGCCTTCGCTTGAATTAAATTAATATTTTCTACCTGGATCTTTGCCTTCCCTTTCTTCTGTTTCTGATCATGTTCCTCCTTGATTGACACTGTAATTATCATGTCCCCAGCTATTATGTGGATGTCTATAATAACTCCATATGTTTCACTGTTGCTTTGTTGCAACAATTTCCTCATCGCCCTTATTCCAAAAGCTAGATGTTATCTATCTTGTAGCTGCCTCAGGAGTTCCATCGTCTAGATGATTCCTCATTTAAACAGACTTGCCAATATCAGTCTTTACTTTGTCTAGAAGAGTAAATATGTTTTCACCAAGTAGTCTATGCTGAGCATCTGTTTGTGAACAAATATAGAATAATGCTTAGAATAGGCCTGTTAAAATGTCTGGGATTAAGATAAATTACAGGTTTTTTTAGCTGTGACTAAATTATGAATCTTTGTGGATACGTTCATTTTGGCCTTGACCTTCATTTACGAGATGCTTGGGTACAATCTTGAGTTTGTCTCCTGCAAAGAGGTTATTTTTCAGGCCAAGCCTGATAATAGTGACAGACTAATATATGTACTCTGCTGGCATATTTACAGGCCTGCAAGGGCTTCTGGAATCATACAATCAGATTTTTTTGTGTGTGCTGGCTGCCTTAATACTCAACACTTGTGTTAAGGTATTGTGATTTTTCAGTCTAACATGAGACAAAGAGCTGAAGACTTGACCTGACTTGACTTAACTATGTTATGGTGTTCAAGGGACTTAGCTTGGAACTGCCATCTGTTATAAGTGTAACACCAAAGTAGGTGGGACCCTGGCATCTTACTCAAAAGTTGAACTGAGGGAAACTTAACTACAGGCCCAGTATCAGTCTTGATTATTAAAATGTGGAAAACTGAGATTTGCTGTGCATACTGAACTACTTTTCCTGCTCAACATTTTTCTGCTCTGGGTGCAGGTTTAATTAGATTCAATTTCATCCATGTATTTTGAGTATTACCATAGGGATAAACTTAGTTCAACTCTGCATGTGGAAGTGTAATTATTTAATTTTGCAACATGTTACTCTGAAGGCTGAGCAAAACATAGTACTTGTATGCTATAGCACACATGCACTGTTCCTCTGTGTGAGCTATTGATGTCTCTCTTATTCTGGCTATGCCTACCTTATCCAGTAGCAAGTCACTGAGGACACCCACACAATACATGTTTGCAGTGGGGAGAGGTTACTTGAGGTTAGCTCTAGGCTTGCATGAACTGGATGTCTGTTACCAGCTGAAGTGTATTAGGTAGAAGTGCATTAGATGAAGTCCTGCATTGTATCTCAGTCTCATCCAATAGAAAATCAATTAATGCACTCTGAGACAGCCCTGCAATGCAAACCAGCATGTAGTAATTGGAGACAACTGGGGGACTTGCTTCACAAGGGCACTTTTGGTCTGAAATAGAATGCTACTTTAGCATTCAACCTTTGACTCTCAAATGTTGTGATGCTCTCTACGATGCTTTGAGCCAGCAAGAATTGTAAGGATGGGACAAGATTTCTATTTCTGTGCTTATGTCTTGTAAGATCCTGCTAATGACTATTAATTTTTTCCATTCCAAATCAGTATCTATGACAGTCTTCTCTGAAGTCTTCTGTCTCCTGCTTCATCCTGACTACATCTGTTCTGGTATTTCCAAATACATAATTTCTTGCCTCTTACCTCTGCTGTATTACAAACTTGTGTTACTGCTTTTTTCCTGTACGTAAAAATTGATAGTCTGTAATTACTCTGAAGACTTTATCAGAATCAAAGCATATTCATAACCATTACACATAATGAAAGGCTGTTATGAGCTTTGAGAATCTTTGCTTCTCTGGGAATTAAAACAGAGCTTTTAAATCCCTTACTACTTTATTGCTTCCTGGAGCCTTGAGCTGTATAAGGAGTGTTGGTCCAATCACCTCCCCTTCTCTGCAAAATTGCCAAGAAGAAATTAGGCTGGGAATGGCTTACAGTTCTTCTAGTGTATTTTTTTAATATTGCTTTTAAGTTTATTTGTGTTATTTTTTCAGTGTATTTTCTCATATATCTATAGTCTCAGTCAAAATAACCTTTTCTTGCTTTAACTCAGCTGGTGTCACTTCTGATACAATGTTTCCCAGCTGTTGGCTTTCTATACTACATGAATTCAGAGTGAGACCAAAGGATGTTGAAAACTTCTCTTGCCAAATACCATACTCTACCTCCAGTCCTTCAGACTAAGTTTCTGTTTCATGTCAGATCTGCTTCCAACTTCTTCCTCTAAAAGAAGCTTAGTTATTAGAAGTTACTCGCTGTAATGCAGCATCATTACAGTATAATACACTTGTGTTAACTTATTTTTTTTGGGGTGTATTTATACCTTTATATTTAGTATAGAGGAGAAAGAATCAGACCCCTGCTCATATTAGAGCACAGGACATTCTTGAAAAAGATGTAACATACGTGTCACTTCACTCATTTAAATATTTTCATGCTGTTGAATAGGTGACTCAGGTAAGCAAAATACTTTTAAACATTTAATACTTAACTTTTACTGCTGTAAAAGAAAACAAATGTTTCTACAAATACATTAACAACAAAAGGAGAGCTAAGGAGAATCTCCATCCTTTATTGGATGTGGGGGGAAAGAGTGACAAAGGCTGAGGTACTCAATGGCTTCTTTGCCTCAGTCTTTTAATAGTCAGACCAGGTGTTCTCAGGTTACCCAGCCCCTCTGAGCTGCAAGACAGGGACAGGGAGCAGAATGAAGCCAAGGGGAAATGGACAGCGATCTGCTACACCACGTAGACACACACAAGTCTATGAGGTCAGATGGGATCCATCCACCCAAGGGTACTAAGGGACCTGGCGGAAGTGCTTATCAAACCACTTTCAATCCTTTATCAGCAGTCCTGGTCAACCGGGGAGGTCCCAGTTGACTGGAGGTTAGCAAATGTGATGCTGATCTACAAGAAGGACTGGAAGGAGGATCTGAGGAACCACAGGCCTGTCAGCCTGACCTCGGTACAGGGGAAAGTTATGGAGCAGATCATCCTGAGTGCCATCACATAGCATGTATGGGACAACCAGAGGATCAGGCCCAGTCAGCATAGGTTTATGAAAGGCAGGTCCTGCTTGACCAACCTGATCTCCTTCTATGACAAGGTGACCTGCTTAGTGGATGGGGGAAGGCTGTGGATATTGCCTACCTAGACTTTAGTAAAGCCTTTGACACTGTTTCCCACAGCATTCTCCTGGAGAAGATGGCTGCTCATGGCTTGGACGGGTACACTCTTCACTGGGTAAGAAACTGTCTGGATGGTCAGGCCCAAAGAGTTGTGGTGAATGGAGTTAAATCCAGTTGGCGACCAGTCATGAGTGGTGCTCCCCAGAGCTCAGTATTGGGGCCAGTTCTGTTTAATATCTTTATCAATGATGTGAACGAGGGGATTGAGTGCACCCTTAGTAAGTTTGCAGATGACGCCAAGCTGGGTGGGAGTGTTGAACTGCTGGAGGGTAGGAAGGCCCTACAGAGGGACCTGGACAGGCTGGATCATTGAGCCAAGGCCAATCATATGAGATTCAACAAGGCTAAGTGCTGGGTCCTGCACTTGGGTCACAACAATCCCAGGCAATGCTACAGGCTTGGGGAAGAGTGGCTGGAAAGCTCCCTGGTGGAAAAGGACCCTGGGGGCGTTGGTCGACAGCCAGCTGAATATGAGCCAGCAGTGTGCCCAGGTGGCCAAGAAGGCCACTAGCATCCTGGCTTGTATCAGGAATAGTGTGGCCAGCAAAACTAGGGAAGTGATCGTCCCCCTGTACTCGGCACTGGTGAGGCCGCACCTTGAACACTGTTCATTTTTGCGCCCCTCACTACAAGAAGGACATTCAGATGCTGGAGTGTGTCCAAAGAAGGGCAACAAAGTTGGTGAAGGGTCTAGATCACATGTCTTATGAGGAGCGGCTGAGGGAACTGGCGTTGTTTAGCCTGGAGAAGAGGAGGCTGAGGGGAGACCTTATTGCTCTCTACAACTACCTGAAAGGAGGTTGTAGCGAGGTGGGGGTCAGTCTCTTCTCCCAAGTAACAAGTGATAGGACGAGAGGAAATGGCCTCAAGTTGAACCAGGGGAGGTTTAGGTTGGATATTATGAAAAATTTCTTCACTGAAAGGGTAGTCAGGCCCTGGACCAGGCTGCCCAGGGAAGTGGTTGAGTCTCCATCCCTGGAGGTATTTAAAATATGTGTAGATGTGGTGCTTAGGGACATGGTTTGGTGGTGGACTTGGCAGTGCTAGGTTAACGGTTAGACTTGATGATCTGGAAGGTCTTTTCCAACCTAAATGATTCTATGATTCTAAGTACCAATGGGATCACAATCTTAGTGTGTATTAAATTAATTGAGTGTAGAAACATGGATAAGTAAAATCCTTTGGGAAGATTCAGTATAGCTTCACTAAAGGGAAGTCCTGCATTGCAAAACTCTTGAAGATCTTCAAAGGAATCATCAAATATGTAGCTAAAGGTGCTCTGGCTGATTGTTTACCTGTATTTGTCCAAAGGCTTTTAAGGTAACTAAGTAGTTATGGAATAAGAGGGGAGGTCCCACTGATAAATTGCTGGTTAAAAGATAACAAAAAAAGAATATATATTTTTTTCTTACAAGAGAGAGGTTACCACTGTAGTTCCACTGCAGCTGTGCTCATCCACATATTTATAAATACACATATTTATAATTTTATTTAGCAAATGATGTTATCAGTGGGTGAGAGAGTTTTCAAATGATATTATTTACTAGAGCATTTGAAGTCAGCTAAAGGACCTCAGAAGTCTAAGTGACTATGTAATGAGGGGCAGTTGACATTCATTGTAAATATATACAACATGATGCACATGAGGAAAAACAGTCCTAACTTCATATGTGAACTGGCAGTCTGCAACTTTGCCATTAGCACTTACAAGTGAACTGGTGCTATGACAAATAGTTCTGTCAAAACACTGGCTTAACATTCAGAAACAGACAAAAAGGAATGTTAAGAATTATTACAAAAGGAGGAAAGAGCAAATACTAAATAAATGTTTATGCCATTTTGTAACTATATGCTGCTGCTTCTCCTAGAATGCTGTGATTTTTTTCTCATCTCACTACAGCAGAATATAGGCCTACAGCAGAAATCGTAAAGATTCAAAGAACAACAAGGATGATCAAGGATATAGAATAGCTTCAGCATGAATAATGATTAAAATGAATGAGGGATGACTGGATAGGCATATGGTAAAGCTCTACAGAATCATATCTATGTGGAGATAGTTGTGGAGAGATGTCTTCACTGTCTCTTACAGGACAAGAACTAGGGGCTAATGAATACAGCTGGTACGAATCTAGTTTAAAACAAGGAGGTGGTTGTTCATGCATTGGGGTTGTATATCTTTTGAACGTTTTGCCAAAGGATGTTTTATACTAAAAAAAAATAACATGGGCTCAAGCAGACAACTGTAAAGATATTTAGAAATGTGACGCAAGTACTTGGGAGAGGTCATTAAATAGATAAACTACATCAGGGTGAAGAAATTCCATAAACATAAAATAGTTCAGGCCAGGAAAGTATTAGAGAATATACAATCTGTGCTTGCCCTGTACTTGCTTTTCCCTAGCTACTTCCTTTGTCTTTTAGAATCAGAATACTGGGATACTAACATTACTCTGAACCCGCGGTCTCATAGTTTTCTGTAGTTCAGTTCTGGTTCATTATTTTTTATATTTTCTACCTATTACTTATTTATATTTATTCTTGTAAATATAATTACTTTCTGCATTAGTACATTTCAGTAGTCACTTTATTGAAACTGATACAGTTACACTGGCATTCTTAACAAATTTGTCCAAATTTGGTTCTCTGTTACATACAAGCAGTCTGCCAACGTCTCTGATAAACATGTTTCAGAGAAAAAAAGTCTCAAAGAAAGTTATTCATGTGATTAATGAAGAGTATGAATAAAACCCATGTACTTATACACTTGAAACTACTGGATGAACTTTGCCATTAAACTAAGTCAATTAAACTTACATGCAAAAAGTCCATTTAAGAATTCTTGTGTACAAGTTTTTATGTGCAGTTGTTTTTTCTAGGTTTATACTGACTTTGCTTGCTCTGTTCAGGAGCTGTGGTAGAGGTGTGGTACTGTAGGATAAAGTAGAGTTGCTTTAAACTTTTAGTCAGAATGTCGCTAGAGATATGATCTGAGAAAAAATTTAACTGAAATCAACACAGAATTTAACTTGGTTCCATGTTAGATTCTCTTGGAAGGGAAAAGGGAACTTGTTAGCATTTACCAAACAATAATTTCAGACTACTACCAGAGCAGGCATCAGACCATATTCTTACCAGCTCCATGCAACCACCACTCCAAAAAACACAATTATAAAAACCTTAGACTGGCTTTCATTATTAAGTAAGCTTTTACCTCGGGGTAACTACTACAAGTAAAATGCATGCAGTGACAAGGAATTTCAGTTTTTCTACCGGGTAGATAAATATATAAAAAAAGAGAGACACCTGAAGGCACACTGGTGACCTAATCTGTTTTACCTAAAGGCAAAACTGTAGAATCTTGCCTCTACTAAGCTTTTACTTCAGCATAGATCTGTAACTATGGATGTAAAAATAAAGCAAAGCAAAAACAACAATAAAAACCACTCCCTCTCAAATTACCATTTTCTAAAGTAGTAAAGCAGGAAATTATCTTCGCTGAAACCCAAACCAAACCAAACAGATTTCTAGGAACATTACATGCGTATGTTTCATTTGGAAAATCAGGCAAATCACCAGAACGCTGGCTTAGATTTTTAAAAGAATGTAAACCTGCTGGTTTCTTGCCAGGAAAAAAAAATATTTTATTTGAAACACCCTATACAATTCAGTCTAATTAGTAAATTTTGCCAAGAAAGGTCCTTGACAAAGGACCAGTATCTATCCCCACACACAGTCCGCCTGCCCACAGGGGTCATTATGAGTTATTTGTATCCTAACAGTTTGAGAAACTTCCTTCTTTTGTAACACAAAGATGATAAAGATCACCAGACTATTCTCAATGTAATTATTAGTAGACTTCTTTGTTTTTGGATGAATCCTAATTTAGACCTCAGGTAAACAGATGGGCTATCTCATACATCTTGTTTTGTCCAAAAAATCAAGGTGTTAATTACTCAGTTTAGCTAGCATATTATAACTAAGATTACCAGTATGAGGTAAAGTCCTAATGAAGATAAGTCAGTTCATAATTTCAACATGAATTTGGAGATCAAGCTGGACCTTTGCTGCAGCACAATCTGCTATGGTGAATTACTAATGTGTGAAAGCTGCAAATCACCTGTCTTCATTAGGAATTGATTAGGCATTTGTTACCACAGGTGAAGACACACCTAGTTTCCTAGTGAAGACACATCCTCCATGAAAATGGCTTCCATGTTTGGAAAGGGTTTCGCTAGCTGCAAGCAGGCAAGTAAGTAAGGCAGACTGAGGCCCACAGAGCTTACAGTCATTTGGACTCCTTGCCTACTTCAAATTAAGCAGCTGCTACATGCTTTGTGGCTCACAGCCTACATTTTGGAATTTGAGGCCCTTCCCATTTCCCCATCAGTTTGAGAGAGCCTTCTGCCAAGACCTTTATGAAGATGGTGTTATGCCTTTATTTTTGCTTAGAGAGCTGTATATGGTAGGGTTTTGTTTAATTTATACAGCTAATGTTTCTCTTATTAGCAAGAGGTTGCTTATTTTTGTTTGTTTTAGTGGTTTTTTTTTGTTTGTTCATTTGCTTGAGAGTATTCATGTCGTGTTAGAAAGTTTGTGGAACCTAAAGAACAGATATTAACGATACTACAGGGTAGATGATAAACAACACAGCTAAGATGATTGTTAAGAAAACTGATAGGAACCAGTATCTAAACAAAACTAGTGGGTTTTTACTTGTTTTCAAGAAAGTTAACTGAAAACAAATTTAGCAAATGGCAAGATTCCAAATGCAGTTGCTAGGACATGCTATAATTAATCTTAGAATTTTTTTCTGGTGTATGACGGATAATGATTCATTTTGCAATAACTGTTTAATATAATGCATGACTTCTTTCTTTTTTGTTATGAAAGACTGAAAACAAACAACGTAGGGAAACATTGTCTCACTATGCCAGTTATGACTGTGAGAAGGCAGGGGATATATGAATGGATTGAGGATGTAGAAAGATACTTCTCCTGCAGTTAGGGCAGATAGTCTTGACAGAAATTGTCAATCCTTTTCTATGTCAACCATATAGTGGTACCTATAGCACCACATATGTTTCCAGTCTCCTAATAATATAGAGTGAAATTCTTGACTTCTTGCTAAATAATTACTGTCTTCTGCAGGCTTATAGGAATAACAAAGATTTCAAGTAGCTAATATATGTGGTACTCTTTACGTACAGGTATATAAACACACACATATAAACATATACATACATAGATGTATATAAACAATACAATTCAAAATAATTACGTGATATTTAGCCATTTGTTTTCTCACCTCGTCTTATGAGTATCAATAATTCAACAAACTAATAAAAAACATAAATTGATCAAAATAATAGCTCAAGAATTAATCGATTAAATGAAGTTAACATCAGCTATTAATTTAATTAATATTAATTATAAAACAACATCTTATAGTCTTAAGATGATATAAACTGATTTCGTTTTTTCTCCTCTTTTCTTGCAGACCGTGTTTTGAATCAGTGGCTCCATAGCAGCATAGCAGCAGGTCAGTCTGTTATCAGTTATCTAATTATGCTCAACATTTCATTTTAATTATCACTATAACCTTTAGCATGACAGATTGTATTTCCCAAATAGAGGGATCCTTCCTGCTTTTGATGTAGGTGTTCTGAAGAGTCTCACATTTTCAGATCAATACTTGTAGTGAAAACAAGACATAGTTTACATTGCTCCTTCAAGGTTAAATTCTGCATGTGCTGAAGTTAATTTAATTTACTTCACTACTAGAACATCTTGGAGCAATATTTTGACTCTCTGTCACTCTGGGAGGATAGAGAGGGCTTTTAACTCTGATCCAAGAAGAAAGACAAGTGTAGAATACATGGAGCCCTTCAAGAGATTATTATTTTTTTTTAATCAAAAACCAGTTGTCACATGTAGGAATCTATACAAAACTGGCAACAGAGAAATTTTATGGTACCCATGAAGGTATTATACAAACTGAAATGGATGTTTATATGTGTATTCAATTTATAAAAGTTCTTTACTTAAGCAGAAAGAAAAGTATGCTAAGACAGGACTATGAAGTCATTTAGTTCTGGTGATAGTAAGACATCTTGGTCTAAGACAAGCTGTTTGACCTGCTCTGACTTGTTGTGTAGGCCCCAACAAGTTGTTAGTAAGATCTCTAGCTTATCTCAGTTTCTCTGTCAGTAAAATCTGGGTAACAGCAACAACCACCACCCCGCTTCACGTTAGCTCTTGGAGGCTGCTTGTACAACAAGGTGGGGTGTACAGAATCCAGCCCTGTGCTCGCATAGGTGTTCCAGTCAGATGAATAAGTGAGATTTGCTCAAAATATACTCTGGCTTTACACAGAGCAGAAGCAAGTCATAAAATGTGGCAGATAATGTTTTTGTTATCGACATTTCATTTGACAACTGCAATATACTTCTTTTGCATTGAAATAGCAGTTAATATCAGTGTGGAATAAATCATGCTCTTATATGTTTTCTTCTCTAAGTGATCTATCAACTGGGCCTACTAAAAAGCAAATGAGAAACTTGTGAGTGAAAGCTCCAACAGTAATTGTCAAAGAGATACAGTTTTGCTCTGATAACTGTACACATGGTGACACAGGTCTTTTGCAGTAAAGTCATGAGTACATCCAGGATTAGAGTTATGTAAAGTTATCTGATACTGTGTCCTGTCCAAATATTTTTGTTGTGCTACACACCTTGCTTTAAGCAGTATTGTTTGACTGCAGAATGTAAGATACATCTACCTAAATGTAAGGTATCTTTTTTCTTTTTAAGGAGTCAGGAACTTTAAAAAAAAAAAAAGGGAACAAACAACAATGCTTTCTCACAAAAAGATGTCCATATGAACTGTTCAGTAGAGGTGTTATTTGAAAGAAAATTAAACTGGTCTAAAACATAAAGGACATAACTGTTTTAAATTGTTTATGTGTCCTCATTTGGACCCAGAACATTTTATTATTAATCTTACTTGGGATGCTGTGTTGTTATCATATTGATATGGTATAGACCACTTCTTGTAGAAAAATAGGGATACTCACCTTTTGTTTTGCATTTTCCTTTGTGTGTAAAACAAAGCGTTAAATTAATTTGACTCTGAATTTCTCTTAGATTTCCTTGAAATTACAAGACTACATGTTATTTTATGAATTGAAAATGAAAGGGTTTATTTAAAATATTGAGTTTTTCTACAATTTTTGGTTACACTTCTTTTTTTTTTTTGTAAAAACGTCCAAACCCATTGTTTGCCTTCGTCAAATTGTCTAATAAACAGGGCTTTTCT
Source organism: Nipponia nippon (assembly GCF_047370975.1). Taxonomy (NCBI): domain Eukaryota; kingdom Metazoa; phylum Chordata; class Aves; order Pelecaniformes; family Threskiornithidae; genus Nipponia; species Nipponia nippon. The sequence goes on along the minus strand of NW_028262380.1, from coordinate 40,564,509 downwards.
ATGTAGGAGGCTATGCTTATGTTCACATAGTCATTCCAGGTGGTAAAATGCAGAGTAATTATCTGCTAAGGGTCATATATCAAGTCAGGGGTACAGTCAATGTTCTAAATTAAAGTCCTGTACACAAAGACTTCAAAAATCCAGGTCATATGATACCCAGTAATTTAATTTAGTTTGTGTAATGGCTAAACACTAACTGGTGAGACTGAATCACCATGGAATCTCTGGAAAGAGAGAGAACTGAAGTAAATATGAAATTCCATATAGGATGAGGCCTCATCCTTGCAGTTTGCCCAGCAATTTATATGGTTGAATGTGTGTGGGACCTGATGTAGTTGTGAGTCAGCTTGTTTGCTTGCTAGTTCTGTATATGCCACAGTTTGGTTTTCAATTAGAGATATAGAGGAAATTCCTGCTTTTAATGATATATTTGGAATTTCAAAAAGGATTTATAATGCTTTTTTGGCTGGTTTGTGATTATATAAATGAGCTGAAGAAAAAATGTGTATGATACTGAGATATTAATTATGTTTTAGAGCCTATATCTAAGACCTGATGTTACTTCCACTGCTTTTTCAGTACCAATAACACTGCTGAATCAAACCCAGGGCAGTGGGGGAAGCTGTGTATGTTTTGGAAGTTTTACAGACGATAAGATTAGAAACTGGACTGTGTCCAGTAAATTCAAACAACGGTGACCTTAGTGTCACAGTGAACGGACATTTTTTTCCTGGGTTATGTTCTTATACGCTGTTTCTCAATATACAGAGATAAACCATATGTGTTTGAGAGGCTAACACTGGATCAAGGAACCAACCACAAAAGAAAGGATGAAGTGTTATGAGAAACAAATGTTTTTCCTTTGCAATATTTTACTTAGTTCTGCCTTACAAAACAAGAGCTGTCCTCATGGCCAGGCAATTTTTAGGAATACAAAGTCACAGTAGACAAAAAAGACATTGTGTAATATATTTGGAGGTGAAAAAGGCTGTCTTTTTTAAATGGAGAAATGCTTGCACGCAAAATCAAGTTGGAATTTCAGCATATGGTACCGCACTGATGTTATTTTTATTTAGATAGTATGTCACTAATGGTATGCACTGTAGATATTAGCAATGATAAGCAGCAATAGCTTTCCATGCGCTTGCTACCAGAGCACATGGACAGGATGTCTGGAGAATTTATATTGTACTTACTAGCACCATCTGAAGAATGTGCTATATGTCTTTGATGCAGTTTTGCTGAGGCAATCTAGAATTGTTATAGGTACACAGAAATGTGACAATTGTGCTAAGCATCTGATTTTACCTTATTTTAAGGCAATTTGGTACTCCTGACTTACAGATGTTTATGTAACAAGTGACCTGAGATATTTAAAAAATGTATGTTATTGTAATTTAGGTTTTTTACATGTATGAATGCTAGGCAACAAAATAAAACAAAACTCCATGTGACACCATGAAAACAATCCATACCTAAGAAATTCCTGGTCTTATAATTAGTCATAACTCCTGAGTCCCAATCAAAAACATTTTTCATGCAGTGCATGAAACTCCATCCTACAGACGCTGTGGATACCAACATTTTTATCTGCTCCAATGGAAACTTGAACAAGTTCACAGGATAAGACTCCATTAGGGATTTCTAAATATACAGGAATCACCTGCAGTTTGGAGATACCTGCACACAATCGGTAGTCAGGTATACTCACAGAAAGTATGTCATGTGCTTTTCCTGTTCTTACACTTTTTCTAAGCGTAATTTCTAAGAGTAACTTTTACAAACCTGTCGAGTAGAAGAGGAGTATACCTGATTTCACATCATTTTCTGTAAGTTTTTGTCACTGTGTGTTAAAATGCAAGTTCTACCTTGCAGGTAGACTCTTCTTGCCATCCATATTGTTATACAAATGAAATTTACATGGAAGATTGACTCCTTATGTAAAAAAAAATATGATTATAGAAAGTATTAAAAATAGACTAGTTTCACACTGCACTGAATAGCAGTTCCCTCATGCTCATTGTTGTTAGAAATATATTTATTATTATTATTATTTTGAAAAATAATTTTAAAAAAATCTCAATATGGCTAGCTCTAGCCAGAAAGGCAAAGTGCAACAAGGTATTGTCAAAGACTAACTTCAGCCTCTGAGTCTAACTTAGAAAAAGGTTTATTGTTTTCTTTAAAGGGGAATTACCTATCTGTGGTATGAAGTCTTCTTTCCACGAATATTTCTTAAGTTGCCTGGTAGGGGAATTAACTTCTAGTCAATTATGACGTGTATCATGTCCATATGAAACGGTTGAATTTATAAAAAGCAGAATTTGAAGGGTAGCAATAATGAGATTATCCATTATAGTTATCTTTGGGACTGTAAAACCTGAAGTAATCTTGCTTTATGCAGTCCCCAAGCAAAGACTCCTTTAGCATGAACAGGGTCTCACATATGTCAGTCTTGTAAAACAAATGAAAATCCTATTAAGTTTTCATATTCTTAAATGTTTTCAACTAGACTGATAACTTTCTTTGTCTCATAGCATCAAATAGTTATTTATAATAGTAATGATGGGTGCAAAATGGCAAGATCATAGCATAACAAATCTTGGAGTTAATGATGTTTTGAACCAAGAATCATACCTTTTATCTTTGGAACTTGGCAGACACAATTAGTTACCCATATCAGTAATTCATCAATTTCATGTATGTTTTAAGAAGAACTAAATGTGATTTGAAAAACATAGTCACTATCCTCAAATGACAGTTCAGTTGAGGGAGTGGCAGCAAGCTCAGAATACGGCTACAAATATCAGAAGAGAAAGAAGAGCAAAGGTCACTGGCTTTGATTACACTGATAGGGAAGCTGGTATCCATAACTTGGGTTTTGGACTTTGTGTTTACTGTAGCATGAGAAAAAGCTTTCTGAAGTCACATGAAGACACAAAAGCTTACCACTGACTCTGTGTGAAAGAGGAACCAAAAGAAGAAGCTGTTCTGACTGTAGGCATCATAAATTTTACACAGAAATTTGTTTCCAGATTTTTCTATATATTTTCTAAGATAAATCATAAATTTATATTTTAGAGTAGATCCAATGAAGGAAGGGAAAGAGAATATTTATTACTTTCAATTGGATGATGGAAGAATTTCAGCCCAGATGTTATAAACTCTATAAAAGCAGATGTATATCTGGGATTTCCATTATTTTCAGCCGGTGTTTCTTAAGAACAAGTCATGTGTTTTGACTCCATCCAGTCTGACTCATAACAAACCACAACAATATTTCTTCAGTACACCTCCAGCACTCGTGTTTTTCATGTAATTCCCTTCACAATGGGAAACCTCTCAACAAAAATAACTATGGAATTGGAAACTAGAGAGTTCAGGGGAAATGGAAATATATGGTACTCAGAAAAATTTGACTGGAATCTGTTTTCTGAGGCACAAAAACATAGCTTAATCTGTAGACCCACGGGTCTGATGATAACTAGTAATTTCAGCATTCCACAAAAAGAGAGCATTTAATTCTTTGGCAAGGAACTCTCATAAGTACAAGCAACAACATTACTAAAAAGGAGAACTAGAGAAGAAAACCAGTGAAATCGTTTTTGAATAAAGTCGTGCAGAGCTGTATTTGCATAACCTGTTGTGGTAGGATTTGTTCTATCAGTTAGAGAGGAAAAATGCAAATAAATCAACATAAGCTTAACTTGTTGCATTGAAAAACAGTGTTATTCAAATGCATGGTAAGCGGTTGTTCAGACATTAGGAAGAGAAGGGAAGGTTGTTCCAACTGCCTACGTCTTTATCGTTTTTTCTGTTGGGAGTGGCTGAGAGTACTCTGCTCTTGCTAATACCATTGAGCATAAAAAAAGAAGGACGAAGGCAGTAAAGTAAAACATTAAATGAATCCAGTGTTTCCTGTGTTATCATTGTATCACTTAAAAACTTAAGGATGGAGCCTGATGTTTCTGTTGACTCAGTGTAAGGTCCTCTGTTGATATCCTTTAGGGTTTTTCCCTTTTTGAAATTTTAAAATGATTTCTCTTGGTACTTATTCATCATGTCTGTGTTCATAAATAGAAAAAAAGATCCCGTTTTACACAGAGGTACTGTAAAAATACAAATGGAGCTGTTAGGTAATGTGGTGATCAGTATTGAAGAAAAGATGCTGTATCTGTAATCCAACTAGATACAACTAAAAAATGCAGAATATAATGTAGAAAAACCTCAGCTTTTTTAGCGATGATGTCCAGATTCTGTTTTGCAGTAGCAGTGACTGAACAGCTCAGGTTTAACTACCTGGGTGTGCTGGATATAGCAAGCCACCAGTCTTATCCCTGCCTCTCATGTGGGGCTTAAGGCAGTGGCTCCTCATCACAAAAGCAGTAGGCTGGCCAGAATTGTCCTGGAGGAAAAACCTTAATTAATATATGCCATTAAACATTGGCCATTTAGGGCTCGATTTCTTTGAGTAGCATCTTTGTGGATAGAAGGTAATACCCTAATCCTGGATGTGTGTTATGAACTCCTGCCAGAGACTACTGTCCCATCAACTCTGCTAGCTGAACTATTCGTATATTCATTCCTGGGATCATTTCGATCAAAATGAACCAGTTAAAGTCCAGTTGTTTAAACTAACTCAGCTCATTTTGAAGAAAGCTGATTAGGGACTTGAGAAATTGAGCTAACAGATAGCTAGCCTGAGAAAAGCCTTGAGCAGGGACTTTGTCAGCTGGTTCAAGAAACACCGTAATTTCTTTTGCTCCTTTAGAAATATCCAAGAAACCAAATACTGTTCCTTCCTTTGGTAGTTAGCTTGGTTGCTATTTTGCATTCAGAGGGGCAATTCTTGGGAAGAATATGATATGCATGGGTTCAGACCTGTTTGTTTATGGAGTCCATTAAACAAAATTTTGGAATCAGTTTCCTTGTTTGTAGTTGTGAGCCAGTAGCTCTAACCAGTTTGATTGTCTTCTGTTTTCATTGCTCCTAACATTAAGTCTGAAAGAACAGTTATTGCACAGGCAATCATCTGTAACAGGGCCTGTAGGAGATGCCTGCTATTTATGTGATTATTCCAGAATAGCCATGTCTATTTTTAATATACTACATAGTACAGACAATAAAAATTGCTGGTGCTGCTAAAGAGGATGTGCCATGAAATTAGATAATAAATGGAAATAAATTAGCATTATAGACATCATGCCAGTCACAATAAGGTAAATGACTCTTGGCACTAATGGGAATTAAAAGTGTTCAGCAGCCATTGGGTTATTTCTATTTTGACATTTTATTAGTGATGTGGGAACCCCACTTTAGCCATCCAATTAAAAAATGTTGAGTCAATAATACTTTCAGTTCTGTTTTCTGTCTATTACTTAAAAGTTTGAATAAACTGAATGAATACATTACTAATAGTCATCTCAAAGCTGAGAATAACTTTTATGTAGGAAAATGCTGAGAGCATTTAGCTTCATTTGGAGATTTGTAATGGCTCATGATGGTCAACGATGACTGTGGAATGAATATTTTGCTGTGTTCCTGTACATAGACATAACCAACCATAATATATTGTTTAGTTACACTGAAATAGTCATTTATATAGTTATTTGTCATGTTGATTGGCTAATTGTCAATAATATTAAGATTCCTACCAACCTGAGATTTATAAGCCCTATGCAACATATGAACTTCTCTGAATTTCCTGTCAGTGCAAGACCAATCCAATCCTAAACAATTAAAGAAAGCAGTTTGTGTATACTCTCTCCTTCCCCTCCTTACACAGAATAGAAATTCACCAACGCCACAGGTATTTTTGGCTATAACTGTTAATCGTGGGTTTTGAAATATGCAATTGGTAACTCAGTTCTTTATTTATATACATACAATACACTCACAAATACATGCACATTTTTACCTATCCAGAAGAAATTTAGATCGGAAGACTAATAGTCTACTAGAAATATACTAAATGTAAATGAGTGCATTTTTTGGTATAATCCTGGACTAATTACCTCTCCTTCCTGCTCCTCAGCATTTTGGCAGAATGATTGCCTAAAACAGATTTGAGAAAATGGTGTTATTTCTCTTGAGAAATAGCATTTTTCATCCCTTTTGAAGATTGTGAACACAGCTTCAGATGACCGAATCAACTGAAGAACATTTTATACTAAAAGACATAGCCTTATCTCCCATGGCCCTGACTTTGAGCAGCTGGAATTGACTGTCCCTTCCCTGGTTTTATTGTTAAAACAGGAATATAAGCTTAGTGAGCTGAATTAGATTTCTGAGGGGCGGCCACAGAGCTGGTATGAGGGAGAGGGCAGGGTTGTGTATCTGGGCATCAGGAAGGAGAGTGGAAGGAATGAGATCACCTCTTTCACTATCAGTGGGTTGCTGGACTGACTTAATTTTTACCACACTGTCTTGAAAACTATGCTGTGCACAGTGTAGTAAGTGTGTTAGCACTGATTTCAGTAATTCCATCAACACCGTGACTGAACTAACGATAGTAAAAATAAGCTTCACTTGGCTTTCTTCTGACTAATTGTAAGTCCATGACAGAGCAGGAATTGAACGTGTTCTCCAAAGCTGGTGCCCTAGTGAGTCACTCCTAAATTATACACTGTTTTTCAGGGTATACTAAGGTGAACTATATCCTAACTAGTTCCTGGAAAAATATATTTGTTCTTGCCTTGCTGTTGTATTTATCAGATATAAAAATATTATATAACAATTTAAAGTCAATAAAAATACTGACTCAGGGCTATACACCCAATGTACATATTTTGCTTTGCAGTGACAAGAAGTTATGACATTTAATTCCTAGCCGACATTTCACATATCTCTATTTACTGTTCAGTCAGATAGTAAGATCAAATACTACACAGTGTCGGGGCAAAATGCATTGTACAGTAACATGTAGTTTCTACATACTGGAAATCTGCATATACATATATGTGTTCAGTTTTGTGTTCGGTTACGGGCCGCTCACTGCAAAAAGGACATTGAGATGCTGGAGCATGTCCAAAGAAGGGCAAGGAAGCTGGTGAAGGGTCTAGAGCACAAGTCTTACGAGAAGTGGCTGAGGGAACTGGCGTTGTTTAGCCTGGAGAAGAGGAGGCTGAGGGGAGACCTTATTGCTCTCTACAACTACCTGAAAGGAGGTTGTAGCGAGGTGGGGGTCAGTCTCTTCTCCCAAGTAACAAGTGATAGGACGAGAGGAAATGGCCTCAAGTTGAACCAGGGGAGGTTTAGGTTGGATATTATGAAAAATTTCTTCACTGAAAGGGTAGTCAGGCCCTGGACCAGGCTGCCCAGGGAAGTGGTTGAGTCTCCATCCCTGGAGGTATTTAAAATATGTGTAGATGTGGTGCTTAGGGACATGGTTTGGTGGTGGACTTGGCAGTGCTAGGTTAACGGTTGGACTTGATGTTTTTAGAGGTCTTCTCTAACCTAAACGATTCTATGTGTGTATGTATGTGTGTGTACATGTGCATATTCACTCAGTGATGTAAACAATGGACTAGAAGGAAATTGGTCATTGAGAGAAATCCCATTCTGCTGTAGGCAATCACATTATGCTCCAGAAAAGGAGTTCTCTTTTTGAAGGCTTTTACCCCTATTGCTTTCACTGGTAGTCTGTTCCAAAGCTTGAATGCTCTACAGGTTAGAACTCCTTCTTCTATAAGAAGAAAGTGTAAAATACTAATGACGAATTTTATTATCTTTTTTTCTGACATTCTTTCTTAGCTTAAAGAGTTCTTTTCTGTTCTTGGTGTTTATCCCTCATCAGGATTATAAGGATATACTCAGTTTCCAGAGATCAGTCATATATCCTTGCTGTTTCTATTACCAGATTAGAAAAATTAAGCTCTTCGAGCCTTCTATATGAAAGACAAATTTAATATTCTTCTTGTAATCCAAGGATCTGGATTTGTTTTAGGTTTTTGACCATACACATTCAGAACTGTTCCAGGACTGTTGAATGGGATCTATGCCTAATAAAAGTGTATCTGCTGATTTTTGCTAGGATTCCCTTTGCCTTTTTTCTCACCTGGAATGCGCAACAGTTTACTATCATTCTATAGTCATCTTTAAGTCCTTCTTCTTGGTCATTTCCAGCTGACCAGCTTCCAGTTTACAGCAGATTTTTAAGACTTTCTGTGTGATATTATTGAATGAAATCAGTTCCTCCTTTCTTCTCCAGTATACAAGATCATTGAGAAGTTTATGGAAAATGTTTTACAGATTTCCAAACAGCTGTGTTTAGAAGTTGTGAAACAGAATTTTAAGTCACACACTAGTGGAGAGTTACGGAAGTTGCTGTGATAGACCACGTGAACTGGTAATGTACTGGTAATGTACTGGTAATGCTGATTTGGCATTGTGCTTTGTGCTTCTAAAGTAGTCAAAGGATTGACTGGGCAGTAGCTGTTAAATGTAACTTAATCAACTGCATCTACTACTTAGAAAGAGTTTTTGCTACCGCGAATATATACACCTATGATTTGATAACGGCTCTGGCATGACAGGAGTCCAGAACCACCCAGAGTATTTCCTTATTCGGTGTAATGCATTTTATTGAGGCTTCAGCTTATCTGGAAAATTCAGCCAGTTCTGCCTTTTTCTCTTTTCACTGTCTCCTTTTATTTATGGCTTTAAAAACAGCAACAACAAAACAACAAAAACCCCAAAGCAAATGGTTACATTGCTGGAAAGTTACAACTAATTTCAAAGTAGTTATTTTTTTTTCCCATCCTCGGAGAGGTTTCCTCAGAGCAACACCTTCACAGTTGTTTGGCTAAAGAATTTCTGCCAGACTTGATCCTGGTCACAATCAGCCCTTCTTCTCTATTACCTTGTATTTTTGTAGTCATTTACACCATTGCAAGCATGTAAAAGAGGAAAGTCAAAATAACAGCAACTTCTTGGATGAGGTATGAGTAAATACAATAATGCCAGATCCCTTCGGGGGGGGGGGGGGAGAAAAAGAGGCAGGGGAATGCTTTCTACCACGCTTTATAACATGTTCTATCTGCATTCCTTTTTCAGCAGAACACGTCACTTTCTGCACCACAGATATAGCATTACTGAAATAGTATTCTGTCACATGGTTCAATATATCTAGTAAACCATGACAGCCATTAAGCACGAACCACAATACAAGTACCTTATTAGAAAAATAAATTCAGGTGAAGAGAACAAATGCCATCTCTTGAAATCCTGAAATTCTCAATATCTTATTCACTGTTAATTACGGTACTTCCCAGAGGGCACACAACCTCATATTCCTTCGCTCACTTAGCAATCAGAGTTGCAACTGATATGGAAGAGGGAAGCAAAAGGACAACTGACCTTCGCCAATTAATAGTTAATGTCTTTCTTTAAAAAGTGCTTAATAGAAGAAATATTCCACAGTGAACCTGAGCCAGCTAAAATCAAATCAGCCTCCAACTTACACCAAAGAACTTGCTTTTGATAGATGAGATACTTCACTGCCCTCCCTCTCAATTTTAAAATTAGCATCTTCTTGCGTACACATTTTACGCAGCTAATAACTATATGAGATAAAAGACAGTGAGAATCAGGTCTATTATCTTCTTTGTGTCTTTAATGATTTAAGAGGAATCCTTAGTATTGGGTTAATAATGTTTTTCAGATGTTTGAAATCACATCAAAGGAAGCATTTGGATTTGTTGACATTTCAGGATTTTGGAAGACTATCTAGGTCTTTTATTCCCCATGTACTCTCTGAAATAACTGGCAATCCCATTTAATAATTCTTGACATGCTGAAAAGTTTGGCAACTTCAGAGAAAAATGTCCTTTAAAAATAAGTATTGATTCTGACCATATTGTCCTTAGCAACAGGAAGGAGGGAAAAGCAGTGTGGGTGTGCTCTTAGAAGTATTGTAAACCCAGCTGTGAGGATATTAAATTGTTGTGCTGTATTTTACTACTTTTTAGATTACTTCAATTATACAAAAACTCAAAAAAAAAATTCAACTACATCTTCTTTAAGAGCAGTGACAAATAACCTTAAACATAGCTGTCCCTAGCAGTGCTACAAATTTCCTGAATCCACCTTCTGCAAAGTCTTTTCTTCTCACCTAGTCCAGCTATCTTTCCACAAATGACACTCCCTTTTGGGGACAGCATCAATATAACTGTTGGGACTATGGTCAAAGAATGTTAGAAAGTTATTATATTTTCTTCCCTTACTAGCTAATGGCTGAAACTCCTTTAGGGGAAATCTAAAGATTCTGCAATAAGGAAACCCAAAATGTCTTTGGACTAAACCAGTGCTATGCAGATGAGAATATGACATTTAAAAAAAAAGATGTGCTTGGCTTATTCTCCGCCTTCCCCAGATAAAGCTTCAGGGGGACAGAAACCATTTTTATCAACAAAAGGGTGGAGAGACAGATGCTGGGCAACGTAGGCTGCAAGACTGGCTTATATTCTGATCATCAACACCCCCAAAGGAATGAAAGCTATCCCAAAAATCCATAATACCTTTATTGCCAGTTTGCAGTAGGTCATGCCACTTGAGTTAATTAGGTTCATTTACAGTGCGTTCTCCTGGAGGCTGTGTCTAGATACTCACATGAAAATGGGCTAGAACATCTCAGTTGCTTATTAGAAATGGGTGTTTTCTGTTCTGTCCCTTATGAGATGTGTTGGTGCCAATGTTACCTTTATCCAATGATGGCAAGTATCCTAGCGTTCTGAAAGCCTAACTTTTCATTTCTTTATATGAATCTCTCTCATTATCACTAGTCACAAATACCTCTATGTTATCATTTTTATAGATTGTCACTGAAGTGTTTTAATGTGGCAGTAAATTCTCTCTTCTTGTTAGGTGCTTGTAAGGTAGCTCTTAACCTGCTAAATGAAAGCTAACCAACCAGCCTCTCTAAGAGAGCAAATTTCACTGAGTTTGTTAACTGCGGCCTCAGAAATGCATAAAATAACCTTAAGAAGATCCATATTATTAGGAGAAATCCCTTATATAATGATAGCTTAGCTTTTGCCAGGGAACTGCCTCCAACAGAAGTTATCCTAAGTTATGAATAGGTGAAAAATCTTAAGTTGAGAATTGTCAGTGTAAATCAATTTGATATTAAAAGGTTTCAAAATATTTATGCTAATAGAGGAAAATCTAATGTGTAACTAACTTGTCTATCATTTGATGTTTGGAAGGCATTCTTCAGGAACTGTTTTTAATTCCTTATTAGTTGTAACATTAATAACCAGAGATGAAAAGCTGTAAGTTTGGCTGTTGAGCCAGCAAAAAGTCAAAGGACGTGTTCAGGGAAAGGTAGATATGCTTTGAGCAACGCAATGTTACTCTCAGCTTTTATATAATGTCAGTTGCAATAGTATTGTTTCCAGGAGTCTCTTAGCTTAGTTTTACCTTGACCTTGAGCTGTCATTCCTGAGAAATTACGTAATTCATTTGGCAATAACAGAACATAGAAACTCCACAATTATTTCACAGAAGTAATTATTTTCCTTAATAACTTTTTCACGTATCTGCTTACTCAGTATTTCTCATATAATCCCCAGAAGTTATTGGTTATAAAAAATAAACCAAGACAGTTCATTTAAAACAAACCCGTAAATTGTATTAATTTGAACTTCTTGAATAATCCAATTATTTTAAAAATATTAGAGGAATTATTTATTTGTTTCATTGGACTCTGCCCCTGCATTTTGATGACCTTCTGTGACCTGCTGTCTCTCACTTAAAATCGAGTTTTTTGCATGAGTCCCTTGCTTTAAGACAAGGACCTAAATGTGTCAGTGCTTTAATAAGCAATTGCAGATCTTCCCCCCCCCTTTCCCCTGCCCCCCTCTAAAATAGTGTTATCGTGCAGCTGAAATACTTCACGGAATTACATCTAAAATGTTCCACCAACTTCCTCCAATCACAAAAATTTTCCACTCAACAACAGAAAGTCCTCTTCTCTAGGCACTGGCTGTATGCTGAAAGTATTCTAACAGCTCTCTAACAGTGACAGAATCCTGCATCCTCCATGATAAATTAATTTATGCCTGTGAGTGTACATGTGTGAAAAGGGAAGGATGGAAAATCTGGTTTTTATTTTCTGAAAGTAAGAAATGGCATCAAATGACTATTTACTCGAAATCTTCATGCTTTCTTCCTTAAAAGCACTGCTATTACAGCATATGAATAGTATGTAGCTTGGCTGTGACAGGGATACTTTATTATTATTGAGTGATGGGGACAGCTCTACCAACACAGACAGCCTTAAAACATTTTGAAAGGTCTTGTGAAGCTGGGGAAGGAATTTTAAAAGGGGCCTCTTGCTCTTTGGAAAAGATTCAAATTACATTGTTTTCATGTCACTTCACACTAGAATTGAGCAAAATGTTTTGCTCAAGTAAGCAAAACAAGAGGGTAACTAGTATTTATGCAGAAAAGAGAATCTATGGATTAGTATGGCTCATGTGCTGAACACGAATAAACAGAGGCATGCTGCTATGAAAAGGAAAATGTATAAACAGAACATATTTTAGATGTATAATCTAAAAAAATGTTATAATTTAGAGTTTTACTCAATGTAATTACAAATTTATTACTTATTTTTTGTTTGCAATAAAACTGTTCATTTCACGTGAAACTGAATTTTAATTTGATTAAAAATAAACAACCATCAGGGTGAATTTTTGTTTAAAAACTTTTTGCACAGCTATAGGAAAATCAATTATTCAGACAGATCTATTTCATACGGAATATTAACTCTCCACACGTTCTTCAGTTCACCAGGTGACTAAAACAGCTAGTGCCTCTGTGTGTGTGTGTGTGTGTGTGTGTGTGTGTGTGTATGTGTGTTAAGAGCAGGATAAACTTTATAAAATTTTATTGCAAGAGTGTGGTCAGAGGATTTGGGTTATCACAGTATTGCCTGTGCAGTCCAGCCTGGCTCATTGTAGTCCTACTATTTATTGTTTATCCCACTGTATTCCTGCTTCCTCCTGCTGGTTCTTTTTCCAGGATGTCAGGTAGTCAACTCTAGCAGTTGTGTGAAGAACCCTACATCAGCTTAATAAAGTTATTCCCTCTTGCCAGCAAAGCAGGCAGAGGACTCGGGTTTCTGGGAAGGAACGTTTGATAGAGCAAGCTGAGTTGGGGTAGAAAAAGCAATACCCCATGGGGTGGAAAAAATGAAGGAGGTCTCAGTTCAGTCTTGTACTGAAGGCTACTCATTGTAAACATTCTGCAAGACACAGGTCCTAGCCTGAATGAGGAGGTCAGGGAATGGATAGTAACTGTGAGAAAGAAAGATTCCTGCTTTCAACTTCCCAAAATAGCTCTGTCCTTTTGTCCTTTGAAATGAGATTGTAACTACTGATATTGTGATACTTTGGGCAATGAGTCCTGTGCAGATTGAGTCCGTACCTACCATCACTAATATGAAGCTAAAATGCAAGAGTCATGAGGTCATGGAGGGAAAGTAAGCAACGGGGACCAAGACTTAAAGGCACTTAATGTGTTTGTTTAGTATCCACACTATGGATGTGGCCCTAAGTCTAACTAATAGCGATAAGGTTATTTTTGAGCTCAGAATGGGCCCAAGTTATCCTCTCTTACTTTTCTACAATTCCAGTTATTTCATGGGAGTCATCCTGGAGAAACAGCAAAGATAATTTGGTTCTTCCTGTTTTGTAGCTAACTGACTTTTTTCTGTAAAACACGCTGAAGATTCATAGAGCAATTGTCACAGGTGCCATATGAAGAGATTCAATTCATAGGTTTTTGATCAGTCTGTAAATAATGGTAAACTTTGCATCTTAGATTGTTCTTCTCCACAAGTGAGATGTTACTTTCATTACAGGATTTCAAGAATGGAGTTAATTACATGTTTCTGTTGACTAAACACAAGTGTTTGTTTTGATTCTGGTGCCTTCAGAACTATGTAGATGCAGCCATGGAATCTGGCTAGTTGGGGTAGGTTTCAAATTAACTGTTCAAGAATAATTACCTTCTATGGATTTATTTGTAGGGACAAAAGGACTGGAAAGGCATCTATAAATTGTTCTACTCTTTTCCCCTTCTGAATCAACAGCATAGCAAGAGTCTGCCTTATTTCCACACCCATCTATTGAGTGATAAATCTGCCAAATTCCTCTTTATTCCAGTCTAGATAATCTTAGGGATAGTGTGGTTAATATGCAGTTGTGTGGATAATGCAGTTAAATGGCTAGAGTTGATAATGCAGTTAAATGGCTAGAGTTCTCATACATATGAAGGAGAAACAGGCTATAGAAGAGCTGATTGAAAAGGTTGTCTCCAATATTTTGCATTTTTTTTCCCAGAAAAGTGCAACAATATCCAAGAGTGATTCTTCAGTGGGTAAAATCTGTTTAATCACTTCTGCAAGTTTCTCACCTCTTTTTCCATGAGGTCTGGAAAGATCTGATCAAAGATAGGTTCTTATCAGCACAGAAACTCCAGGGAGGCAGTTTTAGAGCATTGCTAAAGACAGCTCTGTTCCTTGGTATGTCTGTTTGGAGGAGACATCCAGATTCTGAAGGAGTCCACTTCCTTCCGCAAGGGATTTAATAAAATTTATTTTAATGAAAATTACTCTCCAGTCATCCATGAAAAGGCAAGAGCTGTTGTCTGCTGGATTTAAAATGTTGATAGAGAAAATTTCAATTCAGACTTTCAAGTGGGATTGGAACAAAAGCATGAACCATTGGGAATAGTTATGGAGCCTGTCTAACCCAGGATAAATAAAAAGAAATGAAGTGATACTTTTCTAGATCTCAACTCAAATAAGTTGTCTAAAGGTACGGTATTTAAGTGTTTCTTTCCTTGTTTTGACTTCTATGCTAACTATTTACTGTCTGGATATAAACAGCACAAACAAAAATATATAGTCTGTTTCCATAGGCTTTTATCCTGACAAAAAAAAAAAAGAGAAAAAAAGAGATTGGAGGATAAAAGGGTCAAAGAGTTGTACAATAAAAATAATTTTTTTTTTTTAGTGTTTCTGGATGTTGCATGATTACTATCTTACTATCTCTGAGAATATTTTCCATGTTTATTTTACTATTTTAAATATTATTGTGTAATTGAAACTATTGAAATTATACATGTATGAGTCGAATAAGTCTTAAAAAGCCTCTCCCAGCCACTGCTGAGGTCAGTAGAAATATTTCCACTTCAGGCAGAGCAAGACTGGATTGAAGCAGAATTAAGAGAGGAAAGATGGCAAGCATATTTTACAGATGTTCGAGTTTGGTTCAGATGTTCAAGTTCAGTTTAGATTCTGCTGCACTTTATTTTTATGAACAGAATATTTTAAAATAGCTGATTAACTTGCAGGCGCAAAACAATAAAACACTGGAAAGGACTCATAATTTGCTTAAGTCCCTGAGTTCAGAACATTTGTTTAAGGTCTGAAGCAAACTGAAATTTTTCAGAATGATTATGTCAAAGATGGTGATTCAATTTCCTTTGGAAAAGTAATAATTAAAGTTCCAGCTGCAATGAGATATATAACCACTGCCTTTTATAAGCAGGTAGACCGGCCTGATCCAATTTCCATAGACATTTTTCCATTGACTTCAAACCCATAGACCTGGGCTATTGGGAACTACCCAAGCAGGCTTGACAGCAAATTCTTGTTCAGACCAGATTCACAGAAACTCCAGCGACTAAAACTGTATCAAGCATAATAAGTTCAGAAAATTGCAACATCAGAATGAACTTTGTCACTTACTGATCTTAAACTATTAACTAGACAATTTGGAAAACTGATTATATCTTTTTCATGGGAGACTTCTAAAGGTGAAGATGGACAGGGATGCATAGTTTGTAACATTTCTAAGATTTTAATATCCTACATAATATCACCTCTGAGTGGGAGAATCAGGAGGTTTTTCTCCCAGGAAGCCAGCTCAGAGTGATCAGGTAGCCGTGTTAGACACCGTGAAACTGGCAGGGTTCAAAGACATTACTGATATTCTGAGAGTAAGAATAAGACAAATAAAATGCCTGTTATCTTGTTAAAGATTTTTATCTCAAAAACCTGTGACAGGCTTCACACAGTAGTTACATGTTAGCCTTTCTTCCTCTGGTGGGTTAAATATTGGGTAAAAGGTCCGTCTACTTTGTTATGTTACTTTTCTGTACTTTTTTAACAGCGGCTAGAAGCAAGCCTAGCATCATCTTCCCCTGGCAGTGCTTGTTTAAAAAAAAAAAAAAAAAAGTCTGTTTGGTGTTTTTGAAAAGTAAAATGGCAAAACCAGGGATTTCTGACGTATTTTACATATAATTCTGTAAAAATGTTATGTGGGTGGACAATTCTGTTGGAAATGTATCCTTCTGCATTTTAGTGCGCTCACAAGCACCCAAAGTAATACATGAATGCTCTGTTGGGAATATAAAGATAAACAAACCATTTTTTAGCACTTCAGTAAGGCTGGTGTCTTACAGTACACTTCCCACAGTTTGTCTTTATTCCTGCTAAAAGCTCTGTTTGCTCTGGAACATCTGTGTAGGCACATGCAAGGTGCCAACAGAGGTAAGAATGTCTTAATGTTGTCCTCCTTTGGAGGACAACCTCTCAGAATCATTTTCCATTGGATGAGTAAGTAGGCTGTGCCTTGGAATTACCCTATAGCCATCTCATAAATATTAGAGAATGTGATATGGTTGGATGAGAGCTAGTACAGGTTCAGGAGAGATTATGAGCTTGGACAGGAAAAGAGAGTATATAGGTTTTTCTGTGTGCTTAGAGATTGTCCAGCTGTCCCTTTGGGCATTCCAAAGGAACTGTACCCCTCAGGTGAAACAAGGGAAGGAATAAATAAATTTTGTAAATTCTTATAGGATTTAGACGCAGGTTTGATACTTTGAAAATGTGTAGTGAGTAAGGTGCTTATAGAAGACTTTAGGCAACTTGGACCGCTAGTAATGAAAACTGAGCTTGAACTTTTTCCAGGATTAGGTAGTAAAGGAAGGAAAGAGGTGAGGAAGGGATCTAAGTACTTGAATATTCTTGTAACTCTTATCCCAAGTGATTCCCTGGAGTCTCAGGGAAGAGGACAGAATTCCATGTTAAGCTGGGTCCGTACTTTCCCTTACAGGGGGAGCTAGAGTGGGAGCACAAGCATGACTATTATAGGTAAAAATGAAGTATTAGAAGTTTGATAATCTGAAAGACAATGTAACTGCCCTCAAGTGGAGCAGCTATGTGAAATGTTGATGATAATCAGAGGGGAGAAATAATTAGAAGGAGAGCAGGGATAACAAACCAGTTCAATACGCTTAGCTCTATGTCAGATAGCAGTGTTGGAATGTACCACCTCTTAAATGAAAGCAGCATTCTAAAGGTGTCATTAAGGAACAAAAGAATTAATGCAGAGGTGAAATCAGCTCAGGTCAGTATGCAAGGAGCTCTCGGAAAGGGGCCTTCTTATACCATCAGGACTTTACCTGGACACTGAACTCCTTCTGGCACAACCAGTAGCCCCGGTGGGACTTGAACCAGTGCTATCTTGCACTGCAACTATTGAGTAAAGTCCTCCAGGGACATCCTAGTCTCCCAGATTTGCTGCGAGACACAAAGCTATTGGGAAGAAAAGACAGAGAAAGAGAGAGAGAGGAAGGGCCTATTCCCTTTTCCCTGTTCCCTCACCTGGAAGCTGCTTTGGTACTGCTTCAAAACTCTTCACAAAGTTACATGGTCTCATATATTTGCAATAACAAAATTCAACGGTTTTTTTGGTACTTAGAAACTTTAAGTGAAACTGAGGCTACTGAAAAGGGGATAGGACACTTTTGAAAGTGCTTTTAAATTTGTTTTCTCAAAACTGTGTGTTGGTATAAAATTGTTTCTGTATTACCTCTCATCACATTTATATAAAATCGAAAGGTTTCCTGTTGAACTGATATATTCTCTTCTTGGTGTTTGTGTTGTTTTTTTTTTTCTTTTTTTTTTTTTAACTGAGCTGCTTTTATTGGCAATGCAGTTAAATATAAAGCAGTTGGTTGTTATGTCAAAGTAATTCAGTTGAGTCACCATTCAGGAGAGCCTGCAAAGCCTGGGGAGAAAAAAGTACAACAACAGACACAATACTCATTGATTTTTAAGTTGTATATACTGCTATGAACCTTAAATATATCATTCTTTAACTTTTGACAGACAATTTATTAACTAGTATTAGATTAAAAATTAATAGTCCATTGTGGTCCCATTTAACTAGCATCTAATCATGAAAGAGAGTGTATGTTGTAGTCCCTTGAGAAATTAAGGACAAACAGTAAATGGATGTTAGTGGTACACTATCTATTCTAGTCTGCAACTATTTTGTAGTATCTATCTATAATAATATCCTTAGTATCATTTCAGATCAAAGTTCAGGGTGCTCTTACTGCTGTTTTAATATTTGTTCAGTCAATGCATAAAGGGGTGAAGTCTGCTAGAAAAGTGAGAAGGTGGTGACACAACAAGCTATCACAAGGCACACTGAGTTACAGATTTACATTGTTTACATTGCTGAAGTGTATGTGCTCACCTTATCTTAGATATGAGATAATACAAAGTTATATATTCCTCAGTGAGAACTATATATGCTTCCTTCTTTGCATTTATTACAGCATAACAGCATACATGTTGTTAATAAGTGGAATAGCTGTTGTGCATAACTAATAACTGATGTATTTGTACCGGTACCTGTGCTCTGAAGGCATCCTTAACATGAGGAATCTACTCCACAGACCTTTTAACTTTAGCAGATTTGGGAGCAGAGTGTAAACTATTGATTTCCTCTTTAATTTTTTAAAAATTGCTTTAAAAATTGGTTAGCCATTCTTTTTCTGTTGGACAAAATCGTATCTGTAGCAATAAGTATTTGACACTCAACAGATACTTAAAAAAAAATAAATTATTGGTTTCTTTTTTAAAATGCCATTTTTATTTAATAAAATATTCAGGTACACAAACTTTTACATTTTCTTATGTGTATTTAGACATAAACTCTTGGGTTTTGTTCATAATAAATTAACATCTCAGCTGTTTTTGTTTCTAAGACAGCATCGCCTCAAAACGTTTGCATCACTTTCAAAATGAAGTGTGATTTGTAGTATGAATAGTGCTTATGCTTTATAAATTTCCTTCTTAATAATGAATGTCAGTGCGTGGAGTTTCTACAGGAAGAATGCATTTTGCTAGTTTATCTCCTTGAACAAAATGCAATCATCAATGACATCCCTCAATTCGTATGAGAGGGAGCCATCTTGTGGTGTACTTTATACTTTCCTGATAAATGACGGTGGTATTGCTACAATGAAACAAGAAGTGAATGGGAGGGAAACCTGTTTTGCACATAATACAATCAAGTATAATTGAAATTTGTAAGCATTTCCAATATCGTCTTACTACAAATAAGTTCAGCCAAATTATAATAATGTCTGGGCTTCTTTTGATCTAACATGCCTACATGAGGTTTACTCCTACTTCATGCAATGGCAAGCAAGCTGCAGTATCATATGCTTTTAAAAACAACTGTTTGAGTGCCTTCTGTACCTACTGAACATGCCTGATGAGAATAACTAAACATATCCAAAGCAACATGGTGGTTTTCAAGGCAGGTCAGCTGTGTTATTTGGCTTGTCAAGAGAGAAATTAAAACATGACATAACTGGGTTTCAGGCTGAGCTCATTATCTCAGCAGAGGTTTTAAATGCAGATTATTTAAATAGAGGCTAACATTACAAGGAAGGTTTTTCAGTATTGTGAGGGAAAGTGCAAAGTCCTGCACCTGGGGAGTAATGCATTCCCCGTGCACCAGTATATGCTGGGGGATGACCACCTGGGAAGCACATGTGCAGAAAAGGACCTGAGGTTCCTGTGGGCACCAGGGTGAGCATGAGCCAGCAATGTACCTTTGCGGCAAAGACGACTAATGGTATCCTTGGCTGCATTAAGAGTGTTGCCAGCAGGTCGAGTGAGTTGATCCTGCCCCTCTACTCACCACTGGTAGGGCCACACCTGGAGTACTGTGTCCAGTCCTGGGGGGATCTCACCAATTTGCATAAAAAATTGGATGGAGGGTGTAAAGAAGATGGAGTTAGGCTCTTTTCAGTGGTGACCAGTGATAGGACAAGAGGCAATGGGCACAAACCCCAAAACACAGGAGGTTCGCTCTGAATATTAGGAAAGACTTTTTTACTCTGAGGGTGACTGAGCAATGGCACAGCTTGCCCACAGAGGCTGTGGAGTCTCCATCATTGGAGGTACTCATCCTTGGAGATACCGAAAAGAACATGGTCCTGGGCAAGCAGCTGTAGGTGGCTCTGCTTGATCAGGGGGTTTGGACAAGATGACTCCAGAGGTCTCTTTCAACCTCAACCACTCTGTGATTTTGTGAGTCTGTGAAGTAAATGTTGAAATATCTAATTTTTGTCAATGAAAAAATATTATATATATTTGTTTATTAAAGGGTTGGAAATACATTATTCAAATTTTTAAAAAGTGTCATTTATTTCCAGAATGAAATTTTCCTTGTAATTCTAGTTTTGTGACTTTAGCGGATTGTTGTCCACGTTTTCAAATTCACTTGCTTGTGTCTTATTCAGAAAAAAATGTTCTCAGATCCTGCTAGTGTATAGAGGGTAGGATACTAGAAATAAAATCAATTGCATGGACCACATGGAATTAAATCTTTATTTAATTTTTAATATAGTTAGGTCACTATATATGCAAACATGAAAAAGAGGATATTTGATATCACTTTTTCCAGAATTCTGTGTCGAAAGGGCTGCACAGTTTATGCAATAAAATCATGTCTTGATCTCTTTAAGATCTGTTACTTGTTTTTTTTTCTGTGACTCTCAGGTCACATTACCTGGCTCTTACTTTCTTGTTTAATTGCTCGTTGCACACCTGGTACAGTATATTTGCAGTTTTCATGCTCTGTGAACTGTGCATCTCAGCATGAAAACATTTGCTACTGCAGTAGTTTCATAACATTGTTGCTTGTGAACAGATCTGAACAAGCCCAGAGATACCAGTTACGCTTTGGTCTTGGGAAGACAAGGTGGTATAGACCTGCTGGAGCAACAGCTGTCAGAAATAGCAGGGGTCTGATCATGCAGTTCTGTGGGCTCTAGGAGGGCATACTCAGGATTTTTGCTCAGACTCCACTGGCGCTCTTATTACATTTGACTGTTCTTTTGAGAAATTTCCATTTCATAAAGCTCCAAGCCATATGTTGCTGAACTAAATTATTAGCAGCAGATAATGAAAATACTTCATTTGCAAGTATGGTGAAGTTCTTGTATTTGTATCCCATTGACTTGAAAAGCAAGTTGAAAGGAGTGAACTGATGTTGTGTTTTGTCATATGGGGGCAGGGAGCACAAAGTATTTGCGTCGAATCTACTAAAGATTTCTAGTCAAAATGGCATTGCATTGACATGTGTCTGTTACCGAGATGACGACTCTGTATGCTTTTTATAAGCATATTAACACTGCTGTAATCAGATTAGCAGAACTCAGACTGTTCTCAAAAGGGCTTCTTATTTGCTAACTTCACTTCAGTTTTCTTAAAATCATTTTTCTATCAAGGACTACTTAGGAGGGCTCACAGATCTCTGAAGTTTCCATAAAGCTATTTTACTGTAAGTGAAATTCTTTGCCTTTTTGATAATAAGATCAGCAGGACTATTTTGGAGTGGCTGTACTTATTTCAATAGGCATTTATCAAGATAACTTTCCCTGAGTTTTCAGAATGGGCTTTTTTTCAGAACTGGAGCCCATCCCCTGCCTGTCCTCTGGAGAGACCTCTTTCTGTCCAATCACTGTAAATGAAGCCTTGGAAGATCAAACTCCTAATTCGGTGCCTGCTATCCTCCATCATGCTTCCTGAAAACACCTCTTTGTATATTTCGTTAATGCAGTTAAAGTATTTTGAAGCTTAATCTGAATAATAAAACGATTGAAGGCACTCTATTCCTTCTCTCTCAAGTTTTCACTCCTGAAATATTTAATGGCAATGCACCTTAACGACTGCTGAGGGTTTCATCCTTTTTGCCGATGGTGTTGATAGTCCCTCCTGTGAATTTAAACCCATTGCCTAAAATACCATAAAAATAATTGCATGGTTTCTGAAAAAAGTTAAGTTTATTGTTTTTGAACAAAATATCTACAATGACATGAGCGACACCATAAATTTCACATATTTTAACACTTCTGTCTGCAGAGAATGTCAGTTTAAGTGCAATATGATACTGTAATACAAAAAAAAGGAATTTAATCAAATCCATGCACAACACACTTATAGAGTTTTACCAAAAAGGAAGTACTTTGAGATGAAATTGCCATCAGACAGAATTCACAGGAGAATATTTTGAAAACTCACAGACAATTTATTAGGACACTATCATATTTTTTTTCTTTTTTCTTGCTGTAGCCTTTAAAAAGCTGAGATCACTAACACACAAAATACTGTATATTATGTTAAACTTTTAGGTCAAAAGCTTATGGCACAATTTCTTTTTATACAGCTCACAATTACACACTCATGGAACATCAGTAGCTTCTTTAGTCTGTTTTATCTGTTAGCATCACTCTGTCGTACATTAAAATACAAACATAAGAAATGTTTCTTGCATATTTCACAAAGATGAAAGTGAAGAAGTGCAGTAATATTAAAAAATGTCAAGAATACAGGATGAGCCAATATTTTTCTGGCATTTAACCCACTGCTTCTAGCAATCTAACGTGCTTCCACAAGCCTTCCAAAATGACAGCGTTTCGCTAACTACTGTAGGTGTTGTGTGTTGCCTGAAGGCACCTTTTCCATAACCACTCCAAAACAGAATACCCATTTCATTATTAACAAGTAGCTTACTTGGTGATTTATATTTTTCTTCTTAGTTGTCTCAAAAAGGAAAAAAGCCATAATGATCTGATATTGTTCTCATCTAAATAACCATATGATTGTACAGTAAGATGTGGCTAAAGTTATTTTACTACCTCACAGGGGTACTGTAAGAATTAATAGCTCATTCAGCAGTTTCCCAGTTTAAGGCCAAATTCTGCTCTGTTGGATTAGATTGATTTCTATGATAGCTCAAATGAGAGCAGAATTTGCACGTAAAGTATGTCTATCTATCTTTTGTGAGCAACCGCCTCAGTTTGGGCTGGGAACTGTATAAATAAATTCATTTCCATCTAATATAAAATTATTGCTAAAAAATAATACTTTTTTTTAAGGTTAAGGAAGACTTTTCATCTTTCCCTACTGTTAAAAATATAAGGTTTTGTACAGTTTATTATATTCTATTTTTATCTACATTATCAACCTACAGTTCTGTAAGGGATTATAGTACAAAGTGGAAACAATACCTTACTCCTTAAATGTAAAGTGCACATCTAAATCACCTAAATATAAGTCTTTCTAGTGAATAAACAGAATCGTCTCTCACACATCACAAAGGATTCTTTATAAAGCAGCCTATAAAAAGGTTTTGGAACAAGCTCTAATAAAGAGAATCCAGATGAAACCAATATATGACTGAGCAGAAAAAATAATTAAATCCCATGTTCTCCCTGAATTCCACTAACCTGCTTAAATAATAGTGCTTGCTGTCAAAACTCATTGAAAGTGGAATGTGCTTTATTTTGGTGTTAAAATAGCTAAATTCTAAATAGTAAAACACTAGTATCCCTTCTTCTCTTTCTCCTTCAAACCTCCTCTAGTGTATCAGCATTATAGAGAAAAAAGCCAGCCCTCTAACCATGCAAGTCTGTTTTGTTGATATTTTAATATAGTTTTAAAAATAAAATGCATTTTGCTATTCAGAATTTAAGTAGAAGTTTGGTACTGTGGTAGTTGAGTATATCTACTGCACCTCTAAGGGACCTTTCTTACCCTCTCTCAAGGTCCTGAAGTTTTTCACCTTACGAGGGGTGACGTGGATTAGGTCACATCTCTCTCTCCAGCGGAGGGAGAACAGACAGTCATATGAGAGGTTCCAGGCACTGCTTTGGGCTTTCTCTCTCCCTGTCGTCCCTGTTATGCTATGTACAGCCCATGCTTTTCATCCTGTACCTTCCTGCTCTGCTTCCCTTTCCATTAAGAAAGTGCATGGTATGGAAGTCAATTCTCTATCCGCACAGGTAGAAATTGCTGTCCCAAGACAATATATACTTTGCAGCAGTTGACAAAAATTGTTTCCCCCTGTACCTACTGCTTCCACCTGAAGAAGTGGATGGAGAGGATACTGGAGGATGGGGAAAAGTAGTAAGGATGCCTTCCTTCATGCTTCCTTCTTTCCCCTTTATGGTGACTGTGTCAGCTCTTTGGTAGCTGTATTACTGGAGTATTCCTCCAGATCCTACAGTTTCTCCCTCTGTTTTCATTGTATTGCAATGATCTTCTAGTGCCGGTATTTTATTTTTGAAGTATAGGGCTGGTCTACAGAGGCCACAAAAACATGACCTGAGCAGCACAGAGTCTGCACCTATGGTGAATAATGACTTGGGGCAAAGCTGCGTTAGCCTGTCACATAGGGGTTGCGCTTACAAGAAGCCTTCTTGCGTGGCTTTGCTAAGGACCTGTACTCTGCAGAACCCAGGTTCAATGATAGTGAGGTGAGGTAGCTATCTACTTCAGCCTATTGAATGGGGTCTTTTTTAGATGCAGAAGCCCTGCTAGGTAACATCTGCCTCAAGCGTTATTTCCTTGATGATTATTTTTCTGCCTTTCCACTGCTTCTTTCATAGGACTGTAGCATAAATACTGCAGTCTGATAAATATTGCAGAGTACCTTTCAATTCTTGCATCTCCTTAATATTATTCCCTGCTGCTTCATTATACAGTTAGAAAAGAATCACCTCCCACACTAATCTTAGCTGATGAGAGTAGCTGTTGACTCTAGCTTTGTACGGAGGGCTGGCATGCCTGCTGGCATTTTTTGACTTTTCTCCTAGTCAGTGGTGAATAGCAGGCATTTGTGCCTTGCAGTTTCTTATAATCTCAAATGACATTTCTCTCTTTCTTTACCATGTGACTTTACACTAAGTCATTTAGGAATAACCTAAATGAAATTTGAATTTTAAGTTCTGCTTTCTTTTGAAAAACACATTATTTAGTGGACCACAGAGGCTTCTGTTACCTTGGCAAATGTATATTTCCAGTAAAAACCAACAAAACCATCAGTTCAGGAGAGATCTTGGTTCCATCACATTAAAATAGAAAATCTTTAATGAGGGCAGCAGAATGACATGCCAAACATTATGTGTGTTTGAAAACATCATCATGGAACCATTTTTTTTGCTTTTCCCCCCTGTTTGAAAGACTTTTGTTATTAATGGATTGCTAAATAAAAAATGTTCCAGCAACACTGTAGAGTTTTCATAATGATGTTTCAAACATATTTAATTGCCTTTATTTTCAATGTGCCCTGTTAGAAGACTGAGCATTATATGTAAATTTTCAGTATAGAAGTCAGGTATGCTCAACTTCCTAATGCAACAGCCTATGAAAGAGAAATATAACTACATAGAGGAAGGGATATGCTTTCTAATGGCCAGGTCTGAGACACTCTTCTCTCTCACCATAGTGCATGGCTGAAGAGCTGCATCCTGAGAGGCACCACTAGGCACTCGGTCCAGTCATTAAATTTACAGATCTCATTTCTTTTAAATAGAACATATAGATGACAATCTATTAGGGAGGTCAGAAAAGAATTATAATGTAGATTTATGCTTTTTATTTTATATATGATAAATACTGTAATTTTTCCTTAGATTAGCATACTCTCATCAAAGAGAAATGTAGCACAAGGGTTCTTCCCCTCACTGACGTAACAGGTTTATATATTAATGAAGGATCTTGTCATTCTTGCTTAAGAATCTGCATTCCTTCTGACTCCCTGTTACATTTTGCCAGTGCTGTAATGCAATCTCTCTTTTATCACTTTCAAGATTATGTGTCTGATTTCTCTGTTTGAGAGCAGAGATCTTTTCTGCCTTAAAGAGTGAAAAAAGAAATTAGGGCTAAAGTTTTTTAGCTCTGCATCACTCAAATTTGTTAATGTTTTCAAAACAAGGTAGTACCACATGTGTGAGAGCAACAGACTATTGAATGACTGGGAAAGAGGCAATGTGAACCAGGTACTCAAGTGTTATAAACTAGAATAACTAGGACTTATTCTGATCTGGCCAGCATTTTTTTATGCACTTACCCTTTCAATTAAGAATTCTTTATTGAATGCAAGTCAGCTATTTTAGAAGGAAAGATGAGAGGGGATCCTGAAAGATAATGTAATTTTTTTATGATTGCCTCTTGATTATGGATCCAGTACTTCAAACAGTCCTTAAACAAAATACTGTTGACTGTGCTGATAGCAGAAAGAAGTTAACATCCCTTTTCATACAATACAGCTAATGATAACTTTGAGAGAGATGAATATAACCCAACTGAAATGTCAGCTATTAGTTCATGATACCCCCTCACACAAGTGAGCACCTTCATAAGTCAACAGGATTTTTTGGAACATACTCATAAAGAAATCAACAAAAACAAGACACAAGTTCAGCAAATAACAATTGCTTAAAGTGAATTGAATTATTTTCAGATCATAAATGAAGCAAAACTATAAGAAAGTAATACTGTTTTAAAATAAAGGAGGATTATACAGCTTCTTTCTGACACAGCTGAACAAAATCTGAGAGCTACTGTTTTAGAATCTCTCTAACTAATCCTTGGAGGAAAACAACAAACCCAACCAAACCCAAGGCTGCTGTGTTATAATCCTCAGTGCAGAGTTACATTGCTTTTGTTACTTCATATGTACCATGCCTTTGGCAGTGCACCAGATGTTTGCCTCCAGCTATATTTTGCTTTTATATACACATTCTGAGCAACAGCAAACCAAAAATTTAAAATATGTTCAAAATAAAAATATTTTGCAATGAGAAACAGACTCTGATACTGGACTTAAAGTATCTAGTAATTCTAAATGTCAGATTTCCATATCTTAGCATGTTTTTGTTTTTCAATAGACAAGATTGGCAAAAGTAGACACTCTTGCCTAGAAGCTATGCCATAAATGTGATCTATTATGTTACAAGTCAAAGAAGAAACTCCTATAATTTATTTAATCCTAAACAGGGAAAATCTCTCTAACAGTTTTAATAACTGTTCTCCTATTTATTAATGTGAAGTACAATAAATGTAAAAGACCATCCAGAGCCTTTTTCATGTTTTAGAAGAGCTGCATGTTTTTCCAAAGTTGTGAAGTGCTTCTTAACTGGTATATAAGTCATATCGATATACTTCAAAGAATGAGACAGAAAACTTGATATCTTAATAAATTAAACTTCCTGTATTTATGCAACATGTAGGAGATAAATGTGGATAAACACAGCTGTACTCATCCTCCAAATGTTTCAGTGAAGCAGTTGACTATTTGTTCTTAGTTTTGGTCCAAGATCTCTTTGCATTGAATCAAAATGAAGCATTGCAAAATTTTCATGTAGTTTGTCTATCTCAAAAGCTGTATGAGTTTTATCAATTGAGAGAAAACCCCTTCAAAAATATAAAAAGGATTAAAAATAAGTTTCAATTATCAATGGGTGATTAAAAGAAAAGAAAATCCTTTTCATGAATCAATACTTTACAAATTTTAATATATTTCCCAGGTGATATGCAGACTATTGGGCTGTAGATACCTTGTGCTGTCTGAGATTATTTCAACATACACCTTCCAGGGGAACAGTAATACGATGTACATTGAATGAACTCTATAACTTAAGTGTGTCAAATGTGCTCATTGCAAAACCACAGGTACTATCCTTAAGACAATAAAAAGTCCTTAAAACTGTAATCTCAACTCAGTAATTTGTCATTATCTTGTAAAATTGAAATAAAAGTTACAAATACTAATCTATTCTGTAATACTGTGGGATTTACCTAGGGTATTCTGGATCCATTTTTTTTAATTAAAAATACACCAGAATTAAAAACAAAAAAAAAAGGGAACATCAAAGAGTACTGTACAATTATACCACTATGTAACAGTATGTATAAATACTTGGCAGTAAAGCTTCAGTAGAGAGTGATTTACAATGAAAAAGTTAATATTTAGTTTGACACGGAAAGTTTGCAATAGCAGATGTATCTTCTCTAGGTGTCATTCTTCCATTCCACTGTGACTGGGCATTGCAGGCCATGCAGGATCTTTTCCCCCCCGCTCAATGCTTTTAACTCTCCCAATCACTTCTCCGACGTGCATTTCCAACAGAAAGCCTCCTGTTGAACATGGTAGCCCGATCTGTATGTACTGCAAGCCTTAATCTTGTTATTGGTGAATGTCCTCATGCCTGATGATTTTGTAAATTACCCAATAAAAAATATTGAAAATCAGAAAGGCTAACGGGAAACAAGCTCTGGATATTGTGTCTATCTTCTTGGCCCGGTCAATGAACACCTTTCTCATCTCATCAGGGCTTTTTGGTGCAGCTGGAACAGGATTATTTGGCCCTTTTTGTGTCACTCCATCTTTTGCTTGCAGACATGGCCCCATTCCATATGCTGTAAAACTAAACTGACTTTCCCTTACGTCATC
This sequence comes from Nipponia nippon, assembly GCF_047370975.1. Classification (NCBI taxonomy): domain Eukaryota; kingdom Metazoa; phylum Chordata; class Aves; order Pelecaniformes; family Threskiornithidae; genus Nipponia; species Nipponia nippon. The sequence continues at coordinate 40,535,890 of NW_028262380.1, read as the reverse complement.
ATCCTGTTGAAAAAAAAAAAAAAAAACAAAAAACAAAAACCAAAACAAAACAAAAAAAACAGGAAAAAAAAAAAAAGAAAAAAGCAAGAATTTTTTTTATTCACAGAAATCTTACCAGCTGATAAATAGCAAGTGTTTCACCATTACCTCCGTGACTTCTTGAACCCAGTTTATCTTAACTAGTTGAAATTTCAGCCCTATCAGTGTCTGTCAAAAATATTGAAGCAGCTTCAACAAACACAGAGTTTTCTTATTTGTTTATAGATTCTGTCATCTATTTAGAGAAAGAAGAAAGCTTAGTACACTAGTGGTAATCAGGCACACAACTTCTGATTTGGTTTGATTTTCTCCATTTACGATAAATATCCGCAGTCTTTAACTGGGCTAACTTCACACTGGTCTTTTAGACAACAGCCATTAACTCTGTACATTGCTTAACAAAATGGGATCCTGGCCTCTAGAGATACTCATCATACAAGCACTAATGATGTTCACATTAATTATATTAGTGAGAATTCTGCCTATTTGGTCCTTGTATATTTAGTTAATCTTATCTGTATGCCTTATTTCTGTTGCTCGCTGTGAATACATCAGATAAAGACAATAGTATGTAAAGTGTCTTAGTTTAAAATAAAGTGAATGAAAGCTAAAGGCCAGATTTTACTTCTGACATTCTTCTGTCAATTCAGGGGGACTGGCAAAGATATTCTGAATTCAGGGAGCTACAAGCGAAAGTGGTTTTTAATCACATGGCAAAGTAGATGGTCTGAAGATATATGTATTTTCATAGCATGCATTTCAAGAACGTAGCTTCTGTCTGGAGACACATTTTGTACTTCTCTTTACCTGGTTATAGGTATTCTGAAGTAATAAAGGAGGTACGGATGCAGGCAAAGAAATGATACATAGACTGTAAAGCCAGGGCCAAATTTGGTTCTGAAATATATTCCAGTGCATTTCTTCACTATGCATGCTACTCAAGGATAGTCATATAATTTTGATGGCATTCACAAATTTTTTAATACTGATTTTAAATTCAGGATTTCCTATTTTTCATGTCTAATTTAGTCTAGTCACTTTAGGATGCTAGACTTTTATGAAGTATGAAAAAGTATTATGTATGTGTTATTTTTTAAATAAGTATTTTGGAAAATAATTTCCATAAGTATTAAAAAAAGAATTGAGCAGCAGTCAGTTTTCCTTTTGTAAAAGAATTGTTGATATTTTGAAGCTCTTCTTAGCTTAAATTAAAATAAAAGGGTAAAAAAATTTCTACTAAAACAAGTCAAATAATTAGTGTTTCAGTTCAGTAATTCTGAAGCATTTTTGTTTTATTTAAACCTCTTACTTTAAACACATGTAATCTCTCAATGCACACAGTTTAAATCCAAACCTCCAAGTTTTTCATTTTGAAAATGCCTGTGACATTTGGAAAATCTGAAAATGTTTTGGAATAGAAAATTAATTCTAAATATATATAAAGTTTCAATTAAGTAGTACTTGCTAGAAGAACCAGTGTTAATTACTTTGTTTAAAAAATTCCAATGATTTTTATCATCAATATTATTTATCTACAAAAGAATGCAGATCAATTACTAAGTTTGAAGTGAACTAGTTGGCAATCAGCACATGCATCCAGCAGAGCTGTAGTTATCACCCAACTGCTGTAGTTATTACCCAACTGCAATGCTTTTTCATGTATGTAAACTGAATAAACTTATAGATTAATATAGTTCACTGAAACTACTATACTTCAAATATGTATTAGTATTCTCCCATAAAAACAAAAAATAAAGAAAAATTAACATGAAAGAAAAGGAGGAAAAATCACTGACCGACTTCAATATGGAAATGAATAACAGAAATACAAAATGATAGGATCATTATTTGATGACGTGATAAAACAAAGATCTAATTACTACAATGGCGTTCCTCTCCTGTCAGAAAAGAATGGGCAATAACATCTTTATATTAATTGTATTCCAGAAGAATTATAATGTTGTATTCCAGTTAACAGAACTTACAAATACACGGACCGTGAGAATTTACACTAAACTTGCCATTTAAACACCTTCATAGGTACAATTCAGGGTTTAAATCTTTTAATGCTTCTCCAGAAAATAATGCTTACGATTGCACAGATTCAAAAAGATAATAAAATAATTCTTCTGAGTAGGAGCTTTCAGTTGGCTTTGTTTTCAGGATGAGGCACTATATACTAAGATGTACTGACTCTGTTCTGTGCTTACCTGAATTGAGCAGTCCCCTAGAATGGTTTTAAATGCCAGTTCTCTGCTTATTTTTTGCTTGCAGACATCCTGAATTTAGTCCGCGAGCAGGCTGCTTGAAAATGCTCTCTGTTGTTGAGGAAGTGATGTGAAGGTCCTTCTAGGAGTCTAACATTTCTGCCCAGTGTCTGTTGGATGGTATCTCCATGAGGGCAGGCAGGATGGTTGGAGCCTGCCAAGTCAGACCAAAGTGCTAGGGCTAATGGATATGCAGGAAAGGGCACCTTCCGGAGCATTGTAACATGCCAGTACCATCATACTTTTTTTTCTGGGATACTAGTTGGAATATCCAAAATGTGGTTCTGCAAGTTTTCTAGCAGGTTCATAATGCAGAAAACCCCTTAATTTGGCATCAGGTTCATATCTGAGGGTGCTTGTGCACAGCAGGAAAGATGCAGTTACTGTTATTATTGATACTAACTTCTGAGTGCTTTAACAAAGGAATTTTTATAAAACGTTAGTGACACCTCATTTGTTTATATCAATTGACTTGGCTACAGTCCTTCTTTTTAACAAGAAATATTTCTCATAATGCACGTGTCTGAGTCTACAGCTATTGAAGTCATGTAATAGAAGTACCCTGAATGTCCCAGTTGAGAATCTGGATAGTGAATCTTCCTGGAAAAGAGTCCTGCATTTTGGTGGGAATTTGTTTCTTAAATGTAATGAGGAGGCTTTTTTTTTTTTTTTTTTTTTTTTTTTGGTGTGTACTTGTTTAGTGCAGCATCACTAAAGAAAAGAAAATGAATGATTTCTTGTTGATTTTTGATAAAGCTTTTAAAATCTTATTATGAATGAACTTTAATAAAGGTTCGATATGAATGTGCTTTTCACACATATGGCTTTGGAATTAACAATATTCTGCATACAGCTACATATAAATATTTTATCATCTCTATTAAAATTACTGTAATTAAAAAATGGAAATAGATTTTGATAACAATTTTTTAGTTAGAAAGTTAGAATACTTTGGAGGCCTGAAGAAAATAATTTCAATTAGTTTATTTTCATATCAGCATTGTTCTACAAAATACTTAGCTCCAAAATATTAGAAAGCTGTCAGTTTCTGTGGCCCTGTGACTATGCTGTTTTCTGTCCGTATAATTAATAATGCATTTCTCTTGAGGAGTAGTATGCATAAAGGCTGCAAATATCTCTCTAGCCTTTTGACTGTAGGTTGCCGTAATGGCTTGGAGACTTATTTGAAGCCTTGGCTTTGGTTATTTGGACACTATATTTTTTACTGTTCATTTTTGAGAAGAAAAGTATTATTGAATTGTTTTGCACTACAAACAGCTTGGTTTTAAATGCTGATCTGGTAGCAACTGATTTCTACTTGAAATCTCAGTTTCTTTGAAGTTGCAGAAAGTAAAATTTTAGTACTGTGTTTTAATCCAGATTTAAACAGATCAAAATGGATTACGAAATTAACAAGACAGGTACCTTTATCAACATTTCACGTCATCACATACAGGTAGCAATGAAGGTATATGGAGTTCACATGGGAAGACATTATTTCAGACAAAAGGACAGGGCCTCTGTTAATGATTGGATATCACATTATGACAAATGGGACATCTTCTTCATAGTTTACCCTTAAATTTGTACTGTAGATTTGAGGCAAAGTCCCGTCTATAGGTCCTGTGCATCTCAAGCCATTGCTATGCTGCAATGATTCACTGATTTCATTTCCATCAAGAACTCCCTCAAAATACTTTCATCAAAATGGATGGGTTGACCAAAAAGAAAACAAAAGAAAAGAGGTGTGATTACCATTAAAGACAATCTAGCTTCCATGTCTATTTTCCTCACTAAAGATACAGTGATCTTTAGATTTTTGAAAATAGAATTAAAAGATTGACTATCCTGAAAACTAAATATATTAATAGCTAATCTAAAATCAGAGTTTTATTCAGTATATGTACACGGTTTATGTTTTTCCCCGTACAGTGTAAATGCATCTAAGAAAAAGCACTGATCATAGGTATGTTTCAGTATCCTTGTATGACTTCTAATTCTGCTGTTTTTTTACTTTAGTCTTTCAAGACTGAAAGGACTGTAATTGTAAAGGAAAAATTAATATTCATTCATTCTGAAGGAATGTTTCCATCACATTAGCAATATAATATTTGTGAAATAGTTATGCTCATTGGTCAGATTTCTTTCTCTGACAGAGACAAAGCACTATGGATCGTATACTGACTACCAAATGAAGTCTCAAATTAGGAACCAAAATTCCCCTGTTCTCCCCTGCCATTTGCGTAACCATAAAGAAATGAGACCCTTTTTGAAAAATCTCCTCTGCCTATTGTGATGCCTGTTGGAAAACGACGAGTATGTTGCATATCATGCTGCAATAACAGTTTTTGTTTATAAATGTATTTACAAAACAATCCCAGACACTTCAAAATTTTTGTTCATTCTATACAAATTGGATTGGGCCTCTGAAAAGAAATTTGCCTTTTAGTTATTTGGAATCATTGAGTGAGGTCCATACTTACAACCATAAAAACGGTAGCCAGAGGGTGCAGTTATACCTAAGAATCGCCTTTGATACTGCTGTTTCTGTTGTCTGGGAAGGGAGGCTGCAAATGTATTATGTGGTGTAAGAAAGAGGCAATGACTGTAGGTGGAAAAAGCATAAGGAAAATGGCAAGGATAGATGAGCTTTGGATGACAAAATTTCTTGATACAGCTCTGTACATAATTACATTTTGTATGACTATAATCTTCCATAAATCTCAGCAGCTCATATTTTTTTGCTACACCTGTTTACTGCAGGGGTTTTATCTGAGTTTGATCATATGCTTTTTAAGAGAGAGATTTCTGTTCTCTTGTGTTTTTAATCAGTATTGAGAAGGATAACCCATAGTTTTGATTAAATTTACAAAAGACTCCAACCTGGCAAAACCTGCAAATTTGTTTGAGGATATGTTGAGGTAAAATTGAATTCAATGATTTGGACAGAGTCTGCAAAATACAGGAGGAGAGTCAGTAGGTGCAAATACAAGGTACGACATTTAGCCAGGAAAAATCAACTTCACAAACATAAGATGGAAAGTGAATGGCTCTGCAGTAGTTCTGGAAAAAGACCTGGGAGTTATGGAAGGTCACAATCTTGATATGGGTCAATACCATGCTGTTGTTAAAAAGGCAAGTGTCAAACTGGTTTGGATAAACAAGTGTATAACTTGCATGATGTGGTCCTTTGGCTGTTCTCAGCTGTTACTGGGTAGGCTTCATGTCACAAACACAGTTTGGAGGAATTATATGGACTTATTAGGAGAATTTCCAGGGAAGGAGAATGAGCAAAAAAGAGACTGTACCAACTGGGAATATTTAAAGAAAAGACGACTGAATGGAAATGTGCAAATGGCTACATAAAGGACTAAAGTAGTCTGTTCTCTGTGCCGCTTCTAGACAAGCCATGAGAGGCCAAAAAAGGCATGAGTAAAAACTTTCTAAACCATTGGAATAAATTGCAGGGGAGGTTCTGGAATTTTTATGACTGGGATGAATTAGGTATAACTGATCCTGACTTAGGTCAGGAAAATGGATTCACTGACCTCCCAAGGGCATTCCAGCACTGAAATTCAATCGTTTGACCGTTGCTAGGGTTACTTGGTAAAAGTAAATATTTCTTTCAACGAGCATGTCTTTTTAATTACAAAGAAAATAGACTTTGGAATTTCTTCAGCTGCCCTATTGCAATTAGATATTATTCATACGTGTTCTCTTCCATCAACATATACCTGAAATGAAACATTTCCAAAACCATCTATTTTTGGACTTTTGCAACACAGCCGAATCACTAGGAATTTTGCTGTACCCTTGGAGATAAAATGCCAGTGCCAAAAAATTCTGTTTCCATCAGTTGGATGGTAGAAAAAACCTAATCCTAGTAAAATGTCCCAAGATGGTAAACATATAGGACGAAAAAGTCTAATAAGTTATCCTAACTGCTCTATTTCTCTAATGCATTTGGACATAAATACTGAATATAATACCAGTTTTCACTTTGAAAAGAAAGAGGATTCAATGTTCAAGGAAGCCCCTGAAGTTTATTTTAAATGCAGCCTTTTAAACTAACTTCTTTTCATGTCCTTTGACTTTGTGGTCAAACGAACATTTCTTTATACATGGTAGTTTTAAACATCAATACAATATAATTCCTGAGAGCCAGCAGCTGTTTGACCTAATCCAAAGGGATAACAAACACATACAAAACTTTATAATCATAAGCTATAGTAACTGCCTTTGAAAAAGACAAAAGAGGAAGGAAACAGAAGTTAATTTGACTTACGGTCCTAGGGCCTGCATTTCATGTTAGAAATTGTGGTGAATAAATAATAACATTTGTGGTAAGGAAGGTTAGTTATTAACTGCTTTCTTTAATCCATAAAACATCATTTATTATTTGTATAAAACAGGGTTTAGGATGCGATCCAAATTTTTTGAAGAGGTAAAATCTCCATACTGTAACATTTGAAGTTCTAGTATACTTGTTGGGCAAAGAATGGTTTAATAAAACATTGAGAAAAAGAGAAGCAATGAGCTGAGCTGTCTCTAGAGCTTGAGAAGGTGTATTCTCAAAGGTTAACTCTGACCAGGAGCTCTAGCTCTACATAGAATTGGAGTCAGTCAAGAAATGTTCAGTTAATCTTCAGAAAAATATTTATTTGTCAAAATCATAACCTTGTATGGGAACAAAGCATTTTTTGGTAAATTTAGGCTGAGAAACTTGTCTCATGATGAAACATACAGATGCAGGGAGGAAGGGAAAGCCATATATGCCTGAACATAGTTAATACCCTCACCTGGGTATGTTACGAAGAAAAACATTGAGAAATGCATGGCTTCATCTTTCAATCTAAGGGGAGTACTTGATACTTTATTATAGACCCTGCATCTCTAAGTCTAATGCTCAAATTTTATGATAATCTAGTAGACAACCTACCTGAAGCTAGAAGACTAAGTGTAAAATTAGAATAAGGACTTTTAAGTGTGAATTCAAAAATACCATAACATCAAGCACTGATCCAGCAAAACATTTAAGTCAATGAGACTATTCATGTGCATACTCTTTTGTTAAGCGGTCTTCTCTTAGAAGTGCTTTGTATGTTGTGGATCCTTCCTCACATACCTCTAAACTGAAATTTGATTGATTGTGATTGCTGAAGAAGCGCCTTTGGTGAGCTTGAAGTCTTGCTAAGAGGGGGCTGGAAAGAGATTTGATTTGATTCTGAGGAAGGAAGGTAATGTTACCTGTCAGTTTCTAATCCTGTGGTTATAATTGATCCCTATTCAGGGAAGTGAAAAGGCATCACTAAAGTTGTATATGGTGAATTTGCCTGAGATGCAGAAGACACTATAATACATGGTGGAAAAAAAGAAAGGACTGAAAGTATAGTCACATAATATATCACTCACCACAGCTGTTTGCATTTGATAGATGACGCATTTGTTGTGGCTCACCTGCCCCCTGTCTGGTAATCCGTCTCTGCCCATCCCATTCCCCCCATTCCAAACCTTTAAGCAGCTTTCAGAGAGCTGCCATATTTCAAAACCAAACACCCTGTCACAAAAGTGCTGCTTTCCTCCTGTGTGTCTCAGAAAGCGTTTTTTCTGCTACTGTCAGCAAAAAGAAAAAAGCACATTTTTCACAGGGACAGATATTGAAAGCAGGTACATGCAGTCTGAATCATCCTCTGTGCTACAGTACATGAGTTCCTCTCTGCACCTGAAAAAGTCTAGGACTTGACACACAGGAACAGGCAAATGTACAAAAATGTCATTTTCATTTGACTGTCCAGCCTGCCTTTTAACATGAAGTCTTGCTAGCAGAGACTGCTTAGGTAGGCTTTACAGCATTACAGATTTTCAGTATCTTCTAAGTAAAAGGGAAACAACCTGTTAAATGTCTTCTCCTTGAGATGTAAGCATTAAATTGAGGCAAGTCTTCAAGGACAAAAGATAGCTGAACTGAGTCATGTTGTTATGGGCATGCTTTCATCCACAGTAGTATTCTAGATAGTGACTGAAAGCCAGTGGAAAGACTCTGCATCGCATCAGTGGTGGGTACTCACTTAATGAGTAGGTTAGAGAAATATTTACTCTTTTTAAAATCAGGAGTTACATATTTTTGTAAGAAATTTTGCTTGTTGTTTGATTTAACTGCGGACTTCAGAATTCAAACCTGTAGCCTTAGCTGTTTGACTTTGCACATTGGTAGTGACTTATTTTACTGGTAGTCTAGATAGCTTCAGCTATAAAATAAATATTAACAACCATTGCTGTATTAAAGTTTCTTACTAGTTGTATCAACAATTTACAGTAAATTAACATGATAGAAGGAAAAAAACCCACCTTCTCAGCCTTTTAAAATAAATTGTTTGTTCTTCCACCAATAGTATTATTTGAATAAGTATTTTTTGCATTAAAAAATATTTACATGAAACACAGCTCTTGAGGTTTTGATCCGAATACTAGAATGAAGTTAAGAAACATTATTTGTTAAATCTCAATGTGGTACAAACTGCTGCATGAGCCAGTAACATTCATCCACTGAAGTATAATCTGACTCTTCTAACAGAGTGAAATTCATCCTTGTGCAGATGGCTCCCACATGGTCCATGCCTCATTTAAATCCCTCTTAATCCCTCTTTCGAGAATTCAAGTTGGATTTATGCAGCGCATAGTCCTTGTAGTGACCCTCTGCCTATAGTGAATTTCATTCTGTGCTGCCATTTTATTTATATTGCCACTTTAAGCTGCAGTATGTTTACCAAATTAACCCTATATCCTGGCATAAATCAATCTCAGACTCTCTTTCAAAGCTGTGAATACTGTTACTTTTACCTTGTTCTTCTTCCTCTTGCGGCGGAATCGCAGAAGTTCTTTATGCTGCCTTGACACAAAGTTTACAGCTGCATATTCCAAAAGTGCAGAAAATACAAAGAGCAGACACACAGCCATCCAGATGTCAATCGCTTTGACATATGACACCTATGGAGAGAATAGAGCAGAAGACTGAATGTGTTAAAACCACAGATGTGAAGTTTAGTATTTCATGTCAGGAGGAAGTGCATTAATATCCTCATATCCCAACACTACTTTTATCAAACAAAACTTAACATGAAAGCTAGATAACAAAAGGGACAACAATTCAATCTATCAGGGTTAAATATTATTTTTAAAAATGTAGTCTTTCACAAAATGCATTTACTGTTTATGTCATTAACCGTTCCTCACAGTGTACTGTGTATTTTATCACAAACCAAATAATCCACAAGAAGCACATGCTCTTCCTCCATTTGTCCCACTGAGATCTGTAAATGATACTAGGGAACCAGAGGATAGCTTATAGTGGGACCAGTGGGAATTCTTGTATTATAATGGATCTGATTTAAAGTTCCTGGAATAGAAATTAGGCAGAAGAAGGGAGATAGATGGAGAACTCTGATGTGTTCATTCTCTTCTAATATAGGCATGGTAAATCAAAGATGTAGGTTAAAATTAGTCCTGTAATTTTGACACAGTGGAAGTACTGAAAATCAACTACAGAGTAGATGAACTCATTGCGGTCCTTTATTGCCAAACTCAGCTGCAGGACATAATCTGAACTAGGAAAGTAGGGCCTGTTCCCTCTCTGTGTGCAGATTTACAAGAGCTTTATCATATGAGCCAACATAGCTAGTTTCAGGCCTCAGAAATGTGGCAAAAACATCTGTAGCTCTCTTTGGTAACCCCTTACATTCTTGCTTTTCTAAGTTTTTATAACATTCCATTTTCTTATCTGTTGATGCTACGTTCGGATGCATTTGTATCCATATACTTGAGGCACAAAGCACACTCTCCTCTGTTAAGGGTAACTATTTTACTTAGAAAAAAATTTCATCAGCCAACCTAAAAATACCATTTTAAAACTAATACAAAAGTGGACTTTGCATATTTTTATTGTATACTTTTTATTTCTATTAACTGCAATGGCACATGAAGATGGTCAAGGAACAACCCTTAAAATGAAAAAGAAAATCTTGAAAACAATGACAAGTCAGAAAACTTAAACAGTTAATCATATACTTTAAGCTGTTTACATTGTGTAGTGTACCATTCTTTATACAATTGTTTGGAGCTAGTTAGCTTCACATTTTTCTACATTTTAATGTAAATGTGTTTGTAACTAGTGAGTTAACTCATAACGTAGGCAGCTTTTGGGAGAGGAATATCATTGAGAACAGGTTGGAATCTATGACCTTTAGAAATTCAGTCGTATTTGCTAGCATGTCATCAGATACTGGGATCTGGAAAAGGATGAGCTAGTCAATTGCTAACAAACAGCATTTATGTAGTACTGAATAACATCACTTTCATCACTTGCTGAAGTTTATGGAATTTAGTAGATATGTGATTGGCCAAATAGTTGAGACAGGAGAGAAATAGAATATATTTGATTGGTGGGTCCAAAAAACCCTAAATATTTCAAAGTTATTTATCTCCTTTAGAAGATGCTTAAATGCTAATAATTAAAACACATATTATAAGGTTGACTGAAGGTATTTATTTGCAACATAGCATTATGACTACTGTGGTACAAACAAAGGAAGTTCTGCCTACCTTTGGAAGAGATGCTCGTGAACCTGAGCTTTGTGTTGTCATGGTCAGTACAGTTGTTATGCCTAAAGCAACTCTGGCTGGAGCTGCATCCATATTGATCCAAAATGACACCCAGGAGAGAATGACGATCAAGAGACTCGGTATGTACATCTGGATGAGATAGTAACCCATCTGCCTCTCAAGGTGAAATCGGACTTCAATACATGTAAACTTTCCTTTTTATAACAAAGAAGAAATATTCAATAGAAATAGAAAGTTCTTTACTGTTAATATCTAGTGCACCCTCTAAAGAACTTACACGCTATCAAATATATTTGTTATCTAATGAAAGATGAATGGTGTGATTTCTCTTCAGTGATATTTAATATGTACAGTCCTCATGATAACAGGAGTATCTACTGGAAAGGAAGCGGACAGAAAAACTGAAAATTTAAGAATTCGACAAGCTCTGGAACACTTCTTTCCTTATAAAAACAGAGAGATGACTAAACCAGAAATCATTATGACATAGGGAAGTTCCTCTGTGTGATCACACTTGTTATTCAACTTAGTGTTTGGAAATGCTGCTGTATGCAAAGAAAAGGCTCGCTCTCCCATTGTATAAAATCTCCTTTATCTTTTGGTTCGATTTTAAGCTTAAATTTATTTTTTTTTAATCCAATGAATTTGGGAAAAATATACTAAGAAAGATCAGTGTGGGTTATCAACAGGAGATCCTGCTAAATCTCTTCCTTTTCCGCATTCAAACTCTTCCAACTCAAAAGTACAATGACCAAGATTCAAAGAGAAATTGAGGACTTGAGATTAGGCAACTTTAGGAAGCTGATTAAATGGCCTATTTTTTCCAAATACTGAACATCAAGCAACTTCCACTAATTTAACAAAACCAGAACAAAAAAATCTATTGTTTGCTTATACCATTTTTTCCTCTTATCTAGATTGGTTTTTTTACCCTGTAAACTGTAGATTACTTCACAGATCTTGACCTGGTCTGATTAGGCTTTCTAATTCTGCTCAATGCTCATATTAGTCACATATGAATGGTGCTGAAGGCAATGCTCTTACTATAAATAGTGTATACGTGAAACAGTTTCTCACAGCAAGAAATATACAGATTTCTTCCTTATTTGAATGACAGCATTTCCTAATTCTAAATTTAACATGGAAAGCTATGTAGTTATTTATTTCTGAAGTGGTATGAAGTTTTTTGGTTATGTTTTCCAGTAGTTTTTGATAGATATTTTGCTAATCCATTTTTATTTGCCAAAATGCCATTTTATAGCAAATTGTTGCACATTAATAGTGCTTTAATATTTATCATATTAACAAAATTTATGTAATGGACTTATTTATGAGCTTATTCTACACTAATTTAATATATTGTGTATTATGCTGTGACAACAGTATTAGGCACACAGAATTGAGTTTCAGATAAAATCAAACTGTAATGTTTTTATCTGGGCATAATAAGTGCTTGGAACTATCTTCTGAACTTCATTATTTTCATAATAGTTCTCTTAACAGGCCATTAGTTCTTTCTATGATGTCATAGTAAATGTGATTATATGAAATTTTTATTCTGCTGAGGAACTAAAAAAAACATTTAGAAAGACAGTCATTATGGTGTTAAATTTTAAAATGACATGATATATCTGAGGAGTTTTATATCTGCCAGCTCAGTTATTAGTTCCATTCCTAATTGCCGGTGTTTTTTGAATCCTGTCTACACTCCTGAAATCTGTGTCCCAAATCCTGGCTCAACCATCTGCTGCCCCAGCTTCAAAACTGATTTCTGCTTCAATCAAGGAATTAAGTCCTGGTTTAACAAAGTGAATGGGAATTTTAGTGTTTACTTCAGAAAAGGCCGGGATTTTCCCCTATGTTTGTCTTCCAGGATCTTCAAAAGGATATCTACATGATACATTCTTTTACTTAGCAGTTCATCACACCCCATACAGCTAGAAGTTCTGCTCTGACTGGCCTTTGTCAGAATCATATTCTTACTTCAAGCTGGTCCTTACTCTGAAGATTTCTTCTTTTGTGACATTTGCTCTGTTAATTCAGCAGCCTTGGACAGCAGCAGTCTCTCTCTCAGTAAATCATGGTGGTAAGGAGTGACAGAAATGCATCAACCAAATCTAGGTCTCTTGCAAAGCCACTTTACGTGGCATCACATCGGCAAGAATTACAGTTCAACATGCAACATTTTCTTCTTATAAGGTCCTATATTCTTCTTTCAAAACAAATTAGGAAGGAAAACTAAGGAGCATCAGAATGGGTACTATGCATAATTGGAGTGTCAATAAACATTGGCTATATTTCTTGTACATTGTTTTTTTTCTCCAAAGAAAAGTGGGATGAGAGATCTGAGTCTCTTTCCTGAGTACTCAAGTGGGCTTGAATTATTACAGAGATCTCAGCACAAAAATACCGTGGTCTTAAACAAGGAGCAATAAATAATATATTAGCTCTGATGTGGATTATTTTTATGGAGTTACAGTTTGACAGATTTGTCTGAACTAAGGAGAAAGAGAAGAATAGCTGTGGACAACAGAAACCTAACAAAATTAAAGAGGTTCTGAATGAAAGGAGTGAAAATGGAATATATTGTAACCACAGAAAAGGTGAGGAAAAAAAGATGGGATTATGAAGAGGCCAGAAGTAGGACTGAGTGATGTGTCAGAGGAATTACACTGAATGTTTTTTTCTTGGTTTTGTATATTTGTAAATGTCATTTGCCAAGGTAAAAAAACAAACCAAACCAAACCCAAAAAAGTGAAGTGTGTCTCAAAGTGGAAAAATATCTCAGCTTAACTCCACAGAATGTCTGACACAGACTCCTGCCTTTGTTTTAGGCCCAGTGAGTTTATGGCCATGCCAGTCATATGTCCACTGCTTCCCAGTCAAGACCACTGTGTTCCTCATCTGCTCTGTTCCAGTGTAGCACTGAAAAAATAACATGTGGCAACTCCCCAGGGAGACTGGTGGCTACCCAGGTAGGCACCTCTGTTACTCCACTGCTGACTATTGGCTTTCTCACCAGTGGAAGACAGCAGAGGAGAAAGGCAGCAGTTGGAAGTCAGTCTTGGCACTGCAGTTGCAGCAGTTGCTGGTCTAAGTGTGGAAGGGTTGATGTTAGTTTTTGCCCTTCCTGGCTGAGATCAGAACCACCTGCATAAACTTGTCTAATGAAACAGAATGTAAAAAAAGAACATTTGCACTAGCAGATGTGAGCTTCAGCTAGGAGGTGGCCAGCAGAGGACATGCTGTTGTTTCCCAGCTGAAGCCAGCATCCGGCTGTCGGCCCCCTTTCTATTTCTGTATTCCATTTCAAACTCAAAGCCAAGTTAGCTGTGGTTTAATCTATTTGACTGGAAGCTTGAATGGATCAGAAGAGACACACACATGAAGTCATCTCAGCTGGGGAAGGAGACAGGCAAGCAGCTAAAAACATTGCTCTAATGTTCATTTGCAGTACATAAAAGGTAAGCTCTCATTCATTCCGATATGCACTGTAAATGTCACGGAGAGTGGCTAGGAGTATATGAAACCTTTGTGGTATTGTGGTTTTGCTGAGGCTGAGTAACAAAACAAGACACAATGCTAATTTCAGACCAGGGCTAAACATAGATGTGCGCACAGTCCATACAATAGACAGATTTTTGTAATGCAAAAGGAAGAACAACTATTGAGGTCTTCCTAAAGGATAAGATTTTTTTCCTGAAACAGAGGCTATATTCTTTGTGCTTGTAAGTCTAGCCTAACCAGGGATTCAAGTGTGAGAAAGGGACCAAAAGTGCTGCCTTGCTGAATGCTGTACCTATGCATATGACGTGTACTGGTACAAATGCATGGGATGATGTATTTTTCTCTCTTACACATGTTCTTTGGTAACAATGTCAGATCTGCCGGGCTGGCATGATTTCGATGCAATGTCCACACTGCAACCAATATTAGAGTGGAAAAATATATACTCCAGTCAGTCTATATGATTTTTCTTTCCCCCAGAAAGTGTAAGTGGCTTTCCTTGGGAGTCAGTGTCTAGGTCACATTCTTTTTTTTGTTGTTGCTGTTGTGGCCAACTGTGAGTAACCCAAGAAAAGCAATTTTCTATCTTAGCTTACCTTCACGCTGCGCAGCCCCCTCGGACCATGGCAGGTGCTGTTTAAGCAGTGGGTTATGCAGGCGGCAGTATGCCTATGTGATTAAAAGGCACTGCCAGCCCTGTGGGATGTACACGGGAAATCAAGCATAAGTAGTACCTTTCAGGCCATAAGGGGTCCTTCTTTTCAGTTTTATCTGCCTCAAACCTCTCCAGAGGCAGTAGGTGGTAGAACTTAAATATATTTGACCCCTTTTAGCAACCATTAAGATATCCGTTGGGGGAAGGTCTTCTTACTGTACCCTTATAATGTCATGGTCATTTTTGCCGTTCCCAGGAAGGCTGAGGAGCTGTTTCTGAAGCTACATAGAAAACTTTCATAATGGAGAATCACCTTAGGAAACTGAGCCAAGGAAATAGTGTGCCTGAGAAATAATTAATAAGGATAAGCATAATAATAATTGTTAATTCATGATGAAATTAAAAATTAGTAACATAATAAATATAAAATGAAAAAGTATAAACAAAAAAAAGGAAATAAATATGCAGAGATTCAATGGTTAATCCACGCAGAATGGAGAGATATCCGCTGAAGGTGCTGGTTCTTGATACTACTTTAGATACTAGTAAGTCATAGTCTGGCTTTCCTTATAAGAAAATACGTTGATAATGCTAATATCTGATCTACTGTGAAATATTTTATGGATATAGAGAAGACTGTGACCTAAAGACTATATAGCTTAATGAAATTACATTAAACTATTTACTTAAAATAAGAATTTTATACTTGCTGAATAGAGAATGGTTCAAAGCTCAGCAAAATTGAACTAAACTAAGTTAAGCAAATCTGAATAAATCTTTATGGAAGCCTGCAGAGTATGAGTCTTAGATCTGGGAAGTGGATATTTTATATTCTGATTCCAACACATCTGTCAATATGGATGTAGACTGCACAATTCTGTTTTTACCAGTGACTGATGACCAAAAAACAGCCAGCCCAAGGGCCAGAATATTGCTAGCTATGGAGATTTGCTAACAGTGTCCTGGGGCAATTGAACTGTGATGATGGCCCTGTCTAGCACTGCGTTTTCCCCCTTGAAAAACAGCTAGAGACATAGGTTTAACATGAGATTAAGTAGTGAGAGACAGCAGGAAAGGAGGAAGGGAGAGTGAGACTTCTTCAGTGGCTAGGATATGCTCAGCCTAAATGGCTGACTTAAATTAAGATCCCTTAATACACTATAGAGCTTCTCTCATTTGTCTGTCTTCTGGAAATCCCTTTCTTAAGCAGCTCAATTCCTCTACTCCCCATAAAGATCCTAAGCATTCAAGATCAATCTGAGCTTGAAAATGGTGTTAGTTTATTTATTTCAAGGTGCTATTCTAAACCATTTGTTTATCATTTTTAGACTTGTAAAAATCACAGTTCCTTATTTTATGTGGAAAAGATAACATATTGCAAAAGCCAGCTGACACACTTTTCTCTATAGAGACAAAAGTAGACAGTCCTCTCTTCTAAAAGCGAAAGTTAAAGACTCTTCTTCTAAGACAAAACAACAGGTGGACTTAAGGAGCAGGGAGACAGGAGAAAGGAACAGAAAATGCAGTACAGATTACTGTGGTGAATATAGCCACACCAATTGCCTAATTAATGTTTGCTATCTCATAAGTGTCACTGAAGAGATTAATTAAAGTTGATAGACAAAAAGCTAGTTTTATTGAGATATCTAGATAAACTTGGGTTTTAGCTAGATTAGCTGGATAAAATTGTAGTTACCCAATGCTAGTGTGAGATTCTGGATATACGGTTTTGGTAGTATAGTCTTTGCACATAAGTTGCTCTGCAGAGTGGTTTTATAGACAGGGAACCTGAAAGCACTTTATATGGATAAAGTAGAATGTCTAGATAATGTTTATTTAAAAAAAAAAAAAATCTTGGGGGGAAAAAAAACCACAGCCTGCAAGATCTAGCTGTGACTCTACTTCTAGCTTCAAAGGAGAAACAGTACAAATTAAATTATATTTCTAATGTATGTGATGGTAGTCCTAGAGGGAGGATCAGAACAAATGGTAGCTGAGTAATTGCAATTCTCAAGATGCTGTTTGATTGAATAATTAGAGTTTGTATGGCTTGATGCATTGTGGCTACTGCATTTTATGACTTTCACTGTTTTCTAATGGTTCTAATTCTCATCCAATACCTTGGATTCCTAGGTTTTCACTAAATAGTTGCCGCTGTAATGCTTTGAATATTCTTGTCTACTCTCTGTACCTTTGTATGGAGGAAAAAGGGACCAATATTTATTCAAAACAAATGTCTATTGCAGGACAACACACACTGACAATAATTTGTGAGAGGCTTTTAGATTGCTGTTCAGCTGCAACCTAATATGATCTAACTGCAGGCCATCATAGTCTTTCCTTTTTGCTGTATTTTTGCAGCCCTTTCTTAAGGCTGGTTCTGGCACTCATCTCATCCTGTGTTGGGACACTTCAGTGTGCTAGGCAGCAGAAAGCTAGTCCTTTATGTATGTGTGTGTTAGAGCCCCAGAGAGATGAAGTTTTGATCAGTATTGTCCTGAAACCAAATAATTCATCATGTAATTAATCAAGGCTTTTGTTAAGTGCCCTGCATATGTGAGCCTTAACGTTTTAGGTTATCTAGTACATAGGATGGAATCACCCTGGCAAAGGTTGCTATTGTCCTTAGTGAGAGTGAGCGTATTGGCTCTAAGCGTCCTCAGACAAACTGGATCAATGAAAAAAACCCACAAAACCCCCAAATCCCAAATAGAAAGCTTTCTATTTTTAAAGTTATTAACATTGAAAGAAATTTTCTGAGGACAATTTTATGTTCAAGCTGAAATGACTGTTTGGCTGAAAACAAGACATAGTCTCACAATGAAATGAAACTGTATTGCCGTAAGAGGGATGATACAGACCACCAGCACTCTCCTTCTGCCTTTTGTTATGTGCTTTCTTTTTGCTCTGCATCTGCTAAAATAATACCACAATTAACCTCTCTTGGCAACAAAGCACAGTGTGTTATGTATCACGCTGCAATCGTAATGGCAGATGATTTTCACAGAAAGCGTGAAGAAGAAGAATGAAATATACAAACTGACTTTTCTATGAGTCTGTGCTGCTCCTTTTACTTTCCTGTTTGAGTCATTATCGGAATCGCCACTAGGCAAGCAGTCTAGCTGAGTTTGCCTTGTTCAGTAAAAAGACTTCCTTTTTATTCCTCTCAGAATGTTACACCGTCATTTGAGAGGCATTCTGCTTTACTTATTACTGAAATACAGTTATATACTTTCTGTCCTTTTGTCTTCCCATTATAAAATTTCTTAAATAAACAAGACACTCCATAAATTATGCGTGTGTGCAAAGCTGGTTATTTCAAGAGACTGTGTTTATAAAATTGATTGCATATAAGTAAAGTTAGCTGAAATTATTTTCATACCTCTCTGAAAAGGAGACAGGGTAATAAAAAATCACTTGGTAAGTGCAGTCTCCAAACACTTTTTGCAATTTGCACTGAAATATAAATTGCAATTTGAGTATATTTTGCAGATAAAAACTGCTTATCAAAGTACTTGCCTTTTCCTCACTGTAAAACATTAGACTGTATATGTGATCATGCAGCCTGACTAGAAATGATGATTTTCGAGTGTCTGGCAGGTGGAACTAGACGAGTTCTCAGATATATGGCTGGTGTCTATGTATCTGAAGCCAAGATTCACAAAATGACTGTAGGAATGTACTACCATTCAGTTTTTCTTTCAAGTCACAGTCTGCAGATATCGGTGGCATATTGGGGGATATCAGTGCTGGTGCAGTCACCTGCCATTGACTACATAAGTTCTTGGTCAGGAAGGAAGTGATTTTGGAAACAAATGGGGCAGGTGGTAAACTTCAGATTTGTGTAAGGCTGGTAATGACTGCAGTAAAAGAAAGTTGAAAATAAATGTGGAAAAGATCAACTGATTTTTTTTCAGCTTGATGAATTTGCACTTGCAGTTCCCATCTCTCTCAGAATGGAGGATCAAGCTGCCATTCAGAGAGACCTCCGTAGTCTGGAGGAACAGACCCACTGCAACATCATGACAGTCAACAAAGACAAATGCAGAGTTCTGCAATGAGGATGGGGTAACCCCATGCTCCGGTACAGGCTGGGGAGGGACTGGGTAGCTAGCAGTTCTGCAGGAAAGGCCTGGGAGCCTGGCAGATAGCGAGTTGAACAGAAGTCACCAGAACAGATAGGAGTTGAACAGATGTCTTGTGATGTCATGTGCTGCACGGTGTTAGCAGGGTCAGAGAGGGGAGAAGTAGAAACTAAGGAGAATCTGATAACAACATAAATAGCAAGGACATCTAGATGTAATGTCTCTACCTCCAGGACAGCTGATGAATTTTTATTTAATTAATCTTTAAGGTAAAAATGTTTAAATTTTGATAAGTGCAGGGGGTGACAGTTGAGGTCTCTTCTCCTGTAGAGAAAAATGCCCTGTTGGAGTCCAGGCAGTGCTGTTTTCTGTGTCTGGGGATGGTTACATCCTCAGCCTGTCACAGACTCTGTTTTTCAAAGTGCTTATAATTTTTCCTTTTTCAGTGAAGGAATGAGCAGCCTCAGAGATTTCTTGCCCATAGAATACCTCCTGGATAGAAAGTATAAACTTCCTTTTCTGAGAAGTGGTCTATGAAAAAACCCTGAGGGTTTAAAAAGCTATGGCTTAAAAATCGCTGCTATAGTCTCAAAAAGAGTGGTTTAGGTGTTTGTCAAAACAAGTAGGAGTTTGAGTTCTTGTCAGCAGAGTAAGGCATCAAAGCTATGTCTCCTTTAATCACTATCATATTGGCAGCAAAATGGCCCAGTATAATGCATTAAGTCAGTTGAAGGTAGGACCTAGAAGAGGCCCAATCTACAGGTTGTTAAGCAACTTGTTTGACCTTAAGGGGGAACCAAAGGCATCGTGAGAAAAGATTGTGTTTGGGATGTATGTGTAAGGAGGTCGAATGGGGAATGTGGAGTTAAGGAAGTGGGCCGTTCATTGAGATTGCAGATTTAAGGATACAGAGTTATCAGAAATGGTCACAGACAGAACCCATCAGTTCTGGTGGTGAGTGTAGCAACCATAGCACCACTGTTTCCAGGACCACTACATCCAATACTTTGAGCCAAAACCCATCAACAGACATAAGACAGTTCTGAGCAGCATCATTCAAGTGCAGGTGTAGTGTGTTATCCATGGTGCAGGTGTAAAGCCAAGAATCAGAGTATTTCTGTTTGTGCCTGTTAGGCAATGCTATTATGTATAAATTCATGTTATCTATATTGGGCTTTTTGCAGCTCTGATTGAAATTACCCGTGAATGATATTAAAACTGAGTGTTGTATAAAAGCCCAGGGGAGCAATGCATGTGACGTAGGAAGTGAATGAGGACGAGGTAAAGCAAGACCATCCTTGTAATGTGAATGGTTCACATGTTGTGATTTTTCTGGTTGTTATGGTTCTCTTTCACTTCCCAAATTTGTCACTGTGGATATGCAAGTGGACACAAAAACACGAAAATGATCAGGAATGTTGTTGCATCACTTCAGAACACAAGACTTGATGAGCCATTATGCTGTACTGTTGCTGAAACTGTCATGTCCCTAGATTTAGAAGCAGCTTGTTTTTCAAGCTGTGGTTACAGTGATCCATTTTCAATTGGGCATGAAACACTGATGAGACATACAGTGATGAGTTTCTACATACTGTCCTGAAGCTTCATGTTAATTTGTTTCACAGGGAGATTTTTTTTTTTTTTTTTCTGTTTTATGGGATGTCTCAGAAAAGCTTTCTGTCAACTAAAATTAAATTGAAAACTTTTCTTTGGTCACTTATTGCATACCAGCTGCAGTTTCTTAGAACTCTTTTAAGAATCCTTTTAATCTAATCTGTCATAAACCTGAGAAATACACTTTATTTTTAGTTCTGAAAAACAATTTTCTTTTTGTTTCTTGTGGAGTATCCTAAAGGGGTATCTGTCTACAGTACCTTATTGCAGGAGCCTTAAGATAGCACATCACTGGTCACATATTCCAATGATGAGTGTGGTCCCTCAGGGGTCCATATTGGGACCAGTATTATTTAACATCTTTGTCAGGGACATGGACAGTGGGATTGAGGGCTCCCTCAGCAAGTTTGTGGATGACACCACACTGAGTGGTGTGGTTGATACCCTAGAGGGAAGGGATGCCAATTC
Organism: Nipponia nippon; assembly: GCF_047370975.1. NCBI lineage: Eukaryota > Metazoa > Chordata > Aves > Pelecaniformes > Threskiornithidae > Nipponia > Nipponia nippon. The sequence goes on along the minus strand of NW_028262380.1, from coordinate 40,514,636 downwards.
AGAGGGACCTTGACAGGCTGGAAAGGTGGGCCCATGCAAACTTCCTGAAGTTCAACAAGGCCAAGTGTAAGATCCTGCACTGGGGTCAGGGCAATCCCAAACATGGATACAGGCTGAGCAATGAGTGGTTTGAGAGCAGCCCTGAGGAGAAGGACTTGGAGGTACTGGTGGATGAAAAACTGAATATGAGTCAGCAGTGTGTGCTAGCAGCCCAGAAAGCCAGTTGCATCCTGGGCTGCATCAAAAGCAGCATGGCCAGCAGGTCGAGGGAGGTGATTCTGCCCCTCTACTCTGCTCTTTTGAAGACCCCATCTGGAGTACTGCATTCAGCCCTGGGGCCTCCAGCATAAGACATGGACCTGCTCAAGCAGGTCCAAAGGAGGGCCATGGGGATGATCAGGGGGCTGGAGCGCATCTCCTATGAAGACAGGCTGAGACAATTGGGGTTGTTTAGCTTAGAGAAGAGAAGGCTCTGGGGAGACCTTCCAGTACTTAAAGGGGGCCTACAAGAAAGCTGGAGAGGTACATTTTACAAGGACATGTAGAGACAGGAGAAGGGGTAATGGCTTTAAACTGAAAGAGGGTAGATTTAGATTAGGTATAAGGAAGAAATCCTTTACTGTGAGGGTGGTGAGACACTGGAACAGGTTGCCCAGAGAAGTTGTGGATGCTCCATCCCTGGAAGTGTTCAAGGCCAGGTTGGATGGGGCTTTGAGCAACGTGGTCTAGTGGAAGGTGTCCCTACTCATGGCAGGGGGGTTGGGACCAGATGATCTTTAAGGTCCCTTCCAACTTAAACCATTCTATGATTTTATGATTCTCTTATGTGACATAATGGAGGAAAAGAAACTCTTAGTTGCTGTTGTCTTTTAATATAGTGTTTAGGGGCTTTTAGCCTACACATGGTAGTTAATAATAGTGGTTGTAACAAAGAAATGAAAGGCACTCCTGCCCTCCTAGAAACCAAACCAAACTCCTCTAATTTGATTAAATTAACTTCATACTGAAGACTTGAATAAAAAAATAAATACTCTAAAGAAAATACTGTTATCTAGAAGAGGAGAATGCCGTAATAAATGTAGTCCTGCATGAGTAAGACTATTTTTTATTTCTGGTTTGCTTTCCCAAATTTCTTCCAGATTTGTACCTGTAATTTTGGTGGTGTAACTCAGAGCAGGCCACTCTGCTGCTTCCTCTGGTGAGGACATACGCTTCTGCCTCCTGCCAGTGCCACTCAGCATTGCATTTTTTTCCCCCTGCCAGTCATAGGCAGGTCCCACAGCTGCAACTGTCTTCTTGTTTACTGAGGTCTTTTAAAGTCTCGATCCTGAAGAGTATGGTGGCTGCCTGCATCCAGGCTTCCAAGTTTCCTGTATTAGTAAACGGCTTGACTTTTTGTGGACAAATTAAATGGCCCAATTATTTTTTTAAGTAGAGGCACGAACTTCAGCCATCTTTTCAGGGTTGTGGGCTGCCCTCACATTTTAGAGACCTGTTTGGCCACAGAAATGCAGTGTGGCCAAAGCAACACAGAAATATAACAGACTGATGATTGGCCACATTGTCCACTAGAGTTGACAGTAAATCCCTTCTCCGACCTAAATGTGACAGCAGTTCACTGGGATAAGTGCACTTGTCTTGCAGGCACATTTTGAGAGTCATGAGACCTCACATGCAGTTAATAACATCTGTTGCTCCTGCTTCTCAGCCCAGTTTAGGGCCACAGTGAAAAAGACAGTTGTTGACCCCATGCAGCCTAGTGTGTTATGCCTAGGCCTAGCACGTTTTCCTATTTCTGCTTGGAAGAAAATTAATACCAACTTAAATAGGCTTGAAACACAGGTTATGAAGAAAAAGGTAGTGGCTCAAAAATATTGAAAAAACGGTTTCAGTCAAAATCAAAAGGTTTAAACTATGATGATTGTAATGGAAGGTCTCAGACAAATGAGTAAGAGTTCAATTCAGCTTTGGATGAGGTGTTTGGAGACATGTTTGGAAATCACTGGAAATTCTGACTTTTTAAAACAAGTTTGTGTTTAATACCAGATGAAATACCACAGTAAGGTTTTAATTCCTCAGTTAGAGATTTTTGATGCATCATATTGTCCAAATGAACTTTGGAAAAATGAGGAGAATATTTTCTACCACAAATTCTCATTTGTTAATATCACTATACAAGTTATAGAAGTACAATTACAGGCACATGTTAAAATGGCACAAAAGCAGAGGAGTCCTAAAAAGGAAGAAGAGGTTGCCTACGTATCTCAAAGGAGACAGAGAAAAATAATGAAAATAAAATTTTCTTCTTTGTCATAAGGATTATGGTAAAAAGCAAAAAGGAATAATATGAATTTAATTATTATCATTAACAAAGGGATGTTTGAGTGAAAAAATTACCCTACTATAGGGTATGTATCTCCGTTTTTGGAAGGTTTTTAAGGATTAGCCAGATATTAGTATTTGTATAGTAAAAGTGCACGTTATGTATTTCCAATTTATTTTAGGGAACACTTCAAAATGTTTCTATCAATATCTCCCCACTCTAAATGGAAATTATTAGAGAACCTTTCCCTCCCTTAGGGCACCACGGCAGCTGTGATAAAACTCAGTGTTGAAAAACACCCTTCTTTAATTTTGATTGCAACAGGAATTCATTCATAAGGAATGCCACCTATTGAATTTTCTCCCCCCTACCATTTCAGCACAATCCAAATAAATAATTCTAAACTTAAATTTCAAATATGTTTAATCTAGAATCATATTGGAGAGCAGAAATTAAGAGATATGGATTAGAATGGAAGGGTTCTAGCTTTTTTTTCCCTTGAGAAGATGGAAGCTATGAATTCTTAGCCTTTGCTACATGTTTTTTGAGGATTATTGTGACTGAGATTGTCCAGTTATTGAGATAAGTTTTTACAATTAAAAATAAAATAACTATATTATTAATGTCACACACCACCCCTACCCCCACCCCCCTTTTCAAATAATCCCAGAGATGATGAGCTAAACATCACATTTCTACAAAGGCTTCAACTCAGAAAGGCCATGTCTAGTTTGGACACCTGGCCATTGCACGCTAAGGATGCTTTCAACTTGTTTGCATTGCCCCCTTGCTGTATGAACTAGGGCAGGGATAGCTGGCTTGGCAACCCTGCGTCCCTTTTTCCTGACTCAGCCGGGCCATGCTCAGTGCACAGCATAGGGACCTCTGGATTTCAGCAGTGCTTCATATCCAACAGTGTAGATGTGGTCATGGCACCCGCTGTAAAAATGAAACTCCTGACTGAATTGCTTCTGAATTATTTCAATTATGTATTTTTTTTAAGCTTACTGAAATAGAATTTTGATCAGCCTTCATGTAGTTTTGTTTCATTGTGTCAGTTATTTAAGGCTGCATTATCCTGCACAATGCATCTGTACGTTTTAATCTTCTTGTGAGTTCAGTAACATATTAAAGAAAAAACCCCAAACTGTCCAAAATAACAATAAATATTAAATGTCTTTCCAGTTTTAATTACTAATATGCCTTCCTACCTGTGTTGTAATGCTTGGTGCAGTAACATAAATCCTTTTCTTCTTTCAACAGAAACTGTGGCAGAGTGAGACCTTCTGCTACTTGAACTGCTCCCTTTTCTTGCCATTCAAAAATGAGATCATTCATTGTGTATCCAACTAAAAAAAAAAAAAGGCACAAATAAACTCTAAGTCAGCTGCAAAATTTGAAAAACAAGGACAAACCAAATAGTAATGACTTAAGTAAATGTCATAAAAAGGAGAAAATAGAAGGGGTTGTCTTGTACCTGTTAACCAAAAAGCATTATCTGCCATTCTAAACCATACTGAACTAAAAAAAAAAAAAAAGCCAGTCTTATGCATCCTTTGTGAAATCTTAATGTAGTCTATTAATGGAATTAACAAAAGCATCAAAATCAGCTAAACATCCAGGGTGCTTGGAAAAATCTTACCCTCCCCAGCTCATGCAGGATAAAATAGGCCCTTCACCCTCAGATCTTTCTCCTTTTACGTGAGGTAAAATGGTGGATTCTCAAAGCTATGTTTATGGATTTATGTCAATTTGAATTGTTAGGTACAAGTTCTTCAAAGAGAACAATGAATGAAAGTTTCTGCAGGAGTGAGGTATTAATTGAATTGAAAAAATACTTTTCTCTGAAACTGGTACAAAACAAGGGAAAGCAATCAACTGTAATCTCATATTAGCTGACTGTGACATATTATGATATTAAAAGGCATTCAGTTTTAATATTTACATTCCTGCACTTATCTGTACCTCATGCATGTATATATAAGATTAAATAAAGCAGCAAAAGTCATAGCAAAAGTACTAATCAAGTGCCAGACTTTGTAAAGCACAAGTATTTTTTCCTTCTATTTCCCTCTCTCAGCTGAATATTTGCATGGGATACTGTTGGGGAAAATAGCTCTACTTCCTCTGAATATGCTATATATTAACTTTCCAGTATATTTCTGGATATATATTCCAAGTTTTTTTCTGAATAAATTTTACCTGGTTAGGATAACTAAAAAAAAAAAAAAAAAAAGGCTTCCTATTCTCATTCAGGTTTCATTAAGACTTTCTCAGAATCTAATGGATTTCGACTAAGTGAAGATTGAAATCTAAAATTAGATATCTTCTATTGTTGTAATAGCTTGAATGACAAGGGTTCCCTTGAGCCACATATAGCATCTTGAACCAGAAGGAAAAGGGAGTAATTTTTACATCTAAATGATATAGTTTTCATTCATCTATTTTGCTTCTTTGCAGTATTTCCTTTCTGCTTTAGTCCAATGCTAATGACCTGTTAAGAATAACCTACTGATAACTGGAAATATCTTTTAACCTTTCAGTAACAAATTATTGTTCAAAGTATATTGTTCAGAACTTTCTAAGATTAACTACCTGCCCACAAATACTGAAATTTTGAGTTCCAGTGAAGGAAATAACCGCTTTGGCGTGTGGGCATAAATCTTTCTACTGTTATATTCAGTGACTTCATTACTCTTTGAACACACCTATAAATGCTATTCAGTCATAATGCCCTGATATGTTCACCTCAAATATGAGACACAAGTCATTCTTTCTGATCTGTCTATGTTGACTGCACCTATAAGCTAACAATGGGTGTTTATAAATTTAAAACTGTTTTCAATACCTCTCCTTGCTTCTAGATTCTTTATGTTTCTTTTTGGGGAGTACCTTTATACAAGGTATTCACAGGCACTCAGGCTGACTGTTGGTTTACTTTGACATTTTGTTGGAGCTGGATAAATGTGCTAAAATGGGACCATATCCTTCTAAATAAGTATTTAATTAAGATCAGGAATTACTCAAGTCATTACAAGCATATATTAACTGTGCAAAGAAACAACTATTTTACTGTCTTCTTGAATGCACGACTTTCTATAAACACAGTCTTTAAATTCACTATTATGTGCCATAAACTATGGAAAATCAGAAGTACAGCTCTTATCAAACTTTGTATGAATTCAGACAGCAAGCAGTTGTGTGTAAAGCAGGTTATAATTTGAAGCATGTAGATTATGGCCAGAAGTCATATCCCCTGAGTAAAACTCATTGAACTGACAAGAAACAACTGCTGTGTCAAAATGTGTTTGACAATCAGATTAATTCATCTCTAATGTGTGCTTTTGATTTTGATTATCTATCCTGCCCACTAATTCTTCTACAGTGCAATCTATTAAAAATAATACCAGTGTATGCAAAATGCTGATGAAATAATTAATCATGTTTGCATTTTAAATACCCAAATATAGCTTTAGCATTCAATACTGTGACTTCAGTTTTGTAAGTCAAGAGCATATTTATGAAGTAAATCTGTCTTAAAATATAGAGGAGCTTAATGGATATGTGAATTTGTTATAGTGAAGAAATTTAAAATATTATAATATATATCATATTTCCACTAGGAATGTTAAATTAAATCAACTTAGTTTCTATTAAATTTATGGCCCTTTATTAAATGTGAAATACATGGCCCAATCAAATGTGCCCATTGAATTAGGGAAATCTAAAATCTTGTAATAGTCCTATAACTGGGGAACCAAGAAAACATAAATTATTTAAGCATATTGAACTATTTGATAACACAAACTTGTCTCTAAATTTTCTTTAGTGTTAACAAGGACAGGTATTCTTGATTTTCTAACTGAAAATATTTTGTTAGTTCGTACAGTTCCAAATAAACTGAGAATCTCTTCTTTTTTCCAACTATTGCATCATTCTTTCTTCTTGGCCAGGAGAAAAGGAAGAAAGACTACAGTGGAAAGTATCTAGTCACTTACAGAAATAAAGCAGAATCAGAGAATATGCAAGAACAATCTGCAGCTCATGTCCTAGGCCCATCCCAGGATACTCTTTGAACAAAAGGGCTAAAACCCACATTGTTCTGTATTAGAAATTTGTCAGGAAGAACAGCAATACTAAGACAGCTAACTGAGCTTTCTTAATATCTCAAAAAAAGGAAAATATTTTTGGTTTTTAATTAATTTTATGAAGACCTGCTGAATAGCACCATGCTTAACACTCAGAATGCTCGTGGTATTGTGTGCATTGTGCATAAGGGGGAAAAGGCATTTCTATAGAAATGGCCCTTTAAAACAGTCTGTCATTACCATACTGTAGTATATATGCTATTGGAATTTAGGTCTATGGTATCATATATGCAATGAGCCTAAAAATTTGTCCTCCAGCACCCTCATTTTAGGACCTCCGCTGATTAATGTAATTAGCATCCCTTATTGAAGTGGCTGGGCTCCCAGCAGCATGAGGAGGCATCATGGCAGATTTTGAAATTACCTTAATGTTCAGTCTCAGCAACAAAGTAGAGACTTTTGATCCTGATATGGATAAGGCACCAAATTGCTTAGTGCCATCAGCGGGGGTAGGGGGGTTAGGTGCACAGCAAGTAGCAGAAGTGTAGGGAGGTTTGGTAATGAAAATCTTGATGCCTCAAGGGCAGAGTGTTATTTTTTAGATTTAGGATCCTAGAATTGCCAATCATAAAAGTTTACAGTATTAGAATTATGTGGATAACTTTAAAATCCTGATGGCACTGCCCGAGGTCAGTGGGACTGTATATATCATTCATGCATATGTATTTGCAGTACTGAGGCCTACATTCGCAAAATGGAAATCTGATTAGATGCTGCAACAAAGCAGGTCTCTACTAAAACGCATTTACCTTACTCACTTAGATGAAAAAAGTACACTTGGCCATCCACTGCTGAAAGGAGTTTTACAGGAATAAAAATGAAAACAAGTAAATTATTTCATTATCTGTATAAGATTAGCAACTGATTAGCTGAGAAAAAGCAGATGAGAGAAGTGAGTAATGGCGCTCTTTTTGTTCTAGGTTTATACAGCACCAGTCAGTCTAACTGATCAAGCTCATAATTAAAGCTGAGTGTTCTTGAGACACAACTGCAATTAAAAATAATTGATCTGAATGCAGTAGTACTCAGATAGTAAAATTCAATAAGACAGATATCTTTGTGTGGTCTCTCAAATTTTGCTTTGATATTCTTGATTAATGACACCAGTAGCAGACAGGGCTAATTTGTTGGGGAAATATATGCAGAAACGGTTCAAACAGAATATTTTAGGAATGGATTATTCTTCCAATGACCGATAAATATATTACAGGTTCAATCCAGTGCATTAATTTTTCATGAAATAATCAGAAGGCATGATAATTAAAATAAGGCAAAACATCTTTAAATTCAAGAAATACTAAACCTGAAGTCCACCTTAGCTTCTGGTTCCTACTTGTCTGCTTGCGTTACTTGATTAATAAATGTGCATTATCTTCGAAGCAATTTAAAGAAAATCATTCAGTAACGTAACTTTGAGTGAAAGTCTAAATGCTTGTTGCTGATATTGGTCAGCCATCAAAGATTAGAGATACACTGTGTATATTTTCCAAATGGCCTGTGTGATAAAATATCTGAGAAGCTGTATTCCATTACATGGTTATCACTGTGCAAATGGAGCAGTAAAGAACGGTTATACAGTCAGATCACCTTATTAGCAAACTGTGAGCCTGAAATGTGAAGATTTTATTCTGAACAGATGTGCGGTTACCAGTACAAACTTGCACTATATGCATTATATTGTTAAATATGTTCTGCATCTTGTAAGAACTGCACTGAAATATGTAGTAGTTATAAAGAACAAGACGTTTCCCTTTATGGATTCTAAGGGATAAGGAAGATAATGGTGTCTTTATTGTGCTGTTCTGTCCATAAATACTGAATCCACAGAAACTAGCTGGCAAGCGAGTTGGCACAATCTAGGAACCTGAATTTGAGGAAATAGAGGAACCAACTCACAGCAATGTCACAGGATGAGGAATCGTGTCCCTTGCAGTTTTTCAAGTTCAGAGTCACAACTACAGAAGCCCTATCTCCCCAATGATACCTGTTTCTAGATTCTCCTCCTTACGTTTGCTATGCCACAGAAGGCTGTGCCAAATGTTAATGCGGTGATGAGTTTTGCAGTTTATTTATATTTTTTTTGTCTGCAAAAATAGCAAAGACAATACTTAATCACATTTCCTATGCCTCTAACGTGTCTGTCAGGAGGGCACTGTATTTTATCTAGGGAAATAATTTCAGTGGCCTTCTATTCAACTCTAAGAGTATGGAAAGAGATGACCCAAAGCCAAATCAGAAGAGTGCTTTTATCAACTACACAGAAATTTAAATGTTTATTAACTCTGCTTATAGATGTATGGAGCTTATTCTGTAGTAGGCATAAGTGCTTAACTCTTGAATCCTGACTTCTTCCTGGGATAAACCTTGAGTGTAAGATGTTTTCTCTCTGTGCCCTGCTTTCATTGCTTTCTGCTTTCCATAGGAAATGAGGTGTGCGTGCCTGAAGGGAGTCCCAGCCTATGTGTCTGGAAGGAAAAACTGTGAATCTATTTCTGAGAACACCTGTCTTTCAAGAGTAAACTTTTGCTACATAATGGTTATTCCTATTCTTTGTAAATTCTTGCTGTTCAGTATTAACATATTATCTCTCTTACTCCTGCTTTGTGGGCAGAACATAAATATCCCTTACTTATTTGCATTTGCTGCAGCCCAACATGATATTCAGTCTCTTACTAAAAAGGAATTTTTCTTTTTTTGACTGTGAGGTGGTTTTGGTGACTATTATAGATTGCTGCCAGATATTTTTATTACTGGTGATTGGGAAATACAGTGTTATGGAGGAAAGTCCTAGTGGCTACATTTAGTGTTGAAGAAAGGACGGTCAGTCACTGACCTGGTTAGTATATGAGGGTGCAGCTCACTTTTTCATTGATGGTGGAAAAAGTGACCCTTTTATGCTACAGAAATAGCTGAAAGCAATGGATGCTATCATCCAGTGTAGTGCTCTGCAGGACCAGGCCAACCTAAACTAAATCAGGTGGATTAGTATGGACTTCTGACACTGAAATGCAGTGTGCTAGGGTTTGGGTTTGCAGGGTGTAAATGCATGAAGGTTGAGAAAGGAAGTAGAGATGTCAAATTTTGTGTGTTATGGGACACAAACCAGCTACTGTGGCTGAAGTAGAGTGCAGTTTGCAATGTATTTGTTATTGTCTGGCTACTGTCCAGGTGTTTGCTCTTAATTCCATAAAGGTATTACTAGTCACACAAAATCTAAGCTGTGTCATCATAGAACTGGAAAGAAAGGACAGAAAAACCACATTGTTATGTTGAACAGCAGTGTTCAGAAGTTACAGGGCTGGTTAGGTTACATTAATACTGTCTATATAAACCCAAAGTCTGAGGTCTTGCACATGTGTAATGCAAAAGCAGATGATAAATTGTGGGTAATTATGACAAGGCTACCATCGCAGGAGGAGAAGGTTGCCAGGGGGAGTATTTCTTGGTAAAACTCAAGAACCGTGTGTATGCATCGCACTGTAGCCTCTCAGCAAACAGCTTTCTTTAAAGAGACAAGTCATTTTTAGGAGCCTAAAGTCATTCCAGGTAATTAGCTAGTGAAGCATGTACTAGCAGACTGAGACCTCTGCCTGAGATGAATATGAAGTACTGGCAAACTAAGTAGAATTTAGAATTAACTGGCAGTGTAGAGAGCCTGAAACAATTGAGAAAGTTGGATTTGGCCTGCAGAAGTTTTTCTTTAGAAAATAGTCTGTCACAGAGCTGGTGAGAACTGTGAAAAAATGAAAGTAAAACTGTGTGGTCACACTTAGGGAGGGAGCAGGTGGAAAAGATAAGGCACTGGATGAGGAGTGGTTGTCAGGACTTGTTCCTGGAATAGTTGATGCAGGGTTTTGAATATCTGAACATCAAATAAAATGAAACTATAGTGATAGTCTACTCAATTGATCTAATCTATACAAAACTCTTTGGCAGAAGGTGGACAAGACAGACACATTAACTCCAGCCTTTGGACAGCACTGAAAATTGTCTAGCTAGATTGAAAACTTTCAGCATGTTCAATATAGGTTTCAGGAAAGATTGCAGGGAAAAAGAATGTGATCTTGCTGAAGTATTTCTAAGAAGTAAGGGCAACTATAGTGTCTGGAAAAGAGAAAGCCAAACTTTTCCCTTGGTCTTGGTCATCTTTCCCAGAAAATCTTATCTTTTCAAAAATGGTGTTGAGAAGTTGTTACTAACATCCATATAAGAGGGCCCTGAAAGAAAAAAGTAGATTGTAACTTTTTTTTTAACACTGTTATTAATCTTAATAATAAATATAACTTTTTCATTCATCCAATTTTTAAAGTATAGGAACAAAGCCTGCCTTAAACAAATAGGATTCCATTCAACCCACCTCAGTCCACATAACTCTATAGAACTTATTAGAACCAAGCTATATATATCAGTTATATACATGCATGCTAAGAGTATGAAGACTTTATTTTAGCTAATTCAGTATCAGGTGTAGGCATTAAAAGCCCATAATCTCATAGGCAAGACAGCGGACATCCAACAAGTTTGCCTTGAAGAATTATTCAAGTGTCTTGAAATCTCTTCTCCAGACTGTCCAAGGACTACACCATTACAGAAAAACAAGGTTCGTTATTCAGGGCAAGCAATTTCCCTGTACCTTCAGAGACTCCACACCTTTGAATCACAATTGTCTTGGCAATTCCAAGATACCTCCTTTTTTACTTCTGCTGACACAGTCTTATTTGCTAAGTTCTTTCCTTTTAACCACCCTACCATTCCAAGCCATGAAGGATAAAATTTTTAAGCAAACTTGTGACCCAGCTAAATACCAATATATCTTGTAAATTTTCTACTCATTCTGTTTTTTTCGAGGAAGGCCATCCTTCCCTTGTGTCATTTTACAATACCTACAGGCATATTAAAACCTAACTGTTTTCCTCTTGTTCAATACGCAAACACATGAATGGCATGAAACAACTGAGCTGAAAATCTAGCATTCTTGTACAAAAGAGGTTGGTTCCACTACAGAATTTATTTTATAGTTCTTTTAATCGCAGTAATTTTTCTAAATTCTGTTCTCATTTCTTTACTGTTTAATAAGGTGTGGGTCCAAGATTAACATTGGATTTATTCAGCAAACCAAGCAGTTCTTTAGGTAACCAGCTGAGGCAAGGGCTACAGTCATGTTGACTAGAGTTATTTCACTACTCTTCTGTTAGGCATCCCAACAGTGTGCCTCCAGGATAGGCTGCCTGCACATTACTGTTCCTAAGAACATGGCAGAGGTTTGAATTGTGCCCTAAATTCCAAGCAACATGGCAGGGGGAAGAACTGACAGAACTAACGAATCTGGTTTTGGCTTGAGGTTAGAATAAATTCTTCTAATATACATTGCGCACTAAAAATATTAGCTGCAGAAATCAGCTGTGATACATTTCGAGGCTAAATTTATGCTGGAGCTCCAAGAAAGCAGGATTTTATTCTAGGTACTTCTGAGCCGCTTTGCAAAGGGTCTGCCTCTTGCACTGCCCTCTAAGTTGTTCTGACGGAATCTCTCCCTTGGGAGTTACAGGTTTACCCTTCTTAGCCTGAATTTCAGAGAATAGCAACATTTCAGGCCCAGCCCTCTACCACATCTCTCAAACCTAATATTCCTTGCTGACGCCTATAGATTTTCAGCTGTCACTTTTATATTAGTTTCTGTGGGTTCAGCAGCAGTTGTACAGTTACTACTGCCCTTTCATCCTGCATTGGTTGGGAGCTGAAGACTTGTCGTGGTTTAACCCCAGCCAGCAACTAATATCAAATATCTAGTTCTTTGTAGCTGTGTGTCAGGTCTCACTTCAGGTATGCACACTGGGCTGAGTCACCCACCTGCAGAGCAGAAACCACAGGATGAGTTGTTGACAAATTTTGTGCTACTGAAATGGAAAGGAGAGAAGAGGTATGGTTTCCACACATTCAGGCACAGGTGGGCATTGACCTAGTGTGTCCGTAATTACTGTTGCTCAGGTAGACACCTGAGGTTCCCTAGCAGATAAGAAATATACTCCAGTTCTATTATCTTATGGTGTCTTTGTGCTGTTGTGGGAAAGGAACAATGTGCACATCATTTTCTGAAATGCAGTAGTCTACACTGCTGTAGCCTGCTTGCAGATCTTTCCATTTGCACAACCTCCAGTTTACAGACTGGGAGGAAAGAAATTGTACTATTCAGGTAACAGCATCATGTAGTACGGAGTGAATTTTCTCTAAAAATCCAAAAGAGAGGAGGGTGATTGCTTAGAAAGACTAAAAAGCCTCCATAAATCAAAAGGGGAAAAAAAGGCCATTGTTTAATTTATTGAGAGACAATAAGCATCAAATTAAATTATGTGGTGAGCAGGTGCTTTCTCCCTTACATATGTTGCTTTTCATAATATATTTCTTCTTTTGTAACTGAGTTAGTCTTTTCACTATTTGAAAATTCAGGAATATTAAATGTCACAAAGTTATAATTGTAATATATGAATAAAGGAATGCTGTGAGATAAAAGTGAAACTTAAAAAAGAGAGAGACAACAGACTCTACCACATGAAAGAAAAACATTTCTTTCCTGGGAGACAGGCCACAGAAATAAATATCTATCTAGCTGACATTTCTTTGTATCTTATTCAAGCAGAATAAAACTAAAATTATCTCACATGCCTATAGGCTGCCCTGGTGTAAAGCATAGAAATGTAGAAGGGATTATTTCATATGTGCATTTTCATTTGCTTTCTTTCTAAGATACAAAAGCAGCTCATTCTATTTGCTGAGAAATCATTTGGTAAAATAAATCCTTTAAAAATAGAAGACATTTCCACTTCAATATTTTTCAGACACTTCATGATATAAGTGAAGTACTTTAACCAGGGGCAAATCCAGCTGCTTAGACTGACCTTGGAAAAAGCATTACATGAGATGGCTAAAAATAAAAATATCATTTTGGAAGAAAAGCTATACATGAATTTTCCTCTTAGAGCTTTCTATGCTGGAGCAACAATATCAATATTGAAGGAAAGTACCGAGTACTAAACAAAATTATAATTTTATAGCAGAGCTACAACCTACGATCTGTCCTTTATAAATAACTGTTAGCTTTTCTTTGCAACCTAGTGGTAAGATGATTAAGAAAAAGATGAGTGATTTGCCAGAAACAGTCTAATTTGCTTAGTGACACAGGCAGGAGCAAGGCTTGCAAGATTGGATACAGTTTAAAGAAACTGTGAGATAAATGGGCCTTGTAAATTTGTAATTGTACAATGTCCTATCCAACTTGGCACTCTGGAAAAAACAGCAATGATGATCACATTAAAAAGAAACATCTGGAAGCATGGCTGCTGCTGTTTTCCTCCTGCAACCACTTTGGTTTTTATAACACAGCCTGATGATCAGATCATTTACTCAGGGCATGAGAGGACTCTGTTCTCAGTTTTGAAACCCCACGTCTTCCACTTTCCTGGACAGTGCACTAACCACCAGGGTTAGTGCTTCGATCCCCCTGTTTAAGTTGTCTCACTGTGCACCAAAAGTAAGCCAGCCAGCCACAGGGGAGTATGACACTGTGGCCTAAAAATTAGAGATTCTTGGATGGATTCCGGCACTCAGGGTTATGTCAGTTCTTACCTCAGGAGATTTGATATGAAGCCTGGGAAAACGCTAAATGCACCCATCCTCCGTTTTTCTTCTATAATTTTAAAAAGAAATGCATGCCCATTCTTAGCCAAAGACTCTGGAATTTGAATGTTTCTGGACACCTTTTTCTAAGTTTTGGAAATTGGTCAGAGTTCAGACTCATATAAAACATTTTTTTTTACTAGTTACTCTCCTGTCCAGCATGTAGATATTTTTTGTAACTCCTCCAAGGTGTCTATTTTCCTTCCTGCATTTCCTGTATAGATAAACTGGTTTTGGGCAGGTGTATTCCTGCTCTTGAAAGTCTAGGAGCTTGGAAGTTATGTCACTGTGCCATTCTTTGGCACTCTCTCGGTTTCAGGGAACTGCTGTCTTGTTCTTGCAAACCTGACTGGTTATTCTGCTATCAGACATGCAGGTATACCCAGAGCTCCCACAGGCTGCAAGACTTTATGTCTCAGGCCAGCTACTTTGCCCATAGTCTCTATTTTTCAATATTTGGAGTTACAGGTGAAATAGAATTAGACAAGGCAATATGGGGAAAGCTTTATTATTTGTAACTTCCTTATGAAATCAAATTTGATCTTTCTCTGTAACTAGAAGATTTTGAAGCACTCATTTGTATTTTGTCCAGCTCTTCTTTTGTGAACATTGCCTCTCTATACTTTGTGAATGTGCAGTAGGGAATTTAATGCCACTGAACCGAATGATTAACAAGAAGACTTAAAAACAAGACAAGTGAAAAATGCTCTGCTGGAAAATACAGTAGAACATCTACAATGCTGTTCAACTAATAAGTATTAGTTCCCTGTGGTGCAGTTTGTGGGAACTGTGAGCTTCTGCAAGGTTTCTATAAAGCAAAACACGCCTGTTTGTTCAAGAATGCTCAGTTGTTGTATGACCTGTCCTCACAAGGGCTGAAAGAGAGGAAAAATACAGCTGACTTTTATGAAGTTGTTAAAGCAACAATTTCATAACTTTTTAAACACAATTTTTTTTTTAAATTATACCTTTTGCTTGTTCAGTCAAACACTATGATACTTTCTGTTTGAAGCACCATTGTATATAGTGAATATACCTGCCATCTGTATGTACTGATACAACTGCCTCATATTAACCTTGTATTTAGTCACATTAAATAAAAAGGTGACATAGGTTATTAGTAGGATTATCTGCTTGTGTTGACTGTGGAGTTTTCCGTAAATGCTGAATATATAATATTGCCCTAAATTCCTTGACGTTTGCAGCAAATTACTATCTTTCAATTTTAGTAAAGAAAATTTCTGCTGTCAGATTCAGCTATTGCCCTCATATTGAAAGCCTGCTTGATAATATTACCATCTGTCCATTGTAATGAAAGATAGATCTGGCTTTCATACTCACCCTGCAAATTTTTGTAAAAGCATACTATTATGCATACAACAAACACTTCTGACATACCAATTGATAGGTAATTACCTCCCCCTTCTCTAAGATGCTACTTTGTTCCAGTAAAAGCAGAAAAAAAACAAGAAATACTTTAATCAAATTATGTATGTTGTGTTTCTGATCTATAATATATTTCAAATAATCCATATGTTCATTCTATATGAATGATTATATGTTCATTCTATATGAAAAATTATTTTCTGAAATATTTTACTTATGGATCCTAAAAATGTAAATCTAGATCTGACATTAAGATGCATATTTATTTATTTATTTGGTTTTCCCTTGTCATTAATTTTCACAAACTTCAGATTGCTAGAATCTTTCAAAGAATGCTTTATTTTATTTTTATTCTTCACTTCATTAGGAGGATTTTTCTGCTAGGAATCTCTTCCAAAGTCCTCTCATTTTAAGGGGAAAAGACAATTCCCAAATACTTCATATAACAAGGAATATGAGGATATTCTTGTTAAGGCATATCCGTGCCTTCCTCCTCACATATCCTGTGTAAGCTCAGATTGTAACATCAGACAGAACTTTTAGTTTTGTCTTTTTGTCTATGTGTGTGTGTGCTTTGAAATGGCATAGCTGCTGTATGCTTTCCATCCTCTTTATGTTCTAAGTGAGATATCAAAGGAGATGATAAGTACAATATATGATGTGTTAACAAATGCCAGTTTTATTTCACATAAAAAATACAGAATCGTAGAATCATTAAGGTTGGAAAAGACCCTTAAGGTCATCGAGTCCAACCGTTAACCTAGCACTGCCAAGTCCAACACTAAACCATGTCCTCAAGCACCACATCTACCCTTCTTTTAAATACTTCCAGGGGTGGAGACTCAACCACTTCCCTGGGCAGCCTGGTCCAATGCTTGACTACCCTTTCGGTAAAGAAGTTTTTTCATAATATCCAACCTAAACCTCCCCTGGAGCAGCTTGAGGCCATTTCCTCTCGTCCTATTGCTTGTTACTAGGGAGAAGAGAGCAACCCCCACCTCCCTACAACCTCCTTTCAGGTAGTTGTAGAGAGCAATAAGGTCTCCCCTCAGCCTCCTCTTCTCCAGACTAAACAACCCCAGCTCCCTCAGCCGCTCCTCATAAGACTTGTTCTCTGGACCCTTCACCAGCTTCATTGCCCTTCTTTGGACACACTCCAGCACCTCAATGTCCTTCTTGTAGTGAGGGGCCCAAAACTGAATACTTGAGGTGTGGCCTCACCAGTGCCGAGTACAGGGGCACTATCACCTCCCTGGTCCTGCTGGCCACACTATTCCTGATACGAGCCAGGATGCCATTGGCCCTCTTGGCCACCTGAGCACACTGCTGGCTCATGTGCAGCCAGCTGTCAACCAACACCCCCAGGTCCTTTTCTGCCAGGCAGCTCTCCAGCCACTCCTCCCCCAGCCTGTAGCGTTGCATGGGGTTGTTGTGACCCAAGTGCAGGACCCGGCTGTTAACTGAAAGATAATTCTGCAAAGCCTCACATTTTATCCCTAGCTAGATGATACCTTGTATGGACTTCTTCCTCCTCATAATGCAAGGGCTCTACAGCCCTTCCGAAGATTTTCTGGGGGGTGTTCCACTGATCCAATGTGCTTGGAGATATATATATATATATATACACACATATATATGCTGTGCAATCTTCTACAGTTCTCCCTTTGTAGTAAACCCTTTCCCTAATCCCTTCTAGGATGGTTAGGTAAAAGCTACAGATACGTAGCTATAACATGTAGGCCTGCTGAAGAGCTAGGGCAGGAATCTGAAGAGCAGGTACTCAGTATATATCATCTTGTTTCCAGCTTTTAAGGACACTGAGTTATTACCGATTTCAGGATATTCACATAAATCACATAAATCACTTCCGTAAGTTATTCTCATGTTTCCTTTATGCTTTCCCATATTACTGTCCCCCTGTATGTGTGAACACAGGGAAGACTTAAGGGTGAATCCCCATATGCATAAATTTTGCATAAAGGTAAACTGGCACTGGGTACTTAAATTTAGTAGTAATTTTACATTTACACAAAACTGATGATTTTCAGTACAAGTAAGGATGAAAGAATCTCTTTCTTTGAAAATCATGTATGTTTCACAGATTCTTTTGGTGAAATAGAGGATTCTTTTTCGAAAATTTGTTCTTGTACCACTACACGGGGTCTTTCTACCTCCTACGTAGCCGTTGTAATCCCTACAAAAGTATTTACAGGATAATACATTACTCAAACTTACAGCTTTCCAGCTGCATTATACATGTTTGCACGTCCATTGGAAAATTTTTGAGATCCATCGGACAGGAAAGTATTAAAGTCAATCTGAAAGAACACAAAAAAAATATTGAAAAATATAGCACAAAAATGCCATAAAACTGCACAGGAAGAATGCATGAAAACACTGGAAGTCATTAGAAATAGAAGAAAATATATTTTTTCATTAGAAAGCTCTCAAAAGGGATTTATATTAACTGAACCCATTTCACTCGCTCAGCCTAGTATGACAATGTGGAAAAAAATTATTACAGACTTTCAGAAAAACAGATTTTTTCAGCAGGGTTGCCTAACTTTATGGGAAGTCTAGAGAAATGCAACAACAGCATGCTTTTTTGTGCTACAGCAGAATTATTGTACTGTTACAGTATTTCAAATCCTTGACATAAAATTTACCCAGATTTGCAAGATGTCAGCTGCAAATCATGGTGGCAAAGTAATTTACGTCTTATTGTCCTAAAATAAGGTGCTTAAATTGTCAACACAAAGGTTTAAGATAACATTTTATGATATTGATGGTAGACTGAAATATGCCTGTAATTTTGAACTGCAGCTGTGTTTCACATTAGTCCTGATACTTCCTGTGAAATACTTTACAACCTATAGGCAAAAGAAGTATTTTTACATTTTATATCAGCACAATAACTTATCTTTAGAGTGATACTTCTCAGAGGAATGAGAAAGAAGAATATAAGAGGTAAAGGCACATGTTTTCCCTCATCGGCCATGTTTAAGTATCCATTCACCATTCAGGGTCATAACTGCACCTTTCTTTTGCTAGAAAATATCTTGCATGAAAATATTCATTTATCAGTTCAGTTGATAGAATTTCTGCAAAAACACGAGGGGCTTGAGTTCAATTCCTTACACGTGACTCTTTTCCAGAATGGCAGTGCTCTAATCCCTCTCTTAAACCCGTTCCCCTGTTTTTGGCATTGGGGCTAAAGGCAAGTGGGCAGTAGGCGGCAAGCATGGCTGTATATTTCTTTTACCCTACTTTTTCCCTCTCCAAAGCTTCTTGATTCTTTGTTGCTATAACTTCTGTTTAGCCTGCCAGTGTCAGAGCTGCAGGGGGAGACTCCACGGGGGGAACTCAGACTCTGGCCCTATTCCCAAGCTATTAAAAATGGTTCCAAATGCAAAATCTGACTAGTAGGCTAGTAACATGGCAAGTCATTTCAGAGAAGAGACACCTGAACTTTATTCTGTGCTTCAGTAAATATTTTAGTATTTTATATTAAGTATTCATTGAATCAGGAACTGGAACCTTCTCATTATTTTCTTGTCTGAATTGTTCCAATGCAATTAGGGGAGGAGGAGACATTAGGGAATGAAAAGAAAAATCAAATTTACAAATCTTCATTTTTTTTTTCTTTTAATATCAGCACGTTAGCAATTAGCATGTCTCCCCTCATCAACTGACTCAAATTCACACAACAACTGAACTAGATGTCAATTGTATAATTTTGAGTCTGTTTCAGAAATTGTAATAGTTCTTAATTAAATCATGGCAACATAAACTTTCTGGCTCCATAAGAAACACAGGAGCTATCGGGCATCTGCTTTCATCACAGTCAGTGTTTGCTTTTATAATTTAACATTATAATATTTCTCATGTTTGGTTTTTTTCCCCATTGCATGTGACCATGAACTTGGTCTGAATTCTACTGAAGTTGCAATCAAAACTTGCTTCAGTTGAGTGGTGGTGTCTATACTCTGTGTTGTACGTATCTGGAGGGAGTAGGGCAAGGACGAGATGTTATTTGATTAGAGTGGAACAACTGCCAGTGCCTGTCAGAGTGACTCAGATAGTCTGGAGAGAATTGATTTAGCTTTACTTTCTACTTGGGTCCGGAGAAGGAATCCTTTTTACTTGCTTTCCATCCATTTCTAGAGACAGAATACATGTTGTGACACTGAAGAATGATTATGTTCCCAGACTGGCAGACTAGCCTCCTTTTAGATATGAAATGCTTGTAGGAATTTTAACCCAAACTTTTCTCCCTGTGTAAGCTTGACAAGACACTGCCCACTTGCACTGGAAGGAGGGAGGAAGGAGACTTCCTTGCCACTGATACATCCACGCAAGTCACAAACATTTTCTTTTTCTCTTACTATGCAAACTGTTTTACAGATTCCTGATGTCTCTTCAAAAAGCCCAATTACCTGTTAATGCAGTATCATAAAAGCATGCAAAGCAAAACACTTAAGTGGACAAGAAGTATATTTATTTTGAAAAGTATAACATTTTGCACAAGTAGGTCACTATTAATACCAAATCTATATCATGTCTAATGAGGCATTAGTATAATTATATCCAATGTGTCTCTCATTAGATCAGGTTTTTGAAGATAGTGGTAAAATGCTTACTAATGTCTATATTAATAAAAGGAAAGTGAGGAGAAGAGAAAAGAAGTAGAATAGCTAGATTTTGTCAATACTTATATGTGATTGCTGCTTACAGCTTCTTAAACCTTTCAAAAGTTTACTTTCCACTTTTCTCTCCATCTCCAGCAGGAAGTGAACTACTCCTTAAATCTCATGCTTCCTGAAACAGTACATGTTTCCATGTTGAAGTGCAACTGCAATATCCAAAAAGGAGAAAAAGAAATAACATTGGATTGTGATGACATTGGAGGCTACAGTGTGTGAAACTCGTACATAGGCCAGCTCAGATTGTAATGCCCCAGGATTATTTGCTCTGTGCAAGTGCCCCAGCTCTTCTAGGCTCAGTAACTGTACTTTAAAATGAGACACTTTTCTTTTTGTCTTTACTATGCATATTTCTAATGAGAGATCATTTTCTATTTTAGTATTAACAATGAACAGTAATGATGATAAAGCTCTGTATTCAAAACTCACATTTACTTTAGTGATAGCTCTGCATGTCTAGCAACTGAAGATATCCATTAGCAATTCTTAGGTATACTTTTCAGCTTCTATCTGAAAACAATCAGTTGATTAGAGACTCACCTGATGGAATAAAGTACATTTCCATTTTTGAAAATTCGCAACAACTTATTATCTGTTGTAACTTCATGAAAGTTGGCACCTTTTTCATTAGCAAAGAACAAATCAGGTTTCCAAATTGAATCCAGCATGGATGGATCTAAGTCTAAAGAGTCATCTGGATATTCACTGTATGCGAGACGTGGATCATTCCAATTCTGACGGAGAAAGATGTTCACTCGGTAATCCTGAATGAAAGAGAAAACAAGCAAAGCTTTACCAAGCATAGGGTTTTAGCTTTTATTTCATTTCTTAGCCATGTAATCCCCTGTCCATCTGTGGATAACAAAAGAATTACTTAGCTTAATGCCAGCATGATACCTATTTATATTAGTGGGGACACAATGGATAAAAACAAAGATGCATTTCAGGGCAATTGAAAAAATCCCAAGCTAATGAAATCCAACCTCTGTGTACAGTTCATATAACTCCATATAACTCTACCCCTACAGTAGCTTTATCTTGAAATCAAAATGAGAGAAACATAAAAAGAGTTTTATGGAGTTACCTTTTTCTGCTCAATTCCTGGTGGAGGCATTCCCACTTCCCTCTCTTAGGCAGTGAGAATCTGTCCCACTGGAAGGAAACCTCAATTAATTTCTTTTCTCTCTCTCTAATTCTTACATATTTTAGACACACCACTTAGACTTCCTATGCCTCAGTTCTGTAACAAAAATTGTGTGAGCAGTACCTTGCCATAGAGCTGTATGAGAAAGACACATATGTTCCTTCTCTATTCAAATATGGTGAAGATCATATAACTCCTTATGATAAATTAGCTTAGGTACAAGTGGAGTCACCTTAATTCCTACAGATAGTCCTGTATTAATGAAAGGTGTTTTTATAGGAAAGACGAGTGGAGTGCTTCAAACTTCTGGAAGTCATTTTGGAGTTGTATATACTCTCTGTCAGAGACAATGTTGTATTTATGGCAGCACACTTTCTTAAAACTTTACTGCTCTGAAAGATGAAAATATTTGTTTTTTTAAAAAAGTGCATATTAGCATCTCATTAAATTATATCAAGAACTGAGAGAATTGAGACACTGAGCATAAGGACATACGGACTATACTTTTATTGGTCATAGATGATTTTCCTCATTATTTGCACTACTGCATTAATGAAAGAAGATAAAAATAAAATAGAAACAAAGACATGTTAGGTGCAGAGGGGAAATGGGAGCTGGTTGTCAGACCTTACGTGACACTTCTAAATGTAATAGAAGTAAATAACATCACTTGTTTATTGTTAAAAAAGACAATGAAAACTAATTTTAAAAAGAAAACTTTTTGAGTCAGAATGCGAAACGAAGTGTTCAAGGCTGAGTAGTAGAATTTGGCCAGTAACTATGGGTAGTAGTTATTAGTGGTTAGAATAACTAGTTAAAACCCCACTGGTATAGAAATAGTGGGTACTGTTGAAATTCCAATGTCGTATCAATATTTGGTCTTATGAAACTTGGAACATGTAGCCATACAGTTGTGAGAATCATGCCAACAGACATAATAATGGACAACAGGAACCTCAATATGCAACATTTACTCATGAGAAATAGTTTTTTATATCTTCAGCATCCTGCTGTTTTCGTCAATTTAATTACTCAGCATGAATAAGGGTAGCCAAATATGCTAAAAACATGCTCACCAAGCATTTATTTCTTAATAATCAGAAAATACTGCATATCATATAGAGAAAGTCCCAGCAGAGGATTTTATATTCATATAACCTTATAAATTTTCAAGACAAAACCAGTAAGTGGAAAACTACACTTGGAGAATGAAATTAATTCAGATTATTGTTTTCAGCAGACATGAAAAAGGCTCTCTGACCAAATGGAACGATATAACATTAAATGCCAGGTGGAAAAAGCATAGGATTTGTTAATCAATTGCTTTTTAAAAAAAATTGTTAATTAATTTGTTAACCCCCCTTTCAGAAAAGGACTGAAAGAAATTTCCCTTTTTTTTCATCATGGCTAGTGACAGCCTCAAGAGCCATAAAAAGTTCTTAAGAGAACCTGTTGGTATTTTTCATAATTAGCACCATGGTGTGATGAAACCTGAGCCAGGGATTTGTACTTTACAGATGTAGAAACAAGCCTCTTCTTTTTTTTTTCTAAAGTAAACCAAAACCCTTAGACAAGCTTGTGCCTCAGTGTTCATAGAACCGAGCTTTTGGTGTCTTCCATGCAGTAAGAGGACATAATACCCCCTGAGATACCCTTATTTTTTTGCATGATATCCCAGATACGATGTAGTACCAGTTCCCCTTCCAAACCCATGTATAAAATCAAAAGGCCAGGAAGAAGCAGGATGTGGGAGTAGTGACGGCTCTTTCTGCCTGTCCCAACATGTGGACTTGTTGCACTGAAGGGAACATTAGCTCTAAACCTGGAGCACTGGGTGTGAGCACTGCAGCTCTCAGGACTTCATCTGCACTTCAGCCAAACCCAAGCTTTAGCTTTTAATTTCTGTAACCTGAAGTATGTCTATTTATTTTACTTTTCTCTGTAGAATATGATGAGTTTATGAATGGGCTTACTTATAAAGTAAGGGACTTCTCATATGTGTAAGACAGAACAGGTGAAAAATGCCTAGCAGAAAGTTGAAATGAAAATGGAAAATGGAGAAAGACAAATGGAGGAATCTGTTCTAGGTTATATTAATCTATTCTGTATGTCAGTTTGCCTAAAGTGTATTTGTTTAAATTATTTCCAGCTTTTAAGATGAAAAAAATCCTAGTTAAAGTTTTCATTGAAGCAACTGCAGCTATTTTTCATTGTTCTCTCCCCTGGAAAGTCTGATTTAAATTGGCTCTCATTATTCACTAAAAAAAACTCATAGTCTATCAAAAGGAAAAAGATACATTTGACTGCTATTGTATGAAGGACAAGTATTAATCATTTCAGTTTATAATTACACATTGTAAGCATAAGGCTATAACTGCTTTAAACAAGTAGGGCTGTTGGATGCAAACACAGAGACCAGAATTAAACTACTAGAATTGATTTGTTTTCTTACAAGAGGATTACTATTCTCATGTGCTACTTGTCTGGAGGGGTGACTCCTAACTCAAATAACTCTGTGCTGGGCAGGTTCCTTGAGGGGAGAGAGAAATCATCAGTTAAGTTGTGGTGACTTCCACAGCCACTTGTGTAACCTCAAGGCTGCCATCGTCTGAACAGCTGCTGTGCCCTGGTTCTACAGAATGAGACTGATTTATGGGTCTTCCCTTGCTGCACTGTCTTTTGAAACCCTTAGCCACAGGGTGAACTTTCTTAGAGGGTCAGTATACTGTTCATCTGCTTCATAGGGCTCAATAAAATAAAAATTGGGAGATCAGGTAATTGCTTTTTGCTGTCCATGCTGAGGCTGAGGCCATTATGGACTCCAGTACTAGCATTTTGATTAGCAATGTCGAGCACACAGTGAAATGCAAAATACTCACACAATATGTTGATTTCTTCTTCATTATACTGATACAGATAGAGCTATATTGCTATAGCATACAGAATATAGCTAGAATGCCTTATGGAAACTTTTGCACAAATCCTCAAGATATTAATTGCCTGACTCTCGCTGGTTCCTTTAATGCATTTTTTAATAGGCACTGTATTCCTTTAATGCATTTTTTAATAAGCACTGTATGTGGAATCCTTCTAGATCTGAGAGAGAGAGATATCATAGAATCATAGAATGTCCTGAGTTGGAAGGGACTCACAAGGATCATCGAGTCCAACTCCTGTCCCTGCATAGGACAACCCCAACATTCACACCATATGTCTGAGGGCATTGCCCAAAAGCTTCTTGAATATTGTCAGGCTTGTCACCATGACTACCTCCCAGGGGGGCCTGTTCCAGTGCTCCACCACCCTCTGGGTGAAGAACCTTTTCCTAATATCCAACCTAAACCTCCCCTGGCATATCTCCCTGCTGTTCCCTTGGGTTGTATCGTTGGTCGCCAGGGAGAAGAGATCAGCGCCTGCCCCTCCCCTTCCCCTTGTGAGGAAGCTGTAGACCATGATGAGGTCTCCCCTCAGTCTCCTCCAGGCTGAACAGACCAAGTGACTTCAGCCGCTCCTCGTACAGCTTCCCCTCTAAACCCTTCACCATCTTCATCGCTCTCCTCTGGACACTCTCTAGTAGCTTTGTATCCTTTTTGTACTGTGGCACCCAAAACTGCACACAATACTCAAGATTATATAGATATATACATACACTCAAGTTAATATATATATATAAAAGCAAATATCCAAATAGCCCTTCATTTGAACATTGCCTATCACCTGCTCTCATCATTTTTGAATTTGCACCAAATCATCAAATTTTCATGCATAAATGAATAATCTTCCAGACCTCTACTTATTGCAGTTCCAAATACTATTATAATTTTGACTAATATACCCATCTAAGTGAAATCTAGATTTGTCTTCTGTGTAATATAGTCAAATGATTCTTGCTTTATTTGTTCTAGCTCACTGTAAAATTTTAACATGAAAATCTTACGGACTTTCCAAGAATACTGCTAAGACTAAATTTGAAGGCATTGTGAGAAATATTGTTCTTGTGAAGAATTTTATTTTATACTGATAACTATGCAATTTTTTGTTCATGTCCATTAAAGATCTGTATTGAAAAATACTTGAGTTTCTGGTGAAGTTGTAAAAAATAGCATAGAAAGCAGATGCATTTACTAAAGTATAAAATACAAAGATTTGTTCATTAAGTTTCCACCAAATTATAGGAAAAATATAAAGACTTGTTTGAACATATTTTTACTAATTTTAGTAACTATATGTATTGCAAGTGCTTGAAAATCAACCAAGAGCAAGGCCCCATATGTGTAGATTATACACATGCACAGACTAATAACCCCCCAATGGTTAGATTTCTCCCTTTCCAGGTTTCTACGGCTGTTGCTAACAGCTCCATTGGACATGATGCTGGAAAAGCTTTTTGCAGACAATGGCACAGACTGGCATTTACTTTGTTGTAAGGAAAGCTGAATATGATCCTCTGTACCTAAGAAATTATTACAGATGTATTGGGCAGACCTGCTCATGTGAAGGCTGAAGTGAGGTATGAAAATTAGCAGGGTGACTTGGAGTAAAAGGAAGGCAGAACTAGAGGGAGCTAGTAGTGGCATAGGGTAACAGGGAATAATTTAAATGATTTCAGTAGATGTTACAAGGGAGAGGAATACCTATCAGGAAGAATAAGACCCAAGGGAATCCTGGCCTAAAAACGTAACCAATGTCTTGAAAAGCCACTTCAAAATAAGTTTAATTTTGTAACTATAGTGGGCTATTTGTTTTATTGAATTTGTTTATCACCTCATAGGGAATGAGAGTATTTAGTCATACAGTTATGTGTGTGTTATCATTCCTCTCCCCCTGTCCACCCCCGCTGACCGCCCCCCCCCCCCCAAAAAAAAAAAGTCATCAGGTGCTGAGTTATCAGGTGTTCAGGCACTAGTAGAATAGTATTAGTAGTTTCATATTTCAGCATAGGATCCCTGGCACACCAGCCTAACAAGGAATGCTGTAGAGCGTATGTCACTTCGTTTTCTGTTTTGTTTTTTGGGTAAATGAAAAACATCTTTGGCCTTTATTCTACAAAATATTACAATTGCCTTACACATTTTATCTTCAAAATACTTTTACTTCTTAGCCTTGATGTAATTTGTTGAATAGGTTGCTTGCAAGAGGCTAATTAAAAGCCTTTAGCAATTTTACCTTATATTATTTTAATTTTTATGTAAAACTGTGGAAAATAAAAGTTAGACTTAAGACTAACTCCACAACTGGAAGATAAAATGGAAAACTAAGCAGAAAATGGTTCTTTTCTGAACGAGATGAGTTCTGCACAATCCAGTATAGTACTAAACTTGTTAGTGCTATGGATCAGCAGTAAAAACACAATACTAACATTTTTATTTTGCGGTTTCTACAATGAGTTTTCCCCTTGCAACATATGCTTTCCTGGTTTATCATAGCTAGAATTTTTTTTTTTTTTTTTAGAAAATTTCACAAAAACTGAAGGATGATTTTAGGTTTTGTTATACTGATACAAAGGTAGTAAAATGTGAGGACTTGATGGATACAGATAGTTGTCTTCTCTCCCAAGTTTGCTTTCTTGTTCTCATTGCTGTACATGAAAAGCTACTATGTTACAGAACAGGTTAATAGTTTTAAGTTTTGCTGGTGAGATTCAGTCTCTGAAAAACATGCAACTTGACATGCTTTTTATTGCTGCCTTGATTAGTATAATTAGACAGGATGCCCTGTGGCATATAAGTACTTTGTAGTAATAACATCTTTCCATTTTAAATTCATTCACTGGCCCTAAGCACTATGCCTGCACTTTAGGTAACCTAATTACTTTGGGTAAATTTATAGAGTTTCCTTAGTTTTCCTTTGCATATCTGAAAATTTCAGACTGGACCAAAAGCTATTCAGGTAATTATTTCAATATGCCTTTGATGAAATTTCCCTAGTATAGAAACTCAAATATTTAAACTTAAGTAAGATTCTCAAACTGGTAAGTCATTTTTCATGCAGGTTACCAATGTCATTGCAAAATCAAAGTAGGAGAAGACCCTTGAAATTCACACTGACATTTGAGTAATGTAAATATAGTTTGTGTGATCTGAAGGATTCCCCTATATTTCCTCATGCTTAATAGGTGGAATTCCATGATTACTGAGATTATTTATGGTGAGGCCTCATCTGTAGTCATGCATGTTCAGAAAAAGAATATGTAGAAGAAGATGCAGAAAAGGATGATATAGGACTGGACAGGATAGCCAGTTCTGAGAGAACAGACAGGAAAATTTTGATTTCTTTAAACCGGTAAGACAAAGGACTTGTATTATGACTTGATTGCCATCCGTAAATATACTGAAGAGTAAATATTAGAGGGAGAAAACATTTTAAATCTAAGGACAAGAACATCCTCAATTATCAATAAATTTTGGCTGGACTGAAATGGCTCATCCTTCTGCTTATCATGCTAATAAACATCAGTGATCTTTTCACTGGCATGATTTATTATTGCAAATAAGGGGACGCTTCTTTATTTTTTATTATATTTTTGCATTATTACAGGTCTGAACTGCAGCAAGGATAGTGCATGTATCTACGCTGTATGGCAGTTCAATTAATGAGTGAAAAAAAATTGCAACAGACTCCATGCTCCACCATTAACTGTAACTCATTAATTTGTCAGAGATTTACCATAGCAGCTAAAAGAAATTAACTGTGATTTAAATTGATCACTGAGTACTTAACTTTAATTGACACGTCAAATCTGTGTCAGAGTAACAAGATTTGACGAATCCCAAACATTCCTAAGAACATGCTTTTCTGTACTGAATAGCTGTAGGGCATTCATTACAAGAAGCAATGTAGATATGCTGTTGATTATGATAAAGAGTTTTTCTGACTCACAGAATCCTTTCTGATGATCTGTCCCTGGATGATTCCATATGTGGAAGCTCTCTTTCCAGAACTGATTTTGGCAGTGGGTAAAATTAAGGGTGACCTTATTGCTCTCAGTCTGGAATTACAGAACCCATGGAGACGCTGGGAGCAACTGCAGTACTGCACCACTCCCTCAGTAAGAAGCAATTTTGTGAATTTTCTGTAACCACAGGATTCCTCCGTCAGAAAGGAATATCTTCATTGATGGGCCTTAGGAGAAAGCCTTCCTCTTGCAATTTTTCTTTCTAATCCCGTGACTCTTACAATGTTGTTGTATAAGGGCAAGTACGCAGTTCCATACATGAAGACGTGGAAAACTTTCCTGTCTAATCCTGCCTCAAGTTAGTTGGCTAAGCACTTTGTTGGTGATTAGGATCTCTAGATTTGAGCCCTTGCAGGCTGAGGATGAGCAGTAAGGCCTGTTCGGTTCCTGGATAAAAGCTCTAATCCTAGACTAGTTTGAAAATGGTGGGTGCTCTTACTCCCTCCATTAAGTAGGACAGACCAGATGGTTTAGGGATTTGGGTGACGGCTAACTTGCCTCTGATCTCAGGAAGCTTTAGGAAATTATTTGAGCTATACAGAAAAGATTGTTGATGGATTTTGGATGAAGAGCTCTCTCTTTCTTGGTCCATGCATGTATAAAAGCAGATTTTAAGGTGTTCATTAATATTTTTAATCTTTCTGGGTTTTTTGTTTGTTTTTCTTATGCTTCTGAACGACTAAGTATCCAGGTGGGTGTCCTGTGAATAGTTTTGTTAAAGTTTTATTTAAATTTTGCCTAATTCATTTGCAGAGTCTGACTCGAATAACTGCCCAGCAATACTCATACTGAAGTCAATAGAACTAGAACTTGGCAAAGAACTAGTTAAAACTAGGACTTCAAAATTGCTACCTGTAGTATCAGATGTCTCAGATTCCCTTACAAAATAAAAAATCAGAGTTCAGCAAATAAGTATATACACTACTTGTGCACCAAGTGCTCCTCCTGGGTGTGTCACCTGCTTTCATAACCTTGGATTCTGAAGTGGTATGGCCTCTGTTAACGTTCTGCCTGGGACAGACAAATGTCACTTGCTTTCTTTTATTCTGGGTTGAGTAATATCTCACTCACCATCACTGTTAACGGTTTGGAGGATGAGAACTGTCCTGTCACTACTCCAGTTCAGTCTTTCCCTTACTGAAAGTATGGAGTCACTTACAGGATGCTTATTAGTAGAGAGCTTCATTGCAAAATGGACAGGTTTAGTTAATTTTAGTAGAGTTTTTCTTTTTCCTGGTTTATTATCAGTAGCAATGACTACTTTAGTTTCTGTGCTCACAAATAATTATCATATCAAAAGTCAAAGCTAGTTAATATCTAGGATATTTACTCTTAAAAAATTAATTAAACACAGTACTGAAATACTGTATAATAACATTTGTCACAGCTCTTACTGCATGTCCGAGAATATTTATTAATTGCAGATTGAATATATTACTTCCATTCTTAATGGAAGTTGTGTGTTCTGAACTCCTAATGCATCATGGTAAAATCACACTTTGCAACTTGTTCAATGTAATTGCTTTTTTAAGCTTTAGCTCAGGGGTTTTTAAAATGTTTGCACTTTCAGGCAGTAGTATAAAGGATTAGATGAAAATGGACATGACAATTACATGAACAAACATCATGCACTAAGCCTTTGTCTTCGCTGATCTTTGCCATGTTCTCAGTTGACAAAAGATTCTGTTTTCTTTTTTTTTTTTCTGCAGATAAATGATTAAATGATGTGTCCCTGAAGATGCTTTTGCTCTAACAGCAGAAGGTATTTCTTGCTAAGTGAAAAGTTGAGTTTTTCTGAGATTATTCATTTGTTCAGATGAATTTTTGGTGCTATATATTTCATGTTGTTATTAATACATTTTATATCTTAGCACTTAGTATATGACTAGTTTCAATGAGTGACTGAATGGGCTAATAGTAGAAATCTTTATTGAAAACATGTATTTGAAATCATCCCATTTCATCTCCTCAGGGAAATATAACCTAATTAGATCAAACAGGAATTTGGGAATTCCATGACTTTCCCTTCAGCTTTTCTTCTGTTGGTAGATAAATATGGCATTGTCTAGAATAGGGTAAGTAGGGTAAAATAAAAGGTAAAGCTGAACTAGTCTGGAAGCAGGACCTGCTAACTCCAGAAGCTTAAACACCTGATAAAATGGGCTGTGGGAAGGGATGTAACTCTAACTTTAAACGAACTTGATTAGATATGAGTTGTCTTTAAATCTATTGGTAGTCATGAAGCGCACCAAGTAGTCTGTCAGGAAAATCATGTTGTTTTAGAGGTTCTACGCTGATGCTATGGCAACACATAAAAGTTAATGTAGATTTGAACTGTACCAGTGCTGAGGAGAAAGAGAACAATTTGTTTGTCTACACAAAGATATTTGTGGCATTTGAAAAGCCCTAAGATATTCTGCCTTTTGCCTGCTGGTTCAAAAATATGCATGTCTCCTGCAATCTTATGATGTGTCTACCAGCCTAGATAACCCAGGGACTCTTAGGAATTATTAAGGACACCTCTAAAAACACTAAATGCACTTAGGCAACTAAATAAAAATTGAACAGGCATAAACTCTATTCAGGACCCATTTGCTAACCTGCTCCTTTCATGAAGAAATTAACTTTGTGAACCAGTGCATGTGGGTCTACACGAGTAGCAAGGGAGAAAGAAGACATATCAAGTTCATGGGCTTCCACTAGGTCCATGATGAAGGGGGTGGAAGTAGAGGTTACTCATTGAAAAGCCAATCCTAACCTTATTTTGATAGATCTCAAATACTGTGGTTTGTAATACTACAGTCATACCAGATCAGTAGTCACAGGCACAAATCTGAAACATTTTCCCTACATTTTGCTAAGCTGGGAAACAGTCTTGTTACACTGGTCTAGTATAAATATTTAAAGTCTAGTATAAATATTTAAAAATTGCAATAAAATTATCCAAAATTAATAAAAGACAACCAATGTAAAATATAAACAAATACTTTGAAAAGTGTTGTGTTATATATATGTATTATAAATTATATATAATATACGTTATATCAAGGCATGCAAATTATGTATTTTATATATTCAGTTTTCTGAAACTGTAGAGTAGCCAGTTTCATAACATTCACAAAAATAAGGAAAAATATATTGCAAAACAGGTAACTAATAAAGACTGACTAGAAACATAAAATTTTCAGTATTCTATCCCTTCAGTCCTACTAGGAGTCAAGTAGCTAAACCCTCATTCAATTTCAATCTATAAAAGAAGACAGAGCAACTAAAAAGATTGTGAGAGATCTCACATATTGTAGCACACAATGTTTGTAGCTGGAAAGCAGACTAGAAATCTTTAACTAATCCTGTTATGCCAATAAATTACCTTTCATATGTTCCTATACATTTACATTTTGGTAATCTACTAACTGAAAAACAAATCTACTGACTGAAAGATCAGGCAATGCAAAGACTGCTTATTTTTTAAAGCAAGTGAATAAATTCAGATTCTCCAGAAATGGTTTTGAAGATTATTGTTTTTATAATTAAAAACAGGTAAAGAAGAAATAGTGAATACATACTTTTTCTCCGTTGCGTGTATTCAAGGTATTTGTTTTTAATTCACCTTCAATATTTTCATGATTGTCTTAAAGTGTTTGATCAATATCTGTTCATACTGGCACACAGTCTCCAACAAGAAATGCCTTGATGAGGTAGCTGGCTGTTTTTTTCTGGGAGAGAAGGATATGGGATTAAATTTGCTCCCAGGGCTGATAATGTTTTGTAGAGGCTTGCAAGTTGGGACCTTTCTGAACTGTGGAGAAGGCTGCAGCTAGAGGGAGCTGATTTTTGTTGTCTTCCCTGTGTCGAAAGCCCTGGGTGAAGCTATTGAGAAAGTAAAAGCCTCTGCAAGCTGGAGCGCTAGAGGCAGAGGAGCAGAAAAGCCTGTGAGCTGGGATTACCTGCAATTTGGAGAGAAGGAGGAAGGCGACAATCTGTAGATCACTGTCTAGAGACACCTGTCTGGTGAATCTGGATGGCAGGGTAGTGCTTCCTGGGTAAGATGGTTAACGAGCTGAAGGGACAAAGGAAAGTGCTTTGGGATTGAGAGAACATACAGAACCCAGTTTCTGTGCTATAGGAGATGACTGGGCCTGCTGAAGTCTACGTGATAAACGAGACAGATTTTGAAGTCATAAGGGTTATTTTGTGCTGTTGAAGAAACCAAACTGTCTGAGAGATGTTGAGTTTTACTATTGTGTAAATTGGCATGAGAATCTAGAAGGATTTAGGGTGAAAAAAAAAAGATCTGGCACGATCGTTGTAATGACAGTAATGACACAGGGAGGGGCAAGTCAATAAAAAATGCATATCAACACACACTTTACTGTGGTTGTTTTGGCTTTTAAAGAACATTACAGCCTGAATCACAATCTCATAATACCTCTTGTTCTACCAGCTGTTAATGACCATATTTGATAGCATGCTGTGTATTCTCTTTGGAGAAAGAAAAAGGGTATGAAGAAAACAGATTCTTACAAACTCTTTTAATAAATTGTATAATTTTACTGTTTAATTTTAAAGTATTATAAAATGGTTTCAACTTTTTTGGATATGATTTAGGATATGTCTTTGCAGTGTGGGTACGATCTATAAAAGATCTGAGTGCACAGATCTCTCATGCTGAGTGATTACTTTGGCTATTGTAATTAAAAATGCACACCCAGAGTGCATGAAGTACCGAGTATTCAGAATAGAATGAAGACATGAGAGCAGAACTGAATTTTTAAATGATGCCAAAATAACTCAAATTTATTGAAGGAAAGAACTTCAAGGTTAATGTTTTATGTAAAGTGTTTGTAGTGGAGAGCTTTTCCAGCACATATTTACTACACTCGAGAACAGAAATTAGGAACAAAGGTGACAATCTGAAAATCCTTTATTTTCTTAAATAAAGGTTTATTTAACATAATAATAAATAAAGGTTCATTTAACAGTTATTCTAAAGTTGACTGTAGCTTTTGTTCCTGTAAATGAAGTATTAGTAAATTGCAGGTTCGTGCAAAAATGAGGGAGAAAGGCCATATTCTTACAGTGATAGATGGGGATTCATGGACTTAACTCCAATTAGCGTTAATGGGAGTTAAGGACAAAATCAACATATATCATGATGAGATTTATTTCCATTGCTTAACTACACATCATGAGGCAGCTACACTAAAGATATTTGAAAAATTATTCCTTTTGGCCTAGTATTTTGATTTTTTTTTACAATGTCTTTACGTTGGTGTCTGTGTCCTTTTAAATTAAAGAAATATGAGTGTTACATAATCATAACTTCAATGTAATTAATCTTGTATGAGTGCAACAAAATATGAAACTTTATAAACAGCATACCTCATACAATGTGAACAGAGCTATGTGGTGATGCCACAATCTTATATTCACAGATCCTCAGATTTTCTACAATAGTGACTGAATAGATCTCAGCTTGCAAATTATTTATCTTCACAGCTTTTTCTGGGTACTGCTGTAATTGCTATAGCAGGATATAGACTTTTAGCAACAGGTAACCTGGTAGCTGCTATTCAAACAGATTGAAAAGACTAATATAAAAATGTAAAAGTAAGTAAGAAAATGCTGGAGGGGATGGGAGTAGTGCCATGGGCTTTCATAGTGCAGTGCTGTATAAGTCATGGCTTTTCCTTTAAGTGAAAAAGAGCAGTCAGAGAAAGAAGAATCAATGGAAGCAAGCATAAGTAAGAGGTAATAAGAGGTGTGAACTTTCCTCCAGCTTTTTTAGATCAAGATCAGATGGGTGTAGGTAAACTCAGGATGTAAAAATTTGGCTAAAGGCTAAGTCTCCCTTGGAATGAGGAGATAAAGATTCTGGAAGAATCTTTCATAAGGAGTGGCATGTAAAGAAACCATTTGGGTTTTAGACAGCATTAGAAGAGGTGATGGATTATAAAACAAAATTGTCTGCTGTAGCAAGTGATGTAGGAGGTCCCTTCCAGTCTTCTGTTCCTAATAATTGCAATATGTGGCTATGAGGAAATGGAAAATTTGGTATCTTTAAATTGAGCTGTTCAGCTTTCCATGTTGTACAAAGTGTTTTGTAAAGTCTTTAAGAATGTTAAAACAGACCAGAGAGAATGAGAAAATTATTTCCTATAGTATGTCTGGAAGAGCTGATCGTAACGCCTATCCTAGTAAATATTTATCTATTTTAGATAAAACAGAACAATTACTCCTAGGTTTGGAGTACTAAGGCAACTGTAGGCCTGGATTCAGTCGTTTCTTCAAATGAGGCAAAAAATATTCAAAGCTAGGTTTCCCTTATTGTAAGTAAGAATTTAAGAAAACATTGCCCAGCATATAAGTGTAAGACTACCACTGATGCCTGTTCCCTAGACCTATGAAACAATCTCTGACTGACGTGTTCTAAAATGTTTACAGAATTGGGACCTGAAGTTGGTATAGATTGTTGTATACCTGATTTGACATTTCTCCCGGGACTATGAAGTCAAAGCAGATGATACAGTATGCATCTGGTGGTAGCTGAAGAGAGATTTTGTAGGTGCCCAGCTTGAACGAGTAGATACAGCCACTCAGCTTTCAGCACTAGGCCTGAGGTAGTGGAGTATTTTCCATGTTTTGTGTGACAGCTGGAACTGTAAACTACTAGTTGTTATTCATGAAGAATCTTGGAGATTTTATTCAACATTTAACTTTTTGTTGTTGCTGTTGTTCATTAATGAATTTGTTTGTTTGAATTTGTTTGAATATTTGTTTGTGGATTTATCGATTGGCAAAGAGTACTGAAGTGTTTAAGCATCATGTCTTAGTCTTTTGTTAAACTGAATGACAAAAACCTGCTAAAATTTAGGAAGCGAAGACTATCAGTATTTGCTTTTTAAAAATCTGTATGCAGTTGTCTTCAATTAATTTAATTTGTAGGTATGGAACTGCATCTTCAGGCACCACAAAAATAGGATCAGAAAAGAGCAGTCTGCTTTGAAATGAGAAAACCTGTTGTCAATCTCCACTGCAGCTTTTCTGCATGAGCGCAGAGTACGTGTCTTCTGCATGTGCCACAGTCTAGAAACACTGTTCTTGCATCTTGGGAAACCTGAGAGATTACCTCTTGTCTGTTGGCAATAAGTAATAAAAGTTATGTCTGGAAACCTTGACAGCACCACACAGGTCTGAAATGAGTCATAAGTTACCCTTATAGATGTGTATTAAGATCCAGATGATCTGTTTATATCAGTAGGGAAAGTCAAATGAAACTAGCAGTCTTTATTTCTGACTTAGATAATTGTTCTCCATGTTGCATAAAGATCCCATTGAATTTCAGCTCCAAGTTCCAGAAACCATGACAGAACTTGGCTGTGACTCAGCCACCAAACCTTACTGGGATAAATATAAAACCTATTCCAATTCAT
This sequence comes from Nipponia nippon, assembly GCF_047370975.1. Lineage (NCBI taxonomy): Eukaryota > Metazoa > Chordata > Aves > Pelecaniformes > Threskiornithidae > Nipponia > Nipponia nippon. Next base: position 40,478,870 of record NW_028262380.1, on the reverse strand, counting down.
CTTCTTCCAAAAAATCTTGAAATAAATTATGGGTCACAACTGCAAAAATGAATACAGTTTACAAATCAGAACAAATGAAATTGGAATTTCGGTATTTCATTGTGGAAACCCTCTGGTATATTATGGTTCTAGATTCTGCTTTAAAGACATCTGTTTTTGCAAATGTACCACACCTTTATTCTGTTTGTGCCCATTACATGGCTGCTATCAGTGAAAACTGTCAGTTTGAACTTCTGCTTTACTGTTATGTTACTCTTACTTTACTGATGTTATATTTTCAGACCTATGACTTGTTCATGCACAGACTATAGTCCTTTTCGGTTCTAGCTTCACTTTTAAATTTCCATTAATACCGCAAATGCATAGTAACAACTGAGTTGGGTCCTCTATGAGAGTACTTTCATCTAAAGCTATCGAAAATGCCCAAAACTTTTTCAAGCAGCTTTTCATTATTACACTATCACTTATTCTAGACTGTAACTTCATAGTCAATCTAGAGATATTGACTGCATGAAATAATTTCCTTTCATAAAGGAAGTTTCAATTCTTCATAAATCATTGAAATGATATCTAGAAATGGCAGATTTTGAGAACTGAAAACAAGACCTTGTTTTTTTCCAGTATCTTCTCAGACAAATGAACTCTGTTATTAGGTAAGATTGCACTATATCTCTGGAGCTTTCAGCAGAATTTGGCCTCAGGATGCTATCTAAAACAAACCTGAGACTTGGTCTTGAGTTGTTTTGTTGCGGTTTTACAGTGACAAACAAGAAAGATTAACCTAATGTTTAAAAAGACAAGATTATTTGTTCATTTTTTACTGACATCTCTCTATTCATAGTTTATATTTCTGCTTTTCAGTATATCCCTGTTGAATATACTGGCTTTCAAACATATGAAATATGTGAAAACTATCCCTGTAACTGAGTGTCTTTATCAAATAACATAATCACACTCTGTTAACCAAGAAATGAACACTACTGCTCCCTAATAACTCACTGGAGAGTTGTTTCTGAAAACAGTTTAAAAATCACTGGCTTGAGGAGCCAGGGAAAGAAGCCTGCCACCAGCTTCTGCAAAGGCCATCAACTCCAGCAAAGGCAAAGCTTCTGGCAATTTTCAAAAATCAATTTAATCAACCATTTTTGCAAGTCCAAACCTAAACCAAACATGATAGGCAAAACTGTTTTCTTCAGTGCAAAGCTCATTTGCTGCCCAAATTCCTGGAATTTAATTCTGGAATGATCCAATCAAAACACTGTCTATTATTTTTTTCTGAATCATTTATAACTCATCAAAGGAATCAAAAAGGAAGAGCTGACGTTTCATTTACTTTTTCAGAGTCATAAAAGGAGCCCAAAAGGCTGGAGTTATTTCCTGAGAAAAAACTTCAGTACAGATGCCAGGAAAGAATACAGGAATATTCTCATAACACAGAAAGAGAAGGTTAGGAAAAGGTATAGAATAGTACAATCATCCTCATAAACTTCCCAGAGGCCAGGAGATAAACGCAGTGAGATCATTTCTCCTTATTTCTGACTTGTTGTGGGAGGCTGATTTTCAGTGTTCGTAGGGAACCAGATTTCCCCAGAGTCGGAAATTCAGCTATTGGTACCTGATAACCATTATGTGCAGGATCATCTGTACTAGCCTCTTCTATGCGTAGCATCACCCAACCTATCCATCTGCTGCACCATCTATTACGGTTTATCAGCAAATCAGATATTTGATCCTTGTACTTTTATGCACAGCTCCAATTGGTCTCATTCTTAAATGGCACCTGAAAACACTGCTTCTCCTCAACACCCATTATCGATATGCACCCTTGATCAGCTGTTGCAAGCAGCTGGTCCCATTAATCTGGTCATATAACAGACTGGACAGCTGCAGACCTGCTAGAAATTGAAAGAACCTCTGTCTACTCCTGACTCCGTGACCCAGGCTCAAGGTGGCAGAGGCAAGTTTATGATAAACTAAAGGATGTTAAATAATCTGCCTTCCAAACTCAAACAAGAACAATCTGTGCTTTGATAGAAGGGATTTAATTGTCAAATAGGGTAAAAAATTGAATGTTTTTTTGTAATTTTGAAACTGTAAAGTGGTCTTTATTGCACGTTCATTCATCTGAGATAAAAATTGTGCGATGTAGATATTTCTGCCCATCATTTCAGTATTAACACATTGGTATATCCATTACACAGATTTTTTTTCAGCATGTTTTCACCAAAGACAGGCATATATTTCCTTGTATTTGAGACAATCAACTAAATGATTCATTTAGGAAAAATATTTGGTGAAACTCTTCAGCATAAAGCTTTGCAATGTATACAAGTGAACACTCCTTTCAAGTAATCTGTTTAAAGACAACCTAGAATAGGTAGAATAGAACATAAACAGAAATGCTCACTTGAAGAAAGATGAAGCTAATGAAATTAAAGACTCATGAAAGGAGAGTAATTATGATGGTTTACAAATGGGTTGATGTAGGTTAAAAGCACATTTTATTTGTAAATGTAAGATAATCTCATTAGTGCTGGGAGCACAGAAAGATCTATCACCTGCTTCCTAACAACATTCAGGATAACACAGTTCTTTTCAGACTGAATCAAGAAATACCCATCAGCAAAAATGTGGCAGGAACAAATAACAGACATATGCTCTTTAGTGTGTTAATTGTCTGCACTGTTGTCATTTGCCATTAGGTCTCTCAGTGAGTGTCCCTTTCAATGCACTTTTAGCATGTGTTATGCTAAGCATATTAATACTTAGTCTGGAAATATTGCTGTAAATCTGAATTAAGATCAAAGTGTTGTTCCTGACCTTTAAAACTCAGAAAACCTTGAGGAAGTTGGTCAGTCATATTTTCTAGAATAAGAGACTTTTTGGTATGACCTATTATCTGTGCCATAGCCTAATTATTCTGTAGTCTTTGCTTCATGTATTCAGTATTTTGTCTCTGAACATTTGAAGCTGAAAATGTTGGCTTTGATGTTCTTCTCACCCTGTAAGACTGAATAATCTCTTTTTTTTTTTTTTTTTTTTTTTGTTGGTAACTGCCAACAATGTATATGACAGTGCTCTTAACAACCAGGAAACCTCTTAGCATTAGGAGGTACAGTGCAAATACAAACTGAGCACAGCTTGAGCTACAAAGAGAAACTCTGTAAGGAACTTTTGAGGATGTTGTGATAAAACCTGAAATTTAAGTTCCAGTGCACCAATAAGAAAACAATTTGGTTTCCTGTAGGATATGGTTGCCATATTGCCAATATACATCTAACTTTACATGACCCAAGCAACCTGATTGATTTCTGAGATTTTTTTAAGGTTAAGTGTGCTTAGGTACGTCACTATTTATCTTAAATAAAAAACTTCAGATGTTAATTTATATGAATTATGTTATGTTAATTTCATATCACGAAATAGTCATTTTTTTCTGGGCTTCCACATTTTTTAATCTCCTGCTATTCTTTAAGATTTCTAAATCCTTATGTGAAAAAAAGAATAGTAGCAACATGTTAAAAATGAAAGATTGGACCCAGGTTTTCCTTTATGTGTGCAAAGCAGTAAGGTTTTACTTGGCTAGAGGACGAGTACGAGATCCTCCCTTTGTGAATATCATCCAGACTCATACAGATCTGGGACTATCATTCGGCTCAATAACATAGAAAGATCATAGAAAGATTGGCAAGGCTGGACCCTAAGTGGTGCTGATGATGAAAGTTTGTTTAAGGGAGCTTTTAATTATGTGATTTACTTTTTTTCTGCCTCCTCAGAGCAGAGGGGTTTTTTTAACCCACTGTTTTTCTGTAACTTACTGTGTTATACATAACCGAGGCAGCAGAGGGAGCTCAAAGATTTTGGTCATCGGTGAGAGAACTAGAGAACCAAGAGAGACAGGGAGAAAAAGAGAGACTGACAGTGCCAGGAACAATTACGACAGTGAAGGACATGGGTTGATGTACTCGGACTTCTTTAAAGATAATAGATTATATGCATATGCCATTATTCATCTGGTAGTTTTAAATACCAGCGAGACTTCAAGATACCACATAGTGGCCAGGTTTTATTTTGCACTTGTTGCGTACTTAAGCTCTTCTGTTTACAGTTTTGAAAAAAGTATTTATCAAGAATATAAAAGTCCTTTTTGGGTCTAATAAATTGTTCTAATAAGTCTTTCTATGTGTAGAGATTCAGAATAAATATTAAGACATAAGTACCTGAATTTTAAGAACTACAGTAAATAAAATTGGTAAAATAGGGACAATTGGTAAAATACTGAACTGCAGTGAATTGACTTTTGTTCAACAATGCAGAAATTCAGTTTGTAAAATAATGCAAGATTTTTTAATTGTAATTTTAAGATAGAAAGATTTTCATTGTTGAAAAAGAAGATGTTCATCTTCAGTGTTGGGGAGAAGTAAAGCTAATAAAATACACAAATGAAAGTCCTATCTGCACAAAAGCATTTGTTCTTCTGCAAAGGAAGATTTGAGTCTCTGAGAGGTCAACAGCTGCTGACCATAAGCAAAAGTCTGTTTTGAACTGTATCAGTGAATACATTATAAACAGAATACCAGCATCATGAAGGCAGCATTTGTCCTAAGGTCAAGGTTGTGCTTAATTGTCCAGTTTTTGAATGCATATAATTGATAGAATGAAAAACCCTGTGGTTCTGACCAGGTTTGGTATTTTCTATAACATACTACCTGGAACTGTTTGTTACAGATCAGGTTGTAGTCTATCTTGACTGTTTTAATTGGTTTTCAAGGCAATAAGAACAGAATGCAATTTCATTGTAAGTATCATACTAACTCACTAAGTTGTACTGAAAGGAAATGTTTATAATTGTCATTTTTTTGAGAGAAAATATACTTGAGATGTGAACTCAGGTATTCTCTTCCCAAATTCAGGACAACTTTTTTGAGTGGTAGCAACTTCAGTTTTCTAAATATAATTTTTATAGTGATCTAATTGCTGGATCTTTGCGCTTTACTGACTCTATGGTCTGTCTCCTGCTTTGCACCAGATTCACCCATACAGCCATTAAAAAGTAGCTGTGGAGCACTGTTCTAGTCATGTGGGCATTGCTTAATCCTCTGATCAAACCTGAATAAATCTCTTTGGATGCCATGTCAATCTGTTTGGGATTTGCAATCTGGCAAGACACCTAAATACAAATTAAAGTAATTTTGTACCTGAAAAAAATCATCTCCCTCTCTCAGTAACATCTACCACTGTGTTCCAAGGCAGGTAAAGATCAGGCAGCTGTGAATATCACTTTGGAGATAGCGGGCATAAATATTTGACTTTATGAATTTGTGCTATTGATCTCCTAACTACAGGTCCTCGGCTACATTCAAAGGTCTCATTTTTACTCTTACTGGTACTTCAGAAGGATGCCTTTTGCTTAGTGTTATTCCTTTATCTTCTTTTTTTTTTTTTTTTTTTTTTTTTGCGTGTTGTACCAATTATTTTTAGCCTGTGTTCTGTCATTCCAAGTACAAATCCTGACCCCTGAAATTGTTGGGATTTCAGAGTATTTACTATATTTCATCTTACAAACTCCCACAATTCTTCCTTCATCTCTCTATATTTTAACCCTCCCAGTCCCCAAATTATTATGTAACTGTTTTCAAAGGTGCTTATTTGCCTTTCTTCAAAATATGTGAGGCACTTGTATGGAGAAAGAATGCTTATGTCTTCTCTCTCACCTAATTCTAATGAGTAAATCTGTGCTCCAAGTTATCAGCATATATGCTTCTCCTGTTAAATAAGATTAACCAAGTTATTTTTGTCAGTTCATAGTTCAACATCTACTTTTACTCTTTAGACTTTGACCTCTCTTTCCCCTTATTTCCTTAAAATCTCCAGTCTTTTTGTACTCTATCTTCTGCCTTTCTTTAATAGACAAATTATAAGTGTATGCACAAAATGTGTGCAATCCACTCTTAGAATTCATAATGAAATTTTATATACCAGATCACCATTTTAGTTATTCTATTATCCCTGTGCAATAGCTCTATGGAAGAAGGACTTTTTAAATAAAGTATAAATCCCCATATGCACTGTATATAATGAAATTATAAAATATTATTAACAAAGCAACTTAATGAATTGACATTCTTGAGGTTAGAAAGGTGGAACACTATAGAAACAAATACCTATCATCTAATTAAAAATAATGAGTTCATAAAACTGTCAAATAAAACTTATGGAGAAATAAAAAAAAAAATCCTTGGCTTTATTTTACTTGTGTGTTTGATGGTATAACAATGGATTTTCTGTTAGAAAAAAATCAATTGCTGAATTAAATGTTCTCACTTTCCATTCTCAGAAGTGGGTATCCTTCTTCATTTAGCTCCAGGTGAAGAGAAACCTTAGCTGGCTTTTGAGCTCATTGAACATATTTAACTTGAACTTCAAACATTGTTTGAGGTAAAATATCTTACCATGGTTGTCTCTGCAATGGATCCAAAGCTGTTTATAAATATGTTGCATGTGACATTAACTGGAGGGCCTGCGAAAGAAAAAAGAAACACCAGTCCCTGTTCCAGAATCATTGCTTATTGAGTGACTGTAAAATATAAACCGTTATGAAACAACATTTATTGAATTAGGAGGAAATAATGCTACATTCACAACTCATTTAATGCAAAATTAAACTGAATTGTTTCTAATAATTTTCCTTTTGATTTTTCTCAAAGGTACACTACTTGACTGGCCAGTTCTAGCAATAAAAAAAAGAGAGAAAGTTCATTATAAACTTGCACAGATGATTCTATGCAAAAAAATCAACATCCCATTTGAAATATATAGTAAAAAATATTTTATGTGCATTTCAGTGAGTAATGTATGCCACTTTTCACAACAATTAGGGGAAAAAGTGACCTTTTTCACTCAAGGCAGCTTCTATCTTTAATGTTATCTGTCATCACCAGTAACAGAAATACATTATTGCTGCTCTTATCTCTACTGCTTACAGGAAAAAATGTGGATAAGGAAGAATGACTTAGATTCTATTCTCATTTCTCTTAAATCCACAAAATGGTTAAGAATCCATTTAAACTGAATTTTCTGTTACCATGGGTCTTCAGTCAACTGTCGTTCTATCTTATCTTGTATTTGTGAAGCATCAGTAGCAGCAGAGCAGTCATGATAACTGAACAACGAATTGTCTCTTCATGGAAAAGGTTTTAAATTATTTCTCTGAAAGTCTCTGTAAAAATGGCGTTGTGGAAGAGCATGCTAATTTATCCATTATTTCTTATCAATTTCAGCCTGTGTACAGCGGAAACAAGGTTCTTCCATCACAAGTTTTTTCTGTCACCCTCCCTTGATATTCTTGTATCAATAATCCAGTTCAGCATTGGAGAACCTGATTTCTTTTTGCAGGTGTAAGCAGTCACTAATAATGAAAAATCTATATCTGGAATTTGAGGACTAGTCTTACAAACCCTTATGTAATATTTCTTTTTTAGGGTCACTGAAGTAAGAAGCTGCTCTGCCACTGCTGGTGGTTTGCAACTAGCAAAATCTAATGTGACCAATGACCTTGATATTAAATACGTGAAGAATCAGAATATCCATTAAAAATTCTGCCAACAGGACACAACTTGGAACATTCACCTTCCTTTCCTCAAAGCAATAGTTGTTTTGAAGTACTGTAAGGCAATTGCAACAAAACATCACTACGTGTACTTCAGTCATTGTAATACACAAGACTACACCTATGGAGAAGAATTCTCAGTTAAGGAGGTATCACTCTGCAGTCACTTTGACACTATTTTCACTTTGATACTTGGTTAATTATTTAGAGCTTTTGAGCATGTCCAGTACTCCTTAGAATCCAGTAAAAGCTTGACATTGACAACTCCTGAAAAGGATCAAGGGAAAAAAAAAAAAAAAAGCAGGGGAGATGAACAAAGGCAGAGTCACTAAAAACTGTTAGGGAGAAAATTGTACTTCCTGGCTATGTTAGATAATTTGTTTGCAAGGCAGCTTTCCTTTCAAACACTTTCATGTTGTAGTACTTGTCATCATTTCAAATTTGGTATGATACATTCTTGTTTAAAATAATACTATGTTTGAAAGTGTAGGTTTGCTGTATCTACAAACATAGTTGCTTTTATAAAGAAAAAACCCTAAATCACTACAACACTGATGCTTAATTTCAAAAGCAACATTAAAAAATATAGTTAACAGCTAGTTAAAAAGAACATAAAAGGAGAAGCTAAAAGCAGCTTTCAGATGGTTTAGAGATTACTTAAAGATACTGTGCTGAGAGTAAAAATGAACTACCCAAAATATGGTCAAAAAGAAGCATAAATGAAGATGTTAAAACTGGAAGTCATATTCAAACACAAGAACTCGGGCAAGTTAAACATAAATTAAAGACGGGGAAAAAAATAGAGTTGAAACTCACTAGAGACAGAAAAGCTAACAATGATAACTATCTGCAAGGCATTAAAAATAGAATCCTGCTAAGATCTGGAAGGTGAAGTCAAGAGAAGATGATTAAGATATAAAAGTATCCCTGAAAGTGAAGAAGGTCAGAGCAGAAAAACTAAATGAAGTCTTTATAACAGCATTTGTCTCCAATTGCTAGCTGTGTCAAATACTGAAGCCATTCTGATGGAGGACTTGTATGAGGACTGTAGTAGACATTTCAGACTAAGTGAACAGGAACAAACTGACAAGCTGAGGTGATACCAAGACAGCCAAAATAAAAATCTTTGCAAAACTGGGGAAATATGAATCACTGTGAGTCAGCTATCACCTGTGCCATTTTTTTATCAGTGGAAATGTGTACCATGTCCAGCAAGTATAACTTGAATTAAAAAAGAAAAACAGACTCCAGGTATGATGGTGAATGATGTTGACAATGAACTTTATCCCTGTAAACCTTACCTCTGTACCAGCCAAACTGGTAGAAGTGACGAAAACCGTTATGATTAAGAGATATAAATTAACATTATTTTTGCTGAAATAACACCTCTCAGATCTACTGAAGCTCTCTGAAAGAGACGAAGAGTAGGTAGACAAGGGCAATCTAATTAAATAAATATTAATTTTAACTGTAATATATAATTAAATTAATTAAAATAGTTTATTTGAAGTTTCAAAAACTTTTCAACATGATCTTTTGTCAAAGGCTTTTGAAGGATATTAGTCTTGATGAAGTGAGTGACAGTCCTCTTATAGGCTTTTTGCTTTAAAGTTATTTAACATTAGGAATAAATAGCGTTTTTTCAAAGTGAGAGGTGATTGCTCGTGAGTTCCCCCATGGATCTACACTGAATCTTTGTAATTCAACATTAATGACCTAGAAAAGAATATATAGCAATATAATTTTGCTTCTGATATAAGATTATTTAGGGTGTTTGTATATAAAGCTGACTGCAAGGAGGTGCAGAAAAATCACAAAATAATGAGCTGTCAAGCAATAAAATGTTTGATGAAATTCAGTGTCAGTCAAATGCCAAGTAATCCTTACTATGCATTCCTATTGATGCGCTCCAAATTAATGATTTCTATGTAGGAAAGAGAGGCTAGATTAATTATGGATGGTTCTCTGGAAGTATGTTCTATAATCAATAAAGATAGGAGAATGCAAAGAAATACATAAAAAAAAAGGACTGCCATACAAGTAGATCATGAACTTCAGTCTTGAATGCTTCAAAATTTCTCCTGTGTCCACCTCAAAAGGATAGATTAGGGAGAAAAGAGATGTCAGGAAGGCAGACAAGGATCACAAATTCTATGAAATGCTGCCACACAAAACCAGCTTAAGTAGAACAGAACTCTTCACATTGGAAAAGGGATATGGTAGGGAGTGATACATAAGTATACAAATCTGTAAAGATCAAAAGGAAGTAACCATTTCCTCCATTTCTCAATAAGTCATAAAGCAATAATATCAGTAAAATAGTCACCAAATTCAAAGCAAACAAAACCTGACACTTTTCACTACTCCAAACCATGAAGATTTTATTGCCATAAAATACTGGAAAGGCCAAAAGTATAAACAGCTTCCAGAAGTGATCAGAACATATTTATCTAAATTAATTTTTCAGTTAAGTTCTGGCTTAAGAAGTTCCTAAACTAATGATTGCTGAATACTGTTTGGTAATACCAGGGCAAGGAACACTTTACACTTTCCTATGTAAATCCCAAAATTTCCACCTTAATAGGTTGTTGTCAAAGGGTACAGCCTGGACTGTATAGATTTAAAAATATAACACCTCTTCTGTATCAGGTTAATTCTGAGCATCTTGAGGCCATGACAATTTTTACATATGGATTACATACTTGTGGCCAAGTTTGAAAGAGAGTGAAGTATTTTCCATATTTGCAGGAACAGATATAGTCTGGGATGTGCAACAGCTAAGTAAGAGAAGCATCTTGCTATAGGTTTGATGCACTGGAAACAAAAGTATTTTGCAACTGGAACACAGATTTTACAAGAGTTCTTAATTTTCTGTTTTATTCCATATCTAAACAAATACCAACAGCCATCTTTATTATTTCTGTTGAACAAGAACAAATATGCAGAATTCCTTATCCAAAAGCAGAGCACTCAGGCAAAATAGATAATTATGTGTTATTGACCAAGATTAATTATGACTAAAAGATGGTAGCTAAAAATCTTGTCTACATAGGAATTTTATGGGAAGAACAAATGATTTAAAATGATTGAGTTCTTTTATTAGTACTCATTCTGTTTCTTTAAAACTGTTGCCAGATTAAAAACTCAAAAAGGCATTAAGCCCCAGCACTTGTTTTAGGACTAATAAAACTAACCAGAAAGTGGCAAAGTCACTTAAGGAGATACTTATTCTTAGTGATAGATCTGAATCATTCTGGACAGATTTGTTCAAACTGCATAGCTGTCTAGAAGATTTAGAATGTGCACTTTTTGAAAAAGAACAATGTCAAATTAGGTTTTGTCTCTTTAAATTCCAATAGTTACAAAACAAGGCTCTAAGTCTTTTGAATTATACTTTCAAGAAGTACTGTATTGAATTCACTAATCTCTAAACCATCTGCCTGTTCTACACTGTAGCCCCATCAGAAGATTATGATTGCATGGTGTCCATGACAAGCTCCAAAATCAAATCCCCAAATCAACGGCTAAGCTGTAAGCTCCTCATTTTTAAACGCTTGCAGGACTTCAGGAGACTCAAAGAAGAAAGAAGACAAACTGTAGTGCTTTGACTTTGCCTCAGGTCTTCTTTTGCCCAGAACAGCTTTACCTTAGGTTGAACCTGCAGTTTGCATGCTAAAGAGTATACTATGGCAACAAGTCAAGATAACTTTAATAAGGAGCAAAAATAATTTAAGAGCTACCATTCATATAAGAAAGTAATTTTAGAAATACAGTGTTTTGCATTACTTTGCAAATATTGTTTGATACATTAACCGTCTAGGAAGCCAGGCACTGGAACATGCCTCAGAGTAGTTCTGTCAAGGAAAGTCCAAGGGACTTATTCTGTATGTCATCAGGGATATTGAGCACTGTGGTCAATCTTTTAGCAATGTGTTTGAATTTCCAATGCATGCTTATAATTTTCTGAGAAATATCAGCACTACTAACTTATTAAAAGCAAAGACTTTCCAGCTGTAGTAAATCCTGGGTAATAAGTTTATACATACAGCAGCACCAGCTGTTTATGGCTTATTGCTGAGGAAGTAATTTGACAAACTACTTATTTGGTCCTTATGAATCAGTCTGGGAAAATTCTGGCAAAACCAGCAAATAGCAATGGCTTTAGAGTTATAACCACTTAAGCTTCTGGGACTTGGAGATGTCAAAAAATTATAAAATTTAGTGCTGAATAAGAATTAAGATGGAATGGCAGTGACAGATGACTTAGAAGAGGAAGGCCTGTCTGGTTGAAGGAAAAGTTTTGTAGTAAACATGGAGTAAAACACGCCTTATAGTGAAATGTTAGAGCTAAGAGAATCTCTTGGACCCAAGAAGATAGGCATGGAGGAGGCTAAGACAAAGTAAGGCAAAGTAAGAATAATATAATTTTTAATCACAATAGATTTATTCTTTTAAAAAAATATTCTGGAGAATTTAAGGACTGATAACTTGATTTAAAGATTCAGAAATAAAGTTAAATATAATTCCACTATATCATTGGAACTCTTTACATTCTAAAAAAAGAAGAGTCAAATTTACCTAAACTTCCCAGATGGCAAAAGTTAGAAGGGGTGCCATTTGTCTGTGTAATAGTTCGTATATTTGTATAATAATATAGTTTGTATAACCCTTCATTAAATACTCTACTGTAGCATGCCTGAGTCTGGATAATATGGTTTGTGCTAAGACCCTTGGAAGATGTAATTATTGCATTTGCAAATTTTGGGCTTCTAATATTCTGTGAATCTCCTTTGCCTTGTTTGAATCCCCTTTGTGATAACTGCATAAAAGGCACACACCAAGAGACAATTCCAGGTATTGAGGACCTGCAGTTTCAGTGGAGAACTGAGAACAGGGAAGGAACAAGAGGAAAGATGGTCCCTTTTGCCATTTCAAAGCAGAACTGGGGCACAGGAGTGAGGAATCTAATGTCACAGGAGAATTTGGTGGTAGATTCGGTAACTAAGATAAGCTCTCTTGAGTTTGACTCTGACTATCATGCCATTAACACACTCTTCCTTTTAGGTAGGATATGGCACGTATGAGGGTTTGGCTTGTCTTTCACAGAACTTGCTTTCTGGAGCTCTTCAGGCTATGGTAGTCCAAGGTCAGAATTTGAATCCATTAACAAGCATTTCAGAGAAGAAAAAAAAAACCAACCCCTATTAGACTACTCAAATCTAGTCATAAGCTAAATTTTCAAAAGGTCTCCATTTGGGCAGCTGCGAATGTGACAGGAATAGAGCATATTGCTACTGAAATGAACTGTCATTCAAAGAAAGGCAAAAGAAGGCACTTTTTTTTCAGTGAGTGTACTTCTTCACTTTCATACTTGTTCCAGAAACTGCATTTGTGTGAGAAGAAATACTGAAATACTGAAAATCTGAAAGTTTAGTTTTGAAATTACCTTTGAAATTTGGTCTGATCCTTGCATCATATCCTGACATCCTACCCATTAGCTTATCCAGGAAATCAGATGGCGACATTGGCATGCTACGGGATCTTGCACTGTCTGTTTCCTTTGTGGCTACCAAGCTAACATCAAGGAAAAACAAACAAACAGAAAACAGAACAGAACATTTTATTAGAGATTCTGTTAGGGAAACTTTAATTTTACACAGTCAATCACTTCATTCATTCTTGTATGAAGAGGAAAATAGAAAAGCTAAGATTGCCTTTCAAGCTAGTTTATGCTTCAAAAATAGCTGTAGCAAAGAAATGGAAACAGTAAGTTCTTTTTATATCTGTCATTTTATAGCAAATTTTATTTTCCTAAGCTGCATCATTATAGGTTGCTGTTACCTCTTCCTCAGGACTTCTGGAGATTAATAACACTGCCAGTCAACAGTAATCAATCCATGATCACAGTTGGATAATGTCATCTACACAAATAGCTGTGCATGTGGAATGTCATAATTTGGAATCTACTCTGTTTAACTGGGTGTGGTGTAATAGAAGCCTAGATCAGAAAAAAAAAAAAAAAGTAGTAAGGATCTTTCATAGAATAGTACAACTAACACCAATTTTTGTTCAGCCAATGTTTTATGTTGGCATTTAAACATAATACAACATATCGAACAGTCTCTCGCCAAATGGTATTCTTTAACATCGTCTTAGAGGTTCATTTTCGGTTAAAATAAAAGTGACTGCTGCAGTAGAAAAAACCCCACAACTTACTGAAGGAACTATCTTAGGGCAAAATTTTCATCTCAGGGCCACATGGCAAATGTCATCTCCCATAGCCTCCCCTCAATACATATGCAGAACTCCCACTGACATTCTAAAGTGTGCTCTGCACATGCCAAGAGAGAAAAGTATCAGCACTGTGATCAGCTGTGTGGACCCAAAGAAAAGGTCTTTATTGTCGTGGAACTCTTACTCAAGTGCTGGCCAATGTATTGAAAAAACAACACAGTCAGTAAATATATATATAAATAAAATTGTGGGTAACACTGAGATACACAGTGTAACTAAAACTATTTGTGGCTTATGGAGTCTTAAAAAAGATAAAGAGCTTTTCCTGTTTGTGCTGACTTCTAGTCAAAAATCTGTTGCAGAAGGATGTGAATCACTTTTACTTACCCACTTCATTGTCTTCTATTAAAGCCAATTCACTCTTTTAGAAGTGGTTAAGTATGTCTTTGTTTAGAAGTAGACACAGGGAATAATGTAAAACAGAAATTTTCTACATCATAAAAAACCTATGCTGAACTTTGCTTGTTAACAATGGATGGAGTTCCAAAATGGAAAAATTCCATACAGGTATGCGTGTATGCAGATGCCATGTTAAATGCAGTCTGGGAATGTAATTTTTTTCCGCCCAAGACTGTGTACTCAGGACATGAAAAGTTACAGTTTTATGGCAACTTCCATTTGGAAGGTCTACTAAAAACTCTGTTTTCAAATTTGAAATTTGGATTTAATATCTTGAATCAAAAATTATTTCGTATTATGTCTTGAGTGTTACAAATTTAGACACACAGAGAATATGAACATAGAAACCTCTAGAATGCTGTGCTTTACTCGTATTTTAATTTAAACCAGCAATTAAGTCTTTTAATTGTAATATTAACTGAAATCAAATAGCTCCTTCAGCTATTTTATTATCTAGTGTTTATTCTATTCCATGTGTAATTTGATTTGCATACTTCTAGATTGTTCATAAATTTCTAAATTGTTGGCTATTTCTAAATTGTTCTGAATACTTTGGTATCTCTTTCAGTATTAGCTTTCAGTAAAAATGTTTCTTTAATCTCCTCCGGTAGCTAACCTAGTTCTTTATTTCTTCCTGTAGCTGGAGAATGTATTTCCCTTTCTGAGAATGTAAGTACATAACATAATCTTTTTCTGGTTCAATTTGAAATTATCCTATTGGCCTCTCACATAATTTTCATTACCAATCATTCTGAATGTATCTGATTAATCACATTATTGCAACTCATAGTCGCTTATATTTCTGAAAATATCATACATGGTTATAAAGCAAATAAAATATGAGTGTCTAATTACACTGTGTTGGATTTTATCTATTCGCAAGGCAGGTGATTCAAGATACTGTGTATATACATATATATATATGTAACACTTAGATTTCTTTCTTATAATCTTGTATAAGAAAGTTACATTTCTATTCTATAGGGTATACAGAATTCCTACACTACACAATATATATAGCCTATATTTTTATTCTGGATATAAATAAATTCTCCAGAATAGAAGTATAGAAAGGCCCATTGTTAGCTTCAATATTGATCACTTTCTCTGAATGGAAAATTTTTTTGTTTGTCCTTTTATCAGTTCTCTGAACTTTTTCTAAATCTATCTTTGTTGTAGTTGTTGCTTTTAAAGACTGCCATGGAATAGAGTACTTTGAAATTAAGGTAGCTAATGGTGAATAGGAAAAATAGTAATTGCTGTGACTATGAATTTTCTCAAAGTGGCATTTACCTTTTTGTATGATATTATCATTAATATTTGGTTTCATTAGTCAGTTAAAAGTCTCAGAATATCTTGAATAATTTTATTGCCTGCTTCTGAAAACAATATATTCAGCATAATTAGTACATTATGTATGAGCAAGTTTTATTTTAGAAATTAGCTGTAATTTGTTACTAAATATTTCTTCAAGGAATGTTTTCCCTTTTTCTCAGCTTAGTGTGTTACTGAGTAAAAGCTGGTTGAGCACTGCAGAATTCTGCCCTTTCAAATTACCTTTAGTCGAAAACATGTATTTCAAGAATATTGTTGGACAAATAATACTTTAATCTATCTGAGCTGACTTATGGAATACTCTTCTAATTAAAAAGGACCAGGACTTGGTAATATAGTAAAACCTGAGTAAAGCAGTGGATTTTAGGAAGGCCTATCTGTCAAAGTATGTGTTTTCTGTTTACAAATTAACATAAAAATTCTGCATGGTAAGGAGTCTTCAGTTTTATTGTACATTGCCTCTGAAAAATAAGCCTCTGGCCAAGTGATTAGAGAAAGTTACACTCCTTTCATGAAGTATGAATTTAGCTCCTTTAAGTGTTAATGGACATAGCTTCCTCCTCAATAGGCAACTATTTCATAATTCCAGGGATGGCTTTGCACAGCTCTAGAGGGAATTTACTCTGACCTGTTGCATTCTTTTAAAGAATTTGTGAATGCGTTTTTTTACAGGCAGAATTATAAGAATTTAATATCAGCAAAACTTTAACCTGTGGTGCCTTCAGAAGGAAGCTACAATACACTTGTGATTAGGATACAGTCATTATGCAACTTTAAATTACTGAGAAGGAAAGCTGTACATTTTTGTTCACATGCAGAGGCAGAGAAGGCCTCTGAAGGCCATTGCTGAAGTCTTTTATTGGAGAGAGATTATAACCTCCCAGTCTTCTGGTCTATTCGTATTTTACCAGGAAAAGTTACCAACAAGAATGCTAACCCTCGTAGTGATTCTGTGTTGTTCCTGTGAGCTATTGGTAAATATTACTAACAGTTATAAGGATTTAAACCATTTTCCAATTTCAGACTTAAAGCAGTACTTTATTTCACTTTTTTGAATGTGTCCTGAACATCTTTACAATGCAAATTAAGCCTTGGCAAACAATTAAAAAGATATTTGTTAACTAAAGCAGTGGACAAAATTCAAGAAAAAAATGGAAAATGTTGTCAAATGATGTATTCAAAAAATCATTTGTGACTGGCTGAATTTACACCATCAAAAGTTAGGGCAAGAATTTTTATTCCAAATAAGCTGTTATAGAAAACCAGGCATGAACAGAAAATTAGAATCATCAGGACTACAATTACTCCTGTCTTTGGGCTATTCTGTCTGTTAAATCAGTGTTCACCTAAAATCTGAGGAGAGATGAGCTTTGCATCATGCCTTGAAGACTGCCAGGTTGGAATTTCATGGACTGAGATAAGAAAACATCCTGAATCAGAGCTCTGTGACAGTGCATGACCTACCAAAAGTCATATTTGAGTCAGAAACTGTTAGGTCAAGCTGAAGACATTTACAGTGGAATATAAATGTTAGAGAGTAAGAAGCAGCCCTGCACAGCCAAGATGCAGCTTTTCTAGATCAGCACCCACATCCTAAATTCTAGACAAAAAGCTACTGTAGAGAGTTGTAGTAACAATGGTGTTCAGCACTGCCATCTATAATCTGGAAAGAAAATACAAAATCATTGGTGGTTTAAAACTAAGTATTGCAAAAAAAAAAAAAAATTACAGAGGTATAAGTATTGATGATGGCAAGAAAATAACCCATTTCTTAACTTCAGTCCATTTAAGTAGAACAGTTCAAAACAGACAGAGGAATGATATTAGGAGATATATGAATTGGGAATGTGGGCAGAGTTTGAGAAAGCAGTTGAGTCTGAAGAAGGACTCAGAATTCACGTTAAACAACTCAGCACTGCTGTGGTAAAGTTCTCACTGCACTACTGTGTTACGCAGTGGTTTGGAAAGATTGAAAGGGTGAGTAGAAGCATGAAGGTCACATACTATTTTACATGATATTAATGAGACCAGTTCTGGGACATTGCATCAAATTCCATGTCCAAGTTTTAAAAGGACATTAAAGCATTAGGAAAGGTACTGAACAAAGCCACTAAACCATGATGTGAGAGTTAGGGAAATTTTCTTACAGTAAGGGACTTTAAGAGCTCAATCTGCTTAGTTTTTCAAAAAGAAGATTGAAAAATAACATGATTGAAGTATATAAATACCTCAAAGGGGCAGAAAATGCTGGACATTTATCTAAAGAAGAAAGGCAGAAGAAAAATCAATGAGAGACAGACAAATTCAAATGGGGATTTAGGCACACAGTTTAATAATAAAGGTAGTTTAACAGAAGATCAAGCTGTACCAGCCAAGACAGTACAGCTTTCTGGAAGAAGCAGTTTAGCAAAATGTAAGGCATTGTGTTACATATATGGCTAGCTTGGTGAAAAGGAATGACCTATGATATATAGAAAAGCAGGCTAAATTCAGAGTAGATATTACAAATCTCATTCAAAAATCTTCAGATTGCCAAAAGACACTTTATGGACTTAAAGAGCTTAAGGAAGGGAAGCAATGGGCGTGGTCCAAAGTGGAAAATGGTGTCTTCTCAGGGTCATTCTATGCTGGGGCTGGGTTGCAGGCTTGCGGTTGCCTCTACTGTAACCTGTAATCTGGGTTGCAGGTTACATGTGGTAATGTTGGCCAATTTTGCTCAATTCCTTTCACAGCTGGGTATTTGACTTACCCAGCAACTGGATAAGCATCAGCTCCTTGCACAGTATGGAATTAAGCTCCAGAATGGAAACTGCACTTGAGCTCTCCATAACTACAGGCAGCTTAAAAAATCAGAGATTGACCACTACTAGGAAAAAATGAGCTGATGTTCTATCTATGACATGCACCTGCAAAGAAAGAACTTTAAGCTAAATGATTACATTGTCATGAGAGCAAATGGATATGAAGATGCCAGGGATAAATTTAGATCATAAATTAAAAGACTTTCAACCACTGAAACACTTCAGTTCAGGAATATTTTAGCACTTTGAGTAGAGATAGAAAAGCTCTGTATGGTTCAAAGTGGACCTGGATATTAGGATGCTGTGACATGTATGACTGTGATGTGGTCAAGCATTGGAACAGGCTACCCAGGGAAGTGGTTGAGTCTCCATCCCTGGAAGTATTTAAAGAACGGATAGATGTGGTGCTCGAGGACATGGTATAGATGGACTTGGCAGTGCTAGGTTAACAGTTGGACTCGATGATCTTAAGGGTCTTTTCTGAGCATGACAATTCTATGATTCTATGATTCTATGATTCTATGATTGCAGGTGATGGGACTCAGTTCTTTTCTAACCACTCTGCTGAGGATATGTTTGCATTAGTATTGATTTTTTATGTGTTTAAAATAATTGCTATTACAGAACTCTGAAAAAAATATATAGCTAACATAGCTATGCAGCCTGTGCTGGTTTTGGCTGGAACAGAGTTAATTTTCTTCATAGTCACTAGTATGGGGCTATGTTTTGGATTTGTGCTGGAAACAGTGTTCATAATTCAGGGATGTTTTAGTTATTGCGGAGCAATGCTTACACAAAGTCAAGGCCTTTTCTACTCCTCACCCCACCAGTGTGTAGGCTGGGGGTGCACAAGAAGATGGTAGGGGACACAGCTAGGACAGCTGAACCCAACTGACCGAAGGGATATGCCATGCCATATGATGACATGCTCAGCTTATAAAGCTGGAGAAAGAAGAAGTAGGACGTTTGGAGTGATGGAGTTTGTCTTCCTAAGCTACCGTTACGTGTGCTGGAGCCCTGCTTTCCTGGATTTGGGCTGAACACCTGCCTGCTGATGGGAAGTAGTGAATGAATTCCTTATTTGACTTTGCTTGCACATGTGGCTTTTATTTTACCTATTAAACTGTCTTTATCTCAACCCATGAGTTTTCACACTTTCACCCTTTTGATTCTCTCCCCCATCCCACCGTGGGGGGGGAGTGAGCGAGTGACTGTGTGGTACTTGGTTGCTGGCTGGGGTTAAACCATGACACAGCCAGAGCACCAACATCTACAGAGTTTAAATGGGAGATCTCATCTAGTAGCTGGCAATTTAGCTAGCAAGAGAAAGCATCGGTCATGAATCTGTGCTCCTGAAATGTCTATTTAAAGTAGGCATGTTTGTGAGAGAAAACCTTACTATCTTCCCTTACTCCAAAAGAAAATGATTGAGAAAAACTCTTCAAAGTGAATTTCACAGTCTCCACAAATGTTTCCTTCTCTTAAAGCTACAAAAATCAGATTGCTTTCAGAAGTTTTTTTGAAGAAACACTGTATTCTTACTCATAAGCTGTCTCTCTTCTATGTGCTCCAAACTTCTGCATGTTCTTACCAAAGCAGAAATAAAGGAAAGGAACTCTACAAATGAAAGTGCTTTATATATGCTATATTTTAAAAGGTATATTTTCAAAAGTAATTTCAATCATACTGCCTCTGAGACTTTCGAATCATTTGTGTGCTACAGAAAGTACTGTTTTTCACTGATTTCTCTTCTCTCTTTTAAACTTTTCATCTTCAAGGTGGGTTCTTAAAAATCACTTTGTGTGTTGTTTCAGCCTTGAAAGTACATCTACTTATTTGAAAATATTGAAGAAAAGAAGCAATGGGCTACTGTCATAAGAAAGGTTGTAGCACTCCAGAAGGGCTTAATAAGAATAGTATAGACAAGAGGTGAAGGAAGAAATTACCTCTTACACCATTTGCCTACTCTTCCCAGTTTGTTGCTGCTACAGATGGATAACAGAGATAAAGAAAGAGTATGATGTGCTGTAATGATACCTTCCACTGGAAACGTCCCAGAGAGAAGTTTCCAAGTCCAAGTTAGAGCAGTCCCCTAATTTATCCAAGTTATTTTGAGAGTAGTCTCCAGAATCTCACTAACTTACTTTTGAATAGAATTGATACAAATTATCTTTGAAATAGATGGTATGTTCATTTTCGTCCTTCCATAGTTAAACTATCTATGTATTTTATCTTGAAATGCTTATGTTAATACTAAGTCACAGTCATATTTGGCTTTCTGATGTTTCTCATCTGATCATAAATTATTTCTTTCGTCACAAACACAGTCCATCTTAGCCATTCAGAGAGGCAGAAGTTTTGTATTTCATCTTACAATGTATACTACAAAGCTGTTATATGATGCTTTGCATGCATGATGATTGTCCAATAGCTCTGTCATTTCATCACTTAGCTTATTCTCTCAGACAGCACTTGTGGCCAAACTCCTGGAGCAATTGGATCTTGTGTTTGTGGTCTGCTCTCTCCAGCTAATGTTTGAATGTTTTTAATGTACTTTGTATTAAAAAGCTTTGCAGAGAAGCTCAAGGAAATTAATTACACACAAGAAAAGCAAAAACAGCAGCCAGCCAATATGGACTCAGTTGCATCTCACAAACAGCAATACACAAAAGCATTTCAGTAAGTTACTCTGAACTGGTACTTATTCACTGGTTCACCAATAGTGGTTAGGAGAATTAAACTCATGACTACTTCCTTTGATTCTGTAACTGTAGGTAATGGTGATAGAATACATTGATTTTAAACCAAAAATTATGCAGTGTAAGCACGTAATTAATAAGGTCTGCTAAAATGAAATGATCCTCAAATTGGCGGTGTCTGATCATCTGACAGAGCCTTGATAATTGCATTTTGAAAATTGTGCCAGTAAGATTTTGTGGTATGAAGACAGTCTTTAAACCCTCTTCTGTGCAATATAGATCTCTTCATAAAATGTATTTGGTAGGATTAATGAGAAAAGTGAACATTATGTTTGAAGAGGTCAGAAGCATAGGATTTTTTTTTTTCTAAAGGGAGTGTCTTTAATTATCTCATCTATTAATTAAAGTAGGTAAAGGACTAACAATATCAGAGTTTACAGTATATAGCATTTGCATACATTATTCCAAGAGTGAACATAAACCTGACAAAAATACCTTTTTGACAGAAGAATTTTCCAGAATGTGACAGCTTAAAATAAAAACCAACAAATGTTAACAAGAATGACGACTGAAGGCCTCAAGCCCATCCAAATTAAAGTGTTTTCCTTGTTTGTAAAAAAGAAATAAATCCTGCTCTTTCAGAAAGATAAAATCTGCTTTCAATTTTAGACAAAAAAAAAAAAAATCAATGTAAAGCATAAACAATACTAATTTGTTTAATTTTTGTGGATAAAACTAAGGTTTTTCCAAATTTTTGCACAATTTGTCATTAAAATGCATCTGTTCAATCAAGTAGCATGAGACATGTTCTTTTGAGGTGTGATGTGCTTAAACTGGCTACCTGAGAGAGCAGTGTCAGAAGAGAAATGCAATTCTCTGTGTTTTATTTCAAGAAACAATTTTAACTTTTGAAAGCCTTGCAGGTAGAATCATAGAATCATAGACTCATTTAGGTTGGAAAGGACCTTTAAGATTATCGAGTCCAACTGTAAACCTAACACTGCCAAGTCCACCACTAAACCATGTCTCAAGCACCACATCAACCCTTCTTTTAAACACCGCCAGGGATGGAGACTCAACCACTTCCCTGGGCAGCCTGGTCCAGTGCCTGGCTACCCTTTCAGTGAAGAAATTTTTCCTAATATCCAACCTAAACCTCCCCTGGTGCAACTTGAGGCCGTATTCTATTGTCCTATCACTTGTTACACCTCACTACTCCTTTCAGGTAGTTGTAGAGAGCAATAAGGTCTCCCCTCAGCCTCCTCTTCTCCAGACTAAACAACCCCAGCTCCCTCAGCTCCTCCTCATAAGACTTGTTCTCTAGACCCTTCCCCAACTTCGTTGCCCTTCTTTGGACACACTCCAGAACCTCAATGTCCTTCTTGTACTAAGGTCCCCAAAATTGAACATAGTGTTCCAGGTGCGGCCTCACCAGTGCCGAGTACAGGGGGACGATTGCTTCCCTGGTCCTGCTAGCCACACTATTCCTGATACAAGCCAGGATGCTAGTGGCCTTCTTGGCCCACCTGGGCACATTGCCGGCTCATATTCAGCCGGCTGTTGACCAACACTCCCAGGTCCTTTTTTGTCGGGAAGCTCTCCAGCCACTCTTCCCCAAGCCTGTAGCGTTGCATGGGGTTGTTATGGCCCAGGCTAAGTGCAGGACCCAGCACTTAGCCTTGTTGAATCTCATACAGTTGGCCCCAGCCCAACAATCCAGCCTGTCCAGGTCCCTCTGTAGGGCCTTCCTACCCTCCAGCAGATCGACACTCCTGCCCAACTTGGTGTCATCTGTAAACTTACAGGTGCACTCGATCCCCTCATCCAGGTCATTGATAAAGATATTAAACAGAACTGGCCCCAGCACTGAGCTCTGGGGAGCACCACTCATGACTGGTTGCCAACTGGATTTAACTCCATTCACCACAACTCTTTGGGCCTGGCCATCCAGACAGTTTTTTACTGAGTGAAGTGTACGGACATCCAAGCCATGGGCAGCCAGTTTCTCCAGGAGAATGCTGTGGGAAATGGTGTCAAAGGCTTTACTAAAGTCATGCACAGTCTTTCCCTCATCCACTAAGTGGGTCATCTTGTCATAGAAAGAGATCAGGTTAGATGAGTCAAATATTGTGGAATGGGAGCTCAGAAGGGGGGGATAAGTATGTTTAAAGAAAATGTTTTTAAAAATTGCCATAAAATTATAAAGCAATCTCTTCACTCTACTGGAAATTAAAATCCTTCACAGAAAACAGAAGACAAATAAAATTCTCTTATTGGAGGCCATTGATCAGCAATATTGATTCACAAAAAGCCATGGCCATTCTGGAAAGCCAGGAGCTGTGTCTGAGGGTTACAGCTGCATGGATGCCATCCTGAATGTGACATACAGAATTGGCTGTCACTGCTGTCCATTCTAGCTCACACGGAAAAGGGTTTCTTCTGAGGAGCAAAACAAGACTCAAAATTCGGCTCCTTCTCTGAATTATCTTTTGGAAGACTCAATCTCTTTACATTATCTACATTGTGAGCCCAGGATGACTGAACTAGTTTAGATGCCCGAATTAGGTAATATTACCTTCTTTTACAGTTCAAGGTTAATGCAAGGAGATCATTTCCTTCCAACTCCTTTCTATTCCAGCAGGAAAATAATTCTACTTGAATGTTATTGGTGAATAAAATAATTTCATTCTGGGGGACCAAAAAAAAAACCAAAAAAGAAAAGTGAGTTTCCAGTGGTGAAAGAGTACTGGAAGAGGGTGACATGTACTAAACCCAAAGATAGCAAATGAAGGAGATAGAATTAAGTTTGCAATGTCTCAAAAAAACCTGACATTCCAAATGCTTTTCCTATTATTTCTGTTAAAACTGACAATAATGTGTTGCTTGCTTTCATCATTTCAAAGATGAAATTTCTTTTATATGTTGTAGGTCATGAAGTTGTCAGTTCCAAATGCAATGAAAATGCAGATTTTCATATCCTGCAATGTTTTAGATAATAATAATTTCATCAGATCAGAGAGAAGCACAGAACTCTTAACTCATATTTGCCAGAGAAGAGACTGTCACTTCAACTAACAGGAGTAGAAGCATTATATCATCAAGACTTTAAAAAGGTATTTTCTAAGAAAAATCCTCAGGAGAATTTTAAATATTTTCTGTGACAAGTTAGATTTTCTACTGTTTTTTCACAGTTTTAGATTTTTCTGGTTGCCCTTTTATCCTCTTATTTTGAATAAGTTCAAACAGTCAGATTAATTTTTTGATATAATGCTGCAGAGATAAGTAGAGTTACATCAGGACACATTTTCAGCCAAAGTAACAATTTTTATGTGCAACAAACAAATTTACATTTTAAGATCACTAATTATCCATTTGTTATTATTTTAGTGGTTAGAAATGAAAACTACATGAAAAATATATGGGATTGCATTCAATGCAACTATTAAAAATGTCTTTTCTTTCAGATTTGGAAAAATTTCATTTTTCTGTTTCAGTGACTGAAGTAACATTGCATTTTAGTGTTTTTTGTAGGTTAGGCAATGGTTACAAGCATTTTGTTATGATGTTCCTGATACCTTTATGGTGTCATATTTTTTCTCCTTTTATAAATACAGTTGAGAATTCCTCCAGCCTTACAGTCTTCCTCCAATTCTGTTTATCATGGAAGTAAAATAGTATAATGTTTAGAGCTTATTTACTTTATGTACTATCGTTTCAAAAAGCTTTGGATTGCTGTGGAGTTTTTTGGCTTTTCTTAACAGAGAGAAAAAGTAGAGAATAATGGGTTTTTAAGCCTTCTGATTAAGTCACTCTGACCTGATCACCATTCTACAGGTCAAAGGGCTTTATATTCTAGATGAGGCTAAATTTGTATATGCTTGGTACATATATATAAGCACAATGCTTTACTACCCCCTCTTTGGAAAAAAAAATTATCTCTTAGGGTAAAGGAAGAAAACTAATTTGTCAGTGTTCTTCATAATCCTATGGGCATGGCTTTCTAGCTTAATTAAGGTATGGATTCAATAAACTACAGGTTGTCCCTCTAGTTTTTCTTTCTTGTTTAAGACAAGTTTATTGTTGCCAATTTCAGCCATGCAGCATGTGAATTTTCTTAAGATATTTTATGAATTATGACTATAATCTGAGTATTTGTTTATAGTTTTCCCAGAAGCACCTGCTTCCTTAGTAGTCTTTTATACCTGTTGTATACCTATTTTTATAAATTTTCAAAACTCAGGTCTTAGTCTTCTTGCTGTTTCTTAATTTATTCAACCTACAGGTATTTTTTGAAAAAGCTGACTCAAACAAGGAGCAGAGAATGTTTCAAGTAATCAAATTCTGACAAATCTCTCACTCTTCCAAAGACCTACTGCATGGGTTCAGTTTTTGACAACTTTAACTTTGAATTAAAGACAGTCAGATCTTCCCAAAATTCAATTAACTGTTTTGGGTGGTTTTTTTTGACAGATAATACTTGGCTAAAATGAATGGAATATCTTTTAAAATAGAAACTGTAAATCACTAATTTATAGTAGTCTGAACTTGTCTTACTATCTCACTATAAAGACTAATTTGCATATTAACTGAATAATGAAGAAAAGTTATTGGAGTAATGGATAGATTGCAAAATGACCAAGTAAAATAATTTCAGACTATTATCTTTTATAACACCAGATATCCTTCTATAAAAGCATGTCAGAGCTGAACAATTACATTTATTTTTGTGACTAATGAATGATTTCTCTAACTAATTGAACTTGTGCAGGAGCTGACTAGTGTCTTTCACCACCCTAATGAATAGTAATTCAACTGATGTCAATGAGGCAACACTAGACTGAAAGAAGAATTAATCAAAATAAGACTTCTGCCTGGCTAGAAACTGCAAAGTATTCTTTCCCAAGGCAAACGCTTTCCAAATCTAGGAGCAACCTGTGAATACTGAAAACAGAATTCTACAGATTATAGCTGCTTGGTTGATCCTGTATTTTGAATGCATTCCAAAATGTCCTTTAAATTGTAGAGCTGCACATTACTGTGTTTTCTAGTTCTAATTCACTGCCTAGATGTTTTACTGTTGTTGTGGCATTACCCTGTCAGCTTACTTTGCATCCACTAGGTTGCTGTACTCTCACTAAATTTAAACAGGAACAGTGTCCACTGAAGTGTGCATCTGTAGAAAAAAGATATTTATTGTAATCATAATTAATGACCATTTAGAATAGCATAAGTCTGCTGTTCCTCCTTTGTCTTGTTTTGCTTTAAAAATCCACTTTTATGAGTTGAAAACCATAACTAAAACTGAAATCTGGGATTCTTTGAAAGGTTTCTTCTCAAACAATTCTTTTACTATTCATAAAAATCTTCACAGAAAATCTTATAATAGAATAAAATGGTTGGGGTTTATCAAAAGTAGATAAAAATTTGATTTTGAATTAAACCCCAAGGGTTTGTGAAGACTAAAGCACAATTCAATTAAATGCTATTCCGTTTGCCTTAGGGAAGTTCTGCTTATATCAGTACAACAGTGTTGCCCTGTATCTTCAGTGAGCATGTCAGATGGCTGTTTAGAAGATGAGACTTTTCCTCCAAAATAAGTTTGATAAGGTATAAGTTCAGTTAGAGAAAAGCTGAATCGAGCCTGAAGAGTCACTCACCTTAAAATAAAGTATTTCAACAAGCAGGGCTTCATCCCAGACAAGTCAAAACTTATCAGTAAATAGAACTCAGTGCTGTATAAAGTTCTCTCCCAAAACACTTCTCATGAAATTGTTTATTTTGATTAGCCAGCTAATTATAGTGTAGATACTGTGTTATTACTATTGATCAAGAATTTTCAATTAAGACAAAATATTTGTAGTTGGAAAAATACTGATTTCTTGAAACAGAGTTTTACAGAAACATATCTGTTTCAATGTTGTTTTAATGAAATGCTGGCAGGCTTGGGTGGAATATTGTCCAGTGTCCTTTGTATTCTGTCAGCCACAATCAGTCTTCTAATGTCAATAGGAAATCAAGGTGGGGTCTCAGGTTCTAATTTTCAAAATCTTCTCTGAACATCTTCCCCACAGAATTGACAGAGATTTTTTTCCTGCTTTCTGCAACTTAAACTTCCTTTTATGCATTGAAAAAGCAATGAAATCTTTTCAGAGCTTTGGAATTTTCTGTGAGACAGGAATGGTGATGTTCAACCAGTTGTGTTAATTTACATGAGATACATGGATTAAGTATTTTTTTCTTTTTTATTAATTCTATCCAGAATCAACACTGTAATAATTCAGTGTAAGACTTTCTTTGAGGAACAACAGGGTTGAGCTTCAGGGTGATGATGAGAGTGGCAGGATTCATGCCACATAATGACAGAACCCAGTATTCCTAATGCATGCACTGAAGCATGTTCCTTACTGAATAAGTCAGGGAAAATAATGTGAAGGTTGAAAAACAGTGCTGCTAGCCTTTCATGTTTCCACCAAAATTATCCTGGTCCACTACACACACACACATTCTCTTTCACACACAGAAAGTGGCGTTTAAACTTCCCCTCGGATACATGCTTTGTCTTTGCTATACTAGTCTTGCTTATGCCATGTATCCAGCACCCCCTTAATTATCATCTGAGTCTTATAAGCTTCATATAAACAAATGAAAATATCCTGGGTGAAGGAAGGATCATGACCGAATGCATTCTGGTCTTTATTATGTGCAAGACACTTCATCTCCTGAAGGTGTCATCACTGTTAAAAAGGATGAAAAAGGCCATTCTGTTAACCATTTCTTAGGGAATCTGAACAAGTGCATCTGTGCTCACATTTTGATTACAGATGAAAATTTGAGTACTCTTACATCCAAAGATCTGTGTACAGGATCAATGAAAATCATTAAAGACATAGGTATGTTCTTAGAGTTCATTTGCACAGTGTTAGAATTTTGGGATAAGTTTTGGAGGTAAAATTTTAATGCGTATATGGAGAAACTGCTTGCAAATAGCATTTTTAATTCCAGTTCTCTATTGTATTACACTTTTTGTAGTCATGGATTACTGTTTCATGTGGGTGCATTTTATATTCACTTTGTGTAGTAAAAAATTGCAAAATCATGTTCAAAACAATTAAGTATCCAGTCTTCAGTGTGCAAGAACTGAAGGAAAAGAGAAGATAGTTTATTTTACTTTAGCTCTTGCAAATTAAGAGTTGAAGGAAATTCTGATAAATCTTGCAAACTGATAAATCTGCTTCCTTGTTTCTGAAAAAAAAAAAAAGAAAGTTTGCATAACGCATTCTTTCTGATAGAATAAAAACCCCCACTTTCTAATACTGCTGAGACAGAGGTAATGAATCTGACTGATAGCATCTGGGAAAACACCACTGAGATGCACATCCCTTCATGGAGGCGTTATATAGGTGCTTAGGCACAGAATTAGCATTTACCTTAGAATACTGTAGTTAGTCATAATTTGGCCATGTGAAGTCAGTGCTTTAGTCATGACTGATTTCAAAATTTTTATTTTTCCCTTCAAAAAATGAAAAGTTTTATCCTACTTTTACTAGCAAGTTACCATTTTGTGACATTTATTTTATATATCTAGTAGGGCACCCTTAGCCAGCAGATATGTTGCTCACAAAACTGGAAGTTTAGTTGGTCCCTGCAGATGAATATGTCTTAGCTTACATATGCCCAGAGCATGGATGCTCCTGTGCATTGCTGAATCTAACAGATGACAGTGCAGTTTTGAAAACTTTATGAAATTAAAAGCCTTAGCGGGACAAAATCTAAGGATCATTTTAATAATGAAGTCCCACTGTATCCCAGAACATTATAAACCAACTTTTCACAAAAAAATCCCTAAGCTCTGCAGTCACCCACTAAGATGCAGAGTAATAATAATTTTTAAAAAACCTCAACCTTCTGAAGAACCATGCTGTGTTTACTAGGCATTTCTGCTGAGTGGTTAATTGTGAAATTAAAGTTAATTACAGTTAATTGTTGGTAAAAATTATACAAATTTGTAAACAGCCAATTTTATAGAAAGTCATCTTGGAATTATATATTCTGGTACCTGTGGATCCTCAGAGAGAGATGCTATTTAGGATTACATTAGTCTCATATTTTACCTTTCAAAATTCTGAAAGGGAGAAAAATTTATTTTATAAGAAACTGAACATAAGTTCTAGACATAGTGGAGTCTTATGCAAAGTGTACATATTATGTGAAGCCTTAGGCAATGGTGAGATGGGTAGCATATTCCAATATTTTTTTTTTATATCAAATCTATTTTTATATATATTTCATATCAGAGATGGAATGCAACAACGGGCAAAATCTTAAGACAGCAGGTTGTGTAGCTATAACTGCAGCTTGAATTTTAATCGGGAAAAGGAGAAAACTAGTTTGCATTTTTAAATGTCATAGGTGTACTGATTTTGCTTATGATACCCTTCCTAAATTAGTTTTAGCTGTAAGAATCACATACAGGTTAATAGCAATTAACTCAGCTTCAGTTTGAGATAATTTAGTACTCCTGTGTTTGCTTTCTACTCACTTGATTGTTTCACTGAAACAGTCTCAGGATAATCTGCTGGCTTGCTTTTTCCTATAGCCATTGATTTGTATTAGACAGCAGCCACACTACTGCAGCTCCACTCTTTCAACAGCCCCATTGGTGACCGCATGATTATCTCAGGCCAGAGTCGTCTTGAACTTTTCTACATTTTCTGTGGTCTCAAACTCTCTCCCTTGGAAACTGCATTTCACTAATAGTTCATGTCACCTAATAGAAACTTTGGTAATAACAATATTGAAGAGGACCAATCTTCCTTAGGGAAGCTCCTGCCTGGAAGCAGCCTTGACTCTCCCCCCATCCCTGCTCATTTTGTACATCTGTGGTAGGGCTAGAGGAATAACAGGATGGTATGTGGTATAAGAAAATGATATAGGAAGTGTTCGTTATGTAGAAAGTCCAATGCAATGTGCGATTTCTTTTTACTCACACTACGTAGCATTTGTATTGACACAGCATCTAAAGACATCAGTCAGGAAGGATGGTTTTCCTTCAGAAGCCATAAAAATAATGGATTATAGTCTGTGCTAGAAAAAGGTAGTCTCAAAGATTCTTGCCTTCTTTTCTCTTGACTTTACCGTGCAGAATGTTCTGCTTCCTGATGCTCTTCTCATTCTCCTGCTTTGGTCCTGCATTCTTGTTACACATAGTTTCTACCTGTGTCTTTTCAGGCTTTCTGAGATGTTCCCTTTCCGCTGGTAGTTGATACTCATCCTCAAAACGGTGCCTTTTACTCCATCTGTTCACAATCCCTACCTATCAGTGAAAGAAAAACTATTCTTTTTTAGTTCCTATCTCCTTTTACTGATTCATACATACTGAACATGAGCCAGCAGTGTGCTCAGGTGGCCAAGAAGGCCAATGGCATCCTGGCTTGTATCAGGAATAGTGTGGCCAGCAGGACCAGGGAGGTGATCGTCTGCCTGTATTCGGCACTGGTGAGGCCGCACCTCGAGTACAGTTTTGGGCCCCTCACTACAAGAAGGACATCAAGGTGCTGCAGCATGTCCAAAGAAGAACAATGAAGTTGGTGAAGGGTCTAGAGAACAAGTCTTACGAGGAGCGGCTGAGGGAGCTGGGGTTGTTTAGTCTGGAGAAGAGGAGGCTGAGGGGAGACCTTATTGCTCTCTACAACTACCTGAAAGGAGGCTGTAGCGAGGTGGGGGTCGGCCTCTTCTCCCTAGTAACAAGTGATAGAACGAGAGGAAATGGCCTCCAGCTGTGCCAGGGGAGGTTTAGTTAGACATTAGGAAAAACTTCACCGAGAGGGTGGTGAAGCATTGGACCAGGCTGCCCAGGGAAGTGGTTGAGTCCCCATCCCTGGAGGTATTTAAAGAATGGATAGATACGGTGCTTGAAGACATGGTTTAGTGGTGGACTTGGCAGTGCTAGGTTAACAGTTGGACTCGATGATCTTAAGGGTATTTTCCAACCTTAACAATTCTAAGATTCTATGATTCTATGATTCTATTCTTCCAATAAACATAATGAAGATCAGTAGGAAAACCAATAAAAAGGAGAAGATGCAACACCACATAGAAGGACTCTTCATTATTTAGTTGAGACAAGCTGATTTGCGGGAATCATTCCCTATAGGTATTATTACATAATACTGAGTAAGGTCATTTGAAGTTTGTATTCTAAATCTGTTAAAATAAGAAGCTCTAATCTTATAAAAATTTTCATTTTCTCTAATTGTCATGATTCCTAGGATATCTGGACAAGACTAATCTGATAGAGGAGCTATTACGTTTTTCATCATACAGAAGCACAGCACTTGTCTCACAATATTACTTGTTTTCAGTTGTTGTTAGCATCAGTTGTCTAGGAATGAATTAGGAGAGGTTGAAAAGTAAGAAAATGCCACTAGAAGAATAAGAATTGAAAGAGTCATGTTTTTAATTTCTTTGTTATTTATTTTTCTTACAGTTTATAACATTATAAACAAAAATCTACACATAATTCTTTCTCAAAATTATAAACATGGTAGTCAAAAAAACAATTGTTTTTTATAGAAATAAAGAACTGATAATAAAAGTTCTGATCAAATTCGTACTCATGACAAAACTCATATTTGGTTCAAAGGGATTTCAGTGTTTTCACTGGTATAGTTGAAATATGAGAGAATTTAAATTACATATTCTTGGTCACAAAAAAACCCACTTCCTTTTCATCTGAGTTTTGGAAGGTCCAATGCCTGCCTATGGATACATCCTGCAAGGGAATGCTGATGCTCTTTGCCTGACATTTTATAAGGACCCTGAGCACATTTCCTTCATCCCAAGGGTTTGGCTACCCGGGCTCGCTGCCAGCTCTGATAATGCAGCAGCCCAGCTTTGAAGCAGAGCTGTTTGATAAAAAGCTGTAGAAGCCTCAGCAGGGGTTCACCCCTCTTCTCACAGGAGCTGTTTTTTTTTCTTTTTTCTTTCCCCCTCCCTCAGGAGTGCTGGGATGTTCTTGGTCTCTGTGCGAGCTACTGTCCAAGTACACCTTCACCCAGCCTTGCACCTTCCTAATTCTGATCCTGAGCCTGATCTGCTGACCTGAATTTTTGGCTTGACCTTGGACCTGCCTCATGACTCCCAACTTTGCCTGGCAATCTGAACTGTTGTTTGGACTGGATCTGCTCTGCTCCTGCACAGGTTCTGTGGGACTGCAAACTTTGTTGGTAGGACCCTGCTCCTGCCTGCTTTGCTGTGAGTCTGAACTCCCAGCTCACCTTCCCTTCCCTTGCTGCTCCCTGAGACATATCAAATCTTTTTCATTAGGACCTGGAATCTGTCAACCGATTTATCCCACAGAAACTATCTTTTCAAATTGAGTCTGGGCTGCCAAGGAAAGGTACTGTGCCTCAGTGCTCTCATCTTGAATTACTACATTTTCTTTCACACTCTATTTTATTCACATCCTGATTTTAGCAGACACTTTTATTTCCTGAATAGTATTGTAGGTATAATTCTTAACATATTAATAAGCTACTGAAGTCTCATCAGAACATCTGAAAAGCTTTGTTTTCAAAGATGTTTGTTGATATGTCAGATTTAATATTTTTTAGCTGTTGTTTTATTCTCTTTCATTACTTGGAGGAACTAATGCTGGCTTAAAGGATATTGACTTCTGCTTCTTAAAGCTATTCATCTGAAATCAATTTGCAATGCAATGCAAGAATAATTTCAAAATCAGTTAACTGTGAGCTCAGACATGCCCCAGAGATAGGTTGCATGGAGGTTTTTTCCACAAGAATCTGGTCTCTCAGTGCAATTATCTGGCTCTGTGATACCGTTTCCTTCAATATAAGGCCAGTGGGGCAGCAAACAGAACAAGGAAAGAGGCAACAACCGAATCATAGCATGATTCTTGGTCTATGCTAATACAGATCCCTAAAGAAATATCATATAGGGAGAATCTATTTTGCATTTCCACAGTGCCATCTACCCTTTCATCCTGTGCTTTCCCCATACACAGGTCTACATATAAAATACCTATACTATACTCTTTAAGGAGAAAGCAGAGTCCCTGGCAAGTCACTGACAGTGTAGTTCTAATAGAGCTGTGCTCGTGCCCTTGCAAGTTCAAGAGCTGTCATAAAACTGTTTGACTCACAAATATGATCTTCGTGTTGGCTCTACAAGTATGATCTTGCTTTCAGCATGACCTCTTGGAATCCAGGCAAATCCAGAGGAATTTTTGGTAACACTATTACTTTAATGAAAACATAGGAATACTCAGTCTTAGATATTATTATAACTTCAAACCATATCTTAGAGTGTTTATTTTCCTTCTTTGGTAGTGAATTACAGTTATTTTTAGGCTCCATTAAATTATTTTCCTCAGCTCTTACCCTCATTTTTACATCTCTACGCTCTTCTTAATATCACACTGGGGCTTGGCATGGCAGTCATTAATAAATGATAATTTTTTATTTGGGGTCTGATTATAGCCTTTCTCCCAGTCCTCAGATATATCACTGAAAACATAATAGAGTGCTATGTGCTTAAACTTTTGTTTTTCATGTCTAAAATCTATTAATATATTACCAATAAGCAAGTTATTCATCTAAGACATAGTAGTACAAACATGCACAATATTATGAGAGATTATTAACAAAGTTTTATTCTGTCTACAATGTCTTTCAGAAATAAAATTAATAACTAGATCCTACTACAACCAATATATATCTTGTTTCAGTTATTTCAATTTGAAAAGCCTTTAAATGTGGGAAGAAAAAATTATTATTTAGAAAAAAAAATAATCAGGTGCAGTTTCTTCTTGTGAAGCATGCCAATCCAGAGACTTTGCTCATTAAAATAGCAATCCTATAACTTTATACTGAAAAAAACCCTTTTTGTTCTCATTTGACCTGTACTGAAAATAAAACTAAATGTCCAGCTTCACAGGCATGTAATTTAAACAATCACTTTAAACAGCCTCAGGGCTGTCGGACAAGAATTGAAGGTTCTCCTTGTTAGGTTCCTTCAGTCTTCTCACACAGCCTCAAGTGCTTGTTAATGAAGAGCAGAAAAGTTTTAATGTTGCACGATGTAAGAGAAGATACATTATTTTTTCCATAATGTTTGAGCAAGTGAAACACTTAAGGTTTGGTTGTTCCTAGAAATTCATAGCACATCCATCTTCTCACTGGGGGTGTTATATAGGTGCTAAGGCTGGAGTCTGTGTGTTTTACAGAGAGTGGAAGCAGTGTCCTACTGTTCCCTTTGCTCTAATGTAAATCATTTCACAAGGCTTAAGTTGGAAAAGAGCTAGAATTAATGGCTTCAGGAAGCTTGGGAATTTTACAGGTTTTAATATTTTAACTTTTTTTTTTTTCACACTTTTTCCGTTTTAAAGCCTGGAGAGGACTCCTGTGTGTCTCGAAGTGACTCAGGTTTCTCAGGTGTTATTGCTAGACCTAAAGTCACCAGCAGTCTCTATATTGAGACATATATCAAAGATATACGTAGATTCCGAGCAGCTCTCTGAAGTCTTTCTCAGACTACATAGTCCTTGTGCACAGTAGCCATGCTCATTGTGATAAAATGACAAGAACAGAAGGCTATTGCAATACAACAGTTATTTGGACATTGAACAGAGTAATTTGAATTTATGCAAAATAAGATGCCTGTATAAATTTTGAAACAATTAAATATTAGTCCAGAATTATGTGATGCAAAATGCATATATACTTTCCAAACCTGACTTTTTCACTTTTTTTCCTCTTGGAATATAATATGTGTTTTTATGTCATTAAAATAAAGGGTGAATCATTCAACAGTAGGATGTCATTTAAATAAAAAGCAGAGGAAAAGTAAGTTCTAGAAGTACATTGAAATAGAATAATAATAGTACAGTACTGCTTGTATTGTCTACACTGCACAGGGGTTTGGTCATCTACTCTGAACATTAAATACTCCAGTGCAACTGGAAAATTTAAACTGTAATATACGTGCATTTACTCTTTCCTCCCAGTGTCAATTAATCCCATACCATGCGACCCAGTTTCTTTAAATCTCTTTCTTTTGGCACAATTACAATAAAAATCACATTATAAATTATTTACATTACATATATTGACACAAAACAGATCATTAAACTAACTTCAAAAAGGAAAGATTTACTATGAACCTGTGAGCACCTGTGAAGTGTGCCATCATTGTGGGGCACTACACGCTACAGTTTTAACTTTGTGATTGTAGATCCCTGACATGTGTAATCCCCCAACTCTGTCTGGAGAGCCACTTTTCAAATTTAAGTTTCCTTTTTCATCTTTGTCAAGTAATAATGTGATTCTTAACATAGTCTGGCATTGTCATGTTACATGCCATAGGCTGTTTATTGTGATACAGAGCTAGAATGTTTGTTGATAACAAGCATGGTTAACTCTGCATCAGCAGTGAATACGTGATGACATTGAAGCCTGCTTCTTTATATGTCTGATTTTTCGTTTTAAGTTTTCCCCTCACCTTTAAACAGAGGATTCAAGTTTATTTTAGCCTGTTATCACCACACGGCTAGAGCTATGTATTAAAAGAATGCTTGCATTGATATCATAACATTACTTTAGCTGGAAAAAGTGCGCTGGGCAGAAAGTAGAAAAAGCCGTATGAACCTCAGTCTTCTACTCGGGTCATAATTTATGGATGCGTTGCTATCTTTCGTAATACAAATCCTAGACTGCCAGTGGTACAGCAAACGCTTTCCCTCTTGAGGGAAATTCTGTAGACCATATCCTCTGTTGACTCAGCTATCATTTTTTCTGTTTCTGCATAAGACTTCTCTGACCTAACGCAATCCCTGATTTTCCTTTTACTGCAAAGAGCCGATAGTAATAAACAGGTCTATATATTCCCAACTCAGATTATCTTCTGTAACTTTTACATATAGACACTTTGCACCTGAAGAATTTTCAAGATCATTAATGTTACATTTCCTGCTAAAAACAGTGATAAAATTCACAGATCAAATAGGGAAATCCTAACTGTGAACAGGTGAAGGGAATGCACAGCCTTCACCTTGCAAACTGCAAAATCAGACTGGAGGCACTGCAGTGTTACAAAGTCGCTCGCGAAGCACGGACCCCACGCATTTCGTTTCCGTGCCCACAGTCTGGCTGCCGAAGGTAGCCAGGCGTTAGCCGGGAGCGAAGGCAGCGGCCGCGGCCAGTCTTCGCGCCAGCCCGCGGCATTCCAGCCGCCCGAGCAAACGGGCGGGGGGACCTTTGCTTCCCCAAAGAAAACAACTCACCTGAGCAGTACCGCGGCTTCCCACAGATAAAATCCCGAGACAGCCGCGCGGAGGTACCTAATCCGGGCCATGCTGCTCGGAGGCGAGGCGGGGCCCTGGAGCGGTCGTGTCCCAGGCATCGGCGGGGCTCCGCGCCGCGGCGCGGCGGGCGAGGGCGGCGGCGCGGCTCCCCGCGGGCGGGCGGGCGGGCGGGCGGCGCCCCAGCACCCTGGAGAGCTCCGGCGGCTCCGCGCCCGCCGCCCGCCTGGCGCCCGGCGGCGTCCCGCGCCCTCCCGCTGGGCCCCGCCGCTCCGGCCCCGCCGCCCCGCACCGCCGCCCCGCACCGCCGCCGAGCGGGAGCCTAATCCCAGCCGCGGCGGCGGCGCCGAGCAGCGGCGGCGGCGGCGGGAGCCCACCTCCCCGCCCGCCTGCCCCCGGCTCCTGCCAGCAGCCGGCACCCCGCCGCCGGCCGCATGCGGGGCGCGGGGGGTGCCGCGGCCCCGGCGGCGGCGGGGCGGGCGGGGAGGCAGGGCGGGGGCCGGCCCCGGCCGCCCCCCCCTCCTCCCCCCGAGCGCGCTGCCGCCGCGGAGGCCGGCGGGGCGGGACCGGGGACGACGGCGGCGGCGAGGGGGCGCCAAGAAGGGGCTGCCCCTGGGGCGGGGTGGCCCCGCCGGGGCCCCGGGGAGGGCTTCGCTGGGGGTCGCGGTTGATGTTCGTGCTCAGAATAGCCCCTGCCCGAGCGCCTGCCCTCCTGCGGGAAGAGGGGTGCTGGGGATGATGCCTGCACAGGACAGCTATCGTTCAAGAGCTGGGGTGAATTCACTGAACCTCGGGTCTCGGAAAGGACTGGGGAAAGAGAGGTGGGAGTTTTTCTGCTTTGCCTGTAGGGCTGGTGGTGCGCTTTTTCTTTGGAAAGGGCGGGGGAAAGAACCCACCTCTGTATTTCAACCTCTTCTTCTTTGAAAGTACAGTGCTGATGGAGACAGGAAATATATGTGCTGTTCTATTCTACTTTTTAGAAAAGAGAGGTGATCTAGTGCCGTAAGGCTGACTCACAGGGAAATCCAAAGAGTTTGAAAGTTTGGCTGGGGAGGAGAGTGGAAGGGATTGTGGGAAGGAACAAGGGAAAGAACGTTGTAAGAGGGAAATAGGAAAGTTATTCGTGAGAAGGGGGAGGAACAGAGAATGAGTTTACAAGTACGGGTGACAGTAGGACAGTGAGATGATTACAGTTATTGTTAGACAAACCAAACAACATTTCATGGAAGCCAGGAGCTGCTTGCATTAGAAAAGGGTAAGCATTTATGAGTTGATATTGAGAAATATTGTTTGAGAAATTCTTATGGGAATCTGTATGGTTTGTGCATGAAGTAAAATGAGAGATATGTGAGGAAGGACTATATCTGGAGAGGGACAGAAGAGGAAAATATATCTCAGATTGTAGGGTAGGGATACTCTCTCTGAGCCTAAAAGGCAATGGCATTTGAACACCTACATCATGTCTGGGAGAGCCAATGGAAGGAGAAACCTGGGAGCGGTTCAGGGACAGATCTCTGCATATGTGAAATGTATCTGGATGGGCATAGCCCCCTCTCAGTGTTTGCCTCAATATAATCTTCTGGCTTGTTTTTTTCTATAGTCACTAATTTGTGTGAGACAGCAGCCCCACTACTTGTGGAGCTCCACGAGTTGCACAGCCCACATGATTATCTCAGGCCAGAGTCTTATTTAAACCATTAAAAATCTATAGAATGCTCAAGTGCTGAAGAAGGAAGCAGATGTGGAAAAAGGCAAAGGTTCAGGAAGATTAGGCACATGAAGCAGAGTGAAAGAAACCGAAAATTGAGGGAAGTATAATAAGCTCATTAGAGAAAAAGGAAGACAGAGAGAGACAGAGAGTGAAATATAGAACAACTTTTTACACAGAATAGAAAAAAAGAGATTAAAAGATCATTGGGTAGAGGAGATGCAGGAAAGAAGTAAGAACAGGGATTTTATGCATTCCTTATATCCAAGGATAGGGTGTGTGTTAGAAATAGGGTATTTCATTAGAAGTCTTTAGAGGCAATCACATGTTCCACCTCCAGGTATATTGTCTTTTTTTGTTTCATAAATATCCCATATATAGCTTTCACTTCAGTTATTAACTCCTGTTTTCCATTTTCGCCATATTCTTATTCTTTTTCTAGCTCTTCTTCAAGGTTGTTCCAGCAGATATCAGTAGATAATAATGCCTACCACACATTTTAGATCCAGTTTGGATTTCTTTCTTGATACCTATCAAGAGTATGGCTGAAGAATGTACTAGAATATCACTAACTTATCTCCTCTGTTCCCTGAACTTTTTTTTATTAGTAGTGGTTACATAAATTCAGGGACTCTTTGTATTCTAAGTTTCTAGGTCCTCTTTGCAAAAAATTTATCCTTTTGTTCTCCCCATTGCCCTGGGTGGCAACAATGATCATGAAAAGAACTTGTTTAAACCCTTAACTGAAAACATAATAGCAAACAAACTAAAGAATCCCTCTATTTGCTCAAGGAGAGTCTGTCAATGCAGGTGCTCTACAGAATCAGCGTAGAGTACTTACTTTGTATATTCAGAACTGTTGATTCTTGTCTTTCTCCTTAAAATAAGTATTATGTCAGGCTGCTTCTCCAGGAGCTGGTTTTTTTTTTGTGTTACATACTTCAACAGTGAATTGGTCTAACATTTCATTTATTTGCACTGAGGCAAGTGCATTTTTCTTATGATGTTATTAGCTAAAGCTACCAGCATGAGCTCTCCAGTTCTCCAATATGAACAGTTCTATTAATTATAAATATAGGCTATAATTTAGATATACAGAGTTCAAACTTCTCAAAATCCCTGTGGGAAAAACATACACTTGCTTCTGCTTTAAGTAGCAACTTTGCTGTTGCATCATTTTTTTCTGCTAAATATGGATGTTGTTTTCAAGCTTTTGAAAATTTTCATATGCCTACTGTTGAATATTAAAATACTCTCTTCTGAGCGGATTCAAACAACTCGCCTTGATTTATGAAATGTTCCAGTTCAACAAAGCACTCAAGCACATACTCTTGACTTCAATGAGATTTGAATCATAGAAGCATACTTAGTTTTTAATCACAAGCTTTGCTAAAATATTTCTTACTCATTTAAAGTGTTTTAATTCACTATTGTTTTAATTACCATCTTTTTATTCTTTCCATATCACTACTGGTAGACTTACCTGCTATTATACAAAGCTGAACACATGGCTATGTCCAATCTTTAGAAGATCTTTGTGGTATCTCTTGATACTTCTGGTAGATACAGTAAATTGAAAGGTGAGATTTTTATGAACATCCATTTTAAAAATGAAAACCATAGAGTGTCACCATGGTATAAATCTGTCTCAAATATTAATGTTGTTCATTTATATTTGCCTCATCTACCTGGATAACAACATCATAAAATACTGCTCATCATTCAAAACATGATAGCTGGTATGTGTGTACCACATGTGTGCAGAGCTGAGCTGTATAATTTACTTTCTGTAGTATTGGACGTTAATTGAAGCGTATTCTTTACAAATGGAAAATACCAGTATGTTGAAATGAAAAGTTTTAACCAAAATATGTTAATGTCAATCTCTAATTCTCCTCATAACCAGCAGGCTGTATAGCTACTCTTTCTTTGGTCCAACCAGTATTTAGTATATTTGAAAGGAATCACTTCTATTTATGAGCTTGAGAGATGTTCACCTGGGAGTCAAAAATGCTGTAAGATTACTGGAAGGAGATGATCCTAATGTGGATCATAACAGTAGATTACCTTTTTTTTTTTTTTTTTTGTCCAAAAAATGGGGATAGTTGAAAAACCTTGTGTATTTGCACTTAGCAAGAGATAAGCATAGGTCAATTTTATAGAGTATCTCACTTTATAAACACACAGTTTATACAACTGAATGCAAGATCATGCAGCTGCTCAACAGTATTCGTACAGAGAAGCCAATGTGCAGACATGGAGTGAAGAATTGCTGAGTGTACTTTTTGGTGTGACAGAGTCCTTGTGGAATATTAAGACAAACTAATCACAGTGGTAGTCATGAGAAGTTGTTATCATTTTAGTGTGCCCAATCCTGGAACACATCATGGTTCAATATGTTTAAATAATCATGCTGTAAGAAGGCTGCTGACAAATTTGAAAGGTTTCTGAAAACAGCTACAAGAACATTACAATTTGGAGTACTTTTCTAACATTATATTAAAGCAGTTTAGCTTGTAAAAACCAGAAAGATTTAGAGGTGTCTTTAGACACTTTCATGATGGACAAAAGATTGTGAAGTGAAGGTAATTTTTTAAATAAGTAGAGGTAGTAAATTGGCAAGACTAGAACATTATAAATGATGAATTCAGAATAGAAAAAAAAACAAACCCTACTTTGAAGCAATTAAAAGATTGAAACAACTAAAGAGAGAGCAGAACTGGTCACCATTTAAAGTCTCTAAATCTAGGTCAGCTTTATGTTCTGGGTTTGATCCAGAAGCCGCTGGGTAAAGTTTGATGAACCTTGAGATTCAGAAGTTCAGATCAACGATGGCTCCAGTGTTAAAACATGTGAATCTGTAAACCCACAATGTTTTGTCATGATATATTCAGCTACAAAGTTAAAATTGTTTACTTTCTTAGAAAAGCAATAAATTGAACTTACAAACATTAGATTGGCTTCCAAGCTGACAGTTGAAAACCACATATATCATAACAATAAGGAATAAAGCTCTCACCTATGTAGTTTTTACCACACTTGTATTGCCAGCATTTTAAGAGGGTGTTGTGATGAGATATGACACAACTGTAGTTTTAGATCCTGGTTTTACTGAGACGTGTTTGATTATGTTAGTTAATCTGGCTTTCTCAGTACACAGGATTCCCCAGGATGTAATTCATTCAAGTGTGAAACCCCAGAGGCTTTGACCTATTACTAAACACAAAACTACAAATAGAATAGATTTTTTTTCAATAAACACAATCCTAAAATAGAAAGGCCAACTTTAAAATATGTGAGTAATGTCACTAAAAAGAAAAATGTGGTTGTTCAGTATACCTCAATAAGCAACAAAAGGCTTAGCAACCTATTTCAGTCTCTGGAAATAAAGTGGGGAGTCTGTATAAGAGCATTTGCCAGTTTTCTTCGTAAGAAGTATAGGTCCTCACCATAAGACTGTAACATAACATTCTTCAAAATGTGTTACCTTAAAAGCAAGTCTTGGAGTAACTAAAATAAATAGACTTTTTAGTCTGGTTTGCTCAACTGTTGGCTGTTACATTTAATTTCTGAATGCACACAAGAAAATTGTTTCTACTTCGTGTTTAATTGAATTATCAGTCTTTTAACAAACTTAGATATGACCAACAGATTGCATGCATTTTTCTTCAGATAATTTTTCTTCTCAAGCACCTTCTATATTAAGCCTTAATTCTCTTAATTCAGATGGAGTTCCCCGGTTCCAGTGGCAACTGATGTTCTTCTATCCATCATGTTCTTTAGGTCTGTGCTAAACTATATGAGAAGCTAATCTCTGGGGGGGTGGGTTATAGTAGTAGTAGAAATTAAAATGCAGACAGATGGTCTATATTTTACTCTCAGTGCTAGAGCTCATCCAATGTTAATAAGAGTGGTATATTTCAGAGTAATAACACAACACCTGTACATATCAAGTGTATACACAGCAGAATTTGGAAAATATATTGATACAGGGAGAACAGATTGGAAACTTCAATGAAAAACCCCACAGTCTTGTAAATAACAAATATATACATAAAAATACCACCCTGAAATTGTCTAATATCTAAATATAACATTATTATTAAATATTAGTCATTATGTTTACAAAATGTGTGCATATGTATTCACTTTATATGAAGACAACTAAGCAAGGATACAAATACAGTGTAAATTTGTACTCCATAAGCAATCATCACTGAAAAGAAGTGCTGAGGTGTAGCTGATATGTTTATATTCACTATAGCGGCTTGACTGCCTTGGAGCAAAATCTGGTCTTTTCTTTATGTGCTTATAAACAGAATTTCTGTTAGATAATGAGAGTCAATGGGAAGTTAGTGTTTTCTCTATGTTTTACAAAAAAGAACAGAACAAACAGTGGTCTAAAAAAGGGGCGAAAATGCCTGTGAACCATTGTGCACAGAGTCCCATCAAAAGCAGAAAGATTTTCAAACTAATTTCATACTTTGTTATTAGCTCAATTTGTTAATCAAGGTTTCAATCCATTAAACACTGTTTAGCTCAAAGCAAGTGAGCTGTTCTGCTGGAGTCAGCGGCCCTGTGAACGTTTTGCTGGCTCAAGCCTCAAGGGAGACAGTTCCTGCTAGTTAGTGAGGACTCCTCTTTTTTTATTTAATTACTCCTTGTAATCGTAGGAGAACAACACTTAAATATCCAGAGCAGCCTGCCATTTTCCCAGTGTGAAGCTTTATTTCTTCCATTTTTTTGAGTGTGGTGGTTTGTTTTTTTTTTTGCCCCATGGGATAGTTTTGCATACAAAAAATTAACTTTGAGAAGAAAATTGTACCTGTATAAATTAACTCCCATAGATTTTGTTGCTAGAAATATCATAGAATCATAGAATCATAGAATCGTCAAGGTTGGAAAAGACCCTTAAGATCATCGAGTCCAAGCGTCAACCTATCACTGCCAAGTCCATCTATACCATGTCTTCAAGCACCGTATCTATCCGTTCTTTAAATACCTCCAGGGATGGAGACTCAACCACTTCCCTGGGCAGCCTGGTCCAATGCTTCACCACCCTCTCGGTGAAGTTTTTCCTAATGTCTAACTAAACCTCCCCTGGCGCAGCTGGAGGCCATTTCCTCTCGTTCTATCACTTGTTACTAGGGAGAAGAGGCCGACCCTCACCTCGCTACAACCTCCTTTCAGGTAGTTGTAGAGAGCAATAAGGTCTCCCCTCAGCCTCCTCTTCTCCAGACTAAACAACCCCAGCTCCCTCAGCCGCTCCTCATAAGACTTGTGCTCTAGACCCTTCACCAACTTCGTTGCCCTCCTCTGGACACGCTCCAGCACCTCGATGTCCTTCTTGTAGTGAGGGGCCCAAAACCGAACACAGTACTTGAGGTGCAGCCTCACCAGTGCCGAGTACAGGGGGACGATTGCTTCCCTGGTCCTGCTAGCCACACTATTCCTGATACAAGCCAGGATGCTAGTGGCCTTCTTGGCCACCTGGGCACACTGCCGGCTCATATTCAGCTGGCTGTTGACCAACACCCCCAGGTTCTTTTCTGTTGGGAAGCTCTCCAGCCACTCTTCCCCAAGCCTGTAGCGTTGCATGGGGTTGTTATGGCCCAAGTGCAGGACCCAGCACTTAGCCTTGTTGAATCTCATACAGTTGGCCCTGGCCCAACAATCCAGCCTGTCCAGGTCCCTCTGTAGGGCCTTCCTACCCTCCAGCAGATCGACACTCCTGCCCAACTTGGTGTCATCTGCAAACTTACTGAGGGTGCACTCGATCCCCTCATCCAGATCATCAATGAAGATGTTGAACAGGACCGGCCCCAGCACTGAGCCCTGGGGAACACCACTCGTGACTGGCCGCCAACTGGATTTGGCTCCATTCACCACCACTCTCTGGGCTTGGCCGTCCAGCCAGTTTTTAACCCAGCGTAGAGTGCACCCATCCAAGCCATGTGCAGCCAGCTTCTCCAGGAGAATGCTGTGGGAGACAGTGTCAAAGGCCTTACTAAAGTCCAAGGAGACAACATCCACAGCCTTCCCCTCATCCACTAAGCGGGTCACCTTGTCATAGGAGGAGACCAGGTTAGTGAAGCAGGACCTCCCTTTCATAAACCCATGCTGGCTGGCCGGTTGCTTGCATGTGTAAAACATAGTATGGGTGGAGATGATTTTAATGATAGAGCTGAAAATGTGTGGGTCTTGTAATAAGTGGAATTATCATGAGGACACCTCAGTGTTTTATATTTTAGGCTGTATTGGTGTTTGTGCTTAGAGGCATGGGTTTAGATATGACATTTCTGAAATCTGCTGGTGTTAGGCTACCCTTGTTTCTAGTGGAATACTTTACATTAAAATTAAAAAAAAAAAAAAAACCCTTTCAAATAAGTACTTCTCAGTGCCCACAAACAGATGCAGCAAAGTCATAGTGGCAGCAGGTGTATGTGAAATAGAAGGAATCAAACCCAGGAGCCCAGATTTTCTCATCCTGCCATACTTTACACCAGTTTGTTCATTCATCTCGGAGAGTATACAGATTTTGCAGCATGTTCTGAAAGCTAACAAACATAGGTATGCATTTAGGGAGAGAGTGAATCCTAAAGTCGTAGACCAAAGTGGAAAATCTCC
Organism: Nipponia nippon; assembly: GCF_047370975.1. Classification (NCBI taxonomy): domain Eukaryota; kingdom Metazoa; phylum Chordata; class Aves; order Pelecaniformes; family Threskiornithidae; genus Nipponia; species Nipponia nippon. The sequence goes on along the minus strand of NW_028262380.1, from coordinate 40,434,082 downwards.
CACTAACTGTTCTCTCTCTTGCTATGGTCTGTGCTAGCTCCCATGTTTGTACTGACTGTACATGCTACATCTAGTAGAAGGACAGAGAAAGGACAGAAATCTAACAGGATTATAGGCTATATAAACTGTCAACGACTCTTTGAATTCCTGTATGACTTCAATAACTTGCGGGAGATCTTTTATAATGATCCGGGAAGTGATTTCAAAATGTAAGACCTGGAGTAGCTTAGTTTGGTAGATGGTTGTTACTTTATAAACACTGTTACTCAAAACTGGTTTTTAGAGTTGTGACTGGAAACCGAACTATTTTTGTCCACTTTTTCCTGAGTAGCTCTTCTTAAACACATTTTGACATGTATTGACCTATTTCAGCTAATTAATTTGCTGGAAAGTGTGGGGGTTTTTGTGATAATTACATAAAATTGCTTATATATATATTACTTTCTATATGGAATGAGTGGTTGACAACGTATTTTGACTTGTTTATAAGGGCTTAGACAACTGGATCATTTACACTGAGGTGTAATTATCCATCTCTCTGACCTTCCCTCTTCACCAGTCTGCTCAAGAATCCTGCACTTGGAAGCTCTTTCAAGACATGTAGCAAATGAACATTATCCCCGAAACTAAACAACAGATCAAAGTGAGATCATCCCTTATTGTTCTCAACAGCAACTGACCTATTAGACATTTCCATTTGGGCAAAATATAAGTTATAATAATTTAGAGAAATGGACGTAGTATGTAAAGTGATACTTTATCAGCAGAAAGTATTGCTATAATACATGCGTTCCTTTTACAGCATGCAACTTAATACCTTAGGATTTTTGAAAATGTGTTCATGTGAGCAATCCTGCTGAGATAAATTGTGAACTATATCTTCATTAAAAGTGCTGACGTGTTTTCACAGAGAAACTTGGGAGTACCAGTGAGAACTTCCTCAATGGAATGTGAATGCATCACCCTCAGACTTGTTGCGGAATGAGTTTAGAGAAAAGAGCCTGAAAGAACAACAAGTCAAACTTGGGCTTAAGGCCTAGTTTCAGCTTGTATGTTCCTCAACCCTTGTAAGCCCAGCCCTTAATCTCATAATTCATTAAATCTCTATAAACCATAAAATACCTCATACCTCACAAGATTTTGAGTATGTTCATGTTCTAAGTCAGTGACAAATACTTTCAGTTTAGTGATCCTTATTAATTTCTTCCTTTTCTTTTTGCTGAATTCAACTGGACTTTAAAATTCTAGGTTTTATCAAAAGGCAACAGTTGTTGTTGATCTGAATCCATAGTTGTCAGGGAGAAGGATTTAAAGCATCAGTCAATTGTGTGTGATACTTCAAGATTACATATATAATAGCAAGCAACTTCACATAAATAATTTTCATCATTGGCATCAGGTCTTGAAGGCAAAGGATTGCAACAGTATTAGCAAAAGAATGAAAATTTTCCATTACAAAGTAAATGTTCTACATTTGGCAACTTTCTTTTTAGCATTGATTTCAGTATAGTCTTGTAGTGGCATAGTTTACTGTTGGAATTTATTGTCTTTAATTATTATTATTATTATTATAGTAATTTTACTCTTAATTACTAAATGTGATCAATGCATTAAAAACTGGAAACTAACACAGCATTCAAATGTCAATGATTAATCATGGTTATGGCTATTTTGTCTTATTTTCACTTTATGTTTATCGTAGCTTCCACTTAACTATTTTCACACAGAGTGCTTTCAGTAGACTTGACTATGAATGGGAAATCACTGTCTGGCACAGAGAGGAGGACTGTCCTATGAAGACTGCTGTCCAAATGGTCTGAGCAGCAATGTACTGAAAGAAGTGTTTGATATTACTTGTGATTCTACTTGACTCCGTGTAGTAAGCTATAAAAGTACTTGAGCCAGCTTGAAATAATTTGGCAATGCCAATAACCATGTTGTTGTGGTGCTCTGCCTTGGCCTAATTAGTCATGTTGGCGAGGTGGTGGGAAGGGAATAGGATATACACCTGCTTGCATAGCATTAATTCCTCTACTTAATGAGATCCTTTGTTTCTTCAGTGCAGTGGATTTCTGCGTGTACTGTGAAGCTGAACATAGGTCTGGAAGTTGATTTCTGAGGCATTAGGTTTAATCCATAGCTATTTTGGGTAATTGCGCCATGTAAAGTCATCCACAGTTTGACAAATCTAAGTTACATTGTAAAAATATCTAACCCTTTTTCTGCAGCTGCTCCTAGAGGGGTAGTATCTCACTGTTTTGATGATTAGAAACTTTATTGTAATTTCAAACCCTGATTTATTCCTGGTAAGTTTAAATTCACATACAGTTTTCTGTTTGATTGGTTGGTTTTTGTGTTTGTGGGATTTTGGACAGTATTGTTCTTTTCCTTCCTTTGTGTTTACCTCAGGAAACGCATTTACCAAATGAACCAAGCTCTTGCAGTCTCCTGAGTAGCTTTTCTCACCTTTTTTTCCAGTTTTAATTTCTTTTTCTCAAAACTAAACTATGAGAATAAAATGCAATATTCTGCCTAAGGTCAGCTCAGGACTTTATAGAATGGTCCTAGTGCTTTCCTAAAAAAATAACTTTACCAATATTCTGGACATATGCAGTATTCATTTGGAACCAAATAAAAGAATATAAACAAAAAATATCCCTGTTCATAGGTTTTGGACCATCTTGCTAGATTTTATTTTAGGTGTCTTGCTTATCTTGGTCCTTCATTTACGTTCCTCAGAGCTCATGAAATCCACTGGATTCAGTGGCTTTTAAGCTAAAACAATTTATTGATAATTTCATCACATTCTGAAATGTACTGTAGTGATCAGTGACTGATGATGACTTATCTGCATATAAAACTCTAGGGCTAGATTTCTTGGTGTGGTGTAGCTATTCTATTCCGTTTGACAACAGTTTTAGTGTCCATATAACTCTATATAAGAGTTTCCAGGTGGCAGAGCAAAGCAGTCAATTTTCTCCTGTCTGCCCCTGCTCTACCTACAGTCATGGACAAACATGCCTAATGTGCAGAACTAGGAGACACTCTTTCGTTGCTTTAGTCATTAGTTTTTTTTCTGGCCTACTGAAAACATCAGCTGAAGCATGAGTAGATACATAGATGCTGCTACAGTTTGATAAGGTTGACAGCAGACTGAAAACAGGGTCAGCATGCAAGAAAGATGGAGTCTGTTTCTTTCAATGCATACTCCACACTGCAGCAAGGGCAGTTCAGCTGTGTAACAGCCTTCAAACCTTAGTGTTGCTATTACTTAAAGATTCATTAACTGACCTTAATTTATTTGATGTATTTCAAATGACAGGGAATTCTGAGTAAGCAAGGAGTAAAATTTCAAGCCTTTCAATGAATGGCCTGAATGGTGTGATCTTGTACGCTCATGTCAGGGTCCTAAGTGCACTAATGGGCATTAATGACCCTGACACAGCCTCATCTAGGGCCTCCAGCCACACTCGGCAGCAGGAGGGACATAAAATTGCTATCACTTTTTCTGTTATTTCCACCTTTTACTTAGTAAACTCATTAACCAGCTTTAAGTGTGGGTGCCTTTCTTGCCTTTTGAGATCCCAAAAGAACCAGCATCTCCTTGATGCAGAACAACCCTACATGTGGGACCAGGAGCCCCATTTAAGCTCGAGACTGAGCCTTCAGTCCCAGACTGAGCTATGTTGTAGGTGTGCCAGTTTCCAGTTGTGTCTCTTGCTGCTCCTGGCTGGACCTGGCCTTTCCTTCAGTCCCCTCTTTGGCCCATCTCTTACTGCCCCTTGATGGATCTCCCTCCTGGACCTGGTTCACCCCTTGCCATGTCTGGCGCTGTTGATGGACCCTGTTACCGGCATGTGACTGTGCCCAACCTGTTTGGGTGCTGTGGGACTGTCCCCCATCAGAGAGGGCATGGCTTGCACTGGGTGTGCCCTTGGCCCCTGGCTTGCCTTCCCTCCAGGGTCAGCCAGCTCTCGCAGCTCCCTGACATCCTCCTGTACATGTTGCTGGAAATCTGTAAGTTTCTAGGAAAGTGAAAAGTCTGCATGAAAGCACATTGAAAAGCGGGTATGAAAAGCTTCTGTTCTCGCATGGTAGTGCTTTACACCTACTTTGATCCTACAAAAGACCAGGCTGTAAAGACTCAGCAACGCTGTATACAGCTCATTGTATTCATATCCATGCTTTGATGATTTAAAAAAATATGCTAGTGACGGCAACTCTCAGAGAATATATTCTCCATTGGCTTATTCCTCTCATGTCAGCTTCAGTGGTATAGATTCGTGTCTAGGTTTCAAACTAGAAGTATTAAACAACTTGATAAGCCTCACTGAATTTAATTCTTTTTTCAGTACTAATACATATTTATTAATGCAGAAATGTATAGTACAAAGATATGTGAGTTTCTGTACATTATTCTTCTATTTTGAACGCTGATATGATGTTCATACAGGCACCATACACCAGCACAATCGATTGATGATGGATACTACTTTTTTAAACTTTAATAAAAATCATGTCAAAGTATAAACAAAATCCAAGATGTTTATACAAAACATGTTTAAAATTAATAAATATCCTAAAGCAAAAACTTATTTGTCTCCTATAAAAGAAGAGTTTTGAGAATTTCAACAAAGCCAAGTGCAAGGTCCTGCACATGGGTCAGGGCAATCCCAAGAACAAATATGGGCTGGGCAGAGAATGGATTGAGAGCAGCCCTAAGGAGAAGGACTTAGGGGTGCTGGTGGATGAAAAGGTGGACATGAGTCAGCAATGCATGCTTGCAGCCCAGAAAGCCAGCCATATCCTGGGCTGCATCAAAAGAAGCATGACCAGCAGGTCGAGGGAGGGGATTCTGCCTCTCTAATCCACTCTTGTAGGGACCCCACCTGGAGTACTGCCTCCAGCTCTGGGGCCCCCAACATAAGAAAGACATGGACTTGTTAGAGCAAGTCCAGAGGAGGGACACAAGATGATCAGTGGGCTGGAGCACCTCTCCTATGAAGACAGGCTGAAAGACTTGGGGTTGTTCAGCCTGGAGAAGAGAAGGCTTCAGGGAGATCTTATAGCAGCCTCCCAGTACCTGAAGGGGGCCTACAAGAAAGCTGGAGAGGGACTTTTTACAAGGACATGTAGTGATAGGAGAAGGGGTAATGGCTTTAAACTGAAAGAGGGAAGATTTAGATTGGATATAAGGAAGAAATCCTTTACTGTGAGGGTGGTGAGGCACTGGAACAGGTTGCCCAGAGAAGTTGTGGGTGCCCCCTCCCTGGAAACGTTCAAGGCCAGGTTGGATGGGGCTTTGAGCAACGTGGTCTAGTGGAAGGTGTCCCTGCCCATGGCAGGGGGGTTGGAACTAGATGATCTTTAAGGTCCCTTCCAACCCAAACCATTCTATGATAATAAAATATTGCAAAAACCCCCACTTCTGGGGGGGAGAGGGAAAGTGGCTCCAGCTGATTATTTCTTCCCAACCACAGCCCCCACTACTTTGCTCTAATTCACACTCCAGAGGGAGGCTAGTGCAACTACAGACAGAATCAGACATTCAGCAGGTGAATTGAATTAAGTCCTTTACAAGGTAACTAAAAAAACCTGGACTCAGCTGTTGCTCCTTCCTTTATATTAGGAGGAACAGATCAGATATGCTCTTCTGATGCCCTAACCTGCTGAAGAGTAACAGCTACCCACAAAGGTAAGTAACAGACAGTTTTATGATGTGTTTTTTTAAGATTATTTTTGTTATGTTTTTTGTTGAAATGTTTCCTGTTGCTGGGCTGCTATTGGTTCCTTAGGAATATGGTCCTTTGGAGTTGCCTTAGGATGAGGTAGCTTGCTTTGTATGTTTTAGTGTTGTCCTGTGAGTATTTTTTGAACACAGGGACCCACTACATGTCATAATGTTTATTAAGGTAGGAGAGTTTAATATGGTTGATGGCTTGCTATTTCTTTGTAATGTGCTTCTCTGAGACATTCTAGGGATGGCTTGAAATCTTGAAAAATCCTATTCTGGTTTTGGATGATAGGGGACTGGTTCAGCTGTTTTATTGCTGCAGCTGTATATTTCTTGAGTATAAAGAGTTTGGAGAAAGTTTCTGCTTTCCTGTCATCTTTTCTTTCTGCTTCAGTTTTCAGTGTGGAGCTTATTGTGTAGAGGCAAAGAGGCAGTACTAAGGGGAGAGGAGGCTGTGCTGACAAGATTTAGCTGACTATTAGTATGAAAAAGGCATGGGCAATTATCAGACTTCCCACACTGCTATTATTTCCCTGCTTGCTTGTTTCGTTGTATTAATTCTCAAATTAATCTACCTCCTAACTTAAGCTTTTACTGTCTTATTCCTTTATTTCATGTGTGCAGTATCCATAATTCACATCTCTGAAAGGGATTGTGTTTTAATTCTCTGATTTTTTTTTTTCCCCCTTCCTGAAACAAACTGATAGCCTTTGGTTTTTCTCTTATCTAATGCTCTCTGCCTAAGCATTTCTAGCTAGTGCTGTTCATCGATGAAATACAAATGTGGTGAGAGGAAGCATGTATTGAAAAAGGCTTGTAACATGACTGTTAGTTGGTATTAGTATAGCATTTCTTAAGTCAGTATTTGTTTTGCACCTATATTTTGAAATTATTTTTAAGAGTTGTTTGGCATTGCCTTTCTTTCTGGTTTTACCCTAAATGGAGACTGTTCAGATGAATCCACTTTCAACCTGAGTGCAAATAATAGGGAAGTGGAAGTAAGCATAGGTTCAAGGAGCACTGCTCACTGAATTGATGTGAACAAAGAGGAAAGTGGTACCAGACTGCAATAACTTTCCTATAACCAGATATAACAATAGCTTGATAGTGGGAGAAGATTGTTTCAATAATTGACCACTGGGTATTTTTAGAAGCTGTGCTACTCTCTTTCCACTTACTGTCCAGCTTCTATTTGTGTGTGGCAAATTGCTTTATATGGGGAGGAGTCTAGGAAAGCTTTGAGAGATGTAGTTCTATATAATTTCTCCTGCTTTGTTGATTCACTTAACACAGCTGTTTGGCAGTTCTTTTAATGAGATTTTTTTCTATCCTCATCCTTCTGGGAAGGAGGAAGGGGTAAGTTTGTCATGCAGTTATATCTTTAAAGAAATATCATTTGAAAACATCAGGCAAGTCTTGAGAGCTTAAACTTCCAGTAATGTTAAAGTGTGTAAGGGACTTTTTGCACAAAGAGTTCTTTAATATTTGAAAATGGGAACAAATGGGATTCACCTGCTTCTCTGGGTGACTTGTTTCACTTGTGTTATACAACAAGTCTGCCCACCTTCCGAGGCTTGCTCCTCTAGGACTGGCACATGCAGCCTGGGGGGGGAGTTCTTCAGCATGTGTGCTTTAACTAGAAATGCATATAGGGCATAGTTTTGAGAATATCAAACACTAGATTGCACTAGATAGTGTGGCCAGCAGGACTAGGGAAGTGATCGTCCTCCTGTACTTGGCACTGGTGAGGCTGCACCTCAAATACTGTGTTTGGTTTTGGGCCCCTCGCTACAAGACACTGAGGTGCTAAAGCATGTCCAAAGGGCAACAAAGCTGGTCAAGGGTCTAGAAAACAAGTCCTATGAGGAGCAGCTGGAGGAGCTGGGGTTGTTCAGCCTAGAGAAAAGGAGGCTGAGGGGAGACCTTATTGCTCTCTACAACTACCTGAAAGGAGGTTGTAGGGAGGTGGGGGTTGGTCTCTTTTTCCCAAGTAACAAGCGATAGGACAAGAGGAAACAGCCTCAAGTTGCACCAGGGGATGTTTAGGTTGGATATTAGGAAAAACTTCTTCACCAAAAGGGTAGTCAGGTACTGGACCAGGCTGCCCAGGGAAGTGGTTGAGGCTCCATCCCTGGAGGTATTTAAAAGATGTCTAGACGTGGTGCTTGAGGACATGGTTTAGTGGTGGACTTGGCAGTGCTAGGTTAATGGTTGGACTTGGTGATCTTAAAGGTCCTTTCCAACTGAAATGATTCTATGAAATAGTTAATGTTTTAAATTGTTTGAGCATGTTTTTTTAAAACAGTTTATACAAAATGTCATTTTGAAGTTCAATTCAGTGCCCAAGTGACATTCACATGCACTTATTGAATTTAAAGTCCTCCTATCCACTGATAAGAAACTGCATAGCTGGATATAATTCAAAGTCAATAGCTGTTTTCATAGAGCTGTGAGGATTATTGTTCTGACCTGATCTGTGATTCTGATATCCATGCAATGCTGTCTCCAGCTATCCATATCCAATAAATAATCTTTGGCTCAGTCAGATATACATCTCATTGTAATCTTTTAAGAGGAAGAGCAGAGGAAAACTCTTGTGCTTGTGCATTTAGCACATTACCGTTGTGTCTTGGAATGAACAGCTACATGTTTCTGAAGCTGGATTTTTTTTTTTAAGATGGAATATATTAGTGTCACAGTGAAGAAGTTATTTTCAGTAATGGCTCTCTATCAGATATTGACTACAAAGTAGCTCTTGTTAAATGTATCTTGTTTCATTCTTTAAGTATGACTTCATAAGTAATCTTTGTGGTAGAGTTTTATGGGTTACAGATTAGGTCGTTAATAAACAAGGTAATTAAATGACTTTTTTTTTGTCTTAAAAAGCACAGATTTAAAGGTTAACTGCTGCTTCCATAACTTGTATGTGCTTGAATATAAAGTGTTAGAGAAACTGTTTTTCCCCTCCAAATGCACTGTAACCAAAGGCACTCATTTCTGGACTATTATTCATTGTTATATGAAAGAGATAATATTGTTTGTCTATTATAGTAATATTGTTTTAAAAGTCCCTGTTCAGCAGTCAGTATTTCCTATATGTATGTGCTGATCATGCATGTGATGCATCTCACCTTTAAAGCATCTAGAAATAACCAAATCTGAATTAACTCTTAAGATTATTTAAGTGAATAAAAAATTACTTTCATTTTGGCTTATCTTCACTACCTCTTTTCTGATCCAGTAGAGCAATTATTTTGTTCTTGGATGATCCAATTACAGAAAGTATGAACTCCATGCTCCTAGACACTTCAACAGCAGGAGGTTAGAGTGACCACCAGACACTTAACAGTAGGAGGCTGGAGAGGCTACCCTGCTCTGGATTGTAGTCAAAGTGCAGGCAGAGGAGAGATGTGACAGACAACTTCTACTACTTAGCTGTAGATATGGTTTTGTTTCTTTCCTGTTTTATTAACAGCTACGTGGCCTGAATCTGATATGTGTATTTGTGATTTGCATGCACATGTATAAATACACATATAGCATATGCTTAAATATGACATAGCATTAAGTTCTGTCTGAATTACAGTTTTTAAAAAATGAAAAGCTCATCTTGAATTAATGAATGAGCATATTTATAACTTGGTTTCAAGTATTTATATTGTTTCTGTTACATGATATTTTTGAGTGGAGACAATTTTAGAATTTGCAAGTCCCTTTTTTGACATAATTGCAACATTAATTCAAAGACTTCAGAAGTAGAAAATGACAGTGAACCATAAACACGTGTTCTCTTTTAGTAAAGTATATACTTCACATATTAAAGTTAACATTCTTGGCTGCATCTTCAGTGCAACATAACATGAATTTTACTTCAGCTACAGCTATAAAGCTGATATGGAACTTAAGACTTTATTTCCATTATTAATAAAGTAAGCAGGTGAACTAACCTAGATAAAGAATTTTGGAAAACAGCAGACACTACATGGAAAATTTACAGAAGTGCATTCCTTTGCTTATAGTAAACTCATTAAATAGTATAAAAATCACAGTGGAATGAGATTTTTATTTCCAGGTTTTACTTAAATGTTTTCCTAAGGCGAAGAACTGCAGTGCCTTCATGAAGGTTTTATGTTAATAGATAAAACTAAGTTGGGGACTTATTAATGTAACCACTTTGAAAGGATAGTTGCTGAGAAATGGAGGAGGACCCTTACTCCCAGACTCCCACTCGCTTAGGTCATGTACGTGTTTCTGTGCTCAGAATATATCTGCTTTGCTATTGAGTAGATGCTTGCAAAGCAGAGGCATGTGAGAGATGCTGTGGTACTGCCCTGTGGAAGCATGCCCTGCTCTATCAGCAGCCTGGTGTATGGTCAGTTGAAGTGGTATTTCAGAGGATGTTTTTGTGTGGCATGGTTACAACAGTGAGACTCCATACTGTAACTTTAATACTTCAGCTAATTAATAAATTGTTAGCTTCCTATTCAAGTTTCTAATTTTTGAAGTTTGTGAACTACAACATCCTTAAAGATGCTCTGGGACATGAAGATAAGGAGGTGGGTGGAAATCTGTAGCTTTACGTGTTCATGTTGGTGTTCTTGTAACATCAAAATGCCGAGTTACTTCAGAGCGAAAAATCCTCTTTCTGCATCTGCAAATTGGAACGTGTGAAGGGGAGCTCTATGCCTGATGGCAGGAAGGTGAGTTCCCATATATCTCATGGTTTTAGCTTTATTGGAGTTTGGAAATGGTAAATGCAAGCTTTGACTGAGATGCCTGAGGAATGGGAAATCATGATCTATGTGTATGCCTTATGTACACTTTTGAGTGACCTTCACAGATGTATTCTGAAAGCATGGAAATCTCTCTTGTGATTACCAGCCCCCTCTTTGCACATAAGGGGGAAAAATAGTTATTGTTTCTATTTAGGAAGTATGTTGGGGAAGGAAATGTATTTTACTGCAAATGGAGTTTACTGTGAGGTTTTACTGCCCCCCCAAACCCAAACAAAAAACATCAAAAAAAAAAAAAGCCCTCAGACAAACCAGTTTGGCATCTTTTGCCGATATATTTTGCATGCCCACACACCTCAGAGAACTTGATTTTGGAACAGAGGGAGATGGTACTTAAGAAGTCACAACTGCTGACTCTGATGAAGCTGTATTTAGTTGTTCCCCATCTGGGATGTTCAAATCTTCTGAAGGAAAAAGTGCATGTTATTGTTTGACTTCTTCCTCTCTGTGAGAAGACCATCTATATTTCCCCAGGGTAATTCTCAGGGAGGACTTCTAATGCTTGACCGTGTCTCTTAATCAGATTTCTTTCCTTTTTTTTAAAAATAATCTTTATGTGCTATTTGCTTGTCAAGCTAGAGTAATTTCTTCCTTTTGCAGACTAGAGAAGATTTAATGTGCATCTTATGTGTCCAGCTTGATCTCAGACAAAAATTTAGTGTGCATATTTAAACACCTCATTGGTGATGGTATTTATCTAAGATAGTTGAGTCTGTGTATGGCTCACTGCTGTGGTCTGCAGTAGTTCAACACTGTGTTGGTTGGTTTATGGTTCACCTGTGTGATGGGAGTCTGGAATAACTCATAGCTTCAGGTGACAGAGATGCACTGCTGGGAGTGATAAACCATAGGAGCAGTAGGAAATGGGAAGAGGAAAATAGAGATGAGATTCTGCAGCTCTTCTGCAGTTTATCACTCCATATGTTGACCAAATTGTGTCTTGCCTTTTCAGAAGAGACGAGGGATGGAAGATTTCTTCTCTCTCATCCTGACTGTATTGGCTGGGAGGCAGGAAATAAAAGAAATCTATAGTTTATATACTGCAGCAAAAATAGGAGACTGCCAATAAAATAGTGGTAGAACAGCTACTGTACGTGTTCCTTTTGGGGCAGAGGGGTGTGACATAGTTTTGCTGACTTGAGCAGCTTGCTTCGTTGGACAGTGTCTTGGTTCTGTTTATATACTAACTGCAATCTCGTCTGGAGTATCAAGTTTCTTTGTTTTGAATGATGTTCCTGGTACATTTTTGCACCTTATGTTTTTTCTGAGGAGAGGCAGAACGTGAAGGAAGTCTTTCATTCACAGATACAGATGTAAAGGTTCAGATTCAATTGAAATAATCAAAAGCATGGGGGAATTGGGGTGTACTGCTAGTATGTCTTTTAAAACTGCAGTTTCAGTTTGAACCCTGCACAATTCTAGACATACTGGAAGAATTAATGAGATCAATTTATCATCACTGCTTCAATTATATATAGGTGGTATTTCCATTCTTCATTCTCGGTAAAGGTGCCTCTTGCTGAAAATGTCATCAAAATACATTTTTTTTTTAAGAAATGGTCTTGTATGTCAGCCCAAGAGATGAGAGAAACAGATGAGAAATATGCCTGTAGCTCTACTGGTCTAAGATCTTGGAGCAGATGAGACCCTGGTAGATTGAGTTCGAATCCATTTGTAATTGGTGACAGGGAACTGTGGTCTATATGCAGAAGTTATGCTGAAGGTGATTCATAATTTCAATCTGGAGATATAAATGTGCAGAGCTCAAATAGTCTCTGGCTGGTGAAGAATCCTATAGTGGATTTTTGTGACGTGTTCCTTGGAATAAAAGGAGCTGGATGAAAAACTGTAATACAAATGTCAATAGCTTTGCATTACAAATATAGTGTGTCAGTTCACCAATTAGGATGTCTAGCAATATGAGGCCTATTACCAAGGGAACAGGAATGCACTAATGGCAAAAAGCAAATTAGGCTGCTGTGTGTTTCCTGGGCCTCTGTAGGGCTAGGATACAGTCTTCAGGAATACAGACTGAAATTGATGCTGTCAAGTTCTGTTCTTGTCTCTGTAGCACTGCTTCATACCACTTTTAGGGAAATAGAATGAAATATGGAAGTCAGCAAAGGAGTTGTTTTTTATTTCTTGGAAGAACCGAAGTGTCTCCAAATCCTTTGGAGACAGTAATGCTTGCTAAGCTGGAGAACGCATATAGCTATTTTCAAAATCTGATATATAGTATTGCTGTTTTATTTTTTCTTTCCAAAAATCTAAAATGGGAGTAAAAATTCTTATCATCTGATTCTTGGCATAGCTGAATGACTGAATATAGATGTGAGATCTCTCCAGCTTGTTGAATACAATCACAATGGTGGATGTAAAGAAGAAATCCCATCTGTGAGACATTAGTAATATATAGGACTTTCAAGTAGACCTGACCTGCTGGAAGTATTACTCATTTTTCATGGATGTCAAGATACTTTGCTAGATGAAGGTCCAAAATATTTTTTCTGTATAGAAACCTCTTGGTAAAAATATCTCCTTCAACAAAAGCTCTTAAGAATGGCTGAACCATTGAAGCTTTTAAGACCTCCTTGTCAGGAGATAAGGCAAGAAAACACATTTAGGAAAAAGATGACTGCTACCTCTGCTTAGTTTGAACAGAATTCAGCAGCAATAATAACAGAAAAATTTTGACATAGTTCAGGAGCTTTGTTTGCACAAATAAAAAAAAGAAAAACTATGCACTGCATTCATAAAGAAGTGGTAATACAAATTAAGTATAAAATAAATCCAAACTAATTCATGTGGGTTCTTGAAAGCATCTCAATTCTTTACTTCCTCAGGTATTAGTAAACTATTTACTTGTTTTACAATGTTTCAGTATCTCACAAAGATTAGCAGTGACTAGAGTAAATTCTGATGTTAAAGTGTGTGAATATCGCAAGTGCTTAAAAATAAGATACAAACATTTTCTGTGTTCCAAATATCTGATTAGTGTCCATCAAGAATCCAGGCTTCAACTATGATAATTTTTTAATATGAAAACATCAGGTAGAGTATTTTTGTTATAATGTTGTAGTGGGTGCAAAGAGAGGAGGAAGGCTTTAGAAATGTATTTAGACTTATTCTGACAGTTATGCTTTTACTGTTATATTTTATTTAAATGATTGTATTTAAAATTGCTGAAAGGTGAGATCAAGCAGTGTGCTTTGAAAAAACCTTCAATTCAACATAACCAGCATGACCCTTGTTTCACAGTGCTCTTTCTTAAGGGTAATATATTTTGGCTTATTACTTCAGAAAAATGTTTTCTAATTATCATGCATGCCTAGATACCTGTGGGAGCCTGCTTTGAATAAGTAAAGTCCATTAGGTGAAACAAATGTAAAATGGAAAAAGTGCTGGGTTTCTAGAATTAATAACAAAGCTACTTGGTGGTGGTTGGCAATAGTTAGCCATAATATCCTTTATGGAAAGGATCACAGAATGGTTTGGGTTGGAAGGGACCTTAAAGATCATCTAGTCCCAACCCCCCTGCCATGGGCAGGGACACCTTCCACTAGACCACGTTGCTCAAAGCCCCATCCAACCTGGCCTTGAACGTTTCCAGGGAGGGGGCACCCACAACTTCTCTGGGCAACCTGTTCCAGTGCCTCACCACCCTCACAGTAAAGGATTTCTTCCTTATATCCAATCTAAATCTTCCCTCTTTCAGTTTAAAGCCATTACCCCTTCTCCTATCACTACATGTCCTTGTAAAAAGTCCCTCCAGCTTTCTTGTAGGCCCCCTTCAGGTACTGGGAGGCTGCTATAAGATCTCCCTGAAGCCTTCTCTTCTCCAGGCTGAACAACCCCAAGTCTTTCAGCCTGTCTTCATAGGAGAGGTGCTCCAGCCCACTGATCATCTTGTGTCCCTCCTCTGGACTTGCTCTAACAAGTCCATGTCTTTCTTATGTTGGGGGCCCCAGAGCTGGAGGCAGTACTCCAGGTGGGGTCCCTACAAGAGTGGATTAGAGAGGCAGAATCCCCTCCCTCGACCTGCTGGTCATGCTTCTTTTGATGCAGCCAAGATGCACATGTAAATGAATTTCTGAAGTTAAATACAGTGCAGATGTCTTGCAAAGTTGGTGGTGGGGAAATAAACTTCCCTTGGAAACCTTGAGACATTTGGAGCCTAGTATTACAGTGAACCTGACTTTTCCAGCCACAAGAAAGGCAAATATCGGATCTTATTACTAGCAAGGACCTTATCTCAACAGAAGTGAGAGTGCAGTCAGGAAGATGGCTCAGTGTCCCCCAGTTTTCTTTTTTCAGCATAGCATTAAAAAAATCTTTGTAAGATACACTTATTGTATGTAAATGTGCCACTGTGTGAATGTAATTTAAAAACAAACAAACAAACAACAAAAAACCCCAAACCTATTATTTATTGATAGAAGGCATATGGAAGGAATTTTGGAATGCTGTGTATATCATAGTATAAAATATGAGGATACTGGAGCAACCTCCCTGGGGATGTGGTAGAGTACCCATTGCTGAAGACTTTCAAAATGTGATTGGACAGGTGCTAGATAATATCATCCAGGCTCCGTTTCCCATGAAAGATTGAACCAGATGGTATCTCAAGGTCCCTTCCAACCTGGGCTGTTCTATGATTCCTATGAAATAAGTAGCCTTTACAAGATTTTTGTTGTACTGGGGCTCATGCTGATCATTTTCAGATCTTGATGCTTCTCGTCAATGACTTCTGAAGGTTTTGTGTTTACTGCTGTGCAGCTGAGGCTAAAGGAGTTTTTTCTTTATGAGAAGTTTTGAAATATGATACTTTTTTAATGGCAACTTGTCAAAGTCCACCCTAATTTGAGAGGTAACAATTGAAATACCTTACACAAGATCACTCACTTTCCAGACAGTGAAACAAACTACAAACTACCTGTTGTGTATTGGCTCTATTTGTTTACGGAAAATCTTGTACTAATTCCCTTAGCTGACTAGCTCTAAGACAGGGCCATTCTGCCAAGGCAATGTTGATGAGACCTGCTTGCCAGTTCATAAAAGTACCTGAGACCCAAAAATCTTTACTTGAAATGTGGTGAATGCAGATAAAGCCCGAGAGTAACCTTCCAAAGCAGCCTGTGAAATGACAAAATACTTAACAATGAGGGGCTCTGTAGGACTTGTAGTTTAGCCTTCAGTGCCAGGTGATTTTTCAGATATTTTTGCATCTCTTACTTTATGAAAAATAATTTATGCTGTGTTGCTCTTGCACCAAACTACTGAGGACACTAAATGGGCGTGAAGCAAGCATCCCTGCATTTGCTAAAGTGAACCGATCAGGAAAATGCTTTTTCTGGAATTTTTCTCACCAAAAGTATTACTTGCTCCAGTGGAAAACAGAAGCTGAAGAAACAATGATCATTCTTTTCAACTTTCTGTTCTGATGAACGTATATGTAGATTTATTTTTTTTTGTTAAACATGAAGACAGCCTGTTAAGGAAACTTAAAAGTATTTTTATGTATTTCTAATTAAAACTTGAAGACAGACATGAATCAACTTTGCATAAATGTATGCTGGTTCCTTACTTAGCTCTACCTAGCATCCAGTAGATGATATGAAAAGTCTAATGAAAAGGTTAAAGAGCAACTGAGCTGCTGAATGTGCTTTACTTAGTTAATTTAGGAAAACTGCTCTTTGATGGACCGAGTTCTCCTTTTCTTTGATATTACCCTCTCACAAATAAGACTTATCACTGTATCAAAAAATCTACCAGATTGTGTCCTTGCCCAAAGAAGAAAGTGCTGCAATTTTTAATGGCTTATGAGATCTGTGAAGATAACTTCCAATACAATTACATTGAAGGTAGAGGGAGGAAAATGCAAGGACACCCCTAAATGCTTTCACTGTAATTTTTTTTTGCCCCACAGGATGGTGTAAATGTTTTTTTTAATACAATATTTCACCAAGGCTTTGGGAGAGACTTCTTCAAAGCCTGTAAAAATTTGTGTACTGTGTACTGACTCCCCATGCACTTAGGAGCTTGTGCATGTTGGAGATTGTAAGCATTTATCTGTTATTGCTAATTTTAAGAGTTCTGACATAGTGTCACACTTGAGGTCCCTGACACAGTGTTGCCTAACTGCCAATTTCCAAGTAGTGTGTTACAGAGAAAGCTGTTAATGTGCTATGAATTTGTAAAATCCCTTTAAAAGGATAGAGTGTTATCGGAAGAGATTTCTCCAATGTGTTCAGCAGGATGCCTGGTCAAGGGTGTTGACTAAACAGCATGTATGCTGTCTGAATAGAAACAGAAGCTTTGTTAGCAGTACATGTGGATGAAGTCACAGCTTCCCACCAGCAGGCAAATGGTTTCAGACTTGCAAAATGACCCAGACTGACAGATCTTCACCTGCTGCAGGTGTTATTGCAGTTTCCAGTTCTAAGACTGTAACAGAAATTAAGTAAATTCTCAGCTGGAAACCGAACTAGTTCCCAGGGCTGTGAAGTAAAAATAATTCAGAGGAATTCGGCATTATTGGAAGTGGATCTACTTGTAAGAGTTTAATGACACTGCAGTGAAGTACTGGGCTGGTTTGTAACAATGTCCTTTGATATCCTGTGTTTATGCTTCTCGTAAGAAGAAATATCTGCACATGTTAACATAATACACAAAGGCAAGATTTTATTGGGCTAAACATGAAGAATGGAAGCTGGCTGACCACTGCTTCAAGAATTACTAGTCACATGTTGGTCACAGATACAGCTGCGTTGGGTCTTAGAGCAGATTGAATGGGTCCTCTACAAGACAAAACCTGAGTAACTGTACCTGGGAAGGGATCAGAAGGGGTCAGAACCAAAACAAGTCTATCTGGGTAGTGTGAAAA
The DNA here is from genome assembly GCF_047370975.1 of Nipponia nippon. Lineage (NCBI taxonomy): Eukaryota > Metazoa > Chordata > Aves > Pelecaniformes > Threskiornithidae > Nipponia > Nipponia nippon. The sequence continues at coordinate 40,416,672 of NW_028262380.1, read as the reverse complement.
AAGCAATGAAGAAGAATGGAAATATAACTGCATATACACATGTATATGTATGCTTTCAGTAGTAGTATAGTAATTGCTTTAAGGAACAACTGTTAAATCAAAGGTACATATAACTGAGGGATGCATTTCGGGTTTTTTGAGAGCAGAAGGGTGTTTTTTTCAGGAAAATGAATCAATATACTTTCAATAAGATCTTTTTTCTAACATTGGTTTCAATGATTTCACATGACAGATTTCTTTGTTCATGTTCTGAGTTATGTTCTTTAAAGACTTAGGATCACGGGTCATTATGTAGAGATAAATATTTATATAAAAAATCATGGAAAAACAGTATGCATCAGGCTAGAAATACTAATAAACTGATTCCTAGGGGTTTATTTTAATAGGGAAAATAATCCAAAATCTAGATACTGGAGTATTATTTGATTGTATTTAAAACTTATCGTTGAATCTTAGAATCCCAGAAAGGACCTCTGGCAGTTGTCAGGTCCACTTCCCCCTGCTCAAGCAGAGTCATGTACAGTAGGTTGCTTAGGATCATATTCAGATGGCTTTTGAATATCTCCAAGGATGGAGACTCCACCACTTCTCTGGCCAAACAGTGTAGCAAACAAATGCCTGTTAGGTATTCCTTGGCAGAACAGATGCTGGAAGACATACAGTTGTGGAGGCGACTTCTGTGAGTTGCATAGAAAAGCATTTTATTAAAGGTCCTAGCTGCCCAGTAACAACTTCTGACTTGTATGAATTCAAAGAGGATTTTTTTGTTAATTCCTATGCTGTTTCCTTAACCTGGCTCTGCTCTACAATATATTGTAGAATTGCCTGGAATAGCACCCCCTTTACAGGATATCTGAGCAATGAAACAAATGAGGGGAAGCTGTGTCTCTCAAGATGTGAACTGCTTCAATTTACCCTTTAATACATAAGAGACCGAGTTCAACTTCTAAGACATTCACTAATTTTTTTAAATCACTATTTGATGTCTTCATGTACTAAATCTTAATGTAATCCACTTATACATGATCAAATAACTGCTGAAAATATAAAGTTCTTCTCAAGTCCTACTCCTTCCCCTCCTCCAGCAGACACTGAAAAATACATGGTGAAAACAAATACATCTAAGAAGTAAAAAAAAAAGTTGAACATCAAACACTACTAAGGACTGAAATATTTACTTAAAAGTCTGTCCAAAAGAGAGCTGCCTCCAAGAGATAATTCAAATATATATAAATTTTTTTTGAAGCTAACAAGTGAATACATTCTTTAAATTCATTAAGGTTTCTGTTGCAATGAGCAGCTTTCCAAACAAACTTCTTTAGCAAAAAGTTGCTTGGTAACCTTTAAACTTGATTCCATGCACTTAAACTTTTCTTTTTTCAGTCTTTCTTTTTCTTTTTTCTTTTAGGGAATCCCACTGGAAAACTGACTTTAGGTATAGAGTATCTAAGATGCACATAAAAATATTTCCTTTACAGTTTTTATAGTTTGACTTTTTTAAAAGTTGTACTTCATATTTTGTTATATTCACATTTTAATCTTTCTTTTACATTCAGGAAAGTAACACACGTGTATACAGTGGCAAGAATCTTAAACTTGTGATATGGAGATATTCTGCATAATAGTAAGCTGTAATGGCTATTGTAGTTGCAAACAATGTTCTTTCAATCTTCTTTTGTAACATTCTCTCTTAATCAAGTGAACAATACAGGATTTTCCCAGGTGTCAATCCAATGCCAATATTGTCTCTCCAGTACTTGGCCAGACCTTGAAGATCTGAGCATAGTAACTTTAATTTTAGAGCAGAAATCTTGAGTTCATGACCATATCTACATGTTATAAAAATGTATGACTCTGGAGTGTAAGGTCAAATCCTTAACTGAATGCTTGACGTGCTGTGGAAGTGGACAGACTGCTGACTAGGTGTGATAACGATATTGTTGAATTCAAGTCCTGAGGACGTGTGCCTATAATTCCTCCACAGGCAGCAAAGTTTTGAAGGTAGCACTGTCGCAGCAGGGCATGTAGTAAAACAAACTGTGGGACAGCATATATATCCTTTTGTGCAATAGATAATCTTCTGGCTGAGCTGTATCACTCCACAGGACAGCAGGGGGCTGGAGTGATTACAATTACTTACAAATAATCCTAGACTCCTGTGTTAGGCTTTTTAGTGTATATGTGTCATAAAGGCATGTACATCTAAGGTGAAACTTCAGTTTTAGTTGTCCATGATTATCAGATATACATTGGAATATCCATTAGGAGTTTTTCCTCTATCAGTCCTGGTTATTTTTCTCTGCTTTTCCAGTACAAATGTTAATGATAATAACTGACATGCATTACAAGGCATCCCTGGGAATGTTGTCTATCTCAACATTCATATGAGATTTTTTTTGCTGAAATGCATATTAGTGGGTGTTGGACTTACCACAGAGAGGTCACAAGAAAACACATTTAAACATGAATATTTATTATAGAATCTATCCAGAATTCTGATAGCTTTATGGTACTCTAAATTAATACAGTAAATGAAGCCTAAGTTCAGAAATATGATTATAGAAAAAGTATTGACACTTTGAATTCTGACAGATTTGTCACTTTTGGTTTCTAAGGTGTACATGTGGTGAGGCTGTTGGGGAGGGGGTGCATGTGTAGGATTTACTACTTACAACTCCCCACCCTGCTTGGAAGTGCATTTGTGATACAAATGGCTTTGTCCACACTTGTAGTTCCATTACTATAGCATTGCTATTGAAGGCAAACTTTAAACAAAAACTGGGGCAAATATTGTGAGTGCCTTCAGACCTAGGAGGTCTGAAATACAGCCACAGTCATTCTTGAACTTACTCTGTTGGTGTTCATTAAGTATCTCTATATTATCATGTTATACTGATCTGTGAACAATTCAATTAAGAAGCGAAGAATGTGAATTTTCTGTCTTCAAATATTTGCTAATATGATTCAATAATAGTAAGACAAATATTAAAAAACAGCATGGCAGAATATCTGTGAAAGTTCCTGTCTGAGGAATGTTTGAGGTAGAAGAATAACTTGACACCTTTTTCAATTAAAAAAAAATCATGTGACAAAGTTTACTCTTTTAGGCTCTGCAGGTTCTGGGTATAATTCACTCCATGGACCCAGTCAACCAAATGAGCCAGGCACTGAATATACAGTGTAGGAGCATGTTAACTACCTTGTGTGTACCCACGTATTTAGCTACGAGGCAGAATGCTTCCTTGGAGCTGATATATCCACAGAGTTGTAGAAAACCTGAATACATTTGATTCATTTTGTTGCAAAAGCAAGTGAAGCCTTAAACCAGTGTCAATTATCCCATTGTTTCTTTAGGTTTTGGACTGTGATTGGTTATATTACTACCTAAATATGACCAGCTGTGAGGAGCAGGGAGTTGGACTCCATGCTCCTTATGGGTCCCTTCCAACTTGAGATATTCTATGATTCTATGAACTGCAGGTGTAACTCTTCCTGATTAGGTAATGAGAAGTCTCAAATTTGGGGGATTTATAGTTCTAGACTTGAATCTGGTCTACTTCTGAACTGTAATATTAAAATTTTCATGTTATTTGTTCTTAACAAGAGAGGGGCTTTGGTAAATTGAAAATTGAGAGAGGATTCAATAGTTCTAAGATAAAAACTGAAACTTCCAGCAGTTTCCTGAAGGCAGATATCTTTCAGAAGCTTGCACTCTTAAGTCTTACAAATAAAGCTATTGATGCCTATTGTTGACAAATCAGTTTTGCAAAATCTTCATTTTAACAAGAAGGTCTTCCAAAGTATCATAGAGCATGCTATTCCATCTCTACAGAGTTGTTAATTTTAAAATAATCTGGTTTAGCTGCTAGTTAGACTCAATGCAAGACTGGAACTCTTATAAGGCAATCCCAAATACTAGCTGAGTTGTGGAAGAAAGTCCTTTTAATATGATACCTAGTCTACTATTTTTTCTTTCCCTGAGTGTAAATGCAATGGCTTTTCCTGTGTTTGCAAGATCTTAAGAAAATGTTAAATACTTGAGTATTCCTATACTGCTTTCTTTTATGCTTTGTTCTTGCCTATTTTTCTTTAGTCTCTTTAGCATGTTGGTGTTTTCCTTACAAACTTCTGTCTACCCTACAGCACTTCTAGTAGCAGATCTGTTTTCATAAATCACTTTGAGAGAAGCCAACACTCATAAAGAAAATATATGTTGATTTCTGCACTGTCCTGACATCTAACGGAAAGTTAAAATAAAGGCCACAATAAAATCCCACTGCAATTCATACTGTGCTTGTTGTGTTCTGTGGATGCGCAGTTTTTCTTTTAGCCAGAATATCATTCTGATTTAATGGGTTTTTTGCTTGTGAAATAAGATGGTAATGAAATGAAACACAACTAGGTTCCAGTCCTGAAATTCATTCTCACTTTTTCATAAAGGCAAAGCTTTCACTGATGTCAATGACGGTTTTGCCTGAGTCAGAATTGCAGGATTGGGCTGATAGTGTCTGACTTAATGAATTTCAAAGAGATTTCATTTCATGACCAGACAGATCATTTTGGAGTGTCTTTCACAGGCAGTGGAAATGCTTCTTGTGATTGTATTTTTGTTTTCTTTTTGTTTTCATGCTTCTTTAAAGCTTTTTTTCCCTGGGAGATGATACTCTAACAAATGAACAGTGTGTTTTAATTGAAAGAACAGTAATGAGATTACTGTAAGAGCAGCTTAAAATCTTACTGAAAGATGTGTGGATTTTCTTGTTTGGGTTTTTTTGTAGTAAGACTGGAAAAGGTTTTGCTGCAACATTCTTTCTTTGTAGAAGTTTGCATTGCTGCTTGGTAATTATAAGGCAAGGCTTATTTAATTAAAAAGGGAAAAAAAAAAACCCTCACATTTGAATCTTAAGATTAGTTCACAGTCAGAGATCAAACAAGAAGGCACAGAAGAAAGAAGAGGGAGTTCCAGAACCCATAGCAAACAAGGAAAGAAGCGTGGAAGAGTGGGGGTTTTTTGTTGTTTTTTTCTTCCCATTTCTTTTGGCAGCAGAACTTGCTCCCTGTTCAGCCCAATATGCGCTACCCTGCAACTACTGCTGTTTTTGGAAGTAGTAAATGCAACCAGTCCTAACCTGAAATCAGGCTTTAGCCTGTGGGATTTGATAAAGGGAAAATACTTCTTTTTAGTAGACCTGCTACACAGAACTTATACTTGTTTGTATGGTTTGGTTTGTTGGGTTTTTGTTCTGTTGTTGTTTGCTTTTTAAATATATAGAGGATCTTTGTATATGAAGCTCTTTACCATGCTTTGCAAGTGACATTAACCTAAGGTTGCCTTTTGCTGAACTGAGGCAACTTAATTTAGTTTTTCAGCCACAGGCTGTTTCATAGATTATATTACCTACTAGCATGCAATCTATAGCTTGTCATGATATTTAGACCTGAATTGTAATGACCAGTACTCCCTCTTGGCCACACATGAAACTGTGTGAACAACACAATGGACATTTATCAAAAATACAAATAAGATAATTATGACTATGTTTATATGTGCATATGAAGGGAAAGGTGCAAAAAACCTTTTCCCTTGCAGAAACATTAAACACAGAAGGCTAGTACTAATTGAAGTAATACTCCAGACTTCTGATTCACTGCTTTCTCAATATGTCAGCAGAATTTGTATTGGTTTAGCTGGAGAAAATAGTCCAGGAAACTCATTTTGTCAGGGACTACTTATTTTTTCCTGGTTTAATTTGGGCATAATCTACTATATCAGAGCTTTTAAGTATATCTGTGAGTCCTAATACTAGTTACAAGATTATGGCTCAAGTGCCAAAAGTCTGCTTTGTACAATGAAAAGATTTGGAGGGGAGGTGCTGGGAATGAACTTTAGAAAAATTTTCATACTCATGCAAAAAAATAATTCTGTGATGGGCCAGATAGCTTTGTTAGTCACAAAAATAACATGATTTAAGAACATCTGCATGTTTTTTAGAGTTGCAGTGGTTCAACAGAATCGGTGCTCAGTCTGATGGAGCTTAACTACTGTGCAAACTCTGCTGCTTGTTTGAAAACTGAACCCACTCTATGGTGGCACCAGTGAAATATCTCGCATCAATAGCAGTTTGGCTTTGCAACAGTTATTGCTAGCTAGCTGAAATCTTTTGTATTGCTGCTTTCAAGCTATTCCAGGCTTTGGAGGACCATGAAGTACACAGTGACAAAAACTTACCCAGTTCAAGTATATTAAGAACTTACTGAGTTGTTAAGACTTTATGCACCTGTCATTTTGGATTACGTTTTCAGTACTCTATAAGGGATCTCTAGAAAGTCCTTTTATATTGACTATGGTCCTCAGTTAATGTTCTTTTTATTCTGATTATTCTAGATTAGAGTAATTCTTGAATTGCATGTTAATTTGCATACACATAGGTGGTCTTATTTGTCAATGTTGTGGGCATCTCTACTGCCAGATACATGCAATTCAGACAACCTATCCAGAACTGAGCTAATAGGCATACTTGGACATTTGCTTTTGGTAAAAAAATTATTCCAACTGAGGATTTTAATATCTGCCTTGGATAGGGCAGTTAGAATCATAGAATATTTTGGGTTGGAAAGGACCTTTAAAGGTCATCTAGTCCAATCCCCCTGCAATGAGCAGGGACATCTTCAACTAGATAGGTTGCTCAGAGTCCTGTCCAGCCTGCCCTTGAATGTTCCAAGGATGGGGCATCTACCACCTCTCTGGGCAACCTATTCCACTGTTTCACCACCCTCATCATAAAAAAAGATTTTTCTTATCTAGTCTGAATCTACCCTCTTTTAGTTTAAAACCATTACACCTTGTACTATCACAACAAGCTCTACTAAAATGTTTTTCCCTGTCTTTGTTATAAGCTTCCTTCAGGTACTGGAAGGCTGCAATAAGGTCTCCCCAGAGCCTTCTCTTCTCCAGACTGAACAATCTCAACTCTCTGTCTTTCCTCATAGCAGAGGTGTTCCATCCCACTGATCATCTTTGTGGCCCTCCTCTGGACGTGCTCCAACAGGTCCACGTCCTTCCTGTGCTGAGGGCCCCAGAGCTCGATGCAGTACTCCAGGTGGGGTCTCATGAGAGCAGAGTAGAGGGGCAGAATCCCCTCCCTTGACCTGCTGGTCATGCTGCTTTTGATGCAGCCCAGGATACAGTTGACCTTCTGGGCTGCAGGCACACATTGATGGCCCATGTCCAGCTTTTCATCCACCAGTACCCAAAAATCCTTTTCTGCAGGGCTGCTTTCATTCCCTTCATCCCCCAGCCTGTATTGATACCAGGGGTTGCCCCAACCCAGGTACAGGACCCTGCACTTGTCCTTATTGAACTTCATGAAGTTCACAGAGGCCCACTTCTCAAGTTTGTCCAGGTCCCTCTGGATGGTATCCTGTCCCTCAGGTGTTTCAACTGCACCTCTCAGCTTGGTGTCATCTGCAAACTTGCTGAGGGTGTACTCAATCCTACTGTCTGTCATTGATAAAGATATTAAACAGTACTGGTCCCAATACCAGCACCCTTGAGAGACACCATTTGTCACTGATCTCCATCTGGACATTGAGCAGTTGACCACTATTTTCTGGATGTGACCATCCAACCAATTCCTCATCCACTGAACTGTCCACCCATCAAATCCATATCTCTCCAATTTAGAGAGGAGGATGTTGTGGGGGACTGTGTCAAAGGCCTTACAGAAGTCTAGATAGATGACATCCGTAGCTCTTCTCTTGCCTACTGATGTAGTCACTCCATCATAGAAGGCCACTAGGTTGATTAGGCAGGACTTGCCCTTGGTGAAGCCATGCTGGCTGTCTCAAATCACCTCCCTGTCCTCCATGTGCCTTCACATAGGTTCTAGGAGGATATCTTCCCAGGCACAGAGTTGAGGCTGACAGGTTGACACATAAAAGTAGGCAGTGTTAGTTTTGGATCAAAACCTGGTTTATATGCTCTAGAAGCAGGTATAGACAGAGATAAGGTTTAGATGATCTTACAATCCTATAAACTTATTGGTGTTCTGGGATAGTAACGTGTCATGTTGGTATCTCACAGATTTAAAGCAGCGAGTGCACCTGCAAGTGATATGACATAGAACACTCTTGGACTTGGTTTGAAACACTGATATTTAGGATCTTCCAAACTGTTCTTTCTACAAATACATCATTTTTAGCAGCCTGGATGTTTAAGTGTCTTTTTCTGGATTTGTGAAGAGCTAAGTGGCTGTGTAATAATTCTTGAATACCTTTCTACAGTTTGTTCTTATACTGTTGGAAATCCTTGTGTTAAACAAATTTGATAGGAATAATAGGAATGTGTGCAATGACAAGGGAAGAGACTTTTTCTTCCCATCTAAGCTGGTAGAGGAAAGGAAATTTCATTTTCACTGTCTTTGTATGGCTGTGTTGTCTTGCTAGAATATAAATTCTTTAAAGGCAGCTTTGAAATGGGAGATAGTTGTGTGTACTGTTTTTCTTAAATTACTCCTCCTTCTAGGCTTTCATATAAATTCTACTCCATTTGCATGCTTATATAAATGCTATAACAGGTATATAAACTTACTATATTGAGTACTTCTGTATGTTATCTCCTTTCCTAGGATAATCCTGGTTAGAAGAAGTTCTGCAAGACAGTGCTTTACCAAGACAAGTTTCCAAAACCTAATCCAGACATTACAAAATAACAGTATCAGTATTGCTGAATGCAATAGAAATATTTGCACTTGCAGAGTAATGTGAATACACACTCTGGGAAACAGTTATTTTTGTCAACCAAGGGAGGACTGGTTATTGTGATCAAGTAGTTGGGATGCTGGTGGGATTGGTGCTTACACAGGAGGGAGCATGCATGTGTGCATGCACTCAGACACTTTTTTTTAAAAGAAAAACACAACTGAATATTTGACATCAATATCTTAGTTTAGATGAGATTGTTTGTTTATACCACTAACTTGATATGGAATTCTGTCAACCCTACACAATTAAATGCTTGTTGCCAAGACACTAGTGATTTTCTTCCACTCAGAATAAAACTTCTTTTTTTATTTTCAAAAAATTATTTAAAAAAAATTTTAATATTTGTTTCTTCTTAAGCACATTAATTTTAAATAGATATTTTACTTGTGATTTATTGGCTTTGTGAGGTGATAATTTTTGTGTTGCCCACATGGGATGGGAGATCTAGAGAAGGATGGTATTACAGCAGTGTCAGTGAGAATGACCCAAAGAGAGCCTAAGCACAAAGTATTGTGAAAGCAGGCAGGAACCAAATAATAAAATGTTCTTGCATATAGAAAAGCTTATGGCACATCTAAGCTTTCATGGTGTTTTAATGGAATGAAGGGAACTGTGAAAAGAGTTGGAAAGAATCGTATCTATTTTATCTGGATATTAGATCTATTACTTTGAATTAAACATAATATAGTTCTAAACAAATTAATAAGCAAGTTCAGGAATACTTATTCCTGAAAGAAAAGGTTGCTTTGTTAGTGGATATGTATAGGCAACTTTATTCATGCTGAAGCCGTTCATGCTGTTGTATGAGCACTGCAGCAACAAGATTAAATCTTATGGCTACCATATTCAACCAACACAAGTAAGTCTGAGAGAACTGTTTTCTCACCAACTCCAATCTGACCTGTTTGACCAGCTCTTTTTTTTCTTCCCCCTTAAGTCAATGGCATTTATTGCAATGGTAAGTCTTATATTTCACCAGGAAAATAAAATCCAAAAATACAGTTAAGCACTTATTACAGTAAACACTTTTTTCTTCTGTTAAATAGTAACAGAGCAGACAAAATGTTTATTAATAAAGTGTTGATCCCAACAGAGCCTTCTGGTATGTTCTTTAAGAACTGCAAATACTATAAAAACAACTGGCAGATTTTTTTTTTCACTGTTGCATGGTTTCAGGGTACCAGTAACTCCTTGTGATAACTTTCTGGCTAGAATACATGTTGCCTATTGTTGATTACTGGCCCTTGAACTGTTTGTGGAATAAACAAATGCTTACAAATAAACAAACTGCTTACCTTACAGTAAAGGGGGGAGCTATGAACGTATTTGTATTTACTTTTTTCCAGATTTGTCAAAATAATCTGAAGTGGCTAGCAACAGCCCAGTGAACTTCACTGTGGTATGGGTTATTAAATGTAGCTCGTATGTCAGTCTGACAATGTCATATTCTCTGTGTTGGCTCTGACCCGATTTGTTACAAGGCTAGGTCAAATCTCTTACTAGGGGAGAATAGGAAGTTTTATAGCTTGTTCCAGGGGAGATTAAAAATGGAAATGTTTGCCACCAGGTCTTTCTGCAACTAATTGCTCTAGATCTATATTTATAAGAAGTGAAGTGATTTCCATTCTAAGTGGTGTACAAGTAGTATCCCTTACCAGTAATCAAAATCCAGAATGGTTTTTCAGGACTGCTACAAACCTTGTGTAACCCATTGCAATCCTTCTGTGCTATATATCCAACAGAATAAACGAAGATGACTATCTTCATAAAATGTCACATAGCTAACTCTTGGCCACATGCAGAATCTACTAAATCACTCATGTTTTGCACAAGAAAAACAGATTTTTTTTTTTTCCCTTACTCTGTGATACTTTGAGAAACCTCATGTAATCCCTAAACTATACTTTGTGGAGAGTTCTTTCTGAGCTTGATCTTGCTCCTGACAAAGTTTTGGTATGATACAATTTTAAGACAAAGATGTATTGTATGAAGCTATTTCTGTGTTTTTTTAGCCCTGAATCAACATCATGCAGGCAGTCTTACAGCACTGTAAAGCTCTGTGCCGAGCAGCAGTATTCTGCAAGTACTTAGGTTAGAATCATAGAATTGTTAAGGTTGGAAAAGACCCTTAAGATTACCGAGTCCAACCGTTAACCTAGCACTGCCAAGTCCACCACTAAACCATGTCCTCGAGCACCACGTCTACCCGTCTTTTAAATACCTCCAGGGAGGGAGACTCAACCATTTCCCTGGGCAGCCTGGTCCAATGCTTCACCACCCTTTTGGTGAAGAAGTTTTTCCTAATATCCAACCTGAACTTACTCTGGCGTAGCTTGTTGCAGTTTCCTCTCGTCCTATTGCTTGTTACTAGGGAGAAGAGACCGACCCCCACCTCGCTACAACCTCCTTTCAGGTAGTTGTAGAGAGTGATATGGTCTCCCCTCAGCCTCCTCTTCTCCAGACTAAACAACCCCAGCTCCCTCAGCTCCTCCTCATAAGACTTGTTCTCTAGACCCTTCACCAACTTTGTTGCCCTTCTTTGGACATGCTCCAGCACCTCAATGTCTTGAACTTACTTTTCTGAAAGATGTTTTTATGCAGAATTTGTGAAGGAAGTGTTTTACATGTGAGGAAGAATTAAACCTTGTGGCCAATAGTTTGGCTTAGATTTGCTTTTACTGCATTTCAAATATAATATAATACATTTTTGAATAAACATTGGATTAGGTGAATTTTTAGTTGGCCAGATTTTGATCCTGTATCCTGGATGTTGCAGTGGAGTGCACAAATATACAAGATATAGAAAACAATTGATTGCTTTCAGTTTTAACCCACTAACCAAAAGGTACACTCAACAAGAAATATGAGCATGAGTCAGATGCGTTTATTGTTGCGGTGAGTCATGGCTTAATCACATCTTAATAGCTGATGTTAAATCAGTTGACTTTTAGTCTGAAATTTTAAAACTTTGTTATGAAAAATAATGTCACATCTATAGTAAATTGAAGTTTAAATACACCTTTATGTTCACAAAATCAGTCTGTCTTCTGAGTGCTTGGTGACTAGTAAACCATTTGAGAATCTATCATTTGGAAGTGTGAGCTTTTTAAGGCAGATCACTCATGAGTGGTCTTAATATTAGACATGAAAAACAATTTCTTTATAGAGACTTTATGAGCAGGGAGGCAATAGTCTCCAGGCTAATATTTCTACCAATGGTATTATCTGGCAATTATGTCTCATTAAAAATAGCTCAAATTAAAGCTGGAAACAAAACTTTTTCCCCCCAAGTAGTTGAAGAAAAATAACTTAAGCTGCTGCCTAGTGCTGATTACAACTGTAAGAATTTGTGATAAAGTTGATGGATGAATATTTGGCTTTCTAGACACCACTGGGAATTGAAGGCAGGCATGCCTGGGACAGCAATAAATCAGATACTTTGACTTACATGACTGCCTCACAGGTGTCTCACTTAAGGAAGGGGACAGATGACATCTCTTCTTCCCCCATGCAAGATTCTGATGGAACTGGTGAGAAAGGGACAAGATGGAGCAGAGAAGATGGAGTTTCTGGAAGGATTTTGCTAGAATATTTTCAGGGTGTGGGTATCCTGTTATAAAAATTCATAGGACCAGATGTATGGAGTTCAAAGTTGATATTCTGCCTGTGTTCTTAGTATATACTTGAAAATCTTTCTCTGTTTTTCAGATAATCTCACGTAGTGCTGTAAAAACTGATAAATCATTAGTCAGTTTGGGTTTGTTATTAAAAGTCACAAACTGAATTTTACACAGCACAGATATATCCAAACTGTGTATAGTTTATAATGAGATAGAAAAATCTTAAATTTTTTCAAGCATAGATAAATTCAACACAATCACTTCAGAGCTTTGATGTGCAATATTATATAAAAGATAGCAGCCTTTTACAACATGGTTGCAGAATCTATCTTGTTTTATTGCCACTTGTACTACAATAATTCAGAATGATTCAGGTTTATTCACTGTTCTCCTGAGTGATATCTGATATGTATTTGAAATGAATGTGATAGTCTGTTTTTGTGAAGTTGTGTTTGTGACAATGTTGAAACTGCTTTTAAGTCTTCTGCTGGCTTTCACCAAATATAATAAGCGTAATTAGAAAGCTTTTTGTTAAACACTCCAATACCCTGTTGGGGTTAGTGTCTGGGGAAGGATGTCTACATTCAGTATGTTGGGAGTATAACAGGTCAGATCCAGAAAGGATTTAGTGTCTGAAGTTCCTCTTCAGATCAAGCTTGTGACCTGCAAAATTCACCTAGTTCTGTTGGCATCTGTTTCTATCACTAAAATTATCCAATGGTCTTCTGCAAATATGCATAAATACTTAATCTCTGCTGAGATGAGCAGCCCTCATTTTTGGTGTGTGGGATGTTGTGGGCTTTTTTGCTTGTTTGGGATTGGTTTTGTGTGTGGTTTTGTTTGGTTTTGTGGTTTTTTTGTTTCCTCTGCTCAAGCCTCTATCCCAGTGGTTACAAAAGTCACTTGGGATACAGAAAACTAGTTTTAGTTCTGTCCTTTTTTAACTATTTGTTTGCTTCAACCTTCATTTGTTGATGTCAGTCACTTAATTTTGTGTAAGACTAACAGAAATGAGTATGACAGGAGTAAGAGAAACATCAGGTTTTCAAATGTATATGAAGAAGCTAGGTTTTCTTAATCAATTCTGTTATTAGTATTCTGGTTGGAGGCACACAGAGGACAACTAGAAACTGGAAGATTACTATTGCAGTGGGTGGAGGAATCTTCTGGCACTTTTCTTCCTCCCATCCTCCTGTCTTATTCTTATGTGAAATAAACTTTACTCTGAAAATGATAGATATGTTGCATGTTGGGTGATGAAGGGAAAATAAAAATGGAAATTTTTGATGGGCTTGCATGTGCAATGGAAAACAAGCTTCCTCTTCAAAAAACATCAGAACACAGGAAGGTTAACTACAGTGATGGCCTAAATCTTTTTCCAGACTAAAGGTGCGGAATCTAATGGGGGAACATACCTTCTACCTGCATATCCTTTTTTTCTTGGCAGAACAGATGTCAGGGGAAAAAAGAATAAAGTGATAAGACTATAACTTCCTTTTTCACAGTTTAGTAAGATGAATCTCATCTTACTCCTTCCTTACATCCTCACACATGTATTTCTGACCATGCTTCTTATCCACCTTCCCCAATTCTAATAATCTTTTTCTCCCTCATGTTCACAGGAGCATCTATGTTTTGAACAAACACAGGCTTTTTTGCTGCCCCAAATGTTGTTTTCCAGTATGAAGCATGGTCTGTTGCTTGTCTACTAGTAGTCTGCTGCCATTTGCTGTCTATTTGATGGCCATTCAGCCCTGATATGCGGGTTTGAATTTGATTATATATTCCTAGTGCTAGGTGTTAGTAGGAGTAAAAAGAGATTGATGATATCCTATGCTGAGGAGAGGCTGGAAAAAACTTTTTAAAGACCAATCAGTAACTGACTCCTGCACCTCTTGGAAGAGCAGAGGAGAATTTCTTCCCTGGTGACACACACAAAAGCTCCTGTTTTCTCCTGACTTGCCATTCACATTTGGCCTCTCTTCCCTTAACCTCCTCTCAACTCCATGCCAAGTGTGTTCATCTCCAGCTTTCTCCTTTAAGGCTTTTTGTTTGTTTGTTTGTTTTGTGGTTGTGTTTTTTTCTGTGGAGATGCCAGTCTTTGGACAAGATATTAGCTTTTCTACTTGTGAGATTTTCTTTCTTACTCCTGCGTATATACGGATGTGTTGCTAAAGGTCTCTAACCCCAAATCATTTATTTAATTTCCACCTGTAATTTAACAATCGTGGGAGAGAAACACCTCTTGGCAGGCACTTGTGGCATGTTACTGGCTTTGAATGAGACCCAACATATATCAGAGTGGGATTTGATTTGAGATTACACATAATCTCAAATATAATTTCAATAATTCATGTGTTAATTAAAATGATTTATGGGTTTGGTTGCATCAGATAAGTTGGAAGAGTATGTTACTTACTGAAATCTAGCTCTGCTTTCCTTTATCTGCAGTTTGGTGTACTGGAAGGGTAACAACTGTTATACCAGTAAAGTGTATTTGTGAGTCTTTTTGGGTTTGTTTTTGTCATCTTTTTTGTTTTGTTTTGTGGGGTTTTTGGTGTGTGTGTGTGTTCTTTTAATTGAGCTTGCTTAAGTAAAATACATGCTTTGCCATTCTATGGCAATGCAATATGTGTGTTATCCTAGTGAAAAATATTTTCAGCTAGCAGTAGGTATTGTACAGTTGTGCTGAAAAATATTGATCCAACTTAATTACACAGCTCCTGTGTCTTAAAAAAAATGTGTGTTAGCTCCCAAGCCAGAAAAATACATTAGATTACAAAGCTGCCAGCACAGTCTTTTGAAAAATATACTTTAAAAGTAAAGCTACAAAAATTAGGTAACATTCATATTTTCAGCATCAACTTACCTAAAGCATTTGCATCCAGTAGACTTGCATTATGAGCTATTGTGTTAGTTGTCAGAGCCTTTCATGGAAAAGCTGAAATTTAAGAATGTAACATGTTATTTGTTATGGAATAATGCTGCAGTTCAACATGTGTCAAAACCAGAAGAATTCAAAACTAGTGTGAGTTCTGTTAAACATGACTGATTATGGACTGAGTAATATACAGAGTTGAAATAGTGAAACTGGGGGGGGAAAAATGGTAAATCTTACACATCCTACCTAATGCTGAGTTTTAGTCTGTTATTTCGGAAGCTATAGGAGGAAAGAAGCAGACACAAAATGGATTGGCTTTATTGTAGTTTGTTATGCTGCAAATATAATTATTTGGAAAATGTATACCCTAATGTAGTAATTAAAAATTAAAATTAATACGAAAAACTAATACACTTTATGTTACATGGTCTGCTCTGATTTTACATTTGGTTTTTGGAAGATAACTACAAGTAAATCATCTTCAAGAAACTTAGCATTAATGAGAACTACAATGCAACAAAAATAAAATATATTGTTTTGTGGAGTAGGTTTCAGCTTGAACAATTTGAGATTTAAAACTGTATTCTTATTAATCTTTTAAGCCTGTTCTTGGGGATGGTGTTTGAAAGAAATTAGAAGGTCCAATTTCCTAGCATAAAATTCATAAAAAATTATCTCGAAGAAAAATCTTGCACTCACAATGCAGAACAAAAGTGAATTTAATATCTGATGTAAACTGTGTGTACATATTATATATAAAAATAAATATCTATGCAATAGGAGAAGGAAAAGAATCTATATGTGTAAATAGGAGGTGTATTTTTGCTCTTGCCAATCCTTCCACCTGGCAGGAATTCCTTGTAAGCTTTTCCAAAATTTTTTCCCCACTGATGCTTTGGGACTTGTGTGGCAGGCTGATGTACATTGTCTCAGGTGCAGGGGTGTTTTGTTTCCTTTTACTGTGCTGTTTCTCAATCCATCTGTTCCATTTTTTACTATGGAGTATTGCCTTTTTTGCTTGTATAGAATCACTGCTGGGGGGAATGTTACAGGAATCGGATGACCACATGTGACAGCGATGTTAGCAACCTGAAATAACACTTACGAGAGGCTCTGTATCCTGGCAGCATGCATGGGGTGATACAGTGTTAATGGCTGCATGCTCCAGTGCTTGCATATAGTGCTACAGAATTAAAATTGTAACCTTTGTTCACAGTGAATGCTAAGAACCAAAGTTTGTGTCTAGTTTAGCTGAACTCCCTGGATGCTTGTTTGCTGGCTTTTTGTTGGTGGTGTGCTTAGTGTCTTGTGGTGGTTGTTGTTGTTGTTTTTTTAATACCTCTATGTGTGTACTTGGAAACTTGATCTGACTTACACTTACTCAGGCTCAGAATCTTATGAACTGAGGGTGAACTTACAAGTTTAGTGTCAGTGTGCACTACCTAAGATTTTTCTAAAGGGCTTTGGACTCTGACCTCTTTAAGATGAATGTTTCCACTCTTCTCTTTATGTGGAGATCTAATTTACCTCCCCCCCCCTTTTTTTTTTGCCTCCTAATCTTGTTGGACAATGATCTTTAGGTCTATAAACTTGTAGATAGAAGAATGTCTTACAAGATTTTTTTTTTACTTTACATTGTTAACTTTATACATCTGTGCTGGGAGTGATATTGGGACTGAACAAACAGCTGCATAGACCTCAGAAGGAGATTAGGTATGAACTCTGCAGCCACACATGTTGTTCCACAGCTCAGGAAGAGAAGAGTCTACTTCCTGCTCCAGCTTGAGCTTTCAGCCATCTCACTTCAGCTATTTTATTCTCTGGATGTCCACACTGTTTTTTTTTTTTTTTTCCTCCTTGCCTATTTGAAGCTTCTGTTGGCATAGCCTCTCTCTGTAGAACATGATAGAAAGTATCAGTATGAAGTATCAGTAAAAATAATCTAAAAGCTTTAAGAAATTCAGTGGTATGTGTGATAAAGGGAAGATTAATACTCTGTATTAAAAAGTATGTCATGAGTACTCTTTAATGGTTTTCAGATGTTTCACTTCTAAACTGATCTTTTGTTGCACAAATTGTGACTACAGGTATCTTAAATGAAAACTGAAGGGTAAGGATTTTGATGTCTCCCTTCCTAGTCCGATTTATCTTTGGGATTTTGAGGGGGAAGGAGCAGTAGATGTAGGGCAAGAGAGTTGCTTGAACAATCTGGAATGTGCCTGGAGCAAAGATGGCCCAGCATAAATTTCTCCTTGCCTTGCTGTTAGCTAGTCTGGCTTGGGAGACTGGGTTTCACAGTGCAAAACTATAAAAACAAAGTCCTCCTCCCTTATACTTGGCAGCATAAATTCTGCTGAATTTTGTTGATGCAGGTATTATGGATGTGCTATATGATACTGTATTGTTTTGGTAACATGTCCTCAAATCCTATTATGTATTTGTAAACAACTTTTTCAGTGTACTTTCAGAAATTTCAAATATAAAATGTTTACTCTAGAAAATGGGCAAGAATGCTATCAGATTATCCTCTGGTAGGAAAAACATGCTGGTATGACTGTTTACAAAGATGAAATTAAACAATGACTTTTCGTTTTCTGCAGCACTTCGATAATAATGCACTGACACATCAAAATAAATGTAAAGTGTGCTCAGAAATATTGAGTAGAAAGGGGTGTGTACCCTCATCAACACATCTATCTCAAAGCCAAACTGCTGGCTCCTCTATGAGTCCCAATTTAATAAACAAGTGATAGATCCAAAGTCCCTCCAGTATGGTCCGTCTGCCAAAGTGAAATCCTACCTTCATTTAATTACAATCCACATGCAGGCAGATCTTTTCCTTCTTTTTCCCCTGGGTTGTTTTCGTTTGTCTTTATTTAATAACTATTTTTTTCAGGGTCACCTTCTAGTTAAACAAAAATCTGGAAGTGAAAGTTGAATAGAGAAATTCCTTTTTATACCAGACTTGCATAGAGCTAGACTTTGCCTAAGATGTTTCTCTTTGATTGTCAGTAACAGGATAAATACTTCATGAACTTCATTGCCTAGTGCAATCTTATGTTCAGCAAAGTAAATGTGTAATTATTCTTAGTTCCTGTGGTATTCAAACATGAATTTTAATGTCACCAAATTGAAGTTTGCAAATGCAAATATTGTCACAGTGAAATATGAGACTCATTTTGCCCTTTTTGCAAATTACTTTACCGGAAGTGCCACACTTCATTGTTAGTTCACAGTACTGCCTTAGTCATTAGTGTTGACAAATTATGTTCTTAACGGAAAGAGAGCTACTTTACCATCTATGGTGGTCTGGCCACAGTCAGCTAGATCCCAAAATTCAAACCTGAATACCTGTCACTTTACTGTATTAAAAAAAAGAAATCAGTGGTGAACATATTTCAGAAATCAAAACATGCTTTCTGTTGAAATAATATGTATACAAGTTCAATGAAAATCAATTATCTCTAGTTCTGGAGCACTTCCTAGTGGGGGAAAAAATCACAAAACCCAGCTAAAAGTGTTAAGTAATAATTATTATATTAATCTAATTGTATGATAATCTAATAGCTAAAAATTCTATAACATGATGTAGGTAACATTGTGAATTATTTATGCCTTCAGTAATAATTCAATGCTAACTTATGGACTAAAATATTAAGATATACTAGGATCAAATGTATACTAGGAAGAAAGGGAGAAGGAAGTACAAAGCTGATGGAACTATGGTCATTTTGTATGGAACTATGGTCATTTTGTATATATCACATGAGAGGTAAAGGGTTACTAAAGCAAAAATTTCATCTTGTGATCCTCCTCCCTGATTTCATAATGTGATACTTTTTTGCAAAAAAAGTGGCAGTTATACAGCAAGTAGAAGAAATTTTTAATTTTACTGTCTGGACAGTGTACGTTAATCTGGGAGGTTGAGAGTGTGAAAATATAGAGCACATATGAAAAACTAAGTGGTAGTTCATTATGTTCATAACTTACTCTTTCCTGCCTTTTTTCTCAGTTTTCTTTTCTGGTAAATACGACTGACTTCATCTTTAGGGATGCTCTCTGGGTATGCTTATCTCTCAGCACATTTGGAAAGTGGTAGTCTGAGTCTGTGTGTTCACGTTGCCCAGTTAGCTATTGGAGACTTGTAAAATCAGCTGTCAACACATGGTACACCCAGTGTATGCAATCGAATCAGCCTTCTAAATAACATCTCTTCATTGTGATTCTTAAAATCTTTAGTATAATCTCTGGTCTGTAGTACAGAGGGTAATCCTCCTTAGGTTTTTTGTTTGTTTACATGGGCACTTTCCAAGTTAGAATCTATTCCAAGAGTTTAATGTAGATTCAACTTTCTGTACAATTCAACTATTCTGTACAATATAGTGCTAGCCTCTGATAAAAAATATACTTAGCGGGTGGTGCTTGAATATCCAAATAATATCTGAAGCTGAGAAAATTCAAAACATGTCCCTGTTCCTCTACAGTGGTTTAACTGGGTTGAAACCTGGAAGCTAAGTTGAGTATACCTTAATCTCTTAATGATAAAGTTTCCAGCTATCATTAGGAAGAGGCATTGCCAATCTGCTGCAGTGAGGACTGTTATTTTCAGACACTCTAGAAAGTGTGTAGATCCCACTACTATATGGTAGGAGGGAAAGAATTTCTCTGAATTAGTGGATCTGAGGAAAACTACTATAAGCATCTTGTTGCAAAATTAATCACTAATATCTATAAACCTTTAAAGCAGATCCCTGTTAACAGAAATTTTAAAATGGAATTTAAAAAGAATCTTGTTGTGCTCTTTCATAAATGACTAGGGGAGCCTCATGGTTTCAGCACAATGTTCAAAAATTATGACTGCATATAATTCACAGCAATGAAGAAGCAACCGGAGATTTCACCTATGCTCTTGGGAACAACACAAAGTAGAGCTGTGGGTTCATTGAGTTAGCCTAGCATAAGCTATGGAATATGTAGTTTGAGGCAGTTTTCAGAAAAATAGTATTGAAATGGAGATAAGTGTAGGAGATCTCTAGAGAAAGACAACTTGCTTATTATGCAATAACAATAGGTTTATGTTTATAAAAAAGTTAATGTACCATCATTAATTGAATGTACCTTTATATTCTGGAATACTTCATGTTTTCTTTGGTGCCTTAGGCTTCTAGAAGATAGTTGTACAAATAGGTGAGGAGAATCTTGAAACTAAATGATGTCATCACTTTTCTAGTCATGGTTTGTCAAACATATAGCTAGAACAAAGCCAACTTCTCTCTTCAGCTGTGCTTGTGATGTTGACTCAAACCATAACAGACACAATATAAGAATTGGGATTACTTCTTGTTTCTTCCTCTCAGTAAATTTAGGAAATGGTTTCTATTAAAACTTTGTGTTTGGTCTAGTAATAGTTAACACTTGAATGAATTGTAGTATGGAATACATTTTGTAAATTTCTAGCTCTTCACTCAGGTTGCAGAGACATAGGTTCAGAAGCTGTATGTTGGCAGAGTTGTTTTTTGTGTGTTTGGTTTTTTCTCTTGGAGATCCAGGTTGAAGTACTTAAATATATATGCAGACTTCTTGCCTCAGTTGTTTAATTCCATGTGTTATGGTGGCATTTTGTCCCCTCAGGAAAGTGGCTTTCCAGTGCTTCCTGACAGACCAGTACTTGTTTCTTCCCTAGTAATAGTTGAAGACATCTGCAGCATAAAGATGATGTGTTTTGTGCAAGAGGTCTTGTTGAAAAACAATGCAAATATGGGTTTAGTGATACACCATTACAAAAAGCTGCCTTCCTCCATCCCACTTACTGCTTTGCACTGTAAACAAGGGCGGGGGACACTACATGGGACTACAAAAAGTACTTTAGGCATAAAATAGTTGAAATAACTAGTTGTATAATCTGCTTTAGTGTTTGAACTCAATTTTGTCAAATGACCTTTTTAAAAAAAAAAACAAAACCAACCAAACAAAAAAAAACACAGTCCATTTAATAAAACAGGGAGTCTGCTGTCTTTAGAACTGTCCTATACCTTTTTTCTTCAGAGTTTTCATGTTGTTCAGTTGCGTTTCATGAGGCTAGAAATTATTATGGGAAATCAATGTTGATTAGATGCATAATATTTTAAAGTACAACTTAGAGAGGTTTTCAATACACCCAAGCAATAGTTAAGCTTCATTACCCTTATTAAAACACTTTAGGAATAACTGAGTGACAACAAATGATATTGGTAAAAAGTTGTCTTTTTTTTTGTCACTATGTAAGAACCAGAAGGAGAGTCTGCAGATGTCTTCATTGGTCTGCACCAGACACAGTGCCTTAATTGTTGAAAAAGCCTTAAATGAGGTGCAAACACAGAATTTGGTCTGCAGTGACAAGGTACTCAAAGTTATTAACCAGAAGTCAGTGACCTTTGCTATATAAGTTGAGAGGATACATTTTGGAAGGTAAAACTAAAAATACGAAGGAGAGAATTAATGCTATAAAAAAAAAGACTATTTGTTCTAGGTGTTTTTCTCCTTCACATTAAACTTAAATTACTGGTCTTCAAAATGAAAAAAGTGTTCTGACCTTTTTTCTTTACTGACTTCTCTACTCCATTTCTATTCCTTATGCTGTTATAAGCTATTTCCTATATAATTCAGAAAAAAAATTTGGTTTTGCAAATGTTATTGTGCCACTTCATTTTTAAGACAGTAATTTATAGAAATCTAAATTTGTGGGATTGGGAAATAATTGTATTGAATAAACAGAAAATCTAGTTCTTACTAAACTTTAAAAACATGAATGAATTTTAACTGTAGCTAATATTTATGTGTAACTTAGTCTTATGCAGTATAACACCTGGTTATGCCTGATATTTCAGGTAATTCTTTTTATTTTTCCCTTGAGATTGATTTGCCTACCCCCAGAGCTTTTAAGAAAGAGCACTATGCCCATGTTCTTTATTTCTGGAAAATAGGAATAAACAAACAAATCTTATGCTGGAATAACTGCCTGAAGAACAGAACTCAAAACTTCTATTTTTTTTTTTTTTTAATAATCTTGTGCTTCTCTGAAAAGTTCTTAGCCTTATGTTGCCCCCTTAGACTGGCTGTATATTTTCTTCTGTTAGTCAGCTGGAAACCTTATTGCAGTGATAATAAGCCTCTTCTCAGGCATTTGCTATGCCTAACAATGTTTAAAGACTTGTAATTTGATAGTTAAACAAGAAAGAGTATGAGAGATATATGGAAGTCAGCAATAACTGCTCTTTGTATTAGAGAGAAGCTACTGTTGGATTAAAATGTCTTTTTTGTTATTTTGTGATTATTACCTCCAAGAAAATTCCTTTTCTTCTGGACTTTACCTGTTGTTGAAAGCTGGGGCAGAAACTAATAGATTTTCTGTGTAAGAAAAGTGTAGGGTTTTCATATAAACCTTCAAGTTAGTTTGCAACTTGGTGAAGTTCTGACATTTGCCTTTTTTGTATGATTTTTATTCTTTGAGCTTACCAATACCAAATGATAAACTCTTTATTGGTATGGGAATGCAAGCTATTTGGGAAAACATCAGTAAAAATGATGAATAATTTGGCAGACTTAGTGGTACCCTTTCATTCTGCATGTAAAAGGCACTGAGACAGTGAGTCCTGAGATGAATGTGGCATAGAGAAAAGGTTTCTATTTGGGTAAGCTGAATCTGCAGGTTACTGGCAAATGTGTTTTCAGTGTTGTTCTGTAGATTTTGAAGACCAGTTCAGGGATTGTGAGGTGAAATCTCACCTCCCTCTGTATTCAGAAGCTGCTGGTACAATGAATAACATAACTGTGTTTTCCACTTTCTGAAAATGATGGGGATGATGATGGTATGAAATGGACTATGAGGATTTGAGGAATGTTAATGAGGAGCAGCTGTAGGCCTCAGGTTATTATGAAGCTAAGAAATCCAGAAAACATCAGCAAAAAGCAGCTGAAAGACTTGGAGGTTATAAGAGGGAGAGTAACCTTAGGAGGAACTTGAGTGGGAATGCAAAACATTGAAATTATTGCAAAGAGATATGAGTGCTGGCAGTTAAGGGCAGGCAAAGCACCCAGAGGATGTTGCCAGAGGATGCTGCAGGGGTAACAGCAGCAGGAGGGGAAGCCCCAGGGCACTGAAGAAGACAAGGAGCCAAGCAGTTTGTGATTTGCCTCGGATGTGCCTGTGAACAAGTGGAAGAATGGCAAACAAAATGAATTCTGCACACAGGTGTTCGCTTTGTGCCCAGTTTCCTGCTATACAGCCATTAAAATGTTGTTTACTTTATTAACATGCCTAAGCAATGCCTATGTTTTTTTCGTGCAAACAGCCATCACACTAAGTGTTCTCAAATGCTTTGCTTCAGCTCTGTAGCATTCTGGATATGGTGTCAGCGACACAGCCCCAGTTAGAGACAGACATTAATTTCAGTAAATCATCACCCGTATCTCTACATTGCTTTAACTGGTGCCTTTCACATTTTTAGATGTAATATTGATATTAATATGCAAGAATTAAACTTCATAAGTTCTGTGGCTACACAATAATGCTTCATAGATGGACTAATCCAATATATATGACACTTTCACTGAATGATTTTCATTAGGGTCCCTAGGAATTGGTAGAAAACAGGGAATAAATTATTGACTTAAAGCTTTCTGTAACATGAGGCTATTGAATAAAAGTGGTATGACAGTAATGTTATTGAATTAGATGGCTGCTTTTTTCACTTGAGTCCACTTGAACAGAATCTCAATTTATTAAATAGGACAAACAATGTAAAAATCATTAGCAATGTAAAAGGTTACTTATTTAGATTTTGATCTCAGATTATTTTAGTGAAGAAACATGAAAAAATGAAAATTATGTTTGTATACAATGCATTCTGGTCTAACATCTGATTGTATTTAGAAAGAAAGTAGCTTAATATCTTTGTAAGAAATTATTCCGTCTTAAAACATCATGAAGAGACTGGTTGGAAGGTCCTTAAGATGTCAAAACCAACACCTGCTGTTATGTTCTTGGAGGATTTTCTTTTGAGTTTAGAAAAGTTCTTTTTGTTCTTATAGCTTGTGACATTTAAGTGGAAGAACAGAGAACTTGCCAAGATCACAAATACAGATTGTGGATGTCTGCCATGTATGATAAAAGAAAAATTTGCAGTTGACCATGCATTTTTTTCCTGTGGCTTATTTTTGTGTAGTATTTCTACCTACCTTTTTTATAAATTAGTGTTCAAGTTGGAACAGCTGCTTTATTACACTTCAACTGGTTTTTAGTCATCTTTCATAAGTACTTTAGAAGTGAATTTATATTGCTGGGTCAATTTAAATACTTTATTGTGGTTTCTGGTAATCTACTTAGTTGTACCTCAGAAGTCTTATAGGTTTTGTCTAACCTGCATTCAAATGCAGTCTTAGATTGGATCCATGGTAAATGCAAACAAATATGACTTGAGCAAGATAGCTGTTACCCAGCCTCCATTTCCAACATCTTGATATTTGTGTCCAAGAAAGAATCGCTTCCTTCCAACAGAGGTTACGTGACTATTTGATGTGCTAAATTAACATATTTGAATTTTTGATGTGAACAAATGTAATATGTCTTATTGTAACTTTTTTAGTTCTACTTTGGCTACTTGAATGTAGCTGCAAGTAACAGCATGTATTCTCTACAGAAGTCCTATGCTTTCATGTCCTCATCTCTCTTACTTGCTTCTTCTAAGATTAAGTACATGAACTGGAAAGGATTCCCTACTTTCCACCAGTGGGCAGTGGTGAACTGTTGCTTTGATTTGCTGGGGCTTTCCTGGACTCTTGGGTATGAAACCATTAGGTGGCTTGTAATGGAAACCTGTCTGTTTAATCAAAAATTTGTTACAATTGAATTTTCTTAGTTCAATGAGCTGGCATTTTTATGACTTCTTGGGTGAGAACTTGACTTTTGCTCTAACATTTGAATTCATGGACACTGTCAGAATGAAATTCCAGTTTATGTAATCAACAAAACACCACTGGACAAGACCTAAGTTTTTTTTTCTTTTATTGAGGACTTTTGATTTAACTACAGTTACAAATGAAGAGACTAAACCCAAATACTCACAGCTGAGATTCTGGAGTTTCTGTTCTGCAGGAGAACCAAACTGATCTAATTTGCAAACCAGATTAAAGGCAGAATACGTTTTTGATAAACTTAAAGTGAAAAGTGAGTTTTTACTAATACAAAACTAACATTGTTATTTTCCCCAGTATTTATTTAACTTGAGACATTACGGTTTTCCTATGTCTCTGTGAGCACTACCCATGAAATTACAGAAGGTAAAAATGGAAGCAAAAAAAAAAAAACACAAAACAAAACCAAAAAACTTGGAAAGTTTGTGTGCTTTGTATGATACTATGATGCAATACTCTGTGTCCATCAATGATTTGGAGATATTACTAGCATTGTTGGCTTGCAGTGAAAATGGCTGATATTTGAATCGGGAGTGAATACTGTTCTGTCATTTCTGAAATATTTTCTTTTAGTTTACTCAGACTGTGTTGAAAGCCACATTCCAGAGCTGACTGCAGATTAAAAAGTCAAGAGTAGAAGAGGTCTTAGAGCAGTACAAAATGACTCAATACATGTTAGAGTTCTTTAGACCCATGAGTCAAGACTACATCTTCTCTTATTTCCATTGAGAATGTATTTCTGAGGGGCTTGAGGGTAAGCGAGACACTGATGTACATATTCTTCTGTTTCCTAGGTCTCAAATTTATTTTTTAGAAATGCCCCTGTGTTTTAGGGTCTTTCACTGAGTCTTAACTTTTGGAGAGCAATAAGAATTGTAGATTAATACTTTTCCATGGTGTATTTCTTGTAACTAAAATCAGTCAACTCAACTAATTCAGGAAGCTTAGAGTGACAGAAATATATAATTGATATAATTGATTCTTTAGATGTTGAACCTAAAACAAACAAACTCTAGCCACCTGGAAAAAGATTTTTACCAGATTTTTTTAGGAAACAAAACTATTTCTTTTCCTGGAACTGTATATGAAAATAAAAATAAGATATATAAATGCTGTCTAGTTTTCTTTACTAAACTCAATTGTAGCTGTTATGTGTTCAAAATGTGTTTCAAATACTTGTCTCTTGGGTCTAAGTTGAAATAGCCTAGAGGTTTAAATCAATACTGTGAATAAGTAAACTTTGTCTAGTTACACAAGGAATTGTCCTAATTATCAGGCTGTTGGGTATTCTGAATTTGACCTCTCCCAGTCTTTTTTTTTTTTTCCCCTTAAGATTCTATTCTAGCCTTGAGTGAATTCTAGCCTTCAGTAAATTCTTTAAAATTGGAGAAATGTGAAGAAAACTATATTCTAGGTTGGCATGTTGAGTTGCTTGCAGGAACGGGTACCCTTAGACTCTGGACCTTTCCAATATTGAATTGTGAATTTTGAATTGATCCAGGAATAGGGAAATCTCTGGGTTGGTGCATTGCAGGTGCTAGTATGGATAATACCAGGACTGTCTTGTGAGCCCTGCACAAGGACTTCATACAGGCACAAGCTCATGTTCTCCAGCAGCTCATTGCCACTGACCCCACTGTAGGGGTCATGTTCCAAAAACATGAATCAAATCCATGCTTTTACCTAGAGAAAGGTTTGAAAATATGACCCGGTTGGATCTCAAAAAAAATCAAATTAAAGGAATGAATTTTCCATGAATCTTAGCATTTTTACACCAACACTAGAGGGTTTTTTTTAAAGGAAGGCTGCCAATTCAAGTGGGTTTGGCAAGGGGCAGTAGCTCAGAAGACAGTGTACCCTTCCTTATATTTGTTCAAGAAAGGAAAAATAAATTTATAAATGTTCTCAGATTATAAAAAAAGCTTATTTTTTAAGAAAAAAATTAAATATTTTTCCAGCTGTACTGAAAGTTTAGAGAAGAGTTCTTTCATGATCCATGACAAATGTTTTTTCTGTCAAGGATGGGGCAAATTGAACTTTTATTCCCTATCATCACAAAAAGCTCTGTGAAAGAAAGATGCTTTCATACAGGACAAAAGGAAGGAAAAAGTTGCTGCCTGAATGCTATGGGGTAGGGTGGGGGGAGCTTCAGAAGAGTGTATGTGAGAAACTGGTTTAGGTCTGCAGCTGGTCTGAACTGGCACAAATGCAGAGCAGTATGATTCTGAGAAGTTTGTAGGGTAACTTGACCTGGAGAGAAACCACAGACCTGTAGTATTTGCATGAGTGCTCAGAGTCTCAGTGGAGCAGTGAAAGCACTCTTGCTCTCCTGACTGGGAAACTTGGGCACACTGCAAAGATCTGAGGGAGAAATCTGGGCTCTTTGGGCCATTTCAGAACCTGAGTCATCCATGATCAGTGATATCGCATACACCTGTGTGCTCTCATTCCTCCTGTGTTTATAGTATTCAGGGGCTGATTGCAAACTGTTGTTTTTGCTTTTCCAAAGCAAGTAATGTTTTTTTCCTAAGGTAAAGATAACTGTGAGAAATGGGGAGGGTCCTCTGTATTATAGCATCTGACAGAAATAAGCCCTGTTTATGCTTCTCTATCTGGTAGCAGTCTTGCATGACAGATTTTCTGTATTTTTTTATTCATGAAGACTTGTTTTCACTCAGGATTTACTGAGCTTTACTCTTTCTAAAGAACTTACTACTTGTAGACCTTTCTTCCCTCTGCCCTCCTGTTTCTTCCCCCCTCAAACCCAACCTATTTAGCATGTGGAAAGTCAAAGTAAAGCACTATTTCTCCTAGAGTGCAGCAGCTCCTGGGCTTTTCAAAGCAAATAGCTTGCAGCTTTTCTTTATATGGTCTGATTGTGAAGAAGTATTGCTCTGAAAGGTGCCATACATTTATCTTTGTGCTACTACAAGATAATATATTCATATTACCTTAGGCAAGTATAGTCTTTCTCAATATTATTTCAAGTGGAAGTAATGTCTTAAAATAGGCTGATGAGATTAAAGGAGAGTTTCCTATCATATGACAGCAGCTATTAAAGGAGCATACTGTTACCTAACTATGCCATTGAGTCTTTTGATGAAGTAGATCAGCCAAGCACCACCAGGATATTGCTCTGACAAACCCACAAAGGTCTTGGTCAAGGTGAGGTGACACTGATATTCATAGTCCTAACCTGAGATCTGATAATGAGATCTCTCACTTATGTTCAGAAGAGGTCAGATTAAAATAACTGTCTCATCTAGGTTAGCCCTTACAAGGTAAGAACTGCCAATTTTTACTGCCCACCACCATAAAAAGTTCGAGATTTTTAATCATTAACATAGGGAGCTCTATTACAATAGCAGTTAGAGGGAAATCAGTTTGTCTTCTGTTTTTCTCATTTGGAAATGAAAGAGAAGAGCTTTCTTGTATCATGATTAGGACCACTGGCATGGAGTTAAATGGCAGTGCTAATGACATTGTAGATATAAGCAGGACAGCCACAGACTAGCAAATAGTCAAGGCAAGCTCTGGTGTGTTTTGAACCATGTATTTGTAATTTCTAGTGTAGCTGAATGAAAAATACCTTACAGGGACAAAAGTCCAATAAATATTCCTGTGTTTGAAGGAGAGAATTGCTTTTTCCCTGTGCGGCTTCTGGTGCATAAGGCACCATTCACAGAAAGCTAAACGACTCAAATGTGAGTGGGACTATGCAGTATGCTTTTGTGTGGTGCAAAATTGATAAGGCTGCATTTTACAAAGGAACTGAGAGATTTTTATGTGGTGCTGCTGGTGCCTTTTTGGTCAGTTTTCAGGTCATTGCCAGCTCCTATGTGAGTAGACTAGGTTTTGACCTTTTCCTGACCAGTTACAAATGCAGTCCCAATATTTGGACAAAGTCTAAAGGTATAGCTTTAGTCATGTTAGAGTCTTGCAGTCAAGCAGAGTTGTGATAGTATAAAGGTTCCTTTTTGCAGATATTGCTAGTAGGGGAGGACAATAGCTAAAAGATGTGTTTTGGTTTTTTGTGCTGCCCTTTTTTTTTTAAATGACAGTGTGTCTACTGTGAACATACCATCATACTAAAAAGATTAATCCCCTAACCAAAAATAGGTATATGGCTGTAACTAACAGTAATCAATTTACCCTTTCTTAAAAACATACAAGAAGAATTGTTGTTAAGGATTGTTTTTTTCGCTCTTTTTTCTCCTCCTTTTATGTAGCCCAGATAAATAATACTCTAAGTTTATAAAGTGTTATTAGCAGAAGCTCTACTGTCACTAGTAAGGCTTTTCTTTTTAAACTTGCACTGTGCAAAGCTAAAGGAGCCAATTGCTATTAAATTAAAGGAAATCTAATACTATTTATTTTTCTTTGGTAACTGTTGCTTTTGAATGTTGTCAAAGGAACTTTGGTCTCCCTTTGCCCCCTGCAGCACTCTGCTGCTTTGGATTGTCCTACTGATAAATCTTTATATGAAATATTCTTGAAGCTAAGAAGATAAGTCCAATTTATTGGTTCAATTGTTAATTTCACAGCTCAGTGATTATTTCTAAGTATACACTGGTTGGCTGAGCTACATCTGTAGACAAATATTGATTTTTAGGTGTTTTAGTTTTTTTTCTAATGCAAAGCATTACCTCATCTAATTATGTTGGGTTTTTTATTCAGTAGAATTTTTTACTATTTTGGTCAGGAGGGTGACATGAAACTTTGAGTTAAAGTATTGTCATTGTTACTAAGGAGAGAGCAAAGGCAGTTTTTGTTTTATAAAAATATCTATGTGTAGCCCCTGTTTGCAATAACTTCTTTCTGGAACTGAGGAATCAAGAGTTCTCTCCGTATCTCCATTTAACCCAATGCAGACCCCCAGGTTTAAAAAGATGCTGTTGGTGTTGGCTAGCAATAGCTTGTTGTTACTCCTGTGAGCCTCCATTTAATGCCTCCATTCAACAAAGCCTGTTAGCACCTTCACACCTTTTAAATGCAACAGAATTTTTATGACCTCATAATAATGGATGTTGTGGACATTCTGATGTCTGCCCAACGTGCTGTGCTAGTGGAAATATTCTGTGAAAAACAACCAGTTTGGAAGAGTCAAATATAGACAGTCTGTGGTAAAAGACCTTATCAGTCCATTGATGATTCAAAATCTACATATGGAAACTATAGGAAACTATTTTATTGCACAGTGAATCTTGATGTTCAGATTCTAGATCTTTTGCTCTAGACTTGCTGTCTCACAAAGTACTCGGGTTTCTTTATAACTTTATGCACATCAAGACCCCTCTTGCTCCATCTGTAATTTGGTCCAATGGACCTATTTTGCTTTTTCTTTTTTTTAAAGTTCCAGTGTGGTTTTTGCTGCAGGGAAGTCTTTAACCTTTATTAAGCTGCCGCTTTACATGTAATGTGAAAGGAACGTTCTTTATCGTCCTAAAAACATATGTGCCCTGTAAGCCCTTAATTTAGGGAATATTTGTATTGTTTAATTTACAAATGTTGTTTTGTGCTTAGGCATTGATTCTACCTAATTATATGATTAGTTCCTAGCAATAAACACTGGAATATTATTTAATATAACTGAGATATTGGATCATGAGGGACAAATGTCATAAAATAAGACAAATATTTATGTATTGTTATGATATAAAAAAACCAATGAAAATAAGATTATAGAGTAGAAACTTTTTATAAAAGCAAAATCGCTATTCTTCGCTAACTTTTTATGTAAGCAAACCACTGAGTTGGTGGGAGTTCTTCCTATTTAACAAAACAACAACAAAGAGGAAATAGTGATTATTCTGTCAGTTTAGAATGAAGATTTAACTTCTTGTGAGTTCTGGCTGAACTGTAGTCAGTTTGTTCTGACTACAGACTGAATATTATGTTCAAATTTGTGGTGCAGGTATGTAAATGGAATGTTATAGAAAGCTAAAATTTTATTGTAAAAATTGAGTGACTTATCTATACAACTGTCCTATACTTGAATAGCTTCAACAGTCCACTTTGTAGATGTTAGTAGTCTCTTGATGTTGCTTTCAGTAATGATGTGTTTGACTTGAGTTGGAGTTTCTTAATTTTTTTCTTTGTTTTTCTGGTGAAATAGAAATAAACTTCTAAACATTTGTCATTACAGAGTAGAAGCACCAGAATCGTACATAACAATATAGATTAAGTGGCTTTTTCATATTGTATGGGTAAACCAAAAGCTACATCAACTTTGGAAAATGCTTTTCAACACACTACTGAATCGCAAGTGGATTTTGAGGACAAACTGTGTTCCTGGAGTGACTTCTGCTGATGAAGTAGAACCACTGAAGTTTTCTGCAACTTGATTGCTTTAGTGAGTTATGCAGACCCTTTTATGTGTCCTCCTTAGCTGAGGTTGATGAAACAAAAATTTATTGGTAAAATATGTCCTTTTCCTGCAGACCACAGGTTAATGTAATCAGTAAAGGAAAACCCACTGATATTTATAGGACTACTTAAACACATGTGGCATCTGTTTTTCCAGCTGCAACAAATTCAGTAAAATTACATACTGCTTAAAGTACAGAACACAGATTTACTCTAGCTGTAAAGAAGTTTGTATCTGCTAATTATGCAGATTGTAGCTTCAAGGTGTAATGGTCCCAAGAGATAAAAGGGGTTAAAGGGGTGAAAATATAGTTCTACAGGTTGATAATTTTCATCATGGTACTTAGTTCTGCTTGGGGACAATTTAATGCCTTCTGTATTGCTATCCAATTAAAATATCTCTCTGTTTACTCTCAAAGAGCTTGATCTTACTGTATTTAATAACCTAAAACTAGTATTGGAGTCCATAGCACTCTTTATGTGAGTAGATTGCAAGAATAACTTGCTTATTAGTTAAATAAGATTAATATAAGCTTGATAACACAGTGCAAACATAAAGCTAAATTTTCACTGCAGCATTAACATGTCTTTAAACTAGCAGTTTTCTTTTTTCAAAAGTTCTGTTGTAATGTAGCTATCATTGATCTTTCAAGCCAATTTTTAGTTTAAAAGACTGTTTCTCCCAATTCACAATCAATCTCTTTATTTCAATTAGCTCGCTTTTCTTTTTTCTCATTAGTCTTAGTGCTGAAGTCTCTAAAACAAAGTCTGTTTGGGAAACACAACCTGATAGTTCCTTCTAGACCTAGAGACTACAACACTTATAAATGAGGCTCTGGGTGTTGCTATTAAAAGAGAATTTTCTTTCCAGGCTTTAAAACAGTGCCAGCTTCACAGCCTACTGTTTGAAAGTCTGACTACCATGAAAAATCTGAATCTCCTAAAAAGGTTCCGGAGGTGTCATTTGAAGAAGTAATCTTGTTTCTCAAAGCTCATTTTTTAACAAAACAATGTATATGTATATAACTTAAAAAAAAAAAAAAAAAAGCATTGCTCTCAAAGTAAACTTTAATATGTTTTGGAAAAAAGTTCATATTTCTGATATGGAAACTAAAGTGTCCCTAATAGGTGTATTAATTTTTCCTAGTATTTCCTTCTGCATTACCTTTCTGTAAACAGAATACTCGTTTACTGTCTGTCAGAATATCAAAGAGATTAGAAACAAGATCAAACATCCTGTCAGGAGAAAAGCCACTGTTCAGAAAAACTCCAAATGGAGTGGAGCTGATATCTTTTCATTTCTTCCTTCACAGCTGGAAATGATGCCAAACAGTGCTAAGATTAATAACTTGACAAAGAATTGAAACTGGACAGAAATAAGCTTGTTTGCTGTTTAAAAAAGAATTATTATCCAGAACAGCTCTCTATTATCATCTTAAAGCTTCTAAGCACTTGTAGTGGCTGAATAGCCTGTACAGACAAGTAGCATCAGCTCCAGATTCTTGAAAAGCTATTTCATGTAGAATAACTCTTAACTTCAGTTACACTAATTCCCAATATGTGGGAAAAATTACTCAGTAAATTGAAATCCTATGAGGATTTTATTTTTACAGTTTCTTATTTCCTATCTGTTATTCTGTAGCAAAATTCCTGTACTTTGTCCTTGTAGACAATACCTCAAATGCAGGTCTTAAGTTAGATAAGTATTTAACATGTATATTGCTACGTGCTACTGTATTACCTAACTTAGCTTTGTAAAACTTTGATTCCATACTACTTTTGTTCAAGCTTCGAAGGGCTAAATTAGAATATATGATTGGAGTTTGACATGGCTGAAGTTTTGTTGAGTATTGCAAGTACACATGGCTTGTGATTTCTAATTTCTAATCCACCTTCTTTCACCTAGTGTGTGATTTAAATAAAAAGATCAGGTCAGAGCCCAAATCTGTCTTTTCTGCTTAGTCTCTTTTTAGAAGCACATGTAATATTAAGACTGGCTTCTATATCAGAAGATAGGGTAATATTTTGCTTTTTGATTAAACAGTTTATAAAATAACAATGTTGTTTAGAATCTATCTTTATGAGCAGCACTGTTATTTAAAAACAAACAATGAACCCTTATCTAGTGTCCATTCTCCGCTCTTGCTTTTGGCAAAGTCAGCTTACTTCACCAAATAAACCTCCTTTTATTTGACAGTCAAGTCAACAATGACAACTGAACCTATTTGGTTAAATCCCCTACAGTTCAGCTGTAGATAAAATGTCTCAGGGGTTTTTCCAGAATTTGACTTTGCTTGACTGATATCACAGAAGGGTTGCAATGAGGAACTGCAAGTGTGTGTGTGTGTACAAAAGCACATGCTGGAAGGAAGTTGGCTCTTGTCTGTATATGCCACACACAACATACAGGCCGTCTCTTACAGAAAACTGTTTTCACAGATCCAGATTCCAGAATAGATCCTCTGTATTTCCCTACCTTACTTGACAAGTGAAAGTTAATCTGTGCCATCTGCTCTACTTTCCATTTCATTAAGATGACAAAACCTTTTAATTATGATTTGACAAATTCTTTGAACTAAAAAAAAAGAAAATGATACAATTCTTAAGACTTATTTTGCAAGAAAGACACTTATGTTCCATTCCTTGAAAATGTTTCTCATAGAAATTGCAAGATCAATTTTAACTTAAAATAAAACTGAAACATAAATTTTTTTTATATGTTTATGTATTAAGCAAGTAAATCTATTAGTCTTGGGGGGTGATTTTTGTCACTTATGTGACAAAACAGTACTAGATTATTCCTTTGCTTCATTCATCTATAGGAATTTTCTAATAATTATATGAAATCAAATAGAAAGCTATTGATTATGTTAGTGGAAAATGGCAGGGGGGGTGTTGAGTAGCAATGGCTGCCTCGTGTCAGATGGAGACTTATTCTTCTTTGAGTCCAGTCTGAGGAAATACACAAATATTGCTTTTCACTCTGCTTACTTAAATCTTTCATAGGATTCAAAGGATGTTTGTTACAGGAATAACATTTTTCAGTTAAATTGTGTTTCTCTTGTTCTGTAATTGAGGAGATGTCAAAAGCTTTATAAAAGTATGATAATAGTATTTCATAGATATTACTGCAAAAAACCTATCTTCATTTGAGACATAAGAAGTAAACATTTCAAGTTCTTCAAAGAAAAATCTGCTTCAGTTGTATGAGTTCATAAAAAATTTATAAAATTATGTAAATAACCAAATGTGATTTATACTTATATTGTAAAATTCTAGACTAGTTGCAGCCTATAGACTTAGCGCTTCACACATAAAACTTCATTCCGTTTAATTTTTGAAGTTACAGGCATTCTAAGATAAAGTACACACAATGATTATTTTTATAAACTATTTTCATATAAGTATGTGTGTGTGCTTTTATATTTCCAAACTGAAGCGGTCTAGAAAATATTCCATCAAGATTAGTCATGGATGGTAACTTGGTTTAACAAAGACTCCCCTACAAAATCTGTGCAGAATTATGATCTCCGGTGTATGTCATAAATACACACCCAATTCAAATGGAAAATGGCTTTGGGTATGATTTAAAAACAAACAAAAAAACCCCTTTTGATGATGTTAGGCTGCCTTATGCAAAGAAATAATTCATGTTATTACTAATAACAATGGTAAGAAATGAAAAATAATCTGAAACAATCATAAAAAAGGGCTATATTCTTTGCACAAGTGCTCTAGTAATAAGCTGCATTCATCATTCTTAGTTATGATCATAACAAATTTAAGTATTAGAACAGCTAAAAGACCATGAGAACTGTGAGGAAGTCTGGAAGAAAAAAAAATCAGTAATGTAGTTCTCTAAATTAACACAAACCCAGTGTCCAGAATATAAGTAATACAATGAAGAAGAGACTACAGGAAATATAAGTTATTTCTTTTAGTATCAGAGACTGTTCTTCTGGTTTTTTTCATCATCTGAGATAAGACAACTCTGGAATCAGAATAACTTTTTATAGGAAAAAATAATTTCCTGTGCGATAACTGAATTTCCCTTTAAGTTTGCAGGCTTAAAAAAAATTTTATGGTTTATTTGGCAGTTTTTATCTTTTCCAATTTATTTTTAACATGATAATAGACTGCAAGTGGTTGAGATGATAGAGGACCTAATGACTCTTCCTTTCTTAGGGAAGAAGATATTTCAAAGAGAGATTTATAATTAACTGATAGTAAATCATGAACTGTGCAGGGTGTTCCTTCGTGGCCTGCTTTCAACTATTGCTTTCTCTGATGCTAACAAGTGAACATAATAGTCGTCATGCTTTCTGAGGACTGTAGTTAACTTCAGGTGATTTCAGTGGATATCGGGAACTGTATAAAGTAAAATTAATGCTGTTGATCAGTTTCTTTTGTGGAGAAACTGATCTTCAGGAAGAAAATCTACTGAAGCCCACAAGTGGATTCAAGGTAGCAATACAAATAAAGATCTGTCAGCGTTTATTTTCATTTCTTGTCCTCTGGGTCAAAGTGCCTTCCCAGTGTGAAGATGTAAATTTTATTTTAAATGAATACATTAATAAATTGGGCATTATAGGCAGATCTTTATGTACTCTCTGACCTTGCAACAGTTCTTTGCTGTGCTGAGGCTAGCTGGCAATAGTTAATGAACTCATGTTTTATAGGATAGTGTTTCATAGAAAATTAAGCAGTAGATAAAACATTTGTTTTCTTTTCTCAGATATTTGCTATAAATTATCTCATTCAATAAAATAAATATTTATGTATTTCATTTTTGAAAATGCAGTTTAAAAGAAGCATTCCCTACTACCTGCTTAGTGTTTAAAATTTGCTACTGGGTCTTAAATAGTGAATTTTTTTACAGTAGAAAAAAGTGCTTTAGGCAACTATTAAATTTCTATGATTCTATATTTAGATTGTAAAACTCCTGTATCCCTCATGCTTGGATGCATCTTGGAGAAACACACATCTTAGTCCTAACATTACTGACCAATGTGAATAATGTGACCCAGCTGGGTTTGAGTAGGGTGTTCAAATACCTAAAAGTGTTTTTATCTGCAGCTGTTTGCAGGAAAGGGGCTATTGCTAGCTATAATTACTATAGCTAGTAATTATGCTAATATCACTGAATGTGTTTAACAGAATTGCTCAATACTAAAACTATAGCAGCTGCCAAACTGAATAATTACTTTTTAAAGAAATAACATTTTCATTAGGTGAGTATATTAAAGATTGGAATTGGTAGATGTTGTTAGCTGTGTGCGCTCCCCTGTGTGGGATTCTTATCTGAACTTGGGATGAGTTAGTGATGTCCTCTGGATGTGCCTGCTCTGAAATAACTCTTGTAGTTGTGTCCTGGGTGACTTCCTCCATCACCCCAAATTCACACTTGTCTCTGTAGACTAGCTGGTTGGCTGGAAAAAGGGAATAGATACAGAGCTGTCCTATGGAGAAGACATAAATGACCCACTGACACAAAGATCTACTTTACAAGAGTGCAAATCTTATAAAACTACTTGGGTGTACTTCTTGCTGCAATGTCTGCTCCCCTGTGATCGGAATCATAATTTTCTGCCAAAAAAACAAGGGGAAAATACTTCTTATCTATATGAAGAGAGCAAAATGTTTTACATCTCGGCCTTTAAGCTGCACAGTTACTGTCTCTGTGAAATTAAGCTACATAGATAGTTTCCTATCTGTTAGCTGTTGTCTTGATTTTTGTTCCAGGGGACTGACTACAAGCTTTTGAATGTAACTGAAGTTCTTGTTAAGAAAAGTCATCAAGTCAACTACAGCTATTTTTGTCCTGTCAAACATAATGCCACAAAATAAGTGTGTATATAATGTATATGACAGAGCTATATGTACAGCAGGAAAGTCAGTAGCCTTTGCATATTGTTTTATTTATAAGAGTTGAAATGCACCTAGTTTTGTAGTCTAGCATCTAGGACAATGATAGACTTTCCTTAAATGCAGTTATGCTAAAGTTGCAATTACATGCATAGAATTTAAAGGCAGGTGTTTGTGGGTGAGTGAGGGAAAGAAAATGCAAGTTCCCCTGTAATAATGCTGTACTTTCCCTTTTGTAACTGTTCTCTGTGGAAATGGATGCTTTTTTAGGTAGCTTTAATCATTTCCGGTGAGGCACTTTAGATTTCGGCTGCAGCTGAAGCTTTCATGAAACCTGACTTTGACCCTACTCATTTTTTAAAAGCATTGCTGTACATGCTGGATAATAATAATTGGACTACTTCAGGGACGCCATGGTGACAGGTCAAACTTCTGTGTTTTAAGTGATCTTTCTTGATTCATTAGGCCTGTTCTGTAACCTTATCCACTCTTTAACATAATTGAGGACAATTTCACAGTTTAGAAAAATAAACACTAAACAAAATGCAGTATACAAAAGGATACAAGATGAAAGGACTGAGGTGTATGAAGAGATTTTTAAAGTTTAGTTTGCTTGAACTATTCCGTTTAGTATGATTTCTTTTTTTACCTACCTGCAAATATCTTTTTTCTTCTTCCTCTGAAAATGATTTTCAAAATTATATGCTATATCATTATTTAATCCTGTATTTTGATGTAGGATTAAATAGTTTCTTCACCAAGACCTTTAGAAGAATGTGCCTAATCATGAAGGGAGTAGGGATTTTGAATTGTCTTTAAATCAGTGTGATATTTCAAGATTGATAAATCCTCGATAGAGACTACATAATATGTTTTAAGGGTAATACTAGAGCTATAAATTAGAGCATACAGCACAAAGGCTTTCTGGTATTCCTGTTATGGGAGTGAAATGATTCTTGATCACTGCATGTTTATTCTGGGGGTGTAGGTTTAATTAATTCTGTGCTTCAGGGCTCCTGCTGGTTGAGTATGCAGCTACTTTCTGGATGCAACAAGGGACGTTCGAAAAGAATGTGAAAAGAAATGGCTTTGTCTGGCTATGGATATTCTTTAATGCCTCAAAGGGCAGATATTGAGCTGGGACTTTTGTTTGTTTTCCTTTCATAAAGGAAATTCCATTGAAAAAGACAGACTGGCACCAGATACTTATGAATAGGCAGATAACTAAATGTGTTAAGGAAGAATTCTCTGCAGTTTGAAATGACAAATACTTCAAGGCTATTTTTCCCTCTTCTACAATGTAATCTTTAGTCAAATGTTGGGACTGAATGGACCTTCTAGCTGTGCTGTTACATGAATGCAGAAGATTTGCTCTCATATCAAATGAGGTTGGGATGAGCATTGCAGTTTTGATAACCAGTCCCTTGTTCTTTCTATTATTCAGGTCTGGTGGGGGAGGGAAATCCAAGATGTAAAGCTTGTTATAGGTTAAATGTGAAGTGAAACATAGCTTGTCAACTAATTAAGACAAATGACTTCTAACAAATACCTCGTACTCCTCTGGAAAAGAGAATATGTGTAGCTTCAGGTGTCATGAACACCCCTAGCTGTGTTAATAGCCCAATCAAAGTATGACTCATCTTCAAAATCAGAAGAGTTTTTGGAACAATTGTATGGAAGTACAGGTCTGATAACACTGTTGATTTCCAGTTTACGTAGTGTCTGTTCTGCTCAACTTACCAATGTCTGATTTGTCTTGTTTTCCACCTCCCTGAGGAAATGCAATCATAGAAGTACTTTTGGGAAGGTATGCATGTGCTTCTATATTTGTGCCAAGAGTTATCAGGGAGTGTGCAAGTTACTTTCCAGTACCCAAGACCATAGTAACACACAGCTTGAGTTAGCTTTATTCATTTGTTTCCAAAAGTTCTGAAAGTGTATGCATGCTGTTTCAGGCTCTTTCCTCTTCCAAAAACTTATATCTGGTTACCAAGGCCAACTATATTGAAAAGCTGCCACTGACTGGAGTTCTCTGTTGCACATTTTATCTCTTTGAAACATCTCCTATGGGGAGGAAAAATATTCTAGTCATAATTTGAACTGGCTTCTACTACTACTAACTACTTCAGTCTTAAACTCACTGTAATTGTAAACTCAGTCCTACCTGTAATCAGGTAATGTAAAGTAGACTTGAGAAAAATGGGGCGGGGGAGGGGATATTCTTAGCTGCTTTTCAAATGAAATCTTAATCTGAGTAGACTATAGAGGGAGGAAGTCACTTAATGTGGTTTTATTAATTCTGAAGAAGTTGATGCCAAATGCCTTCATACCATATGTATGCAAGGTGTATACAATTGGGTATAGGCTTCCTATCTTAAAACAGGTTATTTAAACTATCTTCAGTCTGCAGTCATTTCTGTTGCTGTCGAGTGTAATGTATTTTGTTTGGACAACTGAATATCATTTGAATATTTGATTTTTCTATTAAGTTTGACTTGTGATAAGAACATGACCAAAGCTATCCTTACAGTTTTCAATTATTGTCATTAGTTAACTGAACTGACACTTTGTCACTAGAGTAAAATTGATGCTGTAATAACATGGCTGATAAATAAATCCCCAGTAGAACACAACTACTTAAAAATGTTTTGCAGTATTTAGTATCATAGCTATGCTATCCAGGATATATTTGTATGTGGATGGAGAAAGATGAGGAATAGTGTTAAATGTTAGCAGTTATTGTCAAGAAAGCACCAGTTTAATACCAACATACCAAAAATTAGATCTCTACTGTGAATTTATTAGAAAAGTTGTTAACAAATGTTAAATATCTAATAATTGTCTTTTGTTTAAGAAGTTTTGAATTCTTAAATTAAGCCACTTGAATAAAAATCAGTGCTAGAATCCCGTATAAAATGTTTAAATATTCCAAAGTAATTACACTGAAGGAAGACTGACGTGAAGGCAGAAACAGGACTTGGGATTATTCAGCTCTAGTGAATAGAGCTGTGGTTCAGGCACAGAATTTTTTTTAACTCGGAAACCTTTTGAATAGGTCATTTGGCTATAGATCCAGATTCATGTTGGGAATAATTTTTTTTACATCTGAGCTGGCAGGATATGGTGATCATTAAAAGATATAAAAGTGACTAGGAGTTAGTCACTCTCTTATCCAAACATAAATAATCAAACTGGTTACTTTCAGTATGGGCTAAATGCTCTCTAGACTCCCATTGTAGGTTCTGTTCAAATTAAGAAAATTATAATTAGAGGATCAAAGTCAAGCTTAAGAGCAAGTTTAAATAAACTGGCAGATTTGTGCATGAAGCATTCACTGTTAGATGTGCAATAAAATCGGGTTAACTAAAAGATTTTAATGTAGTCAGGAAAAAAGATCTGAAGAAAAGGTCAAGAGAGTCATACCCTTCCGAGGTGGATATGAGAGGGGATGTGATTGTGCAAGACTTAAAAGTTTGACTAGATAAGACCAGGAACACTGGTGATGTGAACAAATAAAAAGATGTGATGTCTGGACATATCAAGGTCATAAATTCAAAAGTGATTCCACAGCAAGTTGAAAATGAGCAGTAGGATCTAGAACATCTTGATATTCAAATTAGCATTGATCCCTTTATTATGTAATTAGGAACCAAAATAGCATCAAAACCATGCTTCAATCCTAAATTCTTATTTTCTTTGAAATTCATCAAATATATCAATTTCCAATTTGGAGTAGGAAGACCAAGGCTGGGTATTACATCTTCGGATTGTAAGATGTATGTTTCTTCTCACTCTAAAGAGAGAAGAAAAATAAAAATGAGGAGAAGAAAAAAACCCAAAACAAACAACCCATAACATCTAAAGAAGGCTACCTATTTTTTGAAATTCTGTGCTTCTGAGAGAAACACAGCTCTGTTGACCGAGAGTGCAAAACTGGGATATTTATTACTTGCAATCTCACTTCTTTCCTTATTCCTCATTGTGTATGTAGGTGATGCTTCTGTCTTTCAAATTAGTCTGATTTAGTTGCACTATCTTTTTTTCTTTCTATGGCCTATAAACA
This sequence comes from Nipponia nippon, assembly GCF_047370975.1. NCBI lineage: Eukaryota > Metazoa > Chordata > Aves > Pelecaniformes > Threskiornithidae > Nipponia > Nipponia nippon. The sequence goes on along the minus strand of NW_028262380.1, from coordinate 40,375,163 downwards.
GGCTTCAAGATCAGGCTTTCATTTGGTATGCCTTGGGTTTTTTTTGAGCCAAACTTTCTTCTAGGAAGGAGAAAAATAGTAGTATGGTGCAACAGGTGTGAAGGGAAAAGGTGAGAATGAGTAAAGAGAAAATTATTTATGCTTCCTTGAGAATAAAATGAGCTGCATTTGGAAAAAATACAACAGAGGTTAAACACTGCTGATATAAAATTATAGCTCCCTAGTTTTGAAATCTGGAAGTTGTGGTAGGGCAATGCCAATACCCAGTAACTGTTTAGAATGTTATAAATCTAAAAGAGACCATAATTAGAACATAATTTAATTTTAATAAACTTGAGGAGATAGTTTACCTTGCAGTTTAAAACTTAGAAAATTTTTTTCTTCCTGCAAAAGTTTTTGATGATCTAGAACTTAATTGTTAAACAGATGAGAAATTGATTTATAAAAATGGGCTAGATATCCACATCAAGAACAGACAGTAGCCTGAAAATCAGGCCACTTACAGGAAATGTGACAGCACTTGCACAAGTTCTGCCTTGCTTATGTCAAGCCAGAATCCTAAACCCAATCTCCCTGTTCTAGGCCAGTACTATAGCCACCAGTCTGGTGGTGCTTTTGATGTAGGGGTCATATAGCATTGCTCAAAAAAATCTTTTTCATATGCAGAAAGTTTCAGAATAACTGCCTTGATGATTTTTTTAAAATTTATTTTTCATTTTTGTGGGCAGGTCCTGTAAAGGACCTTTTTCCCCAAAGAATTTGAAAACAAAATCTTGGAAATTCTTAGATAAAGTCTAAAAGTAATCATTTGAAGAACTTTTAAGAACACCTGCTAGCTTCATTTATTTTATTTGAGAAAAAGATGTAGGCTAATACTGGCAGCCACAGGTGGCTATGGGCCGAATCATACCAGTGTTGGTCAGGAGACTGAGCACCTGCTCATTTCTGCAAGCAGCCAGCTTTGTGGACTTGGCAGTGGTGGATGGGCTGTGATTTAAGGGGCATGTGTTGACAAGAGGTTTTGTGGGCTAATAGTTACAGCTTCTTATTCCTGATTAGTCCCAGCACAAGAGAAGAAGAAGTTTCTGTCACTGTTCTGACAACTTACGCAAAGAGATTAGGAAAAAGAGTAGTTCCATGAAAGTTACTACTGCACCAGAGTAGCCACATCAAAATGACGGCAATAATTAAAAAGATGACTGGCACACTTGTTTTTAGGCTTTAATAAAATATAAAATGGCAATTATCTCCAGATGACCTCATTGTGTAGGCACTTGCATGCAATGAAGACATCATAGCTACACTAAAATCACCTGGAGAGGCTTGCGGAATGCATGGCTGCTTATCATTACCACAGTTTTCTAAAGTGTGAACATCAGTCATTATTTCCTCTGAAACCATAGTGATGGAAGACTGAAGAAAAAATAACTCTTGGAATATTTTCCTTGTCCGTTTTAGCTATGTTTGCCCTGTTTTCCTCCTGTGGATAAAGTACAAGAATGCATAAGGAATTCCGGTATGGACACTTCCATAAAGAGCAAAAATGAACAAAACCAACCCCCAAAAACATAAACAAAAGCAATAGTCTGTAAGTGCTCTTAATGCAGAAAGCTGCCTATATTGTTTTTGTGGATATGACTCACTAAAATCAACAACAGGACATAACTTTTACATAAATCTTGCATTAGTTGTAAAGTAGCCTTGTATGCAAGTACAGCAAGATAAGAGAATTTTTGGCATTTTCATAGATAAAGGAGCAAGCCCAAACAGTGTCTGGGCCATTCCAAGGTGAAATCCAATCTGTGTGGCTTCCTGTATAGTTAAATTCCACCTGTTGATATTGTATATTTCTTTTGGGCTCCAGACATAGGACAAATGTCTTTCACTTCACTTACTATGGGAATGACTGTTTTGTCGTCCATATCTTTGCTTTAACACAGCTTAAAACTGTAATATGCTTTGCCAGTTAAAATGGTTTGTTATTTCTAAATAATAATTTGAATGTAAAAATGTTTGTCTCACTCTGGTTCATGACTAATTGTTCACAATCTGGTATTGTGGTTCTTTGCCCTGCACATGAATTTTATTGTTTCAAAAATTCTGTTGGAAAATACAAGTACCTTCTGGGGTACAGAAAAACATTTACCCATTTATCTTGTTACATTCAAATAAGTAAAGATAAAAGACTTTTTTTTTTATTTCTGTCTTTGCTGTTAGGTGTTCTCAATAGTTTTGTTACTATAGCCTTCCCCTCCCCCATCAGGACTCAGAGTTGAACTTATCCTGAATCTTTAGCTTTTCTCTTGCACCCAAAATTGAGAAACGCTTTATCTTTGCATAGTTTTCTTCTGACAGGGCCCATTTATCATGCTAAAAGTCCTTCCTGGTTTGCCATGAGTTGCAGGGAGCTCAAGAGTTGTCTTTGCCCTCTGTTAGGGCACATGAGTAATCCGGCCAGGAATAATGCAAAACTGTGGACACAGCTGAAGGCTGGCTTGCTTCAAGGATGTATGGGACTATGTTTGGCAGATGGAATCTGGGGAGCATCCTGGCTATGGATGGCTGATGATATAAAAAGGCTGGTTTTATATTTTCTGTAAGATAAGTTTGGCCAGTTTAAGTTTTGCGACTCAGTGGCTTGTTTGCCCTTTCCCCTCTCATGTCCTGAAAAATGCACCAACTTGCAAACAGTATGGATAATCAGCAATTTTACCTTTGAGCATAGGTGTGATTGTGCACTTAAAGTAGGACCTAAAAATATCTAATGATCCAAGACAGTGAAGACTCCTAAAAAATCCAATTTACCTATGGTAACTACTCACACAGTGATAGCTGATTAACCTTATTGAAGTGCTTTATATTTAAAAAAAAAGGTGTGTAGGTCTGCATAGCAAATCAGTTGCTCAAATCACTTGGAAAGCATGCTGTGGCATTTGAAATAAGCCACAGGTAGCAGAGCTGCTGAGCTGTAAACTTTGTGAAGTGGGAGCTAATTGCACGTTTTAGTCATGTGGGCACATGCTGCTGTTGCTAGGTTATCGCAGGATGAGAATAGATGCTGTCTGCTGATTACATGAGGGACCAAAATGTTTGTGTCGCATCAGATATGCTGAGAGTATGACCTCATCCCACACAGACTTATTAGCAGTGATGAGCATGAGTTAGGTTTGTCCACTCAACAAGAAACTATTCTGAAGTATTCCATGCTTAGCATTGAAATGACAAGTCCAGTATTAATGACAAAACCTTACATGCATCCTGTAGAAAGGCAGGCTACATCTTCATGGGAAATGGAATACCAAGACAAGCTGCACTAAACTTTAAGTATGTTTCTACGAGTGACTCTGTTTTCCTAAACATTTATGTGCTGTCCCAGAAATGTACAATCTCCCTTCACTGTACGGGCAACAGCCTTTACTTATTTAGGAAGTATCCCTTACACCTAGGATGAAGGGACAAGCATAACTAACAGAGTGAGATTATTGTTAGAAACGAAATAGACAGGTGTCCATAAAATCTATAGGCGTTGTCACCAGACCTGTAGTCACCACTGCATTTCTCTGGTTTTATGCCCTTACTTATACAGTAACACGGTGGTAACCCATCACACAAATATGTGGAAAGGTATTGCTCTGAGGCAGTGGGTTCAGTGTGACCTTGACAATAAGTATAGACTGCCCAGGACTGCCTGTGGTGGTCTCATCTGTGTAAATAATCTATCTTGGGGCCAGTTTCCTATAATCACCTTTTAAAACAAGATGGCTGGAAATGGTGTATGTGCTGTACACCCAGTATTCAACACTGGAAATAAGTTTAATAAAAAGATGACATTTCTTAATAAACCTTCGTGTTCTAGTGGCAAACACCAAATCCCAAAATGGGGGCTTTACTAGGAGAAATGAATTATTATACTTAATTCTAAGAAAATAAGTGTAACTACTTCCACGCATATATTGCTCCAAACATCTATGTCATCTTGAAAATTTCAGTTTTTCACTCCGAATGAAGAATTGGTGTGAAGAGTTGCTACAAGTAGTGTGCGTAAGAATTATCCTCACGGACATTAACCATCAAAAAATGTTAAGCATTTTATCAAAGCTTGTGTTTTAGACTATAACTGTGGTAAGAAGTACCTTCATAAGGTTAACTTACCATAAAGAACATTAGGCTGCGAAAAATCAAGGAACTGAGGAATTCCAATCTTTTTCCACTATTTGACTAACTTACAGTAGGCACTCCATTTTTAAATAATTAAATTTGAATGAGATGGATACAGTACATAAAGTTCAGTAACAGCAGGCACTTAACATGATTTTTCTGCTCAGTTCAGGGGATTCAATTGAAATAGGTGTCTTTCAGCACAGAAGAGCATAGTTGAAAATAATTCAGGAAAAGGGGAAGATTTAGAAAGAACAGAGATTCCTTGTCTTCGGAATAAAAATACTAAGCTATGCTATTATTAGCTGTTGATTTTACCATAAGCTTGGAAGACTGATGTTGAGTATAGGACATATAAAGCAGCTAGTAGTGACAAGATAGTTGCGTGTCCCTTGTAGAGAGTACATTATGAGCATATTATGCAAGTCTCTGTAGACAACTACTATAATCCTCTGAAATGTCCGATACAAAGTACAAACCTTGCAATGGAGACATCTTGTGACTTGATTTGACTTGACACTTCCTGGGTCTAGGCTATGATTTTGATACTATATGACACAGATGTGTTTTTTATTCCATATAACCTTTCATGTTACTTTTTTCCTGTTTGGGCACGAACTTGTTTTTGGCTGCAAGTATGTCCAAAAGGACCATATGGCCTCTGTACCATTCAGTGTAGTAAAACCACAGGTATTCACCATGGCATACAATTTCATTGCTCCAACAGCGTTATTTAGGAACATAATATGAAAAAGATTAAGAACGAACTATTCTTTGCTAGGTACAGGCATCATGCTAAGCCCTGGCGGTTGTGGGTTCTGTGCAATGGCAAAGGTATCTGTCTGGTACTCTTGGCAAGTGAATGATTGCACACTCATCGCTAGTTTGTGTGTTTGCACTGTTTGTGGTACAACCTGTAAGGTAAGTAATGTGAACTTTCTAAATCAGGTGACACAACAGGGCACCTAAGTTCCCAGGTGAGAACAAGACCTACCTTGAATCTTTTCTGGGGTATAATCCAGACCTGTGCCAGCCCACTGCTTAAGTCTCACTCCAACACTGCTTCTCCAGACCATACTTGGATTTGTGCTGCATGCTTCCAAAAATTGTTCTGGATGTAGCCACACTGGTTTTGTTGTCTTTCCTGGTTAGGAGATTTTAAAGTAGTGACTAAAATGAAATGAATCATGTCTGCATTCTGAACTTAGTGAAAACAAGGCACTTTTCAATGCAAAACTAAGATCACAATTTGATCTCCTAACAGTCAATGTCATAAAGTGTTATGGAAATAAGCATATGCTAGAGAGATGTCCTCATGTTTTCTTCTAATCTCCACTGTCCTTGCTAGGTTTTAATTTTAAATTATTGACATAATTGTACTGAAATGAAACTGTCCATGAGTTAGACATTATATTATAAAAGCAACATAGATTGACAATTAGTGCAAATTAAAATAATTCCTGTTTCACTCAGCTGCAAACTATCTGAACACTTCTGTTTAGAAAATTTGCATATGCATCATAAATATTGATCTTGATCCATCTCTCCAATTTTATTGAAAAATTTTTTTTCCATTTGTTAATATTTCACACTCTCCACTGATCACTAATTTTCTTCAGGGTTAAAGAAGTTTTCAAAGAACACTTCTGCACTAAACTAAGTTTGAAATGTTCATAGACAGAACTTCCTGCTGTGCCTATTGTGCATATTTTCCCACCCATGCAAAGCAGCATGAATATTTTATTAGCGATGGAACCTTGGGTAATTGATATCCTAGCACTTAAGTAATAAAGCAATCCATGCTGAGCTATTTTTCCTTGTAGTAAATATAGCTAACAGGTTCTTGTAAGAAATCAGTTTTCTGATGTTTTTATTATTTTTTTCTTACTATCACATCTTCATGATGATGAGGTAGATCAGAGACATTTTGGCCACTGAAGGCAGTTTTAGGAGAAAAGGAATAAGAATTTGGTTTCCAGAGTAGAGTTCTGGAAATAGTCCCGCTATTCATTGCTGTTCTACTAATTCATTTATCAATCTACCTACTAATTCAAAGATGTTAGCTCTGTTTAAATATATACTTTGTTTAAACATGATGTGTAGTCTAAAGAACAGCTATGCATGTAGGTAGTACATTTATAAGACTGTTATAAGAATGTAATAAACACTGAGCAAAATCTTGTAGGGTGTGGTTAAATTGAATGTCAATGGACTTCAGGAGCTATTTTTCTCTGGAATAGCTGATACTTTTCTTCAGTTGTAAATTTTATTTTTGTTTCATTTCGCTAATAGTAACATTATAATTCTAAGAAATTTGACAAAATTATCTACTTTCTGGAGCCTGATTTTTTTTTTGTTTTGTTTTGGGTTTTGTTATTTTTTTTTCTGGCTGTTTACAAGGTGGTTAGATACTTGCTCTGTTCTATGGGAGCAATGTTATGGAGAGAAAAAAATGGTGCTTTAGAATTTCCTGATCTTGTCTGAAGTGATGCATTTGTGGGAGTAAAGAAACTTTAATTTTCATATACTGTTGAGCCTTAAATGTATTCATCTGTATTGTCGTACTTTGACAGTTGAACTTTTTTTTGTAAATAACTTTTCCAGATGAGAGGATTGTAGAGCAACAGGTTTTATCTGGGTTTGGTGGAGCTTTTTTGCTGTTTTGCAGGCTTAGTTGTCTGAACTGATGGCTTGACATATCATTCTTAAATAGCTCAGCAAGATATGATTACATTTCTTCAGTCACAATCTTTTATATTGATTTTTCTTTGTGTACTTGCTGTTGGTGAATATTGGTAAGGAACTGAATTCCTAATTGTTTTTTCCTCTCTTTGCTATCTTTGTACTGAATAATATTTATTGTAGTTATATAGAAATAATTTAATTTGTTTTCCCTGAGTCTCAGTGAATAACGTAGCCTTGTGAAACTTATTCAGAAGTCTATTAAAGCTTAATAAATTCTAACTCTGCTGTTCTCCTTTTGTCAATAATCTGACTTTATTTGTTGCTATACTGTTTTTACTTTTTGCCTTTATTTATAGTTTCAAACTTTGTAATGAAAGAACACATTTTCATTAACAATAAGTGGAAATTTCTAACAAGGTGTGACATCCTTTTTATTGTTATCTGACTCCTGTAAGTGGATATTAACTGTCTGTTGACCACACATGTCACTACTGTTTTGTTTGCTTTTTTAAAAGAGTATTTTTTTCACCAAACTGACTGTTTACATTATATCACTCAAATTTATATTGCTTTCAAATAATAAAATAAAATTTAGTATTTATTTCTGAGACATGAACAAACAGTGGATTAAGAAAATGCTAAAATGTATGTATTTAAGCTCATCAGACTAGGAAAGAGATATTGATAGGTATTGATAGATGATAACATTAGAAAATGATGACAGCAGAGGGCGGGGGGGGAATAGCTGTTCCCCAATAAGGATAACTTTTTGGGGAGGTGGAGGGAGGGAGAAGGCAGGGGTTGGAAATTCTTGATTTTGTAATTACCCTTGGGGGAAAAAAAAAATAAATCATGTTCTTATGTGTGTCAGTCTTAACAACTAGTTATACCAGTGTGAGCACCCACTCAAACAGGACGGAAGTAAATTTTTCTCTTAATGAAAATCTGACCCATGAGCATTCTAAGGGTATGTGCAAGACATATGAAGAACAGTAGAAACACTTAAAAAAATATTATTCAGTAGGTTGAAGCAAGTGTTAATGTGTTTTGCAGATGCTCCAAGCCAATTGCACGCAAGCCAGCTTGAAGTCATGTAACAACATCAGTGAGGTATTGAATGTGATATTGTATTCTGCTCATCAGGAAAGGAAACTCAGTGCCTTGGTACCATACTACTGCAACTGAGTACTTTCCATCCAGAAGCTGCTCACATCCAGCTGGGCATGGGAAAAGGCACAGAAGTACCTACATACAAAAATGAAAACAAAAACTGGAAATCTGTTGCACAGACCTTAGTTTAACATCCAGGATATGATGGTACTGGCTGAATGAAGTTTTATAGTCACTTTCTCTGCTTTTCTGATGTTGAAATTTGAGTCCTAAAACCAGGAGAATCTCCTTGTTTTGAGAGAAGACATTCTTGCTGTGTTCAGCAATTGTTTCAGTTTTATGTTAAACTGTTACATTATAAAAAAAAAAAAATTGAAGTAAAAAGACATTTAAAATTGAAAAATTGTATACTAAAAAAAAGTAATGCAGACTTTTTCTTCTTTTGCCAGACTTTTTCTTTTTATCTCCAAAAGGGGGCGGGGGAGGAAGCCATACACCATTAGTATTGTCAAATTGTCATGTTTCAAGATCAGGTTTTTTTTAAATGATCCTTGCCTAAATCAGTATCAGTTCTTTTAAAAATATATATTATATAAATAATATATTGGTTTTTTTCATATTTCTCAAAGAAATGGTGAATTTTGCATCCAGGTATGTTGCTTAATATAGATTGCAAGATTCTCGTAGATGGTTCTACTTTATCTAGTGCATACTGTAAAAAGGTTAAACTAAAGGTGCTAAACAAATAATCATATCAAGTTTTGTTTTGGGGATTCTTTTTCTTTTTCATTGAATGAAAAATAGTTTATAAAGACTTGGAGAAGTATCCAAAAGAAAACTGCTTCAAAAGTTTTGTGGGTTTTGTGTGTGTGTTTTTTTTTCTTTCTGAATGCAAAATGAGTTCAAAGTTAAATCTCTTGAGAATTGTTTCAGTTTGTTTCCTGCCTGATTCTGGAAGTGCTCTGAAAAAGTTGTTCATTTTATCTGTAATATTTCATATCTTATACTTTCAGATCATTCAGTGAAAGGAACCAGTTAAGTGAAATAGTCCAGAGTCTAGGTTTGGACTAACAGAAGCTTCATGCCTTACTCTAAAACTTCAGTTTGCTTAATTTCTATTACATGAATTATCTGAACCTACCTGTCCATGTATGGACTTTAAAAATTTGCTGTCTTTTCTGTCTTTTGCTACATTGCAGATGTGAGTAGTAAATTCCAGAGCTCTTCTAACAATAAAAGATCTGTAGTTATTAATGAGCACAGCAAGTTTGCTGCTTTTTCTATCTTAACTCTTTTTCTCTCTCATTTCTGACTCTTCTTAACTATTGAGCTATTCTCTGTCCCTGAAAATGCCACTTTCATTTTTCTAGGCATCCTACTTGCTTGGTGATTTAGTGATTAAGGACAGACTCAATTCAGATTTGCAAATGGCAAATAAAGATTTTTTTTGTGTGGTCCACCAGTCTTTAACAGTGTCTTTTATGTTTGTTTGCTTGGTAGCTCATTACTTAATGAATTTTTATCCAGAATTTGTTTACTTTTTTGTTGTTTCTTCTTCATGTGTTTATCATACCTTCTGACCCATGTTATTTACATGTGGTATACTTTCAAGCTTTACCTGGTTATATAGTAAAGTCATACATATTGGCATGTCTGTTACTCCTCAGGCTGGTCACAGCTCTTCCTAACTTGCCTCAATCACTTTCAGTACCATTGGAACAGGTGTGATTCACACCTTGGTCAATGACTGTGCCTATGAAAAGATCTTAATAGCTGTCTAGAGAAATCAAAGCAGTGAAGGTTATATGCTTGGTAATCTTGTTTGTTTATTTCAATGTTGAAGATTTTGCTCAGAATATCATTGTCTTTCCACCGAGATGTGTGGTAATGATCAATGCAGGCAGCACAGTGCTAGAAGTAAAAAGTTTGTTTTTCTACCACCTTGCTTTGTTTTATATGGCTATCCTTGAACAAGGAGTGGGAGGGAAGGCAGGTTCTGACTGTGAGTAGTTGCTCACAGTTGCTTCCAGCTGTGGCTGCCTACAGCTTCCAACAAATCTGGTTTTTGTTGTAATCGTGTGCTGCAGGTGATTGCAGTGGTTTCCACATGACATAGTGCTGTTGCCTTGAAAGGAATGTGTGTTTATAAATACATACCCATAGGACCAGAATTTGTAATGCGATTAGTCAGCTTCTGGGCATTTCACTGTGTAAATGAGTGGACTGTTGAGAGTAGAGTGCAGCATCTACCTATATTTTTGGACAATGAAACAGAGTATTTTACTAGGATGTTACCATTTTTGACTGTTGGTCCTATGTCTGAGTAAGATGTGCCTTCAAGCAATTGGTCCTTTGAAAACCAGAAAGGAACATGGACCAAGAGGTGTTCTTCTCCTATATGTTGAGTATAATAATAGTTTCTTGTACTACTTGGTTTAGGTAAAGCAGGACTCCATACTTCCAAGAGTTTATATGCTGAGGCATCCATAGGTGAGAAAAGTCAGTTTGCAAACAGTTTGTTATAACATGTTGGTGAAGGGTTTTTGTATTCTGGAAAATGTCTATAACTAGGCAGAATTTGTATCTGTAACTAAGCATGTGTTTGTATGTATTATGTATGTATGATGTCGGTCATTACTTGTCAACTTAATGTGTATCTATAGATGTGTCTCTGTGCATATTATTTGTAGTAATCAAATGTTGTAAGTGAAATAGTTTTGGGGTTTGGGTTTTTTTAGTCGTGTTTTTAATAAAAGCAAGCTGGTCACATGCATCCCTAGGCTTAGCTATGATAGCATGTTGCTGGATGGTTCCAGGCCTGAAGACGTTTATAGGCAATATGCTGGCAGATGCTGTTGGAAACAGAATCACCAAAGAAGAGAGAAACTAAAACTGGTGGATGCAGTGGGGCCACTATCAGATGAAATGTCAGCTGATCTAATCTATATGGTACTATTTTGACAGGCCTGCAATCAGGGACTGGAATAATACATCAGATGAGCCGAAAATACTCAGTTAAAAAGAAAAAAACATTTTTTAATTCAGGAGATAAATTTGTGCTAACTAATCATCATCCACAACAGAGAAAAACAGCTAACCTGCCAACAGCTTAAACTATTCTTTAAATGAACTTTTTGGTGAACAATCATGTTTTAAGTGTTTTTCTGCTGGAAATAACTGAGATGCTGATTTCAAACCTGCTCTAAAATTATATATAGATATCCTTGCTAAACATGGGTTCTCATGACAAAGACAAATAGCTTTTAAAATATTCCAGTTATAACTTCAGGATGACACTTTTAAGGGTAAATATGAGTTGTATGGCACTGATGGAATATTTTGGGACAGAAAAATGAGTTTGTTGTGGAGAACACTGTTTCAAGCAGTAGCAAAAATGTTCCAGGTGATAGCAATTAATGTTTTCAAGAGGAAAAAACACTCCAGGTGTTTCTATGGCAATGTGATATGTGAAAAAGATGGATCTTTGTGAGGTTTCTTCTGGATATGGCCATAGTGGTAAAAGTGGGCACTGTACTCCCTCTCTTTACTGAATATCTCATTTGAACTCAGAAGTTTTAAAACATTTCAGTGGTGTTATATTGCCCTGACGATAGAGACATTGTAATGAACATAAAAGACTTTGATGTAAATGCATATTCTCCTATAGATGAGAAATGGAGTAAGAGGTCAACCTTCAGTGTCTTTTTCCCAGGATAGCTAAGTTAGAGCAAGGTCAACTGGTCCCTTAAAAAACAATGTTGGAGATGTTTGAGGGAATCGCCACCTGAACGTCATTAGGATGTAAGGGAAAGAGGACTCCTGCTCTTTGAGAAGCAGAAAGGGGCTGATTCACAGTATAGTAATATGCTCTGTATTTAGTAGTTTTCATGTGTTTAGCTCGATCCTCAGCCTTCTAAAGTCACCAAATTTGGGTTCTGCCCTAGAATGAACGCCAAGTATTTAATCTGAACCTTTTCAGTTGTCCTTCTGTCTCTGCCTGATTGTTGTCTAAAGAACAGAAATGGGTAAGCAAGAAGGAGGAGCCACTGGCTTCATACATTAGAAGGCAGTTCTGATACTGGTTTCAAGAAAAGCTACCGAGAGGTGAAACAACAGCTACAGAGCTTGCTTCTGGGTTGCATTGTCTAAGATCTTACTACATTCCTAGAAACAATCCAATTTCTTGGGTTTTTGTGTGTAGAACAATGAATTTCACTCTTTATCATGAAATATGTATACATTTTAATTTACCCTATGGACCAAAACATTGGCCTTGAAATGTGTATTTGACCCAAATCTTTTTAGCTAATGGAATCTTCTTTTCAACATTTTTTCTGTTATTGGAGATGATAAATGTTTTAGAGGTGGCTTGATATGAAAAGACTGGTTTAAAATTGGTAAATTATATTTAAATTATATTTAGTATCTTAAATTATATATGTCATTAATTTTTAATGTAAAACATAAAACTTGATTGCTTTTTTGTAGGTCATACCTTTGTGACTTTTTTCCCCTTCGGATAGCTGAAGTTTTGTTTGAAATGTGTGATTCAGCAATGAGTGTTGCTGATGCAAAGATAAAAATGGAATTATATTTATGCAAAATCACATAGGCATAACTTTAAAAATGTGTTTCACATAAAACACCTCCTCAGAGTTTTTACCATCATAATAGACTAAACAGTCTGGGACCCTGAGGCTCTGAAGAAGAAGCTTTTGCTCTTCTGTGACAGTTATTCAAAACATAGCTTGAGGAGGCTAGCTTTTGTGGTTGGACAAGTAGACCATGACAGTCCTTCCCTGAGGTTTAAATATGCAGTACTGACATGAATACAGAATCCATTGTTATTGCTGTGTTAGTTTAAACGTGAACCTACTCTTATCCCTTAGATTAATCAACACTACCACAGCACTTTTATTTTGTACCTTAATTAAGTAATGATCTCTGGGGGCCAAGTGCTATATGTAAAACTACTATTGACCTTGATGGGAAGGAACAGTATGTACTTTTCTCAAGGCAGAAGAGATTATTAAAAAACAAGAGGAATTAACTGAGATGTGGGAACCTAAATGTAATCTTGGTCAGTACCCCATCCTTTCTTCTATCTCATTCTTGCCCTGAACATCTTTTCAGCAAGGAATGTTAGAGGAGAAAACATAATGGCAATTTGAGTTTGCTGTGCTTTCCTAAGCTAAAGAACAATGTCAGCCTTAATTTGCTACTTCTGGTGGTATAGATAATCTCTGGACAGTAGTCAGGGATCTTGTTCAGATCTGAAGCTCTTTGAGGGTTGATGCTTGCTGTAAATATTAACAGGATAATGAATCTCAAAAACGCAGAAAGATATGAGTCAGTAGGGGAACTTTTCTTTAATGTTGCAATAACATACACTTTATGTAAAATATTTGAAAAAACAAAACAAAAGATTATTTTATGTATTGGTTATGTTTGAAATCATATCCAGGTTATATTCCTTCAGTATTATGGAATGCAATTGTTTCAAATGTTAAAAAAGTTGAAATTGTACACTCTAGTTCTGAAAATAAGTCTATATTCTGAAGGGTCTCTGACAGTGAATTTGTCCTGATCTATTCTAACTGTGTGTTTAATTAATAATAGAGGTTAGCTGGACAAGAATAGCTACAGAAAAGAGGGCCAACATAGCTCAGCAGGTATTGAAGCTTATCTTGCTGACAGAAATACTTTCTGTATACGTGTTGTTTCTGTGAGTCCATGAGGAGATCTAGTGTGTAGAGGGAATCGAATGCTTTCCCAGAACTACTTAGTAATAATGAGTATGATAACTTAAATACTCTAAAGACACTTGGAGTGGGTATTTATATTATTTTTTTTAAATCAAAACAAAACTATAAAAATCTGGAGGTTTTGATGAAAAAGCATTAAATTAAAAGGTCCAAGCATTTTGGAAAGTTTTCTATCTTCCTGAAACTGGGTATGAAAATAATCTTTTCGTTTGATTTTAATTTGAGCTTGTACACTTCCAGCTTTTACTCATTTTCACTTTAATTTATTTCATTCTCTATTTTATTATGCATATTATAAAGTATTTATAATTGTATATGTATTCTTAAAAATTGAGTTCTTAGCTCATTTATATATTTTTCACAACTTCAAAATGCCCGATAATGCTAAGTAAATGAAAGATTTTGAGACCTCTGTCATGGTTTAACCCCAGTAGTCAGCCAAGCCCCACGCAGCTGCTTGCTCACTCCTCCCCAGTGAGATGGGGGAGAGAATCAGAAGGATAAAAGTGAGAAAACTTGTGGCTTTTGAGATAGATGGTTTAGCTGGTAAACCAAAAGCTGTGCATGCAAGCAAAGCAAGAAAAAGAATTCATTCACTACTTCCCATTGGCAGGCAGGTGTTTAGTCATTTCTAGGAAAGCAGGGCTTCATTATGCATAACAGTTACTTGGGAAGATGGACACCGTAACTCTGAACATCCCTCCCTTTCCTCCTTCTTCCCTGCAGCTTTTATTGCTGGGCACAAATGTCATATGGTCTGGGATATCCCTTCTTGTGCACCCCCAGCCTACTTGCTTCCGGGGCAGTGTAAGAAACAGAAAAGGCCTTGATGCTGTGTAAGCACTGTTCAGCAATAGCTAAAACATCCCTGTGTTATCAACACTGTTTTGATCGCATATCCAAAACATAGCCCTGTACTAGCTATTATGAAGAAAATTAACTCTAGCCAAAACCAGTACAGCAGTTCACATATAAAGTGAGACAGCTAAAAAGTCACAGAACACTTAGTAGCACTTGGCTTGTTTTTTATTATAAATGTTGCCATAAAAAGGACGTCTTCTAAAACATTCCTGTTATCAACATTGTTTTGATCACAAATCCAGAACATAGCACTATACAAGCTACTGTGAAGAAAATTAACTCTATCCCAGAGAAAACCAGTACAGACCTCCTATCAATTTCGGATTTTTTCCACAAGTAGTATGTGATCGTTTTCATGTACTTTTTGATGCCATAATGGTTTTAGCCACAGGTTCTCATTTTTCTGACTCCTAAACAGGAATACAACACAGTCCTGAGCTCTTTCACTTTTTTCTTACATGAGGGTGTATTACTGACACTTATAGCTTGTATTTGTGAGAAAACATCTATTTATGCCAGAAGTTTGAAAGGCTTGTGGTCATCTAGTTACTGGTTGAACACTGACAAAACCAAGATGTTGTGTTGGTTTTGTCTGGGATAGAGTTAATTTTCTTTATAGTAGCTAGTATGGGGCTATGTTTTGGATTTGTGCTGGAAACAGTGTTGATAATACAAGAATGTTTTAGTTATTGCTGAGCAGTGCTTACACAGAGTCAAGGCCTCTTCTGCTTCTCACAGCACCCCACCAGCGAGTAGGCTGAGGGTGCCTACTTGTTTTGCTTTGCTTGCAAGCATGGCTTTTGTTTTACCTATTAAACTGTCTTTATCTCAACCCATGAGTTTTCTCACTTTTACCCTTCTGATTCCCTCCCCCATCCCACTGTGGGGGAGTGAGTGAGGAGCTCTGTGGTGCTTAGTTGCTGCCTGGAGTTAAACCATGACAGATGCGTTTTGCATAAAATGTCTAAAAAATGGATTTCCAAAGATACACCTATCTTTGCAACAAGATGTCTAAGAAAGAAAATTTGAACTACTCCACTGGTCTTATTGGCTCTGTTCTGTTGATGGGATGGGGTTTTTTACTGCTTATTCAGACTAGCTTATGTATGAAGTTCTCTTCAGCACATTGAATGCTCTATAGTCTCACTTGAAATATGTTCCTTGTTCAGCAGATTTGCCAATGTGCATTCACATCTCTCCCACAGTCATGGAGGCACTTGCAGTGTTTTGCAGCCCATGGGAGCATACTCAATTGTCAAATGAATGACTTCTTTTTGTGCAGCAAAATAGAAACAGTTCTTCTTAGCCTTGGGATTTCATGCTTTTTTTGCTGCTTCTGGCTGCCATCACGAGCTCTTAACTTGTTTTCACAAGTGGGTGATGTATATTCAGTTTGTTACTATGCCACTTGTACAAACCCAGGCAATTCATTGAAAAAACCCGTTAGTACCTTTTTCCAGCTGCAGTGAAAGTCAGGACATGCTTGTTGTATGGAGGATAGTAAGAGCGGGAAAAACTTGGGTTTATGTCTGTATAGTATTTTAGTAGAAACAGAGTAAATAGTTAAATTTTTATACTTTATATGTCAAAAGGTAATTGGTTGATATTCTTGCATCTCACTCTAAGAAAAAGCAAGAAAATACATGAGTAGTAAATATGAGAGATGATCAAGAGAACTTGCAAAAACTTAGGAGATGCAGGGACTGTGCATTAAAACAGCACCAATTTAAAAGGAAAAAAAAAAAATCTTAGGAAATGTGTCTCTCCATAGGTACACATCAGACCATTACCAGTCAAGAGAAAGCTCTCAGGATGGTGTTATAGTTTAATTAAAAAACAAACAAAAAAACCTACAAAAACACAAACAGACAAACAAAAAAAACAACCCAAAAAACCCAAAAAACTTCAAAGCTCAGTAGTTATTGGGGAGCAAAATTGAAAGCAGGAATATTTAGAGGGGAAAAAAAGGAAAAGAATAATTTTGTTACTTTGACCCCTATAAAGTTTCCACCCTCGTCTCAATATGGATGTAGTGGGATGCGAAAAGCTTCAGAGAAGCACAGTAAGGATGACCAAAAGGTCTTGGAACAACCTCTGTACAAAGAACAACTTTCAGATTTCAGTCTTAAGAATTAGATCAGGGGAAAATAAAGGTTGAAAGAAACACAAAATTAGGGTGGAGGGGAAGGATAGAAAAAACTATTCATGATTTCTTCCATACAAACAAGATCTTGAGGAATAGATTTAATGTAATAGGAGACAGGTTCAAAAGAAGTAATGAAATCATTTTTCGTACAACAGGTCATATAATTGTGAAGTTCTTTGTCAAAGTTTATTGTGCATGTGAAGTTTGCATGAGCTTCTAGAGGAGGCTGAATAATTGCTAGGAAAATGCATTCACTGAGCATGCTAGACACATACAAATCATGTTTGTTTCAGAAATAGATGAAGGCTGAGAAAGTACTCAGAATACCATTATCCCATTCTTCACCCTAAGCATCCATGTTTTGGAGGCTGTCAGAGGAAAATACTGAGCTAACTGGACTTCTAGTTTAACTTATGGCAGCTTTTGTTGTCTCAGTCTTTCATGCTAAAATATGTGGGTAAAAACAAGTTAGTTTTGTTTTGGGGGTTTCTGGTTGGTTTGATTTGTGGTTTGTTTTTTTGTTGTGGTTTTTTTTTTTTGGTTGGGTGGTTGTGTGTGGGTGTTCTTGGGTTTTTTTGTTAATTTTCCTCTTTTGACAAAGGAGGAAAACGAGCTTAGTGTGTTAAGAGTTACAACGTCATAATAAAGAAAAGGATGGGCCAGGACAAGAAGATAATGTCACATCATACAAGATGTTAGTGTGACACCTTATATACACAATTTTAGTCTAGTTTCTATTATTGCCAGTATTAAAGTTTTACAAAAACTGCATAATTATTTTCATGATCATTTTGTGGAACTCTTTTTTTTTTTTAAATGAATTATTTTTAAAACAGTTTCCTTTGCTTGTTTCTTCACATAAGTACCTTTGAATGAAAAAGGAAAAAAATGAAAAGTAGAAACAACAAAATGCAAAAAACAAACCCAAATAACCCAGCTGCTTACAAACAGAAGCAGGGCTGGCTCAGACAGAATTTTATTTTTCAATGATTTTAGTAGACCACTTTGTTTTGGAAGCATTGACATTGATTGCAGTGGGAGACAGCATGGGGCTATTAAGAATGTTTACTGCCCTTTAAATCACTGATTACTTTTCTTGAAACTGCTAATGATATTCAAACTGTTCAGCAGTGCTTTTGAACCATGTAGATCATGAAATTCCTCTGCCAATGTCACTACAGTTTTGCACAGCATGGGATAGACGAGTGTATGAAACTACACGCTTTTCCTGCTTGGCAGGGTGTTCAAATGAGTGACCTGGCAGGCACACTTGTGTTCTTGTGATGGACGATGTTGTATTGACAATCAGCAGCAAGTCTCAGAGCAATGGATCATGGGGACAGAGTAGTGTGATGGGCTCCAAGTGCCTGCAAGGCCAGTCATAAACTTTGGAAAAAGTTTTACTGGAGCTGTGGGATGATGTGGGATGTGAAACTGGGAAAAACAGTGGATGTTTGAACACTGGATGAAGACAAGGGGGCCTGACGGAGTTAGTTTGGGGGATCTTAGTGGTGAGTATAGGAGGCAAAGAAATGGTGGGGGTGAGTAGACAAGGATGACAAAGTGCAGGATATTTCCCCTCTGTTAACTAGTAGGCTCTTAAATGTACTGAATTAGACTAAACCTTGCTAGCTGTAGGAGCTGGAAAAGAAGAATGACTAATTTCACCTGTTGCCAAGCATATTTTTCTTATTTCTGCCCCAATACAATAAGATTAGAACTAAAGATAGTGGTGGTATTTTTCAGCCTCAAGCACCAGTTTAAGGATGGGAATTACTTTGAATGTATTGTTTAGCTAGCAGTAGTTGACTAGATGGACATCTAATTGTGCACTTTAGGTCATAAAGTTAATTGTTATCAAACATAGAGAACATAAATTTCATAGATAATGAAGGAAATTATTAAATGCTCTATCTGTGAAGGAAGCAGCATTCCCTATCACCTATCCTAGCGTTTTTGTATTTATGGAAAACTTGGGTTTGTGCATGGAGCATCTTCTTGAGAGGATTGTTTGGCCTTTGAGCGTGCACTTTTCTGATGGCTTTGCATTATTAAACCATCCAGTACAACCCAGCTGCTAACAGCTGAGCAGAAAAAATTTCTGGGTGTTTATAAAATCTGAAATGAATAATTACACTCAAAACATGATAAGCTGGCAGAGTTAGTGTAACATAGGAGACAAATTATTTTACAAAGACTGACTCTTGAAACTTGGAAACTCTGTAGTCTCTTCTAGTCTGTTTACTCTTTTGCTTTTATTATGAAACTTTTTTTAATGCATGCTGCTGTTGGAATCTGTATTTCATCAAAATTGCCCTCATCACCGAGCATACAAATAGTTTTTGAAATAGAGTCAGAATAGCTGCATAAAGTACTTCTATAAAATAAGTCTGTGTGACATACTGAAGATGTGGTATGCCAGACTTGATATTTATGGAACTATTATGTAGTCCTTATAGTATAAATTAATACCGTAATTATTGCAGTCACTGGGTCATGCAGTAATATAGACAGAAATTTAAGTATATGAGCTGACCCATTGAAACATCCAGTGCTCAAGCTCTGAATCATCCAGGTTAGCTTTTACAGTGGTGCTTGCTGAGGGGAATCACTTTGCAAATTGCCTCCCGGGCAGTTTTCTTGGAACTGTATTTTCCTACAATGGTGCTTGTTAGCTAGCTTATTGCTGATGAATGTACTTTGCTGGATTTACCGTGGGATGTTAAGTCACTTTACTTTTCAGCTGCCTACAAGAGAAGTTGTTTCAAACAACTGTAAATGGAATTTTGATAACTGACTTCATGTGCTGGCTTTCCTCAATTCGGTGAAAACATGAGATCTTGACTAATATAATTTTCCTCCTTTTTTTTTTTGTGATGACCATTGCATTATGTGCATTATGAATGCTTAATTGAAGATTTGTCTTTTTTGAAAGCTTGTGTTTAATTCTCTGCTCCACCACAATTTGACGATGTAGTCTGATGAGAAGCTGAGTCCTTGAACATTGAAAAGAGCTTTGCTTGGGTTATGACACAGAATAAAGAAATTCTTACTACTTAGAATTTGGATGACATTTTAGTGAAGGTGCTATCTGCACATACTATAAAGAAAAGATAGTTTACAGCTCATACTGTATGCTAGGAATGGACTCGTTCTGCATGTAGTGGCAAGTCTCCAAACATGCACATAACAAAGTGAAACACCTTACAATAGACCCAACACACCTGTTTGACCTGTGCATACAGGCACCACATGTGAATGTACCTTTACTACTGGGTCATTCACCTCCAGCCTCAAGAGACCATGTTTTAAGGGACTCTACTTTTTGTATAGTCAAGCCTTTAAACAGGCAACATAAAAATATTTGGATTTTTGTTACTAAGAATGTAGGTGGTGTGTATGCACGTGTACAAACTAGTTGGAAATGAAAAATGTCTGAGACTTGTGCATTCAATGTTTAAAGAATTATATTAACTCTAGTGTGTTTCAGTAGGAAGTCATACAGGCAAGTTCAGAAATGCAATGTTTGCTTGGATGTTTTGACCCAAATGGAAAGAATCTCTGTGGGTGGGGGGGTTTTTGTGGGTTTTTGTTGGCTGGTTGTTTTTTTGTTGTTGTGTGTGTTTTTTTGTTTTTTTTTTTTTCTCTCACTAGATCTGGTCCTAAGGAATTTTGATTTGAACCCAGAATGGTTTCTTTCAAATCTTTTCTAAAAGAATCTGAACTTCTGAGGGGACTGTCTTTTCTGCGGGAAATCTGAAGGCTGTGTTATTTGTTAATTGATTGGTATTTATCAGCCAAGTAACTACTTGATATTTTAATCTGGAGACATACAGTTTGCTGTTTCAGAAATAAATTATGAAAAGGCCCGTGAAAAATGATCAATTACTTGAGTTCATGTTATATTTGAAATTGTGAAAGAACTTTGGACATGCAGCTTATTCTAACATGATCCCAGATATTTATGGGCCAGTTTATATTTTTTTTTACAATTTTGTAACATTTTTTTACCTTCTGGGTAGCAAGGAAAAAGTCTAACTTAAATATTTTTTAGTCTAGTCTTAAAAATAAAAGGTTTTGTTGTTCACAGTTTTGTAAAATATCTTGCCTGAATATTGTATCCTTTGGAGAGATGGCAGTCATGCAATTGTTGGTGTGTGATTATCTTAAATATTTCACGAGCATTACTTTTCTATGTTTAGTTGTCAAGGCTTAGACTTACTGTGTCAATTCACTGCTGGCAGCCTACTTGAAACTGAATGTCAAACAGCTTCTTATGGTGTTCTGGAATGGGTCCTTAGGCTGGCATGGTTCTAAGATTCAGGATACATGAAAGGAAATGTGGAAAAAATTTTAATGGACAAGGTAAACTTCTGAAAGAATTGCCAAAAAATTTCAAACAGTTCCAATTATTTGACTTCATACTTCTACTAGTCATTAAGATGTTGCACAAGGCAAGTGTATTAACTTTTATCATTATGCCTCAAAAATCTCTTCAGTGCCATAAAGGATCCTTAGTATGCTGTTCTATTCTGGTGGGAAAAAAAAATGCAGCTTTCTTTATTCTCTAGGCAGTATAATTTGTTTTTCATGAGTTACAATCCCCTCCACAAAATCTAATAACTCCTATAACAAACATTGATCTACTATGCCATGAAAAGAAATAACTTTCCTAAGGTATATTAAAATTCTTGTTTTGACACCACAGCTTAGTAATAAATCATACTAGAACCCCTTGCTTGAATTTTGATGTAGTTTAGAAATATATTTCACTGAATAAATTTTGTAAGAAATGTTTGCCTATTTCAGAAAAAAAAAAATACTTTATGCAAAAAGTTCAAATGTAGATGTCTACACTGTTTATGGAAAATATTCACAAAAGGATGCAAGTGAATACACCTTGGTACTATGTAGTGCCCTGATTTTTTTTTTTTCCCTGAGTGTCAAGATTTTTGAAATTTTCATTGATGAGATTCCTTGTTTTGTTTGTGGGTTGTTTGTTTGTTTTACACTTTATTGTAAATTTAGCTCAGAATAACCTGTTTCTATTAACTGATTTTTTTTTTCCAACAGAGTTTAATGGCTTCACAGGGAACTCAGTTGAGTGGGAACATGCCTCTTGAGACTGATTAATGCAAGCTGATGTTATTTTCAGCTTACTGTATCTGGTCTTTGTCACGATGATATATGCAATCTATTTAACTGTTGCAACTGCACAGAGACTAGAATAAATGAATATACCTGTGTATGGTTGACAAATATTTAGACAATTTTTTGTATTTATTTAGCTTGCCAAGGTAGATTTAGAAAATAATTTTGTATTCCCTTTAAAAGTAATCAAAACATATTGAAAAGCTCAGAACTAATTATATATATATATATATATTAAAAAAAAAAATAATCTGGGAATATCCTGAAGTTCTATGGCTCTATGAAGAAACTTTTAATGTCTGGAAGCATTGCAGATATTTAAACTATGCCAATGTGCTCTCTTAATTCTCGCCAATGCAGTGTACTTCCATGTTCTACAGAAAATAGACTGCTATGCATTTAGGAGCATACAGGAGATACGTCCTGTCTCTGAATTAATTTGATGTAGAATAAATCAGGGAAAAAAAAAGACTGCCAAGTGGTGTATTTTCAGCATGTGTTACTGATACGACTGCTGGATTTTTTTAAAAACAGCATGCATAATCTGTCTATCTGGATTTAGTTTTTTTTGCCTTAGACAGTAGAAGATAAGAAAACAAAGTTGTAAAGGTGAATTATCTCCCACAAGCAAGACAGAGATGAGTATTTTGGCTGATTATGAATTTCTATCTGTGCCATATTTGGTACTCAGCCAACAATTCATAATACGTGAGCACAAAATAAGTAGAATCAGCTCATCCTGACTGAAAGTACTATGAAATAACATTCTATCACAAGTTAGGTCTATTTTGTTAGCTTCTCTACTGGTGTTAACCCATAGCCTTAGTATGACTCCACACTTGTTTTCTGTATCAACCAGGAAAGGTGGTTAGATTTATGCAGCAGCCTTTGTGAGACTGAGGTGTTTTCCTTTAAAACATTAGCAAACAATGAAAACCAGCCTGTGTTCAAAAAGAAGAGCAGCTTATGTATTGGAGAGTTAAACTCCAGTAATTGATACAATGCTAACCACTGTCCCCAATTACATGTAAATGTTCCAGTACTAAACACTGTAGAACGCTAAAAATGTAGATTGCTAAAATCAAATATAAAAAGGCAGCTGAGTTGCAAATACAAATTAACGGTGGGATTCCAAAGAGGCAGTTCTCCCCTAGTGCTTACTGCTTACATGTTTTTTATTAGTTTAGACTTCTGCAGCTTGAAAAGCCACTGAATGATTGACTGGAATTAAGTATTCTTGGAAAACTGAAGAAAAAGAAATGAGGGAATATTTTAAATAAAAATCAAATTCTACCTTTAAATTCTTTACTTATGTTCGTGGGTCTATTTGTCCTGTGAATCTACTAGATTTCAGTTCTGTGCCTTACTGCAGCAGGATCCTTGTATTTTTCTCCAGGGATTCTGAGCCAGGTAAGCCCTGAGACTCATCCTCTCCTTTTTCTTAGATGCTGTGTATTGTTTCATATCTGTGAGGTTTTTATGGTTTTTAATAAATGTTTGGGTACCTAAAACTTGTAGATAAATCCACCTTCTAGTAAGAAGTGTTATGGTTTTATGTTTATATAACTTTCCAGGGCTAGTGTTCTCTATTAGGGTATTATGAATGTGTTTTCACTAAAGATGCTTCAATTTTCAGCAATACCTAAATACTTGCACTCATGTAGAATAAAGATATAGAATAAAATCTCAGTACTGCAGTAGCTGGCATCAGTGCCTTGAAAGATTGTAAACTTTTTTGTGTTCTGATTTAGCTGTTCTGCAAAATTATAAAAACTAACCTCCCTTACTAAGGAGCTCATTCAGCTAAATCAGGCTTATACTGAAGTGAATGTATGAAATGCCTGTTGTTATTTAAATTAAACACCCACTTTTAAGGAATGTATGAAATGTCTTTTGTTATTTAAATTAAACACCCACTTTTAAGGCTTGTCTGCATAAAATTGATAAAATCTTATTTCCTTTGGAACCTGTATTACCATCCATAACTCAATGTTGGACCTTTCTTAAGTATTTCCCCTGGCTGACCTGACAATTTTGCTTTAGTCGTTTGCAAGAATAGCTAGAAGATATATTCATTGAGATGGCTAGTTTTTTTCCACTTTGAATGGATTTAGTCCTATTTCTACTCCTCTACCTTGCAGTTTTTTATTCTGATTTTCATAGGATCTAGCCTTTTTAACTGTCTTATCCTTCTCAAAGTTATTGGTTATCTGTGACTTAGCTTGATTATATCTGATGGAAATGTGATATGAAGTTGGCATTTTAGCCCTTTCTGTTAACTCGGTTTTCTAAGATTCTCCACCCACCCATTCCAAGAGCATCAAATGTTGTGCTTAGGATCCACGTTGTTATCACTTTAAGAACTTACCTATCCAACTCATTCAATTGGTATTTGTTCCCATGCATTTGTATTCACTACATTTTTGCCAAAAGTTCTTTTCCAGACTTCTGTAGATTGTCAGATATAGTCTAACACTTGTAGAACTTAACAGTTCTGAAATATACCTTTTCATATTTCTGTGAAGGTTTCTATGTAACTACACCTGAGAGGTTAAAATTTTAAATGATGAGTAATATTTAGTTTGAAATATTGGGTTGGTTTTGAAGTACTCTAGATAATTTTTTGAAGAAGTAATTGTACTGGACAGTAAAGACTGGATTCACCTTATCTGACCAATACTGGCTAGAAAGTGGTCAGTCTCAAAGTAGTTTCCACATTCCTCTCCAAGGCAATTAAGAAAGAAGAACTTCTGAAAAGTGATTAATTTTACCTATTCTGTATGCTAGTTTTATGATAGGAATGAATCTTCATATGAAACTGCCCTTCTCTCCAGCTATGGTGAAATTGGTTAATTGCTACAGATAATCGACTTTAAGATGATTAGTGGTGCATAGGGTAACCTGTACAGTTTAAAACAGAGACAACCACTATCCCTGGAGGTATTCAAAAGATATGTAGACATGGTGCTTAGGGACATGGTTTAGCGGTGTACTTGGCAGTGTTAAGTTTACAGTTGGACTTGATGATCTTAAGGGTCTTTTCCAACCTAAATGATTCTATGATTTATCTTTATCACAGATAAAATTAGATACCTGAGTATAGCTGTTGTGTTGCCTCCTGTAGTAAGATGTTATTAAAAATAAATGTCTATATGAATCTGCTAGAAAGGAAAATGCAGCAGGAAAGAGGGGGGAAATAGCTAAATCAGTGTTCTGTATCTTCTGTTATGTTTATTCCTATCAAGGCACAATTGCACCTGAATCTAGAGACTCCTTAAGCTCTTTTGTTTTTGTTTGTAACTGTAAGAACTTCACTCACTTTGGAGACTGGAGCAAGGAAAATAATGTAGAAACAGTTGACCTTAAAAGCATGTTCATTTAAATTTAAAAATCCTTTTACCTAATAGTAGATTAAAAACAACATTTCATGAAAGCTGACTGAGAAGGAGGCAGCTGCCATTCAGATTCCATGCCCTTTCCTGAACAATAGCTGTTCTGTAATGTTAGAAAGCACAGTAACAGCATGTTCTTTCATTTTATAACAAGTCCTTGATGTAACATTTAGGACTGGGCTGCTTGCATACATCATTTAAAGAGCACTGACATGTCTTCCTGTTTGACACCCACTCAAAAGGAGTACAGATGATGCAGTACAAGATGGAAATAGGTGAATTTGATACTTACCTAGGTCTTGGATTGCTTATAACTATGGTATTCAAGTTTTGGTCTGTGCTTATTTGCCTGAACTAAATATCACAGAATCTCAGAATAGTTGAGGTAGGAAGGGACCTCTGGAGACTCTCTAGTCCCATCCCGGTGCCCAAAGCAGGAGCACCTAGAGTGGTTTGCTCAGGGCTGTGCCCAGCTGGCTTTTGAATATCTCCAAGGAGGGAGACTCAACAACCTCTGTGGGCAACCTGTGCCAGTGTTATCACTCTCACAGGAATAAAGTTGTTTTCCTAATGTTTAAATAGAATTTCCTGAATTCCAGTTTCTGCTTATTGCCTCTTGTCCTGTCTCTGGGAACCACTGAGTCGAGTCTGGCTGTGTCTCCCTTACCAACCCCCAACAGGTATTCATACACACTGATGCGATTCCCCCTGAGCTTTCTCTTCTCCAGGCTGAACGGTCTCAGCCCTCTCAGCGTCTCCTCATATGAAAGATACTTGAGTTGCTTAATCAACTTCCTAGCTCTTTGCAGCAAGTGCTTCCATATGTCTTTGTCTCTGTTACACTGGGGAGTCCAGAACTGGACCCAGCATGGTGAATGCATTATCATCAAATAAATGGTTTTATTTGATGGCAAATTTGTGGCAGTTGTGTTCACCTTTTTCAGGTATATTTTTAAACAAATGTTTGTGTTCAGACTTTTATGGGTTGTACGATAGTGTCTTTAACTTTTATTTGTGTAAATATTTTACATGGGAAATTGTTATAGGCAAACAAAAGAGTTTTTTTTTGTTAGTTTTAGTATCATAAATTGAAAAATTCTATACTGGTACTGGCTAATTTAGACACTTAATTTCTGCCTACCTAAGCATGTTAAATTACAGTCCGATACAGCTGGCAGTGTTTGAGAGTTATGTCCAATGCATTTTAGAATTCATGAAAAACAAAGAGGTCATTGATCCTGTGATTCAATTGAAAGGCAGTATTTTAATAAAAGTAAACATTTTCAGAAATTAACTCTTAAAATTTAAATTGCCTGGTATCTGACTGAAAGAATTGTTTAACTATAGCTTTTCTTGCATAATAGTTTTCTTTAGAATTTTTTTGGCATTTAGCAATGCTAAAATAATGCTAGAAGTAACACAGTTTGCTCACTAATGCATTTTGTTTCCATAAATGGAAACAGTGCATGTTAGGGTTTCAGACTGCTTACCATTATTTATTTGGAAACTTGTGTTTAGAAGTTACTAATCATATTTGCAAAAAGTAATGTAATGAAAAATGGTGGTGGTTGCTGTTGCCATTACTTGCTGCATGCTAACAGATATCTTTAGGTTTTTTAATATGTGAAGTCTCCAAAAATAAAAGATGGAAGATGGGAAGGAATTGGAAATACTTAATACTGTTGGAGTACAGAAGTGACAGTAAAATCTGATGTCCTTGTAAGCAAACTTTCGTTTGAAGATGTGGCCTTGAAAGATCTCGAAGTTTATTGTATGTGACGTGTTTTCTGAAGATTTTATTTGGGTGGATTTACAGTTAGCCTTCCCAATCAATATGGCCTTTAGATATCAGAAAGGAGATTAGTCTAACACTGGCACCAGATTCTGTCTCCTGAAGTCTTCTAAATCACTTGAAAGAGAACAATAACAATAGTTGTAAATTTTGTACTCAATCTATTAACTTGGTATGAAACTCTGGAAGTCTAAAAATCAAAGTCTGGAAGTCTAAAATCAAAATGGTTCCATACCATGTGTAAGAATATCAGTACTCCAGGATCCAAGAGGTGAGCCAGCAGTTTCTAGCCTGCCAAAGGTTTCTGTTGCTTTAGCAGGGGCAAAGGAACTAGAATCGGGTTCCAACTCAGCTTTTTATTTCTGAAAAAGTAGCTGACATATGGCATATATAGTTCTGCCTCTCAAATAATCTAATACTTGTTGCTCAAAGTAGAGAATCAAATCCAGAAGTCTTTAATAATTTTAGTGACTTTTTGCAGAACAATCAATCTGTTACTGAATTATTAACATTATTAACACAATCATTTTTAAGGGCCTACTATTATTCAAGAACATTTTATTCACTCTCATGCTGTGTTTCTAAGTACTAAACCCCCAAATGAATTTTACTTTCGTGCACTGTCATGGTATGGAATTAAAGAAAAAGTACGGATCTAAATATTATTTGGCAACATCTGAGCCGAGAGCCACTGCTTGGAGAAAAATTAATGATTTATCTTTTGTTTTTCTTCTCTCTGCCTTCTGATTTCTTCAGGCTTCTCTTTTGATTTCTCTTTCCTGTTTTTTTCATGTCTTTTGTTGATTTTACATGTTGCTTGTCGTTCTGCATTTATTATTTTAACAATAGCTCAGCTTTTGTGCTAGTAAAATACAATAACAAAACTTCAGAATACTCCATAATTTAACCCCATTATATATTCATCATACTAGACTTCCTGGCATGGCAAACTCTTATAGAGCTACCGCAAATCACACCATTTTAGCAGGCTACATTTTTCACTGAAGACAATATTGATCATAATGGCCAACCGAGGAGTTCTAGGATTAGGAGTCACATCCGATGCTTCAGCTAATTTTCCATGGAAGACCTCCCTTTTTCCTTCCTTTTGTCCTACTTAATGTTTCAACCGGCAATCTGACTGAACGTCTAGCATGGATTGGGGACATTTTTATCTGATTTTTGAGCACTCAAGATACTTTCAAGCCGGTAGAATAGTCTTGGTACAGCTTTTCGAGCTCTTGAGAGAAGATTAATACAGTCATTTTGGTCCTTAGTTATAAAATGTAGGTTCATCTTGCAGACTGCAGCTGAATCCATGTTAAAGCACCCTTGAATACAACCCGGAGCAGCACTGGTTGGGAAGACAAAGGTTCTGCTGTTGCAGCCTTGGTCTCTGCTCCAACAGCAGTAAGGCAGAGCGTGCCAGCTGAACGGTTATCTGCAAAGAAGCTTGAAAATCCCTCCTAGCATAAACATCTCATTTGTGTATCCAACTGGACAGAGCTTGAATAAACCAGGTTGTGCACCACCTGGAATGGTTCTGCATCCTGGGGTATGGCAGATGGCTTTGCAGAAGCAAAGAAAGCTTCATCTCTTTGCCTTCAGCACAGCCCTGGCTCTATGATTTCAAAGTCATTTGGAGTAGTTAGGAAACCTAGAACACCTGTGCTTTACCCAGCTCTTCTCCTGCTTCATCATCTTCAGATTATTGGATAGCAAGGTACACTCTGAGGATGGAGTAGATTTAAAAAAAGCAGTAAAGGGAAGATGCAATGTTTACAGTACAGAAAATTGTTAAACATTCCCGTTGTTGTGAACTGTCTAGTGAGTCTGTAGTGCTACTCAGACCATGGTTTTCTTTGGTGCTGTTTTTACTATTACTGTTTCTTTCCATTCTTAGCTTCTCTAGGATTTGTTTACAACTTTCAATTTTTCTTTTTTTAAGATCTGTATTTCTTTATAGTTTTATCACTTTATAGACTTATGTTCTTTTGGCTTTTTTTTTCCTCCCAGGAATTTTCTTTCAAGTTCTGGCTTTCAACTTTTTAGTTTTACTTTCTGCTATAAGAATTCTACTCTGTTCTTCTCAGTCTTCCTTATCTTTCTCTTTTTCCTATCTTCCTCACTTGTGTATCAAATTAGAAATATCACAAAGCATTCTGATTCCTCACGGGAATCACAATGAAGCACTGTCTCTTTGAAAACACCATCCTAATTAAAATCGATTTCATGCAAAAACATAGTACTTATTCTGTCATTGTATTTAGTTCCTTTTACTGTCATGTTCCTGGAATTTGGAGTGATTGGTTAATGATGAGCTGTTGATACCTTGTACTCAAAGATAAAGACCAAAGACTAAACAAAGAGTTAAACTATGTTGTAATGTGCAAAGTGATTCTGAAATTG
Source organism: Nipponia nippon (assembly GCF_047370975.1). Lineage (NCBI taxonomy): Eukaryota > Metazoa > Chordata > Aves > Pelecaniformes > Threskiornithidae > Nipponia > Nipponia nippon. The sequence continues at coordinate 40,345,694 of NW_028262380.1, read as the reverse complement.
TTGTACTTTCTATTAACAGAAGATGTCAAAATCACTGTATCTCATTGTTCCCCTCCCCCCCCAAAATGGATTAGTCAATTGGTAGTTAACAAAATCACTGCAAAAAAGTGCCTTTTTTTTTCTTTAATTGACAGATCTTGCCTTTTCTATCTTGGAGAAAACTCAATGTCCATGACAGTATCATAAGGTCACTTAATGTCAGTATGATGGGTATTCCTTGATTTTTTTTTTTAGAACAGTTGAAGCTGTGGAAGAATGAGAGCATGGCCAAATGCTATTAGCTGAGCAATATTTCCTGTAGAAATTAACGTCACAGTAATTCCTATCTATGCTTTCAGACCTTTCCACAACATGACACCAGCACAGATGGCAATGGAATAACACAATAAATCCCATAGGAAGCCTGTTGCAATTGGAATAGGTGATGATTGCTGATCAGTACAGAAGGGTTGTCCTTATGTGCAAATGCCTCAGTCTGCAACAGAATCTCAAATCTCAAACTTATTTGTCTGTTCATCTTGAGTAATTTCTAATGCTGGCTGACTACAACTCTTGCTCAACCTTCAGGGAAATAAACCATGCATACTAAATCTCTCCTGATTATTCTGATATACAAGCACCATAGGCCCAGATCACAAATGTTTTTAGATGCTTAATTCATATTGATTTAAGTAGGGCTATATACCTAAGCAACTTTGACATTAAAAACATTCCCTTCTGCTGTTTATTGTACACAAAATGACTAGTGTCTTATATTCCAAGTGAGGTTGTATGAAGTAAAACATGAATATCTGCTGGTTTCTTTCCTACATCTTATAGAAGAAGCAGATACAGTTCTATATGTTTTTTTCCTGTTCTTTCTGAGGAATCACTTTGGGTTCAATCACATTGTATACCATAATTATACTTTTATTTCCAAAGGATGTGTGATGGGTCCCTGCTTTCCTGGAAATAGCTAAATGTCTGCCTGCTGATGGGAAGTAGTGAATTAATTTCTTGCTTTGCTTGCATGCGCAGCTTTTGCTTTACCAATTAAACTGTCTTTATCTCAACACATGAGTTTTTTCACTTTTACTCTTCCAATTCTCTCCCCCATCCCACTTTGGGGGAGTAAGTAAGGAAAATCCCATAAAAGTAGTTGGTAGTTAGTGGTTTTGAAACAGAAAGGAAACCTGGCTTTTTTTTTCCTTCTACTTTTAAAAGAAGAAAAGCTTATGAAAAATCTTATTGCAGAGTACCTAGCACTTCCAACCATGAAGATACCTGTATTTTTTTATATTCTTGTCCAATGCACTTCAAATCTTTTTGTTTGGCATAAATAATTTCTCATTATGTTCCAAAAAACATTGACTGATTCAACCTGCCATAATGTATTCCTCTTTGAAGCATCAACTCAATTTCAGAAAGAAAATAAAACATGGAGGCATAAAATCAGGAAAGATCCATGGGATGTTTAGATGAAGTATCACTAATGGTCAGGAGAAGAGGAAGCAAAGATAATTGCAGATGGAAAAACCACACAGCAGTTCAAGGGAAAATGGGGAATGTCTGGTTTTAACCTTTAGAAAAAGCTGGAGTGAATTCCAAGGTTGAAATGAAATCTGAAACCATGTAATGGGGTTTTATCCTAAATGTTCATCAGAACTGTAATGATTTTCACTTTTTGGCAGTCTACTTTGTGACAAGGGCAAGTATCCCTCTGTTGTCCTGTGCTCTGACAATATCACAGATAATGCTGTAGTGTATGAAGTCTTGGGCATATAATTGATTCCACTTCAGTTATATATGTGGTCAGACCTTTTATAATGATAAAAGTATTTTGTTTCAATTTTTATTTTTTCTTGATAAAAAAAATTATTTTCTGTTAGAAGTATAGGAATGAACAACCAAAATACAAATGTGAAATAAGGTCAGAAAAGTTGTAGTGAGATCAAAGTTACTCCAAAAGCTTTGTTGTTTTGTATTCTCCTTTCCTGTGCATAGATATTTATATATATGGTGGCAGTAGTAATACGGGGAAAGAACAGAGGAAGGAAACGGGAAAACAGTGGTGAGGAGATGGAGGTTAAAAGAACTGCTAGTGAACAATAGAAACATTCCTAACATCTTAAAAGATCAGTATGATAACATTGCTGTTGTCCAGGGAGCTCTATAAACAAGGGAAGGATTTGATGTAGAAGAGACTACTCTTGGAGTTATAGTTTCTGCTGGGGTTGGTACTGAAGGATTTTTCTTGACTCACAATACTTGTTTTGTCTCAGGGAATTCCTGGTTTTACCTTCCAGATGGGTTGGAAGGTGCTTCAGGTTGGCTGGAACCGGACAGGGATGGTGTTGCTCCCATGTTCCACAGAAATGCAGTTATGGATGTCAGTAAGAAGGTATTTGCCTGTTTCATAAGTTTTCTGTGGTTACATAGAAGGAAAACCTAAAGATTGCAGTTTGTGGTTTGAAAAGGAAAAGGTGCTTCCTTCTAGTGTTGGCAGCAACTTTCAAACATCTATCCACCTGTGTTGTTTAATGTATTTGTATTTCAAACACAGCAGTGGCTGAAAGAGGATAAACAGTCATGAGCTGAAAAAATTGTGGTAAGTTTTAATGCACAAAGTTACTACATGCTTCATGTAGGGAGAGAAAATTGGACGCACTTGGTTGTGATGATGCTGAGCAAAACTTTCATACACAAAATATCAACTGCCAGATGTGCTTTATCTGTGCTAGATGGAAGAAGAATATAAAGGAGGTCAAACACCTGTGTGTATAAATTGACATTTCAGATAATGTTTTTTCACGTTTGGTACGTTTGTAGCATTTATATTTGTCACATATAGAAATAGCATGACACTTTTAATGTGTCATTAAAGGATGACTTAGATCTAGGTATTTTTTTATTAATGCTACTTGTAAGTGTATCCTAAATATCCTGTGTGTCCTGGAAGAAAGAATAGGAATTGTAGGACTTGACAACTGAAACATGACTTCTATTTCATGAATGTTGATGACAGCAGTAACTATGAACCTTTGATACAATAAACTCATGCCTGCTCATCCTCAGAAGAAGCTATACCTTTTTCCGCCCCCAAGCAAATGATCCATTATTTCTGCTTCATAGGAAGATGTACTATGGATTGTTTTGTGATTGATTAAAGAAAATATGGCATCTGTTGGAAAAGTAAAAAGTATCACAGTAATTACTCTTTAAAAACCCAACTCTTATAGTGAGAATACTTCCATATTTTTCTCTACCTAAAGATTTTAATTTATGAAGTATTAAAATTTTAAGCATACTGTTGACATAAAAATTTAAGAGTTCACATAAGTTATAATGAAATGAGAAGAGTTAGAGGCAGAAGAGAAGAAACTAAAACCTGCCACAGGGAAGCAGCTTTTACTGTTTTCACTGATATCAGTAACATCTGGCAAGACTCCAATACTATTCTGAGACTTCAGCACCTTGTGCCAATGTGCTTGCTGGCATAAGTAAAACAATTTTTATTCCAGAGACTCCATTCCCAATATTTTCAGCAAACTCAATGTTAGAAAGCTGGAAAGCTCCTTCTGAAATGGTTAAATTTTTAGCTCTGTTTTTCCACTAGGAAGTGACAAACCCTAGTGAATAAGAAATGATCGCTTTTAAATTTAATATATTGAAACTATTTTAATAAAAGAAGGTAGAAAGGAAAATGGACATTTATGAGTAAAAAAAAAATGTAGCAGGTAACATAAAAAGGATCATTATAAAGGGATTGTTACCAAAGAGATCTAGCAGGATTTGTCTATTTCTGATTTCTAAGATTTCTTTTTTTATCTCTGAAATAATCTCCCATTTCAAACCACCTTTAATGCTCAGCAGTACAATAAGGCTATTATCAGCTCCTGTTGCAGGGGTGGGCTGGAAAAAAATGCCAGTGTTTGTTTCAGTGATATGAGTTTTACTTCTGTGCTACCTTTTGTTAGAGACACAATAAGCAAATTCAGTCTATTTGGGATGGTGAGAAGGAGGGGTGCTCTGGTTAAGGGAAGAGTGAATTGGGGACTGGGCTGTTTGCTCATCAGAAAGCTCTGGCTGGCATAAAGCTTCTTCCTTTCTCTCAGCTTTTGGTAAAAATGTTTTGTTCTTTATTGATGAGGGATAAATGCATGTAGATTTTTGGACAATGTTTTACATCTATATGGATATAGAAATATAATACTGGGAAATACATATATATATATATAATGTACTCACTGCTTGTAAAGCATAAGGTGAAATGGCTGTTTAATGTCTCAGTTGCAGATAAAGCTTCTCCCTCATTTAAGTATTTACCATATAGGAATAATTCATTTTTCTGAAAGACATTGGTTGTGTTTTGAATTTTGAGCTAAGAACATGACTGGGGAAAAAATATTTTAAAATGGTGGCAAGGTCCTATCATTGAGCTGAATTTATAACTGCTAGGCAGAACTGAATGTATAACTTCTACAGGGAGGAATGTTAATCTACAGATGTGATGCCTGATAAAGCCCAACAGTATTATGGTTCTACTAATAAAAACAATTGTTGTTAGTTGTGTGATAACATTTTAAAACAAAGTCTCTTCTTGCAGGAAATACTTTAAAATTACCTCTATGGGTATAGACAGAATACATGAGTACAAAATACCAGAAACCAGTAGAGAGCTCTTGGAGGCTACTTTGGGTCAGAATCCGTGTGATATTGCCCATTAAAGTCACTTGGGCTGCGCAAGGGGATGCAGGGCACCTCTAGGCTGAACTTTGAGAAAGTAGTTCCCTATTCAGTCTACACTAGTGTAAATCAATTTCAGTACTGAAAAAGGAAGCACTTATCTCCTCTGAAATACAGCTGTTCATGCTCAAAATGAGAATGTGTTTGTTCATTTACAACACTGGATTTTTCTACCTGTCTCACTTGTGAAGGCGTGGGGTTTTCCTTTTCTCTCTGCTATTCCTTCTTTTGATGAAGCTTGTTTTACTGAGGTAAAGTAAAAAAAAAGAAGTTCCTATAGGTTTATGTGGATATGTGGATTTGTCTTTCCTCCTTTTCTTAGAAAAAAAAATAATCCCACAGGATACACATTTACTGGTTCTATTTCTTGCATTCTCTTTCAAAGTGGGCTGTCAAAGTGCAGAGATTAGAAATAATTCACATTTTGCTTTCTTGCAAATATAAGGGATTCCTCAGAATAGATAAGATTGTTGCATCCAGTTTATATGGCTTATTATAGGTCTCTTCTAACAGCATACCAGGGATAGGCCTGGACTTGCTATATTTAAACTGTTCAGGGCTGAATTTTCATTTGGAGATCAGTTGAATTTACAGACATTTGATCAAGTATCGAGTAGCTTGGTCCTATGAATGAGATGGGACTGGAAAGCGGGTTGGCAGTACTTGCTATGATGTCACTGAAAATACGCTATTCCCGACATAAATCTATTTGTACATTATGCTAAAGGTGTAAAAAGATCAATTTTCTACTCTTTGACCCTAATAATACCTTTAAAGCATGGTCTGGAAAATTAATTTTTTTTTCTTGAAACCCTTTGAATTATGTAGGCACACTGGTGGGTACTAAATTGTGATCACTTAAGAGAAGGACGTTGCCGTCATTTATGATAATTTAATGAAGGTGTCTGTTCAATGCAGCATGGTGAACAAGAGAGTGAAAAGGTACATCTTATTCTGTAATTTCACCTTGTGGCTTCTGATATGCTGCGTTCCATTCAGGCAACTCTGCTAACTTGAAAAAAAGGAATTAAAGGGGATGGCAGAAAAAGACCAAAAAAAGACCCATTTGCTTTAAAAATAATAAAATTAATAGTAACACTAGACAGAGATGAGTTAGTTTTACAAAGCAAAAAGGACATGAAAATATGATTTCATATTGACCAATGTTATAAAAGGTATTGAGAAAGCTTGAAGGTATTTCCTGATCTAACACAGTGGTGCCTCTCCACAGGCACTTTCTTGGCTCTTTGCTGCTGTCAGTCTCTCTTGGTCAAACGAATTCAGCACTGGTTCTGTATTATTTTTGAAAAGCATGTGTAAGAATTTTAGTTGGAGGTTCTGTTGCACTCAAAACAGTTCTTAGTGAGAAAGGGAAAGATGAGGGTCAGATGTTATAAGCAGTCACCTGAACATGCAGCTAAATGAGAGTAAACTTTAAATCCAGTAGTATTGTATTCTGGTGTATCTTGAATGTACTCTTAAAACACAAGTGTATTATGAATGAAACAATTGTGCTAGTCTTATAGTTTCTACTCAAGCAAAACTATTGCTTATAGAAAATAGTTTCCCAAGCAAAGACTACAGAAGCTTTTCTTCTGCTTTATCATAGACAAAAAGGTGCACGACTGTGAAATTTTAGAAGCACAAATTCATTTCACTGTCGTCTTTTCATATGATGTCCTTTGTATTGACGTATTTCAAGTCAGCTAAGAAACTGACTTCCAAAATGCATCTCTTCTTATGGTACTGTTTTGTTTTGGCATAAAATGAGTATGGTTGTAATACAGCAGGATCTACATGAAATGTGCATTTGCCAACTCTTTGGAAAAGATTTTTATGAATAAAGTTTAGATGTGAAACCATAAACATATACAAAAGCGCAACATCATACAAAACAGGGTTCTGTTTTTGTCACCTGCCTGCGAAAACTAAGCCAAACCAAAGTCATCTTTTCCTGAGTGACTCATAACAATTTAAAATTTCAAGTAGTAAATAGAAGTTCTGAGTTGTCAGTATAAGGTTTGCTTTTCTTGTTTATCAGGAAAGGTAATTAAAATTTTTCTTGTTCTAGAGGAGTTTTTGACAGAAACTAAGAAATTACATTTATGACATGCCTTTCAAAATACCTGCAAAGTACTCACAGACAGTCTCATAACAACCTGATGCAAAATTCATTTAACTTGAAAATCTTTTCATTAATTATAGTTTGTTCTGCCCTCAGTTTTTTTTTTGACCAACATGTGGTTTACTGAAGTAATTCAGGAAAATAAGGTGTAATTAAAAAACAGTCCCTTGAATTTACCTGCACTGATAATTAGTGTGAGGTCTCAGCTTGCACGGGAGTGTAATTCTCGTCTTCTACACTTCAACCAAATATGAACATCAAGTGTTAAGTGTTCATTTAGGCCATACAGAGGGAAAGGAAAAGCCCATTGGATTTGGTACTGAAGATCTTTTTCACAATAGCAGAAACCTTGGTTGATTCTACAAATTTTGCCTGAATTCCTTCCTTCCTTTTCAGACAAGGTCTCATGGTGGGATTTTTCTGTCCTCAGCTTAAGTTCAGTAAGCCAAGACTTGCCTATTACCATTAGCTATGCAACAGGATCATATTTAAAAACTGAAAAAACTTGCCCTTTTTATCATTGATAAACAGTCTTAATTATCTTTGCATAATTGATATTGATCATATCATTACTGAACCAATGTGCTTCTAAGCTAACTATAAATTGTAACTTAGAATAGAAAAAGTTTAATTGAAACTTTGTATAAATAACTGATGGTTAGTCATTCTGAGGAGCTTTAATAGCATACCTTAAACTGTAAACAAAAAGATCCAAGCCTAAAGATAAATATTGATACAAGTCTTTATATTAGAAGCACAGGCAAAATAATCTTGGAACAAGATGGATTACTTCATAAGCATAAAAGACATACATTATAGCAAAGGCATTAACTTGCATGTAACTTCAAAGAATTCATTGCTCAAAACTGATTAGATTGATTCTTAAGTGTTTGCAGAGTTCTTCAAATTGGCTCTTGTCAATGATAATCTAAGAAGTTAATCTTGTCAATGATAATCTAAGAAGTTAATATTTATTTCCTTATTACATTTCTAAAGATGAGCTGAGATATTATGTTACTGTTCCTCTCTAGCTATGAATAGATAACTTTTAACTGGGGAAAAAAAGAAATTATTTTGCAGAAAAAATTTATGATGATAAATTTGTGCATGTTTTCCACAGAACAATTGGCATGAATGCAAATGGACGGGCTATTAAGGATCTATCAGACACAGCAATCGTTCTTATTTTTCTTATATGATTTATTTTGTATGTACTGCCCTGATGTTAGAGAAGGCAACTCTCTTGAGATTAGTGACAGAGTACTTCAAATGTTTAAAATCTTCTTTTATGATTAAATCATGATCAAATTTATTTAGGATTTTATTAAATTGTGATGAAACCTTTTGATGGATATATCTGCCAGGCTGAGCTAGTCAAATACAGTAGAGCTCATATCTCCTGTACAAGTAGTAACTCTGAGCACAGGATATTGGACCACTGCATTCGACCCGTCAGATAAAACTGATCAACAATGCTTATATTAATAAGCTTCTGAATATAAATTACAGAGAAAATGATGTATCTTCATCAAACCTCCTGTCATTGTATTGCGTTGGATAAACATACGTGTGATCGATTATATTTAATTTTTTTTTTCTTCTGTATTATAGTCGAAAAAATTATCTATGATTTACTATGCTTAAGATTTTAAGATTTCAGGACAGTCTAAGCAATATTATTCATTCAGTGATATTTCTTCTCTTTTAAAGTCTAAAAATCAAAATGAGTTCCAGATATTGGTTAAGAGTGCATCAAGTTCATGTATCTGTGTGTTTATATCAATGTTATCTCTGATTCACGAAGTGGAGAGAGAGACTGATTGCCCTCTAACTGTCTCTGCTACTTACCATAGCTGCTACTGTTCTTCTACCGTTATTTTTAGACATGCTGTCATTATTCAAGATCTTGGAAAATCTTGACCAATAAGGACAAAAAGCTCCCCTGTAGTGATAAAAAAAAAGAACACTTTGAAAATTTATTTTCTTGACAGGACACCATGTTTTTTACTACTGAATATATAAACATTATTAAAGCTAGAGAAAAAGACGGTGTCTATTATAGTCTGGGTCATAATTGCTCAGAGCAGCTCAAAAGGACAATATTAATGAGTAAATTAATACATAATTATAATTGTCACTTAATAAATTTGTTCTTGATGTAGGCATTTTACTTATTCTTTTATAGAGTAACCATTTTGCAGTACTTATGTTTACAGTAGTTAATATATTCCACAAAGAATGCTGTTATAGAAAAGTAATCTTTAGGCTTGCACAAACAAGCAGTGCCTCCAGACTTGTGAATGTGCTTTTGTTTTTCATTTTGAAAGATCACTTTAAATTATGTTTCGATAGTCTGAAGATTTTGACTGATATATCATGTTAGACCTCGAAGAGGTGACAAGACTCCTTGTGAAAGCAGTTGTGGTAGAGAGTGGGTTTTATTTCTTATGTCCATAGCACGTGAAATCTTTTTAATTTGTGATCTGAAAAGGAATTTCAAAAGCTGACATAATCACTCTGAGAGATTTCAAGTGTGACACTTGCTGCTGCTAATTCCACTGCCTCCCCAATACCTGATAGGGATCACCTCTGACACTGGGCTCTATGTTTTGAGGGATCTGGGGGTTGGAATAAACACCTGAGTTTTGAAGAAATTAATTTGCTTTATCAAATGCTTGTGGTACTTGGGAAAGGAGCATATTAGTTCACACTAGGTGATTCTTGTTTTTCATATGCAAATAAAACTGAATGAGTCAAACTTAGAATTATCATCCTGTAGATTTCTGAATGTCTTGCCAGCTACAGGTAGTACCTTCTTCATTGACTTTTGGTAGCAGATATTTGTATTGCTACACGCTGATTTTTTTTTAACTACTACACACAGCTGATTTTTGAAAGTAAAGGTCTAGGAGGACATTAAATCTATAAAACTTAGTGATTATGTGTATGCAAGTGTGAATACCTCAGTGTTACAAACAAAATTTGTGATCTGCTTTCTACAAGTATTCCACCTAATTAGTTCACTGGTAAAAGTGTTCATCAAATTTGTTTTTGGACCTAATACTATTGCTTACCATGGAAAGTCAATTTTGAATCTGTAAAGGCAGGTATGCCTGTTGGAAATGTTTTGATTGTGACCACTTAGCCAAAAAAAGGAAATACATCATGAACAGCTGAATATGTCTATTCATTACTGATGAGATTCTGAATAATCTATACCAGTTAGGAAGAAGAAAAAAAAGGTACTCACTGCATACAAAAGATCTATTAACTTCAAAACAAATTGAGATAAAGAATGTTGCCTGAGAGACAAACTCGATAAAATTGTACCCTGGTTACAGACAAGTCATTGGAAATGAAGCTTGAAAAATACATATTATTTCTTTATTATCTGAAATTGAACATAGAAAGATGATCTTGTGATTAGGGCAATGGACCAGAAAATAGGCAAGTCTAAGTTTAATCACTGGTTCTGCCTTGCCCTCCATGTATGATATAGACAAAATGACTTCTCTTCTGGTTCTCAGCTACATAAAATCACAATTTAGAAGAAGTTTTAAGTCTTTCATGAGCATAAGGTGCAACCAACCCATTTGAAATATAAATTTTGACTAAGTAATAATCATAAGTTAACTTTGATTCTCAGTGAAAGTAACTATATGTGAAACAATATTTCCCTTTTTTGTGTCATGGCCACCCCTCTGGATGGCAAAACAAAAGCCTACGCTGCTTTAGTAACTGATGTGACAATTTTTTCAAAAAGAAAATATTTACTGATAATCTTTTAAAACCATGAAAATTTCTGTCTTTATACTTAACAGGTTATTATGGGGAGTATATCTTCTACAGGAAGTTAAAAAGTATTGTTAGCCTAATTAAAATCTTAAAATTTTGTTGTATTTTTATTAACTTTTATTGTGGCTAGTCCAGTTACAATGATGCTAACATTCTCTGTCCAAATTATCTAATTGACACAAAACGAAACTCCTTAATGTTACACTTATAAATTGTTACTGAGAAGTTCAATATGTACCCCTTTTTGTCTGGTGTCATATTTACCCTTCTTCTGACTCTCCTGGTGATCATGTTGCCAATAACTGTCTCCTCAAGAAGGCAGCATGAAGAGTTGTAGTGACTTGTCAGCATCTCGGGTTCTTTGCTTAAACATTTTGTAATCTTGATGGACAGAGGATACAATTGTGTTTTGTGGTCTTTATCAGGAGTGACTGGCCTTACTTGTATTTGGCTTGTCAAGTGTGGCACGTATGATTTTGAATACATGCAAAATATAACGTTCTTGTTAGGTGCTCAGCCTAAAGCAGAATTATTTCAACAACATATTTTCAAATTTCTAGTTTCTTAGTGTATGCATTTTATATAATTCATTCTGATTTATGTAAGAGTTTCATCAGTAGAAATCAATGCCAGGACTGAGTGAAAATCTGACCCCTTTTCAGTCTTTTTTGCTGTAAATTTTGTCTGGGTTTGGATTTAAGAGTCTGATGTTTGTAATGTAGAGTTTCCAGTGTCCCTATCTGTGCCCCTTCAGAGGTTGGGTCCAAACGTATAGCTATTTCTCCAAATAAGATGATGTAGGTAAAGGTTTTTCTAATGTGTCAGTTCAAATCCACTGAGGTCATGTTTTCTTTGTTGTGCCCAGAAATCAACTAAAAAGTATATGCATCTATTAGTTCTTATTGTTCTGTTTCTGCAGTCATTCTGCAAAGGCTGAATAAATCATCAGCAATGTGGAAAGCAGGCTAGAATGAATGAGATACTTCACTAAAGAACTGTATGTGAGGTATTTAAGACAGATGTACTAAAGCTAGACAATATTGTTTCTTCACTTCAGTAGGTTGTTTTATATTTTAAAGGAAAAAATCTATAAAACTTCAACTTTTATTTTTCTGCAATAACTCAAAGACTCAGAGTTAAGAGGGTATTGAAATTGATTGCTACCTTGCATGCGTAAACCTTGTGACTACTATTAACCATTGGATACTTAGCTTTGCAAGACTGCAAATTGGAGTATTTTTCAAATAAAATTTCATCTTTTGAATGTTCATTTTCTATGCGATTGCACAGACAGAGCTGGGATCTGGATTCTTAAAAAGATGGCCATGTTATAAACTGTTTTTACTAATAATTGCTTATTGTGCAATATAAACATAACACAAACATAAATACTCTTATTTAAAACAGAGTGTGGGACCTTCAATTTAATAAAACTCATCCAGAGAGCATAAATATATTTAAAATTTACAGTGCACTTCATAATATTATCAGCAATAGTGAAATAGTTGCTGAGGGTAGTCGGCCTGGCAGGAGCAATAATAGCACCATGTTGAGGTACCTGTTTATCAGATGCTTTAACCCAGAAGGCCAAGCTCGCTGCTTCTGTTGTGGAGGTGATGTCAAGATACATGAAATGGTGATACTGGTGAGAGAGCTTTCGTAAAAGACTCAAGAGCCAGGATGGAGTTAGCTCATCACCGGAGAAGCAAAGTTTAATTTTTTTTTTTTGTCTACCCTTCTAGAAAGCATCTTGTAACATAATGGCTTGGATAAGTGCACTCTGCACTGGGTTAAAAACTGGCTGGACGGCCGAGCCCAGAGTTTGGTGGTGAGTGGAGTCAAATCCAGTTGGCAGCTGGTCACGAGTGGTGTTCCCCAGGGCTCAGTACTGGGGCTGGTCCTGTTCAACATCTTCTTTGATGATCTGGATGAGGGGATCGAGTGCACCCTCAGTAAGTTTGCAGATGACACCAAGTTGGGTGGAAGTGTCGATCTGCTGGAGGGTAGGAAGGCCCTACAGAGGGACCTGGACAGGCTGGACCGATGGGCCGGGGCCAACTGCATGAGATTCAACAAGGCTAAGTGCCGGGTCCTGCGCTTCGGTGCAGGAGTGGTTGGAGAGCTCCCTGGCAGAAAAGGACCTGGGGATGTTGGTTGACAGCTGGCTGCACATGAGCCAGCAGTGTGCTCAGGTGGCCAAGAGGGCCAATGGCATCCTGGCCTGTATCAGAAATAGTGCGGCCAGCAGGAGCAGGGAGGTGATAGTGCCCCTGTACTCGGCACTGGTGAGGCCGCACCTCAAGTACTGTGTCCAGTTTTGGGCCCCTCACTACAAGAAGGACATCGAGGTGCTGGAGCATGTCCAAAGAAGGGCAGCGAAGCTGGTGAAGGGTCCAGAGCACATGTCTTATGAGGAGCGGCTGAGGGAGCTGGGGTTGTTTAGTCTGGAGAAGAGGAGGCTGAGGGGACACCTTATTGCTCTCTACAACTACCTGAAAGGAGGTTGTAGTGAGGTGGGGGTTGGTCTCTTCTCCCTAGTAACAAGTGATAGAACGAGAGGAAATGGCCTCAAGCTGTGCCGGGGAGGTTTAAGTTGTATATTAGGAAAAACTTCTTCACCAAAAGGGTGGTGAAGCATTGGACCAGGCTGCCCAGGGAAGTGGTTGAGTCTCCATCCCTGGAGGTATTTAAAGATACGGTGCTCGAGGACATGGTTTAGTGTTGGACTTGGCAGTGCTAGGTTAACGCTTGGACTCGATGATCTTAAGGGTCTTTTCCAACCTTAACGATTCTATGATTCTAAGTTATCCTGTATGTATATACAGTTGCTTTGTCACTGAAGTACTGACTGGAAGATGATTAAAATTTGCAGGTGGATAAGCACCTCAAAGTTCAGAATCTTGAATGACAAGCTTTCTTCTATTAATGTTTTTTTAAATGTTAAAATAAATGTTCAAAGTACTTGGGGATTTAGGCTTGGAATGAAGCATACTTGCAGGTTTTTATTCTTATGCTTTGAAATTTGAGTGAGGGGAGTGCTTGGATTTCCTGCTTAAATTCATAGGTCAGGTGGCTAGGTGAAAGTAGCGAAAGATGGCTTTTTGTGTGTGTGGTAATAGATCCACTGTATATATCCCATTTTGTGAGTTTCTAGTTCCACACAACAAAGACATCTTTTTTTTTAATATATTTAGGCAATTGTTACGCAGCTTTCTGCTGTACCAAGCTGTTTCTAGTATAATGTCAAAACAATTAAGTGACAAACAAGAATATCTTGATACGATCCTCCACAGAAATGTCCAAAAGGAAATGAAGTAAATAAAGTTTAATGAAGGATTAGGTCAAGAAAGTAGAGATAGTCTCAAGAATAAGTAGAGATCAACTGGACACACTAAGATCAGTTTGTCCAAGGTGGGGAAATGATTACAGGCTACAGGTGTGGGCAGAGGCTCTGCTACCCTGCAAGTGGGGAACATAGGCCAGTGGTTAAATACAGACAGAAATTTGTCTATTGCAATATTGTGGTCAGTTTGTTTTTCATTCTGTTAATCACAAGAACTGAACTATATCTTACTGCCACTGCCTAACACATTGAAGCCCCTCCTAAACACTTTTCTAAAGTTTTGTGAAATATTGTTCTGTGAAAAATAGCTGAAAATAAAACTGTGGTTTATTGCAGATGTAGATTTAAAACTTGGAAATACTAGCTGCTGATACCTCTGCCCAGACCATGCTTCTTTCTGTGCAGACAAGCCATCTGTAACTACCAAGCCTCAGGTGATTCATGCTTATTCCATTGTGAAGTAGACAGGGAAGTTAAAGGTGAAAGAGAACAGGCCTGTTTTTTTTCACTGACTGATAATTTGTATGGAAGAATCATGTGTTGAGATACAAAAAAATACAACCACTCCACAAGAGTTTCCAATAAACTGTTTTGTAAATGATTGTTTTGTCATGAGATGTTGCAGAAATTTAGTGAAATAAATGTATTTCTTTGAGAGTTTTGGCTGATTTTTTTTTTTTTTTTTTGAGAAAAAGGCTTACCCCTAAATTTGCAGATTCGGTAAAAACTATAAAGCAGAAAAAGTGTTGGAATTATGGATAAATATACTTTTTCAAAAGTTGTAATTTTTCATTATAAATGGTTTCAAAATTTTCATAGTAAGCTAAGAAAAGACAATGTTTTTGACTTGAGATTGGTTTCTTTGTGTGTGTGTGTGTTTTATAAGTTCCCTAGAGGTCAAATTAGATTATGTCACAATTATGCAGATTAAATTATCATAAATGATCACTGTTGGAGCTAGTGTTTGTCACACTTGGATGGTACAATAGGTAACTAGACAATGCATATTAAAAAATAAGCTATGATAAAAATGATTGCTAGTAGTGTGGGGCACTATTAATTGAGTTTTGTCAATCATAATAAAATTACATACAAAAAGGTATTATTTAGATGCACAGTTTTCACAACCATTAGGCACAACCAATAGGCACTGAAGAAGGATGGGGATGTGAGAGAAACTTGTGGTTGCATTAAATTTTCCTGTGTGCTGCTAGAACAGATAGGTTTTGAGCTTGCCAAAGGCAACAGTTGAATCTTCTCAAAACTTGTGGTTTCGTAGTTTCTGGAAGCGTGCTGCAAAGCAGCCTATGTTCTGGGATAAGAAATAACAGTTCTCTTGTTATTACTATGCGTTTACTCAGACTTGTACCTCCATGCTTTTTATTTCTTATCTGGATCAGGAAAATTATTTACTGGAGTTCATCTGCGGAAACATTTTATTAGTTGTCATAGAATTGACACCTGGTAATCAACCTTCTGCTTTCCTCCTGTAGAAAGTAGGGACCTGCATAAAGCCAGTTGTCTCGTGTTACAGAAGGCTGACAAAATGGAAACACTGTTTAAAAATTAAATCATTTCATTAGAGCAAGTGTCTGCAACCACTTCCCAGATGACACAATGCATGATAAGCCACAATTGTGGTAGGAAGCAAGACAATAGCACATGCTAGTGGATAAAATATAAGGTAATCATAACAGTTACAATTAGGCCTGGTGGTGCTGGTGACTGTATTAAACTTGGTTGTGTCTAATGGAAAGTGAAAGGAAAAGAAATTTGATCATGTCTGACAAAATGACTACATTTGTAGATGTATCCTTATTTTTCTTTCCCATAATTCTACTCGTGTTACAGACCTATATAATTTTTTTCCATATTATTATGATATCAGAAATAAAATTTGTTTCCTTCTGAAGACCTCTTTTTCTGATGTAGGGCCAATTTTTTATTTTCCTAATCTATTCCTGTTCCAATTCATTTATTTCATTTCAGTGATTCAGATCGTAGCAACTGTCAGATAACAAACATGAGTATATTTGGCAATCTCTGCTGAATGTGACAATGATTTCAATCTCATTTTTGAGAGCACCCACCACCTCTGTGAGCCTAACTCTTGGCCTCATGTGTAGATACCAGAGATAATGATTAAAAAGTTAGGGAGAATAAAAAAGCCTTCTCAAATATGTCTGTACCTCTTCAGGAGTCAGTATGACAATACAGGGAAGGCTACAGAGGTTTTCTAGAACAAATCTGTGTACAATTAACAAGAGAAGTGTAGCAAACTCTCAGGACACTATTACCCAGGATGACTAGTATGATGAAACTATATAAAACTTACCAGTTTCTGCTTGTACATTTTTTTGTTGTTGTTGTTCAATGGTGGGTCACCAACTTTCAATACACAATATGATAGCATTTTGCCTTTTTAAGGAAAAGGACGATACAGAGAACCTGCAATATTATCCAATACACTTAAACAGATTTTCTTCTTTTTTCCCCATTGAATCTAAACAGTCATAGAATATCTGCTTACTAGCATTATAAAGCAACAAGAATTTCTGAGTGAATCTTAGAAATTTAAATTGATTGTAATCTTGTTGATGTAATTAATTTAGACATGCTAACATCTATTTTAGTACAACAACAAATTACTTTTCTGATGATACTACAAATGAATAAGACTGCAATTGAGCACCTTCTTATGAAAGCATGTTCTGGTTTTCACCAATTTCTCATGAATTTTATTTAATGGTATATGGTTTTGGGACCCCTGAGGTCTGAAGTAAGTGTGCCTATTGTTTAATTAATATGTGGCACTCTCATTGTTTGTGTGTGGAAAGTCCCATTTTCCTTAGAGATCTTCATCTGGAACAATTCTGTAAGTTATGACAATTTAAACACTAATTTAAACTAATTTAAACATATTTTTAAAAAATGTTGTCAGAAAAGAATGGTTTTATTTGATGGAAGACATTTTTGTGTTCCTTTGAAGGACAATGTCTGTAAATAGCATAAAACAGACAAGCTGCAATGCCTTCAGAAGAATTTACAGAACTGCATTGTTGATTTCCCCATGTGCATGTCTTATACACTTGGAGAATTACGTATTGCACTACTTTGTTTTTAGAAACAACCTTGCCACCAGTTAAAATCCGGTGATAAATGACTCGATGAAATTCTCATCAAAGTTAATGGAAAGCAGCGCTCAGCTTATGGTGTTCAGCTTTGGACTGACTTAAAACAAAATTTAAAAATCATGCAGCTGACCAGTTTTATTCTTCTTGCTGCCCATATTTTTCCCATATGATATTAAAGGAAATATCTTTATGTTGTGTGCCGTAAAATTTTAGAACTAGTACTGTGTACAATTAGTCAGAAGAGAGCTACTATATTCTAATATTTTCATCCTAATCAATTTTATGTTATTGTTTTTATATCTTGAGAGACACATATATTAAAAGAAATACAATTAGGATATTGGGTTTGCAAATATTTCCTCTTTTGTTTTATAATGTCTAAATAACTTCTGTCAATTACATTCTTTACTGATGATCTTTATCGGTTCAAGTTTTCCCTTGAAATTGGTTTTCCCACTGACTTGATGTCTTGGTTGGCTGAAGACTGCAAAATGAACTTTTCAAGCGGAAATGAGAGTGTGCATGAACTTAGTTTCCAAACTGACTCCACTAGAATCGACAGAAAAACTATTCCTTGATTTACTAGATGAGGTTTCCTGGGCTAAATTCACAAAACGGGCAAGCTCAGACCCCATGGCACTAGCTGTCCGGGTGCCCTCTGGTAGCTGGGGGCACCACACCTGCTTCCAGGGGCAGGCGCTGCATGCGCGGGCTGCAGCAGTGGGCACCAACCTCTTCCTCTTAGCTGTCTTTCCCTTCTTTGATGCTGCCTTGCCCTGGTGAATTGCCCAGGTTTCTTATCCAACCTCTAAAGAAGAATCAAGTGCCTATAAATGGAAGTCATTTTCTTAACAGGACACAAAAAAATTACAATCAGGAAATCAAAGAGCAGAAATGGAATGAATAGAGTGAAAAATCACATCTTGTTTAGCCAGAAGTTTTACTGATGAGAAAGATGCAGAAGCATCTACTTTAGGCTGGAGATGATTTCTACCTTTACTTTGAGTTTCCATCTCTAAATTATCTCTAAAACAAATAACCTGTTCCTTTCTTACAGAGTATACTGGGAAAGTCCTCACTTGGATTGTGAGAAGCACAGGATTAAAAGAAAAAAAAAAAAGTGTCTTTTTGTCTCAGAGAAGACTTAGATAAGGTGTATGACATCTGACATATGTCATACCTTAATTCTAGGCTGTAAAATACTGTAGGCTGGTACTTTTCCTTTTACTGCTGCAGTTTTGTAATTCATTGGGCCAGGAGGAGTAATGACTCCTAATTCTGAAGTGCTAAGACATTCATTGAGGCAGATTGTACTTGAAGAGGTTTTCAGAGCTCCCTCCCATAATACTTCCATGTTTTCTCTTTTAACACAGTAATTTAATCTGACAGAACTAACACTAACTTAAATGTACATAGTTATTTATCGAGATTATGTCTCTGGATTACAAAAAATAATTCTTAGAAAATTCATGAAATAAGTCAAAATTGAACAATCATTTTCACCTCTGTCTATTTTGTAGTACATACCCCACTCCTAGTGGCTATGCTACTGGTTTTGGGTTCCTTACCTAGGCTATGAAATGGTGTATTTTTTAATTTAAAAAGAAAAAAAACAACACACCAGTAAAACTTTCTAATATTTTCTTTAATTTTGTATAATATAATTTTTAAATATATATTTCATTGAAACTAGTAACAATAGATAGTCAGTAAAGAGACAGATATGGGGCTGGTAAGCACTGAACTGAATACTACAAGTATAGATGAAAGTCAGTGTGACAATTTTGGGTACTATATTAGGTTATTACTATATGTTGTCTGGTTTTCATTTAAAGTGAAAAAACCCACTTTTTTATTCTGTTGGCATTCTTATACTCTTCTATTCTTCTCCAGTGTTTTATTTGCTTAAGGACAGAAGTTCAAAATTCAGTTCCACTAAACAAGAGCATGAATGAAAATGCCATGTCAACATGAAATTTTGATGGCATGTGAATCCTTCAAGAGTCACATGCGAGATCTTAATTCTGAATTTTTAAGTGTCTGCTGGAGTTCAGCTACAAAATCAAATTGTAATACTGAAGAATAATCTCCAAGCTGCCCTTGGTTTAATTTTGATATCACATTTTAAAGAATCCACCCCTATAGATATTCTGGACTAGTATTTTTTCAGGAATTTTCTGGATTTATGATGAGGGTTTTTTACCCTGTCTGATCTAAAACTGAGCATAATATGCATAGTTCAGCTTTATTATTAAGACGGAACTAATAGAATGGAATATTTTAGTTGGAAGTGACCTACAATGACCATCTAGTCCAACTGCCTGACCACCTCAGAGCTGACCAAAAGTTAAAGCGTGTTGTTAAGGGCATTGTCCAAATGCCTCTTAAACACTGACAGGCTTGGGGCATTAACCATCTTTCTAGGAAACCTTTTCCAGTGTTTGACCACCCTCTCAGTAAAGAAATGCTTCCTAATGTCCAGTCTAAACCTCCTGTGGTGCAGCTTTGAACTATTCCCATGTATCTTATCACTGGATACCAGGGAGAAGAGACCAGCACCTCCCTCTCCGCTTCCCCTCCTCAGGAAGCTGTAGAGAGCCATGAGGTCCCCTGTCAGCCGCCTCCTCTCCAAACTAGGCAAGCCCAAAGTTCTCAGCTACTCCTCAAAGGACATGCCTTCCAGCCCCTTCACCAGCAAAAAAACCATGAATATCAAACTTTATTTTAAGATAAGTTTCACACAGAGATGACAGGTGGTGCAGGGCTCCTTTTGTCTACAGCTATGGAGAGCTTCCAGCTGCCTGTAGCACCATGATGAGGTACACAGCAATGGTGGGTACAAAGGTTCCTTTGTCCACAGCTACAGGGAGCTTCCAGCTGCCTGTAGGACAATGACAGGGTACAGAGATGGTGAGTGGTGCAGAGCTCCCTTTGCCCACAGCTACAGGGATCTTCTAGCTGCTTGTAGAACCACAACAGGGTACAGACTAGGGCTATGTGTGTTTCCTTATCTTTAGGTTAATGTCCTTGTAGAAAGATGCAACAGTCTCCAGCTGAGTGATAGAGGAAGGAGAGGACAGCTGTGTGCTGTGATCTGGTCATGTCCCTGTCTGGGGATGTGGCTGTCAAAGACAGGAGCATCAAAGAACAGAGTAGCCCCCCCCCCCATTGCCATGAGGCAGCCCCTGCCTCCCTGCCCAGGGTTCTCCCAGCCTCATGTCAAGGCTGTCCAGCCCATGTCTCCCTGATGAACAGGAGACACCCATCCTGGCCTAACCATGTCACCAACCACACTGCAATGTGGGCCACCACCAGTATTTTCCCTGCATGCTAGGGTTGGTGCCAGGAGCTCCTGTGTGGCCCAGCCTTTGACTACCTGGGGAAAAAGGGTGTATGGCTTTACCATAGCTATAGGGAGCTCCCAGCTCCCTGTAAGACTGTAACAGGGTATGGGTTGAGGCAATCTTATCTGTCCTGTAGTATGCTTGCAGCTCTCTGACTGGTGTTGGAGGCAGAGGACAGGAACATGCCATGGTTTCTGGTCGTGTCCTTATCCAGCTGTTTGGCTGTACTAGATGGGAGAAGCAACAAAGGACAAACAGCTACTTTCCACTGCCATGGGCAACCCCTACCCATCCCTCCCCTGCCCTCTCTTCTCAGCTGTCGTTCACCTGGCTACTTGTCTGTCAGCCTGGTCTGGCGCAGCCCTTTTTATGCTTGTCCTGGGCCACCCATATCACCAACAACTCCCCTGTGACAGGGCCACCACCCATGTTCTGTCTGCTGCGACACAGCCATGACACCACCACGGCTGGTTCTAGGACCTGATGGCTGCCTGCTGTGAGATAACCATGATATCACCAGGGCTGGTGCCACTGCTGAATCACTGTGACATGGTTATTATCTTCCACCATTTAGGAAAGAAGAAACAATTAAATAAAAATAAATAAATAAATAAATAAATAAAATAACAGCTGGTAATACTGGGGTAGTAAATTAGGTAGCTGTAGCAAGAATTTAAAGAACAGGACCTCAGCAAAGGTTAGAAAAAGAATTAAAAGCACCAAGGCCTACCCACTGACCAATTTTAACAATTTGTGTGGTACTTGCTGCTGACTTCTGTGGGTTTGAAGTCATTTCTGGAAGAAAAATGCTTGTCATGTTGGCTGAAGGTAATATTTCACACCTTTGGAATTAAAGATATGCCTAGTGCCAAACCCTGCATCTGTGAGTGGCTGACAGTGCTGAGCATGGTTCAGCATGAACTGTAATCTTTCTTTCCCTGAAACAAACAAAAGATTTTACCAGGGACTGTTTTGTGCTGCACACTTCAGTTGGACACTACATGGAAATGCATGAATTGGCTTCCATCTGCTTGGTTCACTGCAGACTATTACATATGACCTCTTTAATTGACAGGACCAGAGGTAATGGGCACAAACTGAAACACAGGAGGTTCCCTCTGAACTTCAGAAAACACTAATTTACTGTGATGGTGATGGAGCACTGGTACAGGTTGTCCAGGGAGGTTGTGGAGTCTCCCTGCTTGGAGATATTCAAAAACCATCTGGACACAGTCCTGGGCAAACAGCTCTAAGTGGCCTTGCCTAAGCAGGGAGGTTGGACCAGATGACTTCCAGAGGTCCTGTCAAACCTCAGCCAGTCTGTGACTGAGGTACATGGACACTTATTGCAAGTCAGCTGACAAGCAGTAACTCTTTAAGCCCTATTAACCTTCTGTCACATTTGGCCCAAAGACAGCTACTGCAGTAACTGGCTGATACAGTCAGCTTGCATGATGCCATGACTAGACACGTGACAGCTAGCGGGCTCATGATGAACAGTCGGGGACCACATCTCTGTGTGTAAACTCTGACCTTCCTTTGGAGACCACCAAAATGGCAGAAAATTTACAGTTATCAGATTATAATTTTCCAGGCAGTGAACCTGTTAGCTGTGCAGTCTTCAGCTGGGAGAAATTAAGATCCCAAAAGGCTCACTAGTCCCATATATTTTGGACTTAAACCAAGAAAGTTGTCTAAGGCAGTTCATCTGCTGCCTTCAGTAGCCATATTGCCCTTGAGGAAGGCAGATGTTTTCTAGACATTAGAAAAGCTGTTGGGATGAGAACCAGACAGAGTAGCTCAGCTCTCAACAGTTCATTATCTATTTCTGTGCCTGTGTGTGAAAGAAGGAGCTGAAATGCTGTAATCCTCTATCTTTTTGCACCTTCTTTACTTTCAGTCTTTGCAGGGATAAGTGGTTACATGGGGTACAAAGCATCGATGACTCAAGCCTCCGGTGTTTCCAGATGGGATGAGCAGCACCAGCATCTGAGAGACCTCACGAGAGCTCCTGCCTGCATTTTCAGACACTAGGAGTTCATGCGCATCAGCTAAGCTCCAGCTAAGCACGTTGACTTTGTGAGGCTCTTCTGAATCTAGCACAAGTTCTGAACTATTTAAAGCTTTTGTTCATTTATTGTTTCTTTTTTCCTCTTTTTACTCAGAAATAGAATAGACTAGAATATTTAATGAAAGGAAGCATCTATGTTTGCATACAGGCAACAGTTGTTTTGTATTGTTGACATGAAATATCTAGTAAGGGAAAGCAAGGAATTAGCTTTATGAAGTGAAATGGTTTTGCTTTGTTTCAGCTTTCCATCTTTATTTGCAACAATGTTCTTATTTGCATTGTATGAACATGTGTAGGTACAGAAAGCATTCTGTTGGCCTTCAGCTAACCAAAATTAAATCATCAGAGTATGTAGGAAGTTTCTTTCTAATTTATAGATTGGTAATACTTCATTACTTCGTGTTCTTTCTTTGAATCACAGAACCACCTCTCGTGCTATTTACTAGCTATATGTGCATCCAGTTTCCTTGAGCTACAACAAAAAATGTACAATGGGCAATTCTATTTCTGAAATTTTGTACCAAATTTCATTGCCCGTGTAACTGTCTTTTCCTCGTTTTTCTTTAAGTATTCATACCTGTCGTAAGGCTGGCTTGGTGCTTTTTTCCACATATGTTCCCCATTTTTAGCACGTTTATATGTTTTAGCCCTCAGGCCTTTACTTTGAAATGTAGAAACTGTAATCTTTGGACTGCCTCTCTTATCTTTACAGTCCCTTCTGTCTTCTCCTGTCTTGATAGATTTTCATACTATATAAAAGAGTTTTCATTGAGATCTTAATACACTTGATCACATCCACGAGGTCAGTAATGATCTTTGAAAAAGTGCTAACAGAAAAATGTTAAAATAAAAATTAGAAATAATTAGGTGTAGTCATGCTATCTCATGAAAGTTAGAGGATAAAATAGGAGGAAAAAAAGAGAATATTACATGAAATTTAAAGATTAATTAGGTATACTAAAAAACCTCAAAACCTAAGTAATTTGACTCCTGAACTAAAAAGAAAATATTCCATTTAGAGTGTCTTCTGCTCAGGTTGTTTATTGTTACACATAGAAATCATATGGGTCCCATCAAACTCCTCTGCAGGGAAGGAAAAACTGTAAAAACACTGCCTTAATCTTATTAACATGAAACTGTGCAGTGTTAAGGAAGAAAAGGAGTAGTACCACCTCCCACTTTGTTCTATGGGAAAAAAATAAATTGCTTTGTGAACGCGGATTCTCACTGTTTTTGAGACTATTCACTGTCACCTTTATTACATAGCTGGGAAGGTTTCGGAGAAGACTGGTAGGGGCTTACTGTTTCTTTTTGAGTCCTGCACGTTATTGGGGGTCAGCAAGATTTTGTCAGTTCCCATCCTTGCTTCTGTTACTGTAGCACGGGATAGTAAATGCTCTTATCTGCCCCTTCTCATATACTGGATAAAGTAATTCCATCTGAAGTATTAGAGGTGGATTCAGAGTAGCCTGGTCTGCCTTTGCATTTCGTTTTAGCGAACAGATTCTTGTCTTTCCCTGGTCTCTCTAGTTAAACACACTGCTGAGATGGAAGCTGTGCAGCCATGCTGTACATCACCATATTTACCTCAAATGTTTTGGAAACATTTCAGTTTTTAGCAGAACATTTCCTTGTTTTTTCTTTCTATGGGTAGAGAGAATTTCTTGTCTTGTTAAGAAGCTTGTCTCATTCAACTTCCAATGACTGGAAACAATCAATTAAAACCAGACAGATTTTATGTCAAACATTGTTACAAATATGCAAATTATTTTTAGTGAAAAGTAATTACCTATTTGTAAATATGGTGAAAGAGTATGATAGATTCTTCATCACTTTAAATTTTTTTACTCTTTTAGTCACAATCAGGCTTTAAAGTATTTATTTTAACTATGAATTCACACTTGATGTAAGAGCTACTAGGTGAATTCTTGTTACACAGGGACTCAGAATAGATATCACAAACTCTTCCCCTTCTTGTTTTCAAATCTGTTTGCAGTCTGATGTAGAGCCTGATATAAAACTACTCTTCATTGAGGACAATTTCATTTTGGAGCTGTGTGTAAAATAATAAATATGTATACATTTGTGTCAGGATGGTGTGAAGCTACATCGTGGAGAGAATTAATATTCTGTTGCCATTTCTTAACAGTACTTGTCATGGTCTTACTTTAAGTAGAAAGTTTGTATTTGGGAGGTGTACTAAAATCTACTGTGGCAGGGTTGTTAGCCATTTCATTTATCCCTAACAGTCCATCTGTATATTCTATAACAGATACTTAGCTGTCATCCGTATTAAAAATCCAAGGGTTAATCATGGGGCAATCTTAATAATTTTCTCTCTGTTATTCTTTGCCACTTGTTTTACCATTGGTAGAGCTGGTGTTGGTACATTATCCCTGGCCCAGGGCACTAAACCTTTCAAACGCCAGTTATTCAAGTGCATGCTCTGCTAATGGTCTTGGTTTACAGTTATTTTGGTTGTGCATTCTTCTGCTTACCTTGTGTTCTGTAACGGATATTGCTTGATTAAAAACGTGCCATAAATAGAATTTTTGCTTCTAGGAGTCATATCTATAGCTGCACCTACTCCTGGAAAAAAAAAAAAAGCAAGCAACTAGTTTAAGAGGCTATGTGAAATTGATACGCATCACTCAAAGAAATGTACTTTGATACGTGCCGTCATGGTTTTATTTTGCATGCCAATTGCACATCAAGGTTCAAAGGAATGTGGGGTTTTTTTCCTTTCTTTAGTCTGTGCATGTCATTCTCTTTAACCAAATTTTGTTGCCTGAAAGATGGTCAGGTTAGAAGTAATCATATTCTGTATTTGTACGTGGCCTGGAACAAAAGAAGTTAACTGTTATTGAAATGTCACCAGTAAGCCTTATTTCTACAATATACTGAGCCAGTACTTTTCTCCCAAGATTCACGTTTAATTAAAAACTCCAGAGAATACATTTAGTTGGGAACTTCAAAGTAAAGAATCTATATAATTTCTGAAAGGTCTCCTGCAAAATAGTAGTGGTATGTAATCTCTGAGCTAATGGGTGTCAAATGTCAAATCAATTAGTAAATGTTATCTTTCATCTGAGGTAGTTAGGTTTTTAATTATTTAATCAAGAAAAATTTTAGAATAATAATTGAGTAAATTTTATAAATCTATTTTCTGATGTAAATTCCGAATACTGCACCCATTGACTTTCCTAACTTATTTATTATTTTCTAATGACATTGAAAATTGCATTTTTCAAAATTACAGAATTTAATTGCTGTAATTGTGGAGGAAATGTTTGCCATCAGGCAAGCAATGGAAAGGAGATGAAGCCATACAGTACTTGATTTGCAAACGTAGAGGTGTAGGCAGATAAATTAGTTTTCTACATGTGTTTTTTTAAAAAAACAGGAAAAAAATCTGAACTTTGAAGTTCATAGTAAAATGTCTAGCATTCGTGTGTGAGGTTAAAATTAAATATGACTCAGATAATTGAATGGCATCAATATTAATAGTTTGAGGAAGGAATCAGCAACGAAGAATTGCTATGCAATTGGACAAAATGAATGAATGTATGTGAGAACATCCGAAAAAGCCATATGTCTCCAAGGTGTATGTTTGTTATGCCATAAAATGTTAATGATGTTGCACTAATGTTTTATTTTCAGAAGCGTTTCTCTCCATCTTTCATAGCAAATAACTGAAAATGACTTTTCCAGGTCACAGTTACTACATTTCTCTGTCCTGAGGTGAGGATTGGCTATTATTGGCATTGCTTATAAGCCTTGACAAAAAGTACTACAGTAGCACTAGAGTCACATGTCTGTCATTGCAGTTTCACCGCCACCTGTTAAAAATCTGCTCCAATAGTTGTTGCTATCACAGCATTTTCTATTCTTCACCCTACTGCATAAAACTTCCTGAATGTAATGTTTATGCTAAAATAACTGCTACAAATACAGATCCGATAGGCTATAGTACAATATTTTTAATTTTTTAATGTTGTTATTTACATTTTACATTGATGCTAGTAGAAAGGAATGGAACATCCTGCTTGTGGCTTTGCAGCAGCAGCCCTCTTGTATTTATTCTGTATTATGCTATAGAAGTCTCACTTTTTTGAGCAAAGTTATTGTGATACAAATGAGAAAGATCTTAGAGTACACTGTATTTTTTCTAGGCATTTAAATTGCATACATTTTTAAGCCCCTGCCTACATTATCTATTATGTAATTTCATATGGGAAAAATTGCTTCACTGTCTGGGAAATTACTGTCAAACTTCTCCAGAACATATTTTCAGGGGACAGCAGGGTATGCCTGCATAAAAGAAATCATCCTGTTTTCAGTGACCACCCAGGATCTCTTATGATCACAGCAATTGACACATTGGTTAGAATAACTTTCTTAATTAACTATTGATGGAACAAGTATGGCAAGCAATTCATTATGAATTAATGAGGGAAGAATGAAAATGCAGTAAAAAATATACTGAAACATAAATTATTGCAAATAAAATATTGGAATAAAAATACAGTAACATTTTCTGGTAATTCAGCAACTCTTAGTTGGGTTACTGCTGCCCCTGGGTAAACTGACATTTTCATATGCACTAATTAGCAAAGAGGTCAAATAAGATTTCAAATAAAATAGTTCATTTGTGGCATTTTGCCTCTATGGAGGAACTAATCTCAAACAAGCTCTGGAATAACTGACAAAGTAAAACACTAGGTATACCTGTTCTACCCGCCAGGACTGGTTATTATCTACTTCTAATTAACTGCAAACAAAATGGAGAAAAATACATTTGTAGATTTTTTTTTTATTATTTTTATTTTTTAATGAGGGCTGAAATGTAGCTGTATGCTGAAGTATGAGACGTTGTTGCCGTGTGTACATACACACACTTGCTTTTGGATATAATCAAACGCTGGAGCGTGTAACAGCAATGGCAAGGCTGCTCCTGTGAACTAACAAACAGGCTAACATCTCTTCCACTCGCTAGACGGGCCTGCACCACTGCATGCTTGGGCTGGCGACAGCAGGGAGCTCTTTTGCTAATTAGTGCATATAGAAATACCCAATTACACAGGAGCAGTAGTGACTTGAATAGAGACAGCTGAAGTACCAGAAGAAATTATAAACTGTATTTCCAAGCCAGCCACAACCTCAATTCTTGTTTTAATCACAGAATTCCCCAGTTAAAATTTCTAGCTGCTGCAACCATAATTTTATCTCCAAGAAAAACGGAAGAATAAATGACTAAATATTTAGCAATAGCATCATCCATGCTCTCAGAACCAGTATCTACAACACAGGTGCTTATAGGATTATAGGATACTCCTATCTAAAACAATAAAATTACTCTGTGTTTTGTCTTAATGAAAAGCCAAAAGATTGTCTGAATTCCAACGATATGTCTCAGTTCTTTCTTTAGCTCGCTTTGCTTCTCGATGAGTTGCTGTGCTGCCCTTGTACTGCGGGAACAGTGCAGAAGTCATGACAGAAGGATTTTTGTTCCTTGCTCCTCTTGCCTACTTTTCCCTGGCCAGGAATGAAGCAAGAAGGATTTTAAATGTCTGTCTCTGAATATCCTTATCACAGGAGCATAGCTGTAGATTGCTGTGGTATTGTATTGCAAGCTCGCATGTAAGTAGTCCTTCTCAGCTGAAATAAACGGGTGCAAGTGTGTCTGGGTGAGAACACTTCTCATCCACTCTATCATTCAGGCAGACTGTGGTATTTAACTAAATGTGGTACCACACGCAAACAAGAGCAAAATAATGCCCACTGCCTTCCAAATATAACAGTAAATCTGAATAGAAAACATTTCAGTGTTTCTGTCACAAACTTGATCGTGATTGTACAAGTTTATACACATAAGTAGTACTAAATTACTTTAATAGGGCTAAGTCCTAAGGCTGCTGTTAAGATTACCAGAGCTGCTACTCAGTAAGCCACAAATTTGTATGGAATTAGTTTTGGAAAATACCATTCATATCTCCTCAAAATACTTTGAAAAAGTATATACGTTTGAAACGTTCACTTTAAGACAAAGATTTGTTTTAGTTTCCAGCGAAATAAAAATCATATAGCTGTAATAGCATCAGTTACATTTCCTTACAAATTAACCTATACATCAAGTTGGTATTTACAAATTGTTAAGTGCTTTGTGTTCAGTATTTTTCACTACTTAATTATCCTCGTTCATTTTGTATAGATGAATTTGCTTGTCAGTGCATAATGTATTTTCATACATTCATGCATCATGCATTATTACAACGTGCTGTTTCAAAATATAAAGGTTTCATGAGGATGAACTTGGCAGGATGGTTTTCCACATGAAAGCTAAAATAAAGCCAATTTTAACTCAAAGTCAGAAAGGGAGGTCTTTCTCAATAAGATCTAGTAAAAGGCTTTATGTCATTATAAGATGCGTGGTTTTACGTAAAGAGGTGGAGAAAACAAATTTTAGAAATGCACAATTTTAAAATGCTTATATTGACATTTTTAATTTTATTCTTCATGAAGAATTAAGCTCAGGCAAAATTAGTAATAATATTGAACTATCATTTGATACTTTTGAAATACCCTAAAGCAAACCCAATGACTTTTTTTCTCCTGAAATAAAGGCAATTCTTAGCCTAATATTTAAGGCTCCATAGTTTAGAAACTAAATCAAGTTCAGTTTCTCCCCTTGTGAACTTAGGCGGTGCTTTCTTAACGGGTGGTGGTAAGTGTGAGTTATTGAGCAGTGTGAAGGTGAATGAAACATGATAAATGCAATTAATTTCTGGATTATTGGTGCCATGTGCTTATGGCACATGTGCTTATTACCTCTTTTTTGTTTCAAAGCATATGTATAGCATAACATATGTGCATGTAATTTTTTACTAGGTAAAATAAAATATCAGAGATCTGTTGTGAGCTATAGCACACGTAGTGCTGACAATGTAGCCATTTTTCATTGCTTTCTTTGGAGCGTTTTATCTCTCTCTGAAATAATGGAAAAGATTTTCTCAGTGTTAAAAGTTGAAGTATAACTGTACTTTGAAATTTCTAAGGTATTGGAAAAAATTCTTCAGGCCCCATTTATTTTACTTCTGCTCAAATGTATCATGAGCAGGAATGAGTCCTTAAACACTGTGCTGTGGCATGTGCACTGAAAAAAAGGCCTTATTCTCCTTCAACTCTTGTTCTTACTTTCAACTCCTGTTGCTTTCTTTTAAGATTGTTAATGTTTTATTAAGGATACGCAAGGCATTCATATGTAACTCATGCCCTTGTTTTGGCTTGCTACTTCCAAAAAGGTCTAAAAAGCTGAAAAGTTCTAAGTAATTTATTTTTTGCATCTCAAAGAAGAGATTTTATATGTTACATAGAGGGTAAAATATTTGCTTTGCTGAAGTCTATGGAAAAACATCCACTGGAGCCAAGATTTTCTCAGAGAATCTTAATGACGACTGCTCTGAACACTTTAAAAATCATTCTTTTCTACATTGACCTACGTTTGTTTGCCAGGTAAAACATGAACAGATCAGTCATCTTTACAGGGATTGACTTTTAATTACACCTTCAAGACTGCTTTTTGGTTTAAGTTTTTTTTTTTGGGGGGGGGGTGCTTCTGTTGTTTGTTTGTTTGTTTTTTTAAATGAAATTAGTAGTTACAAATAAATGTTTGTCAGCTGAGTTGCTGGTATTTACTATTTCCCAATATTACACTTCCAGCAGTCCATATTGCAATATGGATGGTTAACAAATAATTTCCCACATTAATGTTAATGACTGTGCTAATGTTTATAGGTAAAAATTTTGTGATAATGGTAGGTATATTGATACATTCATCTCACTTTTTTAAGCAAGTCAATAAAAGAAAAGGGAAAATTCAGCTCAGAAACTCCTAATGTACAGTCAAGTGTTACAGTTAGTGTAAGGCACATTGAAATAGTGAACTATGGATTAGTTTCCTTTGTGGGCCTGTACTATCTCCTGGGTACATTGAAAACAGAATCTGGTTTTGAACAGAGGCTGTATTTGGCTAACTGCAGTGTTACCAGCCCTTGTAATTTGTTTAACGGTGCTTTCAACTTGCCTGATGTTGCAATTCTTGCATTGGCTGGTAGTTAGACCCCTGGTACGTGGGAATGCAGGAATGCTGCTTGCACCGCCACCAGGCTAAAGCTCCAGTAGCTTTGCTGCCAGCGTCATTGCAGCGAGCAGCAAACTATCCATTCCTAAGTGTCAGATCCTAACACACAGAAGATTAACTAACTGCTGGAGTTCAGGGATGGTATACTTGCTGTGAAAAAAATGAAAGTTGGCTACTGGAGTATTGTGTCTGGCTGTTAATTAGTTATTGCCTTGGAGGCAAGGTCGTTTACTGAAACATGAGTTTACCAGGCCTCTGAAGTGTATTTTTCACTTGTAGATGTTACATGATGAAAAGATGCCTCAAACTGTGAAGAGAAACAGAAAATCACTATTTAAAAAAATCTAATCTAAGCTGTGTAATGAACAGGACTGTAAAGTGGGGAGGTTTAGTGCCTTGCAAATGAAGATTTGGTGAAGGTAAATTTTTAGGAAGCACATAAAAACTTCAGCTGACAATCTTATTTCTCTGGGATGTTGCTTTTGCCAGCACTTTGGTCCTTTCAAGTGTCCTGTATTTGCTATGTTTGCTGAAAATCAGCAGTATGAAAAAAAGAAAAATAGAAAAAGACAACTTGCTTACTGATTCTTTCAATTACATATATTTTAGAATATTTGTGGCAATCAGTGGATGGGGAACATGTTTTAGGAGGAAGAAGTTGATAATGACCAGGGTCATTGACTTAACGTGTCTTTCGTAGAGTTACCTGAAATATGTTGTAAACTATACTGCAAATTTGTACACATATATAAATAAATTACAGATGTAAGCTCTTCAGATTTTAGTTGATCATTGATAAACTACTACCTAATAGAACTCATAATAAAGACCTAAAGATTTAAATAAGGTAATGCCATGAATATATGCAATTAAAATCTAAGTGACTTTTATAGATATTGAATCTAATTTACATTTTTATGCTTCCTTATATGATGTTGGAGAGCTGATTAAAAAATGTAAGCATTGGTTTCATACTGAAAGTTAGATAATAAAGTGAGATTATGTGAAAAGATTATGTTAATTTTCAGTAGTTGCCCCTGAAGTTATTTTGGAAGCTAGAAATTATTGTAAATATAATTTTGATACCTGCAGATGGAAAAGTTGATGTACGATAGGAAAGGAAAAATCCCCAACAATCCACTAAAAATGGATAGAAGACTGTTGTTCTCACATGGTAGTGGAAATGAGCTCTAATGCACCCACAGAGGAGGCCACAGAAGACGTTGTTTCCAAAAGTACATATTAATGTAGTTTAACCTTTGTGCTTCTATAAACTGAGCAAGAAGAAAATTCATTTTTTTTTCTACATGCTTGACACTAATTACTCAGTGCTCTGATCCTTGGAGGCAAGAATGTATATTTATTGAGGTGAAATGTAATAGTGTGAGACAAATTACGTGTGTCAGCTAGGTCGAACCTGTTGAATGCACGCGAAGATTTAGGAATTGCAAACAAAATCGCTTTTGCTAATCACAGAGGGAGTTAAGTCTTCTGGAGAGGGGGCTGATTTGAGGATGGCACACACTTATTTCATAACTCCAATACTGTCACTTTCCCTTTATGGACAGGGGATCAAGCCAGCTTTATGATGTGCTATGTGCATGTTTTCATACAGGGGCTTTAGGACAAAAAAAAAAAGAGGAAAGAATCGGTTCCTTCTGGTCCAGTCCAAGTGTGGACAATGCTGTATTTTCTTTTACACCAAAAGTGGTGGTGTTCTGAGAAAATAGGGGAAGAATGTACAATTACCCGATCTGAAAGCCTTCCTGGAGCATAGCGTGGGATGGGTGAGCACTGAGGGCATTCTGAGAGCAAGAACAATATAATTGTGCATATATGGTACTTAGTAGGCATGTTCAGGATTTTCTCTAGTAGAGAGCTGTGAAACCAGCTCTGCTCTCGCTCAGCTGAGCAGATGGGACCAGACTTTTCAGCCTACTGCAAGTGACAGCAATATTCAATAGGCCTGAAGATATTTTTGGACCCTTGTTACAGTTTTAAATTAAGAGAAGATGTACATAAGAAGGCTATTATTAAATACAAACATACAAGCAATAACTTGAACAGAAATGGGAAATAAAACAGAGCTCCATATTATTCCGTGCTTAAATCAGACTATTGAAAAACATTTGCTATTATACAATGTTTAGTCCTCACTTCTGATAAAACATAAGTCTTGAAAACTAATAGATAGTTTTCTTATTGAAGATCTTCATTGACACTTGGAAAAATTATCCCTTACCTAAATATCTGGTATTTTTAACTTGAGTTTCAAGACAGCTTTTCATTGCTCATGTCACGGATTACCACCAAATGTCTCAATCAGTAACCCAACTCCAAAACATCTCACACCTAAAAGAAAAGACAGTAACTTAACTTTGTTTTAAAAATTTCTTTTGGTACCTCGTCTATTCATTCAAAAGTAGAGTATTGCCTATGAACTTGGCTGTCTGTATAACGGTACCTAGATACATATTGAAGCTTGTTTGCTTAGACAATAATTACTCCTCATCTGAAAACACATAACTACAAAAGGGTTAAATTAAATTCTTTGTTGTAGAGTGAGGATGTAAAAATGTAACTAAAAATAAACCCTGTTTCAGCTTATGAGGACAGAAGGAGCACAAGAGAGAGTTAGTCAATCCAAAACCAGTCTCCTCATATCTACAAATCTACAGAAAAGGCATACTTCCTTTTACATGAAAATAAGGTTTTCAAAGCAAAATGTGGACAGACTTATCCATAAGAGCAGCAATTTTTCTCCAAAATATTTGACCGTCAGAGGTTTGTATGAAGAGTAAAAAGCTGCTTTTCAATATGTAGATATTTCTAAAATAAGCACAGGAGATGCTTCCTTTTGCTAGAAATTTATTGATAGTCTCTTTTCTGATGGCATTTTAGTTGCAGATAACCTCCTGCTGTCCCAGGGAAATTGCATGTAAGTGGTGTTACCTTTCAGAATTGGGAGTGTGTTTATACAAGCAGTATATCTGGGTACAAAAATTATTTCACAATATTTTCATCTGCAAGTTATTGCTGCTTTCAGTTATGTAGGATGTTTCTGCTGTTACTGTGCAGTGACACATTAGGCTAGGCATGTAAAGTAATGCAGTGTGACTGATACAAGCTGATGTTACACTTCACAGCACAATACTTCATAATGTGTTATGTCAATGGGAGCATTTAAAAAAAATGTAATTCCTCAGAAAGAACTAATAAAAGAATCCAAGAATAACCTTTCCTCTCCCCTCCTCCTTTCTCCATCAAAAACCAAAAAACACCGAGAGCAGAAAGCAATTTGTCTTTGACGCGCAAAAATAACTTTTGGAGGATCCATAGCAGTAGGTCGTTGTATAACATACTTTTAGCCGAATTAAGAAGGGGAAATAATTTTTATTTTAAAAGTCTGTTTTTCTCTTTACAGAGTGGAAATTATTTCACAGTCGTGAACTTTACTGGCTTTCAAAGCCATGTATTTTTAGAAGAGTAAAAGCAGAGTATTTTAATGTACTTCAAGTCTACGCAACGTTATAAGCTTTTTTAGCTTGTAAGGCTTCCTCAATCCCAAATAGAAATACTGGTTTTACTGAATTTGCTTAGGTTTCAATTAATTGTATATTCCTTTTATTTCTTTTGATTTTGAACTTTTATGTCTGTTTTTGAAGGTATACTTTTTATTTGGTTTTAAACCTGTATTTTTCTTAAGGATCACATCCTCATACTAGTGTGGTATTTTCCCCATGTTATTGTGGGCCTCCTACAATTTGGAAATCTTTCCACCTTCCTCTCAAACTTAGTCTTAATACATCAGACCATTTAGCCTGACTTCTGATATTGATACTAGTTGAGCATTTAGGCACTATTTGCTGCTGGTAATTTTAACCCGTGACAGTTGTTTAGAGTTTTGCAATCTGTGGTCAGGGAGAGAGGGAGCGTGTCCTGTAGCTATGGAGTGCATGCAGAACTCCACAGATGTTTTAGGCTTGTCTGTGCTGGTGCACTCCACGTTTTTAATGTGCATCTTTTCAGAGCCTGTAGTCCGCATATGTGTTAAATTGGTTATATGGTATCCAGGCTTGGAAATCTCTAGCTTTAATGATGCATTACAATAAAAAGCAAGTTCTCTTTTAAAGGTACCGTTTATCGCAACATATCATGCAACAACTTCTTGTAGGCAGCTTGGCTCCAAGAAGAAACTGAAGCCATTCCTGTGAAGTTCGAGCAGGACCTGACTAAGGTTGGTGCTCCCTTGCATCGTGAGGAAAGCTACAGCCAGTAGTGGCTCCAGTCTGCCACGCTATGGTGTGCTCAGGGAAATACAACACCCACCACAGGCACGCCAGGGCTTGGGCTGCCCTCTTAGCGAACGAAAAGCAAAGTGACATCATCGGCTCTTGCGCGAAGAAGGCAGAGTTAGCAGGGGTGGGGGGAATCCATGCCCTCGTTGCTTCAGCACAGCGCTCCACGCCTGGCACACCCGAAGGCACCTCGGTCACCCAGGAGGACTTTCTCCAAATCTGGATAGGTAACTTTATGTTCTCTCAGGACAGACGCTGACTGTAAGCGACAAATGCAGGGGAGTCATTGAAATTAGCAGGTAATGAGAATTGCTGTTAAGTTTAGACTGTTAGAATCGAGATCTCACTAGTGCAAATATTCTTGGGGGGGGGCGGGAATCTAAAAAAGGGAAAGAAAAATTCTTAAACTGGTCAAACTTATTTTGGCCTGAAGTATAGAAAACTTGATAAATCAATTTTATACCATCTTTCACAAACGAAGTAAAAGGAAGTTTAGAAATTAATGAAACTTTAGCATTTAGAATAACAAAGATGGATGAACTAAAAATGAGGAAGCTTGCCTTTATTTAGTACAAGAGTTTTCTTTTGCAAACCAATCTTTTTGATTCCAGCAGAAAATATATTTTACTCTTCCCTACCACAGCCAGATTGTTATTTTGTTAAAATCATTATTTTATTCCCCAAAAGATTTCTTGTCTGTAGATTAATTTGGCACTAACATTAGGGTCTAACTAGGCTGTCTCTTTATCAGTGCATCTCAACTGTCTAAAGATTATTCACTCAACCCAGGTCATCTTGTTCCAGGACAAATTGCTCTTAACCTCAACCTCCATAAAACACTTCTCATCCCCTTATAGTTGTAGGTGTGACCTTCATATGAGATAAACAGCTGAAGAATTGGGAATGCCTTCTCATTTTACTGGGCATCATGAGCTTCAGCCTCATTAGACTCTTATTTAAGTAAGGTAAGAGAGTAAAATAAGTTGCTGATCTCTGTAATTAGCAATTCTGGATAATGAGGTCTTCTACTGAGTTACCTGTATTGGGTGTGTGCCTGGTTACAACAGCTTAAATTTCACAAATGATCGTTAAATTGCTGAGACAGATGTCAGAACACAGAAGGCCTTCTAAGACCAGCCTGCTATTAAGAAAGAAGTTCCTTCTGAGTTTTAAAAGTGAACACTATAATGCCTGTAGCAAAGCCCCTCAACCTCCTTTGCCATCCCAAGGAGGAGGGAAGAGGACACCTATAGATAACTTTTTCCTGTACCAGGTTAGACAGATCGTAAACCCCACCTTTGGTGTTCGAGAAGCAATCCGCTTACATTGCATTTTCTGATCACATTGGTGGGGTAACCCCTCATGCTCCCCCTCAGGCCTGCAGAGTGTATAACTGCTTTTAAGGACAGAGGGTTCCCTTTATGTCTGCTGGCCCCAGGAGCCATTCCAATCCCTGGTGCTGGGCAAAAGGAATGAATAAAGACTCTTTCATGTTTTCAAGATCCAAACGCTTTTAAGATACACATGACAATAAGATAACAATTTTAAGATGTGATTAAAGATGTAAGCAATTTTATAAATGAAAGGTCGTAAATGCGAGTAAGTTAAGCACGGAGAGCCAGATCAGTATTCTCAGAAAGGAGCTGTGTCCTGTGCTAGGGAGCTTGGGCATACAATGATCTCTTTCACGACGTGATCAAACACAATCTTAAAATCTCTGAGGTTCTTTTTTCTACTATTCACATGGCTTTTTCAGAGTGTCACTTCTGCTTTGCATACTAAAGTTATGCACGACCAATTGATGTATAATCACTTATTCTTGCAAACTTGTACAGTTCTTCTCTTCCCTACTGTTAATCCCTGATTTATTTTGCAGCTTATGTTGTTCTAGGCTGAACAAGCTAAATTTTTTCAATCTTTTCTTGTGAAAACAGGCTCTTCATTTTTCAAGTCACTCTAATAGCATTTCCAGCACCAGTCCCAAATTTACATCCCTGGTTCTTGAACACGATTAAATACAACTAAGGTCCGACTGAGGAACAGATGAAATTTAGTAAACAGCTCTGCGTTTCTACATATCAACGGGATGAAGATAACTTACCTAATATATCCTGGTATGTACCCTATTTCATTCCACACCATATTGTTCAAAAATCACTGCGTGTTTGGCTAATATAAAATGAACTTTAGTTTCCTACACTGTATCCAACAACAAGGGAGCTCCCAAAATAAAGCAGAAATTTCCTATGGGAGTGATACTGCGCTCTTCATGGCAGCAGTTCATACATTTCTAGACATCCAGGTAGTAAAATCGTTCAGGTATCTTCTGTAACATATTGTTGCCTTCATTGCCCAGACATTTTCCAACACACTGATCTTACTGATCAGATGTCATCATTAGTATAATTTGTTGTTAATGTGGACATGATCTAGTTTTAGCTACTCCAGATAGTTAAAGATTAAATTATTACATTCATACTATATTTTATAGTTATTTTCTGACAATTTGAAAAAAGAAACTAACAGCAAGGATAAGTCTGTCATTTATGAACTGAAAAGGTCACTTTGTTTCCTCAGAATAGAACTGGCTTTTCCTTTCCAGTACTGAATTGATGCTTTTAAATATTGAGAAGAAAGAAGTCATAGTTTCCCTTAATGTATAATTTTCTTTTGGCGTGTTTACGTTGTCTGTTTTTTTGGTTTTGTTTTTCCCCAGAATAATAGTCTGTGGAGTGCCACAACATTGCTGGAAACAATAAGTTGCAAGGGAGTTACCAGAGATAACAAAAATGTCTTACCAAGAAAACAAAATCTGACAGATAAGCTCAGTTGTTTAAAAACATTAATAGGGATTTTGAATAGTGTTAAAACTTCCATCTCTTGAATTCTCTGATAATGAGTAGGGGTTTTTCTGTCAGATAAAGAAACTGTAGCAATTCTAGCAGATATGACCTGGTTGAGAGGGCTGAAATATGAGTCATAAGTTATGAAAATTTATACAAGTGATTCCTAAATTAATCACGTCAGTGTTGCTGTAGCTCCATCATGCAGGCTCTCTTTCCATGCTATTTACACATATAGGCTGCACCCCCGGTTGGGAGACACTACCCAGACATTATGCTGACTGCATCAGAAAGGATCTCATAAACAAATTTCCGCATGTCTAAAATTTAACATAAGGTCTTTACTTTAACACTGGGTCCCCTAACCTCTGTTACTCCTGTTTCTAGCACTCAGCAGGAACTCCTATTCCTTTTGCTTCCTTTGCAATGAAAAGAAACTTTCTTTTCTTGCCTTCACTTGCTTCGCTTGGATAGAGGAGAGAACCAACCTGAGCTGCTGAGCCACAGGCGGTGGAGAGTCCTGCTGCCTCCTGCAAGGCTCTGCTGCCTTCGCCCTCCGCAGAGCCGCTCTGGCTGCTAAGATTCTCTGGTGGGAGAGAGCTGACCTCCGCTTTTCTCTGCATGTTTGCTTCTGCTCTTTACTTCTAAACTTCCCCTGAAAATATCCTTTTTTATTTCCATCCTGAAAATGGAAATAGCCAACACTGGGCTAGTACTTTGAAGCCTGGTATAGTCTGCTACAGTATCAGCAATAAAAAATTCAGGTTAAGTTTGGTTAGGGAAAAACTAAAGATCAGTTTCACATCCTCTCCATGTCAATCTTGCTTGCTCTTTCTTCCTGCAGCAGTAAAAGCCGATATCAAAATAACACTGGGGATTTTTTTGGTTTTTTTTTTTTTTTAGATTTATAATACCCGTAAGCCATATTTTACCAATCACATTAGCTTTGTACTTTTTAGCCAAAAAAGGGGATGGCAATACTGTGTGAAAACCTCACACCTTAAGTGTATTCTTACATTTGAATAGCAATAGTAATAATTTACCATTATTGTACTGCTGTTGATGTTTAGAAGGACTGCACGGAAATTATGCTGTCGGGTTCAGATTTTACTCTATCTGGCTACATTGTAAACATCTATATATGTGTTAACCGTTTTCACCAGTGAAGTGAAACAGGCAGTTTCAGAGCACAGTTTATTGTTTTAGGTTTGGGCTTTAGATTTGATGAATCACTTGCTGTTTCTCTCCAGGAATAAAGGAAGTCCAGATCAGAGTTTATTAAGAGTCCCAGACGCAGATTCAACATCTAAGTCTAACCTTAGAAAGGTCCAAGCCAGTGAGCACTGTGAACACATAGATGCAACAAATGAGTGTCGTCAGTCCGCAGTCCCCGTTCACTAGGGAAGGGACCTCAGGTAAGTTCCTAAATAGTTGTTGCAATTAGCCATCTGAATTAAAGTGGAATTAATCCAGTCCCACTGAAAAAAATCTTCAGTTCCTCATCCACAATTTCAAAAGACAAAAAGAGGAAAAATAAGAAGAAATAAGTAAAGTGCTGTCCCTTTTCTTTGACTACATGCACTAGTGGGATTAAAATATTACCTAGGTATTACTATACTGTTTGTGCTTCAGAAAAGGCAAGGAAAAATTAAGCATAGTTTAATTTTTTGATGTGGGCCATCAAACCCACGGTTGCTGTGGGCCAGACGCTATGCTCTGTGTGAACACAGCTGGAGGGTTGCTGGCAACAGACACACGCTGTGTTACAAGTGCCAGCTCCAATAGTTACATGCTGTAGTACAGAACGGTTCTTAGTCAGGCAAGTACTTTTGTACAGAACATTTCACAGGAATTGTAGTTATTACTGGAAAGTAACATTAAAACCAACATGAAAACTGACTAAAGGTTTTACAGCATTTGGCATTATAAATCTTCTACAGTTAGCACATAGTCCTCTTGGGGTGAGGGTGATGGAGGTAGGAGCAAGTGTTGTAACATGAGATGTGACATCACCTGATTTATTCATGTGCTTGAACAGTGGGTTATGTTATCTACTTGATTTGTCATTTAAAAAGGAAATTATTAAAGCTGAATTTTAGCAATAGCTATGCAAAAGAGGGAGTCAGCTTGGAACGAACTAGAGAAACAGCTTGCTAGTACTTGGTTTCCTAGTGCAAAATTGCTTATTTGCTTTTGCATATGGATGGACATAATAAAACAGGGTGATGTGAAAATAACTGAAGATCTCCATTTTCTTTTCCCTGAAAGCAGGAGAGAAGGGAAGATTTCTGTTGAGGAGATATGGAGTATGTAGAAGGAAGTTTAAGACATCATTATAATCCTCTCACAGCTGGGACAGGCATGCCCCACCAAGAAGCTACTTCATCATCATAGCTTACTTTTATATTAAAAAAGATCAAATATTTAAGATGATTAAAAACTCCAGTGGTTTAAGATTTATTTTGGGGAGACTGTAAAAGACTGAGCATACTTTCCTATTCTTAGGTCATTGAAGCAGAAAGCATCTATACTTCCACATATTGAAGAATGATACTGGGACCTAGTGCTCTTTGTTTTGAAGTGATACAGTGTGGTGGGTTAACCTTGGCTGGACACCAGGTGCCCACCAAAGCTGATCTGTCATTCCCCCTCCTCAGCTGGACAGGGAAGAGAAAATATAATGAAAGGCTCATAGGTCAAGGTAAGGACAGGGAGAGATCATTCACCAATTACCATCATGGGTAAAACAGGCTCAACTTGGGGAAATTAATTTATTACTAATCAAATCAGAGTAGGACAATGATAAATAAACCCAAATGTTAAAGACACCTTTCCCCCACCCCTCCCTGCTTCCCAGGTTTAAGTTTAATTCCGATTTTCTTTACCTCCTCCCCGCCAGCAGCGCAGGGGGATGGGGAATGGGGGTTGCGGTCAGTTCATCACACATTGTTTCTGCCGCTCCTTCCTCCTCAGGGGGAGGACTCCTCACACTCTTCCCTTGCTCCAGTGTGAGGTACCTCCCATGAGAGACAGTCCTCCGTGAACTTCTCCAACGTGAGTCCTTCCCACGGGCTGCAGTCCTTCATGAACTTTTCCAGCGTGGGTCCCTTCCATGGGGTGCAGTGCTTCAGGAACAGACTGCTCCAGCCTGGGTCCCTCACGGGGTCACAAGTCCTGCCAGCAAACGTGCTCCAGCATGGGCTTTCCATGGGGTCACAGCCTCCTTTGGGCATCCACCTGCTCCGGCGTGGGGTCCTCCATGGGCTGCAGGTGGATATCTGCTCCAGCGTTTACCTCCATGGGCTGAAGAGGGACAGCCTGCCTCACCATGGGCTGCAGGGGAATCTCTGCTCTGGTGCCTGCAGCACTTCCTCCCCCTCCTTCTTCGCTGACCTTCATGTCTGCAGAGTTGTTCCTCTCACATATTCTCACTCCTCTCTCCGGCTGCAGGTGCACAAGCGTTTGTTTCTTTCTTTTTTTCCTCTCCTTCTTAAATACGTGATCCCAGAGGTGCTTTCACTGTTGCTGATGGGCTCGGCCTTGGCCAGCAGTGGGTCTGTCTTGGAGCTGGCTGGCATTGGCTCTATTAGACATAGGGGAAGCTTCTAGCAGCTTCTCACAGAAGCCGTCCCTGTAGCCCCCCCACTACCAAAACCTTGCCAAGCAAACCCAATATGTAAGGCATTCAGCATTTACTGCCAGTGCCAGGTAGTATTAAGTGCTCAAGTGTCACACCTAGATCTAATAGAAAGCGTTAAAATATGGATTAATTTATGCTTTTCATTAACATAATTTGAATTTATTTTAATTATTCTTTACCTAAATTAATTTCTATAGATATGTTTTCAGTAAACTAATTTACATGGCCTGGAATGTCTAATCAGTCTAATCCATGCTTTCCAGATAATATTTCTCTGGTAGGGAAACTGATAATTTATCTATATGCTTTTACTGTAGATTTTTTTTTTTTGAGAGTTATTTGAAAGCCAGAATAATAGCTGTTGAAGATTTTTGTTCATAGTAAAAATACTTTTTTTTTTTTTTGAGGGAGGGGAAGATAATTTTTATTGTATCTTGTATTTTGGAAAATGGGACTGCACTCGAGTTTATTCATAGACACTCTGTAACAAGCAAAATCAAACAGTTTTAGTTGGAATAATATCTTTGCCAGCTAGAAGATTAAATAGTACTTCATAGATATTTTATAGATGCATCTGTTTCTCCACTTACAGCTAGTCTGTTTGCTTGGTTTTGTTTTGGTTTTTTTTTTTTTGGTGCCTAACATTTAATTTCAAAACTTTGAGTTGTTTGCTAGGGTATTACCCTGTACTGGCAGTAGGACACACTGAAAGGAAGTGCCATTTATGTATTTATGCAAGATCAAGAGCTTGTGTTTCTTAGCGAAATTATTCCTAGTTAAAAAGAATAGAGCATTTTGAAAATTTTTGAAAAAAGTATTTGAAAAGGGATAGAGACAGTAGAAACTGTTGGGGGAAGAGGAACGGAGACTAATAATATTAATTTTATGGCACTGATGTAGCCTGGAATAATTTGCTTAAACAGACAACTAATTGGGTTCTATTTTTAACAGAAAACTAAACTGGATGTCAGTGATGAAGTGAAAGCATAAAGGAAAATGCTCTTTATCTAACTGTGACTATGCATGATGTGGAAAACTAAATAGTAATGTCCACGGAGAGAGACCTGACAACTCACAACCGCTACCACCCCCCCGGCATCTTCCCATCTCAGAGCTCTTCTCTCTTCTTTGTTGAAAGCAGCAACGGGTAAGTTCAGAGAGGTCTTCTAGTTGGCAAGGGTGTTGTAACACATGAAGGAAGGCTGGTGAAAGCTGAAGTTCAGTGTAACCAAGCCTTGGGAAGTTGCCTTAGGCTATGCAAAAACAACAGCAACAGCGAGCCAGAAAGCCTCAAGTGTGTTGTTACTGGAAAGTCAAGTAGCTAGCTTCATCTTGAAGGAAAAGAGATGAAAAATATCTGTGATGGGAGGAACAGAAAAACGTTTTCTAAGGTATTGAATGTGGAGAGTGTTGCTAGTCTGTTTTCAACTTAATCATAAAAATACGCTGAAGGAACTTTGTAAGTTATATTTTTACCCTCTATATGTTATCATTTGAATTTGTACCTATTGAACCTCGAGTGGAGCTAGAACTTGGTGCTTGCCAAGCCAGGAGTTCCTGCTTGAGCTTGCAGCACATGCAGCAGGGCTTCAGAAAGGACTCTTGTACTCGGCAAGAGCGAGGAGAGACCTCATGATATGGGAGAAGGGAGACAGATGTCTCCCGTACTCTGCAAACACTCTTCTCTCCTGCTTTGCTAGTTCCAGAATTAGCTCTGATAGAGATGCAAGGGCAGAGTGAAATCTGTCCTGAGCCTTTCCATGCAGTAATGCCGGGAACAGCCCTGCCCTCTTACAGTAGCCTGTAGCTACTCCAGACCTCCTGTTAGTCTTTCAGCATCTTTGCACATATTTTTGAGGAAGAAGGAAGCAAAAAATGCAGCTCCCTCACCTGGCTTCCAGAATTTCTTATTTCAATTCTGAGTGTGCCATAACTGTAACAATCAAAGACTCTCATAGAAGGGTCAACTATATGACTACTCTGTACTTCACCCTCTTCATCTCGATGTAACTGAAATACATCTTAGTAACAATGCTAGCCTTGCTTAGACCAGATAAGGTGTTGGATTAGGCCATTTTGGTATAGCCATGTGCTTGTGCTCAAATGTTTTAACATGTTAGCTAGCTTTCCTTTAGTTAGTTAGTTAGTTTGGTTTTAATAGTCACTCATTAAGTCCTGACAATTTGAAAATCTTCCAGACTTTGAAATTAGATTGAGAGCATACTGCTACTTTCCAGTCAAAATTACTATGAACTTGGTGGTTAACCTGTCATTAAAAAAAATATATATATATAGTTGATCCTCTTATGCAGTCCTATATCACGAAAATGTTTAAAAACACGTAGTTCCAACTGCAATTACAGCCTCAGAGTTTGTAGGAAGACAAGTCTGAGGGCATGAGAGAAAATGTGATTCAAGTATACACAGAAAATTCTTTTAAAATTACTGAATTTATAAAGTTTCTCCTCAAACATAGTTTTGGTTTGTTTTTTTTTCTTTTTTAGCTGAAAGTAAGTATATTTTTGAGTTTGAAACCTGCATTCAAAAATAAGAGTAATGGTAACAGATATTTTAGTACATTTT
This sequence comes from Nipponia nippon, assembly GCF_047370975.1. Taxonomy (NCBI): domain Eukaryota; kingdom Metazoa; phylum Chordata; class Aves; order Pelecaniformes; family Threskiornithidae; genus Nipponia; species Nipponia nippon. The sequence continues at coordinate 40,301,653 of NW_028262380.1, read as the reverse complement.
GTAAATGAACAAAAGTTCTCCTTGATGGGATTTATACATACCTGCTATCCTTCCATACAGCTTTTATGGGGCCACAGATTATAGCGGTACAAGAAAATCAGTACAGTTCCCAGCCCCTACGTCACTCACCTGGGAATGAAAAATATTTCAGGAGGAGCTGCTAATTACATAAATGGGTGGAACAAGAACTATTTTATTCTACATTACCGTTTTGTGGCAGAGTCGAAGGCAAGAAAGTGTTGCATTGAAAACATAAAGGGTTATGGTAAAGGAAAGAGTATACTGTGCTGGTGAAATAATGTCCAAGGAGTGCTCTAAAATAAAGCTATCATAGCATGGATAGTGCTATCAAATATAACACAAAATAGGAGTAAGGAAGTGGATAGTTTTTATGCCTGACAACTCTAGCATCCTGTTGGACAATAACTGTGCTGAATTAATATCTGTAGTCTTTAGTATGCCATGGCTCTGCTATGTAGAACCAACTAAAAGATATATAACAGAACAACTTCTGAATCTCTTGATGAAGCAGTTTAAGTATTAGAGTTGTATGTACTCAGAAGAATCCATTGTCCCAGAACTATATTGAGCCAACCCAAGTCTCTCATGCTTTATTTAGAAAAACCAACCAAACCAAATCCTGAATTTCTACAGCACCTGACAGATGAGAGTCCAGTATAGTTTACAAAAATTATTTTCCTCTTATTACTCTGAAGAAAACACTCCGCAGTTAAAAAAGCTGATGCTTTAAATACCTACAACCTCTCATCAATGTGCTGCTCTGCTATCTCCAGAAATAGCAATGAAGCACTTTCAATTCTGCATTGTTAGCACATACCACAGTTGTTCGTTAGGAAGCAAATAAAATGAACTAAAAAAACCTGGCATTGGTAGTCTTGTGACAATGAAAGCATAGAAGCTGCCGGACTTTCATTTTAACAGAAGTTGAGAAATAAATTTGTTATTATGAAATTAATATTAATATAACGTCAATCATGTCAATTCCATAATTGAGTCTTACTTAACAGATGTTTTACTGAAATTTGCATAGTGATACTGAGGTTGCTTGAAGCTTTTCCTACAGCATATGTTGGTGTAGGTTTTTTTAGGTCAGTGATTACCGTACGCAGATGAATTCAGAAAAAAAGAGTATTCCTACTCCTTTTTACTTTATTTTGCTGATGTTAAATCAAAGCGCAAAATGAAAAAGGTGACTCTATCTTCTAAAAATCTGTCTCACCATCTCACTGTTTCCATCATATTGAGTTATACAAAACTTCTAGAATTCAGCAGAAGACCTTCCCTTAACTAATTATTAACCACCCCCAAATTTACAAAGCCTAGCTTGTCAGTCACAAACATGTCTGGTAGAGTCTTGACGGACTTAATGCCTCTACAGTTTGTAGAGTCTTACTTTGGTATCCAATTTTTATCTGAACGTTTGGATTTGTAACCTTGCTGTCTAAACAAATAAAATAGGATAAAACCAAGTCAATACTTGGATGAAGGATCTGCTATCTCACAGGGTGATCTAGTAGCAGCAGATAAACTCTTATTCCTCATTTAGCTCTGAATCGTTGTTGCTGCTCTGCAGCCAGATTTGCTGTCTTTTGTTAAGACATTCGACATAAAGATCCAGCTTATGTGGGGCTAGAAAAAAGAATTTAGACATAGCCATATCAGTCTCAGTCCTGGCAAAAATCCAGGCTGGGTATTAAATTCTGCTTGCCTAACCCTTTGTTTGTTTGTTTGTTGTTAATTGAGTGGAGGAATTTTTTATATTCTGAGAAAAGAAGCTATCTCATTTCACTGCCATTGGCCCCTGAATCATAAATTCTTTTACAGATAAAAGAGCGAAGTTATTTATCTTGAACATGAGAATTACCTGAAAGTGAGATAACTGTTTTTAATTTTCATGGTATGTAGATCTCAAAGCATTTCACACCCTAGGAAAGAATCATTATCCACACTTTACAAGTGGGAACAAGGCACAAGGCATTGGAAACATCAGATCACCCAAGGTGAAATGCCAGAAGGGAAGGTATGCCTTCAAAGTCTCTCTGGTGACTATCCATGAAGCCAAACTCTTACTGGAGTAAGAGATTCAGCTTACGCATCAATCAGTGAGTTGTTCAACCCCTAAAGTATTGAGGAAGATGTAGAAAAATGCCATAAGTAAATGAAGCTAAAATGCAGGGCTGGCAAAATTCAGCAAACAAAAGTTAGAATATGGCAAAGACATTAGGGTGAGCAGATATTAGTTTAAAATGTGGCTGCAGAGATGTAAAATGCAGACAAATTATAATCCTCCAATGAATAATACCAATTGCTTTTTTTGAGTTTAAATGACTAGCATCTTCAGGCTAGCCTAAGTTAGTATCCAGTTTTCATAATCAGAGAGATAAGTAGGTACCTGTAATCAAGAGTTATAGCTACTGTAATTATTTTAGGTAGTCTTTTACAGAAGATATGTATTCATACTTAAGACTTATTAGTATAATCACATTATGAAAAATGTGCTACGTGATTTTCATCACCTTTTGCAAACTGGAAGGTCTAAAATCCTATAAGAGTGTATTACATGTCAAGGATCTAGTCCAATCATTTTTGTCTAAAATGCGTTGTCATAGTAGAAGAGCACAGAGCTGGTTCACATAGTAACCATCTAATAACAGTAAACAAACCAACCAACCCCTCATCTTTTGTAGGAAATGTTTTTAATAAGCAGGAAATATTCTCCCATAAGCAATACCGATATTAAAATATTTCATTACCTAGATGCTACACTATATCTACAGATTTTTGTTTGAAGGTTTTAACCTTGCAACAGGTTATAATTCTATCCCCTGGTGCGCTGGTAAGCAAGAAATATCAAACTGCAAAAATCTCATAGTATCTGAATGAATTACTAGTGTACACACTGTATTATTCCCTGTATAGACCGTAGATTGTTGGGCTGATATAACTGTTTCATTTTGTGTTGTTTTGTAAAGCCAAAGAATTTAAAGAAATATTTCAACGCATCATACACATCAGAACATATCGAGTCCATGTAACAGTCAATCAAACAAAGTCTTTTATGATTCAGTTTAAAAGGTTCTGTGTCACATTATTCAACATAGGACAGTGTCAGCTGTGTTTTAAAAATAGATTCAGAATTTTAAACTGTAAACTTTAAAAAGCTGGAAAATAACTAAAATTATCCGAGGGAAAGAAAAGATAGAGTTGTTTTTAATTGCCAATTTGTGCATCTTATGTTAAGATACTTTCTGGAAAACGTGTTTTATAAGTAGCTTTAAATATATTGCCATTAGGCAGAAATGAAAACATGATGTATTCTGAGTGAAGTCAAAGAGAGCTGTGACATTTAATGATGGGTTTTAAAGGAGGGTAGACAAGTTTTCAGCCAGGGTTTCCAAACACATAAGTAGTTCTAGCAGTTGAAAACAGAGCATTTAAATCCTTTTGACATTCTTAATTGGACGTTCCCTCGCTCTCTCTCTGTCTTGCTCTTTGCCTTTATTCTCTCTCAGTTTTTCAGAATATTCAAAATGTTCATGACCTTGCAAAAATAATGCACTTAAATATTTGTAATGTATATGAGGTCAAATTGTGTGCACAGCACAGAATCATTAGAGTCAGTGGAATCATACCTGGTGATATTTTACCCTCCACATTTATCAGTGAAGACGCATACACTTCTTTAAAATCTTATTTTTGCCAGTGGTTAGATATGTGAAGAATCAAACTGACGTTAATAGAGGTTTTGGTACAGAATGGGAGTAGCACGAGCTCTGCAATCATGTTTCTGTATGTTTATATATGTGTGCATGTGTATGTATGTGTGTGCCTGTATATATAAAAATATTTTTGGCCAAATTTTTTATCCTAGAATCTAGATTCTAGAGAAGCTATTTCACATTATATGAATCTTCAGCATTTTTTGGCAGACATTTTTATATCACGTTTGTTGGTATGTCATGTGGGATGTGCTCATGGTACAGTAATATAAGACCACCAAACAGCTATCACAGAGCTTTCAATCACAAAAATCCTACATGCAAGGGAGGAAGGGAAGTATGGTCCTTACTGTGTTTAAAAAAAAAATATATTAAAAGAAAGGAATAATTATGGGAGCAAAAGAAGTCAAAAACCCCCACATGATTATACTAGCCTGTATGTCTGTGATTTATGCCCGGTCTTAAAATACTAAATACTGTGCGTAGATCTAGTCCTCCTAACTTAAAAATGATGTGGTAGAATAGGAAACAGCTTAGAGAATATAAAAAAGGATGTTCAAAGCTATGGAATAGCTTCCATGCAAAGAATGACAAGTAAGCTGGGAGTTTTTCTGAAGAACTAGGAGAAGATATGAAAGTGGTCTATGAAATCATGGCTGGAATGCAGAAAGCATAGGTATCGATAGTCATTGTCTCTTCCAACACAAAAACCACAGAGTATCAAGTTAAGGTAGAAGATGGCAGGTCTAAAAGCAGTACAAGGACTTACAGGCCTTCATACGGGATGCTGCAGATGCCAGGTGTTTATATGAGGTTAGATTGGTACTGGACAAGAAAATACATTAAGGATAGAAACCCATGATGTGAGCAATTGTAGCCAGTGTTCAGCTTTGCTGAAGTACTCAGTGTCAGATCCTCACAAATTTTTAACCTATGGCATTTGTAAATTTTCACCATGTATCATGTACTTCTATGCTTTGTTTTCTAAGGAAGCAAACCATTAGTTTGAGCAGAGCAAAAATGAATACTGTGGGAGCGTTCTTAAGCCCTGAAGCTAAGAGGTATGCAATGCAATGTGACTGTTTTAGTACAAAGTTTAATCTACCACAATGTAGGTATTGCAGGCATAAAGAAAAAGCCAGACAGGTGGGATTTCTGAAATTTGGATCTTTTCCAATCACCTTTACTTTTCATATTCTTCTGAAAAATTGTTATTAAACGGATCTTTTTTTCAGCTTGTCTTGGGCTTATACTTCTTAAACTTCTGAAGCCAATATCACTGACCTTTTAAATAATGTATGTATCTGTTTACCCTTATTTCTTTATTACATGATGTTTGAAACATTTTTATTATGTTGATAGTTTAGCATGGAAGTGGCCAATCTAAGCAAACTACATCTTCAGGATTTTTTTGTTATTTTATTTCCCTACCCCTTCAGTTATATAACTGTGTTGTTTTTTTGGTTTTTTGTTTTTTTTTTTTTCCCGAACCGCTTGTTTCAAAACATTTTATCTGTTTAGCACAGTACATCCCAAGCTATTGAACATATCAGCAAAGACAAAATGTGGCAGCCGTAGCCTCAGGTAACTCACAAATGGGCTGCATTCACAACTGAGAGAGTGGAGGAAAATGTACGACTTGCTGTGCGGTAAATGAGTTAATTATTTGCTTGATATTCCATGATAATTGCCACATTTCACAGGATTCCAAAGAGATTCATAGGTTACCAGGTTTCAAACGTGATTAACCAAACTAAAAGAAATAAAATCAGGAAGGTCATGAACTGCAGATTGCTGGAAACAGTATGGCAGGAGCCATATCACTACAAGCTTGTCCTCCTCTTATACCTCCCCCAGGTACCTGATACTGACCTCAGCCAGAGCTGAGCATTGGGCTCGGTATGACTTTGGGGCCTTCCACGGCGAGTCCCAGACATAACTGTGGCACTTTTCCAATATACTGGAAAAGCAATGCACAGCTGACAGTTGAAAACAATGAAACCCCACACATTCATAACATGGTTGACTTGCAGAGTGGGACTTTTTTGTGACTGTTAGTCTGTCTGAGGTGCTGACCACCTGGAAATCCTGGATCAATAAATGACAAAAGTCCCTTTTTATTCCCTGGAAAGGACAAGAGATGCTGAGAGGAAGAGAAGCTCAGCCACCAAAGATAGGACACATTAGGAACCGAGCATCTTAAGTCAGCCACAGGCAGAGGGACAACAGTTACCAAGAGCTGTGAGAAGCAAGGTTTTCAGAATAAAATGAGCAGGTGGTTTATATAGGTAGGGCAGCTGCTGGAAAACAGGTAATGTAATAACTTATTGATCCTATGGAGAGTGAGACAGCTACAGCTGTGATGCATAAAGTTGAAGTGCCTTTGACAGGCACACAATAGAAACTAAATTACCTAGGAGAGTGCTGGAATGGGTCTGAGGGGCAGGGAGGGACAGAACTAGTGAAAGAGGAAGGAAAGATGGTGAACTTCTGCCCAGAACGGTGCACAGTCTGATCCAAAATCCTTATTTAGGAAAGGGTAAGGGTATTACTGCAGAGACAGAAGGTGAAAAGATAGGCCACTGTTGGGTTAAAAAACCCCTTACATTTCTATTAATACACATTTCTAATGAGTGTTGGGGCATGAGGTACAGAATTCTCATTTAGAAATACAGATTTTTCATGCTTACTATCCATACTTAAGTATTCCAAAACTTCCATGAGGGGGTTATGTTACACCCGTGGCCCTGAAAGCCATTACCCCATTGACTATTTTGTCTCCCTTTCTCTTTGGTAGCAGATTAGACAGTCAATAGGCATCCACTGCTTTGCCACATAATGGGATACTAGAGCAGAATCTTGGAGTTGTTTCTTTTGATACAATAAATACAAGCTTCTCTGTTTCTACATTAGAGCTTTGAAACAAAGAAGCGTTACAATTATGCACATAAACGCTTCTAAGATGTGAAACTTTTGTGACAGTGTTTTTAGCCCCAAGAAAGTGAAGGTTATTTTTGGAATTCTTGCAATTTCTGTAGTATAGACGCAGGAGGAGAAATGGGTGGGCTAGTGGCTGTTAAAGACCTTTATCCATGCCACAGCAGTCTGATGTTCTCAGGCAATTACTGGAAATAAGGAGAAATAGAGTTTTCTAAAGCACAGCTGATTATAAGTGGAGTAGGTTAAAAAACAAGTTATGTGCAATGTATGTTTTGTGTCTTGGGTGTCTTTATGTCTTGTGTCTCTTACTTTTGGGCAAAAATACCTTTTCGGTATTTTTGTTTGGTTCTTTTTTGGAACACAAACAAATTGGAGGAAGTAGGTTAAACGTGATTTTAGTACCTAACTAAGCTAAAAAAATCCACACAATTCCCCATCCCTCCGCAATGACTTAAAAAGGGGTCAAGCATAATGACCTTTATTTCAGAGTCCGTTCAGGACAAAAGTGATTTGTTTTCCACTGCTCCTGAATGCTGATAATGAACAGATTAATAAGGAACAAGGTAATTATTTAGAGTGCAGGATTTGGGGAGAGATAATGGGCAAGGAGATGAGGGCAGACAGGGACAGGACTTCTACACCATCAGTCACAATCTTCCTTGTTGGTAGTGTTTTAAGCTAAGTTTTAAGTTAAGGGGTTTTAAGCTAGGAAGGGGCTCGCTCAGCATGGTTTGTAACCCTCAAGGTGAAAGTTGCTTTCTGAATTTGAGTGTACAGATGCTCAGTCTTCATTCATGCCCATAGCAGAAAAGAAACAGGTTTTTAATTTTGACTGTGCTGTTGCGAGAACACTTGACAGCCCTCTCCTTATAAGTGTATGTGAGTAATTTAATTATTACTGCTTTCTGTGCAATACCTCAGAGCCTGGGGGGAGGAGGGGGCTCAGCAACTTGTTCAGTTTCTCACAGATATCTCTAAGGTTTGCATCCTCTGCCCTTTGGTTATCTCTCATTACTGGCACTCTCAAATTACTTTTTAAAACTGATTTATTAAAGATAAGGTTAGTAGTCTTGGTTTTTTGTTTGGGGTCCTCCCCTCCCCCGAATGTTTCTATGCTTTTCTGGACCATTGTAGGAAGCATATGGTTATGATGATGACAACTGCAACCACACTATGATCTGTATGTATTTAATGGCTCTTTCAGGTAATTTCTACTGGTTTATTACTTTTGCTGTTTTGTTTACTATTAGTGTTGTTTCTTGCTACAGCTTACAATGTTTTAGTTAGAATGAAAATGTTCATCCATAATTTAGTACTCTTCTTTTACCATAAGACATGCTGTGTTTGCTCAGATGTTAAACACAGCCCATAGAGTAGTTTAGGCAACTTGCATCTTCCAAATGTACTAACTACATACTAACCCATCTAGTGTAAAATGGTATTTGGAATCAGACACCTTTTCCCAAGAAAATTCCTCTAACTAAAGGAAAATGTTCCCATTTTGCTGTGTTCAGCTATTTTGGGCTTATCCAGAAACAAATTTAGCAGGCTAGAGGGAAACAGAAGTTGAAATAATCTGTCAGTCTCCCTAAGGTCACCCTGGATATTGTGTCATAGGTAATACCTTTCTTTGTACATTTTGTAAGTTCCCTTTTGTGAGCTCCTCAACAGATCTTTGCATGTTTTCTCTCTTAATCATAGAATACCAGGTTGGAAGGGACCTCAAAGATCATCTGGTCCAACCTTTCTAGCACAATCTAGATGAGATGGCCCAGCACCATGTCCAGCTGAGTCTTAAATGTGTTCAGTGTAGCGGAGTGAACCACTTCCCTGGGGAGATTATTCCAATGATTGACTGTTCTCATTGTGAAAAATGTACCTCTCGTGTCTAATTGGAATCTCCCTGGGAGTAACTTGTACCCGTTACCTCTTGTCCTCACCATGTGACCCCTTGTAAAAAGGGAGTCTCCATCTTCTTTGTAGCTCCCCTTTAAGTACTGGTACATGGTGATGAGACCACCTCTAAGCCTCCTTTTCTCAAGGCTGAACAAACCCAGCTCTCAGCCTATCCTCATATGGCAGGCTTCCCAGACCCTTGATCTTCTTGGTGGCCCTTCTCTGGACCCCCTCTAGCCTGTCCACGTCTTTTTTGTATAGCGGGGACCAGAACTGTACACGGTATTCCAGGTGTGGCCTTACAAGCACTGAGTAGAGTGGGATAATGACTTCTTAATCTCTGCTGGTGATACCCTTTTTGATGCAACCCAGAATCCTATTGGCCTTCTTGGCTGCAGCAGCACACTGTTCATTCATGTCAAGCTTCCTGTCCACCAGGACCCCGAGGTCCCTTTCCACGGAGCTGCTCTCTAGCCAGGTGGATCCCAGTCTGAGTTGCACTCCTGGATTATGTTTTCCCAGGTGCAAGACCTTACGCTTGTCTTTGTTAAACTTCATAAGGTTCTTGTTAGCCCACTCTTCCAGCCTATCCAGATCTTCCTGCAGGGTGGCTCTCCCTTCCAGAGTGTCTATTTCCCCACTCAATTTGGTGTCATCTGTGAACTTCATCAGGCTACACTTGATCCCGTTATCCAGATAGCTTATGAAGATATCGAATAACGTTGGGCCCAATATCGATCCCTGGGGGACCCCACTTGTGATGGGTTGCCAGTTTGAAAAAGAGCCATTTACCATCACCCTTTGGGTGTGGCCCGGCAGCCAGTTCCTCACCCACTGCACAGACCACTTGTCCAGGCCATAATGCATTAGGTTCTCCAGGAGGAGGCCACGGGGAACCGTATCGAAGGCCTTGAACGTCGACCGCTCACCCCATGTCAACCAAGCAGGTCACTTTATCATAGAAGGCCACCAGATTTGTCAGGCATGATCTGCCTTTTGTGAAGCCGTGTTGGCTTTTTCCAATCACGTGCTTTATTTGACTCGTGATGGCCCCCAGGAGGATCCATTCCATGACTTTCCCGGGGATTGAAGTAAGACTGATGGGCCTATAATTACCCGGATCCTCCCTTGAGCCCTTCTTGTAGATAGGGGTAACATTTGCCTTCCTCCAGTCCTCTGGGACATCCCCCGATCTCCATGACTTCTTGAAGATTATAGAGAGTGGCCCCGCAATGACATCAACCAGCTCTCTCAACACCCTCGGGTGGATGGCGTCAGGGCCCATCGATTTTCAGGGGTCAAGCTCCTGTAATAATTCACATACTAGCTCCTTCTTCACTGACGGTGGGTCTATGTTTGGATCCTCCTGGATTTTTGTTCCCAATGCCTGGGATCCAACAGTGTTGGTAAAGACAGAGGTGAAGAAGGTGTTGAGAACATCTGCCTTTTCAGCATTGTTGGTGACTGATTCACCTCTACTGTTTAACAGTGGGCCTATGTCTTCCTTCTGTTTCTGCTTGCAACTTACATACTGGAAGAACCCTTTCTTGTTATTTTTGATGTCTCTGGCCAGTTCCAATTCAAGTTGAGCTTTTGCCTTTCTAACTGCATCTCTGCACACTCTGGCAATGCCCTTTTAGTTCTCAGTGGACAATCTTCCACTTCTCCATCTCTGGTACGCATCTCTCTTGGTTTTAAGCAGATCCAGGAGCTCGTGGTTGAGCCAAGGGGGCCTCTTGCTCTGCTTATTTCCTTTTCTTTTATAGATGTGCTTCCAAGAGAGCATTCTTGAAGAACTCCCAGCACTCACTGGCTCCTTTATCCTCTATGGAAGCTTCCCACGGAATCCCTCCCAACTGAGCTCTGAGTGAGCTGAAGTTTGCTCTTCTAAAATCTAGAACCCTTGTCTTTGTGCTAACCTTCAGCATGCTCAGCCGGATCCTGAACTCCACAATATTGTGATCACTGCAGTCAGGTTGTTACTGACCGAGATATTACAAAGCAGGTTTTCTTGGTTTGTGAATAGCAGGTCCAGTAGTGCCTCCTTCCTAGTTGGCACGTCTAACACTTGTAAGAGGAAACAGTCCTCTATGCATTCCAGGAACTTGATGGATGACATGCTAGCTGCTGTATTGTTCTTCCAGCAAATGTCTGGGTAGTTGAAGTCACCCATGAGAACCAGGTTCTATTGATCAGAAGCTTGCCTTAGTGTCCCAAATATTGCTTCATCAGCTTTATCGTCGTGGTTTCGGGGTCAGTAGCAGATGCCCACTGTAAGGTCCTGCTTGGAGACGACCCCTTTGATTTTAACCCAGAGGCATTCAATAGAGCACTCACAATCACCGTAGTTGGCTTTGATACATTCAAGGTTTTCCTTAATATAGACTGCGACTCCTTCACCTCTTTTTCCCTGCCTGTTTTTGCGAAACAGCCTATAACCGTCCATTGTGATTCCCCAGTCATGTGAGTTGTCCCACCATATCTCAGTTACTCCTATGATGTTATAACCTTCTGACTGGGCACAGAGCTCCAGTTCCTCCTGTTTGTTTCCCAGACTCTGTACATTTGTATACATACACTTGAGGTGGTTGCTCCTCTGGTACACATCTTGGGAGACAGCTAAGGAACACCCGTTGCTGCTCTGGTTGGCCTGAAAGTTGGATGTGGTGGCATGAGCATTTCTGTTTTGGACCCCACCCCCCAAGTCCTTCAGTTTAAAGCCTGCCTCACCAAGTTAGCCAGCCTGTTGCTGAAGATTCCCTTTCCCCTTCTAGACAGGTGGATTCCATCCCTCCCTAGTATGTTATAGTCATCGAAGAACGCCTCATTGTCATAAAAGTTAATACCCTCATGACGGCACCAGCCATGTAGCCAGGTGTTGATATGCGTTATGTGCCTATTTCTGGCTACCCCCTTCCCTCGAACTGTCAAAATGGAGAAAAAGATAACCTGGGCACCAATGTTTTTCACTTGCACCCCCAGGACTTGAAAGTCTTCCTTGATTTTACCCAGGTTTCAGCTTTCAGTGTTGTTCATGCCTACATGAAATAGTAACAATGGATAATAATCCCTTCTCTTGATGAGTTGTGGCACCCTCTCGGCCACGTCTCAAACATTAGCTCCTGGAAGGCAGCGTACCTCTCATGACTCCCTGTCAGGTGGGCGGATGGGTGCCTCAGTAGCCTTCAACAGAGTCACCCACTATGAGTACTCGTCGTTTCTTTTTACGGTGTTCACTGTGTGTTGCTGGTACAGTTTCCCCTTGCAGGGGGCTTTGCAGGCCTTGCTCATGGGTGTCCTCAGCTGTTAAGGCTTCATATCTGGTTTTGATTTTGATGGTGGAGGGTGCAGGTTGATGTGGAGTCCTGCTTTTGTTAGTCACCAGGGTCCAAGGTGCCTCATTCTCAGTGGTGTCTGCCATAGGAACATGGCTCTGAAGCCACCTATCTATCTCTGTCTTGGCTCCTCTAATACGGCTCAGCCTTTTGACTTTTTCCTGCAGTTCTGCCACCTGATGTAACAGATCATCGACCTGTGCGCACCTTATGCAGGTACTTACCTCTTCATTAGGGGAAGGGTTTGCAACCTACCGCCTGCACTGATGATTTTTGTTCTTACCACATCTGTCTGGGTGGATGCGTCAGATGTCTCAGGGGCTTTCTTTTTAAGAGTGATATTAGCTAACAGAAATACAATCATATAACCAGGCATGAGGATACACACACATCTGTAATGTTAGATTTGTGCTGACTTGTCCCCCATACTGTCTGTATGGACACTGAACGCACTGTCGTGCTGGACCGACTGCGCTGCGCTCCTAGCCGTTTCCTCACCACTCACCCTTCTTGAGTATCTGAAGGATGATGTGGATTGCCCTTGTTTTGGCAAAAAAAAACTCTGCCAAGGTGAGCTGAAACTTCCACACTCTAGCAGGCCCAAAGCTATTATTTTTGCTGCGGGGGCTCCTCTGTAAATGCAGGCACTATTTTGTTTGCTTTTTTCCCATTATCAATTGTGTGAATATCACATGAGGAATTTTGGTGTCACATTTAAATCCCTTTTTTCTGAATGTTTTTGTGTCAGTATTCTTCTTCTGAGCCAGTATTTGAAACCTTTCCTTGAAAAAAAAAAAAACCCCAAACCAAAACACCACCAAAAAGTTTTAGGGTTTTGGGGGTTTTGTACCCCCCAATCTGGTGCTGAGCACTTACAGTTAAGTTGTGACATCCCCCTGGAAATCAACTATCTTGTTGCAGCTTTACCTTTCATTAGGCATTAAATATTAAATGGTCTTATAATCAAAACAATATTGCACCATTTATAATGAAGATTGCAGAAAAAAGCTATATGCTTCCCTTATGGCACATAATCAAGTCTTTTTCTACATAGTTGAGAGTGGTTAAACAGCTGAGAGTCATAAAAGAACAAGAAGAATTTTAAGACGTGGAGAAATTTATTTGCTCCAGTTTTTAAAAATAAGTCCATATAATTTTCTTAAAATTCAATGTTGAGTCCAAGAGTGGAGGAAGGCAGCCATACAGGGACAGGGAAAGTAATAGTGAAAAGTGATTCTGGACGTGGAAAAATTCAGAAGATATATGTGTTGTGTGTGAGGGGGTTAATTTATGTTACTTGCTTTTCAGCTGTGAACACACAAGCTTAAATCCCAGAAGATAATGATGTTCTTCCTTTGTATTAACCACAGTCAGAACAATGCTTGCCCACCAAGGCTGAGAGGGTTTCACTATCTGAAGAAATTACCTCATGAAAGAGGCTGGCATGGAGACGAATGTAGACTGTGATAGGCTCTGCATTACCTTCAGTATCTGTAACACCAATGGGCAAGTAGACACAAGCCAACATTTTTTCTTTAATATTTCAAAAATTTTTATATTTGTGTTTTTCCTTATTTCGGAGTTAAATTGAATGGTACATCACATCTCATCTTTTAATATATGGGCAAGTTGCACATAGTGAACATTTTTTTTTTCTTTTTTTTCACTAGTGTTTCTCCTATTTGGCATTTCTTCCTGGAACATTATTTACAGATAGTTTTTATCCTGTCCAGAATTGTGATTTTGAAAATTCTGAAATTTGAGTCACACAGATTACCTAAAATGCAATCTGTGAGTGGATGTCACAATACTTTAGCTTTGCTTACATCAGGAGAACTGTAGTGTTTTAAACACCGCTGTGTATCATTTTTGTGCCAACAAGCTATCAGGAAGACATTAAATTGGGAGAAGTATCACGTGATGGATAAGCTATGTGTATTACAAGCACCCTGGCCATTCAATAGTCAGTGTACACTTTGATTCTTATCTTATGTAATGCTGCAGCATGCTATTAAAAACAGCAGATGTTCACTCTAGGGATGGTTGCACTTCATTTGTGAACAAAGTAATTCCTGTGTGTATCATGACAAGGTATATTCTCTGTCATACCTTGAAACTCAAGCAAGTCCAACAGATGTAAAATTGACTTGAATAATTGAAACAGAATTTGACCTACGTGTTCTCATTGTTCAGCTTTATAAAACATTTATGATCCATGCAAATGAAGATAACTCATGTATATTAATGTAATGCTATTATTCTAATTATCTTTGCATATGGCATAGTAAATATTGATACTATTAATAAAGTTAAAGCAAGATGGAATTGAATATTCATAATTTAGCTCACAGTACATTACAGATGTTTTATGCTGAGAATTAATGCTGTGTGAAGTTATATATAACTTTGATAGGCTTTAATTTGACTGCTTATGTTATCTACCATATGTCTAGTCTGTCCTTGATTATAACCTTCTGGGAAAAAAAAAAAAGTCATCTATGAGGTTTTCCATAAAAAAAAACCAACAAGAACTATAAATGAAAAGAGCTTAAATTGGTCTGATTTTGAAGAGCTACCACAGTAATCTCAAAGGCTTTTTACTTGTTTCATCACTAGAATAAAAAGAATGTGTGTTTCCCGCCCCCCCCCCCCCCAGTTGATTTGTTTAGTATGGTTTCAGCATTGCAACTTACTTTTGATTCTTCGTATCTTCCTCCTCTTCCTCTCTATTTTGGGCCTTCTGGGTTTGTAGAATTTCAACTGAAAAAACCTGTGTAGAGTCCCAAACCTTTGCTTGAACTCTAGTCCTTGTGAATCTGAGGTATCATCTCTCAAATCCTAGTGGCATCTGAGATTGTCTTTCTAAATCTGAATATAGAACTGCCTTCTTTCTCATTTCTCTTTGCTGCATCATTTGTCTTTAATTATTGTCATTCCCAGGCTTGCATTTAGACTTCTGGTCTATTTCTCTCTCATCTTCACTCTGGCAATTAGTGCTCTCTTGTCTTCTTCAGTTCAACTTCAGCAAGTTGTCATTGCTCTCTGTAATGCTTCTCTTTTTCTGAGCTAGTGAAAAAAAAAATCTAAGGTTTGAAAATACTTTCAGAAAGAGGATTCACTTATCTTAAAACTAAGTAATTCCACTCCTTTTTTGCAACTATTTTCCTTGGAACACAAGCAGAAAAGTCCAAGAAGGCTTCGTGAGCCCCATTTCTTTTGCTTCTGTGTGTGGCCCCATGCAGTTATTGCGAGGCTAGCATTCATTTTGTTTCCCCTTAAAGAGGCAGTTTTATACAGAAAAACAGTGTCTCAGCATAATCTGTTTTCTAAAGATAAGTGGCCTGGGTTTTTTTCTGTTTGGCGTTTGTTTTTTTCCTGCATTAGATCAGGCATGCTTGGAAACTTGTATATTAATACAATTGCAATGGACTTTCAGGTCTTTTAAGCTCCTGTATTCATTATGCTTTTAAGAGCAACTACTAGCTGGTTCATATATTGTAAATATATAAAGTTCATTATATGCACTCAAAATTGTGTGTATATACATGAATATAAACTAAGCCAATGAAGGAACTGCTATTTGACTGCTAGTCCTTTTCGTTCTTCAGGCAAAGGTGCTCTGCTACCAAATAATAAATGGAAAGGGATTAAAACAGAAAATAAGAATTAAAAATAATCTTCAGGGAAACCCTCAAGTACACCTTAAATCACATTGATTAAGGCATATTTCAGCAGATGCTTAGCTTGAGATAAATGAATTAAGAATAAGTATAATTCAGCAGGGTATAAAGCTCACAGATATATGCTCAGAGTACATTTAACTAAAGTTTATCTCTAAGTGCTCTTCAGTTTTGCACATCAGGCCCCCAGGACCTTATTTTCTGGATGCCTGATTGCATTATCTGTGCCTGGCACAAAAGTACTGACCTGAAAGTCTTATTTAAGTGACCATCCAAGGATCCTTTTTTAAAATGAGTCACAATCATGGACAAGTTCCTTTTCTCTAGAGCAACATAAATTATGCTGCCTTAATTACAAAATCTTAATTTTTAAACAGTTTTCTGCTGTATTTAGAACATATCTTTAAAGAAATAATGTACAGATGCTGTGGATTAGTTCACAGATAACCTTGAACCTACAGGTGCAAAGGTTTTTTGAATGGAATGAGGCAATGGTGAGGAGGAAGAGAGCAATTGTTTTCTTAAAGACAGTAATTTTTAAAACCCACCTTTCTAATTCATCCAGTAGAATCATACATCCTTTTATTTTGTGAATTAAAGCCTACCACTTGCTTAAGAAAAATTTCACTAGTATTCTCCCACTCCACCTAGCACTAGCTAGAACATTAAAGAAAACACAACACCAAACCCAAAAACCCAACAACAAACTTTCAAAGTTAACAACAGTAACATCTGGGTATCACTCAGCTTAGAAAAATCTATAATCAAATTATCAAACACATAATATAGACAGTAATGTACGGTATCTCTAAACATCTTTAGATCACTACTTGTTCTGGTACAGCTATACTCAAGTTTTCTTGAAAGCAAAATGTTTGCAGCTCTCAAGTTTCATGTGAGTTGTTGTAGTTTAATCGTTTGTCTCTAATTAGAATCTGATTTTGTTGTTCCAGTCACAGTCTCATCTGTTCAGGGACAGTGACAACCCCCTGAATTTGTAATAGACTTTGATTTCAAATCAAACTTTTTGGGTAATTTTTCATTTTGTATTCTGAGTTAAATCCTTATTTGTTATGTTTTTTATTTCTAAGGAACAAGATTCTCCTCCAGCTAAAGTTATTTGCCGTAAACTGAATCAACTATAAAGATCATTTGATATGAAGTCCTTCAAAACAAACAATTTTTCAGCAAGAAAGATGCTTTCTTTTGCAACAAGCGCTTACGTTTATGACAGGGTTCTAGATTATGAATCCCCAGTGGAGAAATAAAACACTTTCTATCTGTGTTTCCTTTGGCTAGATTAACCAGGCCTTGATCTCCCCTCTGACAGCTCCTGGCTAGAGCCAAATATTGTAGTCTGCTTTCTTTTCCTTTCTTTCCTTTCCAACATGGCAGGGGGGACACTTGTTACTCACGCTGCTCACACTACCTCACTCCCTGCCAGCTGCTAATATTAAATGGTACTGCTCTCTAGGGAGATTTGTTTTACATGTGCTTTTCCAAAGATCAGTGTAAATTCTTCCCCTCTCTAGTCTTACAGTTCTGTACAACCACGGTTTAGCTTTAGTAGGTTGTTCTGCCCTTCATACATACACCGTCTTTCAAAGTGGGCAACACAAAGGCCTCCTAGCACCAGTTCCTGATCTTTTGAGTTCATTCTTCACTATTTCTCATAAGACTGCAGAACAGTTCTCCCTCAATACCCTTAATTTACATATAAAAGCTGATCAGCCCTGCTGCAGAATACACAAACGGCAGGAGCAGCCTCCTGCTGCTCAGTCAGGGTTCCTCTGTAAAGCCCCATTTACAGCGTGATTATTCCCCTTCCCCCTGCTGAAACATGACATGCACTTGTGAGATTATAAAATGATACAATAATGGAACACTAAATTAGATTCAACAATGAAAACATTCAGAATATTCTTTCCATTCTAGTACTTTTCACGTCCTACTTTTCAAGATGTAATTTTCTTCTGATGTTCTCCACCTATATATATATATATATACACACACTTGCTGTGCACACACAGTAAATCAAGGGAGCTTTGCAAGCAGACAGGTGCAAGTCTAACTACAGTCAAAAAATAAATCGAATCTCTGATTTCATCGTGGCTATCTGATCACTATGTATAATTTAAAGGGAACTATTTGCATGATTTTCAAGTATTTCATTTAAAGAAACCTATATTTTCATCAAAGTTATTTTGCAGATTGACTAAATATGTACACTGGCACCCTTTAGGTCTGAAGCAGTCAGCAGAGAATTGTAGTAAAAACTTGCAATTCTATTTAGCCAGAAATATATTCATTGCTAAATACGATGATCATGGAGAGGTCAACAAATGATAGGTACATAAATTAAAGATTTCTTGAATTTTTTATCATGATTTCTCTATAGAAAAAATATCTTACCTGGTCCTTCATATACTTCCAAGCAAATAGTATTACGCAAACTAAAGTTCCAACATCAATGAAAAAAAATATTATCTACAAATACTAGGAAATTGTATTCACAGGCAACTTAAACAGAATTAAACAAACAAACAAACAAACAAAAAACCCAAAAAACCAAAATCACCTTTCAATTTCTTATTAGACCAATATGTAGATGTACTCATTAAGAACGAAGTAACCGTAGTTCTTGAGCTGTACTCAGCTGTACTGTGTTTGGTTTTACGGCATAACTACATGCCTCCAATCACGTCCGATGACTAAAAGAGTAAGCATATGTTGATCCAGCAGTGCTAGACAGGAGAAATTATAGTACGAGATTTACAACTATTGTTAAATCTACTTTTAAAGTTAAGTTTAATGAAGTTTAACACATGCATTTTAAACTGAAAACTTCATCTCGAGAAAATAAACTGGTGTTTTTCAGGGTTTGATGTCTCAAGTTAAGCGTCATGCTCCACTTTTGGATTTATTCTGTTTTGGATCAACAACTATTTAATTATTTTGTGCAAAGAACCTTACTTAAAATGGAGAAACACAGGAGAGTGAAGACAAAGAGTCCTGTTTCAAACCAGGATAACACACCTCTGAGAATCTGTTTTTTCTGCTTCTCACTTGAAGACTTTGGGCTACAAGTTATTCTGTGATGGCTTATTTAAAGGCCTTTCTGCTTTATTTGGTTTTCTAGACTACTGTGCATGCAATAAAAACGGGGGGAAAAAAAGCAGAAACATTACAGAAAAAGCTAATCTAAGGAAAATTCAGCATCTAAAAAAAAATTATATATATATAGCTGTGCAGCTTGTTGGGATTTACTCATGACTGCCTTTGTAGCCAAGAAATGGCAGAAGAGAAATACATTTGAAAAACTTCATGCACCCCCAAAAAGATCCATGTGAAAAAAAATGAAGATTGAAATTGTTAGTTTTGTTTAAAATGAATTAGATTACCCCTTGGAAAAATTGTAAGCAGATTACTAAGTGTTTCAGTTTCAGTGAATCAGATTTCTCTCTTTGGGGTGATAGGAGGGAAAGTTCACCTTGAAAACCAGAGAATTTTACAGCTCTTCCTTGTTGATAAGACAGCAGGAGAACTGATGTGACAGCTCAGTCTAACAGAAGCAAACTAGTTTATTCCCCTCTGTAACCGCTAGTAAGTTGCAATGCAGCATCTACTGATGAACTGAATCACTTTATTGTGGTTCTTACATACTTAGCTTAATAGGCAGCATGCATTAGATATCAAATCTCTGTGTTGTAATAAAAAAAAAAAGGGGAAATAAAATGCAACTTACTGTTTCACTCTTGCCTTATAAATATTTATCAGCCAGCAAAATGATCCACAAGTTCTTTCCTAGGTTTCTCCATCCATCAAATATCATGACAATACATTCACCCCTTTATCACAATATGCATAACTGACATAATTTCTTCTTCACAGAAAATGAAATCTCCAGTTCTTATTCCCATTTTTATTGAAACTATAATCTTGAAAAATACATATCAGCCACAAGAAAATAATTCCTGTCAGCAATAATTCTTTAGTACAATTCAGTGTCAGTGATCCCGGCTAAGTTGTGGAAAGAAAAGAGAGCTGTTTGACTTTTCTCTTTTTTTTTAGGTGTTGTTTTTTTGGTTTTTTGTTTGTTTTTTTTTTTCTTCTTTCTTTCTAGATAGAATACTGTATGCCAAAGTCCTGGAAGGGCCTGGGGGAGAAATTATCACCACATTTCTTGTATTTACTCTTCCTCCCAACCCCGTTCCTCTTATGCTGCTTATTTTGTTATGTAATAAGCTTTCTGAACAAGAAGCACGTCTTTTTCCTGGACTGGATAACACTTTAATACTGTAGGTACTATTGCACCATATAGTTACCATTATGAATAATAGAATCTTATTTAATAACAGTAATCTGCAGAGGCTGGTGAACTTGTGGAGCTACAGTTAGAGCATTTTTTAAAATACACAAAATCAAATAAAGGTGTAATTTTTCTCAGCAAAAGTGTTTCATTGTTATCTAAATTGTGTAGTTGTGAATTTTACTTGGTTTTAATCTCACAAGATCCTAGTACCTGTCTGTTCTGACGCCCCCAGCATTTTGATGTTGATTCTAAAGAGTTTTTCCAACTATAAATTGGATACCATCTTTAAGGAGGGGGAAAGAAAGAATTCAGACTTTGTTTTAATGGCTTTATTTTTGTAGGAAAACCTTTTCCTTTCTTACAGATATTGCATAGAACATGATTGCATTCTTCTCACTTATCTTCAAGAGCACTTTAGAAATGCAGCTCTCCTTTATTTTAGTATGTATTGAAATGTTCAATTTGCTCAAATGTATTCTCTTTTATGCAGGTTAGTGAGTATACTGATGAAACTTATTTTCTGCAGTCCTGTGGGTACTTTTAGAGTAATTCAATTAGAGAATGTAAATGAGGTCACTTTCTCTGAAGGGTTCTTATGTAGAAGAGGAAGAAAATTCATGGCATCATTGGAACAGTATAAGTTGATTGGCTTTGAGCTTAGAAACTCATACTTCTATGCAATGCCTTCAAACAAATAGATTTTCTGGTAATAGCTTCATTATGACTCAATCCTAAGAATTAAGCTATTATACTACTGTTAAGTTTAAATGTAGTTCACTTGCTTATTATGGTATTGTCCAAATGATCATAGAATCATAGAATCTTTTAGGTTGGAAAAAACCCTTAAGATCATCGCGTCCAACCATTAACCTAAAAGACCAACCTGATTGGATAAAACTACGGCAACAATTGTTGGGAACTTTGAAGCTATCATGTAGTTTTTTGGAGTATTTATAGGCTAAAACTCAAACAGATTCTGTTTACTAGAGGTTTCTTTCACATTTCACAGTCGGACCGAACATAAGTATTCACCTAATATTTGTTCATTTCCAAATACTCCGTACTGAAGATACACTACAGAGGAGTGCCATTTAGCTTATTAAGATCACAGAGATTTGCCCCAGAGTGGCCCTCGTTCTGCAGATTATTTTGCTTTTTATGCAGAGCGTACATTTCTATGTTAGGTTTTTCTTGGTGTGAAATGACACTACTACACTTTGGCAGGCTGTTGCAGGCAGGTAGGTATTTATGTGGATCCAAAATGTATCACACAATGCAACAATGTTGCACACAAAGCAACATTCAGAAGACTAATTTAATGCTTCCTACAATTACCGCTATTGTGGAAATGATTCCTTTGAATAGCTCTGCTCCATGTTCCTTGTGGTTCATACTGTACCTTTATGAGTTTTAAATCAGTATTTTGGGCATATATTTTACATCCAGAAAACTCTGAAATTCAGTAACCTATTCAGTTCACAAATCATGAGAATTAGACAGTTCTTTCAACCTATGCATTTGCTACCAAGGTCACTCAGAAATTTTGTATGAACAGTGTTTTTTCCTCCATCTATATCTTTAATCTCTTTCTCTTCACAAATCAGAATACCTCCTCTGGTTTATTCTTAATGTTAACAATAACACCTATAGATTTTCTCATCATTCAATTTACCACAGTTGACACACTAACAATTCACACCATAGGTCTCAATTTCCTCTCCAAAGCAGTGTGCTTATTAATGTACATATTCATGAGCACATTCATCCACCTGGCCCCCATGGTGGGAAGAGAGGGGAGAATCATCCAATAGCTGAGAGTGCTCACCTGGAAGACCCATTTTATCTTCTTCATGAAAGGAGTCAATAACATTTCCTAGGAAGTCTAGCAGAGACCCTAGTCTATAGGATAGAGCAAATCCAGACTCTAGGATTCCTTACAGTCAAGGATTTTACGACCTTACCAGTGAATTTGTTCCACTTTCCACAAAATGAAACAAACTCTGGATTCCACATGCTTTTCCTATGGCTGCTTGTACATTTCACGTAGGATGTTAAGACTGCTTGCAGAAGATGACAAAAGAAGTCTGTCTCCACTGGGCTAGAAGAATCTTGTTTTGTCTAAACAGCATCATGAGATACGGTTTGGGTGGTTTTTTTGAAACATAGGAGTAATTAGAAACAAAGGTATAGAGAATAAATCTAAGCATTTCCATCTTAACCAGTTGAAATAGGCTTTTAATTTACTGTACCTATTTTTTTTTTAAATGTGGTTTGGCTCTTATTCTGAAGTACCTAATCTTTTGTATGGATACACATTAAAAAACCCAGGCTTTTCACTTAGAGTTCAGCATTTTACCCTGCAGTCAGATGCCTTCTAAAGTTAAATTTGGCAATCCTTGTCTTGTGTCCCCAAAGTTCCTGTTGGGATCTAATCCAAAGTGCCTGACAACAAGATAAAAGCATGAAATCTGTCTTCTAAAATCCACAACACATTAGCAGTGCATGCAGCCTTGTTTTGCCTTGTTGTATATGACTATAGCTCTCACAGCTAGGGTGTTCTAGCTAAAAGGTAATAAAGTAAATAAGGTTGCCTTCCTTGTGAAGTCAAGATCACTTAAACACCTCTTGAAATTACAGTCATCTTAACAGTAAAGTTAGGTGATGTGAAAGACATTAGTGTTACATTCTTAATAAGAATGTTTCACAGAAAGTCTGACTCTTATATTTCTGAAAAAAAAGGTATTTTTTTCCTAAACACTTTCTACTTCTACGAGTCTTGAAAAACTGCTTATACGTTCTTTCCATGAAAAAAAAAAAATTATTTGACCTATAGAGGTAGATTCAGCTAATAAAAAAAGTCAAAGCAAAAGAAAAAAAAAACAAACACGCATTAAAATAAACCAAGTAATACTAAAGAATGAAGAAGTAAGAAGAGAAGTAATATTCTGAAAGATTTGGGACTAATGAAATAATTTACTCAGGCTGACAGCAGGCTAGTTGAGCCCAGAAAAAAGGTTGATATGTATCCTTTAGAATTCTTGGGAGTAATGTTTGCCCTCTTAGTTCTTTTGCTATGCAGTAGAGAGCTGGCCGTTTCCTTCAATGAACCAACACAAAAGAGAGGGCATTCCAAACAAGTTATCTGAACTTGATCACTTTTTCCATTATGAAGTTAAAGCCAGATGTATTTGTGTTATCATTACCCAGACAAAGACATCAGTATTATGAAACCGAAGATACAGTCAGAGTCCTAAAGGTCTCTAGGTTGATGTGTAAAGCTGACACATAAGAAAAAGTCCCAATTTTAGATGAAAGTTTCTGCTTTTGTAGTCTATCTATTCCTGTGGTTTATTCAAGAATTGAAATTTTCACTTATACCTTATTTTGAAAAGCTATTTGGAAGCTACTTGAAGACAGAAAAAGGACAGATATGAAAAAAAAGAGGAGAAACAGTCATTACTGGGAATGATTTTACAAACCATTGCTTGTTATCATGTTGAATGATCATACTATTTTTTATGTGTTCTTATAAAATAGAGTTGAACAGATCTTTACTAATCTAAAAAGTGATTCATGAATGACACAGGAAAAAAAAATTACATCATTAATTTTGTACTTAAGCCTTCCTCCTAAAAGGTAATTGCATTTATAAAGCAATACAAAAACAGAGGAAAGAATACAAGGGATAAGTTGTACCAAACTGAAGAGAATTCACATTAAACTGCAGAAGAAATTAGCTAGAGTAACCTCTACCTCAATAGCAATTATTTTTCAAAATTTGTGTGGGTTACTGAATTTCCTCCATTTTAGAAAGTGAGATAAAAGGGTTATAAGCTAACCTCCCTAAATATCCAGACTGAGAGGGACTGGGGAAGAAATTACTCACAGAGTAGTTATTAGTAGCTCACCATCAAATGGTAATTATCCTAATTGAGGACAGAATATAACTTTCAAATGTTTCTACTGTATCGAGGAAGAAGGGGTGTCAACACTTTGAATAGCAGATTAAAATTTAAATTTTGTGGGTTTTTTTTATATTGGTGATAAATCCCCTGACCCTCTGCCAAGCCAAAACAGAAACACACACACACACACACAAACAAAAGAAAAAAAAAAGGAAAAGAAAAAACTAAGTTTAGGAAGGAAAAACAAATTCTCTGATAAAAAGTAGTCTGGTTAGAAAACAGTAGTTTGGGGGTGAAGCGTTGGGAAAAAAAAATTGAGATTAACACCTCTATCACATCCCACCAAGATTGCAGGTTCAAAAACTGAATGAATTGACAAGTGATTGGTTAATAGGAACATCTTTAGAACTACTAGTCTGCTTGGCACTAGTTAAGTGGCAGCTGACTATTTGATGACTATTTCTGGCACCACGTTCCTAAAAAAAAAAAAATCTAGAAAAGCTGGGGAAAAAAGACATCTAGAACACATAGCACATTGAAAGACTTGGATATTCCCTATTGGGGAAAATGGGAACATATAGTTGGCTCAATTCCTAATTTAAAAAAAAAAAAAATTAAAAAAATATTAGTTTGATAAACTGGAAAAAATCTAACAGTAGAGAGAACTAAATACTGATATAGATCAGCTCAGAGGTTGTAGAGACCCTTTCATTGTAAGTGCTTAAAAAGAAAACATAAACTTTTGTTCTTATATCTGCTAAAAATGGTCTATGGAGACATCATTCTGTTTCACAGCTGGGGAACTCTCCATTCTCCCTTACAGTTCTGGGTTTTTTTATTATTATTATTATTCTCTTGTAAAACTACTTGTACTGCCCAGAAATTAAGACTTTAATCTGGGACCTCTAGATTCCATTACAGTGTAATTTAACATAAAACTCTGTTTCTGATTCAGTGAATTGGGAGAGAAATAAGTTTAAAACCCTGTGCTTCTGGAAGCTAAATAAGTGAGAACGGAAAAGATTATGAGACCTTGTTCTTATGCAAGAACCTAGAAAGGAATGAGGTAACATCTATCTTGTACCAATAAAGCTTAGAGATTCCAAGCAACTGCTCTGGAAAATTGAATTTTCTAGGCTTTTAACAATCATGCATATATTTCTGAAAATTTCAACATTAGCATATATAATAAGTTACAGAACAATTTGCATTTATTTAAATCAGTAGGCAATTAACAAATAAAGCTATTTCACATTGATTGTTAGACTAAAAACCCATCCATGAGCCAAGTAAACAATAATGTTAATAAAGTTTTAGCTTTCAATTTAAATCTAAACTTTACAAAGGTGAAAAGCTATTTCCTGAAGGACAAACATTTCTTGATACTGCAAGATTTAGTTCTGTTCAGTATTCTAGAAACTGAAGGCATACATATGAAAGAAGTGAATCTACTGCTTTGGATTAATAGGATCTGATTGTGGCTTTTTTTGAAGGTCAGTAGCTTTTGAACCTATGGGCAACAGCAGTAACATATACGCAAACTAAATAAAATTCAAAAGCTAGTTTCTAGCCAAATTTAGAATGGCTTAACACAGCTTGAGTTCCTTAATAGGGGTGAACATTTACTTTGTTCCAGAAGAAAGTGCCTTTGAATGGTGAAAGCTGTTCATGAAAGAGATGTGTCATGGGATGTCAAAAGGAATACTTACAATCTATCCAGCCTTTTCCCTTCTTATCCTGTTGAGAGCTAGTCCATGAGACAGGTCCACAGGAATTCAGGTTGGACACTTTTAAATTACTTATATAAAGGCTTTGGGCATGAGCTGGGAGGAAACTAGCAAGTCAGTGAATGAAAACACAGCTTTTATGTGGTATCTGATAGCATTAAAGTCAGAAAACACCTGTGGCCTAAAGACCAAATACAGACAAATACCAAGCTTTGCTCTACTCAGCATGCCCTCTGTAACTGTTGTAGAAAAGAGGTTATCAATATGACATACGAATGAATGAGTTTTTATTAGGTTACCTACCAGGTAATATCTATCTCACAGACAGAAGGCACTGATGTCAAAAGGACTACAGACTGATCTGTGAAGATCATATGAGATGAAATTCAAGATACTTTCATTCCACGTAACACTTCAATAATTCAGTAAATTACAATTATAAAATATTTGGATCTTTTTCAGTTTAAAACAAGTTTTATTTTTACATTGGAATTATTTTTCCTGACTTTTTGTGTGGACATGTTTGGTTTCATTTATCTTGCTTCCTTTATGATCATTTTATCTGTCAGCTCCCAAACGTTTTGGAAGACACATTTGTGAGTTCACAGCCTACAATCTACTATTTCCTTTGATATTGTGATCAGTTAGGATGCATCTTTTCAAAAGTGTAATTAGACGATAGGACAGGGTAGAATAGAATAGAAAATAGAATAGAATATTTCAGTTGGAAGGGGCCTACAATGACCATCTAGTCCAACTGCCTGACCAATTCAGGGCTGACCAAAAGTTAAAGCATATTATTAAGGGCATTCTCCAAATGCCTCTTAATCACTGACAGGCTTGGGGCATCCACTAGCTCTCTAGGAAGCCTGTTCCAGTGTTTGACCACCCTCTCAGTAAAGAAATGCTTCCTAACGTCCTGTCTAAACCTCCCCTGATGCAGCTTTGAACCATTCCCATGCGTCCTATCACTGGATACCAGGGAGAAGAGACCAGCACCTCCCTCTCCTCTTCCCCTCCTTAGGAAGCTGTAGAGAGCCATGAGGGCAGCCCTCAGCCTCCTTTTCTCCAAACTAGACAAGCCCAAAGTCCTTAGCTGCTCCTCACAGGACATGCCTTCCAGCCCTTTCCCCAGCTTTGTTGCCCTCCTCTGGGTGCATTCCAGGACCTGAACATCCTTCTTGAATTGTGGGGCCCAGAACTGCACACAGAACTCAAGGTGAGGCCTCACCAGTGCTGAATACAGCAGGATAATCGCCTCTCGTGACCGGCTGGTTCTACTGTGTTTGATGCGCCCCAGGATGTGGTTTGCCCTCTTGGCTGCCAGGGCACGCTGCTGACTCACATTGAGCCTGTTGTTGACCAGCACCCCCAGATCCCTTTCTGCAGGGCTGCTCTCCAGCCACTCCTCTCCCCATTTATACTTGTGCCCAGCATTACTCTGTCCCAGGTGCAGAATCTGGCATTTGTTCTTGTTATATTTCATGCCATCAATGGTTGCCAATGCTCCAATCTAAAGCTGTTAACTGAATGGTAACTTTAGTATTTCTCAAAATAAAATATGAAACATTAAGATGGCTACTAGTTCATACAGTTTTACAGAACGCGTTATATCTAAAAGAGTTCTTAACGCTAAATATTAGCTAGGGATTCTAACCCAAATTTTAAACCACCTTGAAGCTGGAGGGGTGGAGAAAGAGAGAAAAAGGAAGCAGGGGTGGGAGAGACAAGAAGAAAAAAAGAGAGCAAGGTCTGAAACTGCTTCGAATATCACCCTTGGGTTTTTTTTTTCCCCTCTGGCTTTTTCATGTTACAACTCAGTTAGCAACAAATGTTTTAAGTATGTGGAGAAAAATGTATTATCTTTGCATGCCCTTTTGATGTCATTCTGCTTTTTTTAAAACCAGCATATATATACATATACACTGCTCTAGTACTTCTTTGTTTCATCTCAAAAGATATCTTTTACTCCATTTTCAAAGGTTCATAAAATGCTATGATGCAGCACAGAGGCTAAATCACTCAGCTTTATACAAGTCATTAGAAATACACATTACCTTGGAGAACCTGCAATATATTTGCTGATATTAAACATTTCCTTTTTAAAACTAAGATGTCTAGGTAAATGGCAATCCTCTGTACTGTTTTTGTTTAGTGGAAACTTTTATAAAACTTTAACAGTTTTAAGGAAAATAGCAAATCTATGTCTACTCATGTGACTAATAGCTTTTAAAATAAAGATTAATTAAATTTGTGACTATGGAATACTTTGAAATTGTACCTAGAATTGAAAAATATAAACCAATTTATCATTTTGCGAGCAGAATAAATAAATAGATTAGCTGATATTGCTATGAGGATGAGAATGTATTAGTCACCCTGTGGATGTTTGAACTCTGTAGCAAACATCAAAGGAAAACTTAAATTTTCCTTATACCATCAGAAGCTCAAAATGGATTTCAAAAGTAATTAACCACAACCACGCCAAATTTCATTCATACTCATAAAACTTCTAAGTCAGGTGTGGAGTTACAAAATTCTAAATTCAATGCGTTCAGTGTTCCCTATTAATGAAAGCGGAAGAAGAGGGATTTTTTTTTTTTTTTTTTTTTTGCCATGCAGCACAATGTGAGTGGTTGCATGAACTAAACATGTAGCAGCACTGATAAAAGGGTTGCCCTACTCTGTTTCCTTGGAGCAGTGAGACCAGCTAGTCCTGTAGGAAGAAACGCTTGTATATTTATGCACTATACCCCATTTCATTTAACCTTTCCATGCCTGAAAACCCACTGGGATGAGTTCAGCCTATTAAAAATATAATCTTAACATCATATCAGAAACAACCTAATTTAATAATTCCTATTTTCTGTTCAGTATATAGTGAAACTGAAACTAGCTTTTGATTCTGTGGATATCTGAATGTGGCTCATTATTGCTGTTGCTTATATATAATCCGTAGTATTTAATCATGCTACAAGAAAATTATTTTTAGTGTACTATAGCACCAGCTAAAATAATAAAAAGAAAAAGTAAGCAGCTTTCTTACAAAATATCTTACCTGACATTTTAATGTCTTATCTGCATAACATTCATAGATTGCCTACTATCATTCAATAGGTTTTTAATAAACTATCTTATTTAACAGAGAACTACAAGATAAATTAACTATTCCTTTTATTTCTTTAAATGCACATTTTATTGCTCCCAGCACTTCATTTTAAAGGACTATAAAATGTACTGCCAGGAAAATGCCTTTCAGGTTCCAACTGAAGTTACTCGCAAAAGGCATGTATCTTAGAGATCTGGGAAGGACTTGTCTCTTTGTGTTCCTTTCATCATTACAGAACTTGCTTATATTATAAACATCAAGATCATTTGGAGATAAAATTAGCAAAACTGGTGAATAGTACTGACCAGTATGAAAGCAATGAAGTAGATGACACCCTTAGCACTCTGTCAGAAGGTCAGCAAATGAGATTGCTAAATCAGTTTACTTTTTATACTCTTTAGTAACTACTGAAATTTAGCAAATTATACTGGTCCATGTGCTGGAGTTGTTACCTACTGTAAAAACCCCAAACAACAACAATCTCCCCAAATCCCAAACCTGCAAGGTATCCTGAAGATGAAGCAAGATCCTCAGTGCTCAGGAAAACAGAATCTTTGTTTGACCTTTTACATTGTTTACTAGTAAAGGATTAACATTAAGCTATCAGCATGGTATGAATATCGCTATCCTAAAGAGAGCTAGTGCAATAGATCACCAATATTACGTTTTCAAATTACTTCCATGTTATAAATGTAACAGACTTTTGAAAAATGAGTATTGAACACGCTAAATCCACAAATGTACTGCAATGACTGGTCATCGGTTCAATTTTCATTCTAACAGATAGCAAGCCTCTGTATCACAGGGCAGTTAAGAGGTCGGAGACTTAAAGAGAAAATAAGGTGATTTGCTCAAGGCTATATTTATTGTCAAGGCTGGGACTGAAGCAAAGAGAAAGCAACTATCATATAGATCTATTGGCATGCTTTGTATATCTGGTATTAAGGCAGTGGTTACTATTTTTCCAATCTAGTATTACCTCCAACTGACAGTGACTTGCTTCCAGTCACTTTGGGACATTAGCTAAAGCATTACAGGTAACCTGAAACACACAGAGGTATGGAATAGCACATTTCTTTTTTCTCTGTCTACAGCAAGGTAACAGGGAAAACTTCTCCAGACTCACTTCTGAACACAGGGCTGGCTGGGATACTGAAAGACTGACAACGAATCCGACTCCATAACCCATTCTTGCTCATAAATGCTTAATGACTACATACAGGAATTACTCATTTGGCTTTTATCGTTTCTTCTTAAGCCTCTGTGTAATACAAAAAAAAAAAAAATTTTTTTAGAGAATATTGTCACATAGTCTGTATTATCTCCCACTGTACTCTTTTTACTCCAAATAAGAGAATATTCTTCTGTTTGAAAACTTAAATATTTTCTAGGAAGACCATTTCAAATGTTAGGGTACATGTTAGGAAGCATTTGTTTGATCTTAGCCAGGTAAGCTAACAAAAGATGAAAAGACTTCAGTGTAGTTTGTAAGAATATTATGCAAATCTTACACTGCAAATCTTCTTTGGTTTTATATTAATCTAGCATCATGTCTTAATTTTATCACAATTAACAGGATGGTCTTTCTATCTTTTATAAACATTTACGTGCTGTATTTTCATACAATAACAACATATCAACAATACATTTTCTTTTATGTGCAAATGTAGCTGCCAATACAGGAAATTTCAAAGTTTGAGAGTGGCACCCTGGTTCTGGGAGTCAGGCAGAGAATGCGGAGCTACAAGACCCGGTAAGCTACTTGGGAAAAATGGATTCAGGGGTAAACTTCACCTTGTATTAACAACATTCTGCTGAATTAGCCAGTGTGTTTACTTATTTCTCCAGACAATGCACAGGATATGCACATGAAAATACAGTATATTTCCAATTTTTAGGGCTTATGTTAAATAAAAAAATCAACAACATGCTCTTCGGGAAAAAAGTGAAAGAAAAAAAAAACAGCACAGGCAAATTCTTAAAGGACAATTGTATTGCTGCAGACCTATTATACACTAAAATCTATCACAGCTCTCAAAATGCTTTATGAAGAAACTGTTCCAAGACAGTGCATCTCACCTAATTATGAGAAAAGGAGAAGGAATTTTCCTGTAAATGTTTTTTTGTGTTTTTATGTATTTTATTTACTTACACAATATTGCAAACACACATTTCAGGAAATGTTACTTAATGCCTGAAATATTAATTATTCAGCGAGCTTCCAACAATAAAGGTATAATTGCCACAGCAACTAGAACCATTTGAAGACTGCCTGAGGAATATTTCTCCAAAACTAAACACTGTTGTGGTTTTTTTTTTTATTTAATATAGCATCTTAAAAGCTAATCTTTAAACAAGTATAATCTGAAATCTGAATGAAATTAGAGTCCCAAAAGTGAAATTATTGCAACTGCCTCTTTGATTAAGATGTTCCAGGGAAACATCTAAATGATAGTGATTTATCCACTATATCTACTTTCTTCCTGCCTTCATCTCACTAGAACCAAACCATGAAGGAGTTCTATGCCGTGGTGGTGTACTATCTGAGTGAAACAATATTGTATGAATCTGCATTGAGTAATATGGCACCCATCCATTTCAATTCATAAGCTGATTGACAGACTACTTAGTTGGTTGAATTTCTGTCTACAATGCAACCAGACCATCATGATACTTTCTGTGTCTCAAGTATTGCATGTCTAACATTGCCTAGTTAGGACAATATATCATCATAAAGCAATAATGGGCACCAAAGCACAATGTTTAATATTTCTGTGGATTTCAATAGTTTGTAAGATGTTTGTATTCTAGGTCAAAAAAATCTTTTGTATGCATTTTCTAGCAACAGTTCTAGGAAGTAAGAAAATTGCTCTTTGGGATACATTTACTATGTAGAAAACAGCTCCATTTCTGCAACCTATTGCTTATAGTACAGTTTCTGTTTAAAAGAATTCTCTATTTCTGTACTACCTCATGATATCTGGTCCATCCTACTCAGATTTATGTTGTATTAAGTTTGTACATCTGAAACACCAGGAGAAAAGTTTTTCTCTGCAAACCAATAGATGTTGATGTTATGTAATATTAAAAATACAGAGCACTATGACACTTTCATGTTACCAAAACTTAACTATTCTATGATAAAATAATTGTTTTGTAAATTAGCAGTTTTTATACTGCTGTACTTCCTCAGCATTTTGAGTTTAAAAATATGTTATGGTAGAGTCATCAGAACGAAATTAGTAGAGGCTGCAGTTAGAGTGTAGATCTGTTTTGTTTGTCTTTAAGGCAAAACTACTCACTCTTTTCAATACTGAAGCTAAAGTAACCACTAGCTGATCATCTTTCAGATTCAAAGGACTAGTAAGGTGCATTCTTGTCTATATTTAAAACATGAGAGTCCTTGGCATACATGGTTCTGTGGTTAAGTCTGGGCATTTGTAAAGCCTGAAAGAGACCTGGTTGCCACTCAGAACACGTACTTTGATCTCTGAGACATTAACATCTTAAGTTAAGCAGGTAACAAATTTAGCCATACAAGCCATGCAATACATTATTTTACAGTGGTTTGATTTTAAAGCTCAAAGACACTAAGAGAATTTGTTAGTCTTTAGTAAAACAATTCCTCTTCCCTTTTTCATAATGATTTTCTTTGCTAGAAAGAGCATTAGTTAGTTGCAATTAGTAGAAAAAACTCCTCTCAGTACATCTGATAACACAAAATTATTAATATACTGTGATCCCAGGAGTGATACAGTATTTTAAGAAAGTATGAGCTCTGTTTAATGGTTTTTTGAAATACAGTAGAGAATTTTGTTGAGAGACCTGAAAGCTGAAAACTGAGCTTTTGAAAAAACAGAAAGAAGTGACTCACTGTTGGGAGCCAAAAGCTGTAAATAGTATCTTTGAGAAACAAATAAATGACTCACTTGTGAAACAGAGAGCAGCTGATTTTCTTGATGGGAGCACTGATTGGCAAAAGAAAGCAGAAATAATACTTTGGAAACCAAACATCTGTACACTATATATATGTAAAGGGGACTGACACATCAATTCGAAAACTGGTCTTCGTATCCTGTCTTTGAACTTCTACAGTAGTATCCACTTTAACTATAAAAAGTAGTTCCACCTACAGGAATGGCACCCTTTAAAATATTTTAAGTTCAAGTATAATCTACTGGAAACAAGGTAATATAGTTGAACATTATTACAAAGGGGATCAACAGAGTTGTCACACAATTGGCCACATTTACAAAAAGTGAAAACCTGCACTGCAATCCTCCTTAGGTTGCTCTCCAGAAAGCCAGCATGCTTCAGTGCTCTACACCATCTATAATAGCGAATGCTTTTGCTTGTGTTAGTATAATTTTTCTTTACCCAATTACAAACAAACAAAACTCCCCAAACAAACAAGCTACAGTTCTCTCAAACCTGTTGTAACTACCACGCTCCTCAGTACAGGAACCTGGTCTTTTTCACTGGAGAGAAACAGAACCTTAGAAATCACTCCAATTTTTTTTTAATTAAGTTCTGACTTGTGTGAGAAATCTGAATCACAAAAAGCCTCTCAGGTTGAACGATAAAAGAAATACTTTTACTTAAAGTATTTAATGGTCTGCATTGTCTCTAATTTTGTAAAAAATAATAAAAAAATACAACAATGAAGCATACTCCTGAATGGAAAGTAAAGATTTGTTAGCAACATTTATTTTTTTTTAAAGTTCAATTTTGAAACAGGTAAGTTATTTTTGGTATCATGAAACTGTTTGAACCCAGTTTGTTCTAGTTATCAGAACCCTTGAAAAGCATCAAGGACACAATCATGACCTTGCCTTTTTCCTGAACAATTTTTTTATGAATACAAAGATCAAAGTAAGTAAATGGGACTATTCAGGAGGAGATACTCCAAGACAAAAATTTTAAAAACCTCAGATTTTCAGATTCCGTATGGCAAATATAAATATTTTTGTGTCACAGTATAATTGAGTCTGGAAGAGACATCTGGACATAATCTACTCTACTCCTCCTGCCAAGAGATGACATCAGGAAATCAAACAATACCCCAAACATAAATTATAAAAAAAAAAAAATCAGTCCTGATTAGTTAATGGAAACATCTCAACTCTACATAGGTGATGATTTAAATTTTACATCATTTGTGTTTACATAAGCATTAAGCAGGCTGGAGGAAAAGAAAAACACACACAACCTATAAAACCACACAATCAAATATGAATTAAGCTGACAATAACCTCCCTAGAATCACTGGCTATTTCTCCATAGCACATCTCTTTGGGAAAGGTTTCTGCTCCTTTCTCCAGCCTAAGCAGGGCCTCTAAGGGCTTAGATGTTCCTCAAACTGTCTCCTGTAAATCATCTTTCCTATTCAAATTTTATGTTGTGCACCTCTCTCTCTACTGAGTGGCCAAGATCTGGATATGACTTTTCCCATTGTAATACTTATTCTAGTATCTGCTCTGTAACAAAACTATTTGTGTGATAAAGAAATGCACATACTTTGCACATTGCTATGAAGATTACAGAGAGCCATTACAATGAAGGCATACTTCAGCTCAACCTTGCAAGGGTTCAGGGTTCTAGTGAAGTACCCATGTATGCAGGCCAGTAGAAAGTAAACAGAGTCACCAGTCTTCAATAATCTACAGTCTTCAAGGATGTAATATGAAAATATAACTTAGCACACAGAACAAGGAAAGGGTAAGAAGGAAACTTTCCAAGTAAACTTAACAAAAAATTCAAACCCACAGCCACTTGAAAGTATTAATAAATTGAAAGCTGGACAAATATAATAGCCATGAAGATAATGTTTCTACCACTTCTCGCTAGAAACATGGTAAATTGTCTGGCTTACCATACCCTAGTTATATTTGTACAGGATATCTCAGTGTACAGTTACTACTAACATGAATTCATCTGCAATTTGAAGGAGTATAATGCAGAACTTACATCTGCATGAACCCACCTTATATGACAAAGCTTATATCTGTCAAAAATCTATTAATATTCAAAGCAGAAAATTCAGTACCTTTGGAGCTGGTTATCTAAACTTTTCCACTCAGCTTGAGTACCTGAGAAAATTAGTCTGATTTTTCAGGGGTACTATCTCGTGAGAAAGAAAATAGGCCAATTTTATTTATTTGCACAATATGAATAATGGTAATTCACCTTTGAAAAAATTTTGCACTGAAATTTTCCTTGTTATTGAAAGATAGACAAAATATGACATCTGGGATGGTTTCGCTGTGTCTTTAAGAAATTATAGTTTATTGTAATTGAATTTCTTATATGTTTTTGTATGTATCAATTTTATTAATGTCCTATCTGTGTAAAAAAAGAGTAAATTCAGTACCAAGACACACAACATAAAAGTACAAAAGTACAAAAATACAATAGGTTTTTTAATATCTGCCAATTAAAAGGTTTTTTTCTTTCATTCAGAAAGCATGGATTTACTCTCTTTCATATCCCATATTACAAATAAGACTTCCGTTCTTACTTTTACTGTCTGTGTTTAGGGATTAGATGTTTAAATTAGTTGTTGGAGAATGAAAACACATCAGTATTTTACCTATTTAATGACAGTCTCACTTTTAAAATAGATGACATACTTGTTAATGTTCATAAACAGATTCTTTGGAATAGATGTCAATATGTACCCTGTGTCTTTGAAAACCAAGGAGTAATTTAAAGAATTTACAGTTGCTGTGAAATGCTGGTCTTAGTAATTTGAACAACTATAATAACAACCGCTAACCCATTAATTAGTTCAAAAATCCACATCAATATATTTGCTGTTTCATTAAGATTCAGGTCTATAAAAATGCATACAGATAGGATTAAAAGTGGGATTTCCTATCTGTTTTTTGACAATAATTATGTCTTGCTCCAAACATTTATCCTTCTGATTCATTTAGAGTCAGTCCATATCAGGTCAACTCAGTTTTGATTTCATTAGGGATGAACATACGTCAAACATTGTTGCCTGAGTTGAGACTCAGATTTTCAAAGATCCACAAAATCTAAACTACTGTGACCTGAAGTAACACTGATGCTTGTCACCTCAAATGAAGATCAGCAAAGGCATTGGTATGGCAGAGTTTATAAGGCAAGCAAAAACTTTGTTGTTATGACTAGGCAAACCCAGAAGCATCTTGTTCTGGATTGGATACAGACTTCCTTTAGATTGATAATGTTAAGTGAGTTGACTTTTAAATTTCCTCTTGGATCATGAATGGCTGAGCCTTGACTACATTTTGACTTATTGCTGTTTCATGCTACACATTCACTGTCTCTCAGCGATCCCAAAGTCAGCGTCATTCTGTGTGAAAATTCACAGACTATAGAGAATATGCATGACAAAGCCACAGGCTAAGGTCTTTCACTGTGTATTTTTAAATAAAGACAATTCAAATTGATGACCAGTGTATAAACTTTTCTGGATGCTCTGGATGCTCCTGCTCAGACCTAATTTCACGTAACTCTCTAACTATCCCCCCCTCACTCTCCAGATCCTCCTCCAGTTTTCCTGACCCAAGGTAGCTCTCCCACACAACAATGTTCATCATCATTATTTCTCTCCTAAAGACCTTCTTTCTCCACCATCCTCTCCTCAGTGTGGCATTCTATACCCATATTACTTTGGTCATGAAGTCTCTTCTGGACAATAGTTAACTACCTTCTGAAACTGCTTTTTTAAAAAATTAAATCTGCCCAAAACAATAATAAAAAGGCCACAGCAGCCACCCTGTCAAGTTAGATTTTAACCCCATATCACCTTGACAACAGGTGAGATTCACAGCATATTGCTTTGATTCATTCAGGTCACACTAGCATTACTTCATAGAAATCTCTTTGGCAGTTTTTATGTCTATGCATATATCAATTTTTCAGATAACTCCTAGTCAGTCAGGGTGGTGTGTGTCTGTGCAATTGCTTCCTCTAACCAGCAGCAGTAGTAGGTACTAACTCAGCTAGTACAGCGTGGTGAAGGCTATTCAGAATTGGAATAGTGCTAAAATTCTAGCCACAGGTGTCAGAATTGAAATACATTAAGCAAATCTTAAATAAAGAAAGGTATGCTTGTACTTTGCTTCTGAGAAGGCCAGAGAAGCCAATCATTACATACCTTAATAACTCCTTAGTCAGTTAATAACAGTCTTCAGTCACAAACCCTATATCAAAATGTAGCAAATATCAAGGTAATCTGAATAACGTTTCAGGAAACAAAGTGTTTAAAAGAGAAAATCACCTTCATGACAGTTGAGCTGGAAATGCACTATAATTCAGGTAACAGAATTGAAAAAGGCATCATCAGCCCCTGTGCAATATTAAATCTTCTTTGTTTAACAGCAGAAAAAAACCCTGTAAGACTTCATGAAATGAAGAAAAATTTGCACATCTTACAAACCTATAGTACAAGCCAGCAAAAGTAGATACAATTTTGCTAACAGCTGGTTTCCTTCTCAGTTTGTCAGTGTGGAAATGCATTTTAATTACAACGATCTAATGGTGCCTAAGAGGTTATTACAGAATTAACATCTTGGATTAAATCTGAAGTGCCCTTAAGTTTTGGGTTCTTCATCTGTATCAAACCCATAAAGACCTTGATTTTCAGTTCTGTTGAAAAACAAAAGCCACATTCAAAATATTTGAAATATAAAACAAACAAACAAAAAAACCCCAAAATCCACTCCCTAAAACCCTCCTCAAATATTTAACATTTTTTAAAACATTCAGAAAGGTCACTACATTCATACATAATACACTTTTTGAAATTCCTGTTTTAATTCCATGTCTTGCAGGATTTCCTTAAAATGACCCTTCTTTCTAAGGACCTTGTACCTTTTCAAATTCTGCAAAATACAACAACATTGTTCCTATAACAGCAGGGTGGGTGGGTGGGTGAGAGAGAGAGAGAGAGTGTCCCTAATCTGAACAGAGAATCAGCCATCAGTTTTACAATTTAGTGAAATAGGACATCTTTTCCCTTATTCTTCTCTGCACTACTTAATGGAACGATGCTGCTTCCAAGAAAAGCATATAAAATATCTATACTTGTGGTTTGTATTACATTTAGACTTCAAGGGTATTAAATGTCAAATGGTGCACAAGTTACTATATAAAATTCCTCCAAAACACTTTTGATTTAATTGTTGCATGCACTCTTCCTGTCTTTAAGAGTCACAGTTTGTGACCTAATAAAACCTTCTTAGCTAAACACAGGATTGGGTGTTGCATTTGAGTCTGCCAGTGTCATTCAGTTTGTTTATAAATTTCTGTTGGCTTCAGTAAACTGAAGTTTTTTGGATTACTTCCCCAGCACACTACATGGCTATAGGGACTAACTTGTCTCAAAAGTGGACCCAGCACCCCTGCCTCAGTAGTTTCACCCACTACCAAAATACATTTTTGACTTAGACTAGAGCAACCTAGTGGCTACAATATCATATGCTTCTGCCACTCTCTTGTGTGTCATTTTTCTTCCAGAGGCTCACCACCCTATTCTCCTCCATAGGCTGTTTCTTCCTAAAAGAACTTTCTTATTTAGAAGCTTCATGGTCTGAGCAGGCGGTCAGCTGATGGGGCTGTGCCTATTCTAGGTGACCCCTACTCAGCCTCAACACATTGCAGGGGGCTTCATTTCTTCTTAAGAGTTCAGGACAGAAAACTTTTTTGTTCTGCTTGGTAGAAACATTTCTTGTAAATATTTACATATAGTTAGGGAATAGTAAATCTTGATTGATCTTAACTGTTAAGATCCCTCTTCTTCCCTTTTCCATTCCCTGCTCCTCAAAATTACAGTCCAATACAGAGGTAGAGATACAATTCTATTATCGCCCACATTCAAAAATCGACTTTTTTTCCTGAAAAATAAATTCAATAACTGGCATTAAAATAACATTCCTAAGTAATATAAATTTATTCAGATAGTGACAGACATCAGCATGTCTTTCTGGCATTAAATTTCTATTAGGAAAAATTTTGTATATAGATGGGATATGAAAGTTTGCAAACCTCTTTTTTTTTTTTTTTTTGAATCCCCACATATTTTTCCCTAATGTAATTATCAATAATCCCAACAATATCCCAAATAAAAATTATGTACATTTGTTAGTATTTGAATATTTAAATGATGAGGCAACTCAAGAAATGCCTCCTTGCAATATTAAATATGAATGATCATACATCAAGGTGGAGGAAACTGTTGCAAGCATATGTGCTTTCATAGTAACATGGGGTTAATAAAGCAGCAGTCTAAAAATAGTCATTAAATATTTCGGGATGAAGGTAAAATGTGAATGCTTACCCTAGACCCTAATCTTGACCTGAAACTAAAATGCTACTTCTCTAAAGGATCCAGTGTAATACGAACCTACATTGTAGAATTATTTGAACCACCTGAATAGCACAAAAGTCAAATATCCCTATATGACCGTTCCCTTGATATCTGGATCTCCTTTCAGTAGAGCCTATTTAGCTGATCTGTGTGACCATAACCCTATGAGAGAGAAAATACAGCCACACCAACTGGTTTAGATGCACAGAAGCAGTCCCACACTTGGGGTAGCAGCAACCTGCTTGTTTGTTGCTCTGCTTTCTAGTATCACTGTATATTTCCTTTATACAGAATAGAATCCATCTCCTTGCTCTGAAATCTTTAGGAATGGGAAAGAAACCCAAAAGTGTCTGATTATATATCATACTTTTTTATAATTTTCAGCAAGCCTTTGAAGATGTAAGGTTTCATGAATTTTATCCCCAAATTAAAATATATTAATCAATGTCTTCTCAAATTATCATTTCCATATACCACAAATAATGGTGTATAATATAACATGTATCCAGGCTGGAAATCTAATGCAAAATTTTCTCATTTTTTTTCTGTATTTGGATACAAAAGGGAGGACGAGAGAAGTTCCATTCTGTTTTCTGTTCCCTGTAATCTTTATGCCTTAAGGTGGAAAACATGTACACGTAAAATAATAATTTGCTACCTGTAAACACTAGATGAATGCCATTATAACATAAGCACCTTAAAGTTATTGATTGAGTTTTTCCATATTTGATAGGACATTAAATATAAATGTAAGATATGCCTTACAATTTCCCATTAGTAACAGTGTTCTCTTTTCTACTCCTAGGTAACCAGTTCCCACACAGCTATTATTCCTCCATTTATTCTCTACATCTTTACAACCCTTTCACTGCAGATTAGTTGCTGCCATATAAACAAAAGGTCACACAGTGTCTGAGACCCAGAGGAGAAAACATTATTCAAAGAAAGTTCCTCCAGTATCAGATATCAAAATTGTACAAAAGATGATTGAGTATAGGTGGAGTAAAAAGAGCCTATGTTGTTTAAAAAAAAAATTTAAAAATGGTTTGCAGAGGTATGTAGAGATATGTCTCTCTCAGAGAACCATATTGACTCTTCCACAGAACTGCTTCATTTGTCTAAAATACTTCCTACTCAAAATATTGCCTACAAGTCTGCGGAATTAAACACAAGTTTATCAGAGAAACAGCAGGAAGCAAGAGAAATTAAGTTTCATCCTGATACAACAAGAGAAAAACAGCCCTGCTTTTTCAGCAAGATGAGGAAGTAGATAAAAGGAGCAAATCTTTCTCCTATATCGAAACGTAGAAAAAAATGCTTTTTTGTAAAGAGGAAATGAAAAATGAAGAAACTCTAAGCAGACACAAATGAGAGATATAAGCTATGAAGTAATGTGCTGGGTTTGGCTGGGATAGAGTTAATTTTCTTCATAGTAGCTAGTATAAGACTACGTTCAGGCAGGTGTTCAGCTGTCTTCAGGAAAGCAGGGCTCCATCACATGTAACGGTTACTTGGGAAGACAAACACCATCACTCCGAACGTCCCCACCTTCCTCATTCTTCCCCCAGCTTTATATGCTGAGCATGACACCATATGGTGTGGAATATCCCTTTGGTCAGTTGGGGTCAGCTGTCCCAGCTGTCCCCCCTCCCAGCTTCTTGTGCACCCCCAGCCTACTCGCTGGTGGGGTGGGGTGAGAAGCAGAAAAGGCCTTGACTCTGTGTAAGCACTGCTCAGCAATAACTAAAACATCCTTGTATTATCAACACTGTTTCTAGCACAAATCCAAAACATAGCCCCATACTAGCTACTATGAAGAAAATTAACTCTATCCCAGTCAAAATCAGCACAATTAATGAAAGGAAAACAAACGTGATCTAGGTTACTAAAGACAAGTAACAAGGTTTGAGGTACAGAAGAGAGAGAAAAAAATGCTAGCTACATACACAATATTGCCTCTATTCATAGTTATGCTCAGTGATTAATTTGCCTCTTTAAAACACACAATGAACAAAAAAACCCCATAACTTGAAACAAACGCTATTTTAACAACTGGGTTCCATGTCGGGAAGCACAAAGGCAGAGCCCTCTGAACCTTTAAAATACTGCTTGCCATGGGTACCCTGCGATTTAAATATAAATTATGTTTAAAAAAAAGCTAAAAAAGCCAAACAAGTCCAAAGGTTATGTTAAACAGCTAATATAATGGTCAAAAAACCCCAAACCAGAGTGATTTCTATAGTCAAAGCTTTTGTGATAGTACCTTACATTTAAATATATCAATTTTCTTCAGAGTAGCATTTTAATGGTACGCTTTCATGAGACAGAATTCTTTAGAGAAAATTAAGGAGAGATGATCAGTGACAGATATGATAGTCATTTGGTTACTCTGTGCAAAAAAACAGATAGTAAAAAAAAACCCAACCAATTTCTGATTTATTTGGACAAAGCTGGAATCCAACTGCCTAACTCATACCTTTACCACTAGCTAATTTTGTATCTTAAGCTAAACCTTCTAAAGGCATAAGAAAAGATACTGCTTACCATTGCTTTTATTATGTACGCTATTTATTTAATAAAGATCAATGATAAGTTGAAATGTCCACAGGCCCATTTAGAAGTTAATGCTCCTTTGTACTATAAATGTTGTCAAAATGTTGATTCTGTGGCACAATTTTAGAGGCAGAATTATGTATTGGTTTTCCTTATGACTTAGTCCACTTCAATGAGTGTAGCTTATTTATATTGTACCAATTAAACTGCACATCATGACACATTCTGATATTGGACGTCAATGCTCACTTGCTTCTCTCATCTAGTAAGATCTCCCATCTTCAGGTTACAAAGAAACTTCACTGGCCCTGAAAAAAAATCCCAAGGGACTAAAGAAATCCTTGCTGTAGGAGGGTTTTCTTGCTTGATTATCTAAACCAAACAGTTTTGTTTCATTCCCAACTTCCCTATTTGTTTAGAACGTGTAAGACACAGTCCAAAGGGAAAATAACTCATAACACTATAAATTGCAAAGGACTTCTAGGCTTTACAGCTTTTTGAACTAGAAAAATAGTATATTTATTTGTTGTTTAACTTGGCATTTTCAGTGCTTAGTGCAGCTGTAGAAACACATAATCTAGAAAACCACCGAAGGACAACTAATAAGGTATGAACACAACATGGGTAGACACAAGGAATTATCACTTAAGAAATTCAAACAGTACAGAGAAAAATGAAGGATGATGCAGCATAGCTGCAGAAATAAATGTTCACCTTTGTATTTTGCAAGTTTAAATAAGGGCCTGGTTTAATAAATAGAGAATGCTTTAAAAAAGGAAGACAGCAACAAAAATTAAGTCATCACTGAGATATCCACACCATTTCAATCAGATTTCTGCTAAGGTCAAAAGTCAAGCGATAAGTGGTGTCACTTTCTGATTTGGAAGGCTTTTTTCTACTTTGTTACAAATCTTGTTGTTACATGAGAACTGGGTTTATTAATGCAACTCTAAGACAAGATCACAGAAAGTAAGAAAAATAGCAAAACACTTTATATTTTCTTCTTTTACAGCTATATATGTCTCAGAAATGATTTTCTGAAAGCTTTTGTATCCTTGTAGCCCAGTAAATATTGCTTGTACTTGGACACAGGCTTGCTGTTGAACTAACAGCACAGGCCTCAGGATATCTCAGACTCTGGGCTTGTCTCAGCCTGTCTGGAGTTGTGATTTGGCTTGTAGCAGCAGCTAACACACTGGTGACTATTGCCAAATTTGTTTTAGCTTCTGTTTAGCTTTGTAGAGGTGTGTGGCATAACACCTACTGTTATATATGGGGCTTGTAGGAGATGGCTACTAATAGGAACTAGTTATTATGTGTAGAATGAACTGCCCCTGACTGTAGCATAAAGCACAACGTGAATACAGATACACGATTATAGCAGGAGCCTTGAATGTACAGTCACAGGAGGCTACCAGAGGCACCAGGGCTATAAACTCACCAATGCTACTCACCAGCAGTCAGTTACTGGTTATCAAAGAAACGCGGCCCTGGGAGATGAGTAAAAACAGTGTTGGGGATAACAAAGAGAACAAAGAACAGTATGTAACACCATAGATAGCAAATGTGGAATGCACCACAGAGGTGTGAACCAAGGAAGAAAGAGTAAGGTGTAGAGAATGTGTTAGCAATGTGTAGAAACAACTTCAAGTGGGTTCTCACATGTGGATGAAGAAACCATCAACATCATACTTCTGGCAAAGAACTTGAGACACTGCTGACTTGCCACATCATTGCCTGCTGCCAGTCCAAAGCCATCAATCTCAGGACTTGGGGGGCAGGGGAAGGAAGGCAAGCATAAGAGAAAGAGATGGATACTCAGAAGTTTGTGTATATTAATTTTAACTGTATTTCCTTAAAACTCTAAGTCCTAGCAACACTGCAACTGGACTAATAATAATGTTTTGATGAGACTCTTAAGATTTCAGCTAGACTAATAATAAATTCTTGACTTACATATAAGATGTCTTACCCACCTTGTGCAAAAGAGAAATTTGACTGCAACAAATGGGTGGGAGACTATCCTCCAGAAGAGAAGGATCAGGGGAATCCTATCAATGTGTATAAACATCTGGTGGAAGGGAGTAAAGAAGATGGAGCCCGGCTCTTCTCAGTGGTGCTCAGTGACAGGACAAGAGGCAATGGGCACAAATTGTAATTCCAGGAAATTCCATTCAAACACCAGAAAAAACTCAGGGTCTGTGTCAAGTGGCTTTTACATCCATAGGTAGCTGTAATTTTTTATTTCTTACACATTTCTATCTGTTATGAAAAGGACAATACTATGTATCACAAATAAATCAATTTAGAGAGATATTAAATATAAAGTGCGTGAGAGAAATGGAAAATATATAGTATGAAAAGTATAGGCTACGTTTGCATTTTGTGAATTCTTTTTTTCTCATTGTCTTTGCTTTTGAGTTCTTCTTCCAGCTATAACAAGACTAAGAAGTATTAAAATGGCAACCTTAGAAACAGTGAGAGCTCAACAAATTAAGGAGTTTCATCCATACAACATGCTGTTCTCTGCTAGCATCACTATATTGCAGAATGTATTTTCAAGTAAGGTTTTCATTTAATATGCTTGTACAAAAATTCCTGTTCCAGCATAAAGAGGAATCTCTGGGAGTTTTGCCAACCCATGTATGAACACAGTGTAAAGACTCTCCTCTGGATGTAACCAGTGGCAGCAGTTAAAGGAGATATGATAGCTCCTTCACAGATGACTTAACCCAAATTTTTTAACAGAAGAACCAGAACACATTGCTTTTTTGTTTTGATTTTAAGCTAAGGGACTAGGGCAAGCAGTTCTACCCTCCTCAGTAGGACATAAGGCCTGTACATATTTCAGCAAGTTTAGTGAGTAGAAATGCTGTCAGGCTATGAGATTACTTTAGGCACAGTAAGTTTCACTTTGTTTTCTGGCAAACACAGCAATAAGATGTACTGCTGTATAAG
Source organism: Nipponia nippon (assembly GCF_047370975.1). Classification (NCBI taxonomy): domain Eukaryota; kingdom Metazoa; phylum Chordata; class Aves; order Pelecaniformes; family Threskiornithidae; genus Nipponia; species Nipponia nippon. The sequence goes on along the minus strand of NW_028262380.1, from coordinate 40,257,141 downwards.
TAAATGAATGTGCTTATAAAACTTTAACAATTAACTTGTGGACACTGGAGTAAATGCAGTAGACATATGCCTATGTCAGCTAAGATTTAGTTGACCTCCTTTTTTAAACATATTTATAGACCAGGCATTTTTTTCCTTCAGTTGTTACCACTGAAAATTAGATTAGACCTTTAGAAGGACTTTGAAACACTTCAGTAAAAAACCAAAAGGACACCACTGGAGTGACTCTAAGTAGACAAAGTAATCCAAGATGAATGAAAAGCTGACTAAACTTCTTGTCTTTTCTTTGCCAGCTGCAAGGTTACAGTAACTTAACCTGGATATATCACAGAAATTTAATTCTCATTTTCAAATGAGGAGGCCTAGCATTTGTTTCTACATGCTGATATTTAGTAAATAAGAATACATATTTACTTTCATTTCCATTTTGATTCTCATTAATATCCTCTCCAGTTGACTGTTATTTTTGCAGCCCTTCCACACACAGTTGGAGAGAGGGACTCAGAAAAATAACAAAACCAACCCAACAGCCAAGGAGCTCATTTATTTTAAGACAGCATTTTCCCTGGAGCAGACAACTCAAATGTAGAGCTGCCTTTAATTTGGGCGGTGCTACAAGAAATATCTAGGATTCTCTAAGTCACAGATTCCACCTCAGAAAAAATGTGTCTGCTTTCACCTGCATTTCAGAGCCAAAGACTTATGGACAGTCAGCTTCAGTGGGCTGAAAGTTATAGCCAATCCAGAGAAATTAAAATATGTAAATTCTAAAGCAGCTACTATTAACACCATTATTTGAATTTCTCTGTCCTTTCAGTTAATCCAGCCCACCCACAGCCAACTGTTTTGCACTCAGATACTGCATCTGTGAGAAGAAAATACAGTATTGTTCAGGTATTATCCTACATTCTTGCAGGTTACAAGAGGCAAAACAAAGAAAAGCAAAAAGTGAAAAGCAGAAAATACAGTAAGGCTCATTGCTAAAGGCTAGCAGATAGGAATCTTTCTAATAGTGTGAGGAACTCTTACAAGTATGTTAGTTTTCTTAAAATTATAAATACTTGTCTGTGGTCTTTGCCTTCTGTGGTTCTTTAAGCTGAAGTGAGAGAAAAGAATCACTCACTTGCCTACACTGCAAAATGCTGTAGGTTTAGTGCACCAAACTGTTCTTATAACCCATTTACAAAGTGTCTGAGTTCTCATGTCCACCCTTTGGTATGGATATTTTGCTTATCCTGTCTACATTATACTTAAATATATTTATGGCAGAAAGTCACAGTCGTTAGGAGGAATGGAACAGTCTACAAAAAGTCCCAGCTACAACTTTTTGCATCACTTCAAGATTTAAACAGACTAATCTTCACTCAGCCAATAAACTGTTCAAACTTTTCTACAGGCCATCTTCCATAATAAGCTATATCCTCTCTTTTAGAATTATCATTTAAAGACTACGCAGGTGGCAAATGGTAATTCCATATAAGCAATGATCTGATGAATTGCCAATGTCTGGAAATCCCACAGACATGGCTATTAGCCTGCACATGCACAATTGATCCAATGCCATATACACCAGATCCAGCAATGCAAGCAATTTAAAAAAAAAAAAAGTAATATCTGTCTGTATCGCTTCTGTTTCAGCATCGTTCCATTGGAGCTGGGCTGTTCTAGCAGCCTGGCTGAAAGTCTGTCCTCCTCAGGCTACACAAAAGCTTCTTCTAGGAAAGGGCAAGAGATGTGGTTATGACTCAACTTCCCTTGAAAATAAGAAATATTTCTATTTAGAAAAATAATTTATTTTTATAAAATAATTTATAATACACTGTTGTAAAGAAGCTTCTTTTTAAATGTGCTGAAAGAACTGGGTGAGGTGAGTTCTGCTCATTTCTTCACAAGAAAGAGAGAGAACATTTACTGCCAGAAAAAGGTTGCAGGTGGAAGATTGACAGATAAAGCATCTTAAAGAAAACAACTTGGGAAAAAATTAAGATCTGTTCTGTTTGCATATCAGGCAGTCCTAGATAGCTAGTGGTTTTATTTTAGGAGTCTCCTATGAAAGAATGAGAATTGTCAGTTTTTTTTTTTTAAATTTCCCAGCTCTTTGGAAACACTGCATCTTTGTTTCTGCACTGAGTCCCAGAAATCCCAATTATCTTGTCTCTAGCTTTTAGTCTAAGCTAGCTATGAGAATCTGAGTTTAAAAAAAGCAATTTCAGAGCACACAGGCTGACCCTGAAAAAAATCATATTAAAATAAAGATAAGGATCAGAAATATATTCAGTGACTAGCAGTTTATGGTTTTCCAGAGGCAGCTTCCTCTGAGAACAACCAAGAAATATATACTCCCCCAGATAATAAAACAAACCCTTAGTTGTATTAAAAGCAGCATTGAACATAATTGAAGATTCATAGCAAAGTATATGAGATTTCACAGTTTGCTTTTCAAATAAATCCATAGTTAGACTATGATTTCTCTTACAGGTTAAACCAGTGATTATTATTTTAATTACACCACTGTTACTGAAATATTTTAGGGCTTGAATTAAATACACGTATGCAATCACACAGATAGGTTAAACGATTTGGGATACAATCCTGGTAACTTCACATATAGCAACATTGTTCCCCTTTCTGAGACTGAAACAGAGATACTGAGAAACCAAGAGAGAAAATTAAGTATGTGGAGATCATAAAAAAGGGTAAGCACTTACTTATTTTGCTGCTTAGGTTTCTCTGTTTCCTAGAGTAAGAAAGCAAGCACTAATCCAGCAGCTTATTGTCTCCAGATGAGGGTAATCATGAAGAATGCCTCACCATTTCTTAGTCGTTTGCACAACCTGTGACACTTGTTGGTATCACATATCAAACAGTAGAAAATTATCCTTGCAAACAAGCAAAACAGAGTGGTGGAGGAGAACAAGGGATGGCAGCTTTGTGTTGCCTGAGCAATTCAAATCTACTGGAGGAGAGGTCTGACAAACACCAGAGCCAGCTAAAGGTAGTTGGTGAAAGCATGCAACCTGGATGTTGTGGGTTAACCTCAGTAGGCAGCCAAGCCCACACAGTCACTTGGTCACTGGGACAGATGACCCCAGCTGACCAAAGGGCTACTCCATACCATATGGTGTCATGCTCAGCATATAAAGCCAGGGGAAGAAGAAGGAAGGGGGGAAAGTTCAGAGTGATGGCGTTTGTCTTCCCAAGTAACTGTTATGTGTGATAGAGCCCTGCTTTCCTGGACATGGCTGAACACCTGCCTGCCGATGGGAAGTAGTGAATGAATTCCTTCTTTTGCTTTGCTTGCATGCATAGCTTTTGCTTTACTTATTAAACTGTCTTTATCTCAACCCACGAGTTTTCTCACTTTTACTCTTCCGATTTTCTCCCCTATCCCACCTGGGGGCAGTGAGTGAGTAGCTGTGTGGTGCTTAGTTGCTGGCTGGGCTTAAACAACGACAAACTGCAACATGTGAGACAAAATACCCCAAGTAAGAATACTCGCAACACCAAGAGGTAGATCATCAGGAAAGAAGAAAGGGAATTACGCCATGCAAGAGATTCCCTTCAGGGTAATACAAGTAGAGTCTTTCCCCAATGGACTGAGTTTCTTTTCTGATTGGAGAAAGGGCTTTGAAAAGCACTACCTAGCACATCTGTGTGTAAATGCAGGTAGCATGGCAAATATTATAGAGATTCATGAAAAACAGTGAAAAAGGGCATCTTAGTGAAGTAGCATAACATTTCACTAGACATTTTAGTAAGTACCACCATTAACATGTGGCATCTCAGTAAGACACAACTCTGCGAAGACCCTCACCAACTAGTAATGCCAGGCGTTTGACATTAGATCCTCAGTAAAAACACTTTCATTCCCTTTTTGATCTGCTTCTTGAGCACAACTGTTGCTTGTTAGGAGACAGACAGCACACTTGCCAGATTTCTAGCTGACAAAGGAAGAAATCCTTATGTATCAGGACAAACAGAAGGTATCATAGGCAATTGTTTAATTTCAACAATGAAGGATTTAATTACTCATAGGAAGATGAGAACCAGAAACCCAAAGTATCATTTTAAAAAAGTATTTCTAATAATTTGTAGGTTTAGCAGTCTCAAAGCAATACAGGCAGTTCACAGGAATGAGGTATCATCGAAAAGTATAAGATCAGAAAGGAAAGCTGTCATAGGTACTTGCACAACAAAATGAGAGCGCTTATATTTTTAATACCCAGATGTAAGCATTTCCACTGGTAGATGTAATTCCCTCTGCTTCAAAATAACCACGAACCAGCCTTTTTCATTGCATGTGATGAGAAATGCTTACTGAAGAGCAATACTGCTTTAGAGGCACCATTGACTATAAATAACAAACTCAGCAATTTAATAAAGAAGCGATGATTCTGTGGCTAGACAGAAAAATTGCATGTTAATTCCATGCTACTGATTTGCAAAGAGGAGCAAAAGTTAATGTATGTGTATATATAATTTGTGCATGTATATTTGCAAATAAACTCTTATCTCATTGGTTTTCCTTAATTTTACCAGAAAAATATCTTGGGATATGTAATCAAAACCACAAAACATAGTGTATGTATATATTACATCGTATATATAGTGTAATATTTCAGGTAAGCCCCCTGTGCTTCCAGTAATAACGACCAAGGTTATTTAAGATGGGAATACTGTTTGAAGTCTGCACTGAAGATAGGAGAATGGAGTTTCAAGTGTCAAAAAGGAAACCTTTTTCCTGCTTGGTAAAGGATGCATCTGAGGCTAAGGCTCATTTAAAAGTCTAAAACTGGAAGCAAGGACATGTATGACATCAGATAACATAAATCAAAGTGTCTGTATATGATGCAGCCTGTTTAGAGATAAGGAAAAAAAATACGTCAGGCAATAGACTGGGCACAAGATGGTTTCATGGTTTTTACAAGCACTTATATAGCAGTCCCACTGTGTGAAAATTCACTCAGAGATTCTAACCAGATGCAAATATTATTTGCTCCAGCTATGCACACTTTTCAAAGAAATATTACTGAGCAATCATTGTAAACAAGATGTCTTTGGAGATGTTGAGAGGGTGCTAAAGTGAATTTCCTGTTAGATCAGATACTGTGGAGAAATCTACACTGTTAATAGAATGAGACTGGTATCAAAGCATGAATTTGTTGTCCTGATATAGAAATACAATGAGAGTGGAAAAATGAATCAGCCTTCATTTCACTTTGTAGCAACAAATATGATATAATTTATTGCACAGTATCAAGAGTAAGAAAATATGTAATATCTTATACTTGCCTTTCAAGCTCTTCTTTTCTCTTTTTTTCTTGCATTCTGCTCCAGGCTGCTTTTTATCGCTCTTTGTCTTTCCAGCTACATAAAACCCATCCCAACACTATATTGACAAACTATCATTCTGTGCATCAGTTTTCCCTACATCATGACTAGTTTATCCAGTCTTTTGAACTCTTAGGGCTGTCCACTTTCTAATTTCATGAGTATTAATGTCAGAGCTATGAGTGTATATTCATATAACTTAATTACAGACAATATAAAAAAAATTCAGAAATTCAGTTTTCATCATCTAGTCCTCTGAGTAAACACATTTTTTTTTCCTGCTTCATGGTCTATTTTACAGATAGACCCATGTGTTAGGCTTATGGGTATATCTATCAGTAAGTAATTTCTGACTGAAAACTGAAATAATGGTGTTTTTCCAAAATACGTGCACAGATTTTGCCTGGCTTATTTGGGCTTTGCTTTAACTGAATGGGATCCAAGTACACTATTTGAATGGAATCCAGCAAATTCTGATGGCATCCTTCTGCATTGCTTTTAGCTTGGACTTTATGAAATGTGGAGAGGAATCAGAGTTTCATGGAGACCTTCTAAGCTTAATGATATTGGTTATTCCTTTAGCTTAAGTAGCAAACAAGCTACAGTATACCCTAACAATTATTCAGCAGTAGTCAGCCTCTACCTTCCATTCCTTTAGTGCTGTCTTTTCAAGAGAGAAGGCACTGGAGCAGATCTAAACTTTATCTAAGACCTTGTACACAAGATGTGTTTTTCTCTGCAGTATCAATTTTTTTTTTCCCATAAATTAGCCATTGATGCATTCCAAAACTCAACTGTCCTGATTTTGGTTGTGTGGGTAAGTTATTCCTCATTATAGACTGTAAAACTTATACTTCATCAGTGGAAAATGTGTAACCATTGGCACTTTTCAGCAAGGTACGTGAGTTATAATGCATCTTTCTTTTTATATTTGTGTTACTATGGGCTGTACAAACAGAATCACAGTCCAAGAGTGACCATTCATAGCATCTGCTTATCAGTAGTTATATTTTTGCAATATAATAAAATAACGATAGTAATAAAACCCTACTATAATAAAACATTGTAAAAATAAAAGATTGCCATGATTATGTCTGGTTCAGTATGTAAACAAACAAAACAGCAAACCAAGACAATATTTACTGAAAGTTACAAAGATCTTAATTCAGCAGATCCCTAAACTTAAAAAAACCTTCCTCAAAACACTTCCTCTTTCACCACTTTGAGGGCTATAAAGAATCCATGTGTCTGATGCAACTTGTTGCTATGGATCAAAGATCAAATATATTTGCACACTGCAGATGGTGTTTTCCTGCTTTCACAGGCAGGTCACTAAATAAATTCTGTCTGTGTTTTCAGATGCACAACAGTTGCCAGATGTTATATTGCTCTCTACAACTTTGAAAATATTTCTTTGTAAAAACAGAAATTAGAGAGATCTAATACCAACTTTGGTATCACAGAAGACAGAACACTGCCTTAAATAGGTTAAGAAATACAGGTATCACAAAACATGATAGTATTTAAAAGCAGCATAGACAAAGTATGTGAAAAATCTTTATTTTCTATGCTGTAGTAGGGCAATAATTCTTGGAAGCAACTTAAGTTGTGAATTTTATTTAATTTCTGACTAAAAGATTTGGGTTTGATGACTATTATGTATTTGTACATCAATCGCGAAACAAAACTGACACCACAGAATTGAGGTCAGGTCACCTCAAACGTATAGAAGGAAAAGATTAGCAGCCTTAATATTTCCTACTCCCTCTTCTCTAAGAGCTTGATGTGAGACATCAGTGCTTTTTTACCTTTTAATTTTTTTGATCTTTTACATGTTTACAACCCTAATACATAAACTTCCTGTGCAAAATATGCTAACTCCCTTGCAAAGGGATGCCTACTGATCGGTCATTCACCTGCAAATACATCTGTGGATTCAAGCTGTTAGTGACAAAATAATGGAGACTATGTAAATGGGTAGGAGTATAGCTTAATATGGTTAATTTACATTTTTTTACTTAAAAAAAAAACGTGTTCAATTCCTTTTTATAGTCATTTAGAAATATAATAACAACTTGATCAACATTTTGATACCCTCATGGAAAATGTGAAAGAAAAATCCAAATTCCACCTGTTCCTGCCAAAAGAAAATAGTGGAACAAGGAAATCTACAGATTCCACTTGGTGCAGTCATGCACTGGCAAATTCTATGAAGTAAGCTATTAGCCAGCATCATCAGCTAGTCATATGTCCCACTGGGCAAACAGTCAGAGCATATGAACTTCAGAAGTTTAAATTATGAGCTGGAAATATACAGAGGATTTATAAGAAATAAAATATTTTTATAATGGTCAGAAAATGAAAGCTCTTGTGAGTAATGCTCACAAAATTAATTTAGCACAATAGTATATATTAAGATGTATTAATGTCTGTTTCTCATTTGTCCTACTGCTTTAGTTAACATTGTTGAACAAATATTTCATACCTATCTTGAGCTTTTAAAATGTTCTGGGTTTACCACAATTCAGTACAGTTCAAGTGGATGAGTTGGAGACCTGAGCAGGTAGCTGCATAGAACACAGTGTGATAGATGTTAATGTGTATACTCAGATTATCAGCTGCAGACAACAATAACAAAAATATTTTATATAGAGAATTAATTTCATTTATGAAATCACTGTTCACCCTGAATCCACAGTTCAGACAAATTACTTCAATGTACAAAGACTATAAAATGCAACAAACAAAAATCCAAGCAAATCATAAACACAAGAAAGAAACTAAATGCATGAGTGAACAAACAAGAGAACCAAATATTGAGAAAACCAGCTTATGGTTTTGTACCTTTTCACATTTAAGTTTCATCTTTCATCAAATTATGCCATTATTTAATAGCAAATGATTTTTTGCTTTTGTAAGTGTCATTTCCTTGTCCTAAGTGAATGGCTGCAGCATCAGACCCTTCTATTAGATAATTAGCTAATTTACTCATTTTAATAATTAATGATTCAGGCTGCCCTGTTCTGTTTGCATTAAATAAATGCATTTAAGATGCTCTACAGGGCAGTGCACTTTGTAAATGTAAAAAATAACAAGCTAGACAGTTTTCTAGTGATAATAAGACAAAAAAAGGTTTTATTCTTATGTAAAGGACCTCTAGATAAACAACGCTAAAATGAACAATGGCAAACAATGACAACTAGAGCTTACTAAAATATCTTCTGGAACAGCCCAGATTCCAATTACCATGAATGTTTTACATAGTAACATTCAATGACATATTTTAAAGCCCAGTGGCACAACAAAGCTGATAATATTTTTCATAAAAATATGTATTTTCAGCTGAAATGCTGTAATGTACTCTTTCAAATCCTTTTATCATCACAACTGCATTCTAGGGTCATCTAAAAATAGTACTCTCTTACTAAAAAGTTCTTATCTTTGTTGATATTGTGAGTCATATATGATTACCTAAAATAAGAATTTAAAATGGTTTAGTACTTTTCAAAGTACCAAAAAATCAATGAAGGGTTGAAAGGTCCCCAAATGCCTTTCAATCATACATTAAGTAGTGCTCAATTTTGAGCTTGATTTAAGAGCCTGCTTTAAAATCTTTACACATGTGTTATGCTCAGTGTTTGTAGATGAAGACCAAAAACAAATTTCAGATTTTCTAGCAACTTTGAAAGCAGCATGGAGCAGCATATTTATTCCTGAAGAAGGATGTAAAGGAAACAGAGGTGTTCAGCACAGAATTGGATTTTTTTCCAGCTTTTGTGTAAAAATTTTAGTTATTGTTATCAATATTACATCACATGCTATGAATGTAAGTAGAACAGCAAATAACTGGCAAAATTCTAATCTTCAGTTAGAAAATCTCAAACCTGCTTTCTTGTAGATTAAGATTGGATGGTATAAATTGATGATGAGGAAAGAAAAATTGCTTCAGTACTTTTTTTTTTCAGGTCCTAACTTTAGAGTTGACAATGAGAAGCAACAAATACTAAAATCTACAAACTTGTCTCTTCAGAGGCAGAGGTGAGAAGAAAGGACTCTCTAGTGGCACATCTGTAATTCTTATAGTTTTATCTCTAACTCGTAAGACACCTGAGATCTTATGACTCTGTCAGATATATGGAACAGAGAAATTAAGATTATTTACAAAAAAAACCCTACTTTTGCATGCGGCTAATGTGAAGTTGGCAAAAGAAAATGGAAGAGATCATAGTAAAATGGGCAGCACTAGGAAGGAGAGGCAAGCAAGGAAAAAAGTCAAGAAGGAGGCACGAATTCCAGACCTTCTTCATGTCCTCCTTTCCCATACAGATTTTTTTCTACTTTATTTTTTTTCCTCTACAGTTGTATTAAGAGGTCTGAGTTGTCAATGGCTTCTAAGCTACAGGTCTGAATTACAGACAGGACTATGGTACTGCTCATACTAACTGAGGAAGAATTTAAATGAAAAAAAGGCTGGGGAGAGAGATTAAGAAATGTTTTGGTCATATTCACATTAAGCTGAGTAAATTAATATACACAAAGAGATATCAAAGAGAAAGGTTACAGCTGAAGTGTGAGGATTTAACTACAAGAATGAAAGTAAGTTTAACAGGGATGGCAAAATCAACTAAATATATCTTTAGGCAAGCATAATACATCAAGATGTGCTGCCAATCTTTATTTGAGCTAATGCGAGAGCTGGAAGGAATGCAAGTTGATTCAGACCTCAGGACAAGTTTGTCCACTTGATTGCTACAGAAGAAATTTCAGATTTTGTTTAGAAGTTAAAAAATTGGTATAGAACTCTATCATTAGAATATATAAGGAATATTCAGAAATTATTTGAAATGACTTTTCAAAAGATAATTATTAAAAATATAAAAAGGAATTAAGATATAAACAATTAAGTAGAACAAGATTTAGAATACATCCCTCTTCTCCTTTTGCAAAAAAAGATTGAAGTCCTGAGACTTTTTTTATCAGAGATTTTTTTTTTATCCTGAGATTTTTTTTATCAAAAACAAATTCTGCAAATAAGAAATCATATGCTACTTGACAATGTTACCAAGGATAACACTATTTTATTTAGCTCTGTTAAAGGATTTTCCAAAAGCCTTTTTTGTTTTCTTCTTTTTTAAATAAGCGAGTATGTTCCAGTTGTTCAATAGTAGAAATTTAGTAATAGAAATTTAAAATAAAACTCAGAAGATGAAATTTTTAGACGTTAATAAAAAGTAAGTTCTATGCACCTTGGAAATTTATTGCTGTGTCTGACTGTATGATTGCTCTTTTTGATGAAATAAGTTATTTAGGAGCTAAAAAAGTCTCTTTATTTCACAGGGGAAAAATAAAGTATAACATAGAAATCATGGAAGTCTTTATGTGAAAATAGCTAGGAACTCAATGCCTTGTAAAAATAGTTTGTATGACCATTTCTCAGAATGGCAAACAAAAAAAAGAGGTAAATTGTAATCTTGCTAATTTATAATTAGATTCTGTGTTAGCACAGCACCTCCATTCATCACCACAAATTAGCCACCACCTTTATGGCAGAAACTCAAGGATCCATGTGTCTGTTCTGAACTGAAATCTTACTCTCTGCCTCGAAGATCTCCTCACAGGGGTCTAGTCATCAGCTAAAGGTGAATACGACTAAGCAGTGCTCTTGCAACTGTTCAATAATTCCTAATCTTTCCCCAGTCACTGTTTGCCATATCACTCTGCTGATCCTCAGGCTGTGCTTTCAGCAGCCACCTTTGACTGAGACCTTTCTGTGCAGTACCACCAGTGTATGGCTCTCCCTGTCCATCTACCCAACTTACACTCTCAGCCAGGCTTTATGTCATATCTCAACAACTGCAGCACCCAACTACCTGGTACTGACAAACACTGAATTAATCCTCTCCTATCCTTTCAGACTGCTTCAGTAAGGATCATTTTCTAGTCTGTTGGCTTGGACCTGTACCTGTTCCTTCACATCCCTTCACCAACTTGCATATTTTTTTACACTGAACTTATTATGCATCTTCACTCTGAAGGCACAGACCCTTCAGGACCTTTTGTAACCACAATCGACATCTTTTAATTCAGTACCAAAATTCTTTCAAAATTTCCTTAATTTCTACAACCTATCTGTTACCAATTGACTTTGGAGGGGGGGGGGGGTGCTGGACTAGATGACTCCATAACACTCCCTCCAACCTGAATTACTTTATGATTCTAAGTTTTCTAACAAGCACTTCTGTGCTTTCTCTCATACTGCTGTAACTATCCAATTATTCTCCCTTTAATTCTACTTAAACATCCAGTTTTGTAGCACCTACAAAAACTCAGTATGTTTAGTCTGCATTGTACTGACACAATTACATAGCTAACCAATACTGATTTCTCCCATGTCCTCTAGAGTCTTTGTATTTTCATATATTACCACTTAACAAATATTTTAGATTGCAAACTCTCTGAAGCTCTGCTTCCATACTGTTAGGCATGAAAGGCCCCAGTCAATAGCAAGAACTCCTGAACACTGTGACAACATAAATAATAAACAAAAATTGACTCCCAGATGCTCACTATCTTGAAACAATCCTTACTTTGTCTTGAATATTTTTTCTATTCTACTAACTTTATCATTTTATTATACACTTATTATATTTTGATACTAATGTTTAGTTTTAAAATATAAGCAAACAACTTCATATCAATCTACTGTGCATTCACCACTGGATCGGGTCATGTGTTACCTTATTCATCTACCACACATGAGTTTTCATAGCTAACCCTTTGCACATGGAGTTTCTTTCTATTTGAGCAACAACATAAATTATTTTTATACTTTATTACTTGTGTTCAAGCAATAGTTTCCAAGGTTTTCTTATTATAAATCACAATGCAGAAATGGGATTTGACGTGGGACCTGTCACACTATGTGGGGCATGTCTGAAAAATCAGGTTTCATGACTGGGTGCAGCATGCAACATAATATTAGACCTTAGAGAACTCCAGAACCTATTAAAGCTCTGATGCATACAGGACCATTTAAAAAACATCCTATTCTTCATGCTAAAGTTAGAAGGAATTTTACTCTGCATTTCTCATTTCACAGGTAATAGGGTCCTGAGATTTTCATTGCCATAATCAATCTGAAATATAGTATCTGTATGTCATTGGGAATAGATTTATTATAAAAACTTCTTACTTCAGTAAATGATTGCCGTTGGCCCACTTGTTCCTAAATTAGTACAGAATTTGTTCTGAACAAATAGAGTGCACTTCTTCATACATAGTCCCATCACAGTTTCCAGGATGAGTACTGGAAGTTAGAAATAAATAGAACTCCTTCACATTGTTGGAGGACACCAGCCAGACAATTCAGCCTGCTTTTCACTGAAAAGCTGAATTCTGTTATGTTTGGTCAGTGAAAGCCTTGGTGTGCTTTGTCTTATTTACAACAGTAATTTCAGGACTCCTGCCTAAATATGTTTTGTAACCAATGGGGAGCATTTTCTGAAACATCACTGTAATTTACAAGAAGTCCTGACCAACCCAGGACAATTTTCACTCCTAAATTGCTTATGCAATTTTCTACTTCAAGCATTTAGCAAAACGATGTAAATGGGTTCTTCATTTTAAAAAAATCTGTTTTATTTGTCTTAACCAAAGTTTCTTTATTCATACAATGGTTTTCAGTGCTTTAACTAATTTTCTCTAAAGGTAAAACATTTTTCATTTTAAATTATTGGAGTGGAAAATTGCACACGTTTAAAAATTTATCAAAAAATGTGTAAGGGCCTGCGGTCTCATAAAATATGTATCATATAGCACCATATTTATTCTACCTGCTTGTTAAATTTGCTTAAAGTGTCCACTGTGATTTGTTTGGCAGAACATATTTCTTTTTCCATAAAAGTCTTTTCTGTGTCTTACACAGTATTATCTATTGTTTGAACTGTGCCAGGGAAAAAGAAAGTGTAATATTTCTGATTATTTTTTCCTGTCTTTATCAACAGAGGTTAGCTGTTAGTGGGAATTTAAGACAGCACTTTTATGAAACCATTGAGGACAATTTAAAACTGAAGAGCACCTATTAAACAACATAACAGTAAACAAGATAGGTTTTGCATTCAAATGAAATTTTGCATCAAAATATGGGAACCTGGAAGGAAAATATTAATTCTATTTAGTAATGAGGTTATTTCAGATAACTTCTATTCAGTAATGCAGTTAAATATCAGATGCTTGACTTGTAGAAGAAAGTAAAAGCCTTTTCAGTGAAATATCAGTATCAAAGTCATTCAATAGAATGGAAGGGAAAAAAGTTACTCTTCTCTCTTGGACAAATCAGGGTTTTTCTTTTCATGTTACTTTAATATTTTCTACCTCATGTATGCTAATTATTTAGTTCCGTACTTATCAGACTGAAAACAATATTAATATTCATTGCTAAGTGTCTAAAAACAGTTAAAGAAAGGAAAAGAAACTTAAAAATTTATCTTTTCATTAAAAGAAATTACATTTGCTTTCTAAATGTTGAAGTAATTATTGGTTTTAGTTAGAAACGTGTCCATTTCCATTTATTAGAGGATACAATAGAATAAATACAGTGAATGAGCCTTGGAAATACACAGCATTGTTCTGTAAAGTGATACAATTCATTTCCTGAACATTACAGATAAAGTACAGGAGGAGAGTCAAAATTTGATATCCTATTAAAAGAATCCTTGTTTCTGAAAGAAGCAGAAGATATTAATGTTTGTGAATTCAAGGAGCTGTAACAGAGACACTAACATATTGCATTTCAAACATTTACTTCCCTCTAGGATAATGCTACACTAATTTTTTTCTTGCTTAGAATTCTGTGTATTTAGTCTTTCCTCTATATTTTAGAGATTTTACTCATAAGTTGGCTTTACAGCACTGCTGCAAGGTTGCTGCAACACTAACGGTTCAAACTCAGACGGAATAAAGAGTGTAGCTGTTCAGAGGGAGAGATCTGCTGACAGAGAAGACCTGTGTCACAAATCCACTTGGGACAATCCAATCCCTTGAAAATTCCTAAAGAACCACCCTTGGCCTCTCTTCAGGATTTTCTGAAATTTAAACCAGTAAAAAGCAGTGGAGATTTTTTTTTTATAGCTTTGTTTTGCTTTGACCTGTGTCTTGGTGAAATTACATGTAAAATTTCTTCAAGAAAAAAGGGGGGACTATTCCCTCAAAATTCAATCCATTAGTGATTTGGGGAGAACATATCTCATTTTCTTAATATCGTTCTAATATGTTAAGCAACGATTCAGGACATAGATATGAAATCCTATTATAAACTCTGCCATCAAAGGCTACAATCAGTCAGATTTCAGAATATATGAAGGAACAACTTAAAAGATCTCCAGTCAACTTGTTTGCTGATAACACATATGCCTAGCAATGGAAAAATTTGCAATGAATACCAACAGCCTAGCTTCAAGACAAGATCTCTTTAGCAACATTTTCTTCAAGAAAAATAGAATATATTTATTTCTGAACTAGCTTGTAACAGAAGCAGAAAGTAAGCAACCAGTAAAATAAAGATAAATCTATTATTTGAAGATGAAGGAGTCCCTATATTTCTTCAAAATACTTCTGAAGTTGTAAAAGACATGCATATAATTCTAGCTCATAGGTGTTCCTGTAATTTTTCCCACATTTAAAACTCCAGTAAATTTGCAAAGCACAAGTTTATCTTTGATTTTGAAATGTCACTGTATCACATGGTCTTGGAACTTTCTCTTTTTCACCCTTTGACAAAAATAAATTGATTTTTTTAGCGAGTAAGTCTTCAGCAGAGCTGCTTGTCATACCAGTTTTCATTATTCAGTATTTATATCAAGAGAAATATACAGCGTATATCCATAGGCACTCGTTGGCCTGGACACAAAACCTTTGATTTAACATTCAGTACTGCTGTTAAGCACATGGTTAACTTACTAAACAAAAGTAGTTACAGATTAGTTATTTGTAATTTGTACAGAAGGAATACTAATAGATATGAATTAGAATGCATAACTTCTTAAAAAAATAGCTATCCTCACATCCTCTAGTGATCCTCCTTGATCGCTAGAGATTAAGGTTGCCTTCCTGCAGTGTTTTCTGCCTGGCAATCCCCCAAAGCTTCCCCAAAGCTTCTTCAAATCTTTTTAGGCCCAAAGGATAGACTATGGGTCCCTGAGGCTACCGGGTTCTTAAGAGGGCCTTTTTAAATAAGCTTCCAAAATTTTTGTTTTCTTCCCTCAACACCAGGGACTGCAGGACACCATGCTTGATTGTCCTATACTCCAAAAGAAATATCTCCATCTGTGCATCCAGTATGACAAGATTAGCTCGAGCATTCAGCAAAAAACACTTTGAGACAAATCGAAATCCAAGAGAAAATCAAGCTCTGATAAATGAACAGTGGTAGCTTTTTTGAAATACTAACAATATGATTTCCTTTCTTTTCATGATTAAATCGCTCCATCTGATGAGACATTACTTTGATTATGTTGACTTCACCTATAAAGTTACTAAAATGTTAGAAAAATAAAGGTAACATTGGTCTTTAGAATTTGCTGATCATTTCATCTGTAGCTTTGTACTCACTCTATCATAGATGTTATTATGTTATCTAGTGCATTAGATAGATAGGTGTATGAATGATCAGGTATTATTTTCTCCCTTTCTTATAAAAATAAGGTCTAGCTTTCTTTTTCTTCTTATATTAAGATTTGTTTTGCCCAGATTAGGAGTAATTTTCAAACTGTTGGGAACAGGGTCAATAAACAGAAATAGAGCATCATACTGGTGTTAGATACCATACTGTGAACTAAAAAATGCCTTGCATCATTGCGAACCATCACACACTTGTGCCAGGTATACTTAAGCCATCTGTTCTCATTCAGTGCTACTCTGAGGCACTGTGTTACACCTGTATGCTCCCACTTAAACGTGAATACATTTCAATTTCTTTGGGAGACCATGGAAAATATATATTGCTCTTCAAGACATCCTTTAGAAATTATCCTTTTGCTTTGCTAGGACAAGCATCCTAGTTGTAACTAAACTCAGAGAAGAGTGCAACCTTCAGTTCTTGTTCCCAGATAATCAGACTGAGGAATTTACTGAAGCACACCACTATCCCACTCTTCTCTGCTCACGCAGCTAGGCATGAGGGACAACAGGGCACAATGGCCAAGATGCAGATCCCATCCGAACACACAGACAGCATGTGGTCAGAATGCATTCTGAGTTCCTTCAGCTTAGCCATATTCACAAAAGGCAATTTTGGTGGGGATTTCCCCTACTCACAAAGATCTTGATTTAGCTTAGACATCTAACATTTATTTTTCATATGATGATCCTGCCTTCCTACCCTTGTGAGACTCATTCCAGTATGCCATTAGGACTTGTACTATACTTCACAGCATGCAGATCCACTGACATTTATAATGAGGTGAACGATGCTTAGATCTTAATGGTAATGGTTCTCATTTGATTAAATCAGATGTTCTCATTAGGATATAAGGTTAAATTAAAAGATAATGCAAAAAGATATACCTCAAATGGGAAAACTAAGAAAATAATGCTGATGATCAATATGATCACACAAACAAGGCCATAATGTTTTCAATTACTTCTTTACTTGTCCTTAAAACTTTAAAATAGAGAAAGGAAAGAGGATATAGGAAGAGATGGCACTGAAGCAATAAATAAGATCTCTACATTCATCAGAGCTAAGGAATAATTGAGCTTTCTGAGACTGATGTACACAAAAGGAACATGAGTACCATTAACTTCTGTCACAGCTGACATAAAGCAAATTATAGCTACTTTTAAATGTCAGTTACTCTTTAAGTCTAGTTAGGCTTCAGTAGATTTGCAGGAAGAAATCATAATTAATAAATCCTAATGAAGAGCATTCCAATTAGGTATAGTGGAGTTTTATTCTAAAAATTCATATCCTGAATGTACAAGAATGTCAAAATATTCTGAATTACCACCAAGCATCTCTAAGCAACAATTTAATTCAAAGGGTAATGTTAGTGAAACTGGGTAAGCAGAGTTCCAAAGACAAGACGCTCTTTTTTAACATGTTCTGGAAACAATAAAAAAATACAGCTTTCTCCCTGTTTTCTTTTATTTGGAAGTATACAGGTGGCATCTATCATCTCCTTTGGCTGCTTTTCATTCTTGATCACATTACAAATGAATGAGAAAAAAAATGGGAGATTACACAGAAAACTGAGTCCCTCTAAAAAAAAAGTAGGCCAACTGATTACTGCTACCCAGAAGACATATTTTTCTCTCCATAGAGGAGCACTTCCCTATTTTTTCCCTCTTCTACCTAAAAAAAAAAAATATTTTTAATCCTATAACCTTGAAAAGTTCTTCAGAACATCTTCTAGCTTAAGCACAGAATCTGCTTGTATGTCCTTAAGCATGATGGTTGAGCTCAAACCAAATGCACATCAGCTGAAGAAAAAAAATCATAGATGGCCAGCAGGTTTTGAAATGTTTTTCTATATGCACATATTTCCTCTGCTCCTTCTCAGTGATTTCTGTATCAATGCTTCTATCATCTCACTCTAGAAACCATTAGCTTACAGCTGAATGGCCTTTAAATCACCAACTTTCATAACGAACTCTCAAAGTACATTAGGTTCAGTATGGTTGATCATTTCAACTAGAAACAATTTTCCTCTGGTGAAGAGCCAGGAAGTTGCATATGTCAGATGCAGCTAACTGCTATACCTAAAATGTAACACTTCATAATCTTCCTGTAAAAAAGAGAGATATCAAACATCCTAATCATATTCTTTTTCCTGGCACAAGATTCCACACTGTAATAAATGAGCAATAATAAAGCTGTAAAGATTTAAAACAATATATCTTCAGAAAATGTTAGCAGCATTTTATGCTGTAAACAGTTTATTCTTTTTGAATAAAGATATAAACGGTTATTCCTGTAGTCATTTCACCCGAGTCCCTTTTATATTAGAGCATTTATCATTGAACAATGTTTTTTCTGAAAAAAATATACTTCCATACTACTGTGTCCTTCCAAGAGTGGCTGAAAATGACTTAGATGACTGTAAAGCATCATTAATTAAGGTCAATCTACCACCATGACACTGGCAAAAATAGTAAACCAGGGAAACTCCACTGTGCAGCAATTAACAGAGAAACTCAAAAAATATTCAGTAATTTCTATCTTTTCTAGCAAAAAATGTAAGTTGGAAGGCTGAATACTTTTTCATATGTATAAACTGCAGACAGAGTGTGGAGCTAACTGTTAAATTTACCAGTGTATAAGTATCTGGGCTCAAATCTGGCATTTCTATCCTTCTTTAGAATTTACTTTTCCCTGAATCTGACCTCATAGAAGTTCCACACCCTTGAAGAACACATCCTTTAAACTCGTTCACTTCTGTAGGAAATCAGAGTATGTTACCCTCTGATATAACACTGTTAAACTTCATGTCATAAAGAGCTGAAAAAGATCTAGAAAAAAAATCTAGAAAAGTTTTATAACTGTGGAAATTTATGCATGAACAATTACAAAGCAGTAAGTGTTCTAGGTTTTTTTGATTTTTTTAACCTTATCTGTAGAATATAAGACTAATCAAGAAGAAGGATCCAGAGGATAAAATATTGACTGATGCAAATATTAGTTAGATACCCCTTTCAGCAGACGGAAGTAAAATTAGAGGCATTTGGGCTATTGGCATAGTCAGAATTGTTGAGTTTCTTTGGCAGTCACTATTTTTTATGTCTCTCAAGTCAACTCTGCTACTGGAGTCTGAAAGCATAATACCATACTCCAGTCTCTGAACCCTTTCTTTGGAATGTCAGTATCTAAATAAGATGCTCTTGAAGCAAATAACCCATTTTCCATATGAAGAACTATGGGAAGTTAATGTTGTGTGTGGCCTTGACTGTCAGAAGAAATATGCAGTGAGGTGAATCTTCTAGTCCATCTCCCTTAAGGTAGGAAAAATCTCACTTCACCACACAAAATCTGTTTCACTTCACATTAAAGCTAAAAAAAAAAAAAAAAAACAAAAAAAACCAAAGGGCTCTGATCAGAACTGTGATAAGGTTATAAACTACCAAAATATTGTATGCTAATATTTTGATAAAATATATGCAGGGGAGGAGGGGCAGGCAAAAAATAAGAACAAACTGAGTACTAATGTGATGAGAAGTATGTTTTGTTCTACATCAAGTGTTCCAAACAAAGCTAAAAAGTTTGTGATGGATAAAGCTGTAATAGAGAAGTGAGTGCTAGAAAAACTCTATTTTCATTTATTTTACTCATGGTGAACCTAATCCAAATCTCTCTAAAATGGCTCACAATATCTTTACCAGGCCCCCAAGGGACATGATTCTTTATGACCTTAGCAAAGACATCATAAAGGAGGAGCTTTATTTCAATAAACAAGAATTTAAGAGGCAGCAAAGACACCATGATATCAAGGAGTGTAAGGGGCAATGGAGGAAGGAACAGAATTAAGAGGAACACGGTATTGCAGATAGGAAATAAAACCCACAAATGAATGATTATCCTCTTATTTTCTTGTAACCTAGAATGTTCTTGTAGTGGGAGGAAATCAGTTTCTAATAGAATATTATATAATTTAGATTTTTTTTATTAAACAGAAAGGTACTTAAATGATTATTTTTCTTAAAAAAATTTTCTTAAAAAACCCCCTAGCTCTACTACATAGCTGTCAAAAGATATATGACATTTTTAGTTTGAGTGATTTCTTTTGTTTAAATGTAAATTATGAAGCTTAATGGATTTGAAGCAATCTGCTCAGTGTTCACATTACTGGGAGTTCAATGAAATTCCATTACCAGTATTTCCTTTCTGTAAAATCTATTATGATTTTCTACTATAGTGTTGATAATAACACTTGCTAAAATGTAAAGCTTTTCCCCATTTAACTAAAGTTCCAGCATAGGACTTCTGAATAAAAAGACAAACTATGTGCTGAAAAACTTTCTTCTGCCTTCTCCGATGACTCATATCAGAAGAGCAGTAACTCTACATCTGTATTGCTTATCTCAAATTCTCTCCACATTTTTAATATTTACAAGGATTATTGCATGGATTAAAGCCTGTGATATATAATGTATTAAAAATGAGTAAATCTTTTCATCCCAGTAAAATTGCCACTGAAAATGAAAGAAGCAAATAATATGTTTTATAACAATATAAAATTTGTGTTGCTTGATTTTTCATACCCATGAGCTTTATACTACATCTCTTGCTACAGCTCCACAGTACCTTGCATTAGTATCAATATTTCCAGAGAGTACACCAAAATTAAGATTTATCAATGTATGTTTTAACAAACCATAATAAAACATGGTATTAATTGGAAGGGGCTGGCAGTAAAAACAACCTTTAGCATATTAAAGAAAATAAGATTTTAAAGCAGGTGTGAAAGTCCTCACTTGTAGGATGCTTATGGCATAGATTAGTCTGCAGATGCTGCACCATATGCTTGGTGACACAAAGAAATTACCTTTAAAACTGATACACAATCCACACAGTAAGAGTTATGTGTATAAAAATGTGGCAGGCAGAGCTATGATCAGCATGCCTAGGAAAGTAGGATATAGCTTTTTTGTCGCTGATTTTGGAAAGAATTGCAGCAAGAATTTCAAAAGTACAGATCACTCATCCTCTACAAGGAATTCCCATAGGCCTCAATCAGTGACAGAATTTTGTTTCATTAATTGAATTGTTAGCTAGATTACAGCTGCTCTGGGTCTGAATGCCTCATGTTTGTAATGAGGTGATGGCTGTAAAATGGATTCAGTGAGACTCTTTTCTCTTTCTTATCACAGCATAGGAATAGGAAGACAGAAAAATATAGATGACATATAGGATTTATAAGTAGAAAAGGGGAAAAATGTTTCAGTAAGAAGGAGGAAACCTAAACAATTTAGACAAAAGACATTCAGTGATCATAAACACTGCTATGAGACAAATGGAATAAGAGCAGAGCTACTGCTCCACAAGCACCAGGACCTGAGAAAAACAGAAGAGTGCCTTCAATTTATTTTTTTTTTTTTTAATTTTTTTTTTAGCTATAGTAGGAGCTGCTAGCACTATGAAATGGCAAGGTTCACACATTGCCTAAGGTTCTTTGGAATATCACAGACACAGACTAACTCTGCCTTCTAGGCAAAGCATGTACTGCATTTTTTTTTTATTATTATTTTGCAACTGAGAGAAGTTCACTGGCCTTTTCAATTGCAAGAGGAGTGATAACAGTGCATATCAGTGGTGTGCTTGTAGAAAGATTGAATCAAGACTAATGACCACCGGAGAGTGGCATAGATAAAAGCTGAAATTAATTAGCTCTCATGTAGCTTAAAACAAATTTAAAAGTACTTTTCATGTGTCTAATCATTCTAATTAATTACATTTCTGAAATCTAAAAATTTAAATAAAGCTAAAATATATAATATTATATTCAGAAAGAAAGATGTCTTTATTCAGAATCACTTAGCTTCTGAAAGGATACACATGACCCTTCAGTATTTTAATACTTTGTAATGTGCTTCTCAAAACAAAAGTACAATGACCCAGAGAATAAGTAAATTTTTTAAAAAGTAAGCCAAAGTTTTCACTGTTGGAAAATAATTTCTGCTATGGTGGTTAAAAATTTGAAAATCACACATAATGTATGGTTTTAAGTGTATTTTTAAAGGAACGCTTTTAGTATGGAAGATTCTCATCAACACTCATTCTGGAGCAGCCTCTTTGCATCAGATAGCAATTCCTGACAAGACCATTTGAAAGCAATCCCCTTATACTTGTTGAAAATTGGTAATTCTGAGGGATTTAGTTAACACAGCTGTTCTGCACTAATACATCTGAGTCAACTAACAATTGCAATTTTTAATCTTCATTCTGAAGATAATAAAATCAAGAAATTACTTGACTTTTGACCATGGATTTCTGTCAATCATTGAAATGAAAACTCTCTCTTCTCAGTGTAAAACACCTGTGCAATTTTGGAGATGTTTTCCATTTACCTGCAGAAAATTAGTGTAATATTCTCTTAGTGGAGGGCAAAGAGGAACTGAGTTTCAGTGGCTGTCAGCTGACATAGAATAGCAAAGAAAAGATACATTTTGACACTTCTGTTCTAATGACTGTTCATTCTTGTACTATTAGACGTACATTTCTAAAAAAGCACCTCTAAGCTATAGATAAAATTGATTCAATAACATTCACTCACTGGCTCAGCTGCACACCCTCAAGCTCAACAACTTCTTTTCTCCCATCTGTTAACATGACTAGATAGAAATGGGTGATTAAATGATCATGTATAAAATTATCCCAAAAGGAAGAATTTGCAACACACTCAAAAACAAGGCTGCATGTACCTCCTCAGGGTAGGAGTTTCTTCAGTCTAAATTTGGCTTAATCTGGACTCTACACTAGAAGATCAAACAAGGTCATCTGAAACCCTCTCAACTGGTTTCATTAAATCATATTTGAAAAAACAGCCTCTTATCAAAAATATTTCTGATCCCCCCCCATCTAAGCTAAAAGTAATACAGTAAGAGAAGTTCAGACTATAATCTCCTGTTCAGAAAACACAGATTTATTCTTCCTCAGGCATCATTGGTTTCACAGGAATATTTCCTCTAGCATTCTCTCATTCAAGCCACAAGAACCTTAATTTCATGGCTTTATTTTCTTGATAGTCTCATAATGACAGGACTATTACAAGATGAATGGAAAGCAGAACAATGGAGCCTACCCACCTTGCTTAGCTACTCTTCTAGATGTAACTTGCTAGCTCAGATAGTTTTATGAGAAGAGATATAGTTTGACCTCTGTCAGACTGAGAAAGGCAGAAAAGATGTATCTCCAGTTTTATGTATCAGTGTTCTAACCAGTACACTATTTTTTAAAAGACTGGATGTTGATAGAAAAGAACTCTGTATGCTCATTTCAACCAAGATTACTTCTTAATACCCATGTTCAGAGTACTTGTTCCGAATGGAGGGAAATATTGCTCTTCAATCTCCAGTCAAATCAACTTATACTATTGACAAGGTTTAATTTATTACTCGCTCAGCTGGTTTATTCCTTTATCTAAATTTTCTTTGATCCCAAATTATATTTTTTTCTCCAGTACACCACAGACAGAAATTTCTCTAAGTTGAAACACATAGCTTAATTTACAGAAATCATACTTGGCTACAAAAAAATCATTTAGCAGATGCCCTGTATTTCTACAGGTAAGGTAGGCCTTATTAAGGTGACCTGATCTGCAGTTCTAAAAATTACTGCTAGAATTTTTTAGCAGCTATCTTAACCATTCAAACTAAATACCATTAGCAGATAGCAGCAGCTCTTAATATCATGATATATTTTTCCTGGACTTAGATCAACAACTTTATGAAATTCAATCAAAAATGACAGTTCTATTGACTTGTCATATAATACTATAACAGCTCTTTTATGTTGCCTCCTAACTCCTCAGTATTCTTTACTATCATGTCATCATTACCTCAGAAAGTGAATCAGAAGCAGATTTTGAAGTCTGTAAAGTCCGACATAAGTACAGGAACCAAGAATGTGTTTCCATGACTACAAAATTAGGAGCGATAAGCTCTAAAAGGAGAGCTGGTAAACCATTTCAATGAATAATGAAAATGAAAATTATTTTTCCTATTTACTGCTCAGTTCCGGACAATTCCAAAGTAAGCTCATGCATGTCTACTTAAATGCATGTCCAGTTAACTTTGATGTCCAATCTACCTGCAGTGACATATGACACCTTAGTAAATTCATACTAAATAGGTTAAGTCATACGGATTTCAGAAGCCAGCTGGAGTTGGCATTGTTCGTGTACTCAAAACCACCTATGAGGTTCTTCTTTTACAGTATATTGCACATTGAACACTTTGAATATTGACCAATCCTTGTTATTACCTATGCCATACATTATTATCAGAACAGACAATACACTCAGTACTATGTGTGAAAAGAGCCTTTGATAGATTATTGGATATTATCATTGGATTATTCATGGAGCATATCTGAAAAATAAATGAAGCTGAAATAGTGGCCAAATCTCAACAGTTAAAAGTAAAAAAAAAAACCCAGAACACCCCAAAAAACCAAACAGCCTCCAAAAAAACAAAACCAGAAATACATCAGAATGAACTATCAAGAAGTAAAAGGTTTTTTGGCATTTTCTTTTTCAGAATATTCTGTAAGGAATTACTACATGTAGCTCAAGCATCAGGGCAAAAGAGAGTTTCTCCTTATCCATCACTATTTGATGTAATTACACAGTCCATGATGCCAGCAGAGCCATTTGCTTTATACACATTCTCTAATTCAACCACGCCAGTCCTGTATGAGACTGATACACTAATACAAAGCAGCAAACTGAAGATTTCTAAGGGACAGAAGGTGTACTGAGAGAACTTTATTGAACAGGGTTATAGATGAAAGGTTGCAGACACTTTCTGAAGCCCAGTCTTGAGCCAATAAAATAATTTGCCAGATTTCTTTAAATGAGAGAAGTGGATAAAGCATATTTGTTATTAAATTATTGTGTTATCTGTGTGAGGAAAAAAGTGGAACCAATTTAATTATTGCGTGAACACTTAAAGAAATTATATGTCATTCTTGATTCTGACCTGTAAGTAGGTCTTTTGCTTATAAAGATAATGGAAAATATATAACATTTAAAGTTACTATAGTTTCATTCTTTCAAACCACAACAAACATATCATGAAGATAACTGCTTAGGTTTTATATCACACAAAATATGAAGTAATTTATTTTTGTTATTGTCACTATTTACGTGCCACTAGCAAATATTGATGTAATTACATAACTAACTGTAGGTGATTTGTATCCACATCGCTGGAATTGTATGTCTTCTCTGGATTTAAGTGCTATACTTTCTCTGAGAATTTAATTCTCTACCCTGAAAGACTTAATCACTTTGAAATTATCCACCTTGCCTCAAACTTTACCTTTTATTTATTTCCTCAACCTTTTTATTTTTTTTAAAAAAGCAACAAAACGAAACAAAACAAACTCATTCTGAGCATGAGTGAGGTTTTAAAAACAGTGCAATATCAAAATCCCAGCCAATGGTCCAGAACTATTTCACTCATGGGAATTTCTTTATCTCAGCCTGTATGCTAGAAATAAGATATTAGCCTACAAATGTAAGAGATGCATATGTCTTAAGTACATTCACTGGCCTCAGTTCTCTTTCTACATTAAATTCAGACCAAACCTACGAACCTGTCTCTATCTGCAGCTTAAATTTACACTCCCACATCCTACTAGGTCTAGCTCTGCAGTTTTGTTTTTTCTTATATTTGTAAATGTTTTACCTATATGCGTACGTGTACACATATATATATATGTGTGTGTGTATTTGTGCATATGTATTTGTGTTTGTGTGTGTGTGTGTATCTACTCATACTTTTGCTCTCAAACATATCCTGCTCTGTTTCAAATGTTGAAAGTAGTTTAGGATTGATAAAAATAAGAAACAGGGCATGATTCAACCATTCTGAATACATATCTGAAAGCATTAGGAGGCCAGAATTTTCTGATTAAATACAGAGACATGGGAAAACACATAAATGCTGAGATGTTTTCACAAATATTACTTTTGGTGAATTTTCATTAAGCTACTCTCTTGTTTCCAGTCAGTGTACCTGATGGACAATTACAGTTCTCATATTTATCCTTCTAAATGAGGCCTATGTGCAGATTACCAGGCAGTCCTGGAAGTTCACTCTCTAGTCAGGGCTTGGTCCTCATCTCTGCAGCAAGAAGACTGAAAATCTTAATTCTCTCAGACTTAGCTGGATATCTTGTGGCCTGTATAAACTAAGGATTTATTCATGCTATGAACTAAGAGCATTAAATTGTCCTCTCTTCAGCAGAGAGAGATGGAAATCCTAAAAATCACAGCTTAAGTGAGAGAGAACACTCAGATATCTCTAACTCCCTGTGAAAGGGGTCAGAAAAAATCTAACATTTCAAAATATCTTACAAAATGGAAATGCCCAGACTCCACTGGCTCAGTTTGTATTTTAAAGTTTTTCTTTGGAGTCAGACGGTAGGAAAAGTCCCTTAAGAAATGAAAGCTGCAATTCTAGATGTTCTCTTAGTTTGGGGAGTTAGGATTTCACTGCAAGATATTATCAAATTATAATATTGATTTGAATTTAAGTAATAACAAACCTGTACATTCCAAGAATGCAGTAGATATGATAATGGGCAGCATTCAGATTTGAGCATTATGTAAAATAGGAATAGAATAAAAATTTCTCTTTAACATAAAAAAGAAGAAAAAAAACCAATAAAACCCCATCAGGTTTATTTCATAAAAGTACCGAAACCCAAAGTCTTACCAAAGTTTCTGAATTTTTTTTCACTTGAAAATGTCCCCAAATGCTGAAAAAGCATTTTTCCAATGAAAAATAATTTTGACTGAAAAGATAAGCTCTAGTACTTCTGATAGTAAGAGAAATAGTACTCAATATAACAAAAGTAGTTCTGTTGTAGCACAATGAAAGATGATTATGAAAGGGGAAATGCATGTGTGCCATAAGCAAAAACTTCCTGATACTTATATACATTATTCATAGCAGTGATATGAGCATTTAATCTAGCATCACTTTTTGTATGACTCAGGGTATTGACTTTCCACCAGTTGTCTCATTATTGATCCAAATAGCTTTTGTTTGGCTGAAATGCATCTCTGAAAAGCCAGTCATCTACCCTTGTTAACAAAAGACAGAAAAATCTTAATTTCCTTTTGTTGTTTCTCCAGTGACTAATCTCCCTCAGTGTTAAAATTTATGCCTAGTTTATATGTCAAATTTAGGATACCACTTCTGTAGCATACAGTATTTTTCCCTAATAAAAAGTATTCATTATCAAGTTACCTCTTAGGTTTATTCTAATAAAACAATCAGATGTAAGTCATTAAGAGCAAAACTTTGTCACTTATTAAGAAATACTAACAAAGGTATTGGAAAGCTAAAAAAACCCCAACACTTGGCCATGAAAAGATATTTTCAAAGGTCAAAACCAGTGACTGAACTCCCTTGAAATGCAACAGATAGAGTTAAGGGTGATGAAACAGTTTTACAGGAAAATTCCATGTTTCCAGAGATCACAAGTCCTCCACAAGTTCACAATACCCTTTAAAAATTAAGTCTCTTCAGAGTGCTACAGGGTTAAGTAACTTGTAAAGCCCTTGGATGGGAGCCCTTCTTTTCCCCTCCCCTTTCAACCACATGGTTTCTATACACATTTCTGTCTGAAAAAAGGCCCCATACCAGTTTCTTACCCTCTTTGCTGCCCATCAGAATCCTGCTCTTTGGCATGGGAAATCCACTGAACTGCTTTCTCAGCCTCCTAGAAAAGTGTCTCCATTTGGCTGCTGTGGATATCTGGAGTGCTGAGGAGGAGGGTGCAAAGCAGCAGAAGTGAATCCAAAAGGAAGCTTCAAAAGAGAGAGGTTGCATGCATTGCATTGACTTTTATTCCAAAGTTTGAAAATATATCATTTTAAGTTAAGCCTGTACTTTAACATCCTCATGGGTGCCATGTTCACTTTACAAATTCTCAGTCATTCATAGTGGTCTTGACAACTTAATCATCTTTATCACCATCACATTTCCAGTGGGCTGACTTGTACCATTTTGATTTCCTCCAATCCCATTTCTCAAAATTTATATCCTCTTGTACAAGACACCTTAAACTGCAAATTAGATTATTAGGTATATTTAGGTATCGAAATATTATGAATCATGAACCATTCCAAAGAATTTTGCAGCAATTATCTATGACAATTGACTCTTAAGAACGCAATTTGACATCACTTTTTTTTTCAACAGCAAAGCTAATCTAAGATACTAACAACATCTCATCTCCAAAATACTTGTTTCTGCTTCTCAGTTATGGCACTGCTGTAAACAGATTACTAACATAAAAGGTGGGTTTTTCTAAAGTTAATTATTTCAAAGTTTTTCCTAATATTAATCTTTTTTCACCAGCTACCGTAATTATTAGCTGGAAAGAAAATGCAGATAGGCATGTCATTTTAAATAATCCCTTCGTTATTTTATGGCTACTTCTATGTTGTGTAAAACACCAGTAATATTGATAACAGGGCATATCTTCACAGGTGATATCCAGCTAAGGCACCACTTCTGTGAAGAATTCACTTCTGGCCTGCCACTGATTCCCCAAATCCTTCAAAACCAAGCCAATGTCTTAATACAGTAAAAAATTATATCTGAATAGGCAGTATAGGGAATGGTTCTTCACACTTTGTTGGTTTATCTCCTAGAATTTAAAACAGAGATTAAAACATGAATCTAGGGACAAATATGTATCCAAAACATCTCTTTTCTTATTCCAAGTAATACATAAGCTTCTGTCATCTTGTTTAAAAATATACTGCATGACAAATCCATACTTAATACATCTCTGTTAAAGAATTTATATGATACTGAGGATTAATTTAGCTTAGCATTACCATTTTATTTGTAAATTACCTGTAAGTAATTATGAATATAAATGCTGGCTTAAGAGAAACAGGCAGCAAAGATCAATGATTTTAGCAGACTCCTTCAAAATATTTCTTTTACTGCAACAAAAAAAAATAATGCTGAGAAAGACAAGACTTGCAAAACTGCAAGTCGAAAGGCTGAGTACTAAGATAATAAGTGGCACAGTAGCCAAGAGGTTAAATAATCTAATGAAAGTTTCTGATTAGATTAGCTTGGTTTGTTATTTAAATTAATTCATAAGCAAACTAAAACTTTTACATATTCTGCGCAACTAATGCTATATTCTATACAGAGGACGTGACAATTTTAGAATTAAATTTGCTTAAGTGTATTTTACATCAAGATAATCACACATACACAAAAATAAAGAAAAGTCATTTACATCACTCCCATTCTTGGTCCTTCCCTGTATCACCATTCAAAATATTCAGCCATGGCTGTTCCATAATTCTTTTTCAGTTCTTGGATGTAATCCTAGTACTCATTGCTTACAGTCATGATCAAATATAACATTTCATATCCCATCTAGATTAAGATTAATTTTCTGCTAATTCACTAATTCTACATAACAGTATGAAGTCAAATTACTCATTTGAAGACAGTCCTTGGAGAACTTGGTGCACTATCAGTAAATACTTTGCCAGTGGAGAATTTGCTAAGGAGCAGGGAAGTTAATGAGTGAATTTGTCATGGTATTTGATGTAATAAGACACATCCAAATGAGATTGGCATGATGATAATATTCTCTTAACCAGAAATTTTCTATATTGCAATTTATTACACTGACATATATTACACCTGAGTAATTTTCATAACAAGTCAATTATGTGGGAATTGTATGGGAGGAGGTTTGGTTTGGTTTTTCCTCCTCCAACAGGTTGTTCTCCTCTGCCTGTGCTTTCTTTCCTGTTTTTCTCTGTTTTCTGGGTATCCTTAAAATGAGCTCCTTGTTTTCTGTCTTTTATTCCCTATTCCACTGCTGAAATCGGGCTGCTTATTTTGAATATAAATTTAATTTAGTGATCTTGGTCTTATCTTGGTACAATCAAAAGTGGAGCCAGGGAGTTCTCGATTTTGCAGTTATCTGTTTGGATCAGGAAGTACTATATACTCCCTCCAAATCATCAGCACAGCACAGGAACAATTTCTCAACTGACTTAGCATCTCAGCTGACCTGTGCTCCTCTCCTGAACCATGTTCATTGACAGAAACTAGTTTACAAAAATCAGATACTAGGAGGTTCTTTCTTTATTATATTATCATAACATTTTTCTTTAAATCTTTCATTCTGACTATGGTTTATTGTGAAACACAATCAGTGAATTGGTTGGTTTTTAGTGCCATTAGTTGTTAACACAGATTAAAGACCTTATGGAAACAGGCTATTACTGAACAGACATCCCTGTCCCCAAGGGTAGCAGAGCACATTTGATTAATTCCAGTGTGTTTTAGAAAGCATGAATAGCCCCATTATATGTGATATCTCAATCACAGAGCATTTCTGCAGTCATTGCTTAATTAAGGAGAACACTTCCACATTCAGTGCGAGAGAGTATGAAAGATTTATCTTTGGGAACCTAATCACACTTGGAGTTAATGCTGACTCAGCTGAAGGATTTACAGTCTAGAACCTTTAATGAAACTTTGTGCTTCCTGCCACAATAAAACACAATACGCATTCCCACGCCCTGTTGGAGCTCACATGCAAAGTCAAAGTTAACAAACGAAGTTCCAAATGCAAAGTAGCAGAACAGAGCCATTTCCTTCACAATCTGTATTAGTCAGCTCTCTGTTGCCAAGATCTGTGTCAGGGCATGATGTAAGCAGCTGCCCAAATGCAAGATTTCCACTGTGAGCAGCACAGTCACAATTTCTAAAGTGCAGCCAGATATAGGGAGTTTGCTTACTACCCTACATGCTCGTGATAACTTACTTTCTCTGTTATTCCCTTAATAAATATGTAATACTCAAAAAGATGCAAT
Organism: Nipponia nippon; assembly: GCF_047370975.1. Classification (NCBI taxonomy): domain Eukaryota; kingdom Metazoa; phylum Chordata; class Aves; order Pelecaniformes; family Threskiornithidae; genus Nipponia; species Nipponia nippon. The sequence continues at coordinate 40,226,224 of NW_028262380.1, read as the reverse complement.
GATTAGTGGCAATTTAGGAAAAAAATATTGGTTAAGAATTGAGATTCCTCTTCAACACAGCCCCTAATGCTCTACTACAGCCCATTACAGCACACAGATTACGCAGGTTGTGGAGTTTTTTGGTTTCTTTTTTTGAGGAGTTTTGGGAGAGGTTTTTTTAGATGCCCATGTGAACAGTTTTCTTCAGCACTGGTCATTTTTCATAGTGTGTAGGCTGTGGCAGTGGCTTTTAAAATAGTTCAATGAATCAGAGCAGTACCAAGATAAATTGATACCAGTAGTAACAATTCCCTGTAAATAATGACATGTAAGAAATGAACCCCACTGTTTGAATATGCCCACTGCAATAGAAGACAAGATTATTCTGCATCTCAGAAATTAGAGTGATGAGCATTCATTCAGAATATTCAGTGATTCTGTGAATGCTTAGTCAGTGGTGATCCTTTTGACAAACATGAAAAATTAGGCTAAGGTTAATTTTTAAAGACTGTAATGGCAAATAGCAGAGAAAATATATCTGGTAATACCTTCAACTGGTAAGGTTTTGGGGTTAGTAGTCTGTGTACTGTACCATACCAGAGACTTTGAAGGTAAGTTAAATGAATGGTGCAATAATATTTCAACTTCAACTGGCATTTTTCTGCAGCCAGAACATCATTACACAAGCAGTACAGTTGTTGAGGGCAATTAAGACATTTCCTGAAAAGCATTACAAAATTTAGATGCATCTTCAATATGATGACACTATGTTTATCCTTCCATGATATTTGTGCAAAATGGGTAAAAAGAAAGAAATTAAGTCAAAGCAATATCCTTTTCCAAAACTACATTTTATATTAAAATCCAAGTTTGGTATATTTAGAAGCAGCCACAATTAAATTGCCATAGTCCGTGTCAGCCAAACATAAGCTGCTCCAGTCCAAAAGTTGTATAGCTACAAACCACACACCACAAACCATGATGAAAAGCAGGGTATATTAACCCAAGTAAAATCAGTATGCAAGTATACCTATTCAAGTTTCCAAAGAGATCGCATCTGTCCAAAGTAATTCCAATTTTTTTCTATTCATCTGAGGAGAATGCCCACGATAAATGGGGCTCTCTTGAAACGTAAGTACTTTATGAAGCACAGCAAGAACAATATGTGCTACGTAGTGTAGTGTACCATGCTACATATTTTTTTCCAGACTTTAAGTTCTCAATGAATGGCAGCATATCTTGACATTACCTCTTATCTCATCAAACATCTATATGTTTGTTCTTCCTGAGTGGTTTTGATCTTAACACGATTCACAAAAATTGAGTCACACAATCATAATTAATTTTTAATATGACTGAGCTCTATTACATCTGCAAAAATGTAAAGTAGACCACAAAGGATTTTTTTTCCAACATTGTACTTACTTATACATCATCACATCAACATATTCTGAAACTATAGTCCCTTTACACTGTCAAGCTTTATTTTAAAGTTCATTTATACGGAACAAGGTATGTGATTGTGCTTCTCCACAATAATGTACCTTGTCCGTGCACAATGCTGCTGCTTGTATTTTAGAATTAATTATATAACTAGGTAGAAAGCATGGTGGATTTTTTTTCTTTTGGGGGGATTTTTTCTTTCTACATATTTATCTGTTTCTCTGTGAAAAAGAAGAATTTCAGGAAATCAGAAGCCAAACTTCCACGTGCACATACACACACACATATTATATTCACAAATACCAATTAGTAATATCGCTCAGTTCTGTTCCTGTTGGATGGAACATAGTCCGTGTGAGGTGGGAGCCCTTATTCCCTCCCCACCTCTCACCCCTAAATGGAAGTTGAAGGTTCCTGAAGTTCACTACTTCAGACATAGACCCACGTCTTGTGCTGTACACATGCACTTGCAAGCAAGGAAGCTGTGCATAAAACACTGTAGGTGACTTTGTGCAGTTGTAAGTGATCGGGGGTACTTGAAGTTATCTAGAGGTATAAATCTCTTTTTACATTGTTTGCCATTATATAGTTACTTCAGAATTTATGGCAGATATTCAAGAGACAGATATTCCCACCCTCTTAAATCCCAAGCCCAAATATCAGGCCCTATCAAGAATACAAAACATAAAGGTCAAATCAGAAACTCAGCATCACACATCTTTAATCTTGCATCCATCTGTGTCTGGTACCAGATGTTTCAGAAGCATGCACACAAAATCCCGAAGTGGATTAATCTGTCACCTCATATTAAAAGCCAGATATTAATTCCCAAATGTAAGTAACTTCTTTGAGCCTTGACACATGCAGGTTTCTGTCTCTTCTACAGTGCTATTAATAGATGACAGTCACAATTCTGGACACCTCCTGTTTTCAGGACAGAAGTTTAATATCTTAATAAATATTCTTGAATTCTTGTACACTGAGGTTAGGCAGATTTCAGGCATGTAAGGCAGAGATGATTATAGACTACTATTCCCCAGTACAGTTTGGGAGCATATAAAAATATATTTGAATTCTTTAGATACTCAGAAACAGAAGGCGGCATTTTTGCATAGAGAATATTCAGCTAGTTAGGGTGGTGCATCAGGAAGCGCTAGTCTTAATTTCTAGATCCAATCAGCCCAAGCAAGTTAAAACATCTCTTTTCTACCTTCTGTCACATCAGTTAACCCTAGCCTCACATTCTTGATAGCACTAGTCACCAGTTTTTCTGCTGAGGCTGAAACAATATTCAAATTAAAAAATATTTATTCATGTGAACAGAAAAATCTGCGAAGAAGAAAACTGATTTAGGCATCAGAGAAGATATGATTGTCTTGAGAAGAATTACTCTTAAATTCTGAACAAAGAAATATACTCATTCAGTGTGTTTCGTGCTAAAGAATATGTGGGTAGAGCACAGAAAAAACAGGTAAGTACCCTCACACAGTGATGATGGGCAAAGTCACCAAACCTCCTTATTAGGTAGAGCCTATACTTTTGATAGATGGGTCTGAACAACACAGCTGAAACCAGAATTGAATCCATTGGAGAGCTTAAACTGGAAGCCTGAGTACATGCTCTAAATACGGCCTGCACAGTTCAGTACGACGGATAAAAATACCGCTAGGTTATGACAATTATACATTGTTTGGGTTGTCAGTCCTTTGTGAGTAACACTGACTTGCATGTATTCTTAGAAAATACATGGTCTTTTACATTCAGAGGAAAGGGGGTGTTAATTTTTTACAGCTTCATCTAAATATAGTTGCATGCTTAGCTGCATCAAATTTAATATCCATCAAAGTCAGTTTTGAGTCAGTTTTGGAAATGACACGAACCACCATGATAGTATATAGTGAAGAAGCAAGAAGACACATTGCTTGTAAGGAAGAGACATGCATCAGAATGCACATAAAACTAAGAAAGAAGCTGAGAAATTTGTGTTTTTCAGGTATGAGCCAGTCTTGGTTTGTATTTTTAACATACTAAAGTCTCTCTTGAAGACTGGCTTTTTTCTTCTGTTTTACTCAGTATACTACAAGTGCTGTTTTCAAGAGCTGTTGTACTGGAGATAGTTCAAAACAGAAATTTATAACCATTAACTGTATCCTTTGGATGACAGAGAACTTGCATAAATCCCTAATTGTATTGAATAACTATAAAACTTTAAAGAGAACTCCAAATAACTCATGGAGTCCAGGAAATGACAGCTTTCAGCAAAGTATCAGTAGATTTCCTTTCTGGCCCACAGAGAGCTTCACCTTAAGGCACTGCCTCAGGCTTTTAGATTTCTTAAGTCTACCTCTGTGAGATTATTTACACTGCTTTTTACTTCCCAGTAAATAAACCTGTCTTAACAATATTTCAGCACCCTAGTGCAGTTCAGTGTTCTAAATTCAGAAAATATCTTTCTAGAAAGAAAATTTACAGAAAAAATAACTAAGTATCCCACCTTTAAACCATATTGAGAGAGAATAAAAAAAGGTGATCGCTTATGTTTCCACACATCTACTTAAAAACAAAATTAAAGTATGTTCTGGGTAGAACAAAGGCATTGGTCTACTTTACAAAGCTCTGCTCACAGGGATAAATAACTTAGCACAGGCTTTTGCTGGTATAACAATCATCAGTGATGTGGTTTTTTGCAAATCCTGTAAGTAGAGTTGTTTTTCACTGACTTATTCTATGCAATTTAAGACGTAAAATGTTATGCAAGCAGAAAAAATTCCTTCAGCAAATATAGTGGTTTCACACAGGGGCCCTGCCAGTACAGATATAGTAGCAGAGGTCTGCAGTGTCATACACAGGGATCTGCAGGTGAAAAACAATTTATTTTAAAGCTACAGGCTTCTAGAAACTGTTATCAACTCTGAATTCTATGGCAATTTACACATTAGCTGCTAGTGCTGTAGCACCTACTCACAGATGTAATTGGGAACAATCACAATATCCGGCATTGTTTTCATTTTCAAGAACTTCGAAGTTGAAATTCATGCAACATTTATATGCTGCTCTAAACTCTTCTGTAAAATGGCACTCATATTACTTTTTTCATATTTCAAATGCCTGCTATGTTTTTGATACTTCCTATTTGATGCTTTTGAGGTGAAATCAGAGGTGAAATTTTTGTTTTCTTAAATTTAGTTATAATAGTCTCACAAACTATTGTGAGGCAGGACTGAGGTACAGAAAACTACGCACATCCTGATAAATCCATCTCCTAGAGTTAGAGAGATTAAGGCAGATTACTAACTACAACAAAAGGATGTATTGAGTGCTTCTAGTTGTGAAAAAAGCTAAGAATTATGAGAATGAAGAAAGCGATCCAACTGTAATCTAAGAAGAGATATCTTTCTTAGCCTGCAGTCAAACTCAAATGGTAGCTGTGAGAAAAGTCTATGAAGTTTAATATGGAATTAATCTCAAAATTCCCTGCAATTGACATGACAGAACCAGAACAATACATGTGATTTAGCTTACCTGGGACAGATGCAACCCAGCCAACACATACTGTACTAGCAAGCTGCTTCTTGCACTCGCTTTCCCAAAGTAGACTCCTACCACACTCCTGAGAATGTAACAGGAACCAGAGATATTCCTCAACTTCTTTGCAAAATAATTGTCATGGTGTGATGGCTGCATTGAATTGTCTTGCCCTAACCCTGTTTCTAGTTGTGTTTACATGGAGGCAAATTAAGGCATCACAAAGCAAAGGAACAGGCTTCTCAGACTGACAGTGACAGAGATTGAACAAGGTGGCATGAGGAACTCCAGTTGCTCTCTGTTTTAGCTATGTTACCCCTAGACAGGGACTAGGCAATGTTGCAAATAAGTCAGAAAAAGTCCTCTATGTATGGTTTTGTTTTGTTTTCTTTTTCTGTTTTTAATTTGCATACAAACCCATTTATCAAATTCCAGATGTCTTTGACAAACCTTCTAACAGCACGTAGAGTTTAAGAAAATAAAGACAAAAGAAGCACTGGAGTGTCCTCTTTTTGTGCCAGGTAATATTCGGCAGACAGATTTTCATGACCTTAGAGAGTTCTCTAGGTTTGTTGGTAACTACTCACATGCTACAGTAATTTTTGAAACTTCTGGATATGTAGCAGTCTGAACACTGACTGTAATACAGGCAGGCACAGAAAAAGTTCTCTTTTTTTTTTTTTTCAGCAAATATCATATTTACTACTCCTGAGCTGCCCAGTTGCTGTGCATTTAAATTGTGTTCTGATCGGGCTGCCAAACATCCACAAGTCTCAGCTAAAACAAAGTAAATACAAGGAGTACACATGCAGATACCAAAAATAATTGGAAAAAAATTGTTGCCTAAGGTAGATGAGCATTATGTCTAATGCTTCAAGAAAAGGCCACATACTAAACATCTGTCCAGCACCCACGCTGTGTCAGACACATCTTAGCTTCATGCATCTTAGCTTCATTCTACTACTTTGACATATGCTAGTTCTACCTGCAAATATTCAGATTTAAAAACACTCTACAATCTAAAATCATTTTGGCTGACCAGTGATTAATCTGAACTAACATCAATGATGGATGGAGAAATGTAAGGAGAGACAAGTAGAGATGCTAAAAGAACAGACAAATGAGGACCAAAAGATAGATAGAGTTGCAGTCAAAATTTGAGAGCACTATTCCTCATACATTGCTTCTCAACATAGTCCTCCTTTTTTTTTTTTTCTTTTTTTTTAGACTAATGATACCTGTTTAACCTGATTTCTTAGACCTCTCTCTCACTATAGAATCTTTCCAATGTAATGGTTTGAAACCCTTTTTTTTCTCCTGATTTGCACAGCATTTCCCATCATTGAAAAAAAATTGCTTAAACACATTAGTAACATAACTTAAAGTTCCTTCACATACAACAAGTTGAATCCCTTGTTACTCATACCACTTCAAAACTCTAGATGTGCTTCCAGTCCTTAAGCTAAATTCTCAACAATATTAAAAATTGGAGCACAGAATTTTGCTTTAAGCAAGTAAGTACCACTAAATATAAAGCTTGCTGCTCTAATTTCAGAAAATATACTTGGTTCAAGATCTTTAAAGATTCATTCCACCCATAGTTTTTTCATTTTTTCTGGTAGCTTAACACCTTAATGCTATCGTAATTAACCAGGATATTAAATACATATTATTTGTCTACTCAAATTCTTTTAATCCCAGACCACATTCAGTGGCTTCCTGCATGTGGCCCAGGCAGACAAACTTGTGAAAAGAAAACCTTAAATCCATCTGAGTATTTCAAAGCCTTTCAATCCTGTCTGGTGCTGCCTCCCTTCACCAACACGCATCCATGACCAGCATAATAAAAGCCAACACTAGAATACCATGATGGCAAGCACAATTATCCTTAGAAATGCCAGAGCAAGCCCAGGGCCGGTCCTCCATTACATAGCTTTTTCGTGCTGTCATAGGAGCTCTCAGTTGTACTATCACTTAATAAAAGTCTAGTCTGTCTTCACAGCCAGAACCAGAATCTGTGTCACCCTTCCAATGACAAACAGAAGCAGTAGATAAAATCGAATACCTAGTGTTTTCCCTTCTTTCAGCTCATTGACACTGAAAGACAACATGCCCCCTCTCCTGGACTCTGCTCCAACATTAGCCTCAAGACAAGTACATGTCTATGTTCTTTTCCTTATCACCACTGTATGCCAGGAGTCAAGGAAGCCAAGCATTAACACCAGTTTTCTTGGCACCCATTGGAATAGCATTGCAAATGTTCCTGTCCACGGATTTCAAGCACAGTTGACAGGCAAAGTATTTACATACCAGCTTTTCCATCCTAGCCCTGATAATACACAGTAAGAGGTATGGCAGATGGGGACGGGCTAGAAAATACAGTTCTTCCCAGGTGAGAACCAGGGGTGAGAAAACGGTCTCATCCAGAACTTTCACCACATACGTGTTGAACAACCCACTACATATGTGACAAGACAGGTATTATTTTTTCTTAGAGATTGATACGCTTTCAGTGGCTACGGAGACTACAAATAAAAAGAGGAGTCCATATCCAATAACTAGATTTATTTTCCACCCTAAACCCTATGTTCACCATTCCCATCCTTGCTTCTGCTCTACTAAAAGTCAGGGTCATGTCTCTCAGGATGACTATTAATAATAATTTATTTTATTGTTTATTTTAATAAATAATAATTTAAATAATAATTTTATTATTTATTTTGTTAAAAATAATTTATATGCAAGCTTCCTCTTTACCTATACCTCATATTCTGTCTGACCTATGTTCACATTTACTTTATATTCAATTGTTTTACTACCAGGCTGGAGAGAAAGAATGACTCCTAACCATGCACTGCTGATGTAAATCTTTAAAAAGCCTCCCATTTATGAGGAACAGTAAAGTACCATTACATTTTTGAGGTGTCTTCAACATTTAGAGTAATCCAAATCCTCTACAGATATGCTTCGTAAAGGCATTCAGAAGTGCTGAGTCTATGTGGACAGGTATATGCTTTACAGATGAGTATTCTGGCTAACGTAGGTAGCACCTGGGAGACTGATGGGGAAGAATACTAACCTCGAGATCCAACTCTGGTTCATGTTCCTGGTATAGTATATGATGGTGAAAATCAGGCCTTTTCCATCATACAGTGGGGGGGGGCAGAAGCGAGAAGAGGGAGGAAGACACAGGGAGGAACTGGAATCAGCGGAACAAAATGAGTATAGAAAGACTATGAGCTAGGTCACATGCCCACAGATGCTCTGCAATGTGTGCATACCCAAGAAGGAAGAGCCCCATAAACCATGACATTTTCTCAGTGCAGTCCTCATCGGTATCCTGGATATCTGACTTCCTTCTATTTAAAAAATGTAATTTTACACAAAGTTAATGTTCTTGGAATCAAAAGCAACTATTTCGCCTCCTTGCTATAGGTATATTTCATGTATTTAGTTAGACTAACTGAAAACCTACCAAAAGCAAACAAAACAAACACTTTTACATTTAAAATTGTATAATCATAGACAGTATAAGATTACTGATTCACAGGGAAGCGTATGCCATTCGAACTGTATCTACAACCGGCAAATACTAATTTAGATTGTATAAATTTTAAATTTTAAACTAATTGACGTGGTATTAATCTAGTAATTTTCTCTACACAAAGCCATTGTGTTACAGTTAAGTTGATCTTGCTCTCGTGGGAAATCTTTGGTTTCCCTGACAGATGCCTCCCACACAATCCCCTCTCACCCCACCTTCCCCCAGTAAACATCTGTACAGAGCTGCTACACTATTCTGGAAAATTTGTTTTTCCTTCATGCAGCCTCCAGGCTCATTTTTCATAAAAACTTCTAAAACTTATTAGACATAACGCTTAACTTATTTAGAAGATACAAGGGCTCCCTGGACAACATGTATGCAGATCTGTAAAAGTTTTAGAATTTGTAACAATGATCGTGTAACTCTGCTCTGCAAAAATTGCATAAGTAAGCCATCCAGTCTGAATTTCCTCACTTGTACATTGTGTGAAAAAAAGTGAAATACGTGCCTTTTTTTTTTTTCTCTCCTTAACAAATGCATTCGTAATAGCACATCCATGCATTAGTATAAGCCCTTTCTGCCGTCTCTCACTCTTCTGCGCAGCAGAGAAAAATCAGGCAAGCAGGTATAAGCAACTCTGGGAGCTAAGAGAGAAGAGAGGAATGGAAATATGAGTTTAACTATTGAGGACCTGTGCCTCAGTGGGCCCAAAAATTCATGGTAATTGGAAAGATGCAACGAATATTCCCTCCTCCTCTCATCTCCCATCCCATGTCCTTGCTTCCTCGAACAAGGCTACAGGCAGGCCCACTGCTCGGTTCTCATGGACTCCCTCTCTTTCTGGATGTCATGTCCTCAGGCCACAGAGGAGATTTTACAGTTGTTTCCTCTTGTATCCTCGTTCGCCCTCACAGTGTGAGTCTCAGAGGTTGAAGTATGCGATGAATACCAAAAACCAGACTAAGATGGATCAAGTTTGACCATTTAGAGTAACGGTTGTTAACAACATACTATATCCAAACAAATGACCAGATTCCCAAGTTATTAATTAGTACTCTTGCCTCCCAAAATACAGTCAATGTCAGCTTTTTGTTTGAAAAGCCATTCCTCTGTGTTTTGTTAATTTGCAAATCCGAGTTATTTCCATATTAGTATTATAAAACTTCATTTGCATAGTCTCCCAAGCTAGTACCTTCTTTCTCACCTTATAGTTTCCAAGCTTTGGTTTACTACTGCCCAAAGACTTCTAAATCAATTTGTAATTTATATAGAAAAATTTCATCATCAGTTACTGATAAAAATCCAGCTTAATATGACGCTGCAGTATTACCTCAACCAAGCTTCCAGTAGAAATAGAAAAAAAAGAAAAAAAAAAAAAGAAAAAAGAAAAAAGAAAAAAAGAAATCATTGTTTTCTTAAAAAATTTTTTTAAGGAAGAAGAGAAAAAGAAATTATAGAGGTAAATTAGAATGACATATTAGAATGACCTTGCAAAAAAGGCGTTTGCTGTATTAAAAGAAAGGAAAATGATGAGCTACTACTGGCATTATAAGTAGAAACAATGGTTCTCTAAGCTTCTGATAAGCTCATTTTTTTACTCACATGTCAGGGTAAATGATTGTTTAAAGAACCAAATCTAGCATCAAAGTAATAAGTTGTCCAACTGATGAATTAGAATCTTTCTTCTTTACCATCTCCTGTAAAATTTTCAAAATATCCTTAAGCTACAGGCAGACCCATAGACCTTTGGAACTATTCAAAGGTCAATTCAGCTATATACTGTATCATGCAGATTAATGCACTATCCAAGGGATAAGACTCATTTTAAACCAAAAGTGAAGTACATGTAATGAGACATGGCCATGGAGCCTGCACACTGAACAAAGAGTTTACATGGATTCAGTGAGAAATGGATGTATTTGCCTACTCAAGAAAAAAAAATTCCACTGCTGATTCCAAAGTAAAATGGGTAGGGATTCACAATTTCTTATTATTTTTATTACACATACTGCAGTGTTCTAAACACTTTCTTTTAACCAGAATATTTATTTTTTGCTGAAGACCTAAATCTTTATCAAGCATGCCCATCTGAGGAGCAAGGCTGACAAAAAGGCAAGTAGGAAAATCTGTTACATATATGAAACTAAAGATGTGTAAAATATTTCACTGTATGGGAATAGTCTTATAATAAAAAATGGACTCATAGTTATGAAATTCCTGTAAGATTAAAAAGCATACCAAGTTTCAGTTAAAATCCTATTTCTACTGGATACAAAATAAAAAGGGGTTGTTCAACTCTAGCTACTTAATAATTTTTCCCTTTCCTCATTTTATTTTGAAGATTGAAGCTCAGGTTGTGTTTCAGGGAATAAAACAGTACCTTGCAATGATACCCAAGCTAGTTCTGGCCTCATAAGCAGCAAACATTTTAGAACCACACTCCCCACAGGCTAATTAGCAGCCCCGTTGTAGCAATTACATCACATATCAGTTAGGCTAGTTAACCTTGCTTCTGGGCATTAATGAGTATTACATTAATGCAACTATATAGATGCTGTACCAGCTAGTCTGTCCAGACATTGCAATGCTCAGAGCTGCAAGTTCAAGAGCAACAAGTTTAAAACAGATTTAGTTTGATGTGAGAAAAACATTCACTGGGACCAGGAAAGTTTGTTTTTGTTTTGTTACGTGAAGGAGAATATGTTCAGCAACAATGACTGAGAGACTTAAACCCCCATGTATCCAACAAGACGGCACAACAGCTTTGAGACTAGACCAACTGTAAAATGCATTTAAATAATCCCTAGACAGAGGGAAGAAACAAACCAGAATCTCTTGCACTCTATTACACTAACCACTGAATAATCAAATCAGATTCATATGGCATCCTTTCCTCCTGGTCTCTTCAGCTCATATCTCTCTGATTCAGGGCTGAGAAACATGGTCAGATACTCAGATCTACAAAATGATCTTAAAATCACTGTCTATTCAGAAGTTCCTATACAGTTCTGCGGGTGTTGCGTGGACAATAAAAATGCTTGGTTAAGAACGGCAGTGTCCAGAAGGTATGCGAACATTTAGCACTGCTGTTAGTCTAGCTCACTTTCTTTTCTTTTCAGGAGAACACTCCTGCCAAAAAATTCATCCTGCTAAAATGAGTGATTTTTGTTACTGACTCAAACAACAATGTTCGCCCTGAGTCCCCTAAGCCCTCCTTAAGTCTCAGAACAAAATAATCTTTGCCAGAATTTTATTTGTCACAACTTAGATTAGTTAATGCAAGACACTTTTTTTTCTTTCCTTTTCTCAACATAAAGTGTTCCCGGCAGGTAAAGTCAAGAAAGCATGGTCATTTTCAGGCATGCATTGTTTTAAGGCAAAAAATGCTATTGGCTTTACAAAATCATTTAGCTTTTCATAACAAAGACTTTTTTGTGGAGGATAAATCTATCATTTACAAATTAACGTGACAAAATGCAAAAATCGGAAGGCAAATCAGAAATTATTGGATTTTGCATTTTCAGTAGAGCTCTGTTTTAATTAAATATACATTGAGGCATTTGTTATTATTACTGATATGACTGGCAAGTTCTGCAGCTAGAATGATAACAATCCCAGCTCTTCATATAGCTGAAACAACCACCCTGCAGGGCAGACCTATCAAAAACACCCTTTTCTCCTATATTTCACATATTCTTGATGTCATAAGCTGAAATATGTGCTGGGAATACACAAATAATAAGGCTTTATTTTAGAAGTTTATATATTATTTTCAGTGTTTACTTAAGACCAGCTTTAATTTCTTTTCCTAGTATTTGCTGTAGTTCAAGTTTGCATGGAAAGCAAACACCCGAGGCCATGCCAAACTAAACACTGCTGATCATTTTTGCCAAGATAAGCACTATAGATGCATCTTCTAGCTCCAAAAAAGTCCGATGCTCTCTCCCTTCATTTCACATTCTGCATAAATTAAGTTCTATTCATATTACTTTTCATTCAAGACACATAAAGACTGTAACAAAACCTAACATTGGTACAATTTCTTCCAAAAACAGCCGGAAACAACTCTTACTTATTATCTTAAGTGGGAATGTTCGTTATGGTTTGTTACTGTGCTGAACCTGTATGACAACTTGGCCTGAATAGAGCCTTCAGTGATTTGCTGATGACAGGATCACTTATTGGACATACCTACATCATTTATCTACAAGTTTACTGATACAAAAATACCTCATGAGTAAAATATACAGTATCAGACTATGTTACAAAAATCTACATTTACAAAATTCTACAGGGCGGAAAGTGGAGCTTATTCCATATCTAGCTCATCAGGAAAACAACAATAAAAGTACACACATTCAACTAAAAATAAGTTGAATGTCTACTAATTAATAAACACCTTAACTCTAAAAAGATTAGTAATGCTCTTTATTAAAATTCAATTACTCATATTTGTGCCTAAGCATAAACTTAATTTAAATATTTTTACTTAAAATACTTGTGCTGCAACAGTAGCATAAATAGAGATGATTATTTCCATGAGCCATTGTTGAGTGATTTGGAACTTACAATTGCATGCAAGCTATAGTTTCTAAAGGTTTACCATTTAAGTAGTGATATCCAAAGAAACTTTTAAAAATCTTTGAGAATTTGCTCCTAGCATATACCCAAGGCAAACAATTTGTGTTTTTAAACCGATTTTTCCCCCACATAAGTAATTTGCAAGATATATTCCGACTCATTACCGTTACTGTAAGGAACTGATACAAATCCAGCTGAAATTTTAAATAGGTGCATAGAGACCTTAAGGCAGATGAATAAGATGAATGTCCCAAACAACAATGTGATGTTTAGATTTAACTCAAGGACAATAAATGCGATTTACACTGTTTTCATTGAGCTTGCGTCAGACCTACAATAATTTATATCAGCTACAATACCATTAATCACCCTGAGAGTTTGTTTAATTTCTTTGCTTTAAGAAAATATGTCAGTTTATTGGTGCTTGTTAGTGAAACAGTATATTTACCTATATATTATACTTTGTTTTATTGGTGTGGATAAATCAATATACTGTAGTTTTAGAGGGATACTGCTTTACAGATTGCTTTCTGTCAAAATCCTACAAGACAGTTAAAAAGCAACATACTGTGAAGTGAAGGCCTTGGCCATCATGAATATCAATAGCTTAACATTCTAATATTCTGTGAAATCTTCTCTGCACTAGAGACTAGTTTTGCATTAATGAGCACCTGTCTATTTCTCTCATTTTACTACAAACGACATGGGGAGAAAAGGATATATAAAAAGGAGAAATGAAGCAATTTCATTTAAAAAAGTAGTATCTATACAGAGTTACATTATACACAAGAGAAATATTAATTGCATCATCACTGATGAAAGAGGAAATTTGTCAATTAAAACAGGTAAAAAGGAAGGTCATTCTCCATGAAATTTAAGGTAATTAGATAAACATGTTCATTTGTCCCCAACAACATCATTTGCATTGCCAAAAATGGAAGGGAGTTAATATTAACAGTATGCTTTACCATTTTCTCCAGTGGTATGGTAACTTCCCAGGGAGACTTGCAGTTAGGTTATAACTCCATATTAGACATGAATAACTGCCTCACTTGGGCACAAGTGAAAATCCTCACAAGAACATTCAAAGAACACTCATATCTAATAATGGCACAAGAATGAAAGTTAAGACATAGGTCATCGGCAGCAGCATTAGCTTTTAATGAACAATAGTAAATCTGGACTCTTTCACCTTCTTTCTCTCTCTCTCCTTACTGCAGGACCAACACAAGAGAGGAAATAGGCCATGACAGCAAGATCCTTTGAAGCATTCCACTTAGTCTAAAAATGGCAATGTTAAATTCTTGAATGAGCCTCATTCTACAAATTTAGCAACAGTTTTGGAAGGTCTACATCTATTCTCTTACAGCCACCAGGCAGAAAAGGTGCAGAGTTTGACTCTTTCTGTACAGATTCCTATTTTAGACAAGAACAGAAACATCAAGTGATTTGCTTAATTAACCAGTGAAGTCAGACTTGCAAACAGTAATCCTAATAAGTTTACACAATTGATCTACAGTGCAAGAATTATTTGCTGGAAAAATCAATGAATTTTTATTAGTGAATAAATTTAAGGTTATTGTATTTCAGACAATTTCCAGATGGTGAACGGGGAATACATTTATTGAACAAATTATTCATCACTCCCTAGCTACAGAGCACAACGTCAGTCCTTGGATATGATGCTTAGCAGCCTAACATTAAGAAAAGCTCCTGAAATATTCTGATAAGAGGTCAGTGTAGTTCTTTGTGCCCTGAAAAAACCACAATCATCTTATTATTCAATCTGTAGGCAACATTTTATTTTTTTTCCTGGAGGAGCATTAGGAAACAACGTGAGAGACATTCTGTTCTTTCATACTGCTTGGTTTCCAGGCAAAAGGCAATTTTTTTTTTTTTCCTTTAAAGCATTATTCTGAATCATATTAGACACAACTGGAAAGAAACAACTTTTCTTCCTTATTGTGACATCCAGAGTTTGAAAACTGCTTACACACACACATATATATATCAATTAATGCAGAAATGAGTGTGTGTTTATGCATATTTATATAGCCAAGCTGTTCAAAGGCTAAATTGCCTCTCACACTTCTACCCCACAACTCAAACATTTAATTCTTGTTTCTTTCCATTTTTTTCAAAAATATTACTCTCAAGTTTTTCCATAATTCTATTCCAAACGTCTGTATTGCTATGAAGTTAAGCTGTTATTATTAGTTAGGCTAATTCCACAGTGTAGTAGTAGAATAATCTCTCCTAAAGTTTTCCGTCACAAAGGAATTAATTGAACACTGCGTGACTGGTCTACATGGACTGGAAGTTATCCATGACTCTGTTAGAACTGGGGAAATGATGAGCATAGCAGCAGGTTTTTATCTGGTTTTTGTTTCCTGAAAAAAAAAAAAAAATAAAAGCAATGATTTCAAATACTGCTCCTAAGTGACTATATAAACATATATTTTTAGTTTTCTTAGCAGTGCTATGCCAACCAGCAGGTAGCATTCATTGACGAGTTAATAACCAGAAAATGAATTTTCCTTTGACATTGAATGGAATTGGACATGATGTTAAGAGGGGAAGATGACTCTATCCTTCACCTATCATCTGGCTGCTAACCAGTCTCTAAACTGAATTTCCAATTTGAATCTCAGTCTGGTGGAATACCACAATACTGGAAACTATTACAGGGAAATACATAAAATAAGAATATATTCCCTCCTGCAGATTAGAAAGGAAAAACATAAATGCATACCAGAAAGGAGGGAACAGAAAAAGGACAAAGCAGGAAGGTGTACATGTCATTTCCCTGGTATCAGGAGCTGTAGGGTTAATGGTTTTGGAAGCAGACAGAACAATTCTGTTGTGGTGTGGGTGTGGAATGTTAGGATGAACTGAAAATATTTTCAAAGATGAGGGACTTGGAGCAAACTAATCTTCCTTTTTCCCAAGTGAGGATTTGATTTCACAACAATTTCATTTGACCTCAAAAGTATAAAAGTTAAATTGTTCTGTGCACCGTTTTATGCGCTAGAATGCTCAGTGTCATTTCAGTGACAGCAATGGTTTCAGTTCCTGGAAATTCGTCGTTATGAAGACAGTCTCATATACTGCTGGCATTACTGTTGAGGTCTGGAGATAAAACAGATGCAGGATTGGTAAGGATAGGCAACACATCTTAGATAGTGAGTATAGGTAAAAAAGCAGACAAGTTCTCAAAGGCTATATCCCTTCCCCAGATCTGTTGAGATATTACTTCTCCTTACAAACATGCTTTGGTGAATGCTTAAGAAGGAGATGCTTTTTATAAATGCCTGTTTTCTAGAGCAGAAATGAAAGCAGACACAGAGGTCACTATGCTGATTTTGTACCAGTGAAAGGTCCTCTCATCCCACAGAATTTTTCTGAAGCAGAAAAGGTTACTGTGTATATAAAAATAGAACAAGGCACAGGATGAAAAAAGAAGTTCTTTATCAAATTAAAAGAATGTTATGAAGTTCAAAGCCTACTTTCCCCTGTTCATGTCTATCTTTCTTTGCCTGCAGCTGAGTTCTGGTATATGCTTTCTACAGTTAAAATTTTGCTTTCTGCTTAAACTACCTCTTTCACATTCCTCCCAACAAGTGTTTTGTTTTCAACTGTGTTTATGTAATAAAAGCCAAATTTTCAGCTACAAAAGTTATGAAATATCTTCAAAGAATAGCAGCTATCACTAACATGCAAGGCGATTAGATTTGTGACTGCAGAACGTTGCATGACTGGACTCAGCAGCCTTAAAGCACTTAAAGACTGTATGCTTTCTAGGGTAACAAAGACAGATGTGGATATAATTGCAACTAAGAACTGGTGAATAAGTACTTTAAAAGTCAGCATTAGTGAAATATTCTGTCATAGAACAAAAACGCTTAAGCTGGTTGTTAATAAAAGAGTATATGCAAATTGTGCAAGATGCCAAAAAGATCTGCCATTCCCGAGGTAAAATTACCACTCCAATGGAGTAAGTAAGAGTCACTTCAAGTGGAAAGAAGTTGTGGTTTTTGTGGTTGGCTTTTGCTGGACTTCTTCCAACCTCTGAAGAGAGTGAAGATACCATAGGGACATTTTTATTCAATTTCCTAACTAGCATATGATATCAAAGAAGCTGTGCGAGTTTCATTTTCCAGTACTCATTTTAAACCAACTTGGCTGTCATGTTTACAATTATAGAAATTCAGCAGGTGTTGGGGCACTGACCTAACTCTGTGCCTTGCAAAAGCATTTCATCATTACCTTCCTATTTCTCCAACTATCGTTCAAAACTCAGGAGGCAGGAAAGACAGTAAACATGAGGAAACAATATTAAAGTTTGATTTGCTTCCTTTTACATCAGTAAGGGTTTCAATGAACATCTGGTGAACTGTGAAACAAATAGATTTAAGCACCATTTCAGAACTTCAATATTTTATAGTACCACTTCGAATTCTACTGGCAAAACACAGAATCTGGAAAGATTTGTCCAACAGAACTGTCCCCCACACTGCTGAGTCTTACTTAATATTTAATTTACAAAATGTGTGTTTATAACTGAATTCCAGAGTGTTTCTTTCACTTTTACAACAGGTCTCTCTGGTAATTACCTCAAAAATTTGCAGAGCATTGCTTTAAATAGACTATTTATTCCTAAGTATGAGGTTGTAACTCTCCTTTCCTGTTGGTAGTCAAAAAGTAAAGTGAAGGGCTGTATTTTTTTTCTTCCTGAATTTGACAGATTAAGGTTGGAATAGAAAGGGAAGGATTTTTTCATGCTGAAATTAAAATGACTGGGAAGAAAAAAAAAAAAAAAAAGAGAACAAGTAAAATATAAGGAATCAGTAGAAGTCTAAGATGAGGAATATACTAGAGCAGACTAGAAAACTCAGAATTCTATTTTAATTTTAACAGTAATTCTCAGAAATTGAAAATTTTCTGGATTTTAGAGAATATATCCATTGAATTTTTACCCTTTAAAATAATAATAATAAAAAAGAATCTGAACTCAGAAGTAATTTCAAGACAGAAAATATATCAAAAGATTAATTTAGAAACTGCCAAGATGTTTTCATTCTTTTTGTTTTGTTTCCTTTTAATTTTAGAAGTCTTTCCCAAAGTCGGTACCTGACAGTAATTCACAGATAAGTTTGTTGCTGCTGAAAATCCTCCTCCTCTAGGAAAGAATTTTCATAAAAAGTTTTTTACCAGTTCTAGTTAGTTTGTGAGGCACCTAGCATCTTTAGAATATTTAAACACATCCCAAGGTAAAACCTTTTCATACTGAGTTAATTTTACAGACTAAACACATCACAGACCATTTGTTCCCTGCTTCCTGGGAAACAAGCAGAGGCAATGTCAATCATTAAGGAATTTCTCTGAAAAGAATAAAACAGAAGATGGAATCAGATTACTACCAGTTCTATTATAATTAATCTGCTGCACACAAGCACACAAGACATTCTGCTGGCAACTTGAAACATTTTTAATAGCTAATGCACCTGAGAATATAAGAACGCTATTAAGCTTTTTAAAGATTCCTTGGTGCCCATTTCTGTAGTTATTGTCGTTCTGTACCAGACTCGGTGAAATCTTAAACACATCAACCTAAGTGAAGCCAGAGTCCATATTCTCCTGCTGCCTCTAGCTTGATCCAATTAGTCTGAAAAGCCAGAACTTGTCCCTTGATATTTTGAAATTAAAAGCTGCCACCACCATCACTGTATATGTACTCAGGAAGGCTGTTTGTTTTAAAAGACTCCAAACTGCCATGATAAGCAGCTCTCCTGCCATTTTTTTCCTCCTTCAGGGAAACCAAAGACAGAATGCATGCAGACATGACAGAATACAATTAACTTGCTAGTTTATAGGCCTAGGTCTTGCTTAGACAGAATATAGCTCTATAAATCCACAATCTTTTTGTCTGTATCCTTTGGAAATTTTTGCACATCTGAAGGAAAAATGAAGCTGGCCATCCAGTCTCAAATAGCAGAGAAGTGACATGACAGCTCTAAGAAAACAAACAAAAGTAACAGCAGTCCAGAATAAGAATTTGTGCAGAACAAGATCTCATTTACTGGAAGTGTTCATGAAACAGTGCAGTTAAAAACTTATCTTAATTGTGTGGAATATTTGCAAGACTATATGCAAACATACCATGCAAACACTATTTTCTTTTTACCACTACATAATAAAGTTCATCTCCACTTATGCCCTATATTTTCTTTCTATGTCCCATCTTTCTTCTAAAGCTTCCCATGATTTACATTATAGGAATTGTATTTTGCCAGATGGCTGGGACAGAGACACTGATGTTACAGGTGTTAGGATTTACTTCTTTAATGTCACAGAACACTGACAGAAAACGTTAATAGTAGCCACATAAACGATCTGTCCCCAAATGTTCTGATGCAGTTATTTTCAGCTATAGGATTTGCCATTTGGGAAAGGGTTTTGAGGGAAATGAGAGACAGTCTGATTAGACTTTGTCTTTAATGTTTGTTGGTTTCCCTTAGTGGGCTCTCCCTCCTCCCTCTCCCCTCACTTTTTGGAGCTACACTGACGTCTTATCAGTAAGCAACAGCAGTTAAGTAATTGCACAATGCATCCACCAATAAATATTACATTTTTCACATTTTGCAGAACTTTGTCTTATCAGCTGTTTCTAAATTTTCAGTAAGTGATTTTAGAATTGTGTTAGGTTATAAATAATATGGCAAATTTTGCATATCTAGTGCATGAAGAGAACAGAAACGTCCCTCAGTTCTGCTCCTTCTCAATGCACTATTTCATTTTGGCACAGACAGAAGAGAACCTGCTAAGCCAGTCTAAACAAAGTCTGTTTTAAAACAATTAAGAGATATCCTACTTCAGTTAACTCCTATATATAAACAAGCATGAAGACTGTTAAAAACTTTGGAAACCAAGACGACTATTCCTCATAATTTGAAAGAGATCAGAATCAACCCTCCCCCAAAAAACTAAACACAGCAGGAAGGAATCCACTGGACAAATAAATCACCTCTCTTTTCTCAGTAAATACAAGGAAAAATCCATAGCAACACAGATTGCAGAACAACCCGTTTTATAAACTGCAACAGCAAACAGTACAACTGCAAGTAACAGAATTAAAGTCAGATTCTCTCCTGGGGTGCCCACTTAAGCCATGCTGATATTAACAAGAATGACATATGATTAGTCAGAAAAAGATCCCTGCGGCACTCAGTAACTCCTGAAACGCATTATCTTGGGAAATAAAACACACACCATTGCTAAGAGAAAAACCTTTTACTAATTGGTTTATCCCCCAGAACGATTGATTTACAGTATTGTTTTTTTTCCAAATCTACCTGAGTTACAGAAGCAGCAGCCCCTCCTCTCATTTGATAGAGAATTATGCAGGATCATACTCAGAGCCTGTTGAAAACAGGCAAGAACTCCTCCTCAACTCTGAATTAACCGCCAGTCTTCAGTGCTGCCCAAAACAAAACACACCCCCTTTCCCCACTCTCTTAGACTGACAGTTTATATGAGCTGGACTGGGATGATGCTTTGCTTTTGTACATCCCACAACATGGGAACACTGGTTTTAGCTGCATTTAAGTCCTAAAAACAAGTCTCTCTGCTAATACTGAGATAGAACCCTTCGGGATCCATATGGCTTTGAGGGTAAAATGCTACCCAAAGAAAAGGGAAAATATAATCTAAGGACACCAAAGGTCAGCCTGCAATAACCTCCCTCTCTATGTCTCTAAAGACTTGAGTATTTTCAGGAGTTTGATAGAAACATTGTAAATTGCCAAGCAACCGGAGCTGTGGAAGCAAAATATTGGATATCACTTATTGTCATGTTATTGTAAATAAGATTTATTATTGTAAATAAATCATTATTTCATGTTCCACTAAAACTGTGAATCTGCTTAAATCCAGTTTAAGGTTGAAACACCAGCAATTCTTGAGCAGCTGAACTTAGTGGATAGGAACAAGAACATCATTACATATTTCGTCCCCTCCAGGTCTCTCTCTATAGTGTGAGCACAGACTTGCTAATAGTTAGTCAAAACAGGTTCAGTGTGTGTAGAGATTGTAGAATATATATTTTTTAAAATGAATCTAATGTATTGATACAGATATTGTAAAAGTACCTGACTAAATATAGATGCTGCCAAAGTTTGAGAGCTTAATACTTCAATTGACATAATTAATGTTTTCTGCATAAACTGAACTAATAGTAGCAAAAAGATCTAGATGACTTCTGCAGAATGAGTTTGTGGTAGGAAAGAGTTGATCAATAAACGTACACACATGTATGTGTATATATAGGTAGGTAGATGATGTGTGTGTAAATGTAATATATACATTACACATGGACACATACCATCAAGATACTGGTTCTATTGAAAACAGTGGTAACTTAACACAGCTACAGGACACAGATGTAAATGTCAGATAAAAGGAGAGATGGGAAAAACATAGCTTTTTGAGATATAATTTGCTCTCAACAGATAGCAACTTTAACAGTTATAGATTTTTTGACTTTGCTTAAATCTGTGCTTTTAGAAACACAACTTTTCCCTTTCTGTAGCTTTTGAAAGGCTTATTCTTGTCCATTGTTCTTCAAAAGAAACGTGCTATGAAGGAATCGCACAGGGACAGCATAATCCAGATTGTTTTATGCATGTTGTACACAACATGTACACATTTCTGTTTCAGAAGTTTAAAACTACAACAAAAAATTCACACAGGATTGTTCCTTGCTTCACAAAACAAATGGAAAAGGCTTAAAATAATTTTTAAAGTGATCCTATTCAGTTCTCAGATGTCTAGTTAGGTTGGACCAGAACGGGTTAAATTAGTCAAACCAGGTTCATATTAACTCTAGAATTACTACATTCCACAAGGTCAGATAAGAAGTAGATATTTCAATAACTATATTAGAATCTAATATCATTTGCTAAAATTAACAAAAATGAACTGGATTTCTGTATTTGTGGCTGACAGCTGCCATGGAAGATGCCTTCCATGCTAAGAAGAGCGACACTTTCCTGAAATAGTATAGGCACTGTTCTTTGCTTGCTCAGTTTTAGTGAGTTAGGATCAGTTTAGTCAGAGTAAAAAATAAAAAAATAAAATCCTATTCTCAAACTTAAAAACCTTTATGACCAGGCATACAGGAACTGCAGGGGAAAAAGGGTTGCCAAGAGAAACAGAGCCTAGTATACACATTTGAATATTACAAATTAGTTAATAACTCAATAATGCAGGAACATGACCCCCCCTCCCCCTCCCTTGGCCCGGCCCAAACATAAAAGCCCGGAGAACAATACAAAACATTAGCCCCGACACCACGCACACCAAGGCCCCACTCACCTGTGAAATGACTCTTGGCTGAATCTGGTAGCCCAGGAGGTGAGGGAGGCAACTTGCGCCAGCCTTCAAGTCCTGCACAGTCACTCATACCACTGGTATCCAGATTCTCCATGCTGAGATAACCAGTTTCACCGCGCAGTGCCTCACCGGCCTGTTCACAACAGTCATGGCCAGCAGTAGGGTCAGGTGTGCTCCTTAGCAGGTATCACCAGAGGGTCTTTAAGTTGAGGGAATTGTCTGGACCAAAATATACAGAAAGAGTCACTTTTCTGGGTGGGTGGAAGGAATAAAGTCAAAGGCTTTTGCTTACATGAAACTTCACCATCCACCCAAAGTCCATTGGTTCCTGCCAGGAGAAAATGTGGAGAGCAGACATTTCTGTGTGAAGTACTGGTGTGAGGGGCAACAAACCCTTTACTGCCCTGCAGGCTTATACTGGTGCTTTTCCTCCTTGAACAAAAACAGCTACTGGAGTCATAGTTGATAACTTTAAGAGTTAATAAGCAACTTGGGTTCTCAGTTTTTTCCAATTCAGGTGCCAAGCAGTACCCAGCTCCCCATCCACTCCCAGCAAATCCCCTTCACTACCTGTGGCTCAAGGTCCAGCCCAGACCAGAGCACACCAGGAGAGACAAGGGATATGGCAAGACAGGGAGGGAAACGGGGGAGAGGAGAAAGCTAGAAGCAGGATAAGGAAACTCCTGACATGAAGAAGGACTGAACACCTGGGAGCTCACTGGGGAGAAGGCCGATGAGCAAGGGAGTGAGCGAGCGGCCATGGGGCCTTTCCCCAGCTCCTGCTCCCCCATGGCTGCCCCCTGCGGAGCCATCTTCCCCCGCTCTCCCACTGGCCTAAACCAGGACCCAGTATAACCAACCCACACTCCCCTTCACCAGGCAGCTGGAGCTTGCCTGAAAGGCAGCCCCAAACCTCCTCCCCCCCGGCAATCCCTGCTCCTGCCCCACTGCCTCCTGCCCGCCCTGTTCCTCCAGTGAGGGCCCACAGCCACCATGGCTGCCACCCACCCGTTCTCTCTGGGGGACCCCAGGCTGAAGAGACAGAGCAGACTGAAAAGGAAAAGAAAGACCCAGAGAACCTTAAAATGCAGATGAAAAGGAGCTGCTAGAAATACCTGGGGTACCCCAGGGGAAGGAGCAGGTGGCAGGGAGGTGGCACAAGGGGGGCTGTGAGAGGAAGCCCCACGGGAGCCGGGGAGGTCCCATGGCTCTGCTGCGTGCTCACCCAGATACCCGCCCCCGCTTCGCACAGCGCACCCACACACGGACCCCACTGCTCTTAGATCATTTATTCATATATACCCCTGAATTGTATTAACTTGTTGCTCTCCTTGTATTGGAAAGAAGGGGGGAGAGGAGGCGAGACTTTTAAAATGCATTTCCTTCTGCTCCCATCTTCCCAGCTGCCTTTGAAGCCAGGCATAAAATGATTCAGTCATTTTGAAGGAAAACAAAGAAAAATGGTCTCCTAGCAACAGGAGTTGCTGTATTGCTCTCTGAGGGATCTCTCCTTCGTGTTTTCAAGGCTTTGCCTGTTTACTAATATTGGAATAAAAGTTCTCACATCATGTTAGTGTGATTTGTTTAAACAAGGACAAGCCTATATTGCTTTTTGACAATGAAGACATAGCAAAGCATGGTGTTAAAAGAACTCATATTCCTGCAAAAAAGCAAGGAATTTCCTTTCAAAACTGAAAAGCAAATACCTACCATACCTTCAGCAGGTGAAAATAGCTTTATTTCATTGAATCATACAGTGTACTATACATCACCTGCAAACCTAACAAGCTGTATTTCAAAACACAAACCTACCAGTACCTTGAATTGCAGAACAGTTAATTTTTCTAATATAGGAAACAGCATTCCAGGGTATCCATCCAGACATACAATTTGAGTTATTTGGCCAAAAAATTTAGGGGCTGTCGGACTTGGACTGTCTGGTGGCTGGTAACATATTAGGTGAGAGACGTAAAGTGAATTAAATGCCAATATTTGACCTGAGATGCTTTAAGGCCTTCTGAATACAACAGATGTAAACACATCAGGGGGATATATAATTCTTATTTTTGGACATCAGTACTGTCCTGAGGAATTAACTGCCAGGTGATGCCACAAAAATTAAAGCGCTTAATAGTATTAAAATAAGATGAAGAGAACATGTACAGTTATATTAATTGAAGTAATAGAAAGAGATAAGGTACAACCCTTAA
Organism: Nipponia nippon; assembly: GCF_047370975.1. NCBI lineage: Eukaryota > Metazoa > Chordata > Aves > Pelecaniformes > Threskiornithidae > Nipponia > Nipponia nippon. The sequence goes on along the minus strand of NW_028262380.1, from coordinate 40,201,552 downwards.
CACGATCCTGGGCCGCTTACTATCAGAAGTTGCGAAGAACGTTTCAGAAATGGCCATTGCAGGACTCGGTTGCACACCCTGCTGAAAAGTCTGTCAATTGTAGGAGCAGATTAACAAATGATAGTGACCATAATTTGCTCCAGTGTAGAAATACCCGTGGTTTTATCTACTGGAACTAACTCACAGACTGAGAATAGCTGTATTATTTTGGAAAAGTAATTTCTTTCATTCTGATATTACTCTGAGAATAATTTTTAATTCTTGCAAAAGGGTCAAGAAGAACAATAAAACATAATGTGCACAAAGAAATAACTATTTCTAAAGACATTTTAAGGCCGTCTTTGTTTCTATAGGTTTTGATTATTTAATATCAAGACAATGCAAACAAGTGCTTAACTTCCATGGATGGGAAGCAACTCCTTTTATGCTAATGCTATTTCCATTGGCTGTACATGATAAAAATAAGTACAACCTGATGAAAAGATATCTATAAAAATGCATTCTCAAAATAAATTAATTGTACAAGTAAGTAAATATGGGGGGGTGAGAAGAAAAAACTGATGCATGCTTCCTGCTGGTGCAAATCAGTCTTAAAACAGTTGAGAATTAAAATGTGCAGGGATGAAAAACAAATAAAGTGGGAATAGGGCAGATGAGGAAACCATAACCTCCTACCTGTCCCAGCCCTGCCATCCACAAGCTGTTGCTCTGGCTCCTGTTAGAACAAAAGTTTGCCTGGCTGTGCTAGGCATCAGGCTTGGGGACTGATCTAACTTCAAAAATATTGCTGTAGACAAAAGGGTTTGCTTTTCCTCTTTTGCTTTTTGGGGGAATGTGGAGGGAGGAGGAGCCAGTGAAATAGATTTGGTCACCCAAACTCAAGAGCACACTTACAAAAGGAATGGGGACAAGGAACACATACTGCTTGTTGCCAAATATGTTTTTACTGTGAAATTATCATTTAAGACACTAACCTCTTTAGAAGAGATTCCCAAAAGTCCCTCTGTAAACTTCATGTCTCTTCAAACAAGCACATCTTCCAGCCAGCTTATTTTATAAGGCTTGCCTTGATATCAGAGCACCTTTGCACATGGCAACGAAAGCATTCCAAGCAGACATGAATTCTTCTGTCTTGCCCAAACTAAAAATATAGAAATCTGCCCCTGTTAAACAAAAAAAGCATTATAGGGTACAGCTATTCTGAGAAAAAGACAGTTTATTATTTCTTTTTCAAAGTCTGCCTATATTTATAAAAAGCTATTATCCCTTAGTAGTAAAAGTGAAACGATCTATCAAAAAGGATAGAAATACTGGTTAGAAGGGTCACTGAATTTTTCTTAATTCTATGTTTTCAAAGAGAAAGACAAGGGAAAAAGAAAAAAAAAAAAAAAAAAAAGGGATAAGATCGTGAGGTTTCCCTTTGGAGAAAGTACTCTGTTTTATCCAGATATAGTGCTAGTTGAGACCCTGAGCACTCTTGTTCTCCTCCTTAGACCCATGGCTAAATGTGAGGCTGAATGACCTGGTAGAGGTCACACCTTCTGGGAGTGCAGAAGTTGATGGATGCAGCTGGATAATGCAGTGAACATGCCAGATATTGGTCTCCTGTGTTAGAGGCACAACAGCAAACTAAAGGAAAAAAAAAGATCAAGAATCAAAAGAGGAAAAAAAAGTGTTTTGATACAAGAGGACAGTGCTTACCTGTTTTTAAGCACTTTTTGTTGCCACGAGCTCTATGTAAACTTTGCTTGAAGAACACCAGGGAATATAAACTATCTTCTCGTTCATCAATAGCATGTCTTAATACTGAAGAGTGTAGCAATGGCTCTACCTAAGAAAGCAGCCTTGGTACTTCTCATAGCTGATGTGCTTTAGAAAAAAAACATATCATGAGTGTGATGAGACTAAAAGCCACCATCCATTTTGGGACTGTAGTTGTGCAATTGTGACTTAGATCAAAGGAGTAATTCTGTTTGCTTGGATTTTCATGTGATGTGCAGTTAAGCAGCTTGTTCATCAGTATTGATGTAGACAGATGCACTGTGTACTGACTGGATTCTGGGGAAGAAGGTACAAGCACCGTTGGTACAGTAAAAAGAAGAGAGGGAAAAAGAAAGAAGAGATACTTACACAGCTAGGAGACACTGACAGAAAAGCATGATCTTGTCTAGATTTCTAACAGGAAATATCAAATTACATCTCATCATTTAACACATCTGTAACTTTCTCAGGGATGCATCAGTCTGGAGCTCTTATAAAACTAATTATACTCTATGGTGTTCTGAGACAAATAGTGACTTGAGCTGCAGTTGTGGCTAAAGAGGAAATCCATTTTAAATCCAGAAGCAGGCAAACATGCTGCATGAACTTCTGTTAGTGATAAGAGAAACAGACATACAGGAGTACCATAGACTTTATTTTTTACACAGAATCTGGCATACCACAGCTTTTTATTAGCCTGTCTAATTTGTTATCTTGCGTTTAGTGGTATCTGACTCTTAGTCCAATATCAGGGCTTCAATTCTCCTGTGATACTCAGAATATGCAGATGTTTTTTGTGATGCAGAGATGTGTCGCGTTACCAATATAACTATCTACTATTAGTAAAAAGTCCAAATCCTAAAAGTGTTTACAGTATTTTCCAACCCTTAAAAAAAGTCACATTTCCCTTGAAAATCTCCTGTAGCAACAAACTCCGCAGAAACACTATATATTGCATTTAAAATGTTGGCTTGTTAATAAATGCAGTAGTCCAAACTATTTGTATTCTACAGCAGCAGGAAATCTCATGGGAATAAAATAATGTGACATAATAGCTTCTTCTTGTATAAACGCACCAAATGGCATGCTTTCTGGTCTATGTGTATCCATTGAAAAACTCCAATGTTATTTGGATTTTATAAATAATAGAAATAATACAACTAACAAACAGTATATTACTACTGTTATTTATATTACTTGTTAACAGTAGCAATGTCAGCAGCAGCATACAATTTAATAAAACAGAGATATCAAACCACTGTCATTCAAAAAATAAGATATTCCCACATCATCCAGAACCAATTTACTGTACTACAAGCTGAAATACTGCAATAGTCAATTCTTTATATAACTCTTGAAAATATGGTGCTGCTAAACCATTTTAGTGTGGGCATTGTGGTCAAAACTCAAACAGGTTATAAATTAGAAATAATTTTTTATATTAGCAGAGAAAAGGCTACACAAAAGTTTGTTTCACTTCTTCAGCATCAAAACAGCAAGAAAATAAAATATTAGGAATCATAGGGAAAGAAATAGAGAACAGGAAAAAAAAAAACATGCAAAGGTATAAGTCCATGGTGCAATTGCATGTTGAGTGAGAAGGTTTGGTCCCCTATTTCAAGAGAAGATGTTACAGAAGTAGAAAAAATTAGGCAACAAGAACTACCAAAGGTATAAAACAATTTTCATATAAACAGCAAGCAAGAAGATTCATCCTCTAACACACACCACTATAAAAAATCTGCAAGGAAATGGCAGGCTGTGCGTTTTATAGAACAAGTTGGAAAGACCAGCTTATTCCTCATGTTAAAACTGAGGGTTACAAAAGTGTCTCATAGCTCTTACCATTCACACCAACTTGAAGGCTGGAAAGCTCTCCTGGGTACTCAGGTGAAATCCATCCACCAGGAGGGTTACCCTGCTCACTTTGTAAGATACAAGCATCTGAGACCCTTCTTCCTTACACCAATCTCTGAGCCATCTGTTAATCTTCCTTCACTTGCTCTACAATTGCCCTATATATCAGACAGCAGAGTGTTACAGACACTCACAATCGAAGTGAAAGTAGTTAAGAGTATGTTGGGGGATTCCAAGCTGTTTTCAATTAACTGTTGTCAGTTATGCAGTCATTTAATCCAAATAAGCACTGCCAGAAGTAAATATTTACCACCTGGCTGTAGCTGCCTGTAATACCGAATCTGAAGCTTGAAAAGGAAGAAATCTTAGAGTATGATGCTTAGCCATTCCTACTGACAACTCGTCTAGAGGAATTGCTCTCATGCTTATGTTTTTCTAAATTACTACTATAGTTTTGTATATAACTTGATAGAGTTTTAATTGCCCTGATTCAGCACACAAAATGCTTTGCAACTAGTACATGGATCACATCTGCTTGGTTGCTTACCATGTAATTAGTAAACTGTAAGTGGGAGGGAAGTCTCAGAGTTGCTGTCTTTATTTTCTGATTAGGAAACATGTCTGGCAAAGTCCAATGTTTTGTAAGGCTGGGCCTGATCCAACAACTAAAAGCTTATGAAATGAAATAAAAAGAGTTTGCTACTGGCAGCTATACCAGTCTGGCTGCTTTTCTAGAAAATCACAGTGCTGTAAGCTGCTTTTAATTAGGTATTCACACTTCTTACCATTTGATATACAGGCAAGAACAGTTTCTTGCTGACCACAGTTAAAGTGGCCATAAATTTTTATTCATGAGTCATAGAAATAACAAATTTTTATTTGAAATGCTGCTCATTAAAAATTCATGATGCAAATATGGCACATTTATGTAGTTAGTTAAATCCCTGTTCAGAGTCACTCTGTTGCATTTTCCAGGGAACAGCTGATTCCAGTTCCCATCATTACAACTCACTGTCTCAGCTGCCAGCAACCAAGCAAAACCAGATTTGTTTAAACAGCACTAGTACCATACCGGCAAATTGACACCTGGCATAGAAGGGTATTATGCAAAAGCTGACAGTTCATTTCACTGATCAAGTAGAAAATTGACTCAACATTAAGAGAATTGCTTCTATGGTTTTCTCAAAAAAAAAAAAAAAAAATCAAAAAACAAACCCAATTTGGGATGGACCAGAAGTTGCGTCTCATCCAAAACAATGTTTCATTTCCATTTTGATTTTTTTTTAAAGTCTTTATATTAAATGTAGATTTCTCTTTTCTTTTAAAAAAATCATAATGGAAAACTGGTACCTTGCCTTTTGTAAATGTGTACGTAGAACACTATTTCAATGAAATTGTTTCCTTGGGGAAGGAAGTTCAACAATTTCGACTCAAATTTGCAAATACTCTTAGTCAACATGAAAACACAGTTTTTGGCTAGTGTTTTGAAGAAAAACATTTCACATGGCCTTGGGTATCATCACAGTAGCAAATTCTTAGACTATGTCTGTTGATTATGTAACTTGCTTATTTTTCTGTATTTGCGGCAAAGATTTGATCATCATCGTTCATAGTTACTCAATTAACTTTAAAATAGTCTGATGTCATTTTCATGAAATAAGGAAATAGAGTCATTTCTTAGAAAGCTGAAACTGTTTTCCTTTGCTATTATTGTAGCACATAGATACCTATGAGAAAATAGAGACTGGTTAAGTCGGGTGAATAGGAAACACAGAGAATGGTTAAATAAGAAAAGCCATACAATATCCTCATTTTACAGACAGTAAACTGTGTCCCATAGGTTGAGAGACTTGAGACTCAATCTGTGTCTCAGCTGTTAGCTGAATAAAATGAATGCAATAGAGGCACAGACAAGTAAAATATATTATAGCATTCTAAACGCAAGACTAGTGATCTAGAAGTATATGCCCAATGTTGTGCTGTTATGCATATTTTATACCTGCAGTTTGTTTAGAGCACCATAGTAAACTGTTTTTCAATATCTTTTTGAAGAGCAGCAATCATTAATATTTTTTCAGAATACTATACATCAACAATATTGCTGTCTCTGAAGTCCCGCGCATTGGTTATGCTTGCTAAATAGAATTTTAAACTCAAAAGAACATGACGTGAATGCTGATAGCAGCTCAAGTAATCAGAAGAAAAGAGTTGCTTCTGCTCATATAAACTCCTGCAAACCTTTGCTATATTTGAGTTGAAAAAAATATTTGCTAGAGTTCTGAAGACTTGCATCTGTAACTACTTCTATAACTGCTGCTGTGAGAACAGCAATCTGATGCTACGGTTAGAGCTGCAGAGGAAGCCCTACTCTATTCAAGACCAGGCTTAAACTGTTACACATTTTCAGATTTCTTATTCTGCATTAATTAACATGTAATGGAAAGGCCACACAATGCTAGAAAAACCCCACAGTAGTTGTAAAGCAAGAAGCAACATAAATTGTTATAAATGTAAATTATTACATTAAAACAGCAAGAATTTAAAATTATCCACTACAAATTTTGGACTTACCATTTTGAGTCACTTAGAAAGTAGGCAGAATGCATTAATTCCAATATACACATTTCTGTAATATATGTTTACTGATAATATATTGTGTTTATATTTATAGGACTAGACGCAACCTGAAAGAGGTAAATATTAAAAAACGATGCTTTAGATACAAAAGCACATAGTATGGAACCTATTTCCCACCATACCTTATTCTTTAGCGCTAAAATATAAAATAAGATTACAATGGACTTCAAAATCAAACAGTCTGAAAAAACTCTGGACAAGTATTTATACTGCTGGAAAAGGTGGTAAGCATTAAAGATGTAGGGTTTTATTATCATATTTTATTATTTTTCTTTATAAATTCATAATTCTTTGTATGTACATGCATCCAGTAATATACTGATATATTTAACTTAAGAATTTTATCATTTGTTTGCATCAGTTATAGCTTATTATCACTGACCATATAAAATGATTCAACATTTATAAACAGGCTGCCTCGCAGTAAATCCCAGCAGTAATATTCCCACACATGGTATTTGGAACAAAATAATTGCATTACAACAGCCTACACATTCTATGAGCGAATGTGCAGACCAATACTGCAGACAAACAGGCTTTTAATGTCTTTATATACATTAAAGATGGCTATAAAACAGCCCCTGTCCCAACAATTTATCTTGTTTCTGTACCTCATGACTTTCCAGTGTGATGAGTGGGTTGTCTTCTCTAAAAAGGGGGAAGAAGAAAGGGATCTTTCTATGATGCTGATTACTGTATATAACTTCATAATAAATATTTGTTAAAATATTTATCAAAGCAGTTTCTATAGAAGCTGTGATTTATAAATGATCTACAGAAGAATGGACTAGGAGAGTCAGAAGGATGGTACAGGATGTGCAGTCCTGCAGAAGTAAGAAAGAAAAGTTCATTGACTATAAGGTGGCCCAGCCCCCTGTGACAGGAATGAAATGTGTACATCAAAGCTGGGATACAAATGTAATTTACTATATCATTATTTTTGATCCCTATTTAAAAGCTGAGACAGAAACCATAAAAGTTTTATATTGTCCCATGGGACATGATTTTGTGCCAGTGCCTTGTTAGAGGCACATGCTTTAACACCTTATCAAAGGAAGCCTGTTAGAGACATAACTGGAAGACCATAAACCTCGTCAAGTCTTTGCCATGAATCAAGACTGTGATTATGCTTCAGAAGGTGCAGTTACTGCCGGAGTCTGGCAAGCACCTAGTTGTCTGACATTACAGCACTGATAACACTGATGTTTTTACTCCTCTAATTTTAGAGGGAATTCATTTGGGGTTCATGAAATCTATCATTAGTTTCAGTAGCTATTGAGATCAAGACTGAGCACTTCTGGGAAGCCCACCACTCTTGGGTGGCAAATGAATACTTTCAAAACAATACCTTTCCTGCCCTTTTGTTTAGCATAGCTTGACAATGAATATAACAGTAAATTCATAGCTGTCAGACTATATTACATATTACATTGACACATTGAGTAATTCAACTTGAAACTGCACCTCTGAGGTGTTCAAATCATATACCCATTTTAGATATGACTAAGCTATACTTACATGAAAAAGGTTATGTGCACTAATTAACACATAGAGAGAAGAGTGTAACAGCAGGCCTGTTAAAATATCCCTGCATAAAAGCGTGTTACCATGACAGTGACCAATTTTGACATCTGTATATTTTTATCTGTGTTTGCCTGTCTTTTAAGAAAACGTATAAAATCAAATGAAAAAGCACAAGTTGAGGACAAATATTAATATGCATGTCTGGTAAAAATGAGCAACTCTTTATCAGCTACATTTTTCTACATCATTCTTATTGCATAGCTTTAATCTTGTGAATAATCCACTGTCCAGTATCCCATAAGATCAAGGAAAAAGAAGGAAGATCATAGACTTCAGAGCTAATTATATTATCAGTTAATTTCAGAATTGCTATATACAACATTTAATTATGCTTTTTAACTACATAAAGCTTTAGAATTAGCAGCACTTTACGTAAGGATTTTAAATGTATTCCTTTAGTGACCATTTGCAGTCTTTCAGAAAGCAAGACTTGAAAGAAAGAGCAAGAATTTATCCCACATGTTGTAAAGCTTTTCCTAATAAAATGATGAGTTATATTGTGTTGCTTCTCTTTATGCTGCTGAAAGTAATCACTTAAAGAAGAGTTAATACTAGTGAACATACATGTGTACATGTATATATGCATATACATATATGTCATTATTTCATACATAATCCATATAAACCACTTATGTAATCATAATAGTTTTCATGTACGCTAATTATTGTTATATAAAATTTATTATACTATATTATAGTAATATAATACAAAAATTTACATTAGTATATATGATCAACCATCCAACACTAATGCTACGCTACTGATGACATTTTCTCATGTCTTCTGTTGATAATTAATCACCTACTAGACAATTACTTAGCTTTTCATGGGGAACAGTAGCTCATGACATACTTTTAGGAACTGTATTTTAAATGTTATTTATGAAATGCATGTTTAACAAATTTCGCTACACAAGGAGAGAGTATATAAAGCCAACATATTATATAGTACTGTGATTTGACCTCAGACATACTCCTTTTCATTTTAACTTCTCATAGAGCAGAACTTCTCTTTATAGAATTCCAAGTACCAAATAGGTTATTCAGCTATAAAGAAGAATATATATGTTTTTCCAATGCTAGCTGAAATTTTCTTCCTCTGGCTATTTTTTAGTAAATGCAGAAAAAAATACATGTCATTTTAATCCTGTCTTTTCCCATATATACATAGACATATACTGAAGACAATAGATAAATGCTGGAACAGTCTTTTAATGTCATTGCCACAGAATCTTTCTTACAACAGTTACAATAACTCTGTATTTTTCTGTTAACCATATGCAGCTAATGTTTTTTAATCTTGAAATGAATGGCTTTGTTGCATTAAAAATAGTGCTTTTTTTTTTAATGATCATTTGGAAAATGAATTCTGACCATTTACTATTATTTTTCTATACTTAAGTAAATGCAATTAAGGAAGGATGGTGAGGTTGATTTTTGCACAGCTGGTTTAGTTAAATTTCACATAGAAATGATGATCCGGGAAATGCTTCCTTGTAAAGTAAGAAACTCAGCAACTTCCTGGGCCCAAGGCTCTGCAATAACGTTTGTCGTAACCCCAGGTGTTGTATGACTACAGAGCTGACAGAAGCGGTTGAAGTTGTGTAAGAACAGGACTCCTTCCTAGGCACTTTAGCAAAGCCATTACTGTAGGCAGAATATTCTGTGTGTTGACAAACCAAGCAATCACCAAATATCTTTAAATTAATTGCAGTACAAAGTAGACTTTTTCAAATGTGCAGAGATGGAGCGTAGAGACTGGGTTTACTTTTGAGCCCTTTGGAGTTGAAAGGGTGCTTCTAAATGAAATAATCTGGATTTTTTTCTGTCTCTTCATTCAAGTATTATAAGTCTGACTCTGAGCCCATCCCTAGCAATTTCAGTGGATTTATTTCTGCTGTACCTTCATCTAACTGGCAGCAGAATCAGATCATGCAATGCGGTATACTTAAAACAAGAGGACATAAGGTATGGCTTTTGAGCATTTAACAGTTCTGTTTTATCAGTCATTTAGCATAAATTTCTGATGTCATTTCAAGGCACTGCGTGCTTGCTTCTTACCATGTTAGTTACAAAACCAAAACAAGTCATAATTTTTATATTAAAGTACCTGACATCCAGTTCTGCTAATTCACTCGGAATCGGTATTTGTGCCGATCCCACACAAGCAGACAGTCGTTCAGCCTTCCAGACCATTCAGTAATTATGCTAATATTTTCAGGAATCTTCACAGAATGATTGGTATTCTAGAATGCATTCCCTTCTCTACTGCTATATGACACACATGTGCAATGAAGTCACTGAAGAGCCTTCAGCTCTTTACAGATGAATAAAAGTCTTTGCATTAAACTCAACAGACATATTGATTCTGCTTAATTTTACTTTCCTGACACTTTGTTATTTTGCTGGGAATGCATGCCATCCATGCGTTCCGGACAAAATTACAAGTGTCAAATGTGATATCCAACAACAGATACACTCAAGCAAAGGCTCCCCTGATTTGAAAGTTAATGAAGAAAAAAAGACAAAGGAAAAAAAAATGCGCAAAGTAAATATTCCATGTTCTTGTACTGCTGGTGGGTAGCATACTGAAATTAGCTTTCAGTGGTGCATTATGACATCTTGTCATTAATCTTTTTACTTCAGTATGGAAAGAAAAAATATATTGATCTCGCGAGGTGCACACTGCTTTTTTTAACATGGGAAATGTCATATTTTTGATGGGGCATCTTCAGATAGAAAACAAATGATAAAATAACTGGAAACTAGGAGAACAAATAAGCTGCTTTTTACTTTTGCTAGGGTTGATACTATTTTGTTTGATAATAGGGTATCTAGCATTTTTTTTCTTTTTGGTTCACTTCAGGCAGGTAAATTGTAACCTCCTTCAAAGTTTTCATTAGACAGCCTATTATTCCCTTGACAGAAATCATACTCTGTGCATTGTTCATTAGGGACAGCAAATCTTCACAGCAGCCACACAGGCTGCAGCATCACAGAACCGCTTAAAATTCTATTGTTTCTTTCTCCATTTCTGCTGAATTCAGTTCTGGTCTAATCTCCATGTATAATGCAATATCTCTGGCTAATTCAGATATTGCAATGCTGAAGGAAATACATATTCTTTACTTTATTAGTGCTGAATAAAATACCCTCACTTTTATTTATCAAATGCTTGTAGTTCACTCTGTGTATGATGGTTTCCTCTCTTTTTTTTTTTTTTAAGGCAGAGTATACATGTATACATCCATATGCAGTGGAGGTCTAAACAGAATATTTTGTTGACCCTCTCCCCTGCTTGCGTCCTAGAGTTCATTTTTTCCAGGAGTCTGCTTTATGTGTACCTTAATAACTTTCTGTACTCGTTAAGACTATTACTGTGTGCTTCCCTCACAGTTTCCTACCAGTGATACATTATGCTTTTTGGGGAAAAACAATCAATCCTTCTTGCATATGCATCAGATGATGCCCACTTGACAAGCTGTATTGAAAATGGTGTAGGTGGTGAACTAATAAAATAATTCAACTATGTTTTTTGGGTCTTCTGTTTTCTCTCTCTATCCTCTACATATTTCTTCTCAACAATGTCATATAAGACTAGGCAAACTGTAGTTCCGCAGAAAGGCCACTGCGCAGAAGCACAGACCTTCATCCCATTCATGGTTGGGCCATTGACCTTCCATGAGTCACTTCTATTTTCTGTTTTTCTCCCTCCACCCAGTGCTTTTGCATGTCATTTCTGCTTAGCACATAACTAAGAACACCAGGGCTGTCATTTGCTATGTACATATTCAAACGCTAGCAAAAATTCTCATCACACTGGGGAACTCCAGAAACTACTGAATTTTTTTTTAAATCACAAGGGGTTTTTTTAGTTGCCAATTTTTATCTCATGTCAGTCATCTCGTATCGGCTCAGTTACTGATACTGTTCTTCATTTCTTCTGTCACTTTTCCTGTCACTGTGTATTTTCTGACTCCTCTCAGTTCAGTTCTTTTTAAGTATAGAACTTTAGGAAAGAATTAGGAACGCATGGTGGTACAGCCCAAAATCTGCTGATTTGCACCTTTCTCACCTTGCAAATGACGGTATCTTTGCTACATTAACTACTGCTGGAGTACTGTGCATTCTTCCTGCCACTCTTGAAACCAAATATGCTGCCACATGTCCCAAATGACAAAGTTCCTCTTTAGTCAGGGCTAGTTTTTGCTCGTTATGAGACGTAGATTTTCACAGTATGCCTTCTTTTAACACTATCTTTTATTTTTATTTCTATTTGTAGTACTTATTGCTTCTTTTTGATCTCTGAGTGAATAAAAACTTTAAAAAAGAACAGAACTGTTTAAAGACCAAGTACGTAATATCCTGCAAAAGATATTAAAACAAATTGTAGAGTTCCATAACCATATAAACACAAAGAAAATCAGAGGGAAAAAAAAAGTGCAAGACAGTTATGCAATAAGAACTAGAAGATAATATAGGATTATCCCTCCCCTCAAAAAAAAACAAGTGGTGATGGTTGTTTGGGGTTTTTTTCCCAATTTTGAACTCAAGCATGGGGTGATGGCAAAATACCTAAAGAAAATATATCAATGAAAATACAAATTACTGTATCTATCATGGAAGCAAATCTGAAAAAGCAGAGGAGGGACTGGGGTCTAAATTACCTCCGTGCATAATTTCTGAATCTAGAGTAAATAAATTCCAAATGGTTTAGACCACACATTAATTCTGAAGTTATTCAAATCACTTGCCACAAAAAGAATTTCATACTTTATTACTTGTCTAAGTAGGCCATACCCAAGCTTTTTATAATACTTATGTAAAAACCATCCCATCACTATCAATACATATCTAAAAAATGTATTATATCACAAACTTAAACTTATATTACAGAATTAAAAGATGCAAATTTCACTGAATTGTACCATACTTCTTACATATTACTATCTTTTTGTTTTCCATTTTTATCGACTGATTAATCTACTAGAACTATGAAGTGGACAACTCTTATTACACGAACTCTATACATTTCATTTAATTTTCTTCAATTATGTATTAAAATACCAACATTATATTTTTCATCAACCACATTCATTTTGGTGTAATACTGACCAATGACATTTCATCATTTGACATGATAAAAAATGTCTTAAATGTATATACAAGTAAGATCATGTGGGAAAAGATCAAAATGCCAGTACAGTCAACTTCTTTTTAACTTAAAGAATTCAGATTCTGACTAGTATGAGGATGTAAAACCAGAATATAAGACTTCCATTTTACGTATATTTTCTTCAGAGAGATGGAGGATTAGCTACAGTTTTGAGTATGGAACTGGAAGGTAAGATCTTGAACTGAGAAAAATGATTAGTATTCATATTTTGCAAAGGATAAATTTTCACATTAAATATACAGACACTCATGTATACTGAATGTCACTAGGGATTAGCATAATATTTCTATTAGTAACGCTAGCTTATATAACTGAGTGACAGGGTGTAGTCAAGAGCAAAGCACTGGAATGGTGAAAATCATCTTTAAGTGTTTCTAGAATGGGTTAAGGAGGGAGAGTGACTGCTTGCACAGGCAATTATTTAACCTTAACTACTGTATTTCCAGCAAAAAGTCTCTGTCCTTACATAACTGATTGCCCGCCCTTCCTTCCATATTCCTGTGATTTCTCCCTTTCTCCATCATGCTGCTCACTCCAGACTCTTCACCAAATGAAATATAAGAAATTAAAATTCTACCATGGAATCAAGGAAAACTGAAATTGTTGCCTTAATACTTAATTGCAAAAACAGCCCTTGTGTATGTCAGTTATACCTTTTTTGATGTTATGTAAATCCCAAATAATAAATACAGTATTTTATGTTATTATTATTACTAGTTGCTATTGCTACTGCAACTGATCAATTACAGAAAAATTCCTTTCTTAAATGCTACATTATTCATTTCATATCCATCTTTTCCACAGTTTTTTATAAATACAGTGTTTCCACTCCACATAGAGGGATTTAACACAGGGTATCCCTGCTCTTTACATAAAATCATAGAATCATAGAATCGTTAAGGTTGGAAAAGACCCTTAAGATCATTGAGTCCAACCATTAACCTAGCACTGCCAAGTCCACCACTAAACCATGTCCGCGAGACATAAACATAGGAATGTTATATGAATAGTGCAGATTAGGTTTACACAATGGATCACAGAAGGAGACTATCCCTGATGTTCTCACCTAAAAGAAAGTGTTCAGGAAGATACTGTGACTTTGATAGAAAGTACAAAGAACAGTGACAAGTTTCATTTTAAGCAATGGGGTTTCCTTTGGAAAGATCTTTCCACAGGGAAGACCTAGTATTTCTTGCATATTTTTAAATAAAGCTACCAGGCTGAAAATTTTGGTTTGAGTCAATCATCACTCCTATTGCAAAAGCACATTAACCTGAGCAAGGCTGAGACTGATCAGTTTAATGCAGGAGGGAAACCAAAAGAACAAGGAGCCAGGCAAGGAGCCAGGACACAAATTGATCAATCTTTAAAAGGTGGCTCTGAGGTGAAAAATCTTGTTTGATCTCTGACTCAATTTTTTGAGTCAAATTTTATATCTAACTCAATTTTATTTTTTCTAAATCATATGGAGAAAAACCTATGGTCTTCATACTGCTCTCTACCCCTAGTTGAAGCAGAATGAAGAACAGTGCCATGTATGTTAAAATACTGACAATAACGATTTCGCTATTTGGATACATAATGCATATGCATATTCACAGAACTATATCACTATAGATACATTTTTCAAATGAAGTTATTAGCTCATACTTTGAGGACAGTAAGTAAAAAAACCCACTTTCTGCACAAAAGGAAAGAAGAGGAAATATACTGGGTTAATAACTTAGTTAAATAATGACAGAGAAAAACAAAACATGATAATTTAGATGTCAGGAGTACCCATGACAAAACAATACTTAGTGACAAAACATAATGCATTGATTCAACATATAGGTCCCATCATGCTCCCTGCCCTATGCAGCGCTTTTGTGTCAAGTCAAATCAGATCAAATCACATCAGAAAGAGGGTGAACTGAAGTGATTTTTTATATCATTCCCTCAAATTCTCTGAACAATTCAGGGATACAGATTTAAATTGTTTTGCAAGTTCACTGCAGTGTAATATATCCAAATGGGTCTTCCTTGCTCAAGCAGCAATTTGTGATTAGAGCTGATAGAATACCAGAATTTCCATTTGTCCTGGTTTCAGCTGGGATAGAGTTAATTTTCTTCTTAGTAGCTGGTATAGTGCTGTGTTTTGGATTTAGGATGAGAATAATGTTGATAACACACTGATGTTTTGGTTCTTGCTGAGTAGAACTTACACTAGTCAAGGAGTTTTCAGCTTCCTGTGCTCTGCCCAGTGCACAAGAAGCTGGGAGGGGGCACAGCCAGGACAGCTGACCCAGACTGGCCAAAGGGCTATGCCACACTGTATGGCATCATGCTCAGTATATAAGCTGGGAGAAGAAGAAGGAAGCGGGGAACGTTCAGACTGATGGCGTTTGTCTTCCCAAGTAACCATTACGCGCGATGGAGCCCTGCTTTCCTGAGGATGGCTGAACACCTGCCTGCCGATGGGAAGTAGTGAATGAATTCCTTGCTTTGCTTTGCTTGCACGCGCGGCTTTTGCTTTACCTATTAAACTGTCTTTATCTCAACCCACAAGTTTTCTCACTTTTACTCTTCTGATTCTCTCCCCCATCCCACCGGGGGGGGAGTGAGCGAGCGGCTGTGTGGTGCTTAGTTGCTGTCTGGGGTTAAACCAAGACACCATTCTGCAGGAACTTGATGGGAAGGGCTGGGGGAGGGGAAAGCGTTCAATTTTGTAGCAGAAAAAAAGTTGGAAATTTCCTAACAATGAGGAATTTCATTTTATATAACTGAGTTTTATTTGCAAAGTTTTAAAATAAAATTGAGCTTGGGTATACCTGGGCTCCTAGTTCCTTGCATACTCTTAGCAGACTGATGAGGAGCCAGAAGTCTAGCAGACAGAGCTTCCAAACCCCCAGTTCTGCAATGGGGAGTATAAGGAGGATGACTGACCCAGGCAGTGGATGCAAATGTACATCATGGAAATCCCCACCAAGAAATGGAAAGCATCTTATTTCCATCAGAAGGTTAGTAAACACTTGCACTGAATCAATGCTTTATGTATTACCATGACCTTGGTCATGCGATGTCAGGCTAATGTTTTTCTACTCTCTAGCTTCCCCTTCCCTGCTTTTATTTATTATTTCATGAAGACCTTGCTTTTTTTTATTTATTATTTCATGAAGACCTTGTCCAACTAATGTATCTCATGTCTCACCATGATCCAGGAACCTCGGCCAAAAGTTTTCATGTTTTCCGCAATGGGAGTAACCCAAAACATGATTTATTGCATGGCCTACCAAATCTTACATTATTCAGCATTCAAAAGAATATTCTCATTTTGGTAGCAGAAGGTCATTATCAAACCTCCTCAACAATTAATATTCCTATACCTATGTGATGGATGACCAGTCATATTCACTTGACATATTTTTCCCACAGAAAATACTTGTTCTATTTCTTCCAATATTGATCTTCACATTACCCGAGGCACAGATTTTCACTTGGCATCACCTCATCAAACAAACAGATAAAACCCATCTCCATTACTTGCTTTTCTTTCTTTACCAGCGGTTCAGGTTCTCAGAAAGCCTTTTTCTGGTAATTCCCTTTCCCCATTCCTTCATATGAATTATTACTAAACAATCACTAGCTTTCTACATATTGTCTTCACATTGAAAGATAGTTCAAAGACACTATCTGCCTTTTTCATTCACTGCATGTTTTTCCAGTGGAGAGGATTATGTTAAGACAGTCTGTCATCACAACATTTGTCTCAACACCACTGCTTTAAACATCTCAGCTGGCACAACGTCAGTGTCTGCCACCATCCCATGTCTCATCATCTTAGCAACAGGAGTTCCTACTGCAACAATAGACCCTTTGAGGCTGTTATTTGAACATTCCTCCCCCTACAGTTTGCTCAGATGTTTTTACTGAATAGTTTTCCATAAAATTGCTACTGTCTGCTGATGACTTTGTTATTCCTCTATTACATTCTGAACCTGCATAGGTTTACAAATCATTATTATCTAGCCCAAAACTTAACAAGGATTTGGCTGTAAGACCCCAGCTGTGCTCCCCCTGAAGTACAAAATTTCTGTTGATAAATTTAGACATAAGCATAGCAATAAAATCAAAGAATAAAAGAAATAAGAATTGATTTTTCCTCTACAGTCTAAAAGATGCCTAGGCAAAGTTTAATAAAAATAGCTAATGGCTACTTTCTGTTCCACATATCACCATAAAAATATATATGTATTTTGCATTCTAACTGTAAATCTTTATTAAGTGCCCTATGGCTATAACTTTGATCCACATTCTCCCCATTTTTTTTTCTTATTGCCAGATTCCTATAAATTAAACAAGAAAAGTGAGATTTGTCACACATGAGAATAATTAGCTGTTGCAAAGGATTTGTCCAAAAAGCATAAAACAATTCCTTATAGTGAAGGCAGAGATATTCCTTATTATAATGCTAAAATCATTTGTCGCTCTCTGGATAGCATTTCTATGTTCAGGAAGGAACAACAATAACCATATCTTAATCCTATCAGTGCCAAGAAAATTGTGTTACTGTAAGTAACAAAAACATCACTTGCATTTTTCCTTTTGCAATAATATTTCTTTTTCGCATAGCCAGATTAATTCTATTTGAAGTTCATAAAATGTCTAAGAGGTGCTGAACAAATATGTAATTATTTAATCAGAAAAAAAGGCTTATATTTAAAAACAAGGGTCCCCTTTGAATTTTTTCATAATCATTGTACTGGGAGTCAGATCACAGAATCTGAAGATCATTCAATTACTGTAAATATCTTTATGATGTAATGGAAGCCCAGGTCATTAATTAACAGAACATGGGCTAACTTCGGAAAAACACCAAATCCATCCTGGTCATGTAGAATAATTAGATCAGAAATGTCTGTGACACCAAAACAAAAAGACAACCTTACACTGCATTCATTTTTTAATAGGAAAGGTTGTATTTTTCATTTAGGAGCAGGAAATTCTGAAATGGCATGATTTTTCAGAGAATCAGAATTCTCAGAAGAGCAATATTGCAACTTCTCCAAAGAATTCTCTGTTCCCCTATGCATCTCAGCTGTGGATTTTGAGCACAGATCACTATAGGTCAATGTGTTGTCCAGGTTCCTTTTCTACATAAGTATACTAAATATAGACCCTTTAAGATGGTTTTGGTTTTTTGGTTTTTTTTTTTTCTTTTTCCCTCCAGCATTAATTACATTGCATTTCTCAATAGTGAACTTCGTTATAATAGTTTGGAGAATACTAACCCACACTAATAGCTAGCTGTGAGTTTCAGAAGAGTGAAAGTGCCTTTCTGAGTCATGGAATTGGGCACCTCACCTCTGCAAGAATTAAGTCAGACTTTCGTATTGGCATTTTATGTGTGTTTCAGTGATGCATCATTTAGGATGAATCCCTGAATACCTACTTACCTCACATACCAAATCACTGTATGGAGTTCTTGGAAATTTTCTAACTGGTGAGACATCTAACTGTTAAATTTAAATATCATAACACCTAAATTATATTGTGACCTATTCAATATCCATCAAAGAGTCTAAGCTTCCCTGCAAACCTTTTGGCCCATGATTAAATTGATCTTGGGAGCTCAACTAAAAGCAATCAAGTCTGAAAATTTTATCTTATTGTGCCAAAAGTAATCTCCATTATATTTCTTAATGTTCATATTTTGGGAGAAAATTATACACTAGTCATAAAAATTTGACTTTATTACACCCTCGTATTCATGAGGTATTCATGAAGAATGTAAATCTCTGCTTTCAAGAACTGTGTACAATATAAAACATATCTTAATTTTCTATGTGCAGGAATCCTTCCAGAAGGAATAATTAAAATTCAAGACTGCATGAAAAGAATGTTTTAAAACTCCTAAACATTCATAGCATTTCTTTGATTTATTTTTTTTTTTTCCCAGTGTTTTATTTATTTGCTGGTTTTACCTCGTATAAGCATATGTTTCATCTCATCTAAAATAGTTTTTACCCCAACAGCGAATGTCTTCCAGAAGGCTGGCAGTGTTGAAGTGCTGATATAAAGAACCTGCATACTTAAATTTTCTGTATTCCAAAGTGTCCAGATAAAAACTATGGAAAATGTTCCAAAATATTTTTTTAACATATAATAAGATAGTTCTTTGTATTTTTATTGTAGATTAATTCATGAAATAGAAAATTAGCTGTGGTTTCTAACTTACATTATTTATGTATTTATATTTTTATGACCCTAACAGTCGTTATCTTAGTAGGCCCACAATGACATCTTGTGGCTACTCTGGTCTGATCTTTAATATGATGAAAATTTCTACCGACCTCCCTGGAAATATTTCTTGCATGAACAGAAAACTTAACCTTGATGAGCATCTGTATAAGATGGCTGCCTGTGACAGCAGTGCCTGGTCTTTCCAACTCACGAGCAGCCATTCCAGCTGCTCCATTTTTCTGTCAGTGGAAGATTAACTAATTAACTTTTCATATAAGCCATCTTCTGTGAAAATGGCTACACTACACTGAGTAAGAGATGGCTGAAAGACTTCAGGCTTTCAAAGGCTGATAGATGAGTTTAAATCTGCAACATTAGGAAGGTGGAAACGAAACCTAAAAGGGAGTGATTTACAAAGTCGGGTCCAAAATAGACCCTTTTGCACAATCTTCAGGAAGTTCTTGTTCTGTTTTGTTCTTTCTGTTGTTTGGGATGGATGGTTGTTATGTTGGTTGGCTAGTTGCACTTTTTTGTTTTCCATCAGTCCTCAAATATTTTGATCAGGTATCCATACTCATTCACTTCCCTTTCTGCAAATATGAATTGCAATAAACTTCTTGGGATATGTATGTATACCTAGAGCTATGTAGCAAATGTTAATGTTACTATGACTGTTATGTTATCTGTCTACAGATTTCTCCAACTTCTTATACACTTTTGACTCCTTGACTATTTCTTCAGTGACTTCTTAATTTGAAGTGAACTCTTTATATGACAGTTTGGGTTTTTTTTCCTTAGATATTCACTTTCTAATAACGGGAAAAGCAGTGGCCATGTCCCCTCTCCTCCTTTGCTAGTTCATTGCTTGTGAACTGAAAAAGCCTGATAAAAGTTGAGGATCCATTGCAAATGTTTATTTTAATATTTCCTCAGATCCTAGATAGACATTTACACATTTGCAAGCCAGTTGTCTGCCTTTGGGTAGAGTAGCAACTTTCTAATTTCACATTTTGCAGAGCTATATGCCTTCATAAAAATAATAATATTATTTTCTCCATGGTTCACTGAGGAATTGTCAGCAGCATAACTCGGTATATTATTTGATTTCAAAGATTCTTTTTTTTATATACTTTTGGAAGACCATTGCATGAAAGTACCATGACAATTTCATGAAGATAATCCAGTGCTCAAACCCTTTCCCTTTGAGCTAGGTCACAGTGAATTATAAATATACTTTAATTTATATATATATATATATATATGTGCACATATATGTATATATCTCCATAGATACATTCAAAGTGTGTGTTCTGGGGGGACTGAGAGGGAATTTATTGAAAAAAAGAGCATTGCCCATCCTTTATTAAATGTAAAATTTGTACAGCCATGCTTGATTTTCCTGAACATTATGTGTGGTAAATCTGATGAAATGCTTATTTATTGCTCTTCACTGAACACAGATACTGTTACACAAGGACTTGGCTGAAGTACGGGGTATGTAAAACACAGCATTTTGGCTCAGGGGGACCACTGGTGGAGTCATCAGTTGGCTGAGGGGTAGGAAATGGTGTTATAATGGGAGTATAATGGCAGTATAATGGGATATAATGGTGTTATAATGGCAGTATAATGGAGATTCACAGAAGGAGCTGGCAGGATGGATATGAGCTGATGAGCTCAGATTTGCCAGTGGCTGAAACTTTCACTGGAGAAGGAGTCAACATCAGACTGCAAATATGATGATCAGTTGTATCAAGAAGCAATAGCAGCATGAGGTGAAGGCTGAGGCAGCAAAAGGATTTTGGCAAAAGGAGGCTGCTGGAATGCTGCAGCACAGCAGTGAAACAGAAAAAGAAGTGGAAGCACGATGAGAACACAGTTCCTTCAACGATTGCCAGTGAAGGTGGCCAAATATACCTGTTGAATACAAATGAGCAGGATGCATGGGAAAAATGGTGAACTCTCAATAGCTGAACTTCCTCCAAAAATTATTGTAAGTGAGATTCAAGGTCTAGGTCTAACATGGAATTGAACCTCATTCTTGGTAGCAAGTTGCAGTTTTTAAACTATTACTAGTGTGCAGTCGATGGACTAGAAATTGCCAGTGTTAAGAATGACTTGCTAGTGCCAACAGTATTAACTGCCTACTGGTATGCTTTAAACTGAAAAGCACAGGCTTGAAAACCTTTGGCAAAAAATAACTGCCCATATTTGCTGTGAATAAACTCATTTCTATTACCTGCTTACTTGAGCTGATCAATAGCATATGCAACAATGCTAGCAAATAGCTGCAAATCATAGAAACAGAATCAAATGTGTTGGAAGGGACCTCTGGAGGTCTTCTAGTCCAAGCTCCTCCTCAAAGAAGGTCAAGTTGAGGCAGGTTGCTCAGAATATCTCCAAGGACGGAGATTCTACAGCCTCTGTGGGAAATCTATTCCAGTGTTTGACAGTGTTTCCTCAGAGTAAAAAAATCTCCCTGCCCTTCCAGTTAACTTAAATTTCTCCATTTACTCTATTTCTGCTAAAATTTGGTAGCTCACAAGTTAATAAATGAAAAGTCATACATGTTTTTCACCAAGTTGCAACTACAGTATTGTTTGTTCATTTGCTTAAACTGGCAGCCAAACCAGAATGAAGATAGAGCAAAATTTGTATAACTCTGCATTTGGAGATGCCTTAGACATCTGCTGGCAATCTTTACTAAGGCATATGCCAGAAGGTGCCACTCTCCTGACAGAGGTATGAACCCAGTTGCCTCAGGCACTTTGAAATTCAGAAAATGAACAGGGTTGCACCTTGGTTCCCTAAGGACACTGATCCAATATGCACCAACAGACAAAATGGAATTCATTTAGAATTGTTTGATTAGGCAGAAAAAGACCACCTTCTGCAGAACAGCCTTATGCAGGGATTTCAAACCACCTGCACGCAGCCAGCCTCTTGACGTACTTGAACAGACACAAGCACAGGGAGGTCTTGTTTGACAGTAATTGTGCATATGTTGTTTTGGTTTGCCGGACAATAGATTGTCACTGTCAGCTGACTGGCAGCTAACATCAATCAACTCATTAGAAGCTCTTGGCTTTTCCATGCAAGCTACTCACAAGGTCTGGTCAAAGAATGCAGGCGGTCCTGGGCTTGCATTCTCCCTCAGGATACTGGAATAGAACCAAGGGAGTACCGTGTTGGTGAGGTGGTAGAAGTTAGAAGCAAGATTTAGATGACGGCATGGTTTGGGGTCCCACTGCAGTCATGAATAACAGGAGCAAGGAGGCAGGAAAGAGTATGGAACTGGATAACTGTTACTGTGAAAGAGGGGGACTAGCAGCACGTATACAAATCCCAAGGTAAACTGCATTTGAGTTCACCTCATCCAACCTTTTCCTCACTAATGAGCGAGTGAAAGGCTCAAGTTCACTTGTCACACTTAAAAAGAAAAAAGATAAGAAAAAAAAAAAAGAAGAAAAAGAAAGAGGAAAAGAAAGAAAATGGAAAAAAGGGGGGAAAAAGGGAAAAAAGGAAGCACGAGATTGTCCTAGCCACCAGGTCATTTACATAGCTTTCTACAGTGTAACGCATTCTTCCTGTGCTTCCTGCTGAATCTCATCAAGAGTGCAGCCAAGAATATGAGCATCGTAGGCCTAGACATGATGCTACATACTGCTACAGCACATACCTCAGAAGGCAGAGCCCATTTCTGACATTTGGCTGTGTGGATGAATTTCTAGTTTTGTGTTTTATTTTCATTAAATAAAAAAAGGTATAATCTCAAGATTACAAACAGAGCACAGCTTCAAGCCCCCTCAGTTTCTTCCCCAGCCTTTGAGGAGGTTTCTTAAAAAACACAGAAAATTTCTAAGAAGAGCCTCACAGAAGGCTTCCCTATATTCTAGAATTCAAAGCCTCTCTCCAACCTTGAAACCGACAGGTCCTTGGAAAGCAGTCCTATATCTGTTCAATGTAATGCAGGTCCTGATCAGGTCCCACTACTTTGTTCTACTCTAACCTTTCACCGAAATCTTATTCGGCACACAAAGTTCCAAAAGGACTGTGATAAGACATGGGTGGGTGCAAACCTGATGGGAACAGTGAGATTTCATAGCCTCACTAACCTTTCTTGTGACCAGGCAGCCTGTGCCAAACCTAATGCCAATGCATACAGAGGGAAAACAAAGCTGTCTGCCCATCTTGGATAAATCCACAATTTCTTTTTTGGACCCCTCTTCATATAAACGTAAAACCCAGCAGTGGGATCTCATGCTGTAACAACAGTCAAAGTAAAATCTAGCTGAGGTTAGTCTTACTGACTCACAATCACGCTGAAGAACAGGTTTCCTCTGAGACTCAAAATATTGTCATCACAGAATCATATCTACATCACCCATGGGAATCTGCTTATTTTCTATACCTTCATTCTAATCTCTTGAGTGCAAACTGTAAATGCCATGTTAGGACAGAATGCCCCCTCTCTTGTCTGCTTCACTCCCCAGATGTTTGATATCCTAGTCTAAACTCAACCTTTAAAAGGAAAGAGTGAATAATAGGATTTATTAGACTTTATTGCTATTGTAAATTGTCCTGCGGTGCACAAACTATCCTTTTATTACTTTCTTGATTACAACAAAATTGCAGTTGTCTGTGGTATCAAAGTTAATGACCCAATAGTGTTAATGGAATTCCTAACAGCTAATAAAAGTGTTATTAAGTAATATATGCAATTAAATAGCTTCAATTAATGTATTTGTGTCTTACTGATAATAAAAGTATTCTGCCATCTACAATGAACTTCCATCATGAGTAAGAATTGCAGAAATTGTATGCTAATGCCTCTTTTTAGTAATAGAATTGTCTAGCATAGACCATGATTCAGAAGATCAAGAGCAATACTTTTAAAATCAAACATGTAAGATAAAGCAATGATACACAGGCCTGAAAACTGTAAATATTAATTACTAGGGCCATGTTATGGATTCAATCTTGAACATGCAATTTATAAGCAACTTCTGAATAGAGTACTGAAAAGGATGTTTATGGGCTTAAAAACCAATGAAAAGTATGCAGTGCACACTTGCAGTGTTACAGGGAAAAGAATATAAAAACAAATGTAACATGTAAATCTATATGGCCTGAATTAAACATATGGTGTTGCTTATGACTGGAACTTGAGTGCATCCCTAATAACCAGATAAAAGAATAAAACCAATAGAAATGACATGATAGAGACATAATACATAATTAATAGATGCAGGATGAATAGATGAAAAGTCACTGATTTAGGATCCACAGCTCAGATCCAGGCTGCTGTGTGGCTGTAACTCATTGTCACTTAATTGGTCACCAGCACATATACCAGTTGCTACACTTCCTACCTACTCTATTATCCTAGTGCAAAACAGTGGAAGGTAACTCTGGTGTCAAGTGGAGTTTTGCTGATGAACCAGTCTGATAACACCAAAAAAAGTGTGAATGTCTTCCAGAGCTAGCCAGACCCTCAGGGGGAAGCGTACAGTGGCTCAGCCCAACATAGACTATAAAATCTGAGCAACCAACTAAATGACCTCAGAAGAGAGTAGAGGACTTGAGCAAGCTTTGACTTATGTATTCCTCTCAGCAACTGGGGAGACCCAACATTGTGACAGTGAGCATATAGACACTGGTAACGGGAATCACATTTGTATTGTGATCCAGCAGTATATTGCAATTGCTATATTGTGTTTATGTTCTGATTTCAATATATTGCTGTATTATGCTGCTAAATCAAAACCCTATGTAGAGTCAAACATCTTCAAATAAGGAAAATTGGTATTAAAACATTGAACCCTTCCTATGTGGAATATCTAAAAGAATCCATTCACAGGGTACTGGACCCTGACATAACCTGTCACAGTTTAGTAGAATTAATCTAAACCGGAAATTTTTGTGCTCAGTTTGCAAACAGGCAAATGTATGTAAGTCTCTTCTTGATTCGACTGAGGCACGTGCCTCTTCTTCTTGATTAAAGTTGTTATATGCAGTATTTCTTCCATTTGTAGGTGTTGTGTTACACGACACACAGTTAAATTACCATGATTGATTAGCACTCTGGTTCTGATACCATGAGTTTTCTGTTTCCTGTCGCTCTTGATCAAGCCAATGCTTAACTTCCTCCTTAATAACCAAAAGCTTTTAAAATCTCATTCAAACAAGCAAGTGCGCAAGTTCTGAAGTCATTTGTGTCTCTTCTGAAATAAGAGTACTAGCCAAACTAAGCAAAACGTTCTTGTAAAATAACTCATTAATACCATGAATATGTAAAACCTTTTATTCCTGTTGTACTTACTTCATAATTTCCTTGGATCTGATTTATGTGTATTATAAATTTTGAATTTAATTTTCTTTTATGTTATGCTGCAACAACCATTCTTATTTGGATCCTGCATTATAAGAGGAACTTGTACTTTTATAAACCGGCATATTTTTCCATAATTATAAAACTAGAACGTTGAAGTTTAAACACAGGGTAATAAAACATTAGGCAAATGAAGCATGAGATCAATTTTAAATCAAACAAAGTGAACAATATTGAATGGAACTCTCTCAGGACCAGTGCTTAATAACTCTCAGGATTATACTGTTCAAGTTATTAAAACAAGCCTATATTGTATCGTACATCACTCTGTGAAAAGCTGTTGTGTTTTCATGAATATTTTATTTGAATCCCTGACTTGTAAGATGAAATTTCTATTCCAGAAACTTTGTAAAGGAGTACAAACTATAAAGTCCTGTACAAAGCAAACTTCTTGGTATGAAACATCACTTCATCCCCACCTTGTGGAAATTTTCTGCATACAGTATTACTTAGCTGAAAAATAAATTTGTTGGTATGATCTGAACCATTCTAGTAATGTAGCTGTGGTACATAATGTATCCATAGAGATCCTCTTAAATTCAACTTGTCATGGAGTTTATAGCCCCAAAATTGGGTTTTATTTAGATGAGCCTGAGCTGAATCTGTTTATCAGAATCACCAGGAGAGGGGAGGAGAGGAGAAGAGAGGAGATCATGGTATCAGAGCAGGTAAAAATTCAGATTCAGCTTTTGTTCCAAAGATTATTGAATCCAGACTTCAACCTGAAACATAGATACTAAGAGATTGTTGTGGTTTAACCCGTCGGGCAGCTAAACACCACACAGATGTTCGCTCACTCCCCGCCCCACACTGGGATGCTGGAGAGAATCAGGAAAAAAAACGTAAAATTTGTGGGTTGAGATAAAGACAGTTTAATAGGACAGAAAAGGAAAGGAAAATAATAATAATAATAACAACAACAACGAAACCAATAATAACAATAACAATAACAATAACAATAATAATAACAATAATATACAAACCAAGTGATGCACAATGCAATTGCTCACCACCCACTGACCAATGCCCAACCCATCCCCAAGCAGCAATTGCTGTCCCCCAGCCAACTCCCCCCAGTTCATATACTGAGCATGATGTCGTATGGTGTGGAATAGCCCTTTGGCCAGTTTGGGTCAGCTGTCCTGGCTGTGCCCCCTCCCAGCTTCTCGCTGGCAGGGCATGAGAAGCTGAAAAATCCTTGACTAGTGTAAGCATTACTTAGCAACAACTAAAACATCAGTGTGTTATCAACATTACTCTCATACTAAATCCAAACCACAGCACTCTACCAGCAACTGGGAAGAAAATATCAACTCTATCCCAGCCAAAACCAGGACAGAGAAGAACTGAGCTGATCTGATATTGTAGAATATTGTAGAATACTGCTATATTTCTGAGCAGTAATCCTATCCATCCGCAAAACAATTCACTGAAACACTGAATATTTCATTTATACAAAAAGAAACTGGAAACATGGAGAAATTATTAACAAAAAATTCTTACCTTGATCTGGAGGCGAGTCCTGCAGTGTAAAACTTGTTTAACTGACAGCTCCCCTGTGAAGCCCTCTTCTCCCAGTTCTCTTCTGGCAGTGAAAATATATTTTCCTCTGGTATTTAATGGTTAGGAAATGAAGGCAGAAATGCAGGCCTAGAGTGATCCCTGGGATCATTGTGTTTGGTTCTTTGCTATTATAAAAAAACCCATAGAATTATTTCAAAATCACTATTAAGTTCTGTTCAAAAAGATATTTTTTCCTTCTATTTTCCAATTAGAAGGTTGTTACAGAAAATAGTTACATTAAAGGTTTGGAATATTTTTCTTTATTTCCAGCCTAAAACCATGACGGTTAATTTTTACGTATTTATTCTTTTACCAGTGTTAGCTAATAGATTAAATAACTATTTCTCCTTACCTAGTGTTCACTGTCATACAAGTCTTCTGTTATAGACAAGAACCACATCACCTCTGTTTTTGCTTTGCTTGGCTGAACATGTCAGTCTCTTCATGCCCTCTTTCCCATTTACCTGCTCATCTTTCAAATATTTCCATGCATTTTTGCTGGAGTCAACTCCTTTGAACTACAGATGGTGTTTTAGCTAAGACCTTACACAAGGTACGTCTGATATCATATTAAAGCGTTTATTCTCAGTGAGCATGACAACAGTATCACAGTTCTGCAGAAACTGTCCACTCTGCCTGAGTTTTATGTGTTCAGAAGAGATCAATTTTCTTCTTGAATTGTTCTGTTTTCCTTTACTCTATTGGGAAAACTTATTTGTTGATGTGGGACAGAAGAGAAACAACCAGCAGTAGAATGAGAGAAGAGGGTTTCACATTTATTTTCAGCTAATAAAATACCATATTTTAAATGTTTTTTTCCTAATTTTTGTTTAGCGTGGTTTCAAATCCAATATATGTAGTAAATATGGTATTGCATATTTCCAAGTCAACAAAAGAGAAGCAATTTTGCTAGTCAGGTTAAAAAAAAAAACAAAACTACACTGGTCCCAGATGACTGGAAGTTAGCAAATGTGACGCCCCTCTACAAGAAGGGTCAGAAGGAGGATCCAGGGAACTATAGGCCCATCAGCCTGACCTTGGTGCCAGGAAAGGTCATGGAGCAGACCATCTTGAGTGCCGTTACGTGGCACGTGTGGGACAACCAAGGGATCAGGCCCAGCCAGCATGGGTTTATGAAAGGGAGATCCTGTTTCACTAACCTGGTCTCCTTCTATGACAAGGTGACCCGCTTAGTGGATGAGGGGAAGGCTGTGGATGTTGTCTCCTTGGACTTTAGTAAGGCCTTTGACACTGTCTCCCACAGCATTCTCCTGGAGAAGCTGGCTGCACATGGCTTGGATGGGTGCACTCTACGCTGGGTTAAAAACTGGCTGGACGGCCAAGCCCAGAGAGTGGTGGTGAATGGAGCCAAATCCAGTTGGCGGCCGATCACGAGTGGTGTTCCCCAGGGCTCAGTGCTGGGGCCGGTCCTGTTCAATATCTTCATTGATGATCTGGATGAGGGGATCGAGTGCATCCTCAGTAAGTTTGCAGATGACACCAAGTTGGGTGGAAGTGTCGATCTGCTGGAGGGTAGGAAGGCCCTACAGAGGGACCTGGACAGGCTGGACCGATGGGCCAGGGCCAACTGCATGAGATTCAACAAGGCTAAGTGCCGGGTCCTGCACTTTGGTCACAACAACCCCATGCAACGCTACAGGCTGGGGGAGGAGTGGCTGGAGAGCTGTCTGGTGGAAAGGGACCTGGGGGTATTGGTTGACAGCTGGCTGAACATGAGCCAGCAATGTGCTCAGGTGGCCAAGAGGGCCAATGGCATCCTGGCTTGCATCAGAAATAGTGTGGCCAGCAGGACTAGGGAAGAAATCGTCCCCCTGTACTCGGCACTGGTGAGGCCGCACCTCGAGTACTGTGCTCAGTTTTGGGCCCCTCACTACAAGAAGGACATCGAGGTGCTGGAGCGTGTCCAAAGAAGGGCAACGAAGTTGGTGAAGGGTCTAGAGAACAAGTCTTATGAGGAGCGGCTGAGGGAGCTGGGGTTGTTTAGTCTGGAGAAGAGGAGGCTGAGGGGAGACCTTATTGCTCTCTACAACTCCCTGAAAGGAGGTTGTAGCGAGGTGAGGGTCGGCCTCTTCTCCCTAGTAACAAGTGATAGAACGAGAGGAAATGGCCTCAAGCTGCGCCAGCGGAGGTTTAGGTTAGACATTAGGAAAAACTTCTTCACCGAGAGGGTGGTCGAGCATTGGACCAGGCTGCCCAGGGAAGTGGTTGAGTCTCCATCCCTGGAGGTATTTAAAAGATGGGTAGACGTGATGGTTGAGGACATGGTTTAGTGGTGGACTTGGCAGTGCTAGGTTAACGGTTGGACTCGATCTTAAGGGTCTTTTCCAACCTTAACGATTCTATGATTCTATGATTCTAAATAGTAGTCTCAATATTTTTGTAACCGGTATATTTATTTCTGCTATTCTTTACATGCTATTTTTCATTGCAACTTAGGGAAAAATAAGAAAAAAAATTGGTGTTTTTTTTCTGACTTTAGTGAGAGACAGTGTTTTACTTCTTGTATAAAGCCTTCCAGAAGATTTTAAATCTCCTGCTCCAACATATATCTTAACAGAAGAATGTCATACCTTTCAAAAGCACTATTGAGAACACAAATTGCTGACAGCTAAATGCTGATAAAAGGAAGATTATGTAAACAAATAAACAAATAGAACAAGGCAAGGGAACATTACCTCAATGTGAGCCTCAGTAGTACAGAGTGGCCGCATACATACTGCATAGCTCTTGGCTGTGTCTCTCCTCTAGCCTGTGTATGGTATCTTTACAGCTCTATAACATAATTGTTATTTTCTTTAATTATTTACATTTCAAAGTGAAAGATATAAAATGAAGGACATATTGTAATCCATCAGGATGTTTTTACATGGGAAACTGAGGATGGGTGTTAACAGACTTTATATGCAAGCATGGAAAACTAACGGCAACAAACTTGCTGAGTTACTGGTAAGGGACATTGTAAGGTGACAGGCCAAACCTGCCACAATCATCTCAGCCATTTTGCCTAGCGCACACCATCCCAAGAACTGTACCTTGATATTGTCTGAAAATGTATCAGTTGACAAACCAAGTTAGCAATTAACCAAAATGAACAACCAGACATTCAGTGCTTAAGTTCACCTTAATCAGAATGTCATCTTAAGGGCAAAACATATAAACTGGCTTCCTGTGGGATATTGTAATTACATTGTCAAATATGCAAGAGAAGTACTTCATTGATGCACGGCTATGAGATCGACAACGCATCAGTGCTGTTGCAGGATTGGTGGCAGAGGACATTAGAAGCTTGTAATAATCATCTAATGCATCAGAATATCAGTGACCTTTTCTTTTGGTTTTTGTTTGGTTTTTTTTATATATAACGGTGAACACCTAGTTTTTCTTTCCTCTTTTTCTCTGATAAACCTCTAAAAACATATCTTATCTACCTAAATCTGCAGAAAATCTGAAAGGAGCTGAGAGGCCTTTCTCAAACCACGAGGACCAGTGATCTGGAGAGAGCCACATTCCAGTCACCAAGCGATTACCATTTGGCAGACAGGGAAATGCTGTTGCCACTCTTCTCTGTCTTACAGAGTTATACGGAAGCCTCTTGGTTTTATTCTTCAGTTACGAATTTTTCATTCAGCCTGTGAGAGATTTGCAGCCTTTTGGCTGCAGGGAGGGACAGATCCCTGCTTCCATCTCCTCTTGGCTGAGAAAGTGTGCCATCTTCAGTCTGGTTAAAGCAGCATTTTGACAGCTGGGTTTTTTTGGGTTGTTTTTTTTTGTTTTGTGTTGTTTGTTTTTTTTTTAATGGTGCAGCTGTGTGCATGCTTTCACGTGGGTATGTAAGCACGAGATTTTGGGAGTGGCAGATATGTAAGCATACATAGAGCAGAGACCTAAACGGACCTCCGGCTGACATTCTGGCATAGCGCCTAACCCCAGAAATTTTTTTCTCATATGAGTATTTGCATGAGTAAAAGGTCCATACAATTAGTATAACATTGCCATTTTTATATCATTATTAAATTAGTGAGAAGGATAGGGTTTAGAATCATCTTTCAGTCTCACAAACAAAATCTCCCATACTTGCTTAAAAACTGTATCATATACTAAATATTTTCTCCTTGTTTAAAGGCTGTTTAGAAAGTACAATATTATGAAACTTACACAATGCCATGGGTAACTATTCCCACCACTCTATGTGACAACACCAGATGGCAGGAGGAGATCTGGTTTTAGCCTTCAGGGGAAAAAAAATTATTATAAAGCCTTAATACAGTAGGTAACCAGTTATTTTCTGCTGGAGTGACTCCTCTCATGAAAATAGTTTCTTCCAAACAAAACTGTTATTTGGGAAACTGTTTTCCAAGTGGATTTGATTGAAACTGAAATCAAGAGGTTTGGTTTGATTTGGTTTGGTTCTACCTAACCCAAAGCTACCCGACATGTTTCATTTCAAATTGATTTTAAAAATCCTAAGACATTATACTGTTTCCTTTGAATGGCGCTTTGGGGAAGAGGTAACGTGAGCCTTCAGTCCCTCAGATGAGCTCCCTAATGCTCTGAAAGCTGTGTGAAGATCTGCATTATGGGCCAACCAGCTCTGATGGCCAAGTCTGCATGGCACCATGGCAGCCCTGCAAGGAGATACTGGAAGCCTGAATTGTCATTCATGTGAGGAAAAGCAAAATAATTTAATGATTGAAAAAAATATTTCCATTTCAGAATTTCTCAAATAGAATGCAACAAAAATACAGAAGGATGTGTTCACACAATGCAGAAGGCAACGTATTTTTAGAGTTTTTTCTTTTTTTGAAAATTTTTGAAATTTAAACTATTCATTCTATTTACACACACTGAAATAGTAACATTTCTGAATTTCACGAATTTCTGGCTACCACTTCCCTCTGCCTATTATAGTATCCTCCAGCTAATCTGAACAGACCCTTACCAGCATAGACCAGAAACACTTGTAAGGCACTAGGCAATCTTTCATAACTTTCATTTAAAAGTATCTAATATTTGTATCGCATAGCATCCTCAAGGCAGTACGGTTTTGTGCTTATTGCTAAACAAACATAGGATAAAAATTGCATTCCTGAGAGCTGGAAAACTGTGTAGAAAAGAAAATGCAGCAGACAAAAGGAAACTGGGACATAACACTAGCCAACGTGAAACGCTGTGTGCACATCATCATCTATCAGGGGCCAGAGAACAGTCCCCCTTTGAATGAAAGGCTTCACAGAAAAGTAGCACAGCAGGCAATTCTTATCACCCAAAACAGCAACAAAAGGACAAAGCAGAGAGGCTGATAAGGACAATTGGGATGATTACATAACAAAATGAGCAGGTATTAGAAGACAAATATTGGTGTTGCCTTGTCCTTCGCCTCATATCAGAGAGGCTCCTAAGATGGATCTAGAAGGCTTCGGCACGAGCTCTGCATCGGCTCTGGCTGAAAGCTGGAGAAGCTGTGTGCCTCCTGGGGGACCAGCCCATTGCTTTCCTCCTGGCTGGGCAGCAGCGCAGACAAATCCATTTTCCATAAAGGATATGTCTTGACACAAATATCATAGTATGACACCTTCTGAACCTAAAAGCAAACATTTGCACTATACTTAATTTCCTTGGGTTTGTTAGGTTTATCGTTTTCATTACTATTGCTTCATAATTTAAAAACATTACCAGCAAGTGGTACCAGCTTAATCACACAGGCTATAAATCCCTTTGTGGTGTTCGGTGGTACATTAATAGGTTTTGGAAATGTGAAGACTCAGCCTCAATATAGTAAGACATTTTCCATTTCCAAAGTCATTGAGTAGAAAAGCAAACTACAGAAGCCTGGATAAACAGCAGTATAAAGTACATTTACATTTTTATGGAAAGAAATTACCTTTGGGAATGCTTGTTTTATTTCCTGTAATTATATGCTGTCTAAATTCTTAATACTCTACACAACTTTTCTAAAACATGGTAGAGAAATTCTGTCAGAGGTTTAAAATCTTTTTTGCTGCTTGCTATAATTCTGATGTTACAGATAGATTCAAAAGGAAATACTCTTATTTCATTCTGCTCCCTGTTCTTATGTGATCTTCCTCGGTCTCAATGATTGCAAAGTGACTCACAGACTTGCAGAGGAAGATCTTTCATCTTTCTTTTAGCTTTGTATTTCAGCCTTATTACAGGTGTTGCCAGATGTTTTACTGTAAAGAGATATTTGAATGTCTCTTGACAGCTCTTTATTTTTCATTTCAAAGTCTCACAGTCTGTAATTTGTCCATGACTACTTTTTCTCTGAACTCATGTCCAGGATCTCCAAATACTGCTAAATAGTTTTACGTATCTCATCTCAACATCTATCAGCACATGTTTTTTTTTCAATTCTTTCCTGCTCATTCAAATCTGCCCTCTAGTCTCCTACCAGATTGATGATTATCTCCCCGCTTCAGTGGGTTTCTCACACCGTCCCTTGTTCTGGGCATGACCTGTCCCTGCTCTGTATTTACTCTCAGGGCTCCCTGCTACATCGTGTCAAGCTCTGATTCACTCCCATTCCCTTAAGGCCCTTAGTTGTTGTTACCCTGTCATTTCTCATTTTGTCTTCTCTCTTCTTTTTCTTATCACAACCTCTTTGCCTTACTGGCAATACCCATTTGCCCATTTTTCCATCAATTGCTTTGCACATCCATCTGTTTCATTGCCTGCACCCGTTCATTGGAATAGTTTGCTCTCCTCTCTCCACACCAACTCTGAGATAGGCGTACACAAATTAACAAAATGTTTAACAGCCTATGTGTAGCACAGGTGGTTATGTGGCGGTTAAGGAGAGATGCTGTCATCATAAGCATAAGTAGTAATATATGGAAAATGTAGTGCACCAAATAAAGTGATCAGATAAGTATGTTTTAAAACTATGTGCTGACAGTCCCTTTACCTGCGTTTAGTGACAGAAGCCAAGTTCCAGGACTCTTTCCAGACTGCAGAGGCTGCAAAGTAACGACGAGAGGAGTGCAGGAAGATATTTCACACATTTTGGGGATGGGAGGGGGGAACGACTGAACTCAGGTTTTGGCAGCTAATTTGCTTTTAAACTCTGCCAGCATTTCCCCTTGAACTAGAAATTTGACTTCAGATATTCTGTCTTTTAATTCGTCTAGTCACTTATTTGGGTGCCTTATT
Source organism: Nipponia nippon (assembly GCF_047370975.1). NCBI lineage: Eukaryota > Metazoa > Chordata > Aves > Pelecaniformes > Threskiornithidae > Nipponia > Nipponia nippon. The sequence goes on along the minus strand of NW_028262380.1, from coordinate 40,167,173 downwards.
CTGGACTTAGAGCCTGGCTTTCCGTGCAGCCAGTTTTGAATTGCTTCTAAGAGAAAATGTTTGTGAAGAAGCCTATGTCTCGGTCGCTTCAGAAAGGAAGTCTAGGGTTCAGGAACCCAGTGAGGATCCCTTCTCAGCCCAGATTCACTGATGACCTCTCTCTAGCCATTTTTTCTGCTTGAACTGTTCAGACCCAAGTCATATATTGCAGCCCTCCTGCTCTGCTTCATATGGTCACATCTCAGCAACCTCTTTCCTCTAATAGAGTACAGAGATTCAGCTCTTTTGCCTCTCCCTTTTCACTTGTCGTCCTTGTTTCTTTGTCATTTGCTATTCTTCCCTGTGCTCTGTGCTTGAAAAGCTTGTGAAGGCGTTTATCTTGAGTTCTGTGTATTTCATAGCATACCTTTCGTTTCACCTCTAGCCTTTAGGTTTCACTTGAAAACCTTAAAAATATAGCCCCATCATATCTGCTACATGAATGTCTGCCTGAGTCTGCAGGAAGGCAAAACAGGATCTCCAAAAGCGAAAACAGCTCCAGACATCTCAGTAAGACATTGCCTCTGGTATTTAGGATTTGTGTGCAGAAGGAAGCAAACAGTATAGCAGACCCAGCTCTGATATGCAAGCAGATATTGCTCAGCATTGGATGTCTTGCTGTATATCAAACCCTAACTGCAAGGAGAGAGGAGACCTGTACCCCGAGTCTTCTTGGCTATTAGACTTGTATTCTAATTAAACTAGCTTGAGTTCATAAGGTCGTACTTCTTGGCCTAGATTGGGTTTATCACAAAAAAAATGTAAAGTACTTATAGCACCCCTTTATTAGTCCTGGACCTTGGGTTTATCACAAAAAAACGTAAAATACTTATAGCACCCCTTTATTAGTCCTGGACCTCTGTACATTTTGATCATGTATTTATTTCTCAAATAACACTCCTACTTCTGGAAGTTTCTGAAGTATGAGGATGCTTGAACACCCGAGTTTAGCTGTTTGTATATAAGATCTTGCTATAGCCAGTTTAGATCTTAGGTTCAACTCAGCCACCTGAATGCACGTAGTGCCTTCTGAGATGATGTCCTAGCATACCTGCGATATGTGCATGAAGGTGGCAGTTGTCTCGATGGATCTGGCATAAGAATTACAGGAGACTTACATCTTTCTGTACTGGCAACTGGAGGTCAAGTGGGATAGCCTACAACATCTCAGTAAATGCCTATCGAATCAAGCAATATGGATAGTCAATGATAAATCAGTATTTTATACTCAAATGACTTTTTACATTAGTATACAAGTTATAATAAAGTCATTCTCTATCATATTGCTGCATTAACAATCTATATTTTCATATAGTAATGGAATCAAATAATTAATCTGTTAGACCTTTACATTTGGTACAGCAAGAGTTTGTATTACCATATTAACTCTTGCTGGAAACTATGATGTTAAAAGTGATGAAAATGTCACTTCTGCATTTTCTTTGATGTTAAATAAATGAAGACTTTACAGTAAAAGAAAGTAATTTTCAATACCAGTCAGAACATCTCCGGTAAGATGTAATTCACATTTTTCTCATGTATACTAGACTGAATAAAAATTGTGGTAACAGTTACTGACCCTTCTTTCAGGATGTTGATAAATCATATGCTTCTTTTTACGAATCTTAAAAAACCAACCAACCAACCAACAAAACTACTAAAGCAAAGAGCGTTGCTCTTTGAAACAACAGTTCCACTAAAACTCATAGAGAAGCAAGGGCTTAGCTAAAGAGTTTTACAGAATACTTCATTAAAGACAAAAGTACAATATCCTAAATTCAAATAAAATTAGTCTGGATATCTGGAAAGTCTTAATGCAGTGGGGTCCAGAAGTGATAAATACATATTTATGACCAACAATTAAGTTCTTTATGCTTGTTATTTTAGGGGAGAAAACAAGTTCTTCTGAGGAATGTCTCCAATTCAGCTTAACAATTGGTTCAATCAAACAAGAAACCAACATGTAATTATGCCAGCTATTGTCATCTAGACAAGATCTATATGCAAGTAAGCTTAAGTATTTTCTAAAATTAAGCAGTGTCAAAGGCACATTTGCCATACTTAAAAATATCACAATACATTTTGACAATTTTATTTAGAACACTATTTTCGTGCTAGCCTGGAATTTTCCTCCTGGGAAGGGACTGTTCATTGTTAAACTGAACTAAGGAAGAACTAAGCAAATTACATGTTTGGCAAGGCATTTAGCTCATTTTTTATTTCAAAGGTTTTGCTCCTCTTGCTAAAATCTTGTTTTGATAATGACTTAATTCCTGATAAGGTTCCCCTCATTTAAAAAAAAACACAGCTGAATTGAATTAATGCATTTTAAAAAATGTTTTTCTTAACATTAAATATAATTATTCTTTTGAATTTCAGTCATCAAGTAAGTCTGCTTTATGAAGACACCAGAACATGAAGGTTAAGTTTCTCATCTGCCCTAAGATGTAATCCTTCCTATTTTCCTTATTTAATCAGATCTATATTTTAATTATCTGTTAAGAGGAAATGCTATATCAAGAACAGGGCTACATGCGTGATGTATGTACATGTTCCTCCAGCCGGGATCCTGTGAGAGCCAGAAGAGCCACAGATGGATTTGCCTGTATTGTCTTCTTGCCAAGGAGCCCAGACTGGAGGCCTGAACCAGAGGCAGCAGCAGCAGGGTTACCTCTACTGAATTCCCTTTACTGAGAAGCCCCAGACAAAACACTGGAGATCCAGATATGCAAGACACTTACCTAAGCCTAGTAATTTAGTGTCATTTTGCATGGTTTAGGGTGTTTGATGCCCTTCACAGGGCTAACAGATGTGAGACGTCATGTTTGACACACCTTCTGGAGTAGTAGCTGAAGACCAGGAGAGATACCCTAAGGCATCTAAAATGACCATAAGTGTCATCCAGTCTGTCCCCCTTTATGTTTTAGGCTCTAGTGAGAACACAACTTGGGTTTGAACAGCTGCTTGGCTAGCTAGATATCAAGGCAGCTTAACATGCAACTCCCATGTCTACGGAGGTAACACCACTTACCACAATCCATACCAAGTTGAGTTGTCTCGTCGTTGTCTCATGAGACCATCCATGGCTTTTTAACCAAGCACAGCTCTGCTCCAAGTTTATCTAGAGCTATGCTAGTTGCTTTAATGCCAAATAAGATCTAGATATAGCTGGAAGCTGCCGCTACTACCACTCATTATTTTAATTAAATGTATGCTTATTCTAGAAAGTGATAAAGTATTCATAAAAGGCCAGCAGTCTTGTTTTCCCACCAGGTAAGGTAAGTAAACATCATAAATAGCATTTTTATAAGTTGTATCTGCAATATTAAAAAGCACCCCATACTAGACAAATAAGTAGTATTGGGGGTGTGTGTGTGTGATTTAGAATATTATCTTGCAGCAATACTTATATACAAATGCCATTTCTAAAGTAGGTGGCAAAAACTGCTAAAAGTTAAAAAATCCTTTTAGAATAGTAAGTCATGCCAAGAAATCAGGTTCACCACTGAAATCCTTTACTTATTCGCTTCCTGTCAATTTACCAATAATGACTAAGATTTAATCTACGTATATATTTATATAAAGACAGAGTGTTTGGATGTGTTTAAGCTGTGTTACAGAATAATTTCTAAATATACAGAACAAGAAAAGAAACAGATTGGAATAGTCTACTGAAAGCTATTATTTAAAATCATACTTTGTCGAAGTGACTGATTAGCCACATCTTTCTGTTTTAAGTGTTTTTACCACCAGATGTCAGTATTCTACAAATTTCAGTAACGGATTTACCACAGTCTTCCCCTTCAACCATTTTCCTCATTGTCGTTAAAAGCTACAAAATAATACCTTACGTGGGTAATCTCCTTGTGCTGTGTTTATTTTTTTTTGTCATATTTAAAGATACTTAAATGTAATGAGGAATGAGCATGAAGATCAACATGCTTTCAGTTTACCCACAATGGTGTCTTACACGGCTATGATTAAAACACTGATCTCTGTCATATGGGCAGAAAAAAAATATTAATTCCATAATAGTTTCACTTCTGTTAGGGTTTTCACTGATGTTTATTTAACTTACATCAGACAGGTCTGATGGGTCTGGTCAGTAAGAAACAAACTGCCTGAATTTCATAGGATGGTTGTTTAACCAGCAGGGCACTCCACAGGCTATTTGCAGCACATGCTGACATGTAGTTCAGGACAGAAAAATATGTCTAATATCCAATTTCAGTGTCACCACAGCACTTCTACTTGATTACACCCAGGTTTTTGTGAATGAAATCGTTTAGGCAGAAGAAAGATTCACTTTGATCTTCAGAGACCTTTTGAAAATTAGAATGCTTTAAAAAGAAAGGATAAGTACATTTAGTTAGTTTAGTTAGATTTCGCAGTCTGAACAAATTCCTAGAAAGAAATAAAGCTGAGATTATTGCATTTTCAAAAATTCATGCAGAAATAACGTATTAAAAAAATAATAAACAATGTTTTTAAAATGACCAAAAACTTCAACATCAAACAAACGGAATGCTATTGACAAAGTCTCTCTAATTACAACACAGAAGAAATTAAATTAGGTCAGCTCTAAGTATATGAATTCAGGACTTCATCTGCCAAAATAAAAATATAGAATAAGTAAGGGTACCTTTCTGCAAGCAAACGGGAATTTTGACAGCAGATTTTCAAGGCAATACATTCTGTTATACTGGTTAACCATGATCTATGCTTCATAATGGAGAAGAAAAGAATAATCTCTGCAACATTCATCAAATTAAAGTGTAACACTAGATTATGTATTTGTTGTCCCTGTCTAGCATCGAACCAAAAATTCACAAGCAGTATCCAAAACAATGTTGGATCAAACACAGATTTGTTTTCACTCAGAAGGCTCTCTATATTTTTTTTCTTTAATTTTTTTTTTCAGTTGGATAGAAGAACACAAAACCATATATTTATTAGAAGGACTATGACCCTAAAAAGAGTCACAAATTATGCAATCTTCTCAGTTAGCCTCCTGGCAAAATCTGTGACATAGAGTTTAACTGTAATCTTCTGGAATACAGTCAAATTGTCTGCATGTATGTTCATAAATACCTGTCCCACAGATTTGGCCCATGTACTAGTCCAGGAACTGAGTGGATTTTGTTCTCAAGAATTTAATCCAGTTAAAGAGACTAATGCAGAGAACAAACTCTTACTGCTCCCCATGGCACACAGGGAAACCTTTGGAAAGAGGAGACGACTTTCACAGTTTGATGGCTCCATCAATGCACGTGGCTCTCTATTATATTTTAATGGAATTAAATACAAATAGATCTATGAATCTGTGTATTTATTGTCAAAATGCAAAAATATCACATCGTACACAAATTACCAGAACATGAACATGCATGTCATTCCTGAATACTGTTAGTCAGTCTTGTATTTTAAATAAGGAGAATTTTTATTCTCTTTTTTCAATAAACTTTTTTCCTTAAGGAAAATTATTAACACCTCCTATAGTTCACTTAAGTATATCATATAAATTATGGTATGAACTCACATTATTACTTTAAAAGTGTTTTCATGAACTTAGTGGATTTGGGGTTTTTATTATCAGCTGCTTTGACCCAGATGAACACCCCTCCCCAGATTTAGGAAAATATTCTTTTGTCTAATGTTATTATTTATGATTTTGTTTGATTTTAAAGAACAACAATAAATCTTGAATATCAATTGAAAAGTATTGCATAGCACAAATTTGCATAGGATTTATGGTAACATGACATTGTCTCTATAAAGATTCCCCCATCTCCTGGTTTTCTCTTATTTTTACACTAAGAATACTGAAGGATGATAGAAATTTCTTTAAGGAGCCCAGATTTTTCTCCTTACTTAACATCATCTCCATAGTCTTCACAGGGTACCCACATTACTGCTTATTCCTCAAATTTGAATAATCAGGCTGAGAACGTGTCAGGAGAAGCATGATGAATAACTGTGGCAGGGACTTAACTGGGTACAGCTTCACGTGTGCTCAGAGTCAGGTAAGATTAATCCCAACGCCATTCTCAGCTGCCCGCTGCCGGAGCAGACCTGATGTGCAGAGACGAAGGTGGGAGCTGGGCCCAGCAATGGTTTCCCCGGGGGCAGAGACATGTTGGTGAAGGGGGCTACCAGGAAAAGGGTTAGGACAAAGCAAGCATGAAGTTACAGCACCGGAGGTTACACTCCAGAGACTGTATAGGGAGGGGAAGAACAGTATTTAGTTTATTAAAGAAAGACAGGGAAAAAAAATTCTGCTCACGTACATACTTACACACACATTAAATTCTGGGAGAAATCCCAGGTACTATGATGCTTAACATTTCCATCAGCTTGTTTGGAAGATCTGAAGGGAGAAAAAAATAACATCATGAAGGCCCAGAGGCCTGCTATTAGCAGACATCAAAACAAGCTGAATAGGCTCATAAACAAGAGTCAAAGCTGTTATTATTTTCATAGATTATCTTATCATTTGCACAAGTATCTGATACTTATGGTAAAGTGAAATAAATGCCATTTCTTGTAAGAAAAGTTCATCTGAATTTCCTATTTTCCTTTAAGGGTGGCATTAATATTGGCGTAGCATGGAGGTTTATTCTCTGACTATACAGCTGTTACAAACTTGTGTAAGGAGGAGGAGGGGATGCATATGGGTGTGTTCAGTACAGAGCATGCCACGTAGCTAAAGAGAAGTATTGGGGCAATAGAAGTGGCAGCTCTTCAGTGAGGAAACAGGTTGCTGCTCACCACCCACAGCAGAAACATTTTCCCCTGCATCAAGAATTACTAAGGTAAGATGAATTCAAACTAGGATCGAGGAAAAGAGAGCCATGTGTCCCAAAAGACAGAGAAGTCCAAAACAACCATCCTTACAAAACACAGAAATGACTAGATACTCTTCCTGAGAGTGATGGAGGTTTCTGTGCAGAATCAGGACCAACCATCTTCAAAGATGAAGCCAGAGTCCAAAAATGACCTTCCTCCAGTGTAAGAACTTGTTATTTATTATCTGTTAACCAATTATTTACCCGTACAAGGACTTGCCTATGGTTGATTAGTCTTAAAATACTTTGACAAGAAACTATGTCAAAAGCCTTTTGGATGTCTAAATAAATTGGAAATGAAAGAGACTGCAGATAACCACATGGCTGCTGACACCCTCAAAAGACTCCAGCAGGTTTGTTAATAGACTTCCATTTATAAAAGTCATGCTGTGTCTTCTCAAGTGTATTTGATTTATCCAGGTACCCATTAATTGTATTTTTTTACTGTAGATTCTAAAAAAACCCTGTTGAATAAAGATAATGGGTTTAAAGGCCCACAGGACATCAGAATACTATAAAAGTCTGCAGGACCTCAGCTGACTCTTCTTCTATAACTGGAATAGTACAATTTCAGACAACAGAGCACTCTTTAACTGTATATTAAAAAAAAAAATCTATTTATCAGACTATATATTGTATGCACGTGTGTGTGTGTATATTTAACAGATATGAAAAATGCAATCACTTAATTTTAACTATTACTTTGCAAAAAATCCTAACACGTCTCACTTGGTTGTAAACAAATGATACAAACACCAGATTTTCCAGACTGCTTTACCTCAAATCCTGACGTTGTTCTCTTCTGTTAGTGAAATACAGCCTTGCTTCAGTGGGGCCAGGATTACCTCTGCAGTGGTGGTCCTCTTCTGCATCATCCCCTGAGCTGCTTTAAATGACACAAACTCTACCTGATTGCTCCATGCAGCTGCCTATGTGACACATCTGCTCTGCCATCCTGTTACTCATGCTGGGAAGGGAAACTGCGAACACATGGCCAGACCACCAGTGACTTGGTCCGACTGCGACAATTAAAGATGACTTGCAGCTACAGGTTTCTCTCGTCCATCTGCTCCTTTAAGGAGAAACATGGCTTCAGACTGCCCGAAATCAGTATGTTCCAGGCAGTATTTGCCCTTTGTACCTTGTCAGAAACTCTCACGACTCCTTGAGCCCATGAGTCCTATGAGGCATACCTGTATATAATTCTTTGATTAAGGTACAGGTCCTGAGCCCAGCTTATTAGCTTGCAGCTAGGGCTTACTAGGAAGGGAAAATCTTACATTTCCTTGTCCCTGTCTTGCTCTTTTTCACTGTCCTCATCCCTGTTTCCAGCCATGTGGTACACCACTCTGTCGCATTGGTGAGATCTCCCCTTCTCAGTAGCGGCAAGTTTTATGTTGCTTCAGTTCCACTTAAAAATACAGCAGAAGGAACAGCATGTCAAGGAGAAAAAGCAAATCACGGAAGGAGAACACATACATGAAATAAATACCTTAATGAGGTATTGCTGCCGAACATGTTTCATGTTTCAAAAGATGGCATTGATATGAGGGGTTCAACACTGCCTTCTTGAGAAAGGTTTCAGTCTGCTTAATCAGCTCAAACCAGCCAGCTGATGAACCTGACAATTTGCCTCTGTGTCTAACCATGTGATTTAGTTTATTATTCCAAAAGACAGAACTTGTGAGGGTGTGATTGTACATGCAAACTAAACTGGCTGAATTACAAAATTCCAGGCATTGATTTGCATGTTTTAACTGGGACATGAACTTGTTGAGGATAATTTTTTTTCCCTGAAGAGATTCATTCTTAAATTAATATTTATCCTCAAGAAGAAACATGGGTGAGTAAATCTCTTTAAAAAAATGCAGGACTTGCCATCTCAGAGACCAAAATATTCTCTATTAACTGTGGGAAAGTGATAAGTATATAAGTATCATTTTTCCTGGACAGCTGAGAAGAAAAAACATTTAGACACACTGGAAAATCTAGCTCTTATCATCACTTTTCTGGCCTACGCAGCATTTCTGGCTTGCGTAATTCAACATGCAGAACCATACGATATTCGTGCAAGCCTCTTGTTAATTTTTTCAAGTCTTTTTTTAGTATGATTGGGATCTAGTGGCAAAATTTCAGTTGTTGCTGTGTCATTGCTATAGCTGTGGCAGCTGCTGTGAAAAGAGCTTCTGTTTAACATTACCTCACCACTAGTAGAGGAGATATACCTGCCCCCAAATCATTCCTTTCAGCCACAGAAAGTTCAGCAATGCAAAAGAAAAGCAGGCAGATCAGAACTGCCGATTCAAAGAACAACTAAAATGATCTTCCCTGGGGCTCACATGTATCTGGCCAGACTTCACTTGACTTGGGGAAAGAGTCCACAGCAGCTTCTACAATGTGGGCAGAAGCATTTTCTCAGGACAAATTTCTCCCTGCAGAATAGCTGAAAGTCTCCTGGCTGATGCTTAGACTACTGTAAACTGAAGATTATCCACTTCTCTACTAGGAAACAGCTCTCTCACTGTACCAGCAGAATCACTTACCTGTTGCCATCGTTGTTAATAACTGTTAAAGACAGGAGTAATCCTCTGAAGTGTTGGGATCCTCTGCCAATATCTGAAAGAACAAGAGACTGTAGCTGAAAATCTCAAAATTCAGAAACTGCTGGAGTTCCTCCTTTGTAACAAATACAAGTCAGAAGAATTCACATGGGACAGAAAGAGCTGTTAAATATATTAAGTGCTTTGAGCTTGTTCTCGTCAATTGATATCTACCTAAAATGGAGGCAGTGCTGAAATGTGATATCACCTGGAGACATAAATTAGTTTGCTGCCTAACAATATCTATTTGCGGGGTTTCTGTGCAACCCAATGGAAATAAAATATTGCTTTTTTTAAGAGAGAGCTTGTATAAACACCACCTTCCCCCTCATGGGATGAAATGCATTATAGTCTGCTCTTTTATGGCTTAGCTAAATGGAGCTGTGTTCTTCAGAAAACCAGCTATATTAATACTCGTGGTAACCTAGAAATGAATAATTGAAAAATGCATTGGATCTTAATGATGGAAAGAACTCTATAAACTTTTGCCGTTGATTGTTATAGGAAGTACAATACAGAAGTGTTCTGTCCTAAAATCTACTATACCAACTGAAGGTGAATTGCAACCATGGTCATGGTGAACAAATACTTATGACCAATGCATACATATGACAATTTAAATAAGTGTTCTAAGTCAAGATTAATAATTGCATCTATTATTAAAACCAATGAATTAATAGATATATTTCCAGTTATAGTAGAAATCTTCTGGTTTTATTTTAGCTCTTGTGACAAAAAAAAAAAATCATTAACTATTTAGAAATATGAAATTAGCAAATCATTTCAGTGCCTCCTGCTTTTAACTATACCACCCAACTGTATGATACATTGGCCTCAGGAATGAGGCTGGCTTAAAAATTCCCTTTCTTTCCACCCCTGCTGCGGATACGCATTCCCACGGCTGCAGTGCACTTCAGTATTGCCTAAATCATGCTGATTTTTCTGAAAACAGAAATGATGATATGATCCTGATGGTGGATAAAATAAACTTGTGCAAAAAAATGAGGCAATGTGGGTAGGGGAAAATGGGTGGGAAGGATTTCTAACTCAAGCAATTTTTCAATCTGTTTTGTAACATGCTATTAGCACTATTGATGGGGCATAGTAAACTGTGAAGAAAATGCAAAACTGAGGATCTAGAGCTGGAAACTTCTTAAATTTGAATTTTCATTGAACTACACCCTTTTGTGCAGCAAAAACCTGCACCAAACAGGTTCATCTACAATTGTTTTTCTTGTTTCTGAAAAGCAAAATAGTCACAGGTTTAGACTAAGCACAGAAGAGTCTATAGAAATCAAGATCCATGCAACCTACCTCAGGATAAATCAGGTTAGGCTGTCAACAAACAGAGAGGAGTCTGCAATAAACCAAATGTGCGCAGACTTTGAAGTGAATCAGTTATGACTGATGTGCTGTGGGAAGCTCCTCTATTCCCTTGGCTTGCACTGCTGACAAAAAATTGCTTGCCATTGTGGCACGTGTCCTCATTAAGAGCACACAAATAGCTATATAACTGAGAAACAAACTGTGGAACTGTATTTCAATTAATTTTCCTTAGTGATACCATGTTAATTGGCACAGCTATAGATTTCTCTTAATAATTTAAATTACTTTACATGCACATAAGTAATATAGTATTGTTACCAAGTCTTTAAAGTATTAGCTACTGTAATATCCAAGTGTTAGTACCCTCAGCAACATTCAAACTGACGTCAGACCAGCTTCTCTTGAGCTTTTTCCAAATGACACCACAGTAATGTGAATCTTGCCCAGTTTTTCTCAACTGATATGTTAAAAATATTTATGGCTCATGCTACCATGCTCTTTCCTAGACTATGAAATTCTGCTCTTAGAAATTATTTTACTCTCTTAGGATATATAAATTCTGATACTAAATACAAGAGACATATTTGAAGTAGTCCACGCATGGGCAATGATGCAGAGTTTTAATTCAGTGGAACAAACTACCCAAAACCAAGGCACAATTTCTAACCATGGGAAGGCTACACACTGTACTTTTACCTATGTGTGATTTGTAAAGGTACAGCCAGAGGAAACTGTGTCATGAAAGGGGATAAAAATATAACTCTTTAGAGTTTGGATTTTTTTTTTAATTATTCATCACAATAAGATTTTTTTGTCACAGATTTGACAAAGACATATTCTATAATTAATATAACATCTCCAGATTAATATTTTTTTTAATTTTACTCTTCTCATAATTTCTGCTAAAGGAACTATCTCCTTGAACATCTAAAAGTAGGTTTTACAAAAAATGTATAATACTGAGAACAGTCCTCCAATAGCAAGGACAATAGAAAGAACAAGCTTCTTCCATCTCTGGTTACAATGATTTGTCCAGTATAGGCAAAGAAAAACCACAACACAAACAATTAATAAGTACACAAAGTACACAAGTGTGTTTATTACATTTTTGCAAGCACTTTGTTCTACATTTCAAAAACGCCACCATCAAGCTGTTGGCACATTTATGTACAAAACAGATTAATTGTAATGCCTGCTACAAAGCATTCTTTGTGAAAATACAAACTCTAATACCAGAGAAGAGCCAAAAGCATTAACATCATTACATTAGTTTAAAAGACATAGTTTTAAAAATCAGCACAAACGTTTTAAGACACAAAACTGAAACACTACAATATAGAATCCAGAAGAGGTTCCTAATACTTTTGCAGAACTGTAATACCGGTACTGCACATTATCAGAAAACTGTTGACCCCGTAAGACAGCCTAAGTGTAAAAAAAAACCAACCAAACAACAAAAAAAAACCAACCAAAAAACAAACCCAAAATCAAAAACACAACCAAAAAACCCCCAAAACAAGCAAAAGAAAAGAAAAAGAAAAAAAATCAATCAACTAATACTACTTAATGCATTATCATGCCACGAATAACTATAGTATTACCCTCTACTTACTACAAGAATTGTTAAAAATTACTGATGATGCATGACTAGTAATAGTACAAAGAAGAGTTTTACTCAAGAAGTTTTATTAGAAATGCACTTACACTGAGAGAGAATTCACAATGGTCCAATAAGTGCACAAAACTACCTAAGATTTTTAACACTGACAAAAATGTCTTGTCAGGCTACATCACTTTAAGAGACACTTTACAGCATTCTTGTAGCATTAGAAATAGGCAAAAAAAAAAAAAATCCATCAAATTTGGTCCAATAATACTGACTTTTCTTAAATAGGGTTTTTTGTTTTGTTTTTGATACAGGCAATTCTTTCAAATTAAGATGACCTATCTTTCTGATAACATTTTCCTATCAAAATAAATGTTCAAATATATTACTACACTTTCAAATAATAAGCTCTGTAGTGGTCTTTCACCTTACTTTAACGTAATACAGGTAAACCAATATGTGTAGGAAAGCTAGAAGCCAAGCTATAACATTTATGGAAGTCTCCTTTAATATATCTTTTACAGTTCAGACAGGTGCAATCCATTTAAATTTTTAAAGCAGGTAAAAAGACATCTGACTCCTACGGTCACTGTATTTTTGATATATTACTTTCATAAATGTAGCTAAGCAGTAATTTCTTACATCATCACATGAACAGCTCCAATTTAGCATAACCATCATTGAATTAAAGAGAGATCATTCTGTAAAAAACTATGGATAACTATATCACTTAATTAACAATTGTCTATATACCATAACTCTTTAACAGGTAGCCGTGGTATTGAATTCCTTCAAAAGGCAAGTGGCCATGCATTGTTAGCACCACGGTCTGCATGCTCACAATACAAACAGGAATTATCACCCATGGAACTTGGAACAAGAGAATATTCTTTAAAAACATCAATAATAATACAATGTTAACAAAGATAAGAAGCACTTTTTTCTTTTTTTTCTTTTTTTGTTTTTTTATCTTTTTTTTTCTTTTTTTTTTTTTTTACCCACTATTACAAATTTAGAAATTGCACCTTTAATTGTTTAAAACGTTCTTAGGACCTTCATTCAAGTTGACCAGGGTCCATCTGGCAAGTTTTCCAAATATAAAGGAAAGTCATCAGAGTGTTTTCTTTATATATTGTACATCATGTACAATGGTCCCTTTGAAGTATACCTGTAGTTAAAGTAGTTATTGAACTCAAAACTAAAAAGTATAAAAAGCTACTTTTTTTCCAAAAAACATATAAGAAACAATGCAAAAGGTGTTATGCATAACACATACAAAGTGATTAAAAAAATCAAACACATATTTGTATTTGACAATAGTTTAGTATCCTTGATCTAGCAGAACTAATTAGCTCAAAAGGATTCAGGAAAGGCTATTTAGGAGCTTTGTGGTAGAGAATGGTCACACAAAGTAAGAACTAATTAAGAAACCAAGTGCTAGACAACCAAGAATTGTACATGGGTGGTATGTAAGTCACCCAAACTATCTTTTGTGAGAAGCACTTTCAATTGTTTTTAAAATGGTTGAATGGCCTTTAGTTAAACAACAAAGCATTCACATGTTAGAAAGTAAGACAAGGTTTCTTTTATGTGTAAGCATTGAGCCGCTCTTTAGAGCGAGTAGAATGAATATCATGAAGCTCTTGTTCCTCCTTTGATTTAATATCCTCATATTTTTGCATTCTGCAAGCATCTTTCACGTAGGCCCAGTTGGCAGACAAGACCATGAGATAATGGACCTGTAAGAGAGGTAACACGGAGTTAGGAACCAACACAGCTAGTCAGAATAGACAAGTTCAAACTTGAAAGCTATAGGATAGAGATTGGGTTTTCAACAGAAGGAACTAAGCATCGTTAAGTCAAGAAGTAGTATAGCAATACGATGTGAAGTTCAAGCTTGAGCTTCATTAATCCTCAGATTACTCAGTTTACAGCTGTTACTGTCACCGTGACTAGCAGTTGGTAGCAATGGCTATAAAAAAAGTTAAAAGAACTGAAAAATCAACAAATCATCCCTGCTTTACTATTTCAGCTAGTCTGCAAATGTATGTGGAAAAAATGCCTTCTGGTTATTTGTTATAGACTTTTCCCCATTGAATCATTATTTGTTAAAGTAGTTGCTTAAGATAGAAATATGCCGTAGACACATCTGTAGTCTTATGATTACCTATCTAATATAATTACAGAAAGATTTGCTTTTTCTTTCTTGTTAAAGTTAGCATTAACTTTCCATTTAGCCATGATTTCTTTCCCTAGCTATTTTGTCAAAACCAGCTAATTTGGGGGAAAAAAAGTCAAAAATTGAAAAATATGTTCAGCTAGGCAAAATGTGACAAGATATAGTTACAAATAAACTCGAGGTCTTAAAAGGGCACACACGTCACCATTTAATTTCGTAATTTTATTTCACTGTTGTAGTAGTTATACCACAATTTATTTATGCAATTCTTTAAAATGCATAGAAAACAAAAAAAAAAAAAGTGATTTGTGTGATTTTAAAAGACAACTTCTGTATACATCTTGAATGGAGCAGAAACAATGTTCATGTTCCATGTAAATTTTTGCATATGTAACAATACATTTATTGATTTTTTTAAGAAAACAAAATTAAGAGCTTTCCAAGTGTTCCATCCAAAAACAAAATAGAAAATTATCTGAAAAGAAGGGGGAGAAAACCCACAGCCTGTGATTATTATACAACTTATTGGTGGGTATTGGAGATTGGACCTGACTCACTTGCAGCCAACACATATCACTGGATGAGCTATGACGATACACTCCCAGAGAGCTTGGCTTATTTATGTTAGCAAATGGGGAGGACAGAATGTCTATGAATACATCTGAAGATTAAACACCAATTAAAGAATATTGGCAATATTGTCACATGAACAGATGTTTTTCATGTGGCTTTGAATAAATTTAACCTGAAAGTCAGTTAAAGATATCTTACCAGTAGAAAAACTATGTTCTGCAAATGTTTTTCATTATAAATAGAGGACGTAAAACACCCTAATTGCGTTTGAGATGGAGCTTAGTACTTTATAAGAATCACATGGTATGGCTGCCAGTGACTGAGTTTAACAACTGGTAGATGTCCAGTCTTCTGAATGGTGGCAATGAATGATGAAACAAGTGATAAATTTTAACACAACGCCAGCACAAGGAATGAAGCTGAGGCCTCCAAAAATACTTTATTCAAAGTATACTGCTGCCAAAAATACCTTATTCAAAACTCCTCCTTCAGCGCCAGTCACATGCTATCTGCATTCAGTCCCTTTTGGAGTTAGTTTGCTTAGTCTTCATGCTTCTATAGTCTATAGGCCATCTATAGTCTACTTTGGCTGCCTGTTAGAGCAACAAACTGCTCTCCTGTTCACTTCAGGTTTCCAAGTCTGGGCCTTTCAGGACATTTGCAGACTTTGAAAGCTTTCCTTTCAAAGGTGGACCTCAAATGTCCTACCTTCAGTCTGCTGGACCTGCTTGCAAGGAGCCTCTGACCGTCTCAAAACTTGTCCCCTTCTCAGTTTAGGATGTGCTCTGTTGGCTCTGTCTTCAGTCAGAAAATAAAAATGTTCAGTAACGGTATTCAACTGGTTTATTGTAGGACTCTCTGGACACTTATTCCTCCCCTAGCAGGCTTTCAGATACTTCCTGATGAGAACATCTCTTATATTTATGTTAATCAACTGCCTCAGAGGCCACAGATAATTTCCTGAAATCAAAAGATTCCACCTCACCTAAGATACCGAGAAACTAAATTAGGATTCAATTAGTGGAAAATGGAATAGAGTAATCTTAAAAACACCTTGAGATTATGCAAATTCTCCTGTTCATATTGGACTGTTGTAGATACACGAGTATCTTAGATTCATACTAAATGAACAGAACCAATTTAGTGTGTTCTTTCTTTTTTGGAAATGCCAATGTTGGCTTTTTCCACAAATGTTTGGTGGCAATTGTTGCTGATTAGTGCAGGCTAATGCACATTTATTTCTTAATCTGGATAATTAAGATCAAGGAAAGCATTCTGAAACCCTTCAAAGCACCAAATATTTTCGGTGTCTTTTTTGTCCTGGTGGTTTATGGCAAGCTTTCACCCAGTTAATCCTTATTTGAGGAGTACAGTCTGAGTTGAGGAGTCATTAAGTAGCAAGGAGTGTTCAGAGAATCTTACCTCTACGAAAAGAGTACAGGTAGTATTTCCACATATCTTTAGGAGTTTCTTAATACCTACAGTACAATACTGGCAGCACAACCTGTGATGATAGTGCAAGTGCTGGAGGTGGCAGCAGGTAGTGTGTTACTCTGGGACACTTCCTGGTCATAATTTAGCATGCAGAAAAAAGAAACACCTTGTATCTAACTCAGCTGTCCCAAAAGCTTTCACCATGAGTAGTCTCCGGCTCAGGCATTTCTAGATCAAATGCGAGACACTAATGCTGAATCCCCATTGCACTGAACTAAAAGCCTTAAATTTCCTCCACAGTAAAACTCCTGAGAAAAATCAAAGGAAACAGGCTGGTAATCCTAACAATTCTGTCATCTCAGACAGTTACAATTTGCATCCAATGAAAACACCAGTGCTGGTCCTTTGAGGGTAACATTTCAATTAAAAAATACAATCTGAACCTTGAACAGATGTAGACATGAGAGTCACAGAAGTGGGGGGTACCTGAGCAGTGTACTCACATCTTCCTGACCTTTTAAAACACATCTGCCAGAAAACCTTGCAATTGAAGAACACGTGATGAAAATGGGACCACATAGGCACATTTCTTATCATCACAAAATATTTGGTAACAACCCAGAAAGAGACAAATTTAACCCTTACGTCTTGCAGTTTCACTTGGCATTTTTCTTCTACTAAAAAAAATAGACAAACTATTCTGAAGGCACATTGGCCACAATCTGACCTTCATTGAACTCCCATTCTTCACCCATCCCTTCCTTAAAAATTTACAGAACCAAATTTCTGGCATAACTGTTGAAAACTCTTGGAGTTCACATTCACTATAAGTAGGATGACTTTCCTGGAAGCAACTACTTAGCTTATATAATGAATATAAGCTCAAATACATATCCCTGCTATATAATGACACATATGTTTAGCAGTCCCACCACCTTTGTTTTTTTGTTTAACACCAAGTTCCTAGATAACACACTAAGGAGGTCATCTTTAAGTGGCTGTCTAATTGTGTTTCACACTTCTGTGACCTGAATAGCCTGAAGCCAGTGGGGCCCTGTCAAGGCTTATTCAAATTGAAGCAGGGCAGCTTCCGCAGTCTGCCTCTGAATGTTTCAATTACAGACATATGCAAGACAGTGCAGGATCTCTCCATATTCTATAAAACATTCCTGCGTAGATTTCTTCATAAGGTGAAAGTATGCTTCAATCTTTCAAAACTGTAGAATTGTATCTAGGCTAGGAAGGGTTTTGGTTTTGTTTTCCTTTTGGGACATGTCATTATCCTAACAGGGCAGAAGTCTAAATAATTTTTTCCTCCCCTTACACGCATCTAATATCCTGCAGAAGAACACAATCCTACTCGGGGAGAGAAACTAGACCACTTATACATTTCCCCTGTTCTTGTTTCAGAATTGATTGCATCTCCATCTTACAAGACATAACTTCTGTGGAAGTTCAGGCAGAAGAGTACCTCTCACATGGTAACTTTTGAGAAGGGAAACTGTGTATCTCAAAATTCAGTTTTGCTGTAGTGGTTTTGGGAAAACAGCACAGGCAGGATGCTTGGTGGCCTTACAATCAATCCTTTAGAATTTACATTTAAACAACTTCATGTCTTCTGTTTCTATCTGACACAACATTGAAAACAGTAAAACTAACATGTATTACTTCAATGATTATTTCTGTATCCATTTATTGTCCATTCAGATATGAGAAAGAACAGTAATGTTCAGAATCATACATAGTCCATATTAAGCGTTATTCAAAATCTTGGCTATTTTTTCTGTTCTCAAGACTCAAAAAAAGCATGTGCAACACAAATAATTCCGTCAGTGTTTTTTCATCATGGGCTGAAGTCTAAGAATAATAAATTTTCAAAACAAACTATCTGATATTTTCCTTCTCTGCAAAACAAAGCTTTCCCTGACATATACTGCAAAAAATATATGAGTTTTTCTATACATCAGTCCTAACTTGTAGGTCAGTTCCCTTTTAGAACCTCAAAACAGCATTCTCCTTTGGAGACTAAAGAGGCAGCTAGTGAATTGTGAAAAAAATTCTAACATTCATATAAATATCTGAAACCATGAGACAGATTAAAGTAGTAGATATGGGAAGATTATGACTTGTGACCAAATGGTTTTGCAAGTATTAACAAATATTTTTTGTGTGTGTGTGTTTTTTTTTTTTCCATAAATGACTAAATTTTTCTAAAATATATTTCAAAAATGCAGATTAGTGAAAAGTATCCTGGTGACAGATGGTCTTAATATTTACGAACAAGCTGATTTCTTTGGTGAATTTCATGACAAATATTGACATTAAAAGAGTTAAAGAAATCTGCACATATTAAATAATCTGATTCTTGCAAATGTCCACAAATCCGGAAGTGAGGATATAGTGGCGTATATCAATGACAAGACTTAAAATGTCATTTAAAAGAGCAGATTTTGCCAATTCAGTTATTCAGCAATCTCTTTGATGATGCGCTACTGTTACTGGCTGGTAATAAATACAAAATACTTACTACTTCAGTCAGATAGACTATTCTAGTTTACAGTAATTGTTTGCAAGCAATGTTTTTAAAGTGCAACAAATTCATAAGCTTTCTCTTTTGTAAAGGACTGGTATTTTAATCTCATTTTTCGGTTAAGAAGTCTTGTTAAATTTCACAAATATGGAGAATCATAGAATACCAGGTTGGAAGGGACCTCAAGGATCACCTGGTCCAACCTTTCTAGGCAAGAGTACAGTCTAGACGAGATGGCCTAGCACCCTGTCCAGCCGAGTCTTAAAATTGTCCAGTGGAGATCTGCTACTGTTGTGGATAACTTCATTAAACACTAACTTCATTAAATCCTATTTGTGATTATTCTTGCAACAGCACATATAGGGAAGCATGTTTGTTCTCCAGTGACTTAAATGGCTTCTGCACACTTTATTCCTCACCTAGCCCATTGCTGATACCTTACGACCTTCTACTAATTAGAGCATAGGATCTGGGGGAAAAAAGATGCTTTCTTCTTTCTATATGAGAAATTTAGGGCCCAAAATTAATATTCCCTCCCCTAAATTACTTCTTCCTTGGGAAAGCAAGCTTCTCTCAAAGAAAGAGAACCTGTTTATATCTGGTTGTCCAACCACAAAATTCTGAACTTTCCCTCATGTCCTGTCCTCAGCCTTTGGGCTACTGTGCCAAGTGTGAAGCACATTGCTCAACCTATAAATGGGGTCTGGTATGCGAGTTTTAAAAATTACCACCATGAAAGAGTGGAATGTGCTAGTCTTCACCAGGGACCTAACATCACAGTGGTAGGTTAAAGACAAACAATTTAATTACAAAATTGAAACATAGGCAACACAGTTACAAACATTTCATAAACCATACATTGACTAGCATTTGGAGACTACACCATTTACTAGCACTTAGATCCTTAACTTATATTTCTGTTAAAACAGTCAGAGTGTTATCATGCCTGCTCTGTGCAGTCACAGAATCCAATAAAAAGCATACTTGGGTATGGGTAACCCTTCAAAAATATGTGAATACGTGTAAGCCATCAAAGTGAATTCCTAGTGGATTAGTGCTTGGTGTAACACATCTATGGCATCTTTGATATGGTACTGTGAGCTTTGAAGGGTTTTTTTTTAAACTTCATTGAAAGTGTCATGTATTTAAGCTACGTGGCTCAATGTACCCACTTAATTTTCTTCCGCTGAAGATGCGTTTGTTTTCACTGAAAATCTTTTGGTGACTATTCTGATTCAAAACTCTTCTTTGAAATGCAGAATTGTTGTCTGAACATATTAGCATTTGATAACTACTACTGAATATACTTCAAAACAATAATGCACCGGAGAACTAATGGTCCCTTGAATATACTTTCCTAACACTAATATAGATATTATAATAATTACTATTTGGTCACCATTTTTTCAGCTGGAAGCAGAAAAGTCTCAGTTTGGAAAATCAATTACATTATTAATATAAATTATATTCTCTCATACTTATTATTTGTGGTCTTGAAACAAAAAATACATCGAAAATATATCTTTTTCATTTAGCTATCTGCTGTGTTGGCAAGGTGTCATGTAATACTGAAAAAATGCCAGAGAAGAAAAAAAAATCACTAATGCAACAGGAATACTAGCTTCATTGAATATTCTCTGATTGTCCTTTTTTATAAATATAATTCTAAGGAGAACAAAAAATTTATGGCCCTAAGATTCAGTGAAAAATTACTAGTAGCAGTAGTAGTAGTAGTAATCAACATCACTAACACTTTTCTTATGGAATGCATGAGTACCATGTAACAGTCGTTTTTCATTTCCCATTCCAGTGTGTATTATACAAACCTACACTGGTACAGAATCCCCATTCTAAATATATCTTTATGTTTAAGCAGACACGGCAGACAAAAGGCAGAAGAGCAGGGCACCAGCTCATACACTTTTTTCTCAGTGGAACATTCTCATTGGCAAAATGTCATCAAATTCAAGGTAATCTTCATTATAAAATAAAAAGCAAAAATTAGTCCTAATAGAAAAACTGACACATTCACATATATGTACAGAACTGACAACAAGAGTCTGCTCCTAAAATAGCAGCATGGCAAGCTTGTGAATACCCAGAAAGGCATAGATCATAAAAGGATATTACTATGGTCATGAGACAGACACGCGAGTTCAGACACTTGTCTGAACACAATAAGAGAATAGTAAAAATTCTTAGCATGTACTCACAGGTGGGTTTTTATTCAAAAAAGTAATCGTGATATTCTACTTCAAAGGGAATCCATCAACGTAGATTAAGAAAAGATGAGAGAGTATTGCACTACAGAATTATATTTTAGTAATAGGGTTGAGTGATGGTATGAAAATTGAATAAGTGATACTAAGTAACAACCAGAATGTATTAGCAATTCACATGATGAAGGAAGTACAGAGTGTTGGGTAGCTTACCATAGCAATGACTGCTGCTCCGGCTCCTGCAAGTGCCACAATGAACAAGTGGAATGTCATGTTTAGCTGCAAAGGGGGACAAAGAAAGAGACTTTCATGGTGGTACACTCAACATAAACTGAACAAAAAGTCTGAATAATGTAGAGCAAACAACTACCTTCCTGTTGCCACCTTTCTACAAAAATAATGATTACTAATACTTTTTCAAAAAGACTGACATCACTACATGACATTGTGCTTGTGCCTGTTTTGTTACAATACTTATATCAGGGATGAAGCATAAATCTATTTAAAAATATTGTATTTAAATTATAAAATACTAAAAAAACCAATTATTTAAAAATAAAGTCCAGCACTTTTTTCCTTTCCTTTTTTTTTTTTTTTTTTTCTACAGTTACAATACTACCTTACTAGATCTACAAATGTTTGTTTCTCTAGTGGCAGAGACAGCCAAAGAAAATCCCATTTCCCTTCATTAGCTGTTTAGCTTTCCATCCTCATATACTGATTTACTTCCCTCCCAAATTTGCCAGTAAAATTTGTTCATAGTGATATAATACAAACCAGGTTACTTAAATAATCCCAGTTAACTGTCTTCTTCACCCCACCCGAAACCAAATGATTACATTTGTTCTTAATTTCAGTAATCTGATTTACACAGCAGCCACTGAGTGTTGACTGCACAGCAAGGGTTGCATTTTCTTAGATGATTTTGGTATAAGGACAGATTGTGTACCTTCATTCTAAGAAGATTTATTCAAATATAGTAAGAACCAGTGAAATATTTAGCAAAGCACCCTCTGACTTCAGAAGGATCAAGATTTTAGCCTCTCCTTTTTGTTTTAGATAGACATAATTTTGTTTGTCCAGTCTTCATCCCTGATCATTTAAAAACAAAACCAAAAACCTCAGCTGCACTGAAATAGGTGGCCTTTGCCTAAGGGAAAAACTACAAAGAAAAATGTAGTAGGAGCTATTATCCTAACACACTGCAAGATTTGGTCAAATCCATTTGAAATCTTTACTCTCCTGTCACAACAGTAATCATAAGATCTTCAAACAGTGATTCATTATATAGACCTATTCATTGTGCAGCAGGTGCATTAGCTTTCAAAAACATCTTGGGGAAAAATGTACATGACAATGGAATTCTTAAAAAAAAATACAAGTGTATTTACAAAACAAATGGTACATGGTAAAAGACTAGGAAAAGTACTTGCTGACTGCATTTTCCACTGGGATTTTATTTCATCACCATAGCTAGAATTAGAATATTCAGAGTAAGAAGAAAATACACATCAATTACTTCCTACTATAACATATATTACGGATTTGCCAAAAATATTATCACATTTATTCACCTCATTAGAGTCACACATCTTGATGAAACTTTCTGATGTGGTGCAAACCTTCTTTTCCTCTCCAATAGTAACAATACCTGGAGCAGAATAAATATTCACAGCATTTAGTATTCCTAGTACATAGCAGCTTACTTCATATGAGTCAGAAAAGCTAAGAAATACAAATTCTTAGCTGCTTTGCAGAACTTTTTTTTTAACAACAAAATCAGATTTTGTTGATGATCAGGGGGCTGGAGCACCTCCCATATGAGGAGAGGCTGAGAGAGTTGGGGTTGCTTAGCTTAGAGAAGAGAAGGCTCTGGGGGACACCTTATAGCAGCCTTCCAGTACTTAAAGGAAGTCTACAGAAAAGATGAGGAGGGACTCTTTATCAAGGAGTGTAGTGATAGAATGAGGGGTAACAGTTTTAAAACAAAAGTGGGTAGATTTAGATTAGATGTTAGGAAGAAATTCTTTACTGTGAGGGTGGTAAGGCACTGGAACAGGTTGCCCAGAGAAGCTGTGGATGCCCCCTCCCTGGAAGTGTTCAAGGGCAGATTGGATGGGGCTTTGAGCAACCTGGTCTAGTGGAAGGTGTCCTTGCCCATGGCAGGGGGGTTGGAACTAGATCATCTTTAAGGTCCCTTCCAACCCAAACCATTCTATGATTCTGTGACAATTTAGCCATCACAAAACTAACATCATCTGTTTAGTAAAAGCCCTAGTAGGAAACATGCAGGTAATAATTTTTCAGCCATTTTTGAAAATATCTTCATTCCAGATTTTGATCAGCACAATAATCAAAACACCAGAAAATTATTTGCAAGCAGTATATATACTTACCACATTGTTCACAAACATTCTCTATTCTCATGTGGGGAAATGTGCTATATAGTGTTTTCAGACATGTTGATCTGGTACAAAGCTTCTTTCATAAGTTATAAAAAAGCATTACCTAAACATATACTTTATTGTAATAATAGTTTCTCTATCAGCAAGAATAACTAGAATCTGCTGTATTGTTTCCTTTAGCTGATGTCTGGGTACTAAATCAGACTAGCTTGAAGAAAACTGCTATAACTTGGTCATGATGAAAAATGGTACTGTTCTTTCGTGAAAACAGTAATGTGAAAAAATTTGTTTCAGGTTAAGTGAAATGTTTAATATGAACCAAACTGTTTCACTCCCAAGCAATATAGCATTTTTTATATCTCAAAATAGCAATTAAAAATATCCTGTGGTTTTATATTAGGCCAAGGCAACGAAAGACTGAAGGAACTGCCTGACAAGAGTATGAGTACCCAAAGCTCTGTGGGCTGAGAAATCATTGAGGCCAGAACATCTAGATTCAAATCAGTCTTTGGCAGAAAGGAATTGAATTATCATCACCAACACAAGAATTCTCAGACTTTTTAAGATTCCAAACCCCCTTTTGTCCAAATTTCCCATCCCCTCAAAATACACATATGTGTATATCCCTGCTTTATTCTAACCTCCACAGTTCAGGCTTTAGCCCCACTGTCTCCCTCCACTTGCCTCTTAGAGTGTTACTATTTGTATTGTTGCTTTTCATCACAATTTTTGCAAGCAATGAATCTTGCCCTGTCCCAATTCACCTCTAGGCTCTGCAGACAGATGGTAATCTAGGATCTCCCATCTCCTAATCAGTGTCCTACCACAAGATTAAAGCATCCTTCTCCAGATAAATGACTAATTAAGCATTTTAGACAAGTTCCAGCAATTCCAAAAGAAGAGACTAAACAGAAGCCCCAAGCCAAATTTTCAGTACTCTGGGAAAACAGACAATGTCGATTCTATTTTGTCAGGCCTGGAAATGCACTGCATCTCTAACATAGTGCCTTGACTAGTGGGTAAAAGGATAGAAAAAAATGCTTAACAATTGTTTCAGAACACTGAAACATTTCATTTCAGGTATATAGAAGCAAAGCAATATGATGCTTTCTTTTGTGAAATCTTGCTATATATTTCTTGCTCTTCATTGACATACCATACTGGCGAAGATCCAAGCAGAGATTAGCTCCGTCCACTATGGTGGCATTTCGGCAAATAGTCCACAGATTGAAGTACATGTAAACAGGCAGAGAAGTGAAAGCTGTAACGCCCAGCCAGGCCAGCATAAAGATGTATGTCAGCATAATAAACTGCAGTAAAAGAGGAAAAAACAAAACCAGTGGTAAGTCAGAACTTAACTGATACTCCATTGCAAAAAAGGAACCACAGAGAAGTAACAAACAAATTTCTGACTATTTTTGTCTGTTTCTGTCCTTATTTAAATTACAGTTTTGGTCTGATAATCAATTCATGATATGGTCAAAGTGAGTGATAGAGCACTAACATGATGTTTCTGAAGAACAACCAGTTATGCTTCCAGAAGTGCAAGCTTACTCCACATTCCTGTCACTCTTGGGCCTATGATTGATGCAAAGCACCACCTCTGAAGTACAGACAGCTGCATGCTTTGTGAAGCATGTTTCTTCCTCTCTCTCATCACCACTACCCCATAGTTAAGACAAGAAGCCACATGGTTGTTTTTTCCACTATCAATCATGTTGCAAAAAATTAGAATGAAATACTATAGGCTTTACGTGTTTTTGCTTTTAAAATCTGGATCTTAATAAAAACGAGTCATTATCCATGGCTGCCACAGAATCTCACTGGCAAATCCATTTTGCATTGAACCAATGAGACGATATACTTGTCATTTTTTTACTATATTTAGACATATTTGACGTCTACATACAAGGGAATTCGTCATTCAGAACAAACTAGGGTGCTTACTTTTGTTAATAAGAAACGCGTTAAGTTACATGCTGTGCAACATGTGTTCTCCAAAGGCTACACATTTTCTTTTTTTAGCCATGAACCTCAGGAGTATAGCAACCTGCTTGTAGGAGGCATTGAATTCTACTTGCCTTCAGGGACGGTAGTTATGCTGGCACGCCCAGCTTCTGTAAATATGTAAGCATGTTACATTACTACACTGGTGCTAACCTAAGACAACTAGCAGACATATTCATCAATAACAAATTACCTTTTCTTTTTATGCTGTGGAAAGGATATGAAGATGCTACATGGTTAAATGTGGAAGATAAATCAACCTCTAAATGTTGAATCCAAATAGCCCCAAGATTTGATGGCTTCAGAAATGATGATGAATCTAAACACGTTACTGAAACAAAAAAATTTCAGCACACTAACATTTTTGTAGCTGCTTACCACAGAAAAACATGGTCTCTGAGCTATTTTTGAAAGCTGAATAAGCTGGTCCACAATCTGCTTAAAATTAAACCTTAAAGAGTAAATAAGGGGAAAATGGAAGACATTTTCTAGTTCTTTATAAATGTAAGATCTCTCACATCAGGTGATAAAGCAAAAAGCCTAAGATAAATACAGATTTTATTTGTGGAAATCAAATAAGGTCAGACTCAGAAGGGTTCTAAAAAGTAGTAAAAATTGTTAGAGGGGCTGGCTTGTCCATGTGGATCTGATCAGGAAATGCAATCAAAAAGAAAAAAGGTTTGAATTTTAGGTGAGAGAGTTTTATTACTTTGAAGGTATGGAATGGACATTCTCAAGCAATATTAGAGAGACCTTAATTTGATTTACTTTAACTCACTTCCAAAGAATATTAAATAAAAGCCATTCTAATTCTGAGGAAGTGTATTTACATAGGGATTTAATGTAGTTTAATTAATCCAGTTTAAAATTCAACTCAGATTAATTTTTCTGATTGTCCCTAGGTAGATGAGTCTTTCAGCAGTAGTTTGAAAAGCTGGAGAATTTATAGCACTAAAAATAATTATCAGAAGGATGCAGGAAAGTAAAAGATAAAGTGGAACAAAGAATAGAAGTACTCTGTTTAATACTTTGGGTATCTGCTTTCTGTCATTTTCTTTATTTAGTACTCAACACTTCAGCTTTACTTGCCAGTTTGTAAATTATGAACCATTTTAACTTTTCCCTAATATCAAACTAGTTTAAAAGGGAAACTGATGTGTCTAATTTATGCTTAAAGATTTTTGAAAATGTATTCATGCAGATAATGGTTATCTTCCTTTCCAGCTTTTCCCAAACCCACACTTACTAGAAAACCAATTGATAAAATAGAGAAAGTAATAGAAAAGTCCATAATAAATATACATGCTTGAATGTTACAGTAGACTTTTCTGTGTGTCAGTTGCTTTATATAATGGAACTTCTATTCCATCTATTGCAGAGAAAACAGTCAATACAAGTAAATACTGTTCCATATGCACTCCTACTTATTTTTCATTATTGCTCCTTTATTGTTTTCTTTCTTTCCATATTACAGTGTTAAAGCCAATGAGACAACATCTGGTTCAACCCCAGGCACTCATTTACAAATAATTACTTGGAAAACTACTTGGAAATGTAGATTCACTTCAGGGCTATGAATTCCCAACTAAAATGCTATGTCTGATCTTAATTTATTATCAAGCTAAAGAGTTGTACTCAATTTTTCTAAAGCAGAAGCAAGAAATAAGAAGGAAGGTTCTCAGTGTGTTTTCAGAACAGCCTTTAAATTCCCAGTTTACTATATTCTAGAAGTATTTTAAAGGTAAAACTAGCCTCTTAGCTTATATTCTATGAGTTTGCCAAAAAAAGGTAAGTCTGAGGCTTTATTTTTCAGCTTCCTTCTAGAATTTCTGAATTAAATAATATTTCATAAATTTAGTACATCTCTTAGTGTAGTACATGAATAATAATTTAATGGAGAACTAAATCTTTGGTATTAATTATAATACTGAACTGTAGTAACTGTTTTTAAGAGTGGGCTCCACACAGATTCCGGAATCTTCCTATTTTGTGATTACCACCAAATATAGGAAAAAGATCAGCCTTACTGTGAGCATTACAATTCCTATTTAATATCTTTTTATTTTCTGATCTGTAGTAGGGACGAAACTCTCTGTAGCCTTGCTCGCTTAAGAAGCTTGCTTAAAAATCTGTGCTGAGATAATACAAAGCATTGGTATAGCAAAGAGGGGAAAAACCAGAGCTTATTAGCCTCTAAAAAAATCTGCCTTGGGCACAGAATAAGAGCAGAAGAAATCTGTCAGATGATGGCAACTGGGAGTCACAAGAGCTGCCTTCTTAGAGAGAATTGTTTATGGAAGGGATTCTCTTTTAAAAACATGAATCTGTTTGGTCAAATATGTCAGAAAAAGTGAATCAAATGCTGATTTCATTTTAAAAACATATTTTAGAAAAGGAAGAACTTTATTTTTCCTTTTGCAGTCACTTTTGACAGAAGAGCCAGTGCCCAATGGTATGTTCAAATTCATGTCATAACACCAAGAAGACAGGGACAAAAACAGAGAAATTTCTGTTGTTTCATGTAAGAATAACTAGAAAGCAAAACTTTATGTTAAATCACTTGGTAGCTACAAGTTATCCCTGGAAGCTGCTATCACTGCTTTCAGTGAAGCAAACCACAAAAATGTGATCTGGGCAATAATACACTTTCTGCTGTAGGGGCAGTAAAAAGCAAAAGGTTAACCTTGCACAAGTTATTAGTTTCTAGCAATAGAAGGTGTTATAAATTCTTGGTATAATGGAATGAAATTGTGAATTATTTTTTTTAAACCACAGGTGAAGGACTAAAGTATTTTTTTTTTTAGATAATTTTCTCTGCTGTTACGATCTTCCCTCTTTGCTCTAGAGACCTTACAAGAAATGCCTAAGGAGCCTGTTCACTCCAGGAATTAAATTCAGAATTCAACCTCCTGAGATTCAAAGGGATCTTGCTCCTTTGAAGTAGCATTCTGCTACATGACAAGCCAAAGATTTATGAAATAGCAGTACGACATCTTAAAGAGGTACCACAGTTTGTTCTTTAGTATGCTATGTATTGCGTTGGTAGTGAAAATTACTTTCTCTGATCAGTTCAGTTTTCACTCTAAGAAGCCGAACACATAAACCCAAAACAAACTGGAAGTGATAGTGAAATTTGTCTACCAAATCATGAAGATGAAAGTTCACTAATCGATTCTCAGTTCACATTGGGAAAGAATAGCTGAAGTAGATAATTATTTGAACAAAAGAAATCTTTAGCCTTTGTAGCGGTTAATTTCCTGTAGCAACACCATGGCAGGTAAAACCCTCTTGCCAGATTTTATAAGCTTTTCATTGCCAGTAATGGCTTTCCTGAATAATAAATTAGCAAAGTAAGCAAAAACATCAACCCTTCTGGAAAGACTTTTTTATAAAATCTGTTGCACAGATCAATGTCAGGAAGTAGAGATTTCAGAGCATGTTCTGAAATGGCGTGTGTACAGTACAACAGCTTTCATGGTTGTCATAGCTGGTTGAAATCCTGTTTCCACAGAAAACATTACCCAAATCCTATCTATTTTAATAACATCAGGATTTCAGTTATTGGTTTCTTTTTAAAATTTATGGGTACTGGTCCCACGAAAAGCATATTCATTGAACTTCAAACACTGTTCTTGTTTTAGTTTTGTTATAAATATTTTAATGCCCCTGAAGAAACATTGTATGATTGCTTCAGTAACCCTAGGGACGGAGAGCATGAAATCATGTCTAAAAGGTACTGTTACTACAGAGAGATTGATTGAAATGGAAACAAAGTAAACTCCAGTCGTTTTATTGTATAAGGACACTGCTGCTTACTACAAAAAAATAATATAGAAACATAGCAACAAATTCAAAAGTGCCTGAATAAAACTTAACTCCAGAAACCTCACATTGCCATGTAATTTTATCTTTGTTCCAAACCACTCAGTACTTACATTTACACTTCCTCTCAATTTAATCATGTACTTATTTCATATGAACTCCCTGACATGAGCTCTCAACCCAGAGAGTTATAAGATGTACACCTTGCTGTGTTTATATCTCATTTAGATTTATGATTCAATGACACACACAAAAAACCTGTTTTTACTTTCAGCTCAACGATCTAAGAGATTCCTTCCAAGCCTCTTCACAGGCTCAGAAATTCTCGTTCACAGTTTTTGCAGAGATCAAAACTGCATCTACAGAGATCACGTACCTCCATCCTGCCAAAAGCCTGTTATGCTTCACCATGGAACCCTGCCAGCCCAGAACATCACCTGAAGATGAGCCCAGGGTTAGCCTGGCTGTCTCTGACTGGAATACTGGGAGGCACCTGACCTCTGTAGTGCCTTCTGTAGTCCTGGCTCTGGGTCCAGTTTCCCAATTGCACATCAGAACAAGGCCCCGTGTGTCATTTGATGGCAACTCAGAAGCATGAACAGGAAGATCTTTTCAATTTCTTCCTGAATTGCCCTGTCTCTCTAATGTCACGTTCACTTTCAATCATCTATACATTTGATTTCAATACTAATAAAAAGTTATTTAGCTTTAGCACTTTGCCTAGCTTTAAATTCATAAATGTCCTTTGGCTTTCAGGCCTTCTGCCTCAGTCTTGACCATTTTTCCTAGGTGAAATTCCTCTGGGTTAATGCTACTGGCTCCTTACCCTGTGCACATTCTGCATAAACACATTTACATACCCTTTTAAAATGATTTATTGCAGTCGCCACATATTTTCTCAAATGCTGAACTTTGTCTTGATGAAGTTGTACTGATAGAGTGCATAGTTCTTTCTGCAGTTTACAAGAAGTCAGACTTAAAAGTACTACATGTGTTCCTACCTCAGACCTATTGTTTATTTGCATTCAATTTTCTATAATGTAGGGTTCTGCCTACCACTTTCCATCTACAGTCCAGACTCAATTACCTCCTTTGATCAATAAACCTTTATCATAGATTAGTGTAAATATTAGGTATTTTGTTCCTGTTCACAATCTGTATTTTTTACACTACAGGTGTTTAGTTCTTTTTACTTTTGGGAGGTTCAGAATTCATCCAACAGAATTCTGCAATTTTTGCATTTTTAAAGAAGAATCTCTAAATAAATACTTTAACTTCTTCCTAATGTTTTTTGCAACAGCATCTTAAATGTTTAGTTCCCTATATGCAAGTACAAGAGAGAGCAAATGGAAAACTTGCTGAGTTCCTCTGGAAAGGATTTTAACATTGCAGAAGCTAAAACAGCCTTTACTGCTTAATTAAAAATGTTA
Organism: Nipponia nippon; assembly: GCF_047370975.1. Taxonomy (NCBI): domain Eukaryota; kingdom Metazoa; phylum Chordata; class Aves; order Pelecaniformes; family Threskiornithidae; genus Nipponia; species Nipponia nippon. The sequence continues at coordinate 40,136,158 of NW_028262380.1, read as the reverse complement.
GGTTGCCTAGAACCTAATACTATTCTTATTTATTTAAATCTAAATAAATCATAATATTTTCTTAAGTGGTCAAATGAGAAATTGAAAAAATTATACAAATGTCTTTAAACTCATGATATATCAACGCTTAATATGTTACAGATCATCCTTTGCCACCCTAGCCAACCTCTCCTGGTATTCATACACCTTCTTCTTGCACATAGTATGAAATCTAAACATGTTTAAGAAGGACTGTTTAGCTCACAACCAAATGGCCTCCTCTAACATTCTCATTTCTGTGCTGACTAGCATCTCTTACATTCATGTCTCACTCCTGAACAGAAGTAAAAGATGAAGCAAAAGTATTTCAACTTATCTCATTTTACATATAATGCTGCTGGAAGAAAGAGACTGGTGTTCTGATATTACCACTAAATGCATTATGAATCACAGAAAATACACACTTACAAAGTCTTTTCTGCTTGGTCTAAAATATCACTCTCGTTGCTAACAATCACTTGTTGGATATTTATTATTGCCTCTACAAAACATGTTCATCCTATCTCTGTCTGACATATTACATTCCTAGGCACAGCTCCAAGACTCTTGTTGAAACATGGATACATTTCATGCTATGCTATTACTGTCATGTGGTTGATTCTTCTTGGCTTGCATTCAAGTCAACTGCTTCAAGAGAAGGGGAAAAAAAAAAAAAAAAGCCAATATTGGTCCAAGTTTCTCTTCATAGCGGGACAGACTTCTCAGGTTTGCCTAATTGCAATTCATCCATATACTAAATACTAGTTAATGTGACATTCCTTAGATTGTTAAAATTTATTACCAGAAAATTATTACAGCACTGATATTTTAAATTTTGAAGCATCCATTTTATGGAACTGTTTTTGGGGTTTTTTTTAATACATTTTTCTTCTACAGACATTTTAGATGGATGAAAAACTCATTTTGACACAACTAAAAGCAATTCTCACTTTTACTTTCTGCTTTTCATCAGCACATATATTTTTCTAAAATTTCCTTTAAATGTGTATTTCAAGGTTGCAATATTCTACACATGATGTCTATTGCTTTGTAACTATTTAGATGCCTATAAAAAGCTGGTTTACTTTCTGATTTACTCCAAATTGATTTACTGGTAGCAGTGGGGGAGGAGATTTCCACAACTGTATCAGAAATAAGAAGATTCTCTAACAAATTGATTCATTTTTTGAAACTTTGTTTTGTAACTAAATCCACTAACTATCAGAACATACCCGGTTCGAAGAAAATGGCTCTGCATTGATGCAAGACCAGGTTTTTCCTCAAGAATTTATCTTTTCAGGACTTCCTTATAAACTAATTATACTATTTTTTTTTATTTCTGAATCTTCTTTAGAATGTTGATGGTTTTGTAGCATTGTGCTGCTTAAAGATGTTATCATTCATTATTTTATATGTCCTTCAGGCAAGACTATCATTTTTGTAGTCCAACAGGCTTCTGAAATCCCACAGAGACCATTGGATCTTATTTGCTGTTTAACAGCAGCAGAATTTCCTATTTAATTTTATAATCTTCCAGAGAGGAATTACTTTTTCTCAAAATGTATATGCTTATATTTTCACATTCTTGAAGTTTTCCTCCTCCTTTTGTTTTTCTTTTTAGTGGTGTTTCTAACACTTTGATATACTCGCTGGGAATATAGCTAAGCTAACAGTTCTGTATTTAAATGTGATTACAGATGGTTTTAAAACTGCTTTTTTAAAAAATTGAGTAGATATCTTCATTAAATACTGCTGCTTCATGGGTTCTTCAGACTGTGTTCATGCCGTGTAACTATTCAATTCAAAAACATAAAATATGAAAACCAATCAGTTCCATCGTGACCCACTCCCTGCCAACATAGGCAGGTCCTAGCAGTAAATTTTCCAGGTATTTTGTTTCCAAATTGTTGATAACCTATTTATAAAAAACCTGGTCCATATTCTAATGGTTTTCAGTGATGACAAGTTTTCTATACACAGAAAAAGATAACACCCAGCTGGGAAAACACTGCACTCTACAGATTGTTTACATTTTTCGCATTGCCAAGACTGCGATTTTTGTTCAGAAGTTTGCATGGTCTATACTTGGGAACAAGACAGTGAAGCTTAAACTGGAAAGCAGAAATAATACTCCTATGACTTCTCTAAACAGATGTGTCACTCAAAGTGAATGCTTGGCTGGTGAAAATAAGAACATGTGTTCTTTCCTGATTTGTTCTTAACAGGGCTTGAGAAGCCTGAGAGAATCAAGGGGTAGGGACCTTCCTTTCTTGTTTGCTGTCTTGCCAAGCAGTGAAAGTCAATAACATGGCTTTTAATCAGCCAGGGGATTCTAAAAATGTGACCTTAAATGTTAAAGCTCTTCAGCTGAAAGAAGTACTGATAAAAATACCCTGGTTTGCTAAGTCTAACCAGCTTATCTTGAACGCTAATCATCATGCACAAATAAAAGGATTCAAGCAGCGAGAGGACAAATTTACAAGTTTCTCTCCTTCTTCCTGGGCAAGCAATACCAAAAAACATTTACAATGGTAACTATGAATTTATAAGACATCAGTAGGAAGATGCAGTTGATATGAAGAACAAAAAGCTGTGTATGGTTTTGATGGATTTTGAGGATAGTAACTTTAAGTGGGAGAACTGAAAAACAAGCAGGCTAGAAAACATTGGAAGTGGATAAAAAACACATCTTTGACCATAAAATTGTGAATTTATGACAATGCCACTGACATTCATAGGTTTGAATAACTATAAAAACAGTAAGATATCTAGATGCAGTGAAAAAGAATAAGGCATCCAGGTGGGAACAAGGTTCAGGGAAAACTGTGATCATCTGATGAAGCATTCAAGTTAAAACTGAGAAGGATTATCTGAACCTGAGGGAAATAAAGCTATCATCCTGAGCAATTTATGGTGGTTCAGAATACAAAAGTAAAGCCCATGGAGAAAGTGTAATGACTCCCACAGTCAAGTACCCTTTGGAAATGTATGACGGCACATTTTTAGAAAACACTTTCATTAAAAAAACTACTTATTGACTGAGATTACATGCCAAGGAAAACTTCTGTCCTTCATGTGAAAGATACACTTACAGCACAATCTGAAGCAAAAACATTTTGTCCAGTTTATCACCAACAATAACAATTCTGTCAGTGAGCAGCAAGACCAAGAGAAGCTGAGAAGCTGCTGGCAAGGCACATTATAATATCTGGCACACTCCTCTATTAAATGAAGCAATGAACACTACAGTCAACAAAGGGGCTGTGTATAAAACACACGGTAAATTATGTGAGAAGAGGAAGAATCAGATGAAAGAATGATTTTATAATGTCATATCCCTGAGTGAGAAAATCTGGAAGTATAAAATAAAGAAAAACAAAACAAGCTGGCCAGATTACAGAAATAAGACAGACCAAAATTACAGTCAGCATCTAGAAATATATAAAAAAATGATTTCTGAGCTCACTGCAAAAGATTTCTAAAAGTATAATAAATAGAGAAAAAAATTAATAACTTGCATTCTTTTTTTTAAGAAACCGTATGTATATTAACAATGTAGTTGAGAGAGTAATGACATAAAGATGAGAGATTCTCTTAACTGCTCAGCTGAATTCTGAAGTATTGCTAGGGCTTGTCCTTCCTATTTCAAGAACAAGCACAGAAGATTACAAGGAACCCAGTCCTCTCAAAAAATTCTAACACTGATCTAGCACCCAAAAACCTATAAAATCGTTAATATGTTTTATTTTATTTACTAACTCCACCAGTGTTTGGATAGCAAATATTATTCAGCTAAACTCCAATTAAAAGGGGCCAAGCAGGATACATCCTACTAAATTTAGATAGTTGACTGAAGTGCTTAATATAAAAGACCTAACTTAAAAGGCTTGAGGGTTATTCTCTTTGCAGAAAATAGGACAGTCACTTGCAGAAAAATTCAGCTCATCTGAGAAAGTCTCTCTAACCCTTTCTCTCCTTTAACTACTGAAGAAGCATAGGCCCTTCTCTTGGCAACCTTAGCGACATTCCTAGTTAGGTGGGATACATCTGTGTCACAATATATTCCCTCTGAAATTAACTTCTTCGTCAGCTTCTGGGTCATTTGTGGCAATAATTCATGATTCTGGTTTTTAACTATGCAGTCTGAAAGGTCAAACCACCATATAAATCTCACCTTCTCCATTTCCCATGTCAGTGTCTGAAACTACTTAAAGCATTTGCTACTTAACATGTATGGGGAGAGTTTTGTTAGACACTTTCCTTATTTAAGATTGGATTACGGGATTCTAGACCCATAAGTACATCTGCTGTCTTGGAGAGAACGCTCTTTACTTCTCATAAATGAAGCAGCAGTGGTATGAAGAATTCTGTGTTCCTCAGACACAGCAGTATTCAATCAGAAGGAAGGTCTCTCTGTCTGCCAGCTCAGCATTTTGCCACCAGAATATCCAGATATGGTATCTGATTTTCAGAAATGAGAGCTTCATTTCTAGCATTCAGAAATTATGCATCTGTTCTGGGTGGGAAAGCCAGCTGAGCCTGCACTGAACTCTGTTCCTCTTGTTACACAAAGAATCAAATGTCAATACGATGCAGTTTCACTGCCTCTAAAATAACTGGTCTGGTAAGGGCACAATGAAGGAACAAGTTCACATCCCTTACAGATGGTTTTTCAAAACATTCACGAAGCTTCCATGGTTTTTCTTGCAAAATAAAATCTGGAAATTTGGAAAGTTCAAATTTTAGTTTAAGCACTCAGGAAGCATGGGTCAAATAGCACATAGTTATTCAGTTAGCCAAAATAATTTTCAAAGGCAGAAAAATCCCTTTCACTCATTAAAATAAAAGGTTCCTAAACACTAAAGATAGAGAAGATATATTAGTCAGTGCGACTTAGAATATAAAACATCTTTCTCTAGAGCCTTAACATGTTTCTTTTAAAAGGTAAGATAGAAAGAAATAGAAATACAACTGCCAGGATGAAATCTTTATCCAATGTTTTCTGATGAAATAAAAAGAACTTCTTTCCCATTTCATAGCATAAAATTTTCATAAAAGTAAAACTTTTCAAGGAAAGAAGCCTCATTTGTGTTTCTTCATTTTTTTGTCGGCTCTGTAAGCAGACATTCTAAAACAAGGTGGAGATGAGGCTTTCCATGATCAAGGTAGCTGAATACAAATAGGAAGGGTATTAAATCGCAAATATGCAAACAGTGTCACAGTTGGCCTCAGGCCTGTCTCCCATTCTTCACTAATCATGCTGCAGCACAATTACATATAACTGTTTATTTAATTCTCTAAAAGCATGTTCAGGCATTGAAAAATGAAGACTAAAAACACAGCCATCCCTTCTCGAATGTGACTGGCATTGTTATGCTGCTTTTGTTTTACTTTTCACAGTAAATTAATTCCAAAAACACTGCCAGTGAGACTCTTCACTGTCACTTTCACAAGCCTTCTCTCAGATCTGGGAGGGTACACTCCACAGCAGCACTGGCATGACTTGGATGCTAAGCCTCTGAATGCTCATATAGGCTGATTAATCAATTATACAATCACTGGAAAGGTTAGGTTGAGCTATTCTTTTTCCATTACTTCAGGAGAAAGAAATTCCTTTTGCCCATGTAGAGCTAGAAAGTGAGCTAGTCACAGTGAAAGAGGGATGTGAGGAAGGGCACATGAAAAGTTTCTGTAGATGTTGGCTTTTGGTGTTCTTAAAAGCCTGCTTTTCAAAGAATATTTTTGTAAGAAAGAAAAAAAGATGTTATTTTTCATATTTCCAGTGAGAAATATAGCTTGTCCACACAAAGTTGAAATGAGCTTTTCCTCCTTGAAATTTTTTGGGTTCTTTTTTCCTCCATTTTCCTAATAAGTTTAGTCACAGACATAATAAATATGCTCATGCAAAATATTAATGAGAAGTAATTGGTGGCAATGGTAAAGAGGAAGGACTTCATTTTCAGACTTTAACATACTAAACTGGTATTTAGAAAGAGATTAGCAAATTTGATGTGAAATCATAGTCACAATTGGATTTTTACAAAGGTATTTTTGATATGGAGCCATTTTTGTCATTTAATTCTTCAAAACAACAAATATCCTGTGTGTACATTTCTGTTAGTATTAGGGCATTGCTAAAAGAAACCAACAAAGAAACCAAAGCTGTCTTGGACAGCCTAGATTTTAATATTTACAAAATTACTATCTCAAAATTTTATACAAGGAAGCTTTCTTGCAACACATAGTATCTGCCAACCCTCTTCAATAGCATTATCTCATTTTGGCAACTGTACCTAAAAAAATTTATTACAGCAAATTTGCATAGCAATAGAACAATCTGGGCTTGACACACAAGGGTACTGATTAGGTTCAATTTACCTCTCCAGTCACCTTTTTGTTCTTAGAACTTATTTCTTCATATCATTGCATGATTTAAGGAACTGAATAAATTATAAACATATCAGTGCTGGACTGAAATATTTTCTAATTCCAAGTGGTTTTTTAAAATGTAAACTGTTATTTGCCCCTTGAGAATTTTAAATAGGAGATAATCACAATAAACCTAGTCAAAAAGGGTATCAAGTTTTAATTGACAAAAATGCTGTGTATACTATCTTACTCTCAAACCTCTAGAGCACAGAAGCAAAAGCCAGAATAATAACCCAAAATAGCTCCAGACATTTGTATAGCAATCTTACTGATATGTCATCAGAATGAGACAAGCAATCAAACTTCACATTTTTTTTCTTTTCCAGGGAAACTAACTTCACTTTCCACTTTCCACTAACTTCAAGAATAACAACAACAACATATTTAACTCAAAATAATTGATGGCATATTTTAATTGTGATCATAAACAGCATACAGCCTCAACCTTAGCTGCACAATATATATCAATCCAAGGTTTCTTAAAGTAAAACACAAACATCACAAATTACTGATGAGGAGAGGAAAATGCTGAAGGAAAAAATTTAATGAATCATTAATAATAACAGTGATGTTAACCGTAGAGTAGATGCTTAACTGTTCATTTCTTCTAGACACGTACTACAGAATTACAGTTTATACTGCAAGGTCATCAAAACTGTGAGAGGATACAGCATTGCTCTGCTGCAATACTGAGGACAGGCATTAATGGGAGCTGTGAAGAAAAAATAGTGTTCTGAAAAATTTGCGACTCTACAGAATTTGAACCAATTTAGTAGGTTCTCACTGAATATAGATTAGAGATTTCTTTCCAGGAGATGAAAACACCATTGATATAAGCAATGATTGTTCTTTATTTAAAATGTTCTGTGTCTTTATTTATATATTTATTTAAAGGCTTTAAAACAATTCTTAGTCGAAGTGCCAAAATCATACAATGACATTTGACAGGAACAAAAGAAAAAAAGATTAAAAAACATCATTACTGTGGAGCATGTTATATCTATGTAGGGATGGCATACATGCTGTATTCCCCAATTTCCAATGTGTAGATTATCTGTGTTCAGTTTAACCTTAAATGTCAGGATATCCAAAATACTAGTTTTGATAGGCTTTACTGTGACTGGAAGATATTCTCTATTGCCGATATTTGTTCCTAGTGTGTATTCTAGCTTAATAAGTGTTCATATTTCTAGGAGGGTACAATGGGAAACCCTCCTCTGGCTATTATTTTATATATCAGTTATTGTAAATATAGTATAACATTAAGTGTACCTGAGCAGCCAGATCTACCTGGCTGTATTTAATAATTTATTTTTCATCAGAAAATATAATTTGTTGCTACTGATGGTGTTTGCAGAAATATCCAACTCTAACAGCTACCAAGTGTCCAGGCCTCTTACCTTAGGTGCAGAAGAGTCAAATACCAAAAAAGTTAGTTACTTACCTGATATTGAACAGGGATCTTAAAATAATCCCAGTTCAAATAGTCACCAATTTTAGTATGGGAAACCTCCGTTTAAGTCCCAGTACAAATCAGAATTTTTTTAATCTAGGTTTTCCAGGGTCATAAGTAACTGGTCTCTCCAAACCAGAGATAACGTAGGAGTAAGTAATGGGCTGTTTGCCATTTAAAAACAAAAGAAAACTCGATGACAGGTCTCAGCTTGTCCCAAAGAGGAAGAGGCAGGATTTCTAAAATACCAGTGAAAATATTAGTAAGAAAAATATTTCTTGCCCAGTGCAGCTGAAGGCATTACACACTTTTAGTCCTGTCCCAAACAGCTTGTGTTGCTAAGAGAATAAGTTTTCCCATTCAACGGGTGGAATTAATTGCTCCTAAGAGTTACTTAGCGATTAACCAATATAGAGAACATTTCTAACACTCTGTTCTCCTTTGCTATGATTTTTAACCACTAAACTGAAGTATCAGAAAATATTAAAGAAACAAAAAACAAAAAATGAACATCAAAAAGCACTACAAGTATTCAAAACATGTTGAAATTGTCGTAAGTACAAAAAGCTTTCTGAACCACTTACCCAGGCACTGACACATCTGCCGCAAGTGGTGATTTTGAAATCCCCATAGAGATCCTTGATGGCACCAGTTGTAAAGAATCCCTCCACCATCAGCAAAATGCCGTATACAAAGAATGCAGCTGCTACACCATATATCACATACTTGAAGATGTCAATCCTGTATAGGAACAGCAAAAATTATTTATCTGCATAAATATTTAAAGCTGACTCCGAAATTTCAGGGTGAGATAATCAGACCCACTGAGCCTCAAAGTTTCTACACTGGAGTCAGCTTAAGTGCTGATGTGCTATAATGACAGCTGAAGCTGAGGACAGGAGTGAACTTTGGAATAAAATAGCATTGATATAAGAAACACTGGGCCATTTAATTTAATAAAATGTAAAAATGGATCTGTGTAGGTAAGACAGAACAATTTGTCAGAATAATTTAAAAGTCAGTTAATTTTAATTTTATTTTTTCCTCTAAATAAAGTGGCAAAAGAAAAAGAAAAAGGAAACAATAATCTGACATCTCCCAAGTAACACATTGCATCCAGGTCGTAGGTTATAGAAAAGGTATTTGTCACAATCTTCAATAAACCTTTTTACACGTACAAGTAGTTCTCAAGATGCAATGCCAATCTATGCTATCTTCTCCTTATTATTATTTTTCCACTTATTCTTCAATGGACAAAGTGTCTGACACAGAATAATAAAATCATCAAGAGAGATCCCTAACTTCAAACCAGAAACATGTTATTACCGAAGTAATAAGGTCAGATCATCTGGTGTTCTTCTATAATGGGGCTTTAAAAACATAATTTCACAGACCCAAAGCTCAAGAAATGGAAGGATGGCTTACAGTGTAACATGCAGAGCCCTAGAAGGCTCAATTAATTACAGAGACAATTACCTGGGTTGTCATGTTGTTGTCCTGCCCAGCACCGTCTAGAAGCTCAACAGTGGCTCAAGGAGACTGCCTCCTAAATGTTCTCTTACGACCACATTTGTGAAAAGATGTTTGAAAGCACCTCTCTGCTCTAAGTGTTTTGTCTAAACTTGGAAACATTGCTAGTGACCATTACCTTGGATCAGCAGGTTTCAATGTTTCCTACTTGGACTTCTCTAAAAAACTAGCCACAGTAAGCTTTCAGTTTATCAATATGACTCAGCAGGAGTTGTGCAACTCTTTAGAAAACAGTAATATGCAGGTTTAAGATGTTAGTAAGTTTCAGTCATATTGTCCAGGTCAAGACAGCAACAGATCATAACAAAGTAGGACAAAAAAATAAGCTAGAGACCCATTAATGATAATATTTCTTTAGGATCACACTTTTCATCATCACCCAAAAGATAACTCTCAATATATGTTTTACATGTACAATACAATAACAAAGCTCAAAACCCCATTAAAATATCTTTGAGTTTGGATGGTTTTCAAGAGATTTAAGGTCAGATTCAAGTTTACAGTTGATATTTCAGATATATGACTGTGTCTACAACTTCACTGAATCTTAAGCTTGCATTAGTATCATAAAAATGCAATTAAACTTATGACCTGATTGGGGGTGGGAGAAGTATCGTAAATGAATGCTTTCGGCACCTATTGTAACATTTTTCAGAAGGCGATAACTGAAGGGTTCTGGGAATGAGACAGGATATGTTTTTCCCTAGCATTCCAATAACAAAGCCCTCTCAGCATTTTCCTACATCACTTTTTCTTTCATACTCAAGTGAAAACTAGGGTAAGTTGATATCTGTACAGAATACATACATGAACTATTCAAAACGGTGAAATAAATTTAATGCTATAGACAATATTAGGTGATGCAAAGATGAAATTTATTTTAATACATATAATTGCCGATTACATTGTAAAAAAATCCTGTTTCCCTAATTTTATAGTAATTCAGCCAGTGTAACACTGTTTTAACAGGAAAATGATGTTTCGAGCCTGTCCTGTCATTATTGATGAAAATAAACTTTACAAGAAACAGACAGAAACTTCGTGACTATTCTATAAAATCTCTTCCAATTGCTATCACCTTATAAAATTGCGACCTTCACCAGTGGCTTAAGTGTGGGAGTTTTGCCAGCAGCAGCTCCTCACAGACCTCAGTGTGCTCAGTGCTGTAGAAATTACAAGCTATCATTGTCCTAAAAAGATTAAGGCTTTTAGGAAGTCCAGAGACTACTTCAGCCCTTGCAACAGCCCTTTAAACCATCTGTGTTGAGCCTCCCACTGAGCTGCTTGTATCAAAAAGCATACTAAAAGATCTCTGCTTTTTCCTCAGCCTTATGTGTAACTAAAGGAATCACTTTCACTTAAGCCTCCTACAAGGAAAAAATATATATAGCTATACACTAGCCAAATATAGAAATCAGTTTCTTCCTCATACGCTCTCTACAGAGAGAAGTAGTAAAATCTCTACTGATCAGACTACATAAGATGAAATAGCCAGACTTACTACAAGGAGAAAAGATCTTGTATAATGCAAAGAGTAAAAACATAAACAAAAATTGTGAAACAATCATTCAGCTACCTCTTTAAAATTCAGATAGGATTGTATTGCAATATAACTACATTTAGTGTGTGCTGTATTTAAAGAAAATGTATTACAACAATAACATTTTATATATATATATAGTTTTGAAGATAGTGTTGGTATTAAATTATTCTGCAGCATCTAATAAATTTCACATAAACTTTGATTTTCCAATGAAATTATAATAGATAATAAAATATAGGCCTTGTAAAATGGAGATTGCCTTTCTTTAAAATAGAATTTGATTCATTGTGGATGAACGCAGGGAGATTAATTGCCATCTGTTTCAGCAAAGTCTCAAATGCCGCAGACAGAGCACGAGAGCAGCCAGAGAGGTAGAAGGGAATGGCAGAAGGGGTGATGAACATGAGCCAGCGGGCAAGGTGGGCAGGGACAAAGAAAAAGGACAAGCAGGGCTTACATTGTGTAGGCTGGAATGGAAGGAAAGAGATGGGTAAGGAGCAAAGGAAGAAGAGACAAAATTATAAAGATAAACTTTGCACTCCTGACAGGATTGGAAAGATATACATTAGGTGAAGACTAAAGCTACAGTACATGAGAAGAACAAAAAGAAATCTCGAATACCTATTCACTAAATGCAGAAGTCCTATGAATGTTATATAATGATATAATTAAAGTCATGAAACATTTCTATTAAAAGGCAATCAATGAAGATTGCAAAGATAAACCTGATCTTAACAAATTTGCGTTGCTCATGCAATCTTCACATATTAACCTAGGTTGCTGGGTAGAATAAGCTGAATGATTATCTAAACATAAATTAATTGTGAAAAACATCTTGAAATTAGTAAAAGCCTTTTTTTAATAGAATAATCTAAAACATATTTTGCACACTGTCTTAATCTTGTAGAGGCTCCATGAGTTCCAGATCTGATTTTCCTCATAAAACTATGTTCAGAAATGTTAAAAACACAAACATCACTGTTTTCAATTTGTGGTTTAAATCAAGCTGATCTTTCAATTTTTAGTTCTTTTTCTGCTGCTGGGTCATTAATTATTCCATATTAAGCGGTCTTCCTAATTCATTAATCTGAATCTGGATTCTATCCAACAAGATGAGTATTAAAATAGCTCTAGAGAAAACACTTTCTTCCTCTGACAGAAGTTATTGGTGGAAGCCATCAATGCTAACATCTTAACAAAAAGGTTGTAGCTGAGTACAGAGTAGACTATCCCAGCAGAGACAAGTCAGAGGTGAGTGAAAACATTCTCAGTGAGTTGGATAAATGTTGCAGATTTCCTACTGTATATTTTCATGGTGCTTTGGAAAATTCAAGGATTAAAAAATAAAATAAATTAGCAAGCAATAAGATTAATTATTGAATGATCATGTCTATGTGTAGCAGGCTTTTGTGAAAAGTGTTTTATAACAAATTAGTCATTATTTTGTTGTTGAGACTCCTTCAATCAACTGAGCTCATATTTATTACATCCTGTTTCAAAAGTATTTCAATATTCATAATTAGCTTCTATTAACTGTGTCTAGAAGTAATAACATTTTGGGCTTGAGGAACTAGTTGTTTCACTGGAGTAAATCAGTACTGCCTCACCATAATAAATATTTAATATAATAATAAATACCCCAACAGATAAGCCAAGAAGTGTTAACATTGACCTTTTATATTTTACTGTGTCCTAAAAGGAATTGCAAATTGTAGTAAGCCTGAAGAATTTACACTGTTCAGTTTAACCATGGTACACATTCTACCCTCAATGTTGAAAGTTGGTACTCAGCTAATGAACACCAATATATATTTTTCTATCAAAATTATTTAATATTTCTTTGGAACAATCTACATGCACCTAGGGATATTTTTCTTTAATTTGGCTAATATAGAAATGCATTGCAGACATTTATTTGCAATTAACAGCAACAAAAAAAACATCAGTTTGCCCTGTGACACATGATTCTCATGCTGTCCAGAAAACCTTTTTATTCAAATAAAGTATGTGTACACTTCAGCTGGAACAAGAGATAAAAGCCTAATATTACAGAGGTTTTAGTTGGCCTAGCCCACCACAGTACTAGGTATTGCTGTGGAACTAGTTTTCCAGCATTTATAATTCCATCTCACATTCTCTTCCTGAATTTATAACATAACTTCTCCAAATATAGATAAAGACATTCAGATACTACAGGTGCCGAACAGCACATAATTGCCAGCAAACTGTAGCTATACTCTCTGAATGCAAGTAGATTCAGGCAATTATACCTATTTCCAAGCTAAGAAAACACAATAAAGAAAACAAAATACCAAAGCCATCAAAGGACCAAAAAGTTATATTATCATAGTAAAATTTCTAATTGAAAATTGCCTTTTCTTTTTTTAACTGGCATAGACAATTTAGAAAGATGAGAAATGCATGTAATCACTGTCAGTGGGGTAGGTCGGGTTTGGGATTTTTTTCCATTTATTTATTTTTTTCAATCACAAGGAACTTTGAATAGTTGATGTTCACATCTAGAATGCACAATAATCTCTGTTAATCTGTAAAACAGCAATGCTGGCCTTCATGCTTATCCTCTCGTCCCCAGAGGGCCTGATCCTAAGAGGCTGTTAAGAGACTGAGATAGCAGCCTACCCCCTCAAGCTATCTCAATCTTGAACAAACAGTTTTGCAAATGTGGTTTTTGAAGAGAGACAAGATATAAGGGGATGTGTGCAAGCAAGAGGGTCTGTTTAGGGTATGCAGAAGCCATGCCCCATGGAAGTTTTTAAAACAGGTGCTCAGGCTGTCCTGCAAACCAGCTGGGAACAATTTCTTGGTGTAAGTTCATGACATTATTCACTTAAACAGTTTGAGCAAAGAAGATAGTTGGTACCATGAAGCATAGAAGAATTGTTAGCAAAGGGAGGAGACAAGAAAAGGCAAACTTCAGAAGGAAAACATACAGCCAGCAGGGAGAGAGAAGGATTTATTAATAATCATGTACTACCTGCAAAATAAGACCAAAAATCTCCAGGTAACAACATAAATGAGGCAAAAGAAACTGAAATATCCTCACTGTGGAGAAGCGAAAAATGAAACTAGTACGAAAATATCAGCATAGATCCATGAGGGATTTTTCTGAGATTAGGTTAATACAGAGTCTAAATTTCTAAATTTCAGGTGGAAAGAAAACAAATTGGTGTACAGAATGTTCATTTAAAGTTTGTCAGGAAATGATAAAAGCAGAAAGGATTAACAGTAGATGAAGTATAAGAGCAACAAAGACCTAAAAGTATTTTTTGTTAAAGTAGAAATAAACCATAATAAAAAGAAAACAGAAACTTCTGATTCTGTATTTCTGGAATAAATTTTGTATGTAATCGTACAAATCATTTCCTCAAAACTAAAGCCAGATTGTTAAGATTATATAAAGAAGAGATCATCATACTATAATATGCAAGTTACACTCACATTCTGCAAGCGACAGATTTTGTTATTCTACTCTGCACAGAAGCTGATGTGACATAAGATCCCTTTGATTTCAACAGATTAATTTGTGGCATACAACTCTCTACAGGTATGCAGAATCCAACCCTAAACCATCATCCTCTAAAAGCTTGATGGTTTCTTCCTTCCTGGGAATGGGACAGTTGAGCTGAGATTTCATGGAGCACCTTGAAAAGCAGTAGAGAATTCACAACCTAATGGAAGAGGAGCAATAGCAGCACAAACCACATTTCTGCCCTATGAATCTTGTAACTTTCTTGGAACAGGAAAGGATACAACATAAGAATTTAAATAATCATGAAATGTTTGAGTCCAAAACACGAAATTCTGACTATGACATATGGACAAGGCTGCTTCTCAAAGTTGTTTCTGATAATCTAGGTTTGTTCTGTCTGCTCACCTCTAGCAAAACTACTTTCTTCGAAACATTTTTAAAGATGTTAATTACAGAAGACATCTGGAGCCCTCTTTGCCTGAAGGCGACCAAAAAAAGACTGGAATTAGCGCACAGTAACGTGCAGACTTCTGGCAGAATTACATGATGGTGTTGTGCACTATGGATACTGAATTCCCAGGCAACTTCCACAGCAATAAAGTGTAAAAAGATGTAGTAAAAGCATATCACAGGATGAGTCACACACAGTAAATACTGATAGCGTAAGACTGACAACTTGATACTAAAACTCCAGATTGGGATGGTAATAGTTAATTTTACCTTTTTCAGATCTCCTGTGGAAAGGCCAGTTATCTTAGTTTTGCATGGCACCTGAAGCAAGATTTAGCAATATGTACATTACAAAGGAATATATGCTTTCCATTTTATATGTTTATAAAGTAAACTAAGAATAAAAGGAAACAAAGGCACTTAAAAGAGAAAAAGATGTTTCCTATGAACATGAACAACCTGCTAAGAAAGGTCTATTGCAAGTGCTCCAAATCACAGGCATGCAGTGATCATAGCCAACCTAAAATTCCAGACAACCAAGAAAGAGAGCTGCTTAACACAGTATTAAATAATGCAGCTGTCTGCTTAAAGTAGTAGACTGCATTTGCACAGATGAAGACCAAACAATTATGTAATTATTATGCTGTTATTCACATGCACTGCTATGAATTTCCTTATTCAATTATTCCATAAAATGAGGACCACATTTTTGCAGGTACCTCCCAAATCCTAAATTTTATTTACATAGATTCTTACTGGGTTTGCTTTTAACAGAATACAGAACACTAGGCTACATAAAACAGCTGAATAGGTTGTAAATGTGACTTTTCAGCACTGTATAATCTTGCAAAGGTGATATTCTCAGGTGCTGCCATGTTTTGTCAGATTTGGTGCATCTACCAAATGATACCAGATGTAAAATGTTATGTTCCGCATCTAATCTTTAATATGCTATATTTGTCCAGTGTTACTTTTTATGTGTGACTGAACCATTGCAGTGAAATAGAAACTGTTCTCCTTAAGTAAACTGCATTTTTTTTTTAAATGAAAAATGCATCGTTTGATAACATTGTGCGCTCTCTGGTGGTTCCTGTCAAATTATAATACACGAACAAGACACGTAGGCCAAAGTTAGGCCTTCCTTGCAGAGATAACTTCATTCTTCTATATTTAGTCAGAATCCAGGTACAAGAACTCAAAGAGTGCTATTAGTGGGAACTCTCATTAGCCTAGTTAGGAGTCTTTTTACCACTGAGCTCAGAGAACAAACCTTTAACTTTACAGCCGTAGGGATTATCGGTATATCCCCATTAGAGTTTTGGTTCAGGAATGGATTTTTTTTTTTTTTTTTTAAGCAAGTTCTGCAGCTGTCCCTACTTATTGAGGTACATTTTGCATCATGTTTTTCAGAGTGCACAACATGGATTCCTTTCCAGTTAAGCTAAATGGGAAGTATGCTCCACAAGTGCTCCTACTGCACTCCAGCAGCTAATGGATATTCAGTCCATTGTATCAGGCAAGACTGAGTCCAAAATAAGTCCCTGAAATAAATACTGTATGAACAGCAAGTTATTAGCACCAAGTATTTAGGTCTACCGATCAGTTTCTATTGTGCTAACACTGCTTTCTAATGCATATGTAGCCTTGTGACTCCTCCACTTAACCCTGGACTACATCTTCGGAGCTTACATCTCAAAAATACCAAGAGAGCAGATTCTCTGTAGATTTCAAAAGAGGGTTTGAATAAGGCTGTTCTCAGCTCACTGTTGTCCATTTTTTGTAGTGCAAGATGATTATCAGCCTATGCAGCATACAGATTAGACACACAGTATTAGATATCAAGCTAGGATTTCTACAATACTTACGTGAAATAAGATTAATTGAAAACGATTTGCTGTCACAGAAGAAACTACACTTCATATGTATCAATGTAGTAATATTCGGGGATTTTTGGATAGTTTCCAAGCATTGCATTTGCAAAATATTTTGTAATAAAATATCTTTCCTGATATTTATAACTTTTTTCAGATACATAACTTTTTTCTGATACTTTTAGAGGTATCAAATTGACCTAATGTAACAGTAAAATCTATTATCTAAAACCAAACACAATTCTAAGCGGGCATACTGTAAAAAAATTTTTTTATATAAAACTATCATTTTATAAGAACCTTTTAATACTAGTTTTACAAATATGAAGCTAAAAACTTTAGATCATACTCCCTAGATAACATATTAATTTGAGGTATAAAGGAAAAGTAAACTATTGTTTACATAACTACTTGGATACTATTATATAATCAGGAGTGTGAAAACAATCCTTACCAGAAGGCAGTTTACACCTTGAAAAAGGCAGTATACACCTCAAACAAATGACTGTACAAGCCTGGACTTCACTCACAGGCAGTCACCCTAACAGTTTGGTATATGCAAAGGGTGTACATCTCCACTTCTCTCCTGTCTTTTCTTCCCGTTCGTAGGCTCAGATAGCTGAATCCATGCTCAGATGAAACTTCTCCTTACAGAATCACTGGGGTTACCTGCCAGGGCTCTTTAGGATGGTTGCTGTTTCCAGACATACTATGACACAGCCCTGCATAAGTTAGCAATTACTTGTCCTGATACAGAGCCTTACTCGTTTTGCTTCCCATAATACAAATAGCGTGTAAAGTATAATTTAAGTTCAAATTTAAAGAATGCCAAGCTTTTGTAACAGAACAAGCATGTACAGGGAAAACCAGATTAGTACTATTGCATACTAAGTAGATGACTAAACCAGAACCATCACAGGGTCCAATGCAAATATTTATAAATATCGTATTTCGTATCAGCTATCCTTTACTACAGGTCTCATTGTAATACCTTTCACAGTATTCCATTATTAGTGTAATTATATTAATGATAACAATAATATTTTTAGTGGTATCAATATTTAACTTGTGGTAGCTGCAAAGCCAACAAAACCAAAGAACAGCAGAAGATCAGAACAACAACCATTTATCTACTTCGCAAAACACTGGTTTCAAACACTAAGAGGGGGGATATAAAAGCTTCTACACGTGCTCTTTTTCCTCAAAAGAAAACAGTTGCACATACATATGTATATTACTAAATAATACCCTTTTAACAAACAATGACTATACACTGACTAACAGAAAAGTTATCAGCAAGCATCAAACTTGGAGACAACAGCATCTGATACACGGGCTTTCACATTTTGAAAGGAAGATTTTTAGCTGTAAGAAGGTGGCTCCAGTAGAACGTCTGTGGCACTTCCAACAGAGAAGATAGTGACAAAAGATTTCCAGATTGTAATTTCATTTAGTTTACTATTTGGTTTCACACCTTTAAAAGGAAGTGAATTTACAACGACCTGAATTAGATCTGACTGTAGTAGGAAAATGTTG
This sequence comes from Nipponia nippon, assembly GCF_047370975.1. Taxonomy (NCBI): domain Eukaryota; kingdom Metazoa; phylum Chordata; class Aves; order Pelecaniformes; family Threskiornithidae; genus Nipponia; species Nipponia nippon. The sequence goes on along the minus strand of NW_028262380.1, from coordinate 40,117,838 downwards.
TTAATGTTTCTATCATCAGGAAGATTTCTTCATTTTCCACTTTAAGAGTGTGATTCCCTTGTTTTGTGGCCTATATATCACAACCATGTGACAGATGGCACTAACTGGCCTTGCATACTAAAGAGAAAGAACTGTGAAAAGATGCTGGGAGATACACCAAACGTACCTTGTGCTGCTGATTTCCTAAAAAACATCTTCTGGAATTTGTTCCAAACACCAGAAAAATATAAAAATCCAGCTCATACAATACACGTTTGATAATTCTACATCTATTTCTGCTGACTTCGGACTCTTGTCAAAATCAGTGATTAAGTAAGCGAACCTAGTTATACCCGGTACTTTGCAGATACAGTGTTCACTGCAGTTTATTAAGTTATTAAAAGAATGACTGAATAGCACATCTACCTCAAGCAGATTACTCAGTTTCAGTGAAGCCTACAGAGCTGTTAAACTGACAAAGTGGGCAACACAAACCATTTACCTATTACAGTTAAAATATCATAAAGGCAGTTTTCAGGATAATTTAAACCATCATATTTATTTTCTTAAGATCCCTTTAAAACACAAGGAACTAAAATAACTACTATACGTCCACTGAAGGAATCCACATCCCAAACAACAGCTTATGACTTCTGTACATTAAATCCCCAGACAGGCATTTCTTCACTTGGGGGGGGAAGCAGCTACCATTAGAGCAGTGATAATGTTGATAGTGAAGAAGTCTGAGACCGTGGGGAATGAAGTTTCACAGAAGTGATTCAGAAAGCAATATAATTAGCAGTTAGTCCCAATGAAAAGTCACTCATTGATAATTCCAAATGCTTTTTATAACCATCCAATTCATTGAAGGTTCATGGATTTAGAAATGACTGTGTGAAGAGAGAAGAGTCTACCTCACTCAGCTTTGTGATTTTTGAAGATATGCTCTCTCCATAAGGAATACCTGTCTATACAGTATGTGTTCTCATGAATTTGAATACATTTGATTTATTTTTCAAGAGTTTAGAGTACCTGTTTTACCTGCATCGCCCTGAAGAAATTCAAGTCAGGCTGTAATCCAGTATTTTGAGACAAAATCCTTTTTAAAAAAAAATCATTGTTACTTTTTAGAAACTATTGCTTTTAGCACCCTATTACAGGACAAATTTGGGTTTTCTTTTTTCCTCCTCAAAACAGGCAAGAAAAAGAGCATTCTTTACTGTAAACCTTTGCTATAAAAGCACTATCTCTACCCCACACAGCATCTCTCCAGGATATTTCCAATACCTCAGAATTATTGACCATGATCATTCCATATTTTAACTTGGAAAGAAAATAATAAATTTGAGAAAATTTATTTAACTGCCTGGCATTTAAGGAATTTTAAAACCATCTTGCTCTTCATTTTTAAAATTATAAATATTTACTACTTACTAGTATTTCCAAAGCAGATATGGGCTGCAGCTGCTATATATTATTTGAACTCAGAGGAGAGTCTGGGGAGCTGGAATGAGGGACCACATCCACTCTGCAGGGCCAGCACTCAGACCGCCTCTTCTATCCCATGGGGCTGCTGCTCTTGTCTGAGCGCCCAAGGGCAGAGCCCTCCCAGGGGAATTCGAGGCCTATTGTAGTTTCTTAATTAATTCATCTCTCCCCAAGCATCAGGGCACCACGTGGGACGAGGGCTCCCCATGGGGCAGCCAGGGCCCACGCCAGCACCCCAGCCAGGGAGCAGCCTGGGCAGCCAGGACAGCCCCAGCCCATAGAGTCTGAGTCCGTGCTGAGGGACTGAGAGCCCCAGGCTGGGCTGAAATGGGATCCTGGACCATGGACAGGTTGAAGCCAGGCAGGGACAATCAGGGCTGTTGGTGCCCTCAGGGACATTGACATGGACATTTCTGAATGGCTTTGTTGGAATTAGGTACTTTGGCTTTTATTTTAGGCACTTAAAGAGTGTTTCAGATCTTGTTTATGCCCTCATTATGCCTTATTTTGTCTACAGGGGTCTGCTGCTTCTTTTAAATTGCAATGAGTCACTGTATTGACAAAGATAAAAGATACAGGGTGGCTTGTGAGTTGTGTTATTTGAGTTCAGAACGAACACAGTTGTGGGCACAGTTAAAAAAGCCCTTATCTCTTACCACCCACATAAGTAGCTCTCAGATAGGGATCAATTTTTATTCTGAATGACATTTGAAATCCACTGTGCTAATAAAAATACAGACAGAAACCACAAGCGTGATTAAACAATATCTAACACACTTGACTCCACTGCAGCATCTGCCTAGCGCATTTATCACAGAAGGATGGACTCCAAGTCAGCCTCAGACACTTCACAGCATTAGAAGCATTAAGAGCCAAAATGTCATAAATAACCTTAAAAAAGTAGAATTTAGTGGGGCACACTGCTAGATTTTTTTTTTAATTCTTATTATTTCTAATCAGAACAATAAACAATTAGGCTTTATTTCCATTTCAATAAGTATAGTTTTAAGAATGTAGACACTGCACTGTTTGTTTCTACTTACATATTTTTTCTTTCTGCTTTTTGGCCTTTCAAAGCAATACAATTACCATAGGGCTTTTGTAGACCCAACTGTTAATCAATAGTTGTGAAAAAATATCAAGCATTTCTTCTCTCTACAAAATTATTTTAAAAAGCAGAGTAATATCTACTTAAGCAGGTAGAAAATTAACGTGTGCAAATTTCTTTGAGAATCACACAGTTTATCCAGTTAAAAGCAATGGCTCATCTGCTTTTAGTCAAAATATTTGCTCCTTCTGCCTTCAAGGCGTAACTTTAGAGACATTTTTCACAACTGAATAAACTGAAATTTTGATTCCAGTAGGTCTGCCAAGGAAAGAATTGGGTTTAGTATATCTTTAAGTAAACAAAAAACCCAAACAAATTAAAAAGCTACTAGCTAAGCCAAACAATTAAATACCAAGAAAAAAAAAAACCAAAACCATCTTTACAGTTCCTTAATCATTTCCAGTGAATTATATGCATTTGAACTATGGCTCCTGACTGATATTTTCACTTAAGTATTTGACAGAGGGAAGCTGGAAAACTTGCTATGAAGAGAAAGCATCGATTTGTGGCTGTTCTGCACTAATGGCTTCCTAGGGACTAATAAAATAAGTTAGAGCCTAATAAAATGACTGATCTCTCATTCAGGATAACAATGAACCTTAGCCGCCAAGTCAAGTCAGACCCATTATTCTAAATGAAAAGCCAAAAAAGGCAAAGCAGGAGTCACATACTTCACATCAACCCAATATATTATTATAATAGACATCTAAATTCCTCAGTCCTAAGAAGAAATTTGGATATGCCGTAGCAGTGACATACTTACTTGGTACATTCTCCCTTCTGGCTACTAATCCCACAGACAATACAGCTAACGTTCACAGAGAAGCTTTGGAAAGGATGTTGATAATACAGCACTACACAAGTTAAGAGATTTAAGATTCTCTTTCTAGCTATCATGAAAACAGTGGTATCTTGTTCATTTTCCTGTCTCAAACAATGAATATAAAAGTAAGACCGGACAAGTCAATAGGATAACCCCAATGCTGTTCTAGGTTCTGGGACTTCCTGAGCTGGATAAGTCTGTATGCCATTAGAAACCATCAATGGATTTGTTTTCCAAGATTATCCAGTCTGCCCTTGAACCCATGTAAGCTTTTGGCATCCACAATACGCAACTAGCTTCACAGGTCTGCTATACAACAATTGAAGAACCATCACTTGTTCCTTCTGAACCTGGTGCCTACTAGTTTCCTCTGATATCTCAAACTTCTTGTACTGGAAGAGACAGATAATCTAACCTTGCACTCCTTATTCATAACATTGTGAATTTACAGACCTCTAGCCCAACAGCTCTTAATCACTCTCTTTCTAGATTGAAGAGTCCTACTATACTCAATTTTTAAACATATAGCCTCTGTTATACAACTCTAATCATCTTTTTTTGCCCTCTTTGGGGCACCAATATTGTACACAGTATTAATGATATGTAGGAAAGATGGATTTATACAATGGCATAAGTATGTTCTCTGTTTCTCTATGATTTTCCCAGTAGTACCTGGCACTTGGTTTGCTTTTTGACCACTGCTAAGCACTGAACTGCAATTATCATGGAACTATCTATCATAAGAAGTCAATGTTTTGATGGATGATCAAATCACTTCACTTCTCAAAAAAACATTCATGAAAGAAAAGGTTTACAAATTTGAGGATAGGATTCTTCAGCTTTATTTATGACGATTAGCAGCCAGATAAGAATTTGGATTTCAAATATCTAAGAAAATCATGTTTTAAAGAGACAATAAGATTAGAAAATACATCATTTAATTTCAGGTTACAGTAAACTACTTTGTTAAATGTAATTAATTTACCAAAGGTGAGGAGACACTCAATAAAACAAAGGCCTTCCAGAAATAGATTTTCAGGAGTAGCAAAGCAGGAAACCTTCAAAATGGATGAATTCTAGGAAAACCAGAGGCAATAGAGTTTTGATATTTTAAGTGTCAGGGTTCTGCACAACTCTTCAGGTTTGGGTTTGTTTTTTTTTTACATATTTCAGCAAAGAAATTATCGCAGGATAAACAGGATAAAAGCAAGCATGTATGGAACAGATTAATCAATATTATGTGAAGCAATGTTTAGTAATAAATTAAACTATAGATATGGGATATTAAATAGTATTATAAATTACTTGTAAATAGTAAGAATATCAGCTCTGTCAAAACTTCATCTGCTGAGCTTATCCAAATCATTCTTTCTATGATTTTCATTACAACACATTTTCTTGAGTCAAATTTATATGCCCTGTGGAATTTTTCAGCAGTTTTAAAAGGAAACAATTAAAAGAAAGTATTAACTTACATGGTAAAGACATCAATAACATCTCCTGCAGCTCTTGTCATCTCAAAGTAGGTTTGCAGAATGTTGACAGTTCCTGAAAGTGCTTCATGTCCACAACCACAGAACAGCGCGACTCCAGCATACAGCAGGATGGTAGCAATCAAAGATGCATAGGGAATACCTCCCAGGCATTTGATGCAACACTCAAAGCACCCTACAAGTAAATAAAGATGTGTGTTAATATATTATATCAAGAAAGCAAAAAGAAAGCTTTTACTCTTGAGAAACACTTGAAAATTGAAGACTGCAGGCCAAAGAGAGATTAGAACAAGTCTAACAACCCATAATGTCAGAAAATCTGTGAAAGGACACAGGTTAATTCAACTTCTGAGTTTTCTCAGTTGCTACTTGACCTATTAAACATAGACATGCCAGCTGATTAACATGAAACGTTAAACAGTTAATTCCTTGTACAGTTTCATGCTTTTATTCAGAGCAGGTTACAATGTCAATCCTTGGTTATACCTATATTCACAATTCCTCTTGCTCACCTATCGGGTTACTGAGGAGGACCCTTAATAACACGAAAACCACAGAAAGAGGATATCCAGTTCAATTCCTTCCATCACCATAGGATTATTCCATTTTTTATCCATACAGTGCTGACACAGAATCGTTCCCACTCACAACACCAATTCTTTGTGCATCACTCAAATACCTCACAAGGATAAATGAAGATATCCACTAAAAAGGCACAGAATTAGAAACAATTACAGAAGCTGAATTTTCTCTCAATATATTTTACCCTGTGCAATGTTTCTTAAATGAGGGCAATTGCTCTTGAGTTATACAAGGCCAACCTTTTGTCCAGCCATCGGAGTGTCTAAACTGCTGCCCAGTTCCACAACAAACCCTTTCCCCAGCAAGGGTGCTCAAGTTTCTGGCACTACCTTGCCTAGTTTGTCAAGTAGTTTCATGAATGCGGCCTCTCTGACTCTCTCAAATCTCACCACTCCCACAATGACTTTTACATCCTGTAGAGCCCTGCCTATTCCCTTCTGGAAGGACAGAAAAGGCAGGAACCACTGGCTGAGGGAAGGCAAACATGCATTGACTCAGTAGCCAAAAGTTTTATTTTCTCCTAAGCATTACCAGTTATGCACAAAGGATTTGGATAGAAAACAAGATGAGGCCTATAAAATTTAAATGCTTATACAGACAATAGCCAATTAAAAATTACTTACAAGATGTTCAACAGGTGTGAGTCAATATATTTTAACATGTTCCAAATGCTTTAGGCTATGCTAAATCATAGGAATACCAGAGATATATTAAAAGGGGAAAAAAAAAAGGCACAAAAAAGCCATTCTTTAAAGAAAGTATGTCTACTTTGCTCGAAGTACATGTAGCCTCTACACATAATTTCCTATTTTGTCCTGTAAGTTAGTAAGTTCTTATTTCCTTTAGCATGGATAACTCCTCTACCTGTTCAAGTATTAATTTTCTGCTTTTAATGAACAAATATCAATCTGTCTTTATATATAGATATATATACACACATATATGTTTAGCAGCTATTTATACACAAGATTCTCTGAAGAGAACAGGTTAAGCCATTTTCAAATATACACGGTTTTTAGTTAAATGGAAATGTCTATTGAAATTTTGTAAGTATAGGTACTACAGAAGGCAGTATTTAAACTACTGGATAATTCCTGTAAGAAAAATATAAAGGAATATACTAAACATCTACAAGACATATAGACTTCAAAAAGTGGGGTAATTCCCAACTAGGTATGCTGGTTGTATAAAAATAGAAAGAAAGATATAGCTTGAGACTACATTCATTTAAGGACAAATTACTATATCACAGCCAACTGTAAAATACCAATGTAAAATGTACAAATTCATATACTTAAACTGCTACCAAAGTCTTACTAAGTAACCTGTTATACAGGTCACCCACCTCCAGCAGCCATCACACACCTGCATGGGTGTAACACCTTCCACCCTTCCAACACTTTGCTAACAGTATTTTATTTTTTTTTCCCCTCTGAGCTCCTATGAGCCTGCTTGAAGGATATATCCTTCCTGCGATTCATGACGTCCTACTCTGCTTAAGTAGGTAGCTTTCCTATTCAGCAGCACAGGGCTTTGAATGTCCAGTAGATCACTTCGTGTCTTTCTTCAGTGGTTGTTAGACTATGGGAGTTCATACCTAGGAAGTCTGTGGGCTTTCCATCAGTGGGAGGTCTTAGGAACAAACTAGGAAAACATATAAATGCTTTTGGAGTAACTAATTCTGCATGCAGATAAATATGAGAAATCTCTTAAAAATCCTTCAGTCTTGTTTTCTAAGATTACCCTTAACAATAGCTGTAGTTAATTCCTTAGTGGTTAAAAGCCTACACAAGTATTAGAAAAGGATCCTTCACTGGATAATCTACTGTCTAAAAGGCATAGAAATAAGAAATATATATTGAAAATATATATATTGAACAAGGATTGCAGGGAAATACATAGTCGCATAATATCAGAGCTTATCACAAAATGCCCATTGCCATTTTCAGCATGGAATAACAACAGAAAAAGCCTCAGGAAACTAGTAACACTGTACACATACAAATTATACAAAAAAGTAGAAAGAGGGGGAGAGATGACAGTAGAGTGATAATGGGAGTGATGTATGAGGGCCTGTAAAGTCAAAGATGAAAAACTAAGGTAGATCTAAATATTTACAAGGACACATGGACTTTAGGGAGAGTGTTTCTTAATATTGCAATAGCTTGGGGCAGGGAGGTGGAAGAGAAATTTTGTAAAGATTTCTTTTTTCACCTTCTGAGATAGGCGAAGTGGAAGGGAGAAAGTTAAAGAAATGACAACATAGGAACAAAACTAGCTAATAGTCTGAACTAGAATAAATTTCATTAATTTCACATAACTGCTGTATTTAAAAGTGTGAGTATTGTTACCAATAACAATCCTGCAGGCAGAACTTGTGACCCCATGGGGGACCCACGCTGGAGCAGTCTGTTCCTGAAGGACTGCACCCCGTGGAAGGGACCCACGCTGGAGAAGTTCATGAAGAACTGCAGCCCGTGGGAAGGACTCACGTTGGAGAAGTGTGTGGAGGACTGTCTCTGGTGGGAGGCACCCCCCGCTGGAGCAGGGGAAGAGTGTGAGGAGTCCTCCCCCTGCAGAGGAAGGAGCAGCAGAGACTACGTGTGATCAACTGAGCGCAGTCCCTATTCCCCATCCCCCTGTGCCGCGCAGGGGGAAGAGGTAGAGAAAATTGGGAGTGAAGTTAAGCCCGGGAAGAACGGAGGGGTAAAGGGAAAGGTGTTTTAAGATTTGGTTTTATTTCTCATTACCTTACTCTGATTTGATTGGTAATAAATTAAACTAATTTCCCCAAGTGAAGTCTGGTTTGCCTGTGACAGTAATGGGTGAGTGCTCTCTCCCTGTCCTTATCTCAACCCACGAGCCTTTTGTTATATTTTCTCTCCCTTGTCCAGCTGAGGAGGGGGAGTGATAGAGCAGCTTTGGTGGGTACCTGGCATCCAGCCAGGGTCAACCCACCACACAGTGTAATACAGTAAAATAGCATAACAGAGTAAAAACAGTGTAATACAATAAAGTGATAACAGATATAATAAGGTGCAATCCAATGAAAAATTTCATCAGAAACAACCCCCTTTTTTTTTCCAATTTTTTCAAAATTTGAGAAATAACTGAAACAGATTTATAGTTTGTGAAGAAAAAGTGCTTCTGTTCCTCTCTCACATTAGAAATGTTCATGCGTATAAGCCTTTGAGGGAAACTTTTAATAGTAGTATATTTTACCAATTTAAGACTTTGTCACTCATAGAAAAATTATTGGAAGGAAGTTTCTCCAACCACAGGAAATTTTCAAATTATCAGGTATTCTCAAGGCTTTGCTTATTTATTCAGCTCTTCTATAGGCCTACTACTTTTCTCACTATTTACTTCATGAGTAACTAGAGTTTTCAGTGTTGTCAAATCAAATCAAAACTAAAGAAAATCAGTGAATCAGGACTAAGATTTTAAAATGAGTATCACACATCATTCATATCCCACAGAAGGTAATGTGCTGTAGGTAATATTTGCTCCAATGCTTTTCTTTCTAGCTGTTCAGAATGTGAAAATAGCTGTTTAATAACAGAACAATAGAAATGCTATTTTAACTTGCACAATGATATTGAACCACCCGTACAGAATGTGACTCAGCTGTGCAATGTGTGTACGCATCTGTGAGACAGGCAGTCATTCACGACTCTGAACACCATCTTCACAAGGTAGCTAAAACATACAGCCATGGAAATAATTACCAGGAAAGATAAAAAAGATTGTATCCTACTTTGATGCTTGTTTTCATCTGCAAATACAGGTTTCAGTACTTTTCAAACAGTTCGCTCTGCACTATAAGCCTGCACAATAACCTTGTGCGTATAATTCAGCATTTATTGTTCTTATTTTGCTTATGTTTAGCAATATTTTCCCTCAGGTAAAAATCAAGATATGCTGGCACCAATTATTTTTACATAAACTGTAGGAAGTAATCAAAAAAACTATTATTTGGAGTCTTCAACATGAAGAACTGTACTGTTCTTTTTTTTTTAATTTTATTATAAATCATTCCACGGAGAAGATGTAATAATGAAATACATAGAAGATGACAAGGCAAGGAATTTTATTTTACATGGATAAAATAAAACTCCAAATACTGACCATATTCAGCTATCAAAATAGTGCACATTAATGTTATGTTACATACATCCACTTTCCAGTCAGCAAAGATCTTGTAGGCAACTACCTCTGCTCCTCTTAGTAAATTATTACTGTCTATATCAGAAATACTCTTGATATAGGTATATAAACGTCTGCTTTAAAAGGTTTGTAAAGTGTTCCTTATACAGGCAAATCTGTGCACACCTCGTCTAGTTTATGCTGCTTTTTGGGTGCAAGTTTTCTAATATACCTCCAAGTGCACCAGCCAAACGTAAGTTGACCTTGTCTGTACAATCTCTTCTCTACATTAAGAAGGCAAATGATTTAGATCTCAAGCAGAAGCAGAAATTGTCCTTGTGATTTACATGCTAATTATGCACACAAATTGCACCACCACAATAATTTCTTTGTTTGTGTGTTAGTGATACGTGAACTCTTTCTCCTCAGTGCAGATCAGGACATATAACTGACAAATAAAACACACAATCCATTTCTGGCCAGTGCATTTAAATAAAAAAAAAAACTAAAAAAAAAAAAAAAGAAAAAAAAAGAGATTCAGGACCTACATCTCTCGCCTCATAAGTCTGTGAAAGTGAAATTTAAACCAATGATATCAGAACCACTCTCAGAAGGCAGTTATGCTACTGTGTTTTACATAAACTGTTAAGAAAACCTATCCACCGCAGATTTCTATGTAAAAATTAACATGTAGAAAACAAATATTTAAAAAAATATATAAAAAATAAATAAAAAATAAACAGAGAATACAGAAGGATATTCTGGTTTTGCTTTTTTCCTCCTTTACAATGCATTTTCAGCTAGAACATCTAGGATGATTAATCACAGATAACTACAACTCCCATGCAAACTAGCACCTCTGAAGACCATATAACATTTTAATGACATTTTTTATTAACTTATTTTTCTTAAAGATTTTTCTATCTAATATTAGGAGACAGGACAGCAGAGCCCAAGTAAAATGCAGGAGAACTACATAAACTTGAAATGGAAAACAAAATAAGGAAATGTTCTCTGCCTTCCATGCCTGGCTAGGCATGCATTTTTTCATATCTAAATTTGTACCACTTGTCACACAGCTTTCATGGCCAATCAACTCAAATACAGTTTCACAGACCATCATGAAACATGCAGATTTAGTTCTGAATTTTATTAAGCTAGCCTTAACCTCATGAAGTCAAGCTACTGTTATGTAATATTTTAACTGATAAATACATGCATCAAAACACATAGTACTGAACAAAAAGTAACACATTTTACTCAGATCTAGTACCAAAAAAACCCCAAATTATTCAACATGTGGCATGACCTCCTGAGCCGAAACTGTTCTCCAAGACATCACAGCAGAGCAACAGGCAGAAGCAATCCAAATCCCTTGATATTGTCCCAAGTACAGAAGACAGACAAGACATTTGAGATGTTGTTTAACAAAGCTGCTAATAAGGGGAAGCAACATTTGGGAATTAATCAGCAAAGATCATCCTTGTACTGTGATCTGGAAAACCTGTTCAAAAAGTGCTGCATACACATCCCCACTCTGCTCCCACCCTCTACCATTATACAAGATCTACTGGAATTTAGAAGAAAACTATATCAAACACTAACAACTAAAGTACCTTTCTTAGTCTTGTTCAGGAGACGACTTCTCGTTTAAATTAGCTTTTCATGAGAATGTTTACTATTACAGAATTACCTATCAAGCAACAAAAATTACTTTTACCACAAAATTAATTCTGAGATCCTGGCTGTTAAGACTACAGTGGAAAAATAAATAAATAACATGGTATTTTGTTTAAACTGTTATAAACAACATGATATGTATAATGCCCAGAAAATTTCAAAGGAGTTCAGGAAAAAGGCCAACTAACTGCAAGAAAATACAAAACAAATATGCAGGTATCCTCTTACACATTACATTCTGTATCATTACTGGATCTGCTTTGACTTGTTATCTTCTTAGTGTGACTGTATGTTTGCTAATCAGAATCAGTTAATACCAAAAATCAAAATGCTATTCTTTAGGCCTTTACAGTCATTCTGCAGTTAATAATTGCATCAGTTGCTGCACTTAACATGGGACCAAGGCTAAGAGGAATTGTAAAAAGATTTTTGTTTATTTAGATGCAAAATTTCTCAAACTAAATTAAAATACTTAAGATTGTGCATTTGCACAATTACTGTAATGCATTTTTGCTACTAAGAATCCCACTGGCACATATGAGAACTTTAAGAAGTGGGGATACTCTCTGGTTATGCTGGTTCTTGAAGGCAGCTCCTGCAAACCCGTCACTTCATCAGATGGCTGCCTTTATATTATCTTGCATAAAAAATTTCCCAGAAACCACCTTTGTGTACTGGTTAGGATAACTTTGTTACCATGGGGAATTTTATGAAGGATCAATGTCTCGGCAACCTGCAACCAGAAGCTGCTCTGTAAGTTCTCAGGCCTTCAAAATTCTCCTTCTGTAGAAATATAACTTCACACAATTCATCCAATAACAAAAAAGGAACAAAAGATTTAGCTTTGCAACACCCATCCCAACTGACTGTGCTCTGATTCTCTAACTTACAGAAAGCTTCAGTCATCAAGAGAGTCTGACTTAAGTTACTCAAATGATATTGGGATTATCTCACCATGGATATGGAAAGTCCTCACGTAGATAGGCCCCACATGCAGGCCAACAATAATAACGATAGTATTACAGCATAAAAATCCACATTTTTCCATCATATTTACTACTGCATTTTGTCTTCAAGCTATATACAGAACTTTCAGCAACATAAAAAAAATTATAAAACCCTTAAAAAGCATTTCAAAACAAAAATGAAAAGGAAAATGACATAAGTACAATAAAGTGATCTGAAAATGGAACCTTAAGAGACTGCACAAACTGAATGTGCATGTGCAGAATCCTCCAGTGACAAAAGATGCACAATTTGTTTGCCAACTTTAAGACCTGATATTTTCTTATGTGGCTAAATGCTGAAATAGTTGAAATTGAAGCAGTAAAGGTGAAATATTTGGTCCTTTAGCATAATTTGAATTCCAGAAAATATTTGGAAACTTGTCTGCAAAAAAAGCAAAAGAAATAGAGTGGTCAAAAGGTAAGCAACCTAGCTTAGTTCAGCTCAGTTCTATGTAGCATTTTTTTTCTTAGTAAGCTCACAGAAATAAAATTGAAATGATCAATTGCTTATTTATTCTACCCCAATATCAATATAAGATTGTTCTGCACTTGTACTAGGAAAGTACAGACTTACAGATATATTGTTGTAAAAAGCCTTTTTCTAAATTAAGTCAATTCTTTGAGAAATTTTAGTTAGAAATTTTAGAATTATAAGACCAGCTTATGTCAGTAGTCCAATGTCAATTCAAATGTCTCATGGAATGCAAGGGTTTTTTTCTTTTAAGTTTGCAAAACCTCCATGTAGCACCACCAATATTTGTTAAAATAGAAAGTTGCACAGTAAAGCATTTTTTTCAATGGGAAAACTACTATGACCTTCAAAGACCTGATTTACAAATTCATTTATGAATACCTTTACTACTCTTAGTGCATATACAAATGGTAAAGTTCTTTCTGTTCATGATTATTTTCATTTGAAGTATGGGGATCTGTAGATTACAGGGCATTTTAATAAAATACAGTAGAAGACACAAAATCCCTCCCTCCCTTACTTATATTGATACTCTCGTTCTAAGTAATGGATAACAATAACAATTAAACCTGAACAAGGGCAACAGAATTTGTATTTTTGTACATTGCTTAAAATTAGCTATAATTTCATCCAGAACTGTCCATTATTTTTATTAAGCATTCAAAACTCCAGTTCAAATTGCAATGTTTAGAAACTGCATTCACTAGAGAAAGAACTTAATTCAGCAAGATCACTAATAATCCATCATGGTGCCTTCTATATCAGAAATATAATTTAGATTTGCATTTTCATCATATGCCTTGAACACATTTGTTCAGTTATGTTCAAGGTAATTAGATCTCTAATGGATTGCTTAAATGGGTTCCAAATAATTCACAGATTTAATGCACTGTGATAATAACATGAAATATGCTACTTAGTCAAAGAGAAGAAATATTATTTCAAGAAGCCTGAAATAGAAAAACACTGAACTATTCAAACAACTATAGTTAGCAAAATCCACCTGGCAGAGAGATCTGTAATTTCTGTGTTACCGTCACCCGGTATAAAAAACTTTCAAAGCCAAATTAAAGATGTATTTTATATCAGAGCTAAATTATATTAAAAATCAGTTTTAAACTAAATTTAAAGACACATCTAACATAAATAAACATGGTTTTAATTCTTATCAAAGCAGATATCATGGTGACTTAAACAGCAAGCAAGAGGAGGTCCTCTCTTTCTCCTAGATTAGGAGTCACATATATGTACTTACTTATCCCACAGATAACAAACATGCTTCTGTTTTATTCCACCCTTTTTAACTGCACTGAAATCTGAAAAAAAAAAAAAAAAAGGCTACCTACAGCCTCTTTTCCTGGTTAACTGAAACCCAGCTGGATATGGATAAATATACACATATGTATATACAGACTCCTATTACAACGTCCAGCATGGAACAGAATGAAATAAAAAATTTATCTGTTGAATATATCTACAAAAGTAAGTCTGAATAAACCAGCACACACAATAATTTCATCCCATCTTTCGTCAGTCTTACTTCAGCAATAGTCAATGGTGGGAGTACAAAAATTCATATTCTGTCATAGTGGACTGTACTCTTTTTTCAATGATCAAATAGCTTGTTGACTTCCTCTGTTGCACCAAAGTATTCTGCCAAAGTATTTGTTGAACTTGGATAACTTTATGATGAATGATGAGAATTGCTAAATATCATACATTAACAGAAGAGTACTGTGAAGCAATCCACCTGATTAGTACCTTTTGGCAGAATGCAGATCTAAGCTATTGTGACCGCAGAGAATCAGTGGCTTTGCAGTAAAGTCTCATCATGAGTCATGATCAAAGGTCTAGATTTCACGCAGTGAAGGTACAGTCCAAGCTTTGGCAGAGGCTGCACAACATCCCAAAGAGCTACTCTGCACCTCTTTTCTACTCCATAACTCTCAACAACACAGGGAAGCTATCTTGGATTGACTGGAACTACTTTTTTAAAGTAAAATGCCTTATTCTCTTGGCCAATCAGACAGGAAAATAGCCTTCCTTTTTATCACTTTATTTTTTTCTTCTTTGTCTTTGATGGATGGGTAAATAATCATCCTGCATGCTGTATGCTTCCTTTAAGGTATCAGTGTCACCTTTCCCAACCCTATCAATTGTAATTCGAACAAAGAACTAATTTAAGCAAAAGCTCCTGGCTGCACATCTCACAGCTTGTCAAAGAAATTGGCTCAGTTACTATTCAGGTGCCTACACAAGTCTCCATTTAGGAATGTATTGAGCATGTGCTCGACTACAAACATGTGGCTTGTCTCATCAACTTAAAATCAAATTAACACTGTAACTTCAATAAAATATGCAGGATATGAGACAGATAGTCAGAACTAGGTGACATCACACCACAATTATTTCCAAGCCTCACCCTATACCTGAATTCATTGTTTTCTTGGGTAAATATCTATGAAAACATTTAAACATTTAACTTCCACTGATATAACTAAGACGAAAGAGTAGTAGTTTAGGGATGGTTTTGGGCCAATATGTGTCTTTTTTATTTTTATTTTTTTTTTACTACTTGGTGTGTCAAGCCCCTTATGAAACACTTCCTATCTCCTTGCCCTTTTATCCCTGACAGCCACCATCTTTGCTGTTGTTCCTTAAGCCTGCTTATATTGTTTGACAGTTGTATTGCAGAAGTAGCTGCAAAATCTAAGAAGAAGCAGAGCCTACCTGGCTGTGCTATATAAGGAACAATTGTAAAAGTGGACACAATCTGGCTTCGACTTTTCTTATCAAATTTTAGACATGTGACATCTTAATTGTTTCACATTTGCATAAAAACCTGCATATGTGATATTTATAAATGCCCATGCTGGTTTTGTTTATTTGTGTCCAAGTGGGTAATACTTCTGGTGAGAGAGGAACGGATTATTAATTGAAAACATTGGAAGGACGATCTGTACATGCTTGAGAAGATTCTCTCTTTTTACAGGTACTGTTATAGTTTGCAATGTAAACTAATGCAACTTTTCCAGACAAAGCATTAATTAAAATATTTTATGTGTATTCATGCAAATACTTACACTCACACCTTTGAAAGAAGCTACAAACACAAATGAATACTCATATTTGTGGGACACTGGTGATTATGACAATGTACAGAAAACTGTGTTGTGATTAGCTCTTATATACTCTTCAGTACATTAGGTTTATTGCTGTTTAATGAGACAAATCTTAACCTAGGAGTTAATAAGTATTAAAGTTACTGACACAGAGCAGTCGCTGCCTGAAATACAAATCAGTCAGGCATAACACAGTCAATCTTTGTAATCTTAAAAAGACGTGCTGGCTGATTTAACACAGACAGCATTTGTCAGCTTCAAAATCACTGTAAAGCTAAAGGGACAGGAATGAAACAAACTAGCTACACAAATGTGATACAAATAAAGAAGAATTCGGTCAATTAATTCAAATGGTTTGCCCATTACATGTACTTTATATATCATGTAACTAAGATTTGTACATTAAATAAATTAACAATTCATTATTATTATTAAATAGGTTACAAACACATTATACGTATCAGTAATGCATAGATGATGATTGAAACTATTATAGATGTTTATAATTATGTTTTTGATCTGCTGGAAACAATAACAGTTTGTAAGAGCACTAATTCTATGCAACATTTAGTACTCTTGTCATAAAGCAAATTACAATGCCATGGATCATAAAACTAGAAAATAAGTATCTTTTTAATCCCTCTCACCTAGAGTTCATACAATCAATCCCTCAATCCTTCTCCTTAGCCTTGAACAGAGCTATTTCTCCCAAATGGAAGCATGTACTGAAACGTAATTCTGCAGTAATTTTTTCTCATTCACAAATAGGCTGAGTTACACTGGGCTTTAAGCCACATCTTTTTTTCTTTTTTTAGTGCATTATCCAAATCTTGTAAACTTGGAGAACATTCCTCCATGAATCTTCTGTGCATTCATCTGTTTAATTGGAATGTTCTACAAACCTCTTACATATTTTAAAGATATTTACGGTTTTAAACATCCTCATTTTAGAGAAAGTAGCATCCTCCTTTCTTCAGGTGGTGGAACAGAGAAACAAAAATGTTATTGCCAAGTAACTTTTCAGTTTGGTACTCAAAATAATATTAATATGATTTCTCAGAATACTTACATTTATATGGCTCTTTATATAATCAAAACACACTTCACTGTTGTCATTTCCAGTTGTATGTCCTTAACACTCAGAAATAACAAAAATACAATTAGTGGTAAGTTGTGAATACTTTGATCTCAGGAAATTTTCCAGCAGCTGTGCAGGACATAGTAGCAAGAAGTATATGAATAAAATACCAAATATTCAGTTGTCTTTAATGATCTCTTTTGCCTTACAAATCTTTCCGCTACTGAAGTGGATAGGGTATGTAGGTTGTACAGCTCTTAGCGGATAGCAGTGGAATTCTAGAACTCAAAAATCCTGGGCTCTTGGATATGGTAGTGATTAAATCTTTTTTTTTACTTGGCATTACACAACCCTTGCTTTTTATTCTATACCATATTCAACTTCTGATCCTATGTCCTCCTGCTTTACATCACTTTTATCTCAAAAGCCTCTCTTTGACTTCATCTGCTGCCTTTACCCTCTGGCTGTCTTCATCCTGGCTACTCTATTCCCTTGAACACCTATTTGCCTGAGAATCAACCAAAGCAGATACTCTTGCTCGCTCTCTTCAAAGCTGGGAGGGAGCAAGCTCATCTGCTCTGGGGGATAAGCAGTGGGAACACAGCATCGCCTCCCTCTTCTCCCCCATCCTTGTTCTAGCTACCTAATTCCACCACCCCTCTCCAAGGCACTGAGATACTCCTCAATGAAACAGACATGCACAGGTTCTCATATGTATTTATTACCCAAAAGGGTAGTATAATTTCAACTAAAGTAGCAGAAAAAAGAAGAATTATAGAAAGCTTCAGTCTGAAATTTTGAATATTCTGAATATTTCCTTCTGGAAATAAACCCATAATCTTTTAATGGAAGCATTAGATAACTTTGTATAAGACAATTTAAAGGTATCATTTACTCAGTCAGTACAAATTTATACATTCACTTTTCATTGATAACAACTTTAAAGATACAGGTCATAAGCAAAGTCTCTGTGGACCAGTATACTACACATTTTCTCAGGTCTACAGCTAATAATCTTAATGACATCAAACTGAAAATTTTTTACTGGAACTGAGTCATTGCCTTTCATTCTACCAAGATCTCAAGTTAAGTTATATATTTCTTTTGAACAGAAACATCTGTAGTAGCCAACTTCTCTTGGCTTCAGAAAGACCATACATTTAAAACCTAGGCCATCACCCACTAGAGTTAAACAGCATTTATTACCGACTCCAGCAGGAACAGAAATCTCAGCAAGTATTCAGTGAAGTGACAATTTTTAGAGTAAAAGAATGAATAACTGCACCAAGGAAAATGACTCTCAACCAGACAGATTAGAATCTAGTGAAAGATCAATCTGCATTAAGCATGCATTTCATTTTCACTCTCTACATAAAGTGGAAAAAGCATTTATTCTTGTACATCAAAATACTAAAAGACATTTACAACTAATACATGAGAGGCAGACGAGAAAATTCCTTTTCAAGAACACAGACTCCGAAATCATGTTTCATATTAGTTTTGCTCAACTGCTGCTTTGCCCTGAAAGACTGTTTTCTTTCTAGTTTCACAAATGTTCATAGGTAAGATACTTAGATACAATTTTCTCATTAAAGTTTATAGTTTAGTCAAAACTCAATCTAGATAGGATGCTGAATGTCACTAAGAAATCTTAGTATCTTTTCTATTTAGATATCCTGCTCCCTTCCCCTTTTGAAGATTTTTGGCCACTAAGTCTTTCTTCAATGAAAAAAAATTTAATTTTTTGGAAGAATGATTGCTGCACAAAATTAGAATTCTCTGCTGATTCTCTGCTTTGTTGAACCTTTTGAACTAGAAGCAAGGCTTATTTTCTCAGCTAAGATAAATTGAAGGATGAGAAGGTAATAGGTAACATTGCAAAGGGTTCTTCAAGAGCACAGAATGTGAAATACAATTATTATGCCCCACAGTTTTTTTTTTTCTTCCCAAAAATCTAAGGTTAGGGAACTACTTTTAAGATGGGCACATGAAAAAGCAAGAAAAGATCTGTGAAAGAGCAAAGGCAATAAAAAGTGGGACACATGCTAAAAAATAAAAGTAAAGCTTCCATTTAACATTTTTACCCTAACAGTGACAGACACTTACAAATATATTTTTTAATCATCGATTGTGAGGCTAAGCAAGACCAACTACAAGAAGCCAATATACCTCCTATACAACCTAACCCTTACCTAAAATTGCATTAAGACTGTAACTTACAGTTGAATAGCTTTTTAGAAAGAAATCAAGTATTAATTTACAGATTTCAAATGATTCAGAATGCAACATATCTACAGGTGATTTGCTTGATCTATGAAATTACAAGACCACACGAAATTCAGCAGTATACTGATAACCTCAATAGATCTAGTTTCATCCTCCACCAGTTGAATCTTCCAATGCCCCTGTCTAACTGTAAAGTGGGAAATGCCTGCAGTAGTTGAGTACAGTTTATGTTGGCTTTAGAACGTTTTATTATTACAACTATTATTCTTTTTCCCAAAATACCAAGGAAAGGAAGCATTATACATGAAACAGAAAAAGATAGGCCAATCCTGAAATAAGAAAGCATTGCACAGAAGCCATGATCTATGATGACTAGCTCTCATTTATCACATATCTCCTGTTCTGCTGGTTTGCTCTACAGCAGGAGAGCTCTGTAGTTCTTCACTATTATGCCACTGTGATGGGATGCTCTCTAATCTCACATTTCACAGTCAGAAATATCCACCTTCCTGTAAATTATTTCACTGAAGCAGTTCCAGAAAAAGAAAACAAACGAAACAAAGCAAAAATCAAGAAGCCAATATATTATGTTTAGAAAGAAACCATACACATAATAAAACAAGTTCAAAAGAAAATTTCACAAAAGTATTAGGAGTTTCGCAGTGACAACAAAGTCTTTTAAATTCTGTTTATAATATGCAAGATTTATACTGGATTTTCCTTATTTAAAAGATTTTTAGTCATTTTATTATGGTTAACCAAAGAAAATTTCCAGGTGGTGTGCCAGTCTGTCTTTGAGATACAGATGTTTTTTCTCATACTCTCAAAAGGTTTGAGCTTAAAAGCTTTCTAATGTAATATATTATCTTATCAAATATACTGGTGATTTAAAGCAAGGTCACTACAGAAAGTGAACAACAGCTGCTTTAGGAAGACATAGTTGTTATTACCATACAAATAACAGACATTTGTCTTTTTTACAGCAGTGATTTTTACCTAACATTGCTGTTATAAGTCCCATGGTGACTGTGGTCAAATACTACTTGGTGAATATTAAATTTGTTTTCATTTTATTATCTTCAATTTATAAGTCTCCGTATTCATTCAGTAAACATGAACTGAACAGCATTAACTCCTATTTGATAAAGCAGTTTACCATTATGTCTAACTTTATTAAAAAAAACCTCTTCCTTTTTTTTCTTTTTTTTTTTTTTAGAGGAAAGGGAAACATGTAAATTTTTACACTAAAATTAAAGTGACAGTAGTTATAAAGCACCATTTTTTTAAAACTTGAAGCTGTCCAAATTAATTCATTGCAGCCTTTGTGCACTAATTTAATTAGGTTACCACAGTTATCTCCAGAAGTAAGCCTTTTAGTATTTAAAAAAGGTCACAGTCTCAGTAAGTCTTATTGAGCTCCTGTACAGTCTCTTCATTGTAGCACTGTGCTAAGAGCGATATATTTTACTCCTGGGAAATAAAAAAATACAAAAGTGAAAAGGTCAACAGACAGAAAGGTTTGAGACAAAAAAATCAAAACAAAGACAAGCATATCTGAAGAACAAAAAATCTGTTAAAGATATGTATATAAGTATCTATACCATACTTATCCGTAAGTATTTATATAACTTAATTTAGGTTAAACTCTGGGTTTTTTTTAAAAGCAACTGGAAAATTTGTCTTTTATACTGTACCAATTCTTATGTCTATGGCAATTATGTCTAGGTTTGGGAATGCAAAGATGAGTCCTTCCATCTGGGATCTTATGTATGCCTTTGCAACACCATTACTCCAGGCACACACCTTCACCCACATTTACATGGGAAACTCCTCACTTACATATGAGAGCAAAGCTGTGTTGCACTCAACAGCTGCCTGCAGTGTGATAAGAGGCCACAGTCAGGATCCCTACAATTGTAATACAGATAAAATTTTGAAAATGGAAAAATCGGCCACTCTTGTGACCTAATATCATCCACACAAACTGCAAGTAGATAATTCATTTATTTTGGCTTCCACTAGACTTCTTTCTGAGGTAGTGGAGGAGCTGCACAGAGCTATGCAGTCTGGCAAGAAGGAACTTTGACTACCTTAAGAGGTATTTTGAGCAATGCTTTCACCCCCACACCCGAACCATTCCAGAAAATGTTGTTCATTAAAACCAATCTGTTGGAAGGGAAATTATGATTTTCACAGATTTTTCAAAGATTTTTTTGGTTTTTAAAATGTTTTAGCATTCTCAAATGGATGTCTGAATTTAAGCTATTTTTCTTTTAAAATTATTTTTATATTAAAGGAGACTTCAATAAAGTCAAAATTAAAATAACATACACACACTGAAGCTTTTGATAAAGCCAAGAGATTTCTCTGAATTAACAATTTATAAAAGAGACTGAGATTTCACCTGCTTCAGTATTGAAATGTTGTATACAGAGTGCCCAACTCATGTTCCTTGTATTTTAAGACATTGAGAAAACAAGACAGGGAAAGACCTTGGTTCTCATTATGTAATTATCCATCGCTGGTTTTCTCTGATGACTTCTTCTAAACAAAGTATCAACATTAAGATAACCTTGCTACTTTGCCTCTTGCATTACCTGTTCTGCCTGGAGGTACTTGAAGAGTACTGAACTTTTCATTTGTAATTACATATATTAGCTGGATTGCAGACAAGCTTATTCTGATTCACTTGCCAAGTATGTGGACTATGTCTTCTCTGAATGTGCAACACAAAAAAACCCGAGAGCCCTAAACATCATATTGGGAGGTAGTCAAGGATTTGGAAGAGAGCTGTTTTGCAGACCAAATCCTCAATGCATGTGAAATGAAATAGGCTAATATATTGAAATTTAAGTGAACTCTAGTTATTCTGATTACATGTCAACAACACTGAAAGCATACCAACAAGCTGAAATTTAACTGATAAACTATGTGTAAGAGAAAAATGACAGTTAATGGCTTTCACATTTTGATGAGAGTCTGCAACCAGATGTCATAGAAGACAACAGAAACCAGGACACAAGTTTTCTATTTAATTTTTTTAAACAATGTTGATTTGAGAATATCCATCTTATGAACAGGATATTATCCAACATGGAAAGTTACAAATTCCTCTGTTTGTTAAGACATATGAAACATGAGTAAAGTGCAAACAATTCATGCGTAAAATGTTATGATAAAAATCTTTGAATTATACATACTTTGCTTGATAACATCGCAACACTGTTGGTATGGATTTGTAATGCTGTTTCCCTAGTTTAGTAAAGACAAAACCTTTACTCTTTTTCATTACACACAGCCAAATCTAACAGCACCTGAGTGCAGAAGAATTCATGAAACTTCTCTCCAAAGCCAATGATCTCTTCCCTATGTGAAGATTTCAGAGCTGCATATGTTGCAGGCAAACATCATCAGGGAGCACTATGAAAAGCATTCTAACTGCTATTGTAACAGCTATAATTGACTCTAATTCCACATGCTGCAGATAAATTTCATGGGAAATTTCCAAAATTATGCTCAGATCACTGTTAGCCACTCCACTGCATTCTTATAAAAAATAGAAGCTGATATTCAGTTCCATTTTAATTCAGGGAGCCTATCAGCACATTACATGCAATCTCAGAAAGCTTTTGGCCAACTGCTTTTCAATCATGGATTAATTGTAATCAGGCTAGGTTACAGCTACTAGCACAGGGAACAAGAATTCAGCTGCCTCCAGGGATTTCATCTGCTTCCTGGCCTAGCAGAATTCATCCAACGAGATGATGGAAAAAAAAATCAATTTGCAGTAAATAATTCCCTTGCGCAGCTCACAAAACTCACTGAACGCTGCAAGTAGAGTCGCTTTTTGAATAGCTAGACAATGCCTGGTGGGCAAATCTCAGTGCAGCTCCAGGACGCATGGTCAGGGAGGCAGCTGTGCACTTACTGAATATATTAAAGGGTAAATATTTAGAGTTCCAGCAATGCTACAAGATTACCTTAAATATAACAACCAAAAGAAAGTCTCCAGACAGACATTACTGACTAGCTTCTATACTGAGCATGCAGACACATGTAGAAGCTAGAGGCCACATCTTTCTTTTATAGTTACATAATTTCTCATTTGCTTTTGCTGATCCTTATTTCAATATTACACACCAAGAGAAGGTTTACATAGCCAAAAGAGATATTAGGAAAAAAAAAAAAAATTATTTGCTTTTCTGCATGGGAAACACTACCAAAATGTATTCATCAGACTTGGAAATCTGAAAATTCAGGCCACTACCAGTGGACTCAGCTTTACAGACTATTGCAGAGTCTGAGTGAAGTCAAAATCTCACACTAGTTACACAGACCTTTGAATAGGATTTCAGTACTCAAAGCCGAAACTGAAGGAGTCTTTAAGTAAACCAAGAAACTAGATGATACAAGATCCAAGGCAATGCAGATGAAATGGACACTACTTTTTCCTTCTTTTTTAAGGCATCATCTGTTGATAGTTTTTGAGAGTACAAATGCTTCTCCTCCAACATAATAGACTAACTTTATAAACACTTTAAAGGCTGTGAATTCAGAATATAAAAATAACTGTGTTGATTAGTGTTTGCAGAAAGAGACTTAGAGGAAGGCCGATCTGTGCAAAAGGAGAAAGAACCCCATTCCTGAAACTGGAAAATTACTTTCCTGCAGTTCAATGAGATACTGAAGGAAAGTAGCCCAGTGGCCTTCGGAATAAACTAAAGTAAACGTTACCTACAATCACAAAGTGGCCTCCAGAAACCTGTTATTGGAATCAGTAGACTCACAACAGGATTTTTTGAAAGTTGGCCTGTGTTTGGACTCTGAGCCATGGATGAATGACATATACGTAGTAAAAAGCAATTTGCATGATATGAGTAATTGTATAGCTTTATGAAATGAATTTCCCATTAAAGGGAAGGTCTTTTTGGAGAGGTAAGCAAAGAAAAAAATTTCCAGTTCCCAGAAATTGCCAAACATAACATACAGAAACTTTTATTTGCTGTCAGTATAGAAGACTTCCACTTTCTCCTAAACATTTAGTTCTAAATTAAAGGACATGTTACTCTGCTTATTTTTGCAAAAAAAAAAAAAATAAATTTCATATGCCTAAAATGCTGACAAGGGAGGGCCAGCAAAACAGGGCCAAAAGAGCATGATTTTCATCTGACCCTCAAACCAAATAAACTTTTCTGCAGGTTAGGAAAGCACAAAAACATGGAGGTTGGCAACACATTTTGCCAACAAGTTCCAGTAAGCTACGTAAAAAAATCCTAGTGAATCTGCAAGTATACCTCCTCTAATGATGGAAAACTGCTCACTCCCACAAAGCACAAATGGTGATAACGTTTATATGAGCTCATCTGAATGACCTTAAAAGACTTCCTTCTGTTTTTCTCAAATAGTATCTTCTGAGGAAAATCACTCTAAAAAGACATGAAAAGGTCAATATAATACTTTACATGGTGATGATAAGGAACTTCTAAAACTTAGGTGTACCTTCAGACAGCAAGTATATATTTCAGATCCACTTGATTAACATTTAATAAAGAAGTTAAAGACTTCAGAAAGTATCTAATGTGGTAGGGCAAGTAAGGAAAACTGCAAAACACACGGCAGGGTGCATCTGCAGCCAAACGTACTGCATTCTAGTAAAAATCCATTCTTTTGGAGAGCAGATGGTATTTCAGCATGGACCAATTTGCAGCTCTGCTGATGGAAGGGTTTTTGTGAGGTTTTTTGTTGTTTTGTTTTGGATTTTTTTTTAAACCTTACTACAGCTTCAAAGACTCCTACCAGCAGGCTTCTGAAGAACTATGCTGGCTCAATGAGCTTCGAAATTACACTAAAAAAAAGAAGACAGCTCATTTTCTAGATGATGCCCACTCCCACACACCTAAAGTTAGGATAGTTAAGTATCACGAAAACATTTGTTCACGTTCTGCTCCATATATAATTTTTGTCAGAGTAAAAGGCCAGTGCATTGCCTGGGAGTCTGGTATAATATTTATTTGTGGTGCAGTGGTAAGGTATGCCGTCACACATACAGATTCCCAGCCTGAAAGTCTTCTTATGGCCGTTACACTGGTGTTCAATGCCAGATGGGCCTCAAAAACCACTGAATATGTTCCAGTTTACTTTTTCTGAGACAAAATTTTACTCACATACTTTTCTGTAAAGGGGAGGAGAAGGCTAATAATGTCTCATTAGAAACATATACATAAGTTTTATTCTCCTGGTCACACAAAAAATGACTAATAGATATTATTTCTGGTTTGTGTTCTGGAGACCTCTAGGAATATCTTTTGTGAGGGACAGAGAAAATCTTCACCTGATCACTATCCAGCAGAGACTGGATATATTAAAGGTCATCAACAGCACATTACAGGTCCTCATGAGAAGACTACTGTTTCTGCAGTCATCAACGCACTAGTGCTACAAAGACAAGACAAATCCTAATGCAAAAGTTAGCTAAAGGCAATATCAGTAAAACAATGATACCAACTGGAACAAACACAAGCTGACTTGTCTTAAGTCACAATTTGGAGTAGAACAGAGTTGAAATCGCAGAACCATTATTATTATTGATATGTAAAATAATGTTTCAAAATAAATTCTGTCTTTAAGAAGTTCCAAATATTAAGCAAAGCAACTAGGAAAAGCTAATGTGCTGTGAGCTTTCTTGTGTAGGAAAAAAAAAGTTTTAAGAATCTTCTAGCAAAAACCATGCAACATCATTGTGTCAGTAAATGAAAAACAAACTTAAAGCAACGTTGGCCACAAAATATGAACTTACCACTTGTCAAAATCAGTTAAAATGTTAGAACCTATTTCCATTCTGCAGTTTGCATTTCCAAATCTATACTCTTGTCTTTCCCTGTGCTGTGTTTTAGCCATAGGCATCTGTGTGACAACTGTAGGTAAGAAAGAGATGTACAGTACTGAAAGTCTCTAGGAGCTGCATAATCTAGAAGATTAGGTTTTAAGTCTCCAGTAATACTAAGTTTTATTCTGAAATTCTAGTACTTGATGCAACAGTAGGAACACTCTTGCAGATGAGATTACCTTAAAAAAGATCCTAAAAGAGAAACACAGGCTAGATAGGTCACCATGACTTTCTCTGTTAAAATGCAAACACACATGTGTCTTCACGATTTAGCTATGAAAAAAATGTTATCACCAAAAGCAGGATTACTTGTCAATCCGCCTCCTACCTGCAGTAGAATAAAGATAGTAATACTGCTCTTTGATTGATCACAGCCAGATGTCAGAGCATAGGTACTCTGCTCCTCACCTCCTCCTACCCCTAGATGTTTTTCAACTAGGATCCCTTTTTTCCTCTCTAGAGCCCTCATAACTAGATTTGCAGTGCCCAGCTTCTCTAATACCCCTGGTTATCTTCCCTAGCTACACAAGTGTTTTCCATGGATTACATATACCCTGAACCAATGTACTGTGGAAAGAAAGTAAAAGGGCTATGAAGAAAGGAAGAGGCAGCCAGCGATGCAGGGAAAAACAACTGCACTTGTATGGGATATGTAGTGGGAGAACAGGGACAAAACCAATAAGTTAAATTTTATGAAACTCCTTAGGCCACTTTTTTATTAAACCCTGTGCTTAAGATCTCATGAGCTTGTACATCCTGCTTTAGACTCAGGAAGGAAAAATGTCTTAACAA
The DNA here is from genome assembly GCF_047370975.1 of Nipponia nippon. NCBI lineage: Eukaryota > Metazoa > Chordata > Aves > Pelecaniformes > Threskiornithidae > Nipponia > Nipponia nippon. The sequence continues at coordinate 40,090,956 of NW_028262380.1, read as the reverse complement.
GAAAACAAAACACAGGAAAAATTATGGAAAGGAAGACTCATAAAAGATATTCCTAATACTAAGGAATGCATATACTTTTAATATGCATTGTACAAAATTTTGTTAGAATATTTCAAACATAATTCCATGTTCTCCCCTAAAAAATATTTGTGCCAAGGCCACTAACTAAATTCAATCAAGTTAAAGACCCAATAGAGATCCTTTGGTGCTCTTTTCTTTCAAAATATAATTTTCATATTTTGAGTACTTAATATGAATGATTTTTTTCACAATATTCCATCCCCTACATCGTCCATGCGCATGCCTTTACGCTGTGATATCAAAGTGCTTTAGCAAATTTTTTTTTCAATTATGCAACATTAACCTACAGCATGTTAAGACAAATTAAGTCTGTCCAAAATATGTAATAACTTAGCGTCTTTTTCTACTGCTTTGCAGATGAAGAAAAAAAGATTCCAGAATGTAGGAGAAAAGTATGTCACTGCGATGTCAGTGTTAGCATGATGCCAATAACTATAACTACACATTTTTGTCTTGAACCTTTAAAGAAAAGCTTACAGGCTTGCTGATAATCTAAAAATACCTGATTTTTTCTTCAGTAAGAGTTAGGCTGATCAGTATTTTTTTGCTTCAAAAAATCATTCCAAAGAGGGTAGTTCAATGAGAATAAAATATTTTGCAGGAACATATCTGTTTTGATTAAATTTTCTTTACAAAATTTTCTTCTGTCATTACTAGACTGGAATGTCTGCTCAAAAGTATGACAGAAATGCAGAGAACTGCCTTGTGGTTATCTTCAAAGTAGAGATGTGAATCTATTCCAGAAGGCAGATATTTACTTATCACAAACTATAGCTAATTTTTCATGTTTTTGTGAACTTGACTTTTACTTTGATAAAAAAATTCTGGAGTCTCAAATCCTGGAGAGTAGAAAGTCTGTTCCCTGCTTAGATCTTCTAAAAAAGTGACCATTCAACATGTCACAAATAGTGAGACTAATAAAGTGTTTGCAGCTCAAGTTCACAGTTGGAAATTACTGTATCACAGTAACTCCTGGAATTCTAAATTATACAGATATACACTGCAGTAAGTTCAGGTATGGTCAGCAAAGCAATTGTGCCATCACATAGCAACACAAGCTCCATAATCCACCTGAAGAACCCACTTGGTTGTTGGCCTATATTATTTCCAATGTACACAGATGAGAATATCTAAGGACTTTTTTTATGCCTGAAGCAAGATCAGAGATGTCTCCAAGAGCTGCAGTCATATTTTAACTTCTTATTTCTTCCTCCCTTTAAAAGTACCATCAATTTACAATAGGTCCTCTGGACACATCTAGCTAGTTCTTGTATCATTGTGACAAGAAGATTTTGAATCATCACAGAAAGTCTTCAGTCCACAGAGCAGGTGGGTCAGCTAGGTGGCTTGAATTGAATTTGATTTTATACGTGTACACTGTAGCTTTAATGGTAAGATTATTTTCTCTCTCAGCAGGCTTAATAAGCTACAATTGCTTATTTTTCTGGCATAAGCCTGATCTAAACAGTTTTTAAACATTTACACTGGCCTAGGGATAAAGAAAGAAATGCATAAGACAAAAATGTTTGCTGCAGTTGGTTTAATTTGAGATGGCTTATGCAAAGGTGAAGGAATACTTTAAAGATAAAACACATCTACTATTTTATAAGCAAAGGAACAGAGATAGTGGCAATCAAAGTAAATGGAAAATAAAGTTTACTACAGTATGAAACTCATCAAATATTTACCTGCCTCAAGTGTACAGTATCCATGAAACTGCACAGGCTGAGAATATTTTCCCTATTGGTATGGGGCTTTTTAGTGCACATTCAGTTCTCAAGCACAGTTTTGCTATCAGGTATCATGTAAGTTTGCATGGTTTGCACTGATGACAAATTTTGATGGTTTACATTCTGTGTAATTAAAACAATGTTGATAAAGTCAAGATATTCCAAGTAAAAGAAGAGAGACAGTAAGATTTATTTTAACAAAGAATAAAACTATTGCAATCAAATGGCAACTATTTATTCAGTGTTGCTAAGAATGGAGGAATAGCTGCAAAGTGACTTTTGTTAATACTTTAAGATTCCTGTCCAGACAAACCCAATCAGTACATAAATTATTTAAACAATAAATAATTGTGTAGGCAAAATATTATCATATTCCTTTGAAAAGTGCGGGATCCAGGCAAGTTAATGAGGTAGTAAATTCAGGTATAGCTCACCATCCTTCCCTATTCCCACCCAGCTACATGTCAACTTCACACCCTTCTTCCTCTTTCTGGATATTCTACTTCAAGCTCCAAGCATTAGAATTTTTTCTATGGAGCTGGATCAACGAGCTCTTTTTTTCCCACTAGTTCTGAATTTTATCTCATCTGCCAAGGTTGCAGAATGATGTGGAATAAATGAACACCTGCTCTTGAAAAGGAAGCTATCTGAAACGCCAGGCTTTGGCAAGATCACTATAGAATATGCATGTCACCCAGAAAATCTGTTACAATGGCCAGTTGCCAAGGCATTTGTTCCCAGGGAAGCACAGGTTAAAACTGCTGTCAATAATTTGTCTTTAGAAGACAAAGAATAAAGTAGAACCCAGCCAAAGTGGGAAAAAAACCCAACCATAAACTATACATTTGAAAAAAAAATTGCAAAGAAAAAGATTTTAGGTCCTTCTTTCCAACTACTTCTAAACAGCTAGAAATAGCTAATTTTCATTGATACATTGAGTAACAATTCAGTCAGAACTGAGTCATGAGTTCATTATTCTCCTTGGGGAAGAAAAATTGGTCAACCTACCTAACAAACTGACTTTGATGGTAAAAATCTGGTACAAAACCTCCCTTAAAAACCTTTATTTTGTAGTGAAGTTAAAAATATAAAAATATGAACACCAAGAAGTTTTAACTATTTTAATTATTTGTTGTGTTCTGGTAATGAGACATACAGGCTTCTTTGTCTATTCTGATAGATTTACCCCATGTGAGTAGCACATTACTAAGGAAGGAAGCTTTGAAAATCTTAATTCAGAGAAGTTCACTGAATAATCATATATTTTCAGTTGTGAAATTCTCAAAAATTCCAAAATCAGTCTTTAGGCGTGAAAGTATTAGGAGAATCAACAGCAGAAAAGTGATAATACCTGTTTTGATGTGTGTTAACCTTTCAAAAGTACTAGATGACCCATAAATAACAAGTATTTGAAAACTGAATAAAAATGTCCAGAGAACTTAGGAGAATTTACTAGTCATTCTTATATATACTCTCATTTACTTATATCCGTACATAAGTTCTCTGTTCCCCCTTTTAGTAAGGAATTCATGATCTGACCCAAGAGGACAAAAAAAGCTAGAGAGGAAAAAGGAAAAAAAAAAGTGAAATTCAGTATCAGAAAGAAATAGAGAGATGAAATTCAGAAGCCTAAAATAACCTAAGCTTATATTTCCATTCTCCAAATGTTAAAAACAAAGAAACAAAAAACCCAACCCCCCTCAGCGCCCCCCCCCCCCAAAAAAAAAAACCAAAAAAACCCCAAACTTGTTTGGGAGTAATTCACGTATGACAAAATATAACACACATATAGCCCATCACAAAATCATTGTAAATAAATTCATGTAGCTGAATTTCATCTTCTCAAGGATCTGTAAGTTACAAATAATATAAGGGAAGTTAAACATTTTTGTTTAATCTGAATGTCAGCACACAAAGAACTGACTAATCCTAAATCATCAGCTTTAAATAAAGCATTCAGACAAAGTGAGTTCTTATGCACGGTCATTTCCTGATAGAGCACTGATAAACATCTTCAGAAGTCTTAAGAATTATATGTGCTAAAACTCAAAAAACTATTTTTGCAAAGAAAAATAGTGGCCTAACAACTTTCATGAGAATGATATTTCTAAATTACAGTTTTGGCTGTCAGCAACAACCTAAGCTTTTAATGGGGAAATATATTTTGAGTCAAGAAGGGAACTAATTCATAGTTCTTAAAAGCTATGTTTATGAGCATACACTGACTTCAAAGCCATGTGCACTGGTGTTTGGGAGTCTTATTTCTAAAGGTTTGGATATTTCATTCAAGCAGATTCTATTAGTCAAGAAAACTAAAAATTATATGCAAGAACATCATTCCCTTTATTCAGAAAATAAATGTGTATCTCATCACAAAACAATGGCTAAAATAATTTTTCCATATCTTACAAAAAAAAAAAAATTATAACATTCCTAAAAGAAAATCTAAGAATGGCTATAGCAAAAATAGGTATCTCTAAGGAACAATTTACTGAGCAAGTTTTAAGGAGTGAAAAGATGAATTCATAAGGCAAGTATAACAGAGCCATGCTAACAGGATCATCTGCTTCTGGGGAAATTATGTCCTCAGATAATTTATGAAATTTCATCTAGCTTTGTACTTGTTTAAAGACAGTCTTCTCTGTCAGCATCTTTCAGAAATGCAGCTGTCTTGGAAGTTTGCAGAGAATGTAATCTTCTGGGACCTATTTGGCATCCATAAATGTGATAGAGTCTTAAATTTTATTTTGAAGACATCAAAAGGATATGCATTATTTTTTTCTGTTTATAAAGGACAGTATTAAATAAAACAGTAGCTTTCTTCTAAAGATAGTAATTTTTGCTCTTCCTTAGCCGAACATGGAAGATTGTTAAGCATTGGGTTTTTTTCTTGATGACAGCATTTGGCATATTTGAGACTAAATGATGAGCTTGCTTAGCTGAGCATTATTTTTAGTCTTCAGCCAATGGTCTGATACTAAAGCTTTAGCAAAATTCCACCAAATTTTCTGTTTTCTCTTAGTATTATTTCTGTGTATTGGTTTGAGTCTGATACAGCTCCTTAACAAGATTTCTACTGATTTCTCCCTCAAAATATCTGTGTGCTTGATGACTGCAAAGCCAGATCATTGCAGAGTTCAGTTGAGTGTAAGATGCCTCATTGGCACATACATCTGTCATGTAGCCTGCACAAGATTTTTAAAGAGAGCACAAAGTCTTGTACAAGTTAGACTCCCATTCGGATTCCTTGCTGGTGGGAGTAACTATGAGGCAGGAGTAACTATGACTCTCTTAAGACGGGATCATAGTTACTAAACAGGCATAGCTGCAGAGGTCACACTTCCTCATGGTCCTGCTGGATACCCTTTGGGGTAACTAAGATGACCTCTGACCCAGTGTTCAGGGAGTTCTAGTTCCTTCCTCCCTATCAATTGTCTTCACCAATCACTTGATAGTATTTATAAAGGTGAAATAAATTTCTGGCACCGAGATTGTATTGTTGCCCAGAACTTGTCCCCACGGGTATCAGTCGGGCCCAGTCTGACAGCTTTGGAGGGTGGTGCTGTCTGGCTTTAGCTCACACTCACATTAAGTTGGCAAGATGGGCTGGCAGATGTGGGTTACGTTCATATCGGTGGCCACACAAACATGTCCTATGGATTTGCATGATGAAGTGGCCACTAAAAACGTCAAAGAAGAGTGCTGAGGAAGACAAAATCTTAGGCGAAAGGGCGAGTGCAACACATTAGGGTTGCGATAGTACGTAGGGATGATTATGGGCTCAGAATCATGATGCATCATCTGTCCTGCCAAAAGACATTAATTACCAGTCTTTACCAAGGTGAATGGGACAGCTTTACTTAACTTGGAAAAGGAACATGTATACTATCTCCATAATTTTATAGTGGGTTTTTTTCCTCCTACAAATAAAGAGGTTTATTAGAAATGTAATTCTTCATAAGATTTGTTTGCCTTATTGATTATTGACTTATTTTATTTGCCTCATTTGCATGTCAAATGTCAAAGCCCTGAGGTGAAGCTAAAAGTGGGACTGTGTAACTGACTCCCCAGCCAAGGAGAAAGTTCTCAGGGACAACCGGGATGCTTTACAGAATATCTTGCTCTGACCTCAAAAGATAAGGTGCTCTTAAATAACAGCATAGGTGTTGAGAGAGATTTAATGATATTCTTGATAACTTTGGCGAGGAAATGCCAGAGGATTTATTGATCTTAAGTAAAGGCTTCCCCTAGTCTGGTTAAAATACTATTTGCTTTTGGGCAATTAATTACACGTCCTCCACTACAGAAGTAGAACACTAAATTTCGCAGTAGCCATGAGATCAGTAAGGCAGATGTCGATTTTAAAGATAACGGCCTAAAGATATTTCAGGGTTTACAATTGAGCAATTAGCTCAAATTTCAACTTGTATGGATTTCTAGTTGTAGCAACCTTGCCCCTGTCTCATAAAGCTGATTTCATTTTAGTCTTTACAGCACCATTTTATCAAACTGTAGATTTGAAGATTTTTTCCTTTAATTTTCTGCTTTTCCAAAGGATTTAACAGTTTACTGCTCAAAACAGTTCTGTTGGTCATAACATGGCTTACACAGCTGTAGATGTCTTTTTTTTTATTATTATTTTTGCTTTCCCAACCATATCAGCTATAAAAGCAAAGAGGCTCCTGGCACTTCACAAACTGTGAAGAGCAGATTTTGTGCTAACTTCCTCCTTCTTTTCATGCAATTAAAAGAAACATAGTGACCTACCAAGCTAGCACGGGATATGGGTTATTTCCAGTGCTAGCTTACTGATGACACTGAGTTGTAATGTTCTGCTAGATGTCATGAGGCAAGCATAGAAGGAGTAACGTATGCTGAATTCTGCTCCGCCTCCCCGCCTTTATTCTTTTTGTTTGTTTGTTTTAACCCAGAAGGGAACAGCAGAGTTGTCTGGAACGTCTATACTGAGTATAGCATATTTGAGACATGGAGATTTTAATTTCTATCACATGATATAAAAATGAGAAAGAAAAGGCCTCCAAGAGCCACCTAGGCTGTTTCCTACCATCACAGAGAAACCAGTCATACCCAATGCACTTATAGCAACTTTCTGTTAGGCTGATCATGAAACCCCTCGCCAATGGATATTCCATCACCTCCTTTTAAAAGGAATTGATTTGGATTAGCTTTTCAGTACATTCTCATCTAACAGCCATCATTCTCATCTACTCATCTGAGAGCCAACAAAGGTATACCCTCTCTTCTTATTTCCAATTCAAGAAGATAAAAGAAGAGAGGAAAAGTCTCCAAAGGTGGAGAAGCTTCTAGGAATAAACCAGGAATACTTGTGGGAAAAAAGTCTTAAAGGAAAAACAAAAAAGAAGGTCAAGAGAAACAAAGACCCAAGAATTACATTTGTTCCCAAGTACAATGAAGTACATATTTGCTTGAGAGTGTGGATCTGGATATAGGTCTATCACCATACTATAAATAATGTGCTACATCATTTATTATAATTCCTCATTTCTTGTTAAATATGACAATTACTTAAAAAGCCCTGGTTACAATCTCTGTCCTGCCTCTTACTGCTGAGAAAACTCAGAAGTGATATAATTTCATGAGGTATATGAAATTTAAGGCATATCTGACATTATGTAATAACAAATTCAAATATGAAACTCTTGTGTAGCATGAAAAACACATTAGGAAGATAAAAGCAAAGCTACAGAGATAACACATAGCTTGTTCTCCCACTTCATACAACGTCATTTCATCACTAGCCATTTACTAAGAGTAAATGAGTCACTAAACAAGTTTTCAAGTTTAAAACATTTCTGTAAGTATGCAAATATTTTCAGTTGCCAGCATTTCTACATCCACTAATTAAAGACATTACTGGTGTGGAAACTTGGATGTCCAAGATCTTACAAATCAACAATAAAACATAATATTTGGGGTAACTATCCTCATCAAAAACATACTCCTTGAAATTCAAGAAAATATTTTCATATTAATAATTTTATATTTTTCTGGATGCTTATAGACACACAACCAGAGCAGTTAAATAATTGATTCTACAGTACAGTTGAACATAACAGCAATACATCTTCCCTGATTTTAAAATGCTAAAGAATGTTCTGTAGGAATACAATTTATTCTCAGTTGAGCAAGAATTAAGCTAATGCTTGAAAAGTCATTGCTCTTCTGTTATTCTTTACTTGTCAGTCATTGTTACAATAAAACAAAACAAAAAAAATTCTTTTCCTCAAAGTTTCCCTACAATTACTGCAGAATGGTATTTCAGGTGCCAAAATGTTCCTCCACGTGGTTGGTGCAAAATATCTGAAAGCCTTGAAAGTACTTTGAAGAGGACCAAAGAGTGGAAAGCTCTTGTGTTTTCCATAGCTGAAGTGTCATAAACAGCTTCCTGACACTCAATTCTTGATGTGTCAAAGCTCTCTTTCTGCACCAGCTGCCCCATAAAACAAGATTAGAGGTATAACTGAAAGAGACAAGAAAGCATCCATCTTCACTTCCAGATGGCATGCCGTTAATTTCTGTAGTCATTAATACCAGCATTAATCTATTGTATTCAGTGATGTAACATAGATAAAAGCCAGGTTGCTTTCTGATCTTATTGGTAAATTTAGTTTATTCTAATCTCCAAATCTTATCAATATCTTGCCTATCACAACTAAGAGAGGTCCTCACAACGACCCTCTAAGCATGCAGAGATGGTGTAAAAAATAAAATAATAATAATAAAAAAATCATTACTTCATTGTCCCAAAGTTGGTGTATTCTAATAGAGGATATCAAAGGTGGTATTGCCTCTCATGTCTCCTGAAAGACCCAGGATGCGATAACTGAAACTTTAGCAATAGCTTTGTTTGCAAAAAATACACATTAAATGCAAGGCGAGATCTGGAACCTACAATCATTTCTAGGGGAATTTTCAGAAGGTCAGAGTGCAGAAAATTTCACTTGCACAGTCCAAGGAAATGGTCCAATGGAAGAGCTGCTTTATTAAGCTCTCTCTACAGCTGCAACCTAGAAAAAGGCTTCAATACAAAGGAGAATTCTTTTCCAGCTGTACTCTCATTTTTACTGGGAAATCTGCTGGCAGAATAATGCAAGAATGTGTTGAAAAATGCTGAATGAGGAGAAAACCTAAGCATCTATTGTCTTAATAGAAGAGGAAGAAACAGAATCCTTCAAGAGGAAAGAAGAGCGTGGGCTGGGTTTTTGCAAGTTGGTAATACACACGACTCAGGAATCTACTGATCTCTCTAGGAGGTTTAGAACTCTGTCAAAATCACAATAGTATGTAAACAGCATGGATTTGTACAGACTGATCTGTACTTAGAATCCTAGAATCATTTAGGTTGGAAAAGACCTTTAACATCATTGACTCCAACCGTTAACTTAACACTACCAAGTCCACCACTAAACCATGTCCCTAAGCACCACATCTACACATCCTTTAAATACCTCCAGGGATAGGGACTCAACCACTTCCCTGGGCAGCCTGGTCCAATGCTTGAAAACCCTAGTAGTGAAAAAGTTTTTCCTAATATCCAATCTAAACCTCCCTTGGCACAACTGGAGGCCATTTCCTCTTGTCCTATTGCTTGTTAGTAGGGAGAAGAGACTGACCCCCACCTCGCTACAACCTCCTTTCAGGTAGTTGTAGAGAGCAATAAGGTCTCTCCTCAGCCTCCTCTTCTCCAGGCTAAACAACCCCAGTTCCCTCAGCCACTCCTTGTAAGACTTGGGTTCTAGACCCTTCAGCAGCTTCATTGCCCTTCTTTGGACACGCTCCAGCACCTCGATGTCCTTCTTGTAGTGAGGGGCCCAAAACTGAGCACAGTACTCGAGGTGTGGCCTCACCAGTGCCGAGTACAGGGGGACGATTTCTTCCCTAGTCCTGCTGGCCACACTATTCCTGATACAAGCCAGGATTCTATTGGCCTTCTTGGCTACCTGGACATGCTGGTGGCTCATGTTCAGCCAGCTGTCAACCAACACCCCCAGGTCCTCTTCCACCAGACAGCTCTCCAGCCACTCCTCCCCAAACTTGTAGCATTGCATAAGATTGTTGTGACCCAAGTGCAGGACCCAACACTTAGCCTTGTTAAATCTCATACAACTGGCCTCAGCCCATCGATCCAGCCTGTCCAGGTCCATCTGTAGGGCCTTCCTACCCTCCAGCAGATCAACACTTCCACCCAACTTGGTGTCATCTGCAGACTTAATGAGGGTGCACTCGATCCCCTCATCCAGATCATGGATAAAGATATTAAACTGAACTGGCCCCTATACTGAGCCCTGGGGAACACCACTTGTGACTGGCCGCCAGCTGGATTTAACTCCATTCACCACGACTCTTTGGGCCTGGCCATCCAGCCAGTTTTTTAATCAGCGAAGTGTACGCCCATCCAAGCCATGGGCAGCCAGTTTCTTCAGAAGAATGCTGTGGGAGACAGTGTCAAAGGCTTTACTAAAGTCCAGGTAGACAACATCCACAGCCTTCCCCTCATCCACTAAGCAGGTCACCTTGTCATAGAAGGAGATCAGATTGGTCAAGCAGGACCTGCCTTTCATAACCCCATGCTGACTGGGCCTGATCCTCTGGTTCTCCCATACATGCTATGTGATGGCACTCAGGATGATCTGTTCTATAACCTTCCCTAGCACCGAGGTCAGGCTGACAGGCCTGTGGTTCCCCAGATCCTCCTTTCAGTCTTTCCTGTAGATGGGCGTCACATTTGCTAACCTCCAGTCAACTGGGACCTCCCTGGTTAACCAGGGCTGCTGAGAGACGATGGAGAGTGGTTTGATGAGCACTTTCACCAGCTCCCTCAGTATCCTTGGGTGGATCCCACCAGCCCCATAGACTTGTGTGTGTCTAAGTGGTGTAGCAGGTCGCTAACCATTTCCCTTGGATTATGGGGGCTTCATTCTGCTCCCCGTCCCTGTCTTCCAGCTCAGGGGGCTGAGTACCCTGAGAACACCTGGTCTGACTATTAAAGACCGAGGCAAAGAAGGCATTAAGTACCTCAGCCTTCTCCTCATCCTTTGTCACTGTGTTTCCCCCCGCATCCAATAAAGGATGGAGATTCTCCTTAGCTCTCCTTTTGTTGCTGATATATTTGTAGAAACATTTTTTGTCATCTTTTACAGCAGTAGCCAGATTAAGTTCTAGCTGGGCCTTTGCCTTTCTAATCTTCTCCATGCATAATCTCCCAATATCCTTGTAGTCCTCTGGAGTTGCCTGCCCCTTCTTCCAAAGGTGGTAGGTTCTCCTTTTTTTCCTGAGTTCCAGCCAAAGCTCTCTGTTCAGCCAGTGCAGTCTTCTCCCCTGAGAGCTTTCAGCACATGGGGACGGCTTGCTCCTGCACCTTTAAGATTTCTTTCTTGAATAACATCCAGCCTTCCTGGACTCCTTTGCCCTTCCGGACTGCCTCCCAAGGGACACTGTCAACCAGGCTCCTAAACAGGCCAAAGTCTGCCCTGCAAAAGTCCAAGGTAGCAGTTCTGCTGACCCCCTTCCTTACTTCTCCAAGAATTGAAAATTATCAATTCATGATCTCTATGCCCAAGACAGCCTCCAACCATCATATCACCCACTAGTCCTTATCTGTTTGCAAACAAGAGGTCCAGTGGGACGCCTTCCCAAGTTGGCTCCCTCACCAGCTGTGTCAGGAATTTATCTTCCACACACTCCAGGAACCTGCTAGACTGTTTTCTCTCTGCTGTATTGTACTTCCAGCAGGCATCTGGTAAGTTGAAGTTCCCCATGAGAACAAGGGCTAGTGATCGCGAGTCTTCTCCCAGCTGCTTATAGAATATTTTATCCACCTCTTCATCCTGGTTGGGTGGTCTATAACAGACTTGCACCATGAAATCTGCCTTGTTGGCCTTCCCCCTGATTCTTACCTATAAACTCTCAACCCTATTGTCACTATCATTAATCTCTAGACAATCGAAACATTCCCTAATGTACAGGGTGTGCAAAACATTCCCTGACGTACTTCAGAGTAGTAAAAAAGTTCTTTAGCCGGAGCAATACATGCTAGAAGAAAGTTATCATATGTACATTTCTTGAGGCTGAATACTTCAGGCTTCACTCTGTAAAATATAATAAACCACAATACTACCTTCTTTATAGCAAATACACAGCAGGACTTAAAAAAACAGCTTCTGAACACTCAGAAAAACCTCTAGGTATTTCCTCAACTGTAGGAACACTGTAATATTTTGGACTATTTTTGTCTGAGGATTTTGGAATATTTTTTTCTTCAAAAGCCATCCAGTTAGTGTCAAACTCCTTCATTTACTGCCCCATTCATTTCTACCTAAAGTCACATGATACAGACCAGAGTTACAACAGCCAATTTTGCTTGAACCTTTTTATACCAATAGAATGCCTGGTGAATGCCAAAATACCCATTCCACTAACTGAAAATTGTAGCTATGGGAAAGAACCCCATATGGCATACTCATGACTCAAGGCCATATTCTTCTAGAAATTTTTCAGAAAAAGAAACCTCAGGGCAACAATGGGATTAAGCTCTCTCTAAATACTGAGAAACAGAGAATAGAGTCCAATTGCAACCAGAATATTTTGCTACTTGATTCCAGTTGCCTCAAGCTTCAATTCACAGCATCAACTCTTCATATATTTGGCATCATACTTCCGCAACAAGTTTTTTTAATGGAAATAGAGCTTTAAAGAAGCTTCAGAGATTGTCAGGTCATAATCCCAGATACTGCCCACACTACAAGTTTCCCTGAATATGCCTGTTCCTTGCTTGTACCTGTCTGACATTGCATATCATGCAACGAAATCAGTAGGAAAGCAAAACAAAACAAAATCCCTCACAGCAAAATAAACCTTCCAAAGAGTTTAGAAATATTTGTGTTCACTAGGGACCACCACAAACAGTGGCAATGAGGAAAAACAAAATTGTAAGCAGCAACCTTGGGGATTATTTTGGGTTTTATTTTGTATTCAGGAATTTGCCTAGTAATGGTAGTGTTTTATTGTCCCACATAAACAGATGTGAACAGTCATGATGCTTATAGAAAATACTCATGATCATATTCATTTAACTTCAACTGCCTTTGCAAATGGCAAGCTATGATGAAAACTCTGAAAATATAGAATCTGTTTCATATCTAGATTAATGAAGAGAAAGAAACACCAGAAACATATTTCTGTACTATATTGATTTAGTAATTAATTTATGAAATAGAAATACCATGGAAAAATATTTAAGTTCTTTTACTCATATTGATAAAGGTAGACAACAATGCAAGTTAAACATCAGTCTTTCAGTCAGTGAACACCAACGTAAGCATAATTTCGAAAAATCCTGGATCACTGTTAAAATAAATTTTTACTCATTTTTCATGCTCATTTTTTCAAATATATCATCCTCCAGTGTTTGATATATAAAAATTCAGAGGCAGTAGTTAATACTCTTTATATACAATTTCTTAATGACTAAATTCATAGACAAGATGCAACTACCACAGCTTTATGCCTGAAATCATTTGGCTGGGTTCACTTCAGCTGTCACTGGGGATATGACCAGAATACTAATTCTCTTTAACACAACCTACTTGTATGAGCTCTTCCTGTAAGCGTATCTTTTCTTGGAATTTAGAATTCAGGAGTCTGTGATAGTACAGTGTTATGGGTTTTTGGTTTTGGGGTTTTTTTGTGTTGGTTTTTTTTTTGTTTTGTTTTGTTTTGTTTTAAAAAGCTTATAAATAAATAGGAGATTCTTAATGAAGTACTGACTGCCAGAAATACTGTCAAAGATCTTATGCACTCACTCGATGTCAGTGGGCTCTTCTGTATAATTCTTTGGACATCAGCTATCTTTCTAATGCACCAAAGCATCTATAAATGCACATTATAACTGCACAAGCATGTGCAGTTATAAAAGTCACAAAGGATGTCTGTACCATATAAAGACTGCATCTGAGATAAATGAAGATTGCTTACTCTAAGTCAATGAAAAATATTAACAAACAACGAATGTTTTATTAAATATCCATATTTCTCACATAATATGGAAAGAGAAACCCCAACATTTTACTTACAAGCACATTTTTGTATTTATAAGAAACTAGAAAAAAAGAGTTTTGGTTGTTTTGATTATTCTTACAAAATATATAAAAGTTTCCTTGCTTCATCAACTACTGCTTAACGTGGTGAAAGAAAAACAATTTGAAATTATAGAATTATAGTTTGATAATACTATGAACTATCTCAGTTGTACTTTCCAGGCCAGAGGTATGAGAAAGTTTGTATTTCTTCACTAAAGTGCTTCAGAGTTCCAAGATAAGACAGTTACACAACATGTGATCAATGAGATTACTGATGGGAATTAGTTTCTGCATAGTCCATTAATGAGGGCAAAAAATTTCTTAATCTTTCATATGCAGTTATTAAAAGTCTGATATCATCACCTGCTTTTAAAACACCATTACACCTTTAGGTTGAAGCTCAGAGGAACTTCAGGAGGTCTCTTCTGCTCTACTGACCCCACATACCATCCAGTTCTAGGGAAGGGCAGACATACAGCAAACAGCACAGGACTGGGTCAGTCTGCAAGGGGCACAGCTGCAGATATCTTAGGAGTATCAGCACTTGTCATAGGCAAAAGAAAAAAAAAAAAAACCAAACAAACCTTCCAGCTTAAACTGAGAACACTAACAGGTGGCAGATAATTGGTTGTATGTGTGTAGGAGGGTTGAATGTCAGAAAGTGAATTTTTGACCTGTCAAGCAGAAGTTTGCTATTTGCCAGCTGCAACAATTACAGTCTGATTGTAAATTTTTATAACAGCTGGTATAAAAGTGGCATGTCCCAAATCTTCCAATTTTTAGAGACATAAGACAGAACCACAAATTAGGAGGCTGATCACGCATTGTGCTTCTGCACACTGGCTGCTTAGATTGCGAAGTCTGGGGTTGCAGAAAGAGAAGGAGGACAAAAAGAAGGGAGCCTGAAGAGAAGATGGTGAAGATCCTGGCTGGAGGAAAGATCCTGGAAGTGGGAGAAGATCCAGGAGATCAGCCAGCTGGATGGAGATGAGTGTTATGGTCACCCAGGGTCCTTGCCTAACAATGCCCAAGATGGGTAAGTACAAGCAGCACAGGAACCAGTACAACTTTCTGCCCAACCGTCCTGGGCCAGCAGCAATCTCTGTGCAGGTAAACTGTGATCTACTGAAAGTTTTGTTGGGGAGACAGAGACCAATGGAACAATGTGAGGGAGAGTGTGAGATAATCAAGTAGAGAAAAAGCTCTAGTCTCAGTTCTTAGATAAATCATGGTATACAAATCAACTATGGGTTGTTTACAGTGTTTCACTTGTGAGAGCACCTAAAAACGTAGGCATCATACATATTTTATAATTATGATATCAGTAGTATATCTGTATATCACTTTCAAGTAAAATGAATGTATTTTTTTTAAATGCAAGTAATTTCAACCACACCAAGCATGTACTCTGGCGTGAATTACTATGGACATAACCAGAATTTTTAAATGATGGAAAAAAAGCCCTAAGGTTTTTCTGCCTTACAAACCAGAGAATTCTACTAAAGTAAATATTGAGCTGTATTTTAGTCCCACACTGCAGTAATCATTTTCTCCTTACCAGTTTCTCCTTACCAGTTTTCCCTTTGTGTACATATTTCAACATGAAACAAGACAGCAAGAGAACTTTGGGGAAAATTCAAATCTGAGTCTTATAAGGATTCTGCTCAAGTACAATGATTGTTGTTCTGCCCTCCTGCTCCTTATTTGCAGATTTTCACAGCTGCAGGAGCTTAGAAGAGCATAGCAATCTGCAATGTACTGCCAGACTATATAGACAGCCTTCTGGAAAGAACTGGCACAGGCTTCCTGAGATCATGATTAGGAAAGACATTTTTATTTCCAGTGATTCTGGTTACTGGGAGGGTAGGACCATCCACTTTCTGCTACAACAATCAATAGCCATTGCTTCCAGGGCTGTTGATTATGGGCATTCAAAAAATCTCTGCCTAAATGACTTCTGTTTCTGCACAGTCTTCAGACCGTGACATCTACACCTCAATTAGATGGCCACTTTCTCTTGCTACTGCAGGCACTCCAAAAACTCTCCAAACATAAGCAACAGAGAAACTTATACTAATTTATTTCCTTTTGGGAATATTTTTCTGGATGAGCCTGGGGACAAAATGTATGCCATCTAAGAGACCTGGTAGATACCAGTCTGTTCATTTCACCTTTTATTCTGATTGGTCACCACCCCCTCACTCAGCTCAAACAGCCGGAGATTTACTAGGGAGACATGACCACAGATTACAGGTGTCTGACATGATGGGTTTTGCTCAGGCCCATGTGCAAAAGACTATCTGCCCACCTGTAGATGCTTGCATAACTGACCCTCTAAAGTGTTCCTTGAAAAACATAACAAATATCACATCCAAAACCATAGAGAGAGACAGGTATTGCTCAAATACAGAACTTAAAGAGCAAAGATACAAGATTTAAATAAAGTTCCAAAGCTGCATCATGGATAATACTGTATAAACTTGCAGTCACAAGAATCTCATTTCAGTCCTAAAAAAGGCTTTCACTACATATCAAAATTTGTGAAATCCAAAATATACTGGATTTGTAATATAGTTTGAGTGACACTCACACTGCAATTAAAAGAACTTTCTCATAGCTTTTAGAGATTAGATTAATTATCTTTTAAATTTAGATTTAGATGAGGCAAACATCCCATTTAAGATTATGAAAGACTGTGAACATCATCCAAACATACAAATAGGGGTTTGGTAAAAATCCAGTTTACAAATTTTGACCTAAAACCCTGGACCAACATTAACCTTGCTTAGGTTTGCCTGCATACACAAAAAGCAAAGCCTTGGGTAAACTCTTCCATGCTGTGAACCTCTCCAAAATGCACAAACTAGTTCCTTTACTCATTGGGAATGAATTTGCCTCAGGGAATAGAGGCGAATTTTCAGGGGCAAAGGTTTCATTTCTGGGATTCACACTGACATTCAGCCCCATCAATAAGGTGATACGGGGAATCATATCTGCCAGACCTTTTCAAGAAAGCAGTTGTGTTCTGTGTGTACCCCTGGGGCTGGCACTTGATTTTCTGAGTAAGCTCAGACTGCCTACAGATCTGCTGGTTGATATCCTAAACTTTTTGGGAAGGATCCAGGGCACCCCTTTGTCAATGTCAACCCTGTGAGGCTGGCAGCATAGATTTCTCAGATGTATCCGCATGGTGGAGAATGCGCCCAATCCAGTAAAAAAAAAAAAAAAAACAACAGACATTTTTAGAGAGAAATTTCAATCAAGTTACCAGAGAGCGAATCCTGCATGTATTTTCAAGGACAGATATTACAAAAAGGCAACTATTTTGTCCTTGAGGCTTCCCTGATGGCCTCCCTGCAAGAGAGGTGTATGCCAGCTAAGGGAGAGTGTTGATGCATCCAGAAGAAATCACGCTATGCTGCGACTCCATGTTCTTGACAGACGACAGCCATGTAATTAAGAGAGCCAACAGTGATGCATCATGTGGTTGGAATAAAGTGGAAATTCATTCTGCCTTACATAAAGCTTATATAAATGTAAGTTACAAGATTTTGTTTTCTAGAAGGCCACGTGAAACCATTAGCAGTCTGCAACAGCATTTCAGCATAGAGGAATTTTAAGCTATTAGGTATACACATGACAAAATCCACCTAAGGTTTCCTGCATCATCTGTATACAGATAACTTAGACCTGGGTTTGTTCCTATCAAGTTACTTCATGACAAGTCACTGGAATCAGATGGAAATTCAGCTCATCTTTAAGGCCTGCAGTATGTAACATGCAAAACATTAGTAGAGTGTCAGGAATATATAGTCATCTTTGATTCCCCCATTCAGTGATTAATCTCTCTCAGAGATAAATTGTTTTCTATAAACTGCCAAGTGAATTTACAACAGAGGAGAAAAAAGGGCACATATTCATACAGTATCTCATGATCTTTGTAGAGTTACAAGGCAAGCAAGAAAGTAAAGAGCCATTCTTGAGATGTCTTTTAATACTTCTAAAACAAAGAAAAAATAAATCTGTTGCTGAGAATCAATTATAAATACCTTTTAGGGTCAAATTTCTCTGACTACTGAGCAACCCAGAAAGTAACAGCAGGGGTTTGTGACATTTTTGTTTTTATTACCAAAAATTCTTCTGCTGACACTTTTAATCAGTACACTTAGCAAACTATCATGCACAAAAAATGAGTACTTCTTTACATATCTGGGGGGCAATAATCAGTCTTGTGAAAGTGATGGAAATATCTTTTTTTTTTTTTAACTGAGCAGCACTACCTACAGATGTGTATGCTTACAAAGACCCATGACAAAAATACTTCTGGAATCTAAAATACATACCAGAGAGGAAGTTACCAAAACTACAGGTCTATTTTATATTACTAGTCAACCAGGAGGACAGGGCTGTTCTGTGCCACTGGAAAATCTGGTCCATTATGGGGAGGACAGAGATAATATATACATGAGGTACTGCTATAAAGACTGTCAGCAGGATGTCTTACCAAGTACTAATGTTCTTTTCAAATGAATATTAATGTGTTTAATCCACTGCATATAATCTTGTATTTTATATCCCACATTATTATTTTATTATTATTAAAATATAAAATTTATGTGTTCATACTATTCATCTGTGCGTAAATTCAAGATCTTACCTACCATGTAATGCAATGTACAGCCATGTGCCCAGGCACCAGGAATTTCTTGTATTCGGCAAGTCCACAGACCAATGACTTTGGGCACCCAGCCAGGTATGCACAGCATTCACACATGACTTGTATGCCCACAGCAATCTAAAGGCTGCTGGTGCTTTGTGGGGACATACCAAACCAGGGAGGGTATACAGCACAGACAAATGTGTATGAGAGACTTCTTTGAAAATTCCCTACTACGACAATGTTACTGGCAGTAAGGTTTTCACTAAGGTGGGTGGTTTTCACCAAAGGAAGAATTTGGGAAAAGCCATTCAAACTTGTCATACCATATGGCAACTGTCTCCTACTGAGGGAAACAAGTTAAGGAATTTCAGGAAAAAAGATTAAATCAGTCAAGATCCCTGCGAAGACTTGAAAGAGCGGACTGACAACAAAATCTAAACACAAAATAAAAAGACAAGAAAAACCACTGAAATGATTGCTACCATTTGGTCAAGATGGAAACAAAGATGAAGAAAGAGGAGGAAGAGCCTTATTATACCACAGCTACATTAATATACTAAAAGCAGGTTTTGTTACAATTCTTTACCTAAGCATCTTATAATAATTTGTAACCATACTGCCTGATTTAAGTGCTATAAATAAATGCTTATACTTGCATTTTTCATTAATTTGGTTCAAGTTAAATATGATTTCAGGGAATAGATAATAGCAAGGAATTCCTTACAAAAGGGCATGGAGAATTTATAATTTTTAAGGCCTTGGGAAACCTTAACAATATCCCCAGCACATCCTCCACTGTATCAAGCAGGTAATAAAGCGGGTCCTCACTGGAGCTGCATAGGTCAGTAGAAGCTGATACAGCAGGGGTCAGGAGAAGCAAAAGCAACTTGAGTAAGGCTTGAGACACTCTGGCATTCAGTAAAATATTAGGATACATCCTTCACTCCAAGTGCCATAGGGACAGAATGTGGGTAATAGAAGAGTGAGGGGTCCATAAGCCACTGCAGTGAGTTGTACCACACAAGGTGACTACAACAGGTTCTTCAGCAAGGAATTAGAGAATATATGCTTTGTCTTCTGAAAGTCTGCATGCTATATTCAGAATAAGAGAAAGTGTATTATAAATCAATTATAAAACTGACAACAACAAATAGACTAACTTTGTGCAAGTTGTGTTTCTGCCACACCTTCCCCTTTCTTCTACTGGTTTCCAGTGGTTTGGAACTGGAAGGTGAATACTAGCATAACAAAAAAGAAATCATGGCAATTTCTCACATTAATCCCTTAAAAAAAAAAATCCACTATATAAAGCTGAGGTAAGGTATCACATATAAATGTTAAGAAAAGCTGATCCTGAACCCATGCATGGCAACAAACTTTTAGAGCTGCTTGCCCAAACATCATGTCAGGAAACAAGCTGTGGAAAATGAAACCCCATCTCTTCCACAATAAAAGCAAGAAAGCAAATCTTTTCCTTCACATGTAAAAGTTGTTGGGGTTTTTTTTTTTTGCTTTCTTTTTTTAAAATTTTATGAGCTATCATCCCTGTGGGAGTTAGTGGAGAAGAGAAAAGAAAGAAAGGGGAAAATGAAAAATCAAGACTTACTTTTGTTTCAATTTTCAAAAAGAAAAAGACAATTAAAAAATCAAGTGATTAAAACCTTAGAATTTGGCAGTCAGCCTTTTTTCTTTAAAAAAAAAATCGTTAATTTTACCTACCTTTCTTAATATTGGTTCTACTTTATCCCTTCATACTTTTCCAAAAGCTTTTCATATATCCCCTTACCCTTTTACTAAAAGGAATTAATTTTTCTTTTATGATCTCCTTTTTTTTTTCCTTTCCAATTTAACTAATGCTGACATTATTTTTGTTGTTACTTGGTTGCTTCCCTTTTCTTTTGGGAGCTATTTTTTTCTCAGCCTTACATCTTTAACAGTATCATGAAGGCACTTGGCTTTTTTCCTGTTTCTTTCATTCGGTTCACTTGGAGATGTGATCAGTCATGCCTTAACCAGTGTGCTTTTTAAGACTGCTCAGCTGTGTTCCATTTTGGCAGAATTTTCTTTCTCATTTTTCACTTATACTACCTAAATTTCTCAATGCCTTTCAAATTTGCTTTCCCAGATTCTAAAATTCCTGTGTGGATATATGCTATTAGAGCTATTGCTTCTAGGTTGAATTCAAGAAGGCTGCTAACACAGGTATTAGATGTCCTAATTTGATACAGTTTCAGGTAACTCGTAACAGTTTATTTTCTGATAATTTTCAATAACCTTCCTGTTATTTACATTTCTTGTGTAACCAAATTTTCCTATGGCAATTAAACCCCCCAAAGTATTGTACGTTAAGAAAAAAAAAATGCTCAGTCATACTACAGATACTCAATCGTACTATATATGTTGAAAATAACAATTTCAATATGACAAAAATAACAATTAATAAAGTATGTAAATAAAGGAAAGCATAACATATATACAATATAATTATTTTATAAATAAAGAAGGAATTCAATTTCTATTTCACAAACTATTTTTTGCAGAGTTTTTTCTGTTATTATTCAGATAGTAGCATTATTATGCTTGGCACTTTACAGATGTCTTTGAAAATGAGGTCACTGCCTTGAAGAGCTTATAATTAAAACCCCTGTGAATTATATACTGAGTAAGTGAGGATAGTACATCTATCTGCCTGTGAGCTATAGAGACAACATTATTCAGTGTTACATATTACATATTTATATTACTTTGGGTTCCAGTTTGTATGTTACCTGACATGAAAATAAAACCAAGAAAATGGTGGAAGATTTAAGAAACAATTCTAGCCAGATTACTGTTTTCTCATTTGCTTTTTCATAGATGTAAGCAAAATGAATGGGTTACCAAGACAACCATTTCATAAAATCAGATTCTCAAAACCTGTTAGGAAACAAGTACTCTATAAAATGAGCCTTTGGCTAAATGAAGTCAGCTGATATGATGTAACTCTAAAATTACCTCATAATTGCAATTAAAGCAAGTTGCACCCATTTGGTCTGTGAATGTTGACTATTATCACAGTCCGCAATTGTCATTCTCCAAATTATTAGCACTGAAAATAAATAATCCAAAGTCTAGGGACCTTATAAGACCACAGCAGTTCCACTATCTCTTTCCCCTTGCCTGTTCTTCAGTACTCATTTTCATTGCGCTGACCACCACAACTGAAAGCATGCTTTTGCAGAGCTAGCAGAAAAACGGTTAAAATTTTCCCAGCCAGAAAACTAACTGAAGAGATTGTTTAGTATTCATAATATCACTTCTTCTCCTTCCTTGCCCTGTCTAGGCAACTAGGGAGTTAGATCCTGTGTATATAAACCAAAGAGAATAGCGTGAGAAGAATAAACGGTTTGCAATTTCCATTTAGTTTTGTCATTCCATCTTTGCTTCTCTTTTTCAAGTTCTCAAGTCTAAAATCAGCACAAAGTTTTCACTTGCCGATACTATGAACTTGCAATCAGTATTACTATCAAATGAATGAAGTGCTGAGAACATCACAAACAATCTCCCAGGGAGTGTGACATTTTTGTGACACTAGTCCTGTATACTGACCTCTTTACAACTGGGGGAAAAAAAAAAGAAAGAAAAAAAAAGCTACAGTTTATTTCTGTTTGTTTATATGTGTAATATATGCTTTTTACATGCATGTAAAGAGCATTTTGTATATTTAAACATAGAAATACACACACAGGTCTTTAAAATGATGTGCTGCTTATTTCACAAAGCTCAAAGGAACTTTTTCTTTAAAAAAATATTTAAGCTGAACTATAGCTTCTGAAACGTTCTGGAATTTCTTTTAGTAGAATTTCTGGAATCTCTGGAAAACACTAAGAGCTCCAGATGGAAGAATTTTTTTAAAAGCTTGATTCAAGAGACTTCTGAATTTTGGCAGATAAATGCTGCATATGTTGTGTGGAGGTGATCTCCTGTGGGGGACAGGAAGATGATCTCTTAATGCACATTCACCAACTGTCATAAGGCTGAAAAGAATATGCATGTATTGTGCAAAGATACTTATCAAAATTTCAAACCCCGGTTTTCAGTGCAAAAGCTGAAAGAAATCCTAAAAGTGAACTGTCATGTTCTTTGAGGGATGAATTAAACATGCTGTTAAGTGTATACACCACTGGGAAAAACTGTGGTCCTTTTTAACCTATATTTACATAATTCTCTTTAAAAAAATACACTTCCATGTTTTATTTGGGGGGGGGAAAAAAATCCTAAGCATGCCAGCATCACATGCAACAATGCAGTTGATATTTTCAGCCTAAGTGAAGACACAATTCTAAACTAAAAGTAAAATAACTAGAGTAAATTAAATAATTAGCTAGGACAAAAAGTTAATTCTTTTTAAACAGTGGCAGTATGCTAACCTCTCTATTTAAAAGGTTAATTGATTTAGATATCAGTAATGCTTTAAAAAGATGTATAGATCTGCAGCTTAAATCTGTAAAAAATTCACAGAAGAAAATATATTCATAATTCCCTGTGGGACTTTTCTACTGCAAAGAAACACAGAGCTCCCACTGGGACAAAACCAGGTTTTGAACTCATTCACTTGTTGTTGATGATATACATAAACTTCCCTCTTTACCCAATAGGTCAAACCTCTATACCAGGTATAGCATATGAGACTGTTTTGGAGACTATTAATAAATGTGGTTTTCCTTAGAAGCCAATGAATGCTCTTACAGGATGGGGGAGAAGTAGGATCCCTATGGCAAATAGGGATCTCGGTGCTCACAAGGAGATACTATTAGTCCCCAGATGGCCACCTAACTCTCACTACTATTCTGTAAACTCTTTCAGTACAGTCATCAAGTCCTTCCCTGTTCTACAGAGCTACACACAAGATTGGCAAATAGCTTTTGAGACACTAAAATCATTAACATTTAACAGAGACAACCCCACCATACAAATGGCCTTGAAGAAAAATGGCTTATGTCCCAGTGAGAAACTAAACACTGACACCTCCCTCAGGCCATTAAGTGAATCTTACACCATAACGTTCGTTCTTAGCAAGATGAATTATACTCACAACACAGAACCAAAACATACAAAAGTTGGAGAATTCTTATACAGCAACCAAGGTCCCATGAACTAATTTGCAGAGAAATACAGAAACTCATTAAGGCAAACAACCTCAATGTTTTCTTTGCATATCACTATTTTATGGAATGGAAAGCAGGCAGCAAAAGCAGCTTTCATCATTAATCATTTGTCTAAAAGAATGTATTCAAAACTTCTAGATTATGAATAATAAAAATTACTATTGACAAACAGACATGATTCATGCATATACTGTATCTGCAATGAATGCGAAGAGCACAGAAAATGGAAAAATAGGTATCCATCAGAAAAACTACCCCCTAAGTTTCTGTGAAGTTAATGTAAGGAAAGAAGTCTCATGAGGGAGGATTCTTACTGCACATATTGAAAATTAATTATTCAAGTTTTAGGTGATGTCTTAGATTATTTTTCACAGATCACAAAGAAAAATTATTGCAATAGTAGATGGAATCATTTAACAAAACATTCCCCAAATTCAGAATAAGCATTTTTTCAGAAATTAATTTTATGTTGAGATACAATACATAGCACCTTGATGAAAGTGGTTGAGGATTAGTAGCTTTAGCACCTTTGGTCTACTATTAAAACTCACTATGAAATAAGCCTGGTCAGCATGTCTCAATGAGGAAACATGAAACAAATCAGTTTTTGAAAAAAGAAAGTGATCACAGCTGGCAATAGTACTAGAAAAGTGAGGTTATGGGGAAGATCCAATGGAAGATGTGTCATTTACTCCAGAACAGATCTAAAAGTTATACATTTAAAAACTTCCAGGCAGTTTTAAAAATTATGTCATCTAAAACAGGCCCAGCTGTTGTCTTGGTTCCCAGGAGAGCCAGGACAGCTCAGGGAGATCCATCATGGGCCACAGCTTGAGGAAAAGAATATGTCCCAAAAGACAAAGTTTGTGAAATGCTTCTCTAATGTCTACAAGGCAGTATAGAACCATACAATAAGGAGCTGTGCTGCACTAAAGGTTTTACACCGAATCTCAACATCCTAGTCTCTTGTTGCCCAGTATGGGATAAGTGCCTACTATGAGGGACTTTGTTTATATAGGAAGGATGAAATAACCTGAAAAAAATAATTCAACAAATTATCTCTTTCTATAACCTCATTTTAATATTTACAAGGAAAAAGAATTATCAACAAATTAAAAAAAAATTACATAAAATCGGGATCATTTGACAACTAGCTTTGTGACACCATTAGGAAATTTATCAGAATAAGCTTTTTTCATTGAATCTTAACTCTCTTATCTACATTAATACTAAGGCATACTTTATTTAACTACAGCTCAAATGATATTTTCTGAGTAGGAATCATGTACATTTAAAAAGGAAATAAATGTAATTTCCTTAAATGACAAATGCCAAGATTATTTTTCAAAGGGCAAAAGCCTTAAAATTTTGTTGTTATGCAGTTAATTTATAAAGCATTTTGGGCCTTTTATACCAGTTTTTATAAACATGAATTATGTTTAGAAACTGAAATAAATCCTCTCACCCAGAAGCCATTTGATTGGAACATTCACATATTTTTAAACACAAAATTCTGGATTATTTGCCCAAAAATCAAAGCAAGCAAGCATTCTATTTATTCAAGATGATTTTTATGAATGTCTGTCTGTAATTCAGGCCAAAGACCCTATGGCACAGGCTATACAACTTACTGTTGGCACCTTAAAACATACAAATATCTTAGAAACAAGGTGAGGAAACTTTCCTTTGTTTTGCACGCTTTATACAAAGCTAATGAAAAAAATCTCTGTAGAGCCACTCTACCCTTTCACTCCTCTATCCTCTCTTTCTACTCTCTCCAGCCAAAGTACCTTTGCAAAAGCAGTTCAGAAGAATTTGTCTATAATGAACTATAAAATACTTGAAGAATGAGTAGAAAATTAATGGCATTCATAAAAAAAGCATTAAAATTATTTGATTGGGTAATCCTGCCTACATAATTTAGGATAGTTAGATATAGGAGAAAAAGGCAACAGTTACTATAGCAACAGAACTGTGAAAGGAGTATATCTTGCAAATACCATTGCTTCATTTTCTGACAAAGCAAGCAGTGTTGTGTGCTTAAGTAGACAATAAGAAACAGTAACAAAAAGATTTTGAAATTATATTGTTTCTAAACTACTAGTATTATAAACAGTGGGTTTGAAGTCTTATATTTTGAGCCAATGGCTGTTATTTACACTTATCACAAATGAAATCAAAGTATTTGAAAACTATTAATCCCTGACACAGTTGGCTGTATTTTGGCATTGGCCAAAGTCTCTAACGGCTGTTCTTCTAAGCTTTAAATTATGAGCAAATTAATGGCCATGGACTTTTTAAAATGCTTCTAAGGAAGGATATGATTTTTTTTTTTTGGCACTAAATTTAGCAGCAGTACTGTACAATTAATTCTTCAAACAATAGCAAAAAATAAAATTAAAAAAAAAACCAACCAAAAAACCCCACTTGTCACTGAACTATTTCATTTCAATATTCAACACTTAATCATCCAGTAATACTTTGTCTGGTAGACTAATATAGCAAACTTGCTTAACCAACCAATGTTATCTGAGATCTCTTTTTAGCAGACTTTTAGCAGTTTTAGTTCCATAGATCTGCTGCTGAAGTCCTCAACAAAAAAAAACTATTTAAACAATCAATATCATAAGCACAGAGCTTGAAGAGCTGTAACAAGTGAATACATACCTCCAAGATATTACATTAATATTTGTTACTTAAAGGAAGAGAATATTCTAACAAATACATAGAAATGTGCAGCTTTTCATTTCTGAGAAGAAATTTTTGAAAATTGGATCCTCTTATGCATGCTGGCTGTAGCCATAAGATCACAGAAAGTAGGACTAGATAAGATTTCAGGCGGTCACTTGGACCATCCTTTTGTCTTAAGGCAAGATAAAGTCAGCCTTTTTCTCTTTGTAGCAAATAGATTTATCTCACTAAAATGATAGTTTTTAAATACATGATGAGATGCTTCCTAAGACTCTGTTGATGGATTTTTGAAATTACTATATAAAGTTCTTTTCTTCAAATCCTTTAAAGATTTCCTGGTCAATTCAGGAAAGTACCTCAATTAGAAGAGTGAACATTATCCTGGCAACCAAAGATGTAACCATAGAATGATTTTTTCTAATTTTTTCTTTCCTCCAGAAACTAACTTGATAGGGACATACATTGTATTTAGAAGTAGCTAGAGAAAGCTAAGTACAAAATAAGTCAAACTTTAAGAGCACCTCTGTAAAGACTTCCAATTTATTTTTAAAACAGCTTTAGTACTTTAAGACAGGGATTGCAGGTTATTGAAATGGACATTTGCAGTCATGTTGGTCAAACATTTAGTTGCCAATGCCCTGTTATGGCCATTTATCTCTATAAGGGCAGATCCTTTACTTCTACTATAGTATCTGGGGACTAGGAAGGAGAGAGTTGCAGTTAACATCACTGCCACTAAATATCTTCAATAGACATCAAAATAAGCTTGGTAACAGCAAAGATATTTAAATACATATAGTCTTGTATGGCATTCTTCAAATGAAGATCAACTATGGCTTTTTTGCTACAGTCAGCCAGTCAGAATCAACTATATCCCAAGTAAAGTATAATGTTGTGCCTTATTTTACAAGAAATAGTAATACCAGTGAAAAAGTAGTAAAAGTTATGTGCCTCAGGGAAGTTTTAGAATTACAGGTTACTCACTATAGATTATTTACCATTTAATGCCAAAAAATAAATTTTAGGAACAAAAAAATAGAAATAAAAATACACTTACTAAAATATTACATTGCATAGCAATTTATAGACACTTCTCTTGCACAATTAAATTTTATCAAATTTATATCTAATAACATTCATATCTAATTCAATATTTTAGAGCCAATTTTCAACAAAGGTTGAGTAAAAAACACTTTGTGCCCAATTTATGACTTTTTGGATTGCTAATAATTTTTGGAAATTGCGCTTCTGGAAGCATTGGACAACAAGACTCACAAACATATGCACTAGTACTTTTATTCCTTGTTTTACTGGGATTTTATGTTGACATCAGCGTCAAAAGATTTCAGTTTACTATATACAATGTTGAAACCTCCAGTACAGGGATGCTCTTTTACTCAGAAGAAAAAAGAAATTAGTCTGAAACCCACCCTCAAAATAAGGTATAAAACTACCACATCTTAGATACTATTCATCTGCTAAGTGCTGGCAAAAGTTCCTTTTTCAATAATGATCACCTTTTAGTTCAGAAAGAAACTGTAGCACATGAGTTGAAAATGCAACCTACATTAGACAATTCTCACAGCCTCAGGCTCCTGGCATATTATCTAGCAATGATCATTTTTTTTTTAACTTAGAAGATAATGGTTTTCCAATAGATATAGACATTCATCTAAAATAAGAAACTGCAGCAGTAACAAAACCATAAAATAGGCAAGGTGAAATTAAATGATATTGTTACCAGAATCATAAAGAAAGAAAAAAAACAGAGAGAATTACAAGTCAGGCTGAAAAGGTAAGACAGTGAGAGAAGAGGTGGCGATTTCTCTACAGTGCAATGTCTTTATCTGAGAACAGGTATATCACGTGGCCTTCTTAACAGCATTGTCAAAATAACTGTTATTACAGGAATGTTGTGCACAGGAAGTCAGTTTATCAAGAACACTTGCCTGACACTTTAAAAGACATTTTAACTTGATTGCTTTAGAAAGTTTTTTAAAAGTTATACCTATTGGCCATGGGTAATTACTTGTGGGAGGGAGGAAAAAACAAAGAAAATGCTCCATTTAAAATAATCTTTAAACAAATTAAAAAGAAAACTTCAAAGTTAAAAATATACTGAGTAACTGGCACTGGCAAACCTGTTAACTTAAAATTATATAAAGCTAACCTTGAAAGCAACAAGAAATGTATTTAAGTCTTCTGTTTAAAAGACTAAAGATTCAAAAAATTTTACAGTTTTATGTCAGTGTCAAAACAGAAATGTAAATCTGGGTATCCTTATGTGTACCTTGGTGCATTCATGTGTCTTTACCTAAGGTATGAACATACTCCTTTTATTCCCAAAAGGTTTTTTGCGTTCTATGGTCAAATATTTAGTTGTCTTAAGTAATATAACACAATATTTTTTTCTTTGATTGGTTACACCATACTGTGCAAGTTAATATGCAAAAGTAGTAAGAAAATCACGTCACAAGTCTTTTTCATGTAACTCATACAAACTAGGTATTTATCATGACACTTGGCGTACAAACAGCGACTCAGCTAGGTAGAAACACAAAGGAGGTGAGTCCAGTTGGGGCTGAAAAAAACAGATAGCATGTTTTGGAGTAATTAGCCCAGTTCAGAAAACTAAAATTTTCATTGGTTCCAAAAAAAGTCAGCTGTGAAAAATATTTCTGTGATCCCTTAATTTAGTGTATAACTTATTCAGATACTGATGTTGCATACATTGCAAGGATAGGCTTTAAAAAAAAAAAAATAAAGAACTGTCCTTGAATAAATTATCTGCTTTATTATACTACAGACAGACTTTCCTTCAAGGGTGAAGTGTGAATAAGTTAACTATTCTTCCTATTGCTTTTCACCCTGAAAATCTCTGAAATGGATGTTAGAATAGTACTACTAGAAGAGTACTACTGGAAGAGTAGTACTACTATTCAGTTGCAATTTGGTGTTTTCACATTTAGATAAGGGCTATATATGCTGTAACATCTAAAGTCCTAGTATGACATGGAAATCACAGCTGAGTTAGTTACTGAAACGTACAGCTCTCATCTGGGAAGTTAAAAGTAGACTTTTATCCCCCTCACAATATATTTAGACCTATGTTTTCCACATACAGATAAATTCATGCTGGGAGCAGAGACTTTGCCATAGACTTTATTCTGATTAGTCAGTTACCATTGTCACACTACCCAATCAGGATACAACTGCGTTTTGCTAACATAATATTTATAAAATCATAGAATCATATAAAGGCTAATTCTAGCAAATAACTACCAGTGAGTACCTTATTTTTAAGAGTAGCTCCCAGCTGTCTAAAAATGTTACTTAAAACTTTTGTTTTATGTGTCTAAAAGAGCTGTCTGCGTGCACAACAAACTTAAATAACCAATACAGAAGTTTTATAGCACTAAATGGTAGTATTCAGAGAGACAAGCAATCTTTATGGGTCTCAGAAGTATCACTGTAAGGATTATTGACATGAAGAGAATGTGAAGAAGTAGCTTTTAAAGAATAAGCCATAAATGCAAATTGGTATTATCTTGAATGAGCTGCTGCCCATACGAAGCTGAAATATATGCAAAATAGTAGCTTTGCTATATGCTAATGCAGAGAGAATACCAGACATGCTAATGCAGGAGAAGACCAGACTAGTACTTGACTGTACAGTTCAAATTAAATAGACAGAATTTAAGTGGATTATATCACAAGTGCTTCGTTCATACAGAATGCCTTCAAAACCTTCCTAGTATGAAGTCACTTTCATATAAAAAGTATTCCATTTTATGAGTAAGCCCTGAAAAGTCAATCCAGATAAATACATTCAATAATTTGTCATGCCAGGCATTTCAAATATCAACAAATCTGGCATGTATGCCCTGAGCAGCTTTGTGTTACTTCTGAAGGTTTTAATAAGGGCAAAGCCGCATACCTATAAATTCAATATGAAGCATTTTGAAAGTGATAAGTACATCACTGACTACCATAAATTACTACTACATATATACTAAACCACAACTCATGTAAAAACAAGATTTGATTATGAGATCAACCAATGCCCACAAAACACCAGTACTTGATCAATAGATTGAATGACTGTGTCTCCCAATCAGAAGCTGAAATACATACCTAACAATTGTTTGCCTACATTGAATGTCTGTTTAATTGTGATTAAAAGGGCATGCTGATAGGCTCATCACCAAATGTTTCACAACATTGTGTTACCTAGAAGATTTCTAGGAGGAAGACAGTTTCTAAACAGAAGTTAATTGTGAAAGACAAGTGTTAGATACCTGTGACATAACATTTTCATAAACATTATTTTGCACCTATGAATCTCTTCTACCTGACATCCAGCATATGTGTATTCTTTGCCTTCACCATCAAATTATTTCCTCCAACTGATTTGTAGGACAAACATTTATCTTTTTCTGTGGTCGTAATGCTTGATATTCCTGCGAAGCAGGAGTGCCACCTGTCTCAGGAAAGAGATGACTGGCTACACGCAGCAGAGCATGGTACAGCCAAGACTACCATGGTCTGACATACGACTCTGTGTCTGGTCAGACAGCTTGCTGTCACCTCGAGGTTCAGAGATCTATATTCTTCTTCAGCAGATGCAAATTACTAAACGAAAATAAGGCGGAGAGATTTTTCAAACCTTACTTGCAGAGACTGATTACTTTAGCTTTCACATTTAAAACTATGGCAGAATGTAACTGTGCAGGTAGGAGGGATGCCTAGAAGGGTGTGCAGGAGTCTCAGATCACTGCACTCACTGCCTGAGTGCACTGGAGACTTCAGAGGTTCTCCCTAGACATCATGAGAGAGCAGAGTCACTAACCACATCATGCCATTACAGCAGGTAGGCACCTCAAGAAATGCTAGACAAGCATTTTTTACATGTTACTGATGCATTTAAAACCATTTTTTTCAGGGTTAAAAGTATTCGTGAATTTATGTTGAATTCAGCAGATGATATTGATCAAAAAGAAAGACAAAAACTAGAGCTCAAAAATGAAATGCATTTTCTGGGGTTAAATTAATTTAGAAATTTAAGCGTGTCTCATAAGGAACGAATGCCTTAATTGTTAATCTATGAAGTAATTTTCTCTCTTCCTGAAGAAAACCAAGGCACCTCCTTTTGTTGGCCAATTTGATTCAGCACAACTTTGTTACCAAGATAAACAAATTCAACTGTTATATTCATAGAATTAAACACACAAATGAAACCGTAGAAATTGCCCCAAAACTGGAACTGTGTTGAAATGCAATGTGTTCTGTATTCTATTCCATTATTATTCATACTTTTTATTAGAAAACCAGTTTTTACTATTTCCAGCTGTACGTGCCAAATTAGAAGTTAATGAACTTGGCTTTTCCTTGCATAGGTATTGCATAGACAGGAACAAAGAAAAAAAAAATGCTCTAGGCTTTTACATTTTTGTTGTACAGTTTAGAAAAAATAAAAAGCAAAAGACTTCATTAAGCCACAGATTTTTAGCTAAAAAAATCTTCAAACAAACCAGTTACCAATATCTCTATTAGCCTGCTTCAGAGCAATTTGAGTCTATGTCCACAGCTTCATAATGCGGCAAAGATTAAGGTTATTTGCCTGGTGGCTTTTTTAAGTCAGTAAAGACAGACAGAAGTCAAGGCTCCCTTCATGGCATGCATCTCTCCAGACTAATTGACTGGGTTAAGGAACAGGTTTGAGACTTTGATGCTCTGATGCAGCAGAGATTAATTCAATTAAGGGAGTGCAAGGATGGACTCTGCAGGAAGTGAGGGGCAATATGTTTTTCTGCATTGGCTTCTCCAATCAGTTAACACAGGTAAGTAAGCACTCTGAACTGAGTACCAAAGCAGTCCTATGCTTCAACAACTGAAGGCAAGAAAGCAAAACTCAGAAATTAATTTCAAATGAACAAAAAAAACCCTAGCCATTGTCATAAGAGCTGAATAATCTCCCAAGAAACTTCTTTGCTTTTGCAGTTCTGCTCAATAAAGAAAATAGGACAGTAAGCAAAACACCACTGCAATACTAAAGCTGGATGCACAAATCTACCAGTAAAGGGGTTAAAATTACAAATTGCTTAGTAGTTTCTGAAAAGTAGTCATATATTAGTATAATTTCTGCTCAAGCAATTGAAACCTAAGTATGCCTAACTAGTCAAATACTATTTTGAATGATCTAATCAGTATTTATCTCATTCTTGTAAGTTTTGGTGTAATAAGATATAAATATAGTATATATCATATATAGTCAGGCAGAGTGAGAACTGATCACTAGTATGACTTAATATTTTTCCTGCTTGCTTAGGCTAAGATACTTGCCTTCAACACCTTAAATAAGTCATTTTACACTTGGAAAAAAATGTTTTGTGCCATCTTAATCACATTTTTTTACTGGCAAACTAAGCATCTTCAGTTTAAAGTACTTCTTCATATTTTCTGGACACTGCCAGTAAAATGAGGGTATCTTTAAAAAATTTCTGCTTCAAATAATGATTTATTTGGATCAGTGTAGCTGAAGTACTTCAGTCAGGCAGAAGATGAATTGTGATCACAGAAAAGTCATAAACAGTGATATGAACCCAGGTGATGAGGACTGTACTAGAATGAAATAGGTACATATCTATTCCATCAGAAAACTAATAAGTATAGTTGTAATAATATGAAAAAGGTATTTAAGATATTACCCCTCTTTCATGTTGGTTTCCTTCTTTTGTAAGCTCAGTAGGAATTATGGGTGTTAACTAGCCATTTTTTTTCTAGTCTCCCTGTCCTATTTAATACCAGTCACTGGAAAAGTATCAAAAGTGATTTGGAATGCACTTACATAAAAAACTAGCTAGACAATGACAGAACAGATAAGAACAATTTAAACTTTACAGAACTTTATTACTTTATCACATTTAATAGAATTATTCAAGCATTTTTTATGAGTACTCCATTTACTAAAGAGATATAAATAAAACAACTTCTAACTCAGAAGATATCAGAACAAAGGTTTTCACTGTTTCGTTTGCTATGTTTCACCCATTATATAAGCTTTGTTTTCCCCCCAGCACATTCATCCTGAAATATCTTCCATTAACTACTATGAACTACTACTTTTATTTTTCTTTCAAATATCTCAAAGGAAAAAAATATATAAAATTTTAAAATTCCTAATATTTGCATGAGAAAGTGTCAGCTACATACTTCATCTTTCATATTTCATTTACAACAACATTTAAGATTTAAGCTGTTTAGGCAAGAGGCTCCTTTTTTTTTTTTTTTTTTTAATATGTTTGGCTAGAACCTAATAGATTTTAAGTCCTTTAATAATATATGCAGAATGTACCCATTAAGATCTTGCTTCAGTGTCCCATGTATTCTAATGCTATAGAAAAGACTGAAAACAAGTGTGTGTGCTAAACTGAAACACTCTTTGAAGATTTTAAAGGACCAATGACCACAGAAGCTGGGCACCTGAGAGTATCAGCTGTACTTTTAGGGAACTTTGTATTTGTCATACTGCATTTTCAAAAAAAAAAAAAACAAAAACAAAAAAAAACAGGACACCTTTATTATGATACATAGTGGTTACTATTCCTATGTTAAGATTGAAGGTTGTTTTCATTTGGGTATCTAGATTCACACACACTAAGGTACAAGTCCAAAACAACCTTGGTATCATATCTCTTTTGCAGCCTACAAAAATCCTTTATAGATGCAGTTTCCCTACCCAGGGCAAGGGCAAGAATTACACATGTCAGAAAGGAAACTGATAGCCCTGCACAATAAGCAAACTTTCAAATTTTTATTTCAATAATTTAGTGACAATTTATTTAAAATATTCATGCAAACACTAGGCTTCATCACCATGCTCTCTTTACTGTTCCTTTTTTTTTTTCTTCCTCTCTATTCTCCTGAACCCATAATTATTTTCAGTAAAATCCAACAGTTTCAGCAGAGATGGAACGGCAGCCATTACAACCTGACCTACAGCTTGACTGTTAGAATATACTCAGGGACACAGGAAATGTGGGTGAGAAAGGAACTGATCCCAAGCACATGCTGTAACTATTAACTTAGCACTCTCCATCTCTGATGCATTTTCAGATGACGCTTTACAAGATGAAACGTATAAGTGAACACAGGCAAAGCAACACTCTGCACGCTGATGAACTGCACAAAGATGTGAAACCCACTGAACCAGTTACTGGCAACTGCACTTCCAGGATGCCTCTAATGCAACTTAGATATTTCAGTACATACAGATTTTACAAACCACCAGGATTAGGCAAAACCTCATGAGGTTTAGTAAGGTTCAGATTAAAATGCACATACCTAAACTCTAACTCCCTTTTGGATGGGTCCTAAGTCTTCCACTCCTTTTATATGGACAACTGCAAGAGATTCAAGCTGGGAACCTGAAAATATAGTGCTACTGTCCATCACAGCATACATGGAACTACTGCCACAGACTTCAGGAAGCCTCCCTGACAGTTCAAAGCCAAAGCTGAGTTGCGGGAGGCTCTCTGGGGACAAGCACCTAGGAACATTTGGGGGAGGGGAAAAAAAAAAAAAGAAAAAAAAAAACACACAAAAACCAAAACAAACCACACAAACAAAAAACGAACCCAAACAAAACAAAAAACACACAAAAAACCCTCCACAAAACCAAATAGCACGATGAGAAGCTTTTAGATATTTTTGTTGGTATGAGATAGCTTGTATTCCTACACTTGATTTTGTGAGGAGCAGAGCTAGCTTTTATTTATTTTAAAACATAGATATGCTTTGGAAGTTCATGACGTAAACACTTGATGCAAACCCCCGAGGAGGATTGTTGACTATATTGTGGCAGAAAATGTCAAAATGTACAGCTAACATAACTGTGGCTTAAGGCTGCATACACGTTGAAATAGAGTAAATGCATTCATACTTTCTTCTGCATATGAACTCTGACAAAATTATAGTCAGGTCCCAACATTTCTACTGCAGAAAAACATCACAATAAGAACAACTGCTTTTCCTCCCATTCCCTTCGTATTTTACAGCTTCAGCTTTTATTCTGTCCCGCTACAGAAGATAAATGAGGAAAAAAACCCAACCAACCAACCAAAAAGATCTTTGTGTTTCCAAAGAAACTTTAAAATAAAAGACAACAGCAGGATATGTTACAATAACACTGTCTACTATGCAAATAGGAAATGTGGAGAGAGATGCTTCAGTGGCATTCCATTAACTCTGCAATATCTTAAAATACAGAAAATGCAAATAGTCTCTGTGATGTTTAAATCCATTAGGCTATGCGCTATTTCCCCAAGAAGGCAGTGGAAGTCATATCTGGCACTTTCAAAACCACCAATCAAACAAAATGTAATTGGAAAAGAGTCTGTAAGAAGTCCCACCTTGCCAGATCTCAGGCAAAAGAAATATCTTCCCCACATCTCTTTACAGTACTTTAAATATCTGTTTTAGCTTTCACTTCTAGTAGGCTATTCAAAAGACATGACAGCCAAGCCAAGAAAAAAGCACGCATTTCATCCTGACTTATAGGTAAAATATTTAATAAAAATAATTTCAATATTAAAATACATTTCTGCTCTTTCTGAAAAACTAATATGTTGTTTTATTTAATTATGCAGTAAATTACTTGTCAAAAATCAAAGTGGTAGGATTTTTAGGCTTATTTGGTTTGGGGGACCTGGGCATTTTTGGTGTGGGAGAAAGTTATTTTTCCTTAACCTCTTAAAGATATCCTTATTCCTGACACACTTTGCTGATTGGGAGTTGGCACCAGCTTCGTGTATGCTCACTGCAGTCCATCTGTTAAAACAGATATCCAGTGACTATTTAAGATATGCCTTGCTACAGGTACTAGCTGTCTCCAAATATGATGTCTAAAGGAGGAAAGGACATCACCGTAGGTGAAAAAAATCAAATTCCCAAGTCTTCTGACAATTAAAAGTTCAGTTTGGAAAATAGGCAACACATATTGAAAGTTGTAGTGCTACAAACAGGAAATAAAGGCAGGGGAAGCTGTGAGATATGAGCTGTGCCATATGTCCTCCATTGTCTTCTGCATCCACTTGAAAATAAACCCCTTAAGTACAGCCTCTAGAAATCTGCATCCCTCCTGTGAATTCATGGAGTTGTGGCAGACTTTATTTACTGTCCCTGGCTTTTCTGCAGCTCTGTCCCTCACATTCTTTAACACGTTCCAGTGAAATATGATATATTTATTCCTGGACCTGAAAAAATTTAAAGCATCGCAGAGGCAGATAATTTAAGATCTGACTATATAGCAGTGAAGTCTGTGCACTTTATCATTAATTTCCATAAAAGCAGCACTGAGCCCTTAGCCACAAGGACAAAAGAGTTAGAATCGGAGGGCTACTTGGGTCAAACTGAATAGCAGTATGTATAGCTATTTTGCTCAGAAGAGAAACAGTGAGAAACTATTAGAGAAAAAATTACAAGAAACTGAAAAGAAAACTTCCTCATAGAAAGAGACAATCCTTTTATAAAAATAGTAGCAAAAAGTTGAAAAAGCTTTTACACAAGACTGTTTCCCATTTATTCAAGGAATAAGTAATGCTTTCAAAAGCCATGGAGTTTCTCCAAACTCAAACCCAAAATGAATGGAAAGGAAAATTTTCTCTGCTCTTTTGACCAAGAACAAATAGATTAGCTAACAGATGTATGTTGGCCTTTAAAAATGCTTATGTATGATTGGGTTTACTTTCCTTTCTTATTAAAAAGATACATTTAATTGCCTAGGTAATAATTAGGCAATAAAGGTGACAGGTTAAAACAGCCGATATAACTACTTCAGAAACTGTAATGACATTGTTTTAAAAAAAATCAAGACCTCCTGTCCTCCTCCTCTCCTCCTCCCTAAGTCTTTTTTATTAGTAGTAGTATAATACTCAACTAATTTTTTAACTCTTCAGTTCAAAGTTTAGTTTATTTAAACTATGCAGGGCAAGAATCAAGTCAGACAAGGATGGTTTGTGAGAAAAGGAGAGAAGACAATGATAGCCTACAAAGAATATTGGGAGGACCAAGACTTGTTAGCTCCACAAGTTTTGCCCTTTTGCCTAAAATATATTCAGAGCATAATGTGGCATTGCACCAGATCATGACTCAGTGTTCACCTAGGCTCAGCTTTAGAAATTAATCATTTTTATAATTAACTTGCCCACCTTCCATTTTCAGCTATTTTGAATTGGAGCTTACCTACTTCTTATAAGCAATGGCACACTGGACAAATAAGTACATATATTTAGGATTATTTTTAAAACCCTTCTGAGATCCCCAAGTAATTTGAATTTTTGTTCATATATAACAGGGGTTCCAAACTGTCTTTTTTTCTGCTACTTCTGAAACATCTGTGGGCCCAAAATATGAAGTGTGAAGTGCTTACCATGCAAAGTGAGTTAACTCTTCAGCAGAAGTAATTGCTATTGGTCAGCTGATGGGGATGGGAAGCATGAGTTGTGAAGGTGACAAGAGTTACATGCTATATCAGGTCCAAATGTGCAGCATTCATTGGCATTCCTAGTTTTTTGGAATAGCTGGGACTTATGTGAAAGATACAGGGAAGCCTGGCTCCGTATGTTAGCATAAATGGCAAAACAGAGCTGGCTGCTGCCATGAGAAAACTCATTGTGGGAATTCCTACCTGGTATCTTTTTAAAAAAAAAACCAAAAAACAAAAAACCACAAACCCAACTTCATAGCTACAGAACGTATGTCCCTCACCTCTGTACAATGCTTTTATTTTACAAAAATAGATATTTTTACTAATGCCCATCAAGATAACAGTCCAATAATTTCTCTTCCAGTCATCAGATACTCGACTGAAGCAAGTGAACACGTAGTCCATGGAGCAGTGCCACTAACAAAGCTTAGTTTCCTCCAGATGCAAGACTTTCATTGATGCCTTGACTTGGACGAGGGAAAGATTTTAATCTCTATGAAATTACATTATTATTATTTCCATCATTTTCCCTTCACAGCCCTTCTCTTGCGAAGTATCTTAGTGGTAACATTCAGGCTTCAGCATCAGCTGCAGAAATCAGTTAATTGGATTAACAGTTATTGCTATGAACTTGTGGATGTTCAAATTCAAGTTTCCTCTGTGCATGGACTACTTTTCAGAAACTGGTATGAATTTAATTATCGCTGATGCCTTTTGAATGTTGGATGCCCGGTTTAAAGTACCCTATAGTAAAGATCAAGATAAAATGGCAGTTCTTTCTACTCCAGATTTTTCTGGCTAAATCAAAATATTTAACTTATAGTAACAATATAAATGCTAATAACTATTGAACTCAAGCAAATAAATAGAAAGTGCTAGCAATTTATATTACCTTTGTGAAAGTTTGGAAACTTCTACCCATTTGAGAAAAGCTACTAAACCATCCATGAACAACTCTGTTAATTCCCATCTTCTTTACTTGCAAATGAAGTTTCCTAACTTATGGAGAGATAAGAATCTGCACTATGCAGTGTAAAAGCATTCGCCTTAAATTTATACCTGTTTATATCAGAAAAAAACTTGGTTCAAGAGATTCTGACAATAACAACAAACCTGTAATTTTAAAGAATGGAAACAGAAGCATTTTATCAATTACATGTTTGAAGCCTCCAACTAATTTCACATTACTTTTTTCCCCCCATACTCTTAAATAAGTTGATGGGACAGAGCAGAATTCCTTTTCAATAAGACACAAAGGATTTTCTCTTTCCTTGTTTGAAATTTTTGTGTAGGCATAGACTCCAAGTTTATTTCACTTAAGTAAAAATCATACATAGCTCCACTTGCTTTTAAGTTTCATTGTTATTAATTATGCAGGCATGTAGACTCCATTTTGTGGGGACTGTAAATAAAGCTGGCTTTGCCCAGGTGGTTTTTACTTAACTGGAGTTTTAGCTGCTGTCTGTAAGGATAGCAAAAATATACCACTATAAACATTGAAGATGAGACTTTAATCCCAACTGTATGACTCACTTCAGCTTTATTTTGAAATACCATTCCAACATCTGCACATACTGAAGCAAATTAAATTTTCAAGATCTCTATAAAGAATGCATCTACATCACACCTTCTTGAGAACATACTATAGTATTACTATATCATACTATAATTACTGCTTATTACTATTAGTGATATTACTAATATTACTATATTATTTCTAGCACTAATTACTGTTACCATACTGTAGTATAGAATAGTATCCTATGCTATTCTAGCACTTTCATCCACACTAAAGTTTAAACTATCAAGACTAACTTAGCTTCTGTTATTTATTTTCTCATCACTTAGAAATTCTAGGTTTGCAAAATATTTTTAAGCCAATGAGGAGGTGATTTCATCTATGAAAAAAAGTGTCTATTAAGATGAGACCTCTTGAAATTAAATAAAAGAATCTTAAGAACTTCAGTGATTGCTCAAGAAATTACATTAATTTTTCTCTTCCATAGAATAATTTGTCACAATCTGGATCAGACTGAACAAAAAGCAGAAGAATTTGTAGAGTTTGTTTAGCTTGGAAAAAAACCAAAGTTCTCTTTTTTTCCTCATCAGCATTTAATATGCTTCTAGATGAAACTATCTCCAAACTTCTTGCTTTAAACAACCCAAGGAAACAGAAGAATTAAGAATACATGATGGACAATGAAACTGACAGTCTATGGATTTTACCCCCCTTTTTTGTGCCTTTAAGCGAGGGCAGTTCTCTCTCCTTCACTAGTACCTCCCTAACACTATGCCTCCAAAAAAAACCACCCCAAACACAAAAACAGTCAATGAAGAGAGTCAACTTGTACTATACAGAAGAATTCCAACACGTAGAATTCTGCTTATTTATAGATTCATGGAATACAGCACTTGCTTCTCTATAGGGAGGTGTGGAGGAAGGGGGAAGAAAATGGCAAACAGAACAAGATCTAAAGTAGTTATGAAATATTTATCTTTCTTCTGTCATACATTAGAACAACTAGATCCAGTTGATGTATAATGTATTCAATCTCCCCAAACTAAAATAATATCCAAAGACTTAAGAACAAGGCCATAACACATAACATCAATTGCTGTGCATTGCTTCATTTTATTTGTAAGTTTGCATTTCTATCCCCACCACCACCACTGAAAGACAATACACACATTAAGAAAATAGGGAAGAATCTGCTGGCTGCTTCAGCATCCAAGCGATTTTTCCCCCCTGCCCTCCAGTGACACCATTTGAGAGCGGCAGGCCGGGAGCCCGCTCTGCGCATGTTTCCTGGACCACTCTGGTTGCCTTGCCAACGAGCAGGGAGAACTCAGGGCTTACATCGGGCATTTCAATGCAGTGACCCAATTACTGTCTGTCAACAAATTCACTGGGACAATTGCGAGTGTAACACATTACAGAGATTAAATCCCAGAGACTGAACTACAAAGATGTCTGGAACAAAATCTTAGCCAGTTTGAAAGGCCAGAACACTATAAACAGAGTTAGCTGTAATACGTTTTAATCCTCCAATGTATTTGTTGCTTTAAAGGAGAAATTTCTACCATAATAATCTGCATTCATTATTTGTGTATTTATTTTTTTAACTACGTTCACAAACCTATGTCAATATTGCTGTAAGAGTAACGGGAATTAAATATCTTTTGTATATTGCCTTCTTGGCTAGAACTGGGCAGAATCAAAACATAAAAACATTCTTCCAAGCTATAAGAATGTAATAGTTAATTTAGAATATATTTGTACAGATGGCCATCGTAGGAGCAAATCATGAAAAAAAAAAAACCACCACAGTGATATCTGCAAGACAGTTACATCATGGATTTATATTTAAAAATGAACTATGTGCAGGTTAGTTACAGGTTTCCCAAGCTGTTCTGCCCCTTCAGAAATATATTATCACAGGCATGCTCAAAAAGCTTCCCTCGCTTCATTTCCCAGTTTCTTTCTGTTCATTTCATTTGCTGCAAATAGGTTATTCCAATATAAATTGCTTGACGAGACTGGCAACTATCAAGATAACTAAATATACATAATGGCATATTACCAAATGCAAAAATATATATTTAATATGTATTTACCTACATTCTTTAGTTTCTTAGCAATATTACCCTGTCACTTTAAATGAAAGTCAACAATTTTTTTTAAAGGCATGTGTCACCAGTTACCAAATGGAATTATCTGAGGAACCATGCAGAGAGCAGAAAATAGCTGCAGCCTTCTGCAGTATCTGTAGAACAGGCTATTTTTTAAACCACTGTGGGTTTATTTATGTTTACTCCTAACATTTTGTATACAAGTATTAGTTGCCTGGCTATAAGAATCCATACTGCAGCAATCTGATATTACCAAAATTCTGGGACTGTTTCTCCACTACCTGCCTCCTGCAGAAATATCCTTCTGATTAACACCTAAGAGTGGGTATCACTTCACATCTTGAAACTGATGTTTCCAAACCTGATGTGGATTGTAGACACCCATAGTGTCCATATAACATACTTTTTTTTTTTTAATTTATTGTCGGGGGGGGGGGGGGGGAATGCAAATGTTCTTTATGCTTGCCTGAGATCACTGATACCACACAAACTTAAAGGTGAAAACTTTATTCTAGAAAATTCAGCATCAGTAAGTGGTAAAAATTGCAATTCTAGATTATATATAATATCCCTGCAGTATTGTCTAATAGTTTAGCTAGTTTGTAGAGATGGTGAACCATGCACAACCCTTTCATTTCCAGCCATCTTTCCCATGCACATTCTTTATATCCCACACTACTGAGCACTTGATCCTTCCTCTGGGCTCTTGCAGCTTTGGGTTTTTTCCCCAAAATTAAATCCCAAATCTGTCATATCTTCAAAGTGCTCCCTAGGCCCATGGTACTATGCCATGCAAAAGTAACATAGGGGGTCTCCTTTCTATCTCTCAGGAGAATTGTCTTTGTTTATAATCTTGCCCTGTTCCCTACACAGCAAATTCATCTCTATATTTCCTGTTCAAAATATCAGAATATTATAAAACTACATACATTATTAATATTTCACACAATACATATTTTATCAAACCCATAACCTCTCATTCTTCAAGATATTACACACCAGCAATACAGATACACACCTGTGTTGATTTGCTATTTCCACTCTTTTCCCTTCTTCCTTACACTCAAGCTTCTCTCAGACATAGGGATTTCCACCATTATGCCAATATTTTCCAATGTAAAACAGTGTTCTTTACTAATTTTTCAAAATCAATTATTAAGGATGAAATTGGCTATGCATGGTGTCCCTCTAGGCTGCAATCTTTAAAGTTACAGCCAAAAAAACCTCCCACTATTCCAAAGAGTGAAGTTAAAGGAAAATACACTAGTTTACCCTTGGGAAATCTTTTCTTTAAACAACTTTAGGATCTCCTTTAGGCTTTACAGGAGGGACTTGAAAATGGCAATGGGATAGGATAATCTCAGATATGTGCTCTTTGAAGCATTCCTAAAAATTCCCTCAGACTTGGTCCATGAAATTTCATGGTACACACACACACACGTTCTGCAGAGATTTGCTGTGTCTGTGGAACAAATGCTGTCAGGAGTCCAGTCCATGTCAGCTGGGTCACAGCACAGCTTCTCCTGCATCTCTGCAAACAGGACATCGGAAGAGTTATCCTGAACTGACTGCATCATGTGCAAAGCCTGTGGTGCCCTGGTGAAGAGGGAGTATCTGCTGGTTTGCAAAATGCTCACCATGATTTCCAATTCTTGGCAATTCTGTAACAATTTGCACAGCCCAGTCTGCTGCTCTTGATTGCAGGACATATGAAGCTTCCAGTTTTGCCCTGCCCTCCCCCCCCCCCCTCCAAGATCATCTGTTTTGCATCTGCCAGTGACTAAAAGGTGCCTAGGTTTCTCCTCAACACATCCTTAATAGAGAATCATTGTAAGAGGATGATTTCAGAATGTTTGCTTCCATGGAAGTGGAGCTTTCCCAATATCATTGTCCACAGGAGCACTTCAGAAGGGAAGAAAGTACTACTTCAGCTTTCTCTCCACTTCTCAAACCACATCTGGAAGGGAAAAAAATCAGACTCTACTGTCTGCTTTCACTGTTAGGTAGCCCTCCACTCCCTTACACAAGTCTGGCCTCTCTTCCTAGTTCGCAGCTTAGGGAAAACTCCCAGCAGATCCCAGTCCAATGCCTCCTATCTCCATGAGAAACAGCAGCAATATACTTTCAACAGTAACAAATGCCTCCTGACACCGTGCTGCATTTCCCAAAGCCAAAGACTGAGGGCAGTAAAAATGAGATAATTCACTCTTTTGTACTAGAGGAACATGTTATGATTGATGGCACATGCTGCACTCAGCTTTTGGCAAGTATCACCAAACAACAGCTTTAGCACTGGACTATACTGAAGAGTTACTGCTC
This sequence comes from Nipponia nippon, assembly GCF_047370975.1. Classification (NCBI taxonomy): domain Eukaryota; kingdom Metazoa; phylum Chordata; class Aves; order Pelecaniformes; family Threskiornithidae; genus Nipponia; species Nipponia nippon. The sequence goes on along the minus strand of NW_028262380.1, from coordinate 40,047,094 downwards.
AAAGCAAAGCAATGTTTTTATAAAAATTAATGTGCACATCCTACGCAGCACTGCAAGGTAGCTAGTGACACAGGGCTAAGAGTTCATGGGAACTCTTCAGCTAGAAGCAGACATAGCATTTTCTGTCTCTCTTCTGTTGTTGCCTGGGGGAAATGCAAAAGTCCTCAAGGCTTCCTCTCTAGCTAAAGTCTCAGTGCCAATGCAGCCCCCGACACAGCTTTGCACGGATCCAGCCTAACCGCTACAGAAATGCCTTCTAGCTGAAAAGTGATTCTGGTTTTCTTCTCTCAGCTTCTTGCTTCGATAGCAACTAGCAGGAGTAAAATATCATGTAGATATCATATCATATCCCCTAGACACAGAATAAAAGGTGGAGACCCTCCTGTCCTAACAACTCCCTTTCTACACTAAACACTTCCAAATCCATCCAGTTACCTCATTTGCCAGCCACTGGCAACTCCAGCAGCTACCCACCCTCCCGCTCCGTGTAACACCATACAGCCCTGACAGTCTCTGACCCATCAGAGGTACTTCACTATACAGCTGCTGAAAGTGCAGGTCTTCATTGAACTGATATAGTGACCTAACGTTATCCACTCAGTCTCTATCCACACACTGCATTTTACAACATCCCTAGACAGAGCCTCTGACTACATATTCTGAATAGCCCTGTTATTACCTGCTTTAGGAGCCAGAAAGTCCATGACTCAAGTGAAAGGAACAGCTAAAGGACAAGCAGCAGCTGCAGTGGGGTCACAAGCCTTGCTGTCATAAAATAATTAGTGTGTAAGAGTAAGTTAATTGCCATAAATTGTAAAGACAGGAAAATCAGACCCCATATGCCACTTAGAACAAGTTTAGGGGTTTTTTGTTTGTTTGTTGCTTTGGGGGGTTTTTTTGTCTTTTTTTTTTTTCACTCATTTTCCAGTTCCTGAACCTTCAGAATGCATCCACTTCACATTTTCAAGATGTTTCATACATTTATGACATTAAGACTAATATTTTCATTTAATCTCTGTTACTTAGTCCTTGGAAATTTTGAAAACATAAGCAGACATGCCATACAACTCCAGGCAGCAGTCACCTAATGTACTGCATAGCTGCTCAAAATTCCCTCATGATGAAAGTCCTCTTAACTCTTTTGTTGTTCTTTTGTTCTCCAGTGGTAATGAATAACGGTAATCACTTATTTCTTCCAGACTAGTTCACCCCCAGATCTACTTGGCTTTTTTGAACAGTGGAGCATGAGAAAGCTGCAATCACTTTCCATTTTCCTCTCTCCTAATTTCACTTGGAGAGGAATACCAACATACAACTGCACTCTACCCTGCTAGCACAAGAAGCCTTATTGGTCTGTTTTATATCATGACTCTGAAATACGATGGCCTAATAACCCTTGCTTCACAATGAAGGCAGACATTCTACAAAATGCATTTTTTTCCTCAAAATATTTTCTTGAAGCTCCGTTCGTCATCGTTTATAGGACTTGGTTTGTTCCACAGAACTGAGGAAAACAAACTGTTCTGCAAAATGTTATGCACACTGCTTTTCTGGCAACTACAATATAGTTTTATTCAGAAAGTACAATAGCTATTGCACAGCTAGTACAACCTACCATGTAATATAGCCCAAGATTGCAAGCTCACACATTACATTCATCTTCTGAGCACCTTTTGCTACTACTTCACCTGCCTCTACTCAGGACTCAGAAAAGCACTTTTCATGACTAAACCAATCATCTGCTGTATATTTACTGCCTCTTCCAGCAATATATGTGTCTCCCAGGAACAAGTGTTTACTTATGGACAAATAGTTTTCTATGCATGTCACAATATAAAGAAAGGACTACACTTTTATATAAAAGAAATCAAGCAAAACAGAATAGAACTTTCAGCCTTCCCAAGGAACTGCCATAAAATTAGATAGAATTTTGAAAAGAATAATCTTTTTCCAAAATTTTTGAATTAATAAATGCAGTTTCATAGATATGTATCAAATCTGTACAAAATTAATGCAAAGCTTTCCTTTGAATACTACTTGCTTGGAAAAAAATTGGAAATATGTGGTTTCCCCTTTCATTCTTCCTTCCCTATTCCCATCACCCCCTCTCCCCATTTCTAGCAGAATCAAGTGCTCAGTTGTACAACATTTCAGGATACTGACATTAAAAGCCATTGTGATCTATGGGTTTAAAAACTCTATTGGCCACTTTAAGGAAATGTTTACATTATCTCTATAATCTAAGATGTTGAATATATGGCCAAAAAATGTATTGTTGAAAAAAAATAGTTGACTTTGTAGAGCTAAAGCTTGTTTTGCAGGAAAACAGTCCCAACAAAGAGAAAAATCCCCAAAAAGGTAAGTAAAGTATTCCTCTGTACACTGTATGTGACATATATAATATAACTGGTTGATGAATATCACTTCACTACTGAAAGCCATCTAGCATGACCTGATAACTTACATGTGGCTCCACTGTTTGTGAGCAACGAACCATCCCAAGTTCACAGCAATGGCACCTTTTTGCTTGCTTTTGGTAATGTGTCTTTGAGTTACAGCAACTTCTTAGCACTTTCTGGCTATGTACAGGATTTAAATAGGCCTGATCCTTCTACAGTCACCAAAGGTACTAATTCAAAGAGCTCATCTGAAAGTGGTTGGATCCAATTTCAGATAATCATTACAAGCAGTGACAAATGCACTGATATAATAGGACTGGTCTACATTCAGATATTAGATTATAACAAAACTGAGTCATTCAGGGGCTTTGGGGTGAGAATTGTTATTTTTTTCTGCCCATTATGTAAAGAAACAAATGCTTATCACCTAAATAAAAAATTACTAAACAAAATTTGCAGTCCTCATAACACAGGAGTAGAAGTTCCAATTCCTCTGCTGCAGGGCTGGGGAAGTCACTGCCCACAGACACGCTAAGACAAACGACTTTGCCTCAGAAACAAAGCTTCCACCACCACCCCCCCCCCGCCCCAAGATGCACCTTTAAAAAGTTGTTTTGTTTTGTTTTTCTCCAAAGCATAAGGAAATAATAGGATTTGTGTCAGGACTCACGTATACAATGTGAAATCCATGTTTCCTCAGGGATGCAGTACATGGGTCAGTGCTTCAGTGGACTGACCTCTTACCATTATCATTAATGTTCTCTAGTGAGCTTACCCTGCTATTACAATTCTTGACTGGATGTTGAAGATAAAGTTCCATCCACTTTTTCTCAACCCACATACAAGAGAGCCTAACTTGAGACCTTTATGTCTTATACTTCATCTGTTTAATTTGTAATAAATCTTTCCTTCTTATTTTTATATCTAGGGAAGTTTATAATAGTTTCACATTGGTTTCAGTCATTCTAATCTTGACATTTGTTGTCTGCAGTCAGAACCCAAGAAGGGCAGAACTGCTCTTCATTGTTATTCAGCACGTTAGCGGCAAAGGCTAGGTGCATCATGTGCTTTGACCCTAAAACTAAAATACCAAAGCCTGAGGGCTACTCTTATTCACCCCAGAAAAAGAAGAAAAACCACATTTCAAGTTATTTGGAAGCATGCAAATGAAAATAAGGATAGGGCATATGCATGCTGAAAGTGTCATCAGCACTGTCAGAGCCTCCATATAACCCAAATCCTATTGATAGAATATGTTATATATGTAATTTTCAGAATAATTTTTTCTTTGAAGTCTTGAAGGCCAGAAATTTGCTTTTGTAATGCAACTGATGAGATTTTTGTTCATATCACATGATTTCAGGAGTGACTATTTAAGAGGACTTCAAACTTGCAACAAAGTGAGGGGCATGCAGAAGGTTGCCTATTTCAACAATAAATCTAAGCGTACATCTTGTTAGCAGACAGCAGTGTTAAAGAAAGATCTATAAACAACATTTAAACAAGATAGCTTAAGTAGCAAAAATAAATCTTGCTATAACAGTGCAGAGCTCAACACAGTGTACTCTTTCCTCTAAGATAAATTAGATAGAGGTGGTGGTTATAGTTCTACGTAGAGACTGCATGCACTGTGACATGATGCGACCACATCCCATGCACAACTGGGGAAAATGTCTTTCTTTGTGTGGGCAGTACAACAAATCTATTCGAAGAAAACAGATACATTTAAGAAACAGTCTTTTGCATACATTGCTATTAAGAGTTCGGTCTGCTAATCTCCTTCCATGCTTCAGCCTGAAATGTTCTTTGTATTTGGGGTTCTATTCCATCATGTGCTGTTAATACAGAGTCCATGTTTTCTGCTGCCAAAGACAGAACAAACTTTTTCATCATTTCATTAGCTGAAAATGTAGTCACCTTCCTAAAGAAAAACAGCCATTCATCTGAAGAAAATGCATATTTTGTTTTAAACAAACAAGCAAGTGAACACAGGCCAATTTGTCACTGTTGGGTATCACTTCTGTAAAATGAGTAAGAGACACTGATCCCTAGTAGAATCATATCTGTCCTGAACTTTTCATATCACATGTCTATTGTCACTAAGAAATCCAGTTCTTTTGAAGGGGCTGAAGTTAACTTTCTGAACTGTTCCTTCCTTTGGCATGCTGCACAGACATCCACCATATGTATATCACAGCATTCTGCCTTAGATTATGTCACTGTTAAAAATCAAAGGTCTGTCACTCTTCATTTTAACAACACATATGCCATATGTATAATGATTGCAACTCCTTTAGTTTTGCTCATTTAAATAAAATATTTGATTAGAAACTAAAGTGGGACAGACAAGATACTTCAATTACCCTGTATTCCACATTTAATAGCAAAGAACATTTAATGGCTGCAATTATTGTATTTATTTATTTATTTACAAATCAGTAAATACTCCCTGGCATACTTCATCTTTCTTTAGTATCTAGAGGCCTCAGCTGAGATTCCAGTTGTAGAAATTTAAAGACTACAATCTACTAAAGCAATAAACAAGTCACAGAATGGGAAGAAAGGAAAGCTTATGTATGTCTTATATGGCTTTTCACAGATGGGAAACCGAGACACAGTGAGTTACAGTAAGATTTTTCAAGGGCACAAACAATTTTGTAGTAATTTCTGTAGGTATTGTTTTTTCTGTATGGAAAAATACAAACAACATAGGCAGTCAGTTTCAGATCTTTCATATCTTTCATATCTCGGTCCAGAATCTTAAATGATATCCTAATAATTTTCACAAAACAGTATCTCTAAAACAGTAACTTATAAATTACTGGCTGAAAAATGAGTTTACTTTTCAATCCAATAATATAACTTCTGATACCTTCACTATTTCATAACATTCTTCAGAATTACCAAGCATGATGGAAGTTATTGCTGTGACACATTTCCTTTTTTTAACAGTGTACTCTTGCTGAGTATTCATATATTGAACAAAGGTCCAATGTTTGTACCTACTGAAGCTGCACACTACTGGAACTGTCTTGGGAAGGTCTTTGATGGGATTTTTGTTTTGTCGTTTTTACCCTATTTGTTGAAAGGCAATTGTTGGTGTTTGGTAATGTTATTACAATAAAGCAGTTGTTTTTACAACCAGTTTATACAAGTGTTCTGCCTCACAGAATGAGGGGTATGGCATATGTTCTTTAAGAAATTTATTTCATATCCCCTACAGGTTCGCTTTCACTCACATTAAAATTTTTATGCTTCTGTTGCAGGAGTTTCATAACCCAGTTTCACAAACTGAAAACTATCATCTCAGTACTGCTTTCTTTAAGTGGTAAAACAGATTAAGATGAGCTGGGAGAGCTCAATAACATGAATGTAATCTTATGCATTTTGGCTGCATATTCCACCTCTCATTTACAAAAAGTGAGAAGGTCTCCCAAGTATATATTGAATACAAATGATCCAACTTCTTACTTTCATTGCACATTATCATTACAGTTGTGAACATTCTGGCTATCTACCCACCTTATTAGTTCATAAATAACAACTGAATAAAAGCAGATTGTACTATGAAGAATACAGCTGAATTATCTACCTTTTTTTTCCCCCTATATCCTTTCAAAAAAGTCTTGAAAATACTTAAAATTGTGTGATTTTAGAAGGTTTTTTTCCTCTAAAATCCAATTAGCAATCTCCAAAATAGCACAGTATTGTTGCTTACCTAACACCAACATCAGCTGCAATTAAAGTTGTAAGACAGCAATTGGAAGATATTGCTAGAGGCTAGTTGTATTAAGAGATACTGCAAAGATTGTATACTTAATAAAAAAATCTTTAAAATATATAACATTCCCAGTCTTCTCTGTCTTGATAACATATTAAGCCTTTGAACTGGACAAAATTAGACTCCTCATTTAGCTTTTTAATGGCAGCAAATTATTAAGATAAACCAAATCAGCTGTGGTCCTCAGTGCACTAACTGTACCGACAAGGTGGCCACTATCAGGAAGACAAGTTTACTATAAACTAGGGAGAAGGAAAATAAAGAGCAATTAAGCAAGCAGAATGATGCTCTGGGCTAGAGAAACTGAGCTGATAAACCTTGAGCCAAATGTCAGGAGCACAGTGCCTACTAGGGCACGTCATTGGCATTCTGGCCCACAGGATGCTCTTCTCCTTCTACAGAGAAGCAGCGTGGATTTCATTCATTTTTAAGCCGTGCAGTTCACCAGCATGGAAACATAAGAGTGGAATGGAGATAACAAGCCAAAAAACAGTATTTCACTAGCTGATAGCTCCGGAGAAATGAAAGCATAGCTGATACCAACAAAATAAACAAGGTCTATGCTTCTGCACTACCCTGATACGGAGGAATCTATGAAGCTTCATTTAAAGTTCTTTTTCCTTTATATTTGTCCTGCAATAAGAATAGTATGGAAACAGCAGAAAACAGTATTTTAAAGTTTAAAGAAACTGTCCTGAGGCATTATATTTTTCCAGTATGAAAAACAGCTCTGGAACTACAGACTGTTAAGAGGTTTTCTTTAATAATATGGTTATTACTACTTTGAATATTCATACCTATTTTTGAACTTCCCTGCACTGCTAATAAACAAGACCTGCTGAATACATCTGCAAGCTGAGTAACTGAGACACATAGCACTTATTACACCACTGCCACTGAGGACATAAAAAGACTTAACTGATACCGTCTCCAAATACATAATCAGCTCCATAAGCTGCCTTTAAAAATTTCTAAAATGTCAGACATAGAGCAGATATTTACCCTCTACGTACACGTAAAAGCCCAATTCTGCCTCTACTGAATACCTTAGATTTACAATGGCTTTGCTGGAAGGTACAAGAAATACAGGATTGGATAACAGAAATTTGGATATTTTATTAGCTACAGGCATAAAATTGTACACCGACACAAGTATTTGTCAAGCATTATGTCATAGAGAAATCTAGTTTCAGTTTTAAAGCAAACGATTGCATATTCTGAACTGATACCACTCTGAATTAGTCATTTCCATTAAAACTATGAAGTAGAATTGCCTAGCAACCAAGAAAATTAATTCCGAGATTAAAATAAACACTGTGACATTGACAGAGCAACTGCTATTCTATCCCAACAACCACAAAGACACTTAGAAAAGAGGCTAGTGGTTCCTGAATTGTTCTTAACAAAGGAAAAACAAACAATTTCATAAAATGAGTCATAATGGACAAAAAATAAAAACAAGCAGTCAAAGCAATTGCATAAAGCAAATGCAAATAATTGCCCTCTTTTTACATCACGTCATTAAAATGAAAAATATAGAAAGTTTTTTCATATTCTGACAACAGTGAACAAATTGTGGAGATTTCTAACATGCTTTCCCACTTACAAAGAGCAAGTTTGTTTCATTACATTCATTCCATGCAAGTATTCTATATTTTAGTCCTTACTAGCTTAATTTATTATAGAATTTATGACCATGCCTACCTGAAAAAAAAACTCTGAAGCGTTATTACCCACTGCTACCCCTAGTCAAATTATTCCTCGTCACATTTCTGTAGAGAAGCTTTTAAATTATACAGTTTATCACACTGAGGTTGTTATGGAAAAAAACCATAACAGATTAAGGACAGTAAGGATGACTGCAATAATTTAGTTTAATGACTGCTACTCTTATATTGCTTGTTACATCTGGGCCATTGTGTAATTCATTGTCCCTGAAGGACTACAAAAAGCCTAGTAAAATTATCCCGTATAGAAATAAAACAACAACATTCTGTAGCAACATTGAAGTTTATCGCCTTGTCAGGATATTAGATTAGAGGAATGATTACAGATCAGCGATTCCTGAGTGGCCGTACTTTCAGATCTCTAGTAGTCCACAGTCCATCTTTCCAGCTTAAGGTACAGAGTTCGTACGCACTCAAAAAAAGATTAGGAATTATGAAGGCAAGAACAACCAAAAGAGAAAAATGAGATCCCAGAGGATGTCACAAGATTTAGCAACTGCAGCAGCTACATCAAATCTAGTTGAATCTACATTAAAAGGTAATAATAAAAATAAAACAATATGAGAAATAAATCAAGACAGACAAGTAGGAATAACTGTGTGTTAGAACGTAACTCCCCAGGCGTGGACATAACTGTACTCTTCTATCAGGAAAGAACAGTATATTTCAGCTCTTTGGTTGTGTATAACATTCACAAAACACACCTGCAGCTAGCTACAGGTACTTTAAAGTCTTGAGGTGCCTGAACTGGATTTCAGAAGTTAATGCTGTCAATAAATATGTAGTAAAGTACATGTTTTCATCTAGAAAGGGATTTGACAGGTAATAATGGAAGGATATCTGCTAGAAGCACAGGCAATATAGATAGAATGGGCATGTATAACGGATCAAAATGAAGAAAATATGAACAGCAAAAGTCCCCCATATGCAAACACATCCATAAATCCAATAAAAGACCCCAAATGTCCCTAACAGGCTCCCCTGTGTCTTAAATATTTAATGACTGTACCAGACGGGGAGGGGAGAGAAAAATATCTTGTCTGAACCATTAGCAAAAACACAGCTGACCTAAAAGACCTACTCACCACTAGGTTATAATTACTTCAGTGTTTTCACTAGTGAACAATGTTCATAAATCCAGAATAATTTTAAAAGATGGCATCCTTGGGAAATGGTAGCCTCCATATGCTGTTGAACAGCTGAAATAAATTTACTTTTTATTTTCTGGCCTTTGTGCCACATGCCATGGGTGTGGTTGTAGTATACATGTTTTACTAAACTCTTAGGATAGCCACAGTGATAAGCACCTTTTTTGATTAATTTTATCTGTATGATAGAATGGTTATAACGTATGACAGAAGATACTCTTGCAAACTCTACACATAGCTGACAATAGTATCTTTTTTCCCTTTAAGATTTTAAACAGCGCAATTTATATGGCAAAAATCTCAGAAACAAACACCCATTTTCTGTATTCATACTAGACACTGTCAGAGTCCAGAACGTTGTAATAACAGAAAGCCTTGGAATAGACTCTCAACTCAGAAGGGTTTCTCAAACATCTACTCCACTCTATCCCACAAAACACAGGCAACTAACCAACACACTGCTTCAGACATGCCTTAAAAGACCAAAAGTCTCACCTATAGTTTGTTACAAGAGTACAGTGAGAAGGATAACACCAGTATTAGTCCTTGCACTAGCAGCAGGAATGTAATAAAATTAAACTCCCAGATAATCTTAGAAAGCAGACCATGACCATGTTGCAGAAAAAAGGTAAAAAGAAGGTCACTAGTAGCCTGCCTTGGGGAAAATTCCATCTGCACAGCAAATTTGATGATCAGCTTGGCTTAAGCATGAGAACAAGACACGCTAGCAAAGTATTTCAATATCACTAGAAGGTCCAGTATACCCTGCCCATGAATGAATCAAAATTCTAGTAATTCAAAGGAAAAACACATACAAAACGCCATAAAAATTTTTTTTTTTTTTTTGGCTGTTTTAATTTCTTGGAACCTGCAGACAGACACAAGAGAGAAAGTGTATTAATCTACTGTAACACCAAGCAAAATAAACAAAAATACCCCAGCAGATAAATCAACTGCATTCAACCTTCCTTCCAGTCTCGTCTCAGACCCTATTAAATTGCATCATCATAACCTCTCACAGATTTCCTGCCAAAAACCTAATGGCTACATGCAAATTACTCCATGGCACTATTAGGTCTTAATCTTAAAGACTATGCATCATCTTCCTTTTTGCTTATGTGAATAATTGGTGTAAAACCAATGGGATTATGGACAGTGCATGACATCAAATATGTACATATAAGTTTTTGCAGCATCAGAGCATTGGTCATTGATTTTGAAGTTACTTATATCTATAATTTTAGAAGCATTATATTACCCTAAAATCAAGGGCAATATATGCATTTACAAGGAAAACCTACTCATTTCGACAACGTTGGTGGGCAGTGTGAATGAAAGTGGTACTTAAGACTCTACTAGGACTATGAATTTTCCAGAAAAAAGGAAGTATTATGTAGCAAATATAGTCAAGACTAAATAGAAGAAAAAGTTTTATGGCTCAGAGGAGTAAGTCCCAAGCTAATTATGAACATTTGGAAAACAAGATACTGTTTTGTTTCTATCTAGTTCAGCCATCTAGCTAAGTAACACGGCAATAAGATGCTTTTGAATAGTGTGAGAACTACAAAGAGAATCTGCAGGTGTTCAGAAGGAACTGCAACCTACTACTAAGAGGAAAGGCAGGGGAAAGCATGGTTATGCTTATTTATAATGTTAAAAGTGTATGTTGATCAGAAGTAGCGGTCAACCTCTCAGCAAGAAATTAGAAGGCTGAGAAAGTCTCTGAAGACAATTGTACTGCTATATTGGAGCATCACAACAAATAGGAAAAGCATTTTATATATCTAACTTACTCAGACTGTTTCATGAGAAAGTAAATCACTATTTGTGTCATTCAGCTAGAAATGTAAGTAAGTTCCTTTTCTATGTAGGACTGGTTTATCAACAAGTCATGAACAAAGGTGTCCTGGTTTTGGCTGGGATAGAGTTAATTTTCTTCCTAGCAGCTGGTGTAGTGCTGTGTTTTGGATTTAGTATAAGAATAATGTTGATAACATACTGATGTTTTAGTTGTTGCTAAGTAGTGCTTACACTAGTCAAGGACTTTTCAGCTTCCCATGCTCTGCCCGGTGCACAGGAAGCTGGGAGGGGGCACAGCCAGGACAGCTGACCCAGACTGGCCACACGGCTATCCCATACCTTATGACATCATGCTCAGTATATAAGCTGGGGGCAGTTGGCCAGGGGGGCAGCAGTCACTGCTTGGGGATGGGCTGGGCATCAGTCAGTGTGTGGTGAGCGGTTGCATCACTTCTTTTTCCTAGGTTTTGTTTCTCTTTCTCTCTCTCTCCCTCTCTCTCTAGTTGTTTTCCTTTTCATTACATTTTTAAAAAATTATTATTATTTTATTTGAATTATTAAACAGCCTTTATCTCAACCCAGAAGTTTTTGCTCTTCTGATTCTCTCTTGCATCCCACTGGGGGGGAGGGTGAGTGAGCGACTGTGTGGTGCTTGCTTCCCGACTGGGCCTAAACCACGACAAAAGGCAAACCATGTTAAGTGGGAAGCATTTCACACTAAAGCTACTCAGTTTAAAAATCAATAATACAACTTCAACAATATAATCGAATACCTTTATGAACAACACAGTGGCAAGTCATCAATGGTCCCTTTCTCAGGGCAATTTCAGACATTTACTGTCATCCTCAGTTATGCATATTGAGTTACTATTTACAATGATTTAGCAACCTACTACCCCCATAAGTGCAAGGACATGCTCTTTATTGGTATATACCTTTATGAAAAACACTATCATCTTTTAAAAGTTTAAGTTGTTTTGTGCCATATGCAGAATTCAAAATGTTATTGATTTTACTATCGTCATTATCAGTAAAAATAAAAATCTGTTCATGCACATCTGCTTAGTTATGGTTTTTCACAATAGACTAATCCAACAGCCAGAGAGGTTGAATTTGGGCTCGCTGTGCCCAGTAGCAGCTACTGCATCCCCTTTCCTCTACTACAGCTACCTGACCTGTTTAACATTGTACTCAGGTAGGGCATAGAAGCATTTGTCTGCTCCGAGCGACAGCAGCACCTTTTGCTCAGTTGTTCCCCGCCTCCTCCGTTGAAAAGGGAGCATATCAAATGTAAGCATCCCAGAGACCAGATCCAGCCTCCAAGTTCCACCATGAACATGGTAAATTAATTATGCAGAAAAATGTAGTTGGAAATATAATCTTCACCATAGAAGTAACAGAACAAGCAGGTTAGTAAAGAGCAAGAAGTTGCTGAATGTAAATCACTTTGTACATATGACATGAGGATGCAATATGGTATTTAACTGATAAAAGGCAAGGATTAATTTACTGGAAAGGTTAAGGTAACTTTAGCTTGTCTGTTGTCATTCACTAACCGGGAATGCAATCATCCATTGAATCACTTCAGTTAGGTAATCCACAAATGCTCCCTCAAGTGAGATCACAAGTATGCCTCCCTCTGGAAAAAATGTCCTTCTGCCTCTCTAATAAGTAACTGTTAATTCTCCTGTACTTTGTAAGGAAGGGTAGATGCTCTGTTTTATATTACTTGAACTGTGTATTTAATTCTCCTTATCCAATAGGAATACCTCAGAATTTGCAGTTCCTGGCAGTATTACCAAAGGCTTATCACAAACCACAACAACATATAAAAATTATTCAGAGAGGGCTCTACCACTAGGCTACATACAGATGTCTTTGGCAACATGCCTAGAATGCCATGAAATTCAAGGTGTTCCATAAATTCCCACATCATATTCTCAGGCCATTTGTGCTTTATGGGTCAAAACGTATGACTTGAATTTTCCCAAGAGACCAAGGAGATGACCAGGTAAAACCTGAAATGCGGGAGGCTTACTAATCTCTGCGGTGTACTTCTATAAGCTAACAAAGAGACTGTCTGCAAGTTTCTTTGGGGCTTTATATGCCAGCATAATATCTAGAGTCTATCCTTTTTTTCCTGAAAGATATCAGAAAGAAAACCATCCAAAACTGCAAATGTTTGCTAATGTGAAATGTTAAAGAACAGTCTTAAGACCTAGGAGTTATTTACTGATAGAACAGGAACAGTAGAACTAGCAACAGTGCTAACTTTTCCATAGTCTTCCACCTCTAGTGCAGACTTGGAGGATTCACCCTCAGCAGCCTGCACAATATCTGGCTCAGCACAGTCCAGATTCTCCTTGTCATACTAGAGAAACTTACCACAGCATCAACTTCTGCATGCAGATTCTAGCCTGTATTAAGAAGTCCCAAAGCATTTAAGGTACTGTTAGTAGCTTGCACCATATCAGAGCAGAAGATCTTTTGAAGGTTGAGGGTTGTTTAAAGTGAGATGTGTAATAGAAGGGCAAAAGAGATGGGGAGCAAACAATTTGGCAGATGGAAATAAAACACGATAATATGTATATATTGGCTTTCTTCTGGAGAGGCAAGAATCAGAGCTCTGTGCCATCCAAGCACAGGGATGAGTACCTGGCTTGGATTGGTTTCTTCATCTACTCACTGAGATACCAATAAAAGCCACGACACCAGAAGCTCAGGATCTACTCCTGTATAAAAATATGCAAGCCTAAGTTCTTAGCTATGGCCAAACATGTCCTCACTTGAGAGCTGCAAAGAGACACCCCAAGCTCTTCCCATGTTTCTTTTCTAAAAGCTTTTAAATTGATTCAAAATTATGCCAGCTGCTTACTATTGCATATAGCTTAATAGAGTAAGAGAAGATTTGGTGGGAAATCAGGGGGTGGCAGGCTTTGATGAATTACATAAAGAAAGCTAAGCTGATTCACCAGCAGTGGAGGGTGCCACTACACTGTGGAGCCTCCCACACTGGCTACATCACCTTGCTAGGCAAGGGTATGCAGTACCAGCTTCCTTCACCAGAGAATCTAGGCCAACAGGTCAACTGTGAGAACTCTTTTCCATGAACACGACATGATATACTTTCCTTTTCCAACTGAGAGGATCTTTCCTATCTCTCATCGCTTTAAGATAAAACCGAACCTGCTCTCCCTCTTTCCCTCACCTATGCATAACTTCAAAATGGGTAGAAACTGCTCACAGTTACAGTATTACCATAGTAATATTACAATATTACCATAGTATCCATGAACATAGCATGGCTGCTCTTTCACTTGGGGGAAAAAAAGTGTTTAACTTGCATGTTCACTATTTTAAAAAGATAATCTGAATTTATGCTTCTAATAACTTTTTATGTAAAACTTCTCAAATGTTTTATTTACCGACATTAATCTGCAAATATCAATCTAGTACTACTCCGTTCAGATTACTTTGTTTTGGCTGGGTTTTTTTAAGTTTAAAATTATTGAACTTTATATCATTATATCAACACCATAAGAGATTTTAATTTTTTTTTTCTTGAGAGACTAAAATGTAAAGATTTGGAAGCCATTTAAAAACACTCTGCCTTAAACCACATTTTATTTCTAAAGGAACTCCTAAAATTTCCATCAAGGCCCTCTATAGGTCTTGTCTGAAAGACCAAACGTTAGTATCTTTCATTCTTTTAACTCTAATATTAGTCTTCCTCTATTTCCATATCAATTTCAAACTTCTGAACCCCTCCAAAGGTCTTTCAAGTTATATTGCTTATTCCTTTCTTCTTTTCGTCATATTGCCTCTCTTCAACCTCTATCAGCAGAATCATCTCTATTTTTTTCCCATTGTGCCTTAATGCAAAGCAATCCCTCCTTAATCACTTCACTAAACTATTATACTCTCTTCCTTCAAATTCATCCTTAATGACCAATTTTACCTATATAAAATCATCCTGCTGCAGATTGAGAAGCAGGATGTGACCAGCTATGACTTAATTAATAAACATGCAGCACTTGTCATCTTATATGTTCCCAGAAGAAATTAAAAAAATGTTGTAGAATTTCATTTCCATGCCTTCCAGATGCTAAAAAGAAAGTGCTTCCAGAGAAAATTGAAAAGCAGGACAGCAGTCACAAAGAGCTACTTTTTTTTTTTTTTTTAGAAAGAGGAAGAAAAACAAAACACTCATGGGGTACAAATGGGAAGTGCTTACTGGAACAGCAAATACTATATTTTATTTGAGTTTTATTTATACTCTGGCAGTAGCACCTTTCTGCAAAACTTGTATACCAAAAGTGCAGCAAATTCACCTTTTGCTGAAGTCTAGTTTTATACCAGAACTGCAGCAAATGCACTGCTTCCCTCACACCACTGTTAGAAAGACAGATTTTTGTTAAAACTGATACTAAATTTATTGTGATATTCATTTGCTGTACAGTTGTATTGTTATCACTACTGGGGAAAGAAAAAAAAAATGAAACTTTCACTATGTGAACCAAATACAAATTCTTCAGAAACTGTCCAAGTGCAAATATCAGGGGTATTATAAATGTAAAGAGAAGAGTAATCCTTACACTTAGTAGTAGTAGTTGGTGATACTTTAGGAACTGTTATTTGGAACAATGTTGTCCCAGATGGCTGCAGTAAAAATTTTGGGAAGACTGCTGAAATCCTGCATGATGACTAGTAAGAAGGAGCTTAAACTATCGGGGGGGGGGGAGGGGCGGGAGGGAAGAGAAAATTTAGCCTTCATGAGACTAGTGTATTGTAGTATGAGAGTTGGCATGGAGAAGCTAACAGAATACCTAAGCCATTTTTTGTGTCAGTGGCCTTCCTTCAAAAGGCCCTAGAGCGTATGTGTACAAAAATTCTCAGTTCTGATAGTTAATCCATATTCGGTGTTTATCTTTGACCCTCACAATTTTGATCCTCTGAGTTTGATCTCTCTGCAGCTGAGAAAATGACAAGACTTATTTCTCATTCCTTACATGCTGGAACTGAAGTCTCTGTAATTCCCCACCCCCTCAAGCAAAAGATTTGTGGCAACACATCAATGTGGGACTTGCTGGCCTCTCTCAGAAATCAGTCACATGGTAAGATATCAGCAGGAATTATGTATTTTAGTTGCACGAATTGGCTGAAAATTCTTCTGAAATAGAATTTTCAAATGGAATATTAACTGACAAAATATTTGATATAAGTTCAATATTCACCTTTGCCTTTTTTACATTCTGATTTTCAATGGCCATCAGGTGCTTATGTGCTTTATGCTTTTTATAAAATCATACACAGTGTTTACAACCTGAAGCAGAACAGCCCAAAAATGTGTATTTTTTTTTTCTTATTTTCGACTTAATCCTCCATATAAAACTATTAGGAGGAAAGAGCATATTCTCACCTGTTTATATAGACCAAATTAACAGTTTGAAACTATCATACCAAGAAAGCAAACATTGTCATTATGTGAGGCCAGCAGCATTCTATCCATTCTTTCATCCTGAATTTTAGTGCAGTGGCAGGCAATTCAAACAGGTTAAAAATTGCATTGCCAAAATTGTTTAAGGTGCTTATCAGAAATGAATGCATAGTCACAATAAAATGAACAATTTTTAGATATTAGATATATCAGTCCCTCAATCCTTCTCCATAAAGGAGCCTAAGCACTAACCTGAATCAAGTTTATTTTTGCTGTATCTGCAGTATTGTTTTATCATTACTAAATGCTTATTTGTTCAAATTAGAAACCCAAAATACCCCTTTTCCCCCAAAGTGAGCCTTTACTTTCACAAACTCTAGAAAAAGCTTTATATAAATTTATATTGCTGTTTTGATACAGTATTTTTTCAAGAATTAGTATAAATTAATAATTTTAAATATATTAAACACTTTTTTGTAAGCATTTATATCTCTTACTTATGAAATATCTTATTTCTAAAATAGCTTTGTTATGAAATTGACATACAAGTGCCAAAATTACCATGAAGACTTAAATTCTCACACATTCAATTGAGGATTCCATCTGCCTTAGGGCAGTTGGAATACTTTTTGCCCTATAAGAATATATATAAAAGTACAATTAGGTCCTCTTAATGCTGGATTTTCATGCCTATGACTAGTATGATGTTAAGCCCATAAGAAATACAAAGTTTTCTACTATTAATAGAGACATTTCAACATTAAAGATTAAATAAGGATGCAGGACTAATTTTATTTACAACATTATCGGTGAATAAAAGCCTAATGTATTGAATAATAACATATTCCAACCACAGCTCTGGAACTCACTGCTTCTAATGTAAGAATATTAAGTAAGGTAGTCTGTAGTTATTACATAAAGGAGAATAACTCTTATAATATTAGAACAATTAACTTCAAATTCATATTGAATGTTATTGCATTTTTCTTTAATAAACCTTACTGATTAACTACTAAGGAGTGTTAAGCAGGAAATATAGTGAGATACTTTGCCAGATGTTAAAATTTACTTCCATATTTAACATTGATTAAGAAGGAAAATTATTCACTCTGTTAGTGACTTTGTGATTGTCAAGTGAGTGAGTATTTTATCTGACATTTACTATACACACACACTTTTAAGAACAGGCAACAATAAACATGATGAAAGTTAAGACCATTCTACTCTGAAGGAACCTGTAAAAATCCAATCTGAACACAAGCTTGGGAACTAAGAGTAGAATTGAAAACATATTCCCAAAAGAAATAGAGATTGACCTCTGCCCATCATGTTTTCTTTAAGAATCAAGCATTGCAAATCTGAGTTATGTATGAAGAATATCAGCCAGCAAATGTCTGCTACTTCCTACTTATAAGGCCAAATTTAAAAACTGTTGCCAAATTACTCACAAAACTGATTGTACTTCAGGGGTCCCATAAGACTAGACAGCGTTACTAACAACAAAGATCTAACTGAAGATACAAGCATGGCTCACACTTAGCGTGGCATTGACATTAAAGAACAGAAAATAACTCCGCGGCTTTATTTACAAGTATAGCCACCCAACAAAATCAAAGTGCAAAATACTGAGATTTGCTCATTTTTATTTTAACCAACTTTCTAACAACAGTCAAATGAGAAACTGGACAACTGTTCTCTTTTAGAGGTAAATAAAAAGATTTAGAAGACTAACTTGCAAAGGATGCCAGAAGTGTTTTGAGTATTTGGCTGTTGGTTTATTTCTTAATATGAAATAAAAATCATCACTTTCATCTAGTCTATAGTATCCTACTAACTCAGAGTCTGCCATTTTCCAAAAAGTACTGAAGTAAGAGGAAGCAATTCAGTCTCTCATGGCTGAAGAAGAAGAGGCTGTGTGTACATATTACTGATAGCATACTAGACTCCTTATGAGTTTCATCTAAAACTCTGCTTAAAGCTCTCCTTTACTGGCATGCTGTGGAACAAAAGCAAAAGCTTTGATAATAGGCTGCAGATCCACTTAAATCACTAACACAGACCAAATACTAACTCATTATTTATTTGCTAGCATTCAACCATTTCTTGTCACAATAATATATTTTTTTGCTATCCTACCAGTGGAACCTTATTTATGTTTGTTAGGTATACTACAGCCAAGAGAGCTTAAGTATAATTAGCTCTTCATCATGTTTGCTGCTGTACAAACACAGATGCTCCATCCATTCCCAAGAGTTTATTTTATAAATTGAAGTTATGGATGAACCATAAAAAAAAGGCACATTTATCTTCAATTTAGTGCAAGTGGTATAAGTGTGTCTTGCTGTGTTACAGAATCTTTCTCTTTTTCTGAAATAGATAAGTGGTGAGAAAAATCCTGAACTCCACTGTACCAAGTCCCACACAACGCAAAAAATTACAGTGCCTGTCTTACGAGAAGTTTTCTATTGGGACAAGTGACTGGAGTTGGGGACATCATTGCAATCTTAGTGCTTTCACAGAGGGAAGACCTGTTCTGCAGGAACTGGGCCAATATCTTTTTCCACACAGCAAAGCTACCAGTTTGTCGTCATTGTCTTTCAAACACTGGCAGCTGAGACCTGCCACTGACACATGCAAATTTATGCATGAGGTTCTCAAAATTAGCATGCATCCCTAAAGACATCAGTGAAACTTCTGCTTGTAAGTGGAGCTGATCACTTTTGAAAAATAAACCAGTCAAATAAATTACAGGCTTTAGTTATTCTGGGTTTTCCAGACAGCAAATTTGCAATCAAAGCTCTTAGTATGTTACAGTTCTAGGCATGTAGCATAATGTCAGTATTATGGAAATTGTGAACAAGTTGATATTTCTGAGATGTTATGACTTTTTACTTTGTTAGAACATATTTTAGTGTTCACATGTAGCTTACATTTCAGCCAGACTTTCTACACACTTTCAGTTCTTGGACAGCTACAGACAGCTGTGTAGCAAATACCTTTGAAACATCCTCCCCAACCTGTACTGGCTTGCAAGCAAAGGAAATGTGGTATCACAGAAAAAAAGGGGTAGGAGGTGGGGAAACAAGTCTTCTAATTTTTTAAAACAGAAAATGAATAAATACAAATTATTCTTGGTTTCAGTTTTTACAGCTTTACATAAGAAAACTGCTGGACAACAGCATTATCTCAATTTACCTTATTAAGGGTACTGATGCCAAGAAGAAACCATATTTTCCAAGGCCAATAGAAAGAAAACTGGGGGGGGGGGCAGATGTGCATTTCTGTTTTCCAGTCATTACTTT